>NW_027412088.1:149674415-150992915 GCF_047663935.1 Musca autumnalis | reverse complement strand
GCTTGACCTTTCAATTGATGTCAATGATGTTGGTGTGCATGATCAGATAACAGAGTTACAGCCTAATATATTTCGTTTTTTGTTTGTAGTGTAATAATAAACTCGCTAGAAGTCGCAATTATACATCAATAGTCACGAAATTTTGCACCGGGTAAGAGTATAGGTCGAAAAAGATGACTACAATTTTGAATGATGATCTGATATTCTTTAGCGGGTGAAATGGACCATTACTTTTGTATGAAAATAAAATAAAATATAAAAATTTTATGTTTGGTCGATATTTTAATTCCTTGAGGAGATATATATTTCGCAAAGTAGCCTACATATGGAACAAAAACTGCTGACCTTTCGTCTGATGGAAATTGCAATAAAGTGTTTGCTAAATAACGGGCCTACTGCCTAATATACAATGGGTTCTGTGTAGAGAACCACATTTTTATCCCATTCTACTTATTGTCTCTCCAAAAGTTTATGTAACACCACGAAATATTCGTCCTAGACCCCTTATTTGGTATGCCGAAATTCATATCTCGACGAGATAAAGCGATTTAGCTATGTGTGTCCGTCCATTAAAAATTGTAAACAAGCTTAAAGCAAACCCGTTCGTAGGTATTGATATGGTTACGAAGTTTTTCGGCAAATCACACACACGCGACCCGAACGCAAAGTAAGAGAGCAAATGTTTTGATTTTTTTACTTCAGTCTTGTACTGAATGTCATGCAAGCAGATAGATGTCGCTTTATTTGTTTTTTTTTTTTGGGTACACTGAAAAGATTTTGCAGTTGTACAGCAAATATGTGGAGGGAAGAATTTGAAAATGATTTTTTGTTTTGTATTAATATTTTTAATGACGCAGAATGCCTCGTCTGCAATGCAACAATAAAAAATGTAATATAAAAAATGTAATAATAAAAGAAACTGAAGTGGATACTTTTGACTGTGATTCACTGTATATTATTTTTAATTTTAGTCATACAAAGCGAACGCGCCAACAATATATTTTTTTTATTTGAAAATTTTGCCTTTTTAGGCGAAGATCATTATTAGTATTATTTTTTTTTTAATTTATTAATCGAGCTTTTTTATGATCTATAATGCAAATGAAAAAGGAAAGATGACGATTCGAACCCACACACCCACCACTTTGTTTGGCTCTGAACGCTAACACGCCGTGACAACTTTTTTCCTGTGTTTTTCATTTCATACTCATTATGAAAATCATCACCCTGTTCTGTTCTGTCAGTGTAATTTTACCCACACATAAACAATTTAAGCGCTCGCTCTTCTTGGTCGGCTACGGCTTAAAGCATAGTACACACGGTCCAACAAAACTGACAGTCATCGAGGTCTATTTCGTTAATACCAAAGTCTAGCTGAATAATTACTTTCCTAATCACTAAATTATACCTTAAGTGTTGTATTTCAATCATTTTTAGCTAACAAAAAGTTTTTATTTGCCAGAAAATTGCCGTAAAAGTACGCTGACTGTCAGTTTTGTTGGACCGTGTGTACTATGCTTAAGGCCGCAATTATGCACCGATTGTAACGAATTTTTTAAGGAGGTTGGGTTCGGGCCAGAATAGAAATGATTAGTTTTTGGTGATGATCCTGAAATGTTCAGGGGATGAAATGGACCAAAAACAAAATTTTAACCAATTTTGTAGCGGCTCTGTAGGTCAAAATAATAACCCGCAAATTTTTAAAAAAAGTTTAAGTTTATGATGAAGAAGAAGCGTACAAACCAACGTGAAGATCAGATAATACTTAGCGGGTTAAATGGACTGAAACTTTTGTGTGAAATTGGTAAAAATTTCAATAACGTAGCGGTTAAACAACGGATGTAGTAGTACTTAAGTGGGTTTCATTACATTTTAGTTTGTGTGAACTAAATTTTCCTTTCCTGCTACAAGAATGTCTTTGTCATGCTAGATAACTTTTTGGTTTTGGTCATAAGTATTATACATTACATCTCTGATATTTGATAATTAAATTTTCACAATAAAAGAAGTTCCGTGGAGAGCGATTGTCCAGGGATAGTGGTATAGGGTATCCCATGGTCGGCTCCGTCCGACTATAGACTTTTCTTACTTGTTTTAATATATTTTAAATGCAAAACATTTTTGGCAGTGAATATGGTTCAGTTTCAGTGCCAGTTACTGCATGTGTTTTTTATTCATATATGAACCCGACATCCATACAAAATTTTGTGACGACCGGTCTTTAATTTTGACTGGAGTTTGAATAAAATAAATTAAAATTGGTATACTAAAAGGGGGTCTAGGACGACTATTTCGCAGTGTTACATGGATTTTGTTTTCTAAAACCAATTTTTAATACACTTTCCACATTATAGTTAAGTTGTAAATAAGTGGGATCTAAAACCAGTATTTCAAAGTGTATATAAGTTCTGCCATAAATGTATGTATGTATTCAGCAAAATGTGCAATTCTAATTATATTTCCATGGAACTTTAATTTTTTTTTGCAAAAATTAAGCGTATCAATTGGACCAAAAAATAATTATAATAATGGCTTTGCTTACACGTTTTCTCATATTTTTCTTATAAAATTAATAAATGATTCCTAAAAATTATTAATGTTCATCTCTCTACCATATAAAAAAATAATTTGAAAAAATTAAGTTTCAGTGTTTTATTTATACATGCACTTAAAACTAGAAAATAATTTGTCGCTTATCATCAATAAGTATAATATTCTTTCTCATGATGGAATCTCTCAAATAAAACGCTTGACGTTTAATTTTGCCACCACTTATAATTTAAATACAAGCGTTTTATTTGAGAGATTCCACCATGAGAAAGAATATACACGCAAAAAAAAACGGCCTCTCTAACATATGTCCCAAACATATTTTGCAGCAAACATATATATGTTTGCAACAGTCCCAAACATAATATATGTTTGGGTCTGCAAACAAATATATGTTTGGGTGCAAACATATATATGTTTGGGTGCAAAGGTATTTATGTTTGGGTGCAAACAAAGATATGTTTGGGTGCAAACATTTTATGTTTGGGTGCAAACATTTTATATGTTTGGGTGCAAAAAATACAAACCCAAAAGGCACAAAAAAAAAAAAAAAAACAAACACATGCACCAGTGGGCGCTTACTGAGAGCAAGGGAGCGTAACATTCAATGTAAAACACTTTAAAATGTGTGCTCACTTGCTCTCAGTAAGAACTCACTGGCTATCTCTATAGTATACACACAAATGTTCGGGTTTTTTATTAAAAGGCAAAAGAACAACAAACACATAGGTACATACAAAATTCCAAAGAAATACATAAAACAATTTAATAAAAGAAAAACTGATTGAAATAATTTGTAGTCACACTTTTAAAAAGGAAAAATATATAGAAACGTAGTTGAACGCTTCTCCTTAGTTGTGAAATAAAACTAATTGTCTTCATAGTTGAAATAATCAGCGGGGAATCGGCATCTAGAACAGTGTTCACCAGCAACAACAAATTCAACCGCTGCGTTTGTGTTGGGCACACACACGAGATTATCTATCCCTCTCTAGATAAACATCGTGTGCGTTAATTCATTGCTAAAACAAAGAAGATGATCGGTAGTGAGAGTAACGTTCAAACTCACCACAATTGAGATTGTGTGTGTTCACACAGACACGGCTCGCGAGCCCAGTGGTGATTAACACTGATCTAGAATCAAATGATTATGTAATGTAATAAATAAATATGGATATGCCATATTTCAAATATACATAAGTATGTATGTAATTACCAATATTAAATGCGACTTCTTCCTTGCCCAATAAAATAATTCCATTCAACTTTCCGATTCAATTATAAAATGTATTGGGCATTTAATTTATTAAAAAGCACAATTTCTTTAAGAAAACACAAAACAATGATTTACCGTCTTGACTCTACAAAGGCAACTAAAACACTGAACATTGCTAAAACAAAGAAGATGATCGGTAGTGAGAGTAACGTTCAAACTCACCACAATTGAGATTGTGTGTGTTCACACAGACACGGCTCGCGAGCCCAGTGGTGATTAACACTGATCTAGAATCAAATGATTATGTAATGTAATAAATAAATATGGATATGCCATATTTCAAATATACATAAGTATGTATGTAATTACCAATATTAAATGCGACTTCTTCCTTGCCCAATAAAATAATTCCATTCAACTTTCCGATTCAATTATAAAATGTATTGGGCATTTAATTTATTAAAAAGCACAATTTCTTTAAGAAAACACAAAACAATGATTTATTCACTCACTTTACCGTCTTGACTCTACAAAGGCGACTAAAACACTGAAGAAAGAAAAAAATATAATTCATATCATTTCTTCTTTTCTCCTTCGTTAACAACAACAAAACAAGAAACACACGAGTTTGACGCATACATGCCACCAAAGCCCCCTTCTTCGCTTCTACGTCTTCTATTATACAATACACACAACTCTTTATTATAAAACAGCAGTCCACAGCCGCGAGACCACGGTCTCGTTGACAAACATCCTCTCTCCACCCATGAAAAAAATGTTCTAACATAAAAAATATGTTTTACCCAAACATATCAAATTGAGATATGTTACAAAATGTTGCAAACATATATTTGTTTGCAACCGGTCCCAAACATATATTTGTTTGGATCCAAACATATTTCTAACATAAATTTTTCTGCGTGTACTTATTGAGGCTAAGCGACAATTTTTTTTCTAGTTTTAAGTTTTTTAATTAATTAATTAATTAATTTTTATAAATTATTTTTTATTGATTGTTTTTAAGTCTGGAGTGTTACCCCCAATGGCTTAAACTCCATCATTACTCTCTATTACAGAGAGTAATGTTTTTCAAAACGAACTGACAGTGTTGCAAAATTTTACTGATCGCTACCAATATCATGATTTCAAACCGGCGAAGGGAATTATCAATTGGCTTCTCAGTTTTTGAAATGATGCCTTTTTAGCGAAAAACCGAACTCTTTAAGTGTCTAGTATTCTCCTATGAATGAGAATCACACTCACTTTTCGGCTTTTCCAAAGAAACACCGAAATCAAAATATTTTGCAACATGTCAGCACGTATCAACTAAGAATTCTTCGAATTCTGTGAGTTGAAAAGAACACCAACACAGTTGCCTGTGAGGTTGTTGTTTGAGTTTTGTTTTTATTTTTAAACAAAGCACCCCGACGCGTGCCATTCTCTGTTTTTTGTTTGTTTTGTTTTTGGTTGAAGTTTCAATCTCATTTGATTGTTTTTAAGTCTGGAGTGTTACCCCCAATGGCTTAAACTTCATCATTATTCTCTATTACAGAGAGTAATGTTTTTCAAAACGTTTCTGTACCATTGGGAACTCCAAGTGCCAAGTTACAGACAATTCTGCCAAAATGAAGATAAAATCCTTAAAACACTTGAAATCGGGTCGTACCGCTATATTTGGGCTATACCAACACCTGGACCTATGTCAACAATCTTTTGTGGAGAAGTTTCTGTACCATTAAGGACTCTAAATGCCAAGCTAGAGCCAATTCTGCCTAAAAATGAAGATAAAATCCTTAAAACACTTGAAATCGGTCGTACCGCTATATGGGGGCTATACCAACACCTGGACCTATGCCCACAATTTTTTGTGGGAAAGTTTTAGTACCGTTGGGAACCCCAAATGCCAAATTACAGCCTATTCGGGTAAAAAATGAAGATAAAATCCTTAAAACACTTGAAATCGGGTGGTACCGCTATATTGGGCTACACCAAAACCTGTACCCATTTCCATCATTTTAGAAAGGAAGTTTCTGTACCAATGGGGGGTCCCATTGGCAAGTTACAGCCAATTCGGCGTAAAAATGAAGATAAAATTCTCATAATACTTGAAATCGGGTGGTACCGCTATATGGGAGCTATAGGAAAAAATGGGGCCATATTCATTTATTGTCATCCAAATCTGAAAGGTGTGCAAAGTTTCAGTTCGATTGGTCAACTGCAACTGCGTTCAAAATGAGTTACTAGATTTGAACTAAATCGGGTGGTACCGTCATATGGGGGCTATAGAAAAAAAATGGACCCATGTTGGATTTGGTTTCATATTCATGTATTGCCATCCAAATCTGAAAAGTGTGCAAAGTTTCAGTTCGATTGTCACGGTGTGCCTTAACCAAATTTAAATGAAAGGTGCTTACACCTGGGAAGTTTTTGCAGATTCTGAAACTACAATGCTCATAGATGAGAAATATCAAGAAACAAAACAATCGCCGGAGGGATTTTCAAATAAATCGCGTATAAATTTTACATTTTTAGGGGTTCTTTAGGTTTTGCGTGGAAACCGCGAACCCTATGTAAATGGGCCTAAAGAAAATGTTGTAGCTGTGAAAAATTTCCACAAGATTGACCTTTATGATATTTTCGTAGGTTTTACCGTGTTTGATATATAGAAGTTCAAATTGAGACAATGCACTGACTGTATCGCCTACTTATAAAACAATATCATGCTCAGTGCGCCTTAACTAACTTTTGATGAAAACCGCTTACACGTGGGAAGATTTCGCAGATTCTGAAATAGCAATGTTCATAGATAAGAAAAATAAAAAAGCAGAAAAAATCGCCGGAGGGATTTTTAAATAAATCGCGATCAAAATTCACAATTTTAAGGTTTTTTCAGGTTTTCACGATTTTGCTTCGAAACCGCAAGTCAAATCGAAATGAGTCTAGAGAAAACGTTGTAGCTGTGAAAATTCTCTACAAGACTGCCCTTAGGTTTTTTCGTAGGTTTTACCATTTTTGAGATATAGAGGTTCAGTTCAAATTTTTAGGTTTTTATTTTAAGTCTTCAAGATTTTGCTTGGAAACCGCAAGTCACATCAAAATGAGACTAAAGAAAATGTTGAAGCTGTGAAAATTCTCTACAGGATTGGATGATTTATTTTTTCCTAGGTTGTACCATTTTCATGATATATAAGTTTAATTTGGGAAATTGCAGTAATGACATTGTTATACCCTACACCAATATGTGGGGAGGGTATTATAAGTTGGTTTTGGCCAAAAAGTTTGTAACGAATCGAAATAATGGTCGTAGACCCATACTTGTATATACCAAAATGGATGTCTCGACGAGCTGAGTCGATCTGGCTATGTGTGTCCGTCCGTCAGTCCGTCCGTCCATCCGTCTGTCCGTCTGTCCACCTAAACCTTGTAATCACGCTACTGGTCGCAATTTTGATCGTTACGAAATTTTGTACGTTGATGGGGGTCCCGGAGGGGAAGAAGCCTATTGATTTTGGTGATGGTCGGATAATATTTAGGGGTCGGAAAGGGCAAAAAACTTAGGTGGATAAAAAGACAACGTTTTTTTCCAAAGCGAATATCTCAGCTTCTATACGGGGTATACCAAAAGAAAAACCTGACAATGAAAGCAGAAAATATCACCTTTCTAATGATGTAAAGTAGGTGCTCGTAGGTGATCAAACAACGTAGTGTCACAATAGTAGTAAATAAAACCCCAATTTTCATTTTTGCGATCTTAATTATATTGACGAATAGCACAGCTTTGGTTGAAAATTTTCCAAAAGCAAAGCCTGACTATGAAAGTAAAAGATCCAGTCTTTACAATGATGCAAACTAGGTCGGCGTAGGTAACCAAATAACGGAGATATCGCAATAGTCGGTAATACATCCCATTTTTCTATTTTTTTGGAAATCACGTTACAGGTCGCAATTTTGATCGGATCGTCACAATCCGAGGTTTAATGGGGGTCTCACAGATGAAGAAGCCTATTGATTTTGGTGATGGTCGGATAATATTCAGGGGTCGGAATGGGCAAACACTTATTTGGAGAAAGGTCAACGTTTTATTTCAAAGCCAATATCTCTGTTTCTTTAAAAGATATATCTAAAGCAAAACCTGGCAAGGAAAGAAGGAAATATCACCTTTACAACGATGTAAAGTAGGTTGTCGTAGCTGCTCAAACAACAGACATATGGCAATAGTCGGTAATGCATCCCATTTTCCGACTTGTTTTTAATGACGCTACAGGTCGCAATTTTGATCGGATCGTCACGAATTTTTTGGGAGTTGATGCGGGTCCCACAGAGGAAGAAGCCTATTGATTTTGGTGATAGTCGGATAATATTTAGGGGTCGGAATGGGGAAATACTCATTTGGACACAAATTCAAAGTTTTGTTCTTTGTGAATATATTGGCTTCTAGTAGGAGTATTCCAACGCAAAACCTGTCAATGGAAGAAGAAAATATTACCTTTGCATTGGTGTAAAGCAGGTTGCCGAAGGTGGTCAAACAAGGGAGATACCACAATAGTCGGTAATGCATCCAATTCTTCCATTTTTTGCAATCAAGCTACAGGTCGTAATTTTGATCGGATGGTCACGAAAGTTTGGTTGCTTATGGGGGTCCCAGAGAGAAAGAGGCATATTATTTTTGGTGGTAGTCGGATTATATTCCCTAAAAGAAATGTTTACCAGTGAAAAGCTTATGCACAGGGGTAGTGGTGTGGGGTATCACATGGTCGGCCCCGTCCCAACTATAGCCTTTGCTCACTTGTTTTATAAGGAGGCGATACACTGACTCTATCGTATTATCTCAATTTGTATTATCTCAATTTGAACTTCTATATCTCAAAAACGGTAAAACCTACGAAAATATTATAAAGGTCAATCTTGTGGAGAATTTTCACTGCTACAACTTTTTTTCAGGCCCATTTACATAGGACTCGCGGCTTCCAAGCAAAATCATGAAAATCTAAAAACCCCTAAATATGTGAACTTAAATCGCGATTTATTTTAAAATCCCTCCGGCGAATTTTTTTTTTTTGTTTCTTGATATTTCTCATCTATGAGCATTGTCGTTTCAGAATCTGCAAAAACTTCCCAGGTGTAAGCACCTTTCATTTAAATTTGGTTAAGACACACCGTGTTGGTCAACTGCAACTGTTTGGAAAGTTAGTTACCGGAATTGAAAAGCAACCTTACCTGACCCAAAAAAACACTGTAGAAATGGACCAATATTGGTCTTGATTTTATATTTATGTATTATCATCCAAATCTGAAAATTGTGCAACGTTTTAGTTCGATTCGTCAACTGCAACTTTGTCAAAAATTAGTTACCAAATTTGAAATGCAAGTTAAATAAAACACAGTTAAAACACTGTAAAAATGGACCAATATTGGTTTTGATTTCATATTTATGTATTGTCATCCAAATCTGAATATTGTGCAAAGTTTCAGTTCGATAGGTCAACTGCAACTGTGTTAAAAATGAGTTACGCGATTTGAAATAAACGGACACCAAAGCAAGTTAAATAAAAAACTGTACAAATAAAATAAATCTCTTTTGATAAATGTAGAAAAAAAGAATTTTGCCGGAGTAGGTGTCGAGCTTTTTTCAACGACTCCGACTCCAGCAAAATTTGCTACACTCCGACTCCGAAACCCTGACTGCTAGTTACGGCATTTGTAATTTGCCAAATCGTTAATCACTAAAAATAAACAAATTAAAAAAATCAAAATTCATCGCATGGATGGCAGCAAAAGTGGTAATTTTTTTTTTTTTTTTTTTTTTTTAAGTATGTTCATTTATTCATAAATATTTGTGTACATATGTTATATATTGTCCCAGCGCCTTCTAGGCTTTATTGGGACAAATCGTTTAGAAATTAACAATATGACTTGAACGTGTTTTAATACATGTATAATTTATATAAATATTTTTTTTTTTTTTTTTTAAGAAATTTACATCAGAAGCATTTCTGTATTACGCAATAAAAATGATTTTAAATCTCTTTTAAAAGTAGATATTCTCAATAAATTCTTTAAAAAGTTAGGAATGTTATTGAACTCTAAACAACCTTCATGTTCAATCCTTTGTTTGGTAATTTCCAATCGACATCTTTTCACCTTTAAATTCGAACTATTTCTTGTGTCAATCGCAGTTTGATTAACGGAAAATTGTATCGAACGGGATCCCATATTCCTCGTAACCTTAAACATGTATGTAAGCAATTGATATTTATATATTCCATATATTGGCAGGATATTCTTTGCTACATTAGTATATAAGTCATCGGTTGGATGCAACTTTGGTAAGTTATAGACAGCCTTCAACGCCTTGTTTTGGAGCCTCTGCAACGATTTCAAATGTGTGCTATTTTTATACGCAAATATCATAGCCATATAGCTTAAGTGACTTTGAACTAGTGAGTTGTACAGCAACAGCTTTGTTTTTACATCAAAAGTATTTTTGAATTTGTGCAATATGCCTATAGCTGGCGATACTTTCGTTTTTAAATAGTCTATGTGTACGTTCCATGCCAAATTACTTTGCAAGTGTATTCCAAGGTATTTCAGAGATTGGCACTCAAAAATTTGCATGTTTTCAATCATGATATTAAAGGATGTGTCATTTTGTTGACATCGTGGTCGAAATCGAATAATTTTTGTTTTATTTGAATTCACCACCAATTTATTTAGGCGACAATATTCCATTATGAGTTCGGCGTCGTGTTCCATTTGACACTTTAACACAAGTTCATGGTTATAGGGATATAGGAGAGATATGTCGTCTGCATACATAACCAACTTTCCATAAAGTTTAAGATTAGCAATATCATTAAGGTACAGCGTGAAAAGCAATGGTCCCAACACACTTCCCTGAGGTACACCATGCTCCACAATTCCAGTATCACTTTTGACTCCATTGAGTTCTACAAACTGTTTCCGATTTGTGAGGTAGCTCTCCAATAATAATTGCTCTTTTCCATGAATACCATAGTACGAAAGTTTAGAAATCAATATTTGATGATCAACTAGATCAAAAGCTTTGGAAAAGTCATATAAGACTGCACCCACTCCACCAAAATTCGCATCTAGGCCTTCACATATTATGTTAATCACATTAACTACAGCATCTTGTGTACCACATCCTTTTTTAAACCCAAATTGCATATTATACATTTGTCCAGTTTGTTCAAGAAAGTTTGATAACTGCTTGTGCAACAACTTCTCAATCAACTTATCAAGTAGCGGTAACAACGATATTGGTCTAAAGTCACAGACCTTACATGCATTTGTGACCTTCGGAATTGGTACAATTTTCGCAACTTTTAAAACCTCCGGATAAGCAGACACATTTATCATGTTATTGAACAGTATTGCAAGATGCTCGCTAATGGAAGGATTGACTGTTCTCAATACTTTGCCTGAAATGCCATCAGAACCAGGGCTTTTGCCAGCTTCCATAGTGGAAATTATATCATTCATATCTGTTCTGGATACATTACTGAAGGTAAACGTAGACTCACATCTTTTCATGGTGCTTAAATTGTTGAAGTGATCACTGCGTCTATGTATGATATCGTTCTTAAGAACCTTCGGAATACTTACAAAATATTCATTAAATATATTACATTTTTCGATATCATCATGTATTATGCCATTATCATTATTTCTCAGTTGTAAAACATTTTTATTTTTCCTTCCTAGGCACTCATTTAGGAAATCCCAACACTTCCGTGGGTTTTGGTTCAGTTTTCCAAGATTCCAGCTTATATATGAATTCATGCTTATTTTACTGGCTATTTTTATGATGCGACTAACATTCTTCAATGTATATTCCACTTGTGAGTTCTTTCCAATTTTCCTTCTCTTTGCCAATAACTTCTCTTTATATTTCCTTAGTGCTTGCAGTTCTTCACTCTCCCAAGGTACCAACATTGATTTCGACTGAAACTTTACTTCTTTGTATGTCGTGTTATTATTTATTGCTTCTTTAAGAGATGAAATGATAATATCCATATCAACCGAAGGATTGTCAGAATGGCTATAGTTCACAAATTGCCTTTGAATTGTGGCGGCAATATTATTGTAATTGCATTGCTTAATAAATACTTTATTTTCTTGCTTCTTTTGAATCATATTCTTCATACGACACCATATTATATTATGATCTGTCATATCACATTCAACTGAATCAACAAATAATCGTTGAGAAACATTACTATAGACATGATCAATAGATTTCATACTACTTGGCCGGGAAACTAGTTCATGACATAAGTCATAGTTTAGACATGATAGAACTGTTCTGATGTCAGAAGAGTTACATGGATCCAACAGATCAATATTGGAGTCCCCAACAACTATAGACCCTGTTCGGCAAGTACCACACAAGTTACTTTCTAGGTACTCCAAAAATGAGTTTAGACTGCACTTAGGGGAGCGGTAAAACGTCGTAAATTTTAACGGTAGCCCATTTATTAAAACACCATCTATAGAAATTCGTATAGCTTCCACGAAATTTGTACTTTCACATAGTTCAATTGCATATGTCATGTTATCTCGAACATACAAAGACGTGCCTCCATAACCGTCATTACGACAGCTGTGTATAGCATTATATCCAGGAATATTGTATATTTGGGTAAGTTTTTCTTCAAACCAGGTTTCTTGGATTGCAATTATATTTGGTAAGGTTGGAAATTGTGCTAACATGATTTTAAATTTATTAAATTTGCTGACTGACGAAATGCTTCTGATGTTAACAGACATTATATTGAAATTGAAAGCATTATTATGATTGTAATTTTCTATAAATGAATCTATATTTTCAAAATAATTATTATTATTATCCATTGTTGAAAGAAAAAGTTTTAAAACAAAAAATTAATATAAAATAATATAATATAATTCAGTGGTGTTGATTAACAGGTGACACAAAATTAGCTTGCCCTTCATTTCCACTTTCTTCATCGGATTCTGGCACTGTTACTACTCTCATTGATCTTCTGGAATGGTACTTGTTAGTCGTTGTTTCAAGGAGCATATCATCTACATCCTGCTTATTCCGTATAACTTTTGGTTTATTGATTGAACTTTTCTTTGCAAGAATTTTGCTTCCATTAGTGTATATGTACTTATAACCAACAGACTTGAGTGTTTTTGCATAATTAAAAAGCTCCATAGTTTCTTTTGCCAAAAAGTCATTGATATATGTATTCTTTGTCTTATCGTTATCATTTAATTTTTTCTTGGCTTCCATAAGCCTGTTCTTTGCAGATTTAGAAGCGAATTTCACAACAAGCGATTGGTTCTCACTATTCAACCCTTTCTTCTTCAAAAAATACGCCTCTTCAATATGACACTCGTTAATGCTAGCACCGACACTGTTTCCCAATTCAATCACAGTTTCTACCGCATTTTTATTTTCACCGGCAATAATGCCGTTAATGACACAATCATTCTTTACACGTTGGTCATTCAACATTTTTATTGAGTCTTTCAACGATGTTATTTCAGATTTCAACTTTATATTTTCATTTTCCACTTTTTCAATTTTTTTTGCATTTGCGTTTACAGCTTGCATCAACTCATCGAATTTTGATGACATATATTCAACCGAGTCCGTTAGACGGTCTATTTTATTCAACTTTTCCTCGATGCGTTTCAATTGTCGTTGTACTATGGGCTCACTATTTACATTACACAAATGACAAATGAATTCTTCATCTTCATTATCTACAAGATGCTGAAATTGTGTATTCTCCAGCTTTGTGCACGCGGCGTGGTACTTTTTAGAGCACTTGTCACATTGTATAAAGTCATCATTGCCTTCCGTAATATCCAATTTACATTGTCCACAAAGAATTTTTTTCGATCTCATACTTCTACGACCTGTGGTTGACGGCATTTTATTTATTATGTATTAATATGTTTCTATTTTGTTCGAATATTGTTATTAGTTTACGATATAATTTATGCTCCAACGGGTACTCTCTAAATAGTTTATATTTTCCAATTCGATGGAAAATTAAAGCATAACTTAAGGGGTTTGCGATAATCCCAGTTAGCAGGTTAAATTCAATTATTTTTCCAAACAGGTTTTAAAGCATAGTTTTAGGCATTAACTTTCAGAAATAAAAGCTTTATTTAAAATGTATTTTAACATTTTCTAAAATACGTTCTCTTTTTAGCACATCTCCTTTTATTTATTACAAAAAGAAAACGTCAAAATAAACCACTTCACTCTCAGTGTTTTGTTATTGGTTTTCTTTTACAAACACTTTATGATTTGTTATTTAGTATGCAATAGGTTTTTTGTTTTTAAGATATTTATCTTATTTTCACGTCGAACCGTGTAAAAACGTTTATAAATCACTTCAGCGTTATTAAATATGACTTGATTTAACTTTTATGACTGTCAATTGTACTTAAAGCCTTCAAAAAACACTTTTTAATAAGAGCGATGCAGAAACACGTCCGTCTTTGTTCACTTCTTCTCTCAAATAATTACGAGTGCTATAGCGTGGGCTCGTGTAGACACATTTTTACAACCATTGCAATGGTTATAATTTTTAATCTTTTCCTCGAGCAATTATATTAAAATATAAAAGGTTTTAAATAGAATGGTATTCGTACATATGTAACATTAAAATTCTGCGTTAAAAAAGTTCGGCAGGTCCACCATGAAATATTCTGAACTAATATGAAGACATCGGATTTTTGCATATCAGGAAAAATATCTAAAATTGTCTTTTCCATTTCAAAAAAATCAGAAAAAAATTTTGATACTACATCAATGATTTTTGGTACATAGATTAAGATAAAAGGTCTTCATTCCAAATCTGTTTTCGTTACCAGCTTTGATCGTTGCGCTCAAAAGATATGACCGTTTTATATACGATAATTAGAATAATTAAAAAAAATGCGGCTTAGTATAGTAAGCTGTTATATATAGGTAGCTGTTATATCGTTAACTGAATTCGTAAACTTTGCGATGATGCAAAAAAAACAAGTAAAAAAGCGTTAAGTTCGGCCGGGCCGAACTTTTCATACCCTCCACCATAAAATATTCTGAACTAAAATGGAATAATTAGTTTTCATTCCTGTCCCCAACTTTGAGTACATAAAATGCTTCATTCGGAGGCCCTTTTTTATGGTGCCTATATCTAACTAAGTATGTTGAAAATTTTTGGTGGGCGAGAAATTGGGAGGTACCGTTGTATAGGGGTTATAATAAAACATGGACCTATGTTGACAGTTTTTGATGGGAGCCTTTAATGTCAAATAACTCCTAATTCGGTTAAAAATTGTAGCTAGAATCCTCAAATTACCGAAAATCGGTACATAACGTGGGAACTTCAAATGTCATTAACAGCTAGTTCGGAGGTATGTGGGCTATACGAAAATGTCAATTTAAATGAAAAATTTTTGTTGCAGAATTTTTGTTGGCTTTTAAATTTCAAATTACAGAAAGTTCGTCCAAAAAATAAAGCTAAGTCGGGAAGATTTTTTGGGGCTATACCAAAACATGAACCTACGTGGTTAAACATTTTAAGTAAAATCCTCAAAGTACCGAAACTCGGGAAGTATCGTTATATTGGGGCTATGTTGAAAATTTTTGATGCAGATGTGTGGTGACCACTACAACCTTCAAATGTCAAACTACAGTTAGTTCGGCTAAAAATTGTAGCTAAAATTGCCAATTACTGAAAATTGGGAGGTACCTTTATATGGGAGCTATATCCGAACATAGATCTATGTTGACAATTTTTTATGGAGAGGTGTTGTGATCACTAAGAACTTCAAATGTCAAATTACTGCTAGTTCGGTTTAATATTGTAGCTAAAATCATCAAATTACTGAAAATCGGGAGGTACTTTTATATGGGAGCTTTATCAATACATCGACCTTTCTTGACAATTTTTGGTGGAGGGGTGTGGTGACCACTAAGAATTTCAAATGTCAAATGTTCAAATTACAGATAATTCGGTTAAAACTTGTAGGTAAAATTCTCAAAATACCGAAAATCCGTTATATGGGGATACCGAAATCCATTATACCGAGGTACCGTTATATGGGGCTATACCAAAACATGGACCTACGTTAATAATTAATTCGAATTTAAGTTTTTTGGTCACCAAGAACCCTAAATATCAAATTGTAGCTAATTCGTTCTAGAAATGTGAATTTAAACGTCAAAATACCTGAAATCGGGCGGTAACGTTATATGGCGGTTATTCCAAAACATGGACCTATGTCCACTAGTTATATACGTTTATTGACATTTAAGAACGCTAAATGTCAATTTATAGCTACATCGGTCTGAAAATGTAGCTAAAAACGTCAAAATACCGTAAATCGGGGGGTACCGTAATATGGGGACTATACCAAAACGTGGACCTATGTCCACAATTTTTGTTATATAAGTTTATTTACACTTAAGAACCCTAAATGTCAAATTATAGCTAATCGATTTGAAAATGTAGCTAAAAACGTCAAAATACCGTAAATCAGGGGGGACCGTTATATGGGGGCTATACCAAAACGTGGACCGATATAGCCCATCATCGAACTTGACCTGCCTGCAAACAAAAGACGCATTTCCCAAAATTTCAGACAATTTTGGTGGAGAGGTGTGGTGACCACTAAGAACTTCAAATGTTCAAATTACAGCTAATTCGGTTAAAACTTGTAGGTAAAAATCTCAGAATACCGAAAATCAGGAGGTACCTTTTATGGGGCTATACCAAAACATGTACCTATGTTCACATTTTTTTCGAATATAAGTTTTTTGGTCACTAAGAACCCTAAATATCAAATTATAGCTAATTCGGTCTAGAAATGCGACTTAAATTGTCAAAATACCTGAAATCGGGCGGTAACGTTATATGGGGGCTATTCCAAAACATTGATCTATGTCCACAACTTTGTTATATAAGTTTATTGACACTATGTCCACAACTTTTGTTATATAAGTTTATTGACACTTAAGAACCCTAAATGTCAAATTATAGCTAAATCGGTCAGAAAATGTAGCTAAAAACGGCAAAATACCGTAAATCGTGGGGTACCGTTATATGGGGCTATACCAAAACGTGGACCTATGTCAACAACTTTTGTTATATAAGTTTATTGACACTTAAGAACCCTAAATGTCAAATTATAGCTAAATCGGTCAGAAAATGTAGCTAAAAACGGCAAAATACCGTAAATCGGGGGTACCGTTATATGGGGGCTATACCAAAACGTGGACCTATGTCCACAACTTTTGTTATATAAGTTTATTGACACTTAAGAACCCTAAATATCAAATTATAGCTAAATCGGTCTGAAAATGTAGCTAAAAACGTCAAAATACCGTAAATCGGGGGGTACCGTTATATGGGGGCTATACCAAAACGTGGACCTATGTCCAAAACTTTTGTTATATAAGTTTATTGACACTTAAGAACCCTTAATGTCAAATTATAGCTAAATCGGTCTGAAAATGTAGCTAAAAACGGCACAATACCGTAAATCGGGGGGTACCGTTATATGGGGGCTATACCAAAACGTGGACCTATGTCCACAACTTTTGTTATATAAGTTTATTGTCACTTAAGAACCCTTAGTGTCAAATTATAGCTAAATCGGCCTGAAAATGTAGCTAAAAACGGCAAAATATCGTAAATCGGGGGGTACCGTTATATGGGGGCTATACCAAAACGTGGACCGATATAACCCATCATCGAACTTGACCTGCCTGCAAACAAAAGACGCATTTTTGCAAAATTTCAGCGTTCTATCTCCATTTTTGTGGATGCTAGAGTGATTACCACAGACGGACGGACGGACGGACGTGCACAGATCGACTCAAAATTTCACCCTGATCAAGAATATATATACTTTATAGGGTCGCAAATAAGTATTTCAATGCGTTACAAACGGAAAAACAAACTTAATATACCCTCCATACTATGGTGGAGGGTATAAAAATGGAAAAGTCTCAATGGATTCGCGAAAAATCAAATTTGTTAAATAATTTCACGTATTTACAAACACATTTTTGAAACAATAGCGCTTATACTTACAAAAAAAAAAAAAAAAAAAATATATATATATATATATATATATATATATATATATATATATATATATATATATATATATATATATATATATATATATATATATCTATATATATAAAATTCTTCGAGTCTGCCATGATGTTCGAAATTAAACTCCTCCGAAACGGCTGGACCGAATTCGATGAAATTTTGTATGTGGAGTTTTTAGGTCTGAGAATAGGTTTTTAGCTATTGTTTATACTGGTCAGTGGAGTGACCAGGGTACCTCCCCCACAAAATTTTTTACGAAAACGTGAAATTAAGGATATTTTTAAACGTATTGATTAAAAATTACTGCAATACTATGGTAAATACTGCCTCGATCCTGAATGGTCATCTCGGAAGTGGAATATCGCGGTCAGCCCAATTTTTCATAAATGTATTATTATAGATAATATCCTTAGTTTTAGTAAGCGTGACTACAAAAACGCTGTAAACACTGGCTTCAATAAGTGGGAAAGCGCGATCAACCCCACATTTTGGAATACAGTACAACCTCGATAATGCAAAATGCTGCGTGATCGAAATTCCAAAAATTTATTGAGCAATCAGGCAAAACGTAATTTCAAAGATGGTTAAATAACTGGAACGTCTAAAAATCTGAAATGGTCACTAAAACGACGGGTAAACTATGCAATGATCTATCTCAATGTATATAAATTCTTTAAGACTGACATGATGTTCTAAATTAGACTTCCGTGTGTGCAGGTTCATAAGGTGGTAGAATACAGAAAATGGAGGGGATGGGGGACCTCTCCCATAACAGGTTTTAACAAATCGAGAAACTCAGAAATTATTAGACGTATTAGTAAAAACAATAGTAATTGTGGCCTCTGTCAATAATGGGTTTTTTGAATCAGAATATCGCGATTGCGTCCAATTTTTGAAAACTTTATTCTTTCTGATTAGATTTACTAATTTAATAAGGGGCAGCAAACACGCCCTGAACATTAACTTTAGGGCTTGAAATACAGCAGAGTCTAGATAAATTCAACTAGCATTTTGAAATCATTTTTGATGAATCACCGATGTTTCATATTTAAAAGTGTAAAATAATAACGTGCTCAATGAAACAGCACTTGGTTAACAACAAGTAAAAACGACGTTACTCACCAGCATAAATTATATTGAAATCAGGTTTCAGACATTTCGGTTGAAAAAAAAATCCCCAAAAATCGCTAGGTATCGTTTTATAGGGGCTATATGGAAACGTGGATTTTACCGACAATTCTCTGCTAAAATATTTGATACCTCCAAAGGAGACTACATACCAAATAATGTTAAATAATGCCGCTAAAACCTTGAAAATACCAAGAACCGGAAGGTATCGTTCAATGGAGGCTACATAACAACTTCTACCCATAATGGAGACTAAACACCAAATTGTAGCCTTTTCGGTGGAATAATGACTCTAAAAACTCCAAAATATTAAAACTCGGGAGGTACAGTCCTATGATAGCTGTATTAGATAGTGGACATATGCCAATAATTCTCTGCAGAAATGTTTTATACCCCCAAGGGAGACTAAGTACCAACTATAGCCATTTCGTATGAATAATGTGGCTATACACATACAAATACCGAAGTTAGAAATCTAGCGATGACTATTTACAAAACCTGGACCTGTACCGAATATTCTATATTTTACACCCACACTGAACACTTAATACCAAATTGTAGCCATTTCTGTGGGATTATGAGACTAAAACCTTCAAAATATCGCGACTCGGGAGGTACCGTTTTAGAGTAGCTCTATCAAAACGTGGACCTATGTCGATAATTTATTACGGAAATAGTTTATGCCACCAAGGGAGACTAAATACCAAATTATTGTCATTTCGGTAAGATTATGCTGTTAATGCGGCTATATCAAAATGTGGACTGATATACTAACTTTTCAATACCAAACATGCTACGAGTAATAAATAGAATAAATAGAAACTTTTGTATCTTGATTTCAACAGATAGACGGATATCGTTATATCGACTTATTTTTTATGTTGATCTCAAATTTATACATACTTTATAGGTTCTCCGCCGAATATTCCGATGTGTTGCAAACAGAATCACAAAGTTAATTATACCCGTATGGTGGAAGCTATAATTTAAGTAACTTTCTATTCTACATCTGGAGATACCATTGTATGAGGGTTATACCAAAACATCGACATATCGTCAATTCGGTACGAAAATCTAGAGGTATCAATATTAGATAGATAAATTGTTGATAGATTACTAAGGCTTACATGGAAATCCAAAACGGCGGGCCAGCAACGCGGAACCGGGTCAGCTAGTATATATATATAAAGCTTATAACAGTATCCAGACAATGTGAGGAATAAACTGAAACCTAAGTCGTGAAGGTTGGAGCTATAGTATTCATGTTGTTTGCAAAAATACGAAGAAAATATGATGAACAAAATAAAAATTATGTTATTCTAATTTTATTTTCTATGGTTTTATAGGGAATTCAAAAAAAATGTCTGAGTTCTTCGTTATTTTCTTCAAAATTTCACGCAATAATGAAGATGTTCCGTTGGAACAAATTTTTCGCTTATAGTTTTCCTATCGGCGAATATTTTTAGAACATTATATTAAATCACAAGGAATTCCAAAAATGCGAAATCGCGAGTACTACAATCAAATAATACGCTTTTAGATAAATCCAGTTGCGCGTCCCGATTATAGCAAAAATTCAAAAAACCCCATTTTTCAGTCTTCAAAATGTCAGCATCCGTTTGAGGTAATTACAGTGGATATATTAAAAAATCATACATTAGAAACTTCAACTCTGAAGTGTATTCTTTAACTTCTCCTTCGGACATTAAGCTGTACATTGTGTTGTAAAACCACTAATTGGAAATTAACATAAAACGAGAAAGTACGTATGAGTCAGCTGTGCTGACGGAGAAATAACCCAGCCACTGACAAAGAAAAAAAAAAAAACAAAAAAACACAATAATTATGCCGTATATAAAATACATTGATTTTATATCACAAGTTTGCTTTAAAATCTGTAGGTACTGTAACGTGGGCTTATACCAAATCATTGACATATACCAAACATTTTTGGCAACCAAACTTCCTCATAAAGGACTCAAAATATTAAATTATGTTAAAATAAGTTTGAAAGAAATTTTTGAAAAAGTTTTAGAGTTATCTTGCACAATATCCGACGGGGTTTTGAAGCTTTTGGGCCATTATCTTAGGAAGTATTGACTTACTCCGGAACAAAATGTACCATTGTAAATGAGGCCGCTTCAACAATCTACTGAAAAAGAGTCAAAACTTCACTTTATCCGAATTTTGCTTGGGAGGTACCCGAAGGAGTGAACCAATATAGTCTATATTTCAATCCCATACTGGACTGGATGAAATAATACGATGCGGAAAGCCTGCATCAATCAAAAACTCCCTGCGAGGATTATCTTGCGCATTTGCCATTTTGGTCGGTGCCGGGTTTCTTGAAGCTTTTAGGCCAATGTCTCAGGAATTATTGACTTACTCCGGCAAAAAATTGTACCGTCGCAAAGCGAGCCACAAAAAAACTTACTGAAATAAATTTCAAAACGATCCGTGAGGAGCTCTTAAACTTCACTTTAGGGTTTCTTGGAGCTTTAGGCCAATATCTCAGGAAGTATGGACTTCCGCAAGAAAAAAATTGTACCGTCATAGAGGGAGCCGCAAGGAAAACTTACTGAAAAAAAATTGCAAAACCATCCGATAAGAGCCCTTAAACTTCACTTTATCCGAATTTTGTGTGGGAGGTACCCGAAGGAGTGGACAGATATAGTTCATATTCGAACCAGATATATATCTGGAAGGAGTAATACGCTGTGCAAAGTTTTGACCAAATCGATTGCTCTCTTCGAGAGTTATCGTTCAGACCATTTTACAGAAAAATTTTGAACTTTTGTGGGGGAGTTACCAGAAGGAGTGGACCGATATGGCCCATCTTCAAACCTAAACTAAGTTTGGACAAAATATTACGATACCCAAAATTTGGTTCGAATCGGTAGAACTGTTCGAGATTTATCGTGCGCACAAGCCAGACAGACAGACATTTTTCGTATCAAAGTGTATATGGCAAAAAACAAAAATCCTTTGCAATTCCATTTAAAAAAAATTTAAAAAAAATTTTGTGAGCACTTTTACAATTTTTGGCATAGAGGTTAAGAAAAAAATTCTGGTTTGAAATCTGTTCCCGTTCACAAAATTGGACGATGCGCGCAAAAGTTATAGCGGTTTTTATTCTCATATAAAGAAAAAAATATTTAAATATATATCTTATTTGTTTTTATGAGAAAATGTATGCATAAATCGTTAACAGCATTCCATATATATTTGTAGATGTTTAAATAGCTATTAAATTTATTATTATTTTCGCGGAAAATCAACAAATAATAAAAAAAATTTGAAGTAAATCCAAATTATCCTGTCCCAGAGTCCGTACAAACCCTCAAAAAATAAATTAAAACATATATGCGGAATCTAGACAATGCGTAGAAAAATATGATACCAAATTTATAGAGATTGGGTACATAAATTGCATATTATAGCAACAACAAAAGAGAAAAACTTCTTGTTGAAAATATCGTTGCAAATATATTTTTTGGTTTGATTCGAAAAAGTGGAAAAAAAATATTTAGGAGTTCTCCAACTATTTCGCTAAAATCCCATACAAAATTTAATGTGTACTGCTCAGGGACGTACGGGGGCCCGGTCCCATATCATTGATATAATATGAATCGGGGTGCACTCATTGATATGGGAGAAGTCTCCCATGTCCCATCTGGGATGTTTGTGGAACAATTATTATATTATTTTGGAAAAATTTGTTGCCAGGCAGCAAAATGAAAATCTACTTGAATTTTTTCCCGATCATCAACTAAGTATAACACTGTCCAACATTTTTAAGGTAGTCGTGTGCAAACAACTTCTACCGAAGATTTTATGAAGGTACAGACCCTAACGACAAAAACACTATTTGGGTATTGTTTCAGCCTAAGCTCGGAGCTATATCTCGGAAACCAATTCAAAATTTGTTTTGGCCTTTTTAGCAAACTTCTAGATTAGAGAACAAGGAAAATAATTTTACAAAAAATCGACTCGAAAAACTGCATTAGCGCTATAAAATCTATGCAATATCTAAAAGTACCATAGCTCCCAAACTTTCAAATTTGTCGTAATGATATTTTTGAAAAATATTCGCTCGAATGTGATACACAATTCATTTGAACATGCCTTTGTTGTCTAATGTCTCTATCACGGTGTATCTTGAATATTTTTCAACGATTATTTAATAAATATATCAATAATTCACCACGAATTGCCAAATGTGAGAATAATCTGTTCGTGTCAACGGTGTTTGATATACAGTGAGTGTTAAAAATATTCGGTTTTCAATTTCACCAAAAATAACACCTCAGTATTTTAGAAGCTCATACCCAATATTCCAAAAACCAAATACTTAAAAAAATGTTGGTCCTGTGGCAATTAAAAAGTGTATGTAACATGGATCCATGGAAACCCTATAAGCGAGAATAACAAAGAAAACGTTGTTAACCCTGTTTTCTATGCGTCAAAAATATTCGGTTTTTGTAACTTTTGTTAAATATTTTGGCAAAAAACCGGTCAATATCGAACTTTTTCTACAATATTAGTATAAATTTCAATAATTGCGAACAGAATCTTTGTTCCTGTGTGCAAAAAAAACATATTTCATAGCAAATTATCAAAATTTAGGGCTAAGGAAAAACGCTATCCTAGAAAAGAGAAAACTGTTTATATTTTATTATAAAAATGGCAGAAATAAAGGGAATTTTTGCTTATTTTTGAATAATTAGCCGAATATAATTTAAATAATGTGCAAAAGTCACGAAAATACAGAAATAATCGATTTCGTGAAACACATAAGCCAGCCAAACCAAGGACTGGGAGGAAAGGTAGAGGAATCTCCTGAAAAATTACGGCTAAACCACCCTTAATTTTCTTGAAATTAGTCAACGACCCCTAAATGACTTTCAGAAGATAGAAAATATGCACTTACTTTCCAAAAAAAATCGTAAGGATAAAGCCTTTCATGGCCTTGTAACACATCATAAGTCATTGATAAACACATGCCTCCTAGAAGCTCCTTCGTACTTTTTGTGTTGGAGTACACAGAGAGGCCAGGAACTTGGTGGTATACTGATTTTCCTGCTTAAACCTTCAAAACTAGCTCCTTTTCACCAAGTTTCTTATGTACATCAAGTTTTGAAGGCACATCAAGGCGAAATTTATACAAGATTATTGGTTATGTAAGTAAGCCGATGGTGTGTGATGTGTTACAAGGCCATGAAAGGCTTTATCCTTACGATTTTTTTTGGAAAGTAAGTGCATATTTTCTATCTTCTGAAAGTCATTTAGGGGTCGTTGACTAATTTCAAGAAAATTAAGGGTGGTTTAGCCGTAATTTTTCAGGAGATTCCTCTACCTTTCCTCCCAGTCCTTGGTTTGGCTGGCTTATGTGTTTCACGAAATCGATTATTTCTGTATTTTCGTGACTTTTGCACATTATTTCAACTATATTCGGCTAATTATTCAAAAATAAGCAAAAATTCCCTTTATTTCTGCCGTTTTTATAATAAAATATAAACAGTTTTCTCTTTTCTAGGATAGCGTTTTTCCTTAGCCCTAAATTTTGATAATTTGCTATGAAATATGATATTTTTGCACACAGGAACAAAGATTCTGTTCGCAATTATTGAAATTTATACTAATATTGTAGAAAAAGTTCGATATTGACCGGTTTTTTGCCAAAATATTTAACAAAAGTTACAAAAACCGAATATTTTTGACGCATAGAAAACAGGGTTAACAACGCTTTCTTTGTTATTCTCGCTTATAGGGTTGCCATGGATCCATGTTACATATACTTTTATATTGCCACAGGAACAACATTTTTTTAAGTATTTGGTTTTTTTAGTATTGAGTATGGACTTCTAATATACTGAGGTGTTATTATTGGTGAAATTTAAAACCGAATATTTTTGACACTCACTGTACATGATGTAAAAAGAGTGACATAAAATACTGCTAAAACAACATGAAGGAAGCATTTTACATCTTCAGAATGTTCCAAAGAATTGTTAAGCGCACTTTTTGGAAGATTTTCTGTGAAGTTAACATGATTCAACTCCCAATGGCTTAGCAGCTATTGACTAGAATTTTAGAAATTATGTAAAATTTTCTATATTTAATCGATTTGTTGTATGACATAAAAGTTCTGTTGCCCGAGGGCGGGCCACAATATTGCTAAAGACTGTAAAACAAATAATGCAAAGAGGGTTGTTTTAAACGTTCAACATAAGTAAATTTTTATTGTTGACTCTTGTAGTCTTGTTTACTGCGATATCCTATTTTTCGTGGGCAAGTCCATGCTTCCTGACAAAGCTCAAAATACTACGGTGATCAACTAAAATGGCTTGTGATGGAGTAACTATTGAAGGAATAAGATCAATTTCCTAAATTGACTATGTCGCACCATTTCTACATGTACTTTCTTCCCACACTTCTGTGCTTTGATCTAAAGTAATTTTTTTTTTGGCAAAACGTACGCATTTATTCCGAACTTCCACAATCGTTAAGATAAATATCCCAAAAGTTTCGATATTTTTATTAGCAATTTCTTTCGTCCAAATAGGCCATAACATTCTAAAAGCTCCTGAATATATATTTGTTGTGGAAAAATATTTGGGATTGTGTAACCCGTATTCGATCTGCTCACTGTCGCAAATTCACACAGGCTTTTGGCAAATTTTTCAGAAATCAAAATTCACGATTTTTTTGTTCGTTTCCAACCGATTACAAGTTATGATAAATATGAAACTCTTTTGGACAAGAGTGATCCTTCTTGATTAATTTGCTTAATGTTAGCGAATAATTATGTGGGGTTCTTTAAGGATCGTTTGAAATCTAGTTCCAATAAGTTGCGAGAACTGAGTCCAGCAAAGTGTTCAACCCTTTCGGCCCCAACGTTGCTTATAAGCAACTTCGATTTTGACGTCGTTTTATTTAAAACTAACGGAATTTTTTCCTCAAAGAACACATTGCTTTGGCTAATTGTAGTCCTAAGAATGCAAAAATTATAAAAAAGTGGCAGTTGTATCCCGATCAACAGAACTACGATGCATTATTCAATGTGAAGTCTGGAAAATCACGGCATGTCAAAAATCGATGTGTACAGTCCAAATTATTTAAATCGTTTCTAAATCAAAATGTATGAGCTTTATGTTAAACTTTAGTTTTGATTCTTCAAAAGTAAGGTCAGAGGTATAGTTCTATACGATTATAACATTTATATTTACATAATTGCACAAAATAATGAGCAAATAAATTTTAGATAAAATGTACTGTATCTTCCGAAATAGATGGGGTAACGCCCACCAATTTATGTTATGTCTTATTTTTGACTTATACTTTAATTCTATGTTTTTAAAATAACTACTAATGCGAGGAAAAAAGTTCGGGGCCGAAAGGGTTAATATCATCGTGTCCAAAAACGTCCCCTCGCACATTATACCGAAAGTAGAGAATACAGCCGAAACAACAATAATGGAATTTTTCCGACTTAAAGTGTTTTGTCACGATTTAGCTAAGAGTTTGCCGAATGATTTCTGATATTGATTTCTGAGATATTTGTTCGACCATGCTTTGATATATCCCAAACATGAGTTTTGTAGCCTCAAACAGTACTGCGAGATGGATTCCGAGTCTAGGAGTCGTAGTCTGTACCGTCCGATTTTAAATTTCTGAAGTTTTTAATAGTCTTGTACAGACTCTATCACTTCTAGTAAAGAAGCAAATTTGGCGTTTTTATGACATAAAATAATATTTTATTCTTAGGTTATCGACACAATATCTAGATACAGAAGTCCAAGCTGCACTCGCGGATTCGAGTTATTCTTCTTTTTCGAGGTATACCTTCCAACACTTTTAACCCGTGTATAACTTAATTTGTCCTACTCGCGAATAGAGTTATATAGGGATCGGATTAAAAGAATTCCCAAAATCTAATCTAAGATCTTCGAAATACTGAAAATCTTGAGATATTAAAAACAATTGCAATTCTCTGCGGTTGTAAAATTAAAAACTTTGATGTGGTTTATTTTCAATTCTATATATCCGAGGACTTATATTTTATGCTCTGTAAAAAATTAAAATTGTACATTACTGAATTTATGTGCTTTGTGTCAATATTTCATACAACATCAACATACAAAGCCTTTAAAATAGCTTCACGTAACATTTCAAATTTTCATGATTTTTGGTTAAGTTGACCCCTCCCCCCCCAAATGAAATACTGAGTACGTCTCTGGTACTGCTAAAACTTCATCAAGAAGTATGGTTTACCATCGTGAAAGCTTATTTGCTTACTGTAATAACTTATAAGAATAGGAAAATAAGAGTAATATTGAAATTACATTCATTCAAAAAATGTGGAAATTAAAAAGCCTATCATTCGCGAATTAGTTAAAATCAGTTGATGCGCATCCGTTTTTGGATTCAGCGAATCAATCTCTTTCAATATTCATGCATATTTCGATGTTTCACTCAGCGGTCAAAGTGTGCCGCCAGTTGCATCACACAATGCAAAAAACCTTAAAGTGGGTAAAAATCGCGCAATTTGCATACGATTTAAATGCGCATCCGGTTTCAGTAGCACCCATCAAAAATACGTCTATATACACATATTTCAAATAGATTCTTCAAGAACCGCGGATGTGCCTCCACATTCTATTTTTGGTAAAAAACCCATGTTACTCGCGAATCTCTGCAATTTATGACACGCGTTTTCGCACATATTATAATGGCGTATAAAGGATTCCATTTATGTAAAAAATGTTAAAGAAAATCGCGGTTTTCGTATTTCCAAGTTATCTATATCCGCGGTTTTAGTGGATGGATTCGATCGCGGAAAGTCTCATTAGATCCGTCGCGTAAAAAAAAAACTAAATTCACGCGGGGTACAAAGGAAATTAAATGACACTTGTAAATTTTAAACGCAAAAAATAGTTTTGTAAAAAAATTCACGCATCAAATATTGGCCTTTAGACTCCAATTACTAGGATGCTGTAAGGAGCACACTCATGAGATATGCATTAAACGACGTAAAATCACGAGTTCTATAATCCTTTTGAATATTATCTCCTTACGCGTCCGAATTATTAAAAAAATTCAAAAACCCAGAAATTCCGGCTTTAAAATGTCAGCATCAATTTTAGGTGGATGCAGTGGATTTTTCGAAAAATTATAGACTAGTATCATATTGCCCATGAAGTATTTTTTGAGTCTTTCTGTGGGCATATGTCTATAAAATGTAAGGTTAAGCCAGAAATCGGAAGGGAGCATAAAAAAACTTGTTGGCTTCAACCCATTTTTACCTATTTTGCTACATTGAAGCCAACACAGCTTCCACGTAAATTAATTTTAATGGTCGACCTTATGGGATTCCTCCTAAAACACTTCATTTTAAAGAATTTCAATCATACTATATAGAATATGTTAACAGTTCGCGAATTATGAATGTGTGAAACTCGGATTCATCGATTGTAAAACATTTTTGGTTTTCGCCATATACCCTTCTAGCCTAAAGGCTGAGGGTATAAAAACTCGTTTCCTTCAACGAGTTTTTCAGATTTTTTTACTTTAATATGACCACAAATTCCGCTAACCATGTTATTTTTAAAAATCCATCGGTGAATCGAGGTAAAACACTTCATTTTACCTAAATACATTCAAATATTACAACGTCAGTTCGCTTTCTACTCTCGATTGCAACAGACGCATAACCGCAGTGTATCAAAAACTAATATAATTTTGCTCAGTTATTACCGCAAGTTATTATTTCGGTGTTTTTTTTCTTTTGCATTTTTTGAGAGCGAACTTAAAACAAACAAACATTCCTAAACGAACATTGCCATCATTTGATGTAGACGAAATGTCTACATCAAAGCATAGAAAGACGTTGTCTAAATCAAATAATTATTATTTGCCTCTACAAGCACTTGATGATGTTAATTGTGATGATGAAAATACTATCGAAACAGACGATCCTGTTTGTGATAAAAAAATAGTTATACCGCCCATCAAAGTATTGGGTCAATCCGTTCGCAAAGTGCAGGAACTCTTTGGAAACAAAAATATATTAGACTATTTTATTAAAAAAATATCAATCGGCGTCAAAATTATATGTGAGAGTTTAGAAACCCACGAAAAAATAAAAAATGCTCTCTTTGAGAACAAATTCCAGTTTTTCTCTCATGATAAAAAAGATGAGCGTAAATTTAAAGTTGTACTCTTTGATCTGGATGGCAAATCACCTGAAGATGTGAAACAAGTGCTCATAACTATGGGCTACAAATGTTGTGATGTCAAGGCAGTTATAAAACAACGTGGTGCTTATGAAGAAACTCTCTACATTGTTTATTTTGAAAAAGGCTCCGTTACTTTAAAAGACTTACGCCAAAGAGTAAAGTCGCTTTTTAGAGTAATGGTTAAGTGGGACTATCAACGTAGGTCCAAAAACAAAATTATTCAATGCCATAGATGCCAGATGTTTGGCCATGGTGAAAGACACTGTAACGTTAATCCCAATTGTGCTAACTGCGCTGGTAATCATTTGACAAACGTTTGTCCAAATGCGGATAAATCAAAATGTGCAAACTGCAATGGTGAGCACAAATCAACATTTGAAGGATGTCCAAATAGAGCAGCATATTTTGAAATTAAAAGCCGTATCAACAGTTCCAATCTGAAAGAAAGCCACAAAAGTACACCAACTTTTATAGTCAATAACAATGACTTTTGCGAACTAGGACAAAAACCTTACAGCAAAACAACTTCAAATACAAGGAAGCCAAATATTTCATCACAAAATTATATTAACAATCGACCAGTCGAAAATGTGTGGCCGCAAACACCTGGCAACTCCACGAGTATGAACATCTCCTCTCCGTTATCTGCAAAGTGTAATGAGCAAACGGAAAATAATTTATTCTCTGAGAAAGAAATAACTTCTCTTACATTTGATATCATGAATGGTTTACAAAATTGTAAAAGTAAGCAGGAACAATTTAATGTTATAGCTCAATTAGCTATTAAGTATTTATACAATTCTTATAAATAATGATTATTGAATCTTTAAAAATAATGTTCTGGAACTGCCGCAGTATCCGAAATAAATTTGCTGAACTTTTTAGTTCTCTTGAGTTAAATAGTATTGATGTCTGTTTACTGTCTGAAACTTGGCTCAAGTACTCAGATAAATTGTATCATCCTAATTTTGAGTGTATTCGTGTTGATAGAGAACATAGTGTTGGTGGTGGTGTTGCCATATTAATAAAAAATCCCTCAATTATAAAGAAATTCCTGTAATTCCCACTAAATTGATTGAAAATGTTGGTATTGAGATTGTTGGTAATAACTCAAACAGTATTAAAATTTATAGCACATATTTCCCTGGAGGTGTTAATACATCAGAACGTCATCATCAATTTAAATCTGATTTGAGAAAACTTTGCAACATTGACGGTTCGTTCTTATTATGTGGCGACCTAAATAGCAAGCACAGAAATTGGGACTGTGTAAGAGCAAATTGTTGGGGAAATATCCTTAACGATTTTACGACATTTTTTCCTGTTTCCATCTTACATCCAGATGAACATACATATATTCCTCCATCTAACAGGTCTTTACCATCAACTATTGATTTAATAGTTACAAATTCACCAAATTATGTATCAAAAATCAAGGTTACCAGTGAACTAAGTTCTGACCATTTACCTGTATTTTTTTTCCTTAAAAGCTGATAATAGTTCTAACATACTGGGTGTTGATTATCAAAGAGCAAATTGGAGTGGCTTTAAATCACAACTATCACGTGACTTCGTTAATGCTCCAATGGTTATAAATGACTCTATATCTGCAGAACATGTGGACCGTAACATAAACTTCCTTAATGATAAATTAAGTCAAGCAGAGAATAATTGGGTACCACACTTAACTTTTTCTCCTAATTTTATTAAGTTGCCTAAAAAGGTATTGAAGTTAATCAAACTTAAACATAGCGATTATGAATCTTCACGTAGGGAGCTACTCACAAGTGAGTTGCAGTTCACTTTCACCTGCTCGAGCTATTACGATTGGGCAGGGAGGAGCACAAAAAGTGAACAAGGGTTGACAAGTCGGAAAATGGAAAATAATGGCGCGACTTGTGAACCCTTGAAATAATAATTTGTGTTACCATACCGTCATTTTTTGCACAAATAACTTTGGGATTATTAAATTCTTATTTTTTGCATAAAAAGTAAATAAATTTTCAAATTAATAAACATTTCTAGCAAGAAAAATGTCGGTTATTAAAAATCCACTGTAAAATAACATGAATATTGGTAAAAGAAAATACAACATTGAAACAACATGGCAACATCTGTAACTGCTGTTCTTTTGTTTTGACAGATATGTGAAAATTGTTTATTTACACTGAAGAATTCGTGAAATTTATTGGAAAATCGTAATAAAGTGAACAAATGTCGTTTAAAAACGTCATTAAATGGCTACAATAAGTAAATGTTTAATGTTGCATTTTGGGTGATAACAGAAATGGCAAGTTCTGAGGAATACCAAGGAAATGGAGTGGAAGCTGTACCAGCGATGTTAGGACATCACAGGAGATCAATGATTGGTTCAAATGAGGTTCAGCATTTAGCCAATTCCAAGAATTGTAAATACAATTCGTGAAACATCCGATATTTTCTCCAGTATAAGAACCAATTCTGTGAATGCTAAGTATAATTCCTAATGCTTTCTTCAACACCAATTTAATGAATTTTAAATACAATTTCAATAAATTTCAATTGTAATTCCAATTTTTTTTTTGTTCATGGCATATAACAACCGGTACTTAAAATACTATTCCAGGAAATTGCTTGGTGTAGATACCATTCCACTGGGTTATCGACGATGACGTGATTAAGATCTCAAAATGGTTTGGATCTTTTTGGGGCAACGGTCTGGACTTATATTCCATCAAAATATTTGATTCTATTCAAGCTTGAGGGCAAGTGATTGGACATGTCATCTTTTTAGCACCAGCACCCATTTTTTCCAAGACTGCGACCCCAAAAGTTCCAAATCGTGTACATTACTCTCTCTAGGAACAACAATCGCAGACATGGGTTGCTCCAGATTGGGTCCTTGTATATTTGTGAACCGCTTTATACAGTATGCACCTTTTTGATCTGTCCATACCTGAAAACGGGGAACGCTTTAGTTACAGTACTTGCTTGGGCGTTACCGTGAGAGCCATCCCAATCACCATCTAGTAGGTTGGCCCGACACACTAGGTCCATCAAGAATGATCTTCACTTTCTAGAGAGGAAAGCCCAACGATACAGGAGAGAACCCCTTGCTCAACAAGCATTTCAAGTAGGTTTGTATAGCTTTCACATAGTCGCAGTTTCTAATGTAAACAAATATAGTGTGAATAAAGTCCACCACAAACCAGAGTAGTTTTTGCGCAACTATACTCGGGATATTGCAGTCGTCTAATTTCTTATAGGGCAAATGTTGATAGCACCATGCATAGCACTCTTCGTCTTTTAAAGGTGCGATGCCAAACCTAGTCATTTAACTTCAGTGGATAGTTACATCCCATTCTTGGAACTGAAGTTAGACCCAATTTTGTACCAAATTCTGAAAGAATTCAGAGATTCAGACCGAATTCGTAAAGAACTCTGAAAAAATGTTAGCGGTAAACGTCCTAATATTTGTTTTTGTCGAAAACATATTGCGATTAAAAATATAAAGAAACTCTTATCACAATAAGGTAGAATCTATTCCATTTCCAATATTTCAACCATCTTTGATGGTCATCCTCAACAATGATATTTGATATTTCTTTCTTTTTATAAGAATAAAAACAAAAAAATTTTAATTCTTAAGTTGACCTCAAGCCAAAATTAAAACCAAAGAAAAAAGCGTCCAAAGGTCAACAATAACCTCAAAACATAAAAAAGTTCTAATTATTTTTTGTTGCTTTCAACCTAAAATACAATTAATTATCACTACAGATACAAAATATTCGTATTTTTTAAAATAAATGACCACACTTAAATTTTTTTGTTCAACTCACTTTGATTTCGGTAGTGAGAAATTTCAGCACAAATTTGCCTCTTTTTCTCACTTTTTTTACATTTGTAATAGCTAATTTTTTCACGAACGTGAGTTTTGCTTACCCTCTTGTTGTTTATAATAAGGGAAGAGTGAGAACATAACAGCACTCACGGCGATATGATGTTTATAATAGGGGAGGAGGCGAGAAAGAGAAAACTCACGGTGAGATGCCGTTCATAATTGGGCTGAAAAATTTCTATAAACGGCAGTGGTCCTCGTATAGACAGCCTTACTATTACAATATGATGGTACAGCTTACCTCAATCATAAGTCGTAGTATTTCTGAGCTTCGAAACAAAAACTGGAATACACGTTTACAAAACCTAAAAAAGGGTGACAAGCCCTTTTGGAATATTAGTAAAATTTTGCGAAGAAAACATGCTGCAATTCCTTGTCTAAATATTGCTGATGAGAAGTTGTATTCCAGCAAAGAGAAAGCAACAGCATTAGCAAATTGTTTCTCAATAAATCACACGATTTCAAATCATTTGGAGCTTCCATCCCACAATCAAATGATATCTAATTTTATGGAGCGATTTAATAGTATGGACTCTAATGGCAGCGCCGTTGATTTTGTTGATATGGAAGTCATATATTCATTAATAAAAACAATGAAAAAGAAAATGTCCGCTGGGCCCGATAGTTTACGACTAATTTTGCTTATTCATTCGCCAAATATAGTCATTAAATTCATATGTTTTGTATTTAACTGCTGTTTAAAATTAAACTATTTCCCAACATCTTGGAAAACTGCTAAAGTTATTCCTATTTTAAAAAACGGAAAACCGCCTAATTCTGTAAATAGTTATAGACCTATAAGCTTGCTTAACGTTGTGGGAAAAATCTTTGAAAAAGTTATAAAGCTGAAATTAGTTGCATTTCTTGAGAGCCATAACATAGTACCAGATGAACAGTTTGGATTTAGAAGTTTCCACTCCACTACTCACCAGGCTAAACGAATATATAACTTCGTTAAATTAGGTTTTCAAAATAAAAAATCAACCGGTCTCGTATTATTAGATGTCGAAAAAGCCTTCGACTCAGTATGGCATGATGCGCTTATTTTTAAAATGATTAAATTTGGATTCCCTTTTCATTTAGTTAAACTAATAAATAGTTTTTTGACTAATCGGACATTTTATGTTCAGGTAAAAAACGAAATTTCGAATGAAATTATGTTCAAAGCTGGGGTCCCACAAGGATCTGTACTAGGTCCTCTCTTATACATAATATTCTGTTCTGATTTTCCCAAATTACCTAACTGCTCCACCGCCTTATACGCTGACGATGTTGGAATATTCACCACTGATCAATGCCCACAAACAATAGTACGTTCCCTAGAAAGTTCTATTGACATCGTAAATGAATATATGAATAAATGGAAAATTAAATTAAATGTTGGTAAATCTCAGGCCATCTTTTTCACTCGAAAAAGAAAATCCTGCAACTTGCCTAGTTCTTCTTTAGTCATTTCTGGTCATTCTATACCTTGGCTTAACAACGTTAAATACCTTGGAATAATCTTTGACACAAAATTAATTTTCCGCAATCATATTAAATTTATTAAAGATAAATTTAATATTGCTATAAAACTGCTTTACCCATTAATTATCAGAAATTCCAAACTATCTTTCGACAATAAGATATTGATATATAAATCTATATTTCAATCAATTTTAATGTATGCGTCTCCAGTTTGGGGAGTATGTGCTAACTCTCACATTAAAAACCTGCAAATATGCCAGAATAAGTTATTAAAACTAATGCTCAATCTTCCATGGCATTATTCAACAGACAGGCTTCACTCACAATCTAGAGTCAAAACGCTATCTATAAAAATTTCGGAATCTCTTTATCGATTCAGGGATCTTTGCAGTATGTCAAACAACCAACTTATTTGCGATCTATTTACAAGCGATACTAATTAAATCTCAATTTAACTACCAAGCGAAATTCAAATCTTAAAATTTCCTCTAATATTTGCTACTTAAGCATACATCTCTTATACATACAAAATCACTTGATTAATGTATGTGTTAGAGATCTTTCCATTATATTCAAAGGTTTTTATTTGTAGTATTTTTCCTTTGTAATTGCTATATTATTAATTCTACACTTTTATATTCCACTAATAATGTTACAGAATTAAGGTTTAAACCGTTTCTAAAATGTATGTATATAAGACAAAATTGTGATATTTTACTACATAAATAAATCAACAAAAAAAAAAAAAAAAAAAAAATATATTACAACGATTCGCTAGTTACAATACCTCATACCTCAGTTTCAACATAAGTAAATTTTCTACAAAATGAAAATTCAACCAATTGTAACTACTTTATTATATAGAACTATGTAGTAGAACCGGCGAACTTCGTCTCGTAGTCTGTTATTTTTGCAAGGCTGTCATGTCAGTATGTTCTGCAAACATTTATCTATGTAATAGAGAGTAATATGAAGGTCAGCCATTGGGACAATGGCACAGACAATTTGGATTCTATTTAGCAATGTCCGTCCGTCTGTCTGTCTGGCTGGCTGGCTGGCTGGTGCGCACGATAACTCTCAAACGGATCTACCGATTCGGTCCAAAATTTGGCTTTCGTATTATTTTGTCCAAACTTAGTTTAAGTTCGAAGATGGGCCATATCGGTCTACCCCTTCAAGTAAAGCGCCCCCCACCCATAAAAGTTCAAACAATTTTCGAAAAATGTGTGCGCACGATAAGTCTTGAAGGGAGTAACCGATCCATACTTTGCACATTGTAAAATGTGTACCAGGCTTAGATAAAGTTTCAATATGGACTCAATCGGTCCACTCCTTTGAGTACCTCCCACACAAAATTTCGGAAAAGTTCAGATTAGGGCCTGCTGTCGAATCGCTTTGGTTTTTGTTGTAGCAACTTATATTCTCTGCCCCTCATACGATGGTACAAGTTTCATCAGGGGCAAGTCCACACTTCCTGAGAAAATAGCCAAAAAACCCCTATGACACCGTGTGTAGTGGTTGGAGCGTAAGATAACTCTCGAACGGATCTGCCGTTTCGGTCCAAAATGTGACATTCGTAATATTTTGTGCAAACCAGGGTTTCGGAGTCGAGGTATTTTTGACTCGACTCCGACTCCAGACGAGTTTTTTTCACGACTCCGGCTCCGACTCCGGGTCGACTCCGAGAATGAATTCCTATACCACTAAAAATGAATAAAATGTGCACACATTTTTAACTTTTTCCTATATTTTGGCCTATATAGGCTAATGTGTTAGTTTTTCCTTACATGTTCATTTGAAAGGGCATTCGTTCGAATACATTCGAACATATCAATATTGTTTCTGCCGAATCTTACATTGAAAAAAGCAAATTTAGAAAGTTTTTTTTTTTTGAAATTTGTGCCTTTTTAGGCGAAGGTAATTTTTAGTATTAATTTTTAATTAATTTCTCGTTGGAAATCGAGCTTAATGATCAATATTGCATCTGAAAAAGGGAAACCGACGACTCGAAAGTTTTTGTCGGTTTTTCGTTTTTGCACGAGTATATTCTGGACGGAATTCTTCCGCGTGAGAAAATTATTAAGCTTTCAAAATATGTGGAAATGAAGGGGCAATACAAATCATAAGGGGCAATACAAATGCAATAAAATAAATTATAAGCAATTCAAACTGGATATAACCCAACATTTTAGTGCGCTTAGCCTTAAAAGGAGGCCCCCAGTTGTAAAGCTCAATAAAAGCCATTTTTTATGATTTTTTCCGAGAAAACTACGTAACTTTTTGCGTGATTTTTTTCTTCATCTGAAAGCGAAAAATAGTACGAAGTTTTGAGACCGTCTACAAAACCGTGTTTTTATTAAAGCATTTTGAGGTGCCAACCAACTCTACTTTTAAAACTGATGAGCCAATTGTCATATATTTTGGTGGCCGATTTCGAGAAAAACACAGTTTATATGCTGCATACAAAATAAAATAAATTGTTCCCATCCAACGCTATTACATATTCTATGCTATGCTATTAATACTATTGTTCCGATCGACTCAAAAATTTGAACACATATTCTATGCTATTTATACTAAAATTCAGCGCTCACATTTTGAACTTTGGTGTGGAGTGGATAATTTTATTGATATATTTGAGACATATTGTGTAAACAACCCATCACGTAGGCAGACAGATGTTTTCTGGAACTGACAAATTAGCACACATTTTTTCGTGAAAAAAGCATGAAAATATTCTACAAAAATGTTGCTAGGAAAATTTTATGTAGGGTCGGTCCACTATGACAAGAAATCGATATTGTCATGTTTCCATTGTCCTTTATCACTTTTACCCGATCCTTTCTCATGAAAACTCTATGGTTATGTATTTCATTGAATTTCGTACATGCTATTGATTGTGTAGAAAACTCGGATACACATGAACTATGTCTGTTCCTGGCGGACAGATCCGGTTATTTGAATGTCTATATTTAATGCCCTCATTGAGTACATAAAGAATCCTAGAAGAAAGATTCGCCGTTTGTCAGACTTCTGAGTTATGGCGGGATGAATCTGTCGTTGACAAACAACGAATTTAATCTGAATTTCATATATAGTTAATTGATTATGCGAAATTTACCGAAATACATAAAGACCACAATGTCTTTAATATAGGACAAGGATGATTTCTCATAAAAAAACAGGATGAGAATACCAATAGACCTTTGTGAGAAGACCAGTAAGACTTCTGACGAAAGAGGTTAAAGGTCCAATCTTAATTTTATTGTCATAGAACTTTACTTTTGTTTGCAAAAATGTAAAGAATCATTTGGATCAACAAAATAGGGATGAATAGACTACACTTCAGAGGATAGTAAATATCCTGTGAATTTTCCTTTAAATTAGTATAAAATACCATTTGCATATATGTTTTCTTATAATTTTCTTTTAAAATAAATAATGATTTAAAAAAAATGTTCTTGTTCCAAATTTAATCTTATGTTTCTATAACGTGGAAAAAATTTTGACCGGAGTCGGAGTCGAGTTATTTTTTCCGACTCAGACTCCGACTCCGACTCCAGCAAAATTGCTCGACTCCGACTCGTAGACTCCGACTCCGAAACCCTGGTGCAAACATAGTTTAAGTTCAAAGATAAACCATTACGGTCCACTCCTTCAGGTACCTCCCCCACAAAAATGTTCGGAAAAATTGTGCGTACGAAAACTCTTGATGGAAGTGACAGATTTGGTCCATACTTTACACATCCTAATATATCTACCAGGTATAGGTCATGTTCGAATATTTGTCCACTCTGTCGGGTACCTCCCACACACATTTTTGGATAAATTCACCTTAAGACCGGCTCTCCTATCACTTTGATTTTTGTTGAAGCAACTTGCATTCACTGCCTCAATTACGACAGTAATGGTTTTTTCAAGGGCAAGTCCATACTTCTTGAGAAAAAAGCCCGAAAGTTGTAAAAATCCTCTATGGCACCATATGTACTGACTTGAAAGCTCGAACCGAATACTGCGTTCGTTCACACTTTGGATATCGTAATATTTCTTCGAATATCAGATGATATTCGAAGGTGGAAGGAGTGGACTTTCCGATACCTTCCCCACAAAAGTTCGAAAATATTCGCTAAAATGGTACTCTAAATATTTTCGAAACGTAGTTTAATTAAAAAAAGCCCTATCTATCGATATCACCGCAAATTTTCGCGCTTTAATCCTATCCATACTGTTTTGCAAACCCCCCTAAATACGTAAGTTTTTTTTGAAAAAAAGTATTTCAATCCACACAGGCTGAGGGTATATCTCTGTCGTCAATGTCGACTGATACTTTTTTACTTATCTACATTGACAGCCAACACAGCTTCCACGAAAATTAATTTTAATGGTCGGCATTAAGGGATCCCTCCTAAAACACTTAGTTTTAAAGAATTACAGTCATACTATATAGAATATGTTAACAGTTCGCTAATTCTGAATGGGTGAAACTCGGATTCATCGATTGTAAAATATTTTTGGTCTTTACCCATATGGTAATATTCAATTCTGTTGGGGAATTTGTTAAAAAAAAAACTTTTGTATATTGTACCAATACAATTTTTTATTTTTAACAAATTAACCGATCGTTGTCCGATATAGTTCATTTTCAATTCTAAACATCTAAGAACTAATAAATTATATTTTGTTCTAAATATCAAAATGGTATCTAAAACATTGAATATATGTACTTGGTGGCAATATTGCAATATAAAATCCACTAAAACCCATTAAAATGGATTTACGTAATGCTACAAAAACATTTTTAACTTTCATGAGTTTTGGACAAGTTAACCACCCATCGGCCACCCACCGCTCCGAAAAGAAATGCTGGGTACGTCCCTGAATACCACTCAAACCTACCTGATATACCGGTTGATATAGAGGTTCTCTTTTGTATCTTTGGACATCCCTCTAGATCATGAAGATCTTTTCTGACATGCCTGGGCGGGTGGTACCTATTCAGTAGGTGGTAATTTAGATTGTCTTGTCTACAGCAGCCAAACAGATACTGCATCGACAACATCCGGCTGTGTCGTCTCTCCCGCAAGACCTAAGCCTTCTTATGTAAGTGGTCTTTCAAAATCATGAGGAGACACCCTGTTACAGTTGGATCAATGATATGGGACCTACTTTTTATTGTCACTTGTAGAGAAGTTTTTTTTTATGGCTGAAATACTCGAGCAAGCCAAGATTACTGACTGGCCCTATCAAATTCTTTAGTCAGGACCAATGCTCATCTAACAGTGGTCGCGACTATTTCTTCACTGTCTAAATGGCAAGATGGGATCTATGGTTATATTGCATATTTGTGATGTAGAGATTTTTTTCTACTTTGCCGTTGTAATATTTTTAGCATTTGATTTCATATGTATATTTATACTCCTTTGCTTGGCTGTGCCAACCTATAACACACACATTGCCCAAAAACTTAAGTTAAAATACCTTTAATTTATTTAAGTTAGACTTAACATTAATGATAAATAAAACAATTAAAAGCAAAGGACCTTCTGCGGACGTTGAGAGGAAAATCTGCCAAAGAAAAGTGCACTTTGTGTAGAATTAAACAAACAATACTTGTGCCGTTGCTGCTGTCGAGTATTTGTGTCAGCAAACAAATATAGACTTGTGTTTTACCTCTCACTCGCTTTCCCACTTCTAACATCTCCTTCCCCCTTGCCACCATCACTGGCTGGCAAACACGCATTCACTCGCAATTTACTTGACAACATGCAATATAAATATTATCGTACATACACATGTTCGTACAGTATACTTATAAACTAACGGACAACTAACAAACACAATACTCAGACTTTTACGTATTTCTACACAAACACCACTAAAATTCCAAACTTGGCCAAAATGGGAACACAAACATTAAATGTATAGACGAATAAACGAACATAAGCAAATAACCCGATTGGACTTTTTCGGGTTTGGGTACTGGGTAAACTGTGAGTAGTTAGAGAAATCTCATTCATCCAACAAACACTCTCCATGTATTTGCCCAAAAAAAATAGATGAATGTGTGTCTGTGTTTTTGTATCGGTTATTTTCTGTAAGCTACTCGTTAAAAGTGCTCGCGAGCCAAACCACTGTAAACAACGATGACGGGCCAAGATGGAACACTCCGAATCACAGAGTCAGCCACACATAATCACACACACACACTCACAGACTCGCTCGCTATCTCATTCACCAAAGCCCTTTAACGCAGGCCAAAGCACGTTTGTTAAACAATGGCGACGGTAAACTTCATTAGAAACTGGCAAAAGGACAGCAGCAACAATGAGGACATGGCAGCGTAACATTCGTAAACGCCTGTGTTCTTATTTTCTATATTAACGTAACGACGAAACAAATAGCCAGCTGTGTGGTAGCCAAGAGAGTATGGTAACCAAGAAAAAAAGTGGCCCTAGTGGTTCATTAGAAGCCAACTTAAATAGCTAGACTGACTGACAGACAGATAGATTGGTGGCATTACATTAATTCATACACACACAAACATGCATTGTAGAAAGCACTGTGGTTTGGTATTACAATATGTGTACTTTTTTAAGTCATGGAAATATAACCATAAGCATATGCACATTAGGGTTATGACTTTTTTACAACCTCATATCCCTGTATCATAGCGTGATGAGTTTCTACATAAGATTACATAAAAACTTAGTTATAAGGTAATTCGTCGCGAAAACCTCACGCACAAAATAATTTTTAAATTCGAATGTATCAGAATTTTTTGGAAGTCACTGTAAGCAGATATATAATTAACAAGTAAAAAGTCGTTATGTTCGGCCGGGCCGAACTTTTTATACCCTCCACCATAAAATAGTCTTAATTAAAATGGAATAATTAGGGTCCTTTCACAATTTTAGGTGGAACAACTTTTCGACAATGGATAGACTCCTACTGCCTCCCACTATTGCTTAAATCACACTGTGAACACAAATGTTGGGGCAGACATAATTTCTTTTGGAGATGAAAGCCCTTGGTGTGTGTATATTAAACACCCCGAAGGACAGATGCGCCGTGAGTCGAACTTCCGCATTATGGCGTGAAGTTTTTGCAAGAGACGCTGTAAGCCATCATGAATTACCATTATATATTTGTTTGTTGTTTTTGTAGAGCACTTAAGCAACAGTGAACAAAGATATAACGCTAATTCCTGATGGCCCACAGGGTCTCTAACAAAAACTTCATCACGTCATAACGCGGAAGTTCGACTCACGGCGGATCTGTCCTTCGGGGTTCATAATATACTCACCAAGGCCTTTCTTCCCCAAGAGGAATTTTCCGTGCACAGACTTTCACCTCCATTTTGTTGCACAGTGTTATCTAATCTAAAAAAATGTGTTCAGCTAGGTGAAAGGTATCACCTACGGGGCTATATCAAAGAGTCAACCTATCTTTACATTTTTTGACGGAAAAGTTTTATAGCTGCAGGAAACTTCAAGAGTCAAATTGAAGGTAGTTTCATAAAACAATGTAGACCCTCAAAAATAGACCCATGTTGACGAATTTTAGTAAACAAATTTCGTGACCACTGAAAATTCCCGAAAATCGGGAGGTACAGTTATATGGGGGATATACCAAAACATGGACCTATATTGACGATTGTTTTTGAATAGACAAAATTGTAGCTAAAATTCTCAAAATACCGATCATTACAGCTAGTTCGGTTAAAAATTGCAGCTAAAATTCTCAAAATACCGAAAATTGGGAGATACCGTTATATGGGGGCTATACCAAAACATGGACCTATGTTGACGATGTTGCGTTGGAGATGTTTTATGACCACTGAGAACTTCAAATGTCAAATGACAGCTATTTCGGTTAAAAATTGTAGCTAAAATTCTCAAAATACCGAAAATCGGGAGGTACCGTTATATGAGGCTATACAAAAACATGGGCCTATGTTGACGATGTTTGGTGGAGATGTTTCATGACCACTGAGAACCTCAAATGTCAAATTACAGCTAGTTCGGTTAAAAATTGTAGCTAAAATTCTCAAAATACCGAAAATCGGGAGGTACCGATATAATGGGGGCTATACCAAAACATGAACCTATGTTGACGATGTTTCGTGGAGATGTTTCATGACCACTGAGAACCTCAAATGTCGAATTACAAATGTCGAATTGTAACTAAAATGCTCAAAATACCGAAAATCGGGAGGTACGGTTATAAGGGGGCCATACCAAAACATGGACCTATGTTGACGATGGAGATGTTTCGTGACCACTGAGAACCTCAAATGTCAAATTGCAGATAGTTCGGTTACAAATTGTGACTAAAATTCTCAAAATACCGAAAATCGGGAGGTACCGTTATATGGGGGCTATACCAAAACATGGACCTATGCCCATATCCTTTGGGATATAAGTTTGTTGAACACCAGGAACCCTAAGTGCCAAATTATAGCTAATTCGGTCTGCAAATGTGGCGAAGAACGTCAAAATACCTCAAATCCGGAGGTACTGTTATATGGGGGCTATACCAAAGAGTGGACCGATATAGCCCATCTTCGAACTTGACCTGCCTATGGAAAAAAGACCCTCGGGTGCAAAATTTCAGCTCTCTATCTCAATTATTGCGGACGCTAGAGTGATTACAACAGACGGACAGACAGACGGACATGGCTAGATCGTCTTAGAATTTTATCCTGATCAAGAATATATATACTTTATAGGGTCGCAAATGATTAGTTCGATGTGTTACAAAAGGAATGACAAACTTAATATACCCTCCATACTATGGTGGAGGGTATAAAAATAAAATAAGAGCCACGTGATATAACCAAACTGACATAACATTTGTTTTTCAATAATTTTTTTTTTAATTCTGAGTATCTTAAAAATTGGTAAAAAAACTTTTTAAGTTAAACGGTTTTATGTTAAACATACATTGCAATGTTTAAGATAAATGTACTAAAAACCAAAAAATAATAAAATAGATACAGTCGTGGGAATTATAAACATATGCATAGACTAGACTAAAATAAAACCGTGGGGCACGTCAATTGTCTACAATCGTTGATTAAAATGTTCGTTTTGTAATGTTACACTATAATAAGGCAGTTGTTCAACCGACAGCGATGGACGTGTAATAAGTAGGGATAGAATGTGCAAACAAGCTAGCAAGCTCGATTATAAGCGAGTTTTAGGGTTTCATAGTGGTGAGCGAGTAGTACTTTGTCGATTAAAGACAAACTACGAGCAGTAAAATGATTCCTCGCCAGCCAGCAGTGTGAATGTCCAACGATAAGCTAGTTGAAACATCTCTTTTATTTACATGGAGTGTATAACTATTGGAATTTCCTTGAGCAAGAAAATAGTAAGTAATTTCCTCACCGTCTGCGGGCCAACTGCCTAACGACGAATTAAACGATTCTTCTATCGCACATTAAGTCGATAATTTGTAGACAATTGACGGCCCCACGGTTTTATTTTAGTCTAGTCTATGCATATGTTTATAATTCCCACGACTGTATCTATTTTATTATTTTTTGGTTTTTAGTACATTTATCTTAAACATTGCAATGTATGTTTAACATAAAACCGTTTAACTTAAAAAGTTTTTTTACCTATTTTTATTTTCTAGTTTTTAGTTTTTATTTCGCATTCTGTTTAATTCATTTAGTGCTTCATTATTGCAAGGTTTCTCGCCCGTTAGTTTATTGCAGTCCAACTCCTCTATACGTAGTCCCTGCAAAGACCTTACTCTACTAAGAGCCACGTAGGCTTGACCTTCTTCAAACAGTTTCGCACCTAAGTATACGACTGCGTGATTCACAGTGCTGCCCTGCATTTTATGTATTGTAGAAGCCCAGATAGTATTAAAGGCAACATTCTTCTTTCAGCCGTCCTGTAATTGTACTTAGCTGGAAACTGTATGGCTTTCGGGTGTATAAGATGTACTGTATAGTGCACTGTATTCTTCTTGTCAAGCCCTTTTATTTGATACCCACATTGGTGGGATTGATAAAAAAATCGTTATCAGCCATTTGGTAGCGGCGGCCATCTTAGATTTCAATTTTGCATAGTAAATTGTATTCTACTACTGGGATTGATAAAACCTAAGTTATCCGGCACTTTGTAGAGGCCGCCATCTTGGATTTTAATTTTATATAGTACATTGTATTCTACTGGTTGAGCACTTTCATTTGATACCCATATTGATGGGATTGATAAAACCTACGTTATCCGCCATTTTGTAGCGGCCGCCATCTTGGATTTCAATTTTTTATAGTATACTAGGGGACCCGGCGAACTTCGTCTCGCAGTTTGTTAGGTACATAACTTTATGGCTTTGGTTCAAACCTATAATACTATTATTGCTATCACCTTGTTCAATGGCAAATATTTCTTTGTTTTGAACTGTTTAGGACGATCTTTGAAGATGCACATTAGACAATTGTACTTTCGACAATTGTCAGTTTGACGAAGACAGAAGGTACTGAGAGGCAAAGTGTTTCTATTTTCCTCTACTCTCTCTTCTGTAAACTGACAATAGCCGCGAAAAAAATTAGGTAACTCTAAATCGGGACTAAGATATATTTTTAAGCAAATAACACGTTTTGCGATGTAAATAAAAATATTTGGTAGCACAGTTGAAGCAAAATAATTTCATAACGCCCTACTCGTTTCATGATCGATGGTTTTCTGCAATTCTTGTTTCCACCATTGAACACGATATTTCACTAAAGCAATTGAATATGAATTTGAATTTAATGCTGAATATAGCGCTTATTTAAATTTGCGTTTTAATCAACTAACCCATTTTAACCTATTTACCCATTTTGATCCGATCGTTATCAGGTAACCACCTTCGTCTGTTTTTATACCCTTCACCATAGTATGGATGGTATATTTAGTTTGTTTTTCTGTTTGTACCACATCGAACTAATCATTTGCACATATATTCTTGATCAGGATAAAATTCTAAGACGATCTAGCCAATAATTGAGCTAGAGTGCTATATTTTTGCACCCGAGCGTCTTTTTTTCCATAGGTAGGGCAAGTTCGAAGATGGGTTATATCGGAACACTTGTTGGTATAGCCTCCATATAACGCTACCTCCCGATTTTCGGTATTTTGGGGATTTTAACTACATTTTTCGACCGAACTACCTGTAATTTCAAGTTTGTGGTTCCCAGTGGTCACAAAACATCTCCACCAAAAACCGTCAACATAGGTCCTTGTTTTGGTATAGCCTCCATATAACGGTACCTTCCGATTATCGGTATTTTGAGAAAATTAGCTAAAATGTCTAACCGAACTACCTGTAATTTGACAGTTGAGGTTCCTAGTAATCACAAAGCATCTTCACCAAAAACTGTCAACATAGGTCCATGTTTTGGTAGAGCCCCTATATAACGGTACCTCCCGATTTTTTGTATTTTGTGGATTTTAATTACATTTCTTGACCGAACTATCTGTAATTTCAGGTTTGGGGTTCCCAGTGGTTCCCAAAGTATATCCACTAAAAACAGTCAAGGTCCGTGTTTTGGTATAGCCCCCATATAGCGGTACCTCCCGATTTTTGGTATTTTGAGTATTTTAGCTAAAATTTTTTATCAAACTACCTGTAATTTGACCGTTGAGGTTTCTAGTTATCACAAAATATCTCCACCAAAAACTGTCAACATAGGTCCATGTTTAGGTATAGCCCCCTATATAACTGTACCTCTTGATTTTCCATATAATGTTCCTTACCGATTAAATACATTTTTTATGTTTTTTACCTTATTTAGGTATCAGAGTTCACAAAATATCTTCGTCTAAAATTGTGGACAGGAAAGAATATAATTATTCCGTTTTAGTTCAGAATATTTTATGGTGGAAGGTATAAAAAGTTCGGCCCGGCCGAACCTCACGCTTTTTTACTTATTTTTTCTGACTTCTCTATTTAATGTGATCTCCCGAATTCTACTTGCACTGCAAATTTGGTATTAGATGTAATGGCTCTGGTAACATGGACAGAGCTATTCTATTAGTTGCCGTTTTTTGTGTGTTTCGGATGCTTGAAGACTTGTCACACTAACACGTGACTGTTGTCGATTACTTGGTCACCCTATATTTAATTTCGACGTAAATAACATAGTCAAATTAATATCACAAACTAATTAACGATTAATAAGTATTTACCTACTTATGTCGCCGATAAAGAATATTTGTCAGATAATTCGACCAAAAAACCCCAGTACCTCCGATTTCTTGTTTTTTTTTTCTAATTTTGAATATCATCCTTTTTTCGAAAGATATACATACAGTGTACCAACAGTACCAACCCAGCAAACACAATGTCGGACGTCCGACACGTCTGCTCAAAGTCGGAAGTTTTTTCCGACACGTCTGACCGAATTCGGTCCGAACTCTGTCCGATTAGTCTGACGAACTTTTTCCCTCTCTCTCTCTCTCTCTGAAGGGATTTTTCTTATTTTTTCTCTTGTGCTGCTTTGGCTATATTCATTGTAAATAAGAAGAGAGAAAAAGAAAAGAATTGTACATGTTGCGCTCGCACATGTTGGGCAAATTGTGTGTATTTCTTGATGTGCCGATGAAGTGCGAACGAAAAAATGAGAGCTCGGGTTTTAATTTCTGTGACGGAGAACAAATTTGGTTTATTTTTGTTATGCGTGTTGATGCATGATAGTGTTTAAAGATCATTCATAGTGAACCGTTGTATACACATTTGTTTATTTTTATAAAGTTAATGAAAGTAAATATTTTTTCGTCAAACTTCAACGCTATTTCGTGGAAAGTCATATGTTTTATAAATATTGCCAAAGTTAAGTTTCTTTATACTTTCATGTATATGAAGACATGTATTTTTTCATATATTAATAAAATGGTTTTACATATTTCACAGATCCTGTTGATAAATTTGTTGTTCCCACTGCTGGTGGGGACGTACGGATTTAAGAAAACCACTGGGTTTCGAATATCAATTCCGTTAGGTCAAATAAGTCCTCATAGAGAAGGTTAACCTTGCAAAAATCTATAATATAAACAGGCTATAAGATAATATTAAAACCCTTCATATGTTTATAGTAGGTGAACAAACATTTAAATTTAAGGATTTTAAGTTTTCATGAATTAACTGTGTACATTTTACACTTTTAAATAATAAAAACAAATTTTGTGCGAACGGCGGTAAATAAATCAGAAATTCATACAATAGTTCATCAGAATTCGGACCGAATTCGGTCCGAAAGTCTGCAAATACTTTTCATCCGAATTTCGGTCAGAGAACACGTCAACCACGCCATATGACTTTCGGTCAGAGTTCGGACCGAATTCGCATCCGAACTCGGATGTTTTTTCCGACTTTCGGATCGAATTCGGTCCGAATTCGGATGTTTATTCCGATTTTGGTTTGCTGGGAATGTACATATGTATGTTTGTATGTATGTATTTGGCCGTTTGTAATTGCCTTTTTTGTATCATGACAGAATCTAAACAGTATCAAAATATATCTGGTACAGCTTAAATATTATACCGCATACATCGGAAGTTTATCTTTCGAAGATGTTTTTAACTACGGTTTAAAAGTATACATATATACCACAACTTCACTTCCAATGAAATTACCTCGGAGCTCTTGATGTTTCAATTAACCCACCAATTTTGTGGATTTGTACCTTTTTCCTCAAAACTGTGGAAATAACTTTTGGCATTATCATCTTAGTCTTTTCAATCGGTATCTGACCGAAACCACCACTAATCTTTACAAACTCTAAACTAAGCCCTTTTAACCATTTTCGCTGTTATTTCCTAAAAAGACGCTGGAAAATAAATGAAAATCGATTTGATTATGAATAAAAAATTCTATACAACTTTCAAAAATTGACAAAGGCGTACAATGGACCCTCACAGTAGGTGCAAATACAATTTTCGCCAAAAACTGTCCAAATAAGTGCCAAGATTTACTCCAAACGCGAGAAAAAATATTTTTGCAAATTTTTCGCGATTTTTTTAGGTTTTATCCTTTTCTGCCATGAGACCATTCCGAATTGGTGCGGGAGCCATACACACAGATGTGTGTTGCCTTTAATACTATCATGGGCTTCTACAATACACAAAATGCAGGGCAGCACTGTGGATCACGCAGTCGTATACTTAGGTGCGAAACTGTTTGAAGAAGGTCAAGCCTACGTGGCTCTTAGTAGAGTAAGATCTTTGCAGGGACTACGTATAGAGGAGTTGGACTGCAATAAACTAACGGGCAAGAAACCTTGCAATAATGAAGCACTAAATGAATTAAACAGAATGCGAAATAAAAACTAAAAACTAGAAAATAAAAATAGATAAAAAAGCTTTTTAAGTTGAACGGTTTTATGTTAAACATACATTGCAATATTTAAGATAAATGTACTAAAAACCAAAAAATAATAAAAAAGATACAGTCGTGGGAATTATAAACATATGCATAGTCTAGTCTATGTAAAAATAAAACCGTGGGGCACGTCAATTGTCTACAATCGTTGATTAAAATGTTTGTTTTGTAATGTTACACTATAATTAGGCAGTTGTTCAACCGACAACGATGGACGTGTGATAAGTAGGGCTAGAATGTGGAAAGAAGCTAGCAAGCTCGATTATAAGCGAGTTTTAGGGTTTCATAGTGGTGAGCGAGTAGTACTTTGTCGATTAAAGACAAACTACGAGCAGTGAAACGATTCCTCGCCAGCCAGCAGTGTGAATGTCCAACGATAAACTAGTTGAAACATATCTTTTATTTACATGGAGTGTATAACTATTGGAATTTCCATGAGCAAGAAAATAGTAAGTAATTACCTCACCGTCTGCAGGCCAACTGCTTAATATCCTACAACCTGTAGGAATTAGCTATGTGCAACCGCCTTGCAAGCTGAATGTCCGGGTTCGATTCCCATCAAATTGTCAACGGTGGCAAAATACCCCCTACTAATGTTGGCTATATTTCCTGAGTATTTCTGCCATGAAAAACGTCTCTACAAGTGGCAACTTAGGACACGCCGTTCGGACTCGGCGATAAAAACTAGGTCACATATCAATAACTTAATATGAATCCATTGATATAACAGAAGCCTCCCTTGTCTTTACTGGGATGTTTGTGGAAAAATATATAAATTATACATTTCAAAAAAAAAAATCGAAAATTGGAAAACTCACATTGATTAGCCCCTCCTGCTACATCTTTGAATTGTCTTTGAATATCAGGTTCCTTTTTGGAATACACCTAAAATAAATAAATATATAAACCATGCAATTTGTTATTTTTAATAATTGGGAAAATTGCGAGTTTATTGAAGATCTATCGTCGAAAAATTGTGCACTTGTACCTCACATATGCTTCGAAAATACATAGTTCATTGTGGGCATATATTGTGATATCAAAAATATATTTTATACCGGTAGAAATAACTAACAATGAATAGAAATTCAAACATTTTTTCAAAGAAGGTAGTATAAGTCAGCTGCGCTAACGGTGATATACCCAAAGCCTCTGCCGTATAAAAATATATTTATTTTGTAACACGAGTTTGCTTCAAAATACGTGGAATCTATAGGTATCGTAATATGGGGCTATACCAAATCAATTTCTGAGTTTTGGAAAAGTTTGAGAATTATTTTTTCAGATTTGTAATTTTAGTTGGAGCTGGCAGGGGTTTTTGGAACTTCTGGACTATTATCTCAGAAAGTATGACTTACCCCGGAAAAGGGAACAGAATAGGGATCGCGAAAAGAACCTTCTTCAAAAAAAAAAAAAAATATATAAATAAATAAATAAATAAATAAAAAAAATAAAAATAATCAAATACATCCGATACGGATCCTCAAACTATTCCCTGATACACGACTGGATGAAATAATACGATGTGTAAAGTTTCGACCAATCAGAAAATTCCCTTGACAGTTATCTTGCGGATTTGCGGCGAAAGTAAATCTGCTAAAAAATTCCAAACGATTCGAGAGGAATCTTAAATTTCCCTTTTCCGAATTTTGTGTGGGAGGTTCCCTAAGGTGTGGACCGACATAGTCTTATCCGATCTATATCTGGAAGGAATAATATATGGAAAGTTTGGAGCAAATCGATTGCTCACTTCGCTAGTTATCGTTCACACAATTTTTCGAAACAAATTTTGAACTTTTTTAGGGGAGGTGTGAAGCGACATAGCCTACATTCGAACTTAAACAAAGTTTGGCCAAAATATTACGATGTATAAAATTTGGTTCTAATCCAGCCAGCTAGACATTAAGAGAGACATATGAACGGACAGCGCTAAATAGACTCCAAATTGTCTGAAATGAATTTCGTCCAAATATACTTGGGGTCGAAAACCAATATTTCGATGAGACACATCTTTGGTCGTATTTTGTTTATATTCCCTTTACCATAAATCCTAAGGTATAAAATAGGTGGCGAGGCGACCCCATGTTGCAATATTTGTATAAAAATCCAATTTGACAACTGAACTGAAAATTTCTCTGTCATGATAGAGACAATTTGTAGCATGGGAGGAAATTTTGGTTCTCTACAAAAAACCCATTATATATTAGGCAGTAGGCCCGTTATATAGAAGACACATTATTGCAGTTTGCATCAGGGGAAAGGTCAGTAGTTATTATTCCATATGTAGGCTATTTTGCTGGTATATACCCTCCAGGAATTAAAATATTGACCAAAAATAAAATGTGAAAATTTTTCATACAGATCATCAAGCAAAATTATAGGCAATTTCTTCTACCTAAACTCTTACCTCGTGCAAAATTTCGTGACTATTGAGCTATAATTTCGACCTCTAGAGTGTTAATTACTACACTACAAACAATAAAACTGGATATATTAGGCTGTAGCTCTGTTATCTGATCACGTACATCAACGTAATCGACATCAGTGCAAAGGTCAAGAGATCGTCTTCCAAATATAACTCACGAGGGAAGAATGTGTCTTTCAGGAACAAAGATATAAGCTGCATATTACATTTTTTCACAATTTTCACACAAAAGTTCTGGACCACTAAATATTATCTGATCGGCATCTCAAATTGCAAGCTACTTCTTTGTCATATACTCTTACCATATTTAAAATTTCGCGTTGATAGGACTATTATTGCGACCTACAGATCCGCTACAAAATTGGATAAAAATTCTGTTTTTGGTCCAATTCACCCGCTAAATATTTCACGATCATCTCCAACAAAAATAGGAATCTATTCTGGTCTGAACCCCGCCTCCTTGCGAAATATCGTGACGATCGGTCCATCATTGCGGCCTGGGGTTTGATTACAATTTATAATGGACAGACGGACGGACACAAATCTCAAAATCGCTTTATCTCGTCGAGATATGAAGAACGGTATACCACATTGGGGGTCTCCGACGAATATTTCGCGGTGTTATATGACTTTTTACCAAATAGTGGTGTAGGGTATAATTAAGGGTACCACATGGCGGTGTAGGGTATAATTTACGGTATTATTTCCAATATTTGGATATTTCTCCCCTTACAGAACTAGAATTTCAATATTTCCTAAGTTAAATGTATTAAGCAATAAGCAAAGGTAACACAGTTTTGACCAGGGTTTCGGAGTCGAGGTATTCTTGCGTAAATTCCTATACTCCTAAAATGAATTAAATGTATACAAACTTTTAACTGTTTCCTATGTTTGGGCCCATATATGCTAATCTGTTGGGTTTTCCTAACATATTGTTTAGAAAAGGCATTTGTTCGAATATAATGTATATTTTTGTGGGCTTATAAAGGACAGCAAAGACAAGTTCTTCATCGATCGATTGTGTGAAAAAATATTCGATTTTAGGGAAGTAATAGATAGAAAAAATTTAATTTGCAATTGTTGGCTTAAAATGGAAGTTTTTGGTCATAAAATGGCATACAAAATTAAAAAAAAAAAAATTATCGATGAATTACTAGATTTTGTTGTCTACTTGATTTTCATTGAATCACCAAGTAATTAAGATTCTATCTAATCTTATGTAAAAGCTCATCAAAATATGATATGTGGTTGTAAAAAAGTCTACTGTGTTATGACCATCCGAATTTCATACTTAGTTAACTCATACGAAATGTATCGAAATACATAAACAGACGGGTTTTTGAGAAAGAAACGGGTAAAACTGAGAAAAGACAATAAAAACGTGACAATATCGATATCTTGGATGTGGGGAACCTAAATAAAATTTTCGGAGGAACATTTTTGTAAAATCTTTTTATGTAGTAAATCTGATATAGTTTTACCTTTTTAATTCAAGGAAAAAAGGACATGGAAGGAATTGAGCTAGAATGACAAAATTTTCTATAAAAAGATTCCTCATTATATTTAACTGAAAACATGTTTTCTTAAAATGATGAAACAATATCGCCAAACAATAATACCCAGCAAAAACATTTGGAAGTTGTACATGTGGAGTTGTGATTTCACAACATCACTCGATGCAGTCAACACGGAGTTATGAAAAATGCACTCCGTTGAATACAATTTATAAGCAGTTGCCTTAGAGATCCCTACCAAAAAACAAAAACAGTTGGTTGATGAAAGATGTCTAAAAATCATTATGTCATAACTCAGAACCATCAGCTATGGGGTCCTTTGAAGTTCTTAACCCATATCGTACCGAGAAAAATTTTTTATTTATTTTTTTTAAAAACAAAGCACTTTTTAGGGTAATTAGCACCCACTGATGTCAAAAATCAACACAAAAAATTTTTCCGATTTTTCGTTTTCCCAGAAAGTGGTGTTCGAAATTTCGAACACTGGCACTTAAGCTATACACTAGCGGTCATCTGAATAGGTTTGAATTTTTTTCTTTTTATATGTTACGGTATCTTCTGATGTGTTCGTATTGCAGATCCATACTATTTAGTTTTTGAGAGTCCTATACTATGCCAACATTCCCAAGAAAAAACTTGACGGTGTTGCCATATTTTCGGAAAATATCCCAATTATAATAAAAAATGTACAAAAAAGTGACCAATTTTTGCGATCATCAGAATAGGTGATATCATGTCCTTTTGACTTAAATTTGAATTACAATTTTCTACTTTATTGTCGTCGATGAAACATTCTTCCAGACCAATTTTCAAACAGTTATGATACATGTGGTCAACTATGGTGGATTTGTGAGCATGATAATACTTAAATTTGTACTGCAAGGATAGTTAAAAAATGAAACTTGTACTAAAATACCAACTATTTTCAATGACCTTTCTATTCTACCGATCCTAATAATATGGCTACACTTGGTATTTGCTTTCAGACAATTTTCGAAGCTCAGAAGAGATCTAACGAAATCAAAAAGTCATTTAAAGCAAGTTTATAAAACGTTTTGGTTTGAATATTTCTTGATTTTATCTGAAAGTTCTTGGTAACTTTGCAATGTTGAGAATTGAACCCACGTTCCAAATAAAGCGGGTCAAATTTGTTGTAGGATTTATCAGAATGTTTCATTTTACTAAACTAAACCAAAAAACTGAGCAATATTTGCTTGGATAGTACAATTTTTCAATTTTATTTGATTCAAACCTATTCTGATGATCGCAAAAATTGGTCACTTTTTTGTACATTTTTTATTATAATTGGGATATTTTCCGAAAATATGGCAACACCGTCAAGTTTTTTCTTGGGAATGTTGGCATAGTATAGGACTCTCAAAAACTAAATAGTATGGATCTGCAAAACGAACACATCAGAAGATACCGTAACATATAAAAAGAAAAAAATTCAAACCTATTCAGATGACCGCTAGTGTATGTTTAGAAGTAAAATAAAATTGATTTATTTGCCGTTTATTAATTTATTTCACAATTTTTTTATGAAAATATGGTTGAAGATTGGTATTGAGACTTCTTTGGACCTACAAAACTTTTCCCCGAAATGTGTCAGCACTGGTCCACGTTTTGGATTGCCCCCCATAGAACGGTACCGCCCGATTTTCGGGAGATCTCAAGGATTTAGCTGCATTATCCTACAGAAATGACTGTAAATTTATACATATTTAATCTTTTTTGAGGTTACTTAACTTTCCTCCAGAAATTTGTCAGCATAGGTCTAAGTTTTATATAGCCTCCGTTGAATTGTACCTAACGATTTTAGGGTATTTCAGGCATTAAGCCGCACTATCCTTTAGAAATGGCTAAAATGTAGTATTTAGTCTTATATGGTGCTATAATAAATTTTCCCCGCAATTTGTCAGTAAATTTCCACGTTTTGATATACCCATCGATATGTAGGTTAAGTACCAGCGTTCGAAATTTCGAACAGTCAACTTTGCACATCTGTAAAGTCGCGCTTGCGCATATAAGTCAAGTTCTCTATATTTTGTGAAACGGCTACATATATTGGCAATAATTCCACATGATTGCTTTTTTAATTTCATTTTTTTTATAATTTTTTAAAATTAATTTAAAAAAAATCCAAAAATATATGTTATAAAAATCTACCCTTAACATCGAGGGGGAGGTGGGATTTTCAAGGGAACAATTTTTTTTTTATTTGCTGACAGATTGGACTTTATACATATACCAAAACTTGTTTAAAATTTAAACTTTTTCATCCATAAATATTTTTTTGAAAAAAGGTGATTTTACTGTTCGAAATATCGAACACCAAGTACGAAATGGGTTAATATACTCAATAGGGTCTTTCGTTCCCAAAAGGAATTTTACACAGACGTAGACTTCCATTTTGTGTCACAGTGTAATCGGTAGGATTTCCCATAGAGACCACAATGTCTTTCATAGGAGTCCAACAGGTCCTTTAGAGAAGTCATCCTTGTCTTCTATTAAAGGACCTGTTTCACTCCTATGAAAGACATTGTGGTCTCCATGATCCTACTGATAACACTGTGACAAAGTCAACGTCTTTGTGAGAAGAGCAGTAGGTCTTCTGGCGGAAGACTTGTAGGACGTATGTAGATGACGTTAAATGTCCAATTATTATTCGACTGTCTTGCATTTTACTTTTGCTTGCAAAAAATTAAGGGATCAGTTGGACCAAAAATATTCTCGACATGCATTTGGTGATAAAAAGACTAGTATAATAAACGTACCGTTTTCTTATAGCTTTCTTTTAAAATAAGTAATGATTTTCGAAAAAATTGTGTACAGAATTTAATGTTAAATTTCTAAAATGTAGAAAAAATGTTCCCGGAGTCGGAGTCGAGTAATTTTTTTTCGACTCCAGCAAAATTGCTCGACTCCGACTCCGAAACCCTGGTTTTGGTAAATAACAATCGATCCTTATTGAACCCCACATAATTATTCGCTAATAATAAGCAAATTAGTCAACAAGGACTCCACCCTTGCCGATTGACCACTTGTGAACTTCTAAACAGTTGAAAACGAACTATAAAGTTGTGAAGTTTAATTTCTGGAAAATAAGTAAAAAAGTATCAGTCGCCTTTTCCGACAGATATGTACGTGCCCTCATGCTGTGTGAATTTGCGACAATGAACAAAGCGAATACCGGTCATACAACCAAAGTATTTTTCCCAAAAATATGTATTCAGGGAGTTTTTAGAATGTTGTAGCCTTTTTGGACGAACAAATTTGCCAATAAAAATATCGAAATTTTGGGATATTTATCTTAACGATTGTGGAAATTCCGAATAAATGCAAACGTTTTGCTAATAAATTTAACTTATATTAAGGCGAAGTGTTAAACTTTTGCGTAGACCGTACCTGAAGAAATGGAGCCACCTAGTCCATTTTGGAAACGGATCTTATTTTGAGAGTCACTCTTTTTGATAATTACCGCGTCCATAATCTAGTTTAGTTGGTCACCGTAGTACTTAAAGCTATGTCAGGAAACATGGACTTGTCCAGGAAAAATAGGATATCGCTGTAAACAAGATGAAAAAAAAATGATCAAAGGATCCTCGAACTGTCTTTAAACTACAGTTATGACGAACTTGAGTGAGGGAGGTAGCTGAAGATGTTGTCCATACATATTCTTTTGCAACTTGATGTACTTTTGAAGGATATTTGAAGGAATGGACCGATACAATCCATATTAGGTTCGACCTATTTCCCGAAGAAATATTGAGATGTGCAAAGTTTAGACCGAATCGGTTATTCCCTTCGAGAGCACCTATATGACTTAAATTTAATATGGACAAAATATTATGAGATCCAAAACTTGATGCGCAGGAGAGTTATCAAGAGCGCCAACCCACACAAAAAAAAAATGCAGAAGGACGGACGGTGCTAAGTAATTCCTCCAAACGAATATCGTCCAAATATATTTGGAGTCTAAAATAATTATTTCGATGAGGCACATATCGCTCATTTACTCAAAGAGTGGCATATCTCAAAAATGCGCTTTCTAAGAGAGTTTCTATTTTTTCTACGACTTCTATCTTTGGCACTGATATCTGGCTAGCTCTATGCAAAAGATCCTCTTTTTAAGTTGTGAAGTATAATTTCAATCGGCAACTTAAAACGCGTTGTTCTCGAAACTGCATTTCTTGAGATGTGACACTCTTTAAGTAAATGAGGGAAATGTATCATATCCAAGTATATATAATCTCGTAACGATAAAGACTGAGGGGGCTATTATACTTCGTTGATGATAAGGAAAAAAATCAAGTGGAGCACAAAAAATTCATTTTTCTTCATTATTTTCTCATACTGTTTAGCACCAAATTTGTCTAACATAGAATAACAAAATTTTGGCGAAGGCAGTGAAACAAATTTCTAATTGGCTTTCAAGATGTAGTCCACGAAGGACCCTTCATACATTTTATCCAATAGACATTTTTTCATACACTTCCATTCCCACAATACTGAACTCATTATTTTTGTTGTTACAGGATGAGTATTTGGGTGGGGCGATTTGTGTGGAAGGAAAAAAACCTTAATGAGCCCTTCGCGTTTCTGATTCCTGGGATTGAACTGAGCAAAAAAGTCCACTGGACCATATATCTACCGTGAAAATCGAGCCTCCCGATTTTGACTTTAAGTTTTTTATTGACGTTTTTTGGATATTTTGGCATATAACAGCCAAACCATTGAGATTTTCGATCCAACACAAAGACAAGAATTGTAGCCAAGACAGTAATTGAAAACTCTCTAATACATCGCAAAAGCATTGGAACGCTCTTTCTGGCAGTTTTGGCCTTAAGAATGTGCAAACTTTTCGGAAAATGTCGATAAATGACATTGTGCTACAAAATTTGACCAGAAAATCATTCAAGCGTTCTGATGCAAAATTCTATCGTGTTGGGATCCATGGACAACGAAAATGCCCATATTTCGATTGGGTAACTCCGTTTTATTATTTTATAACACTAAAAGTAGTGAAAATCTGGGTTCCTTACATTTTCAAATTTAAACGGACATATCTTATTTTTTCACAAGTTATAGTGGTTTAAGTCTGAAAACCCCCTCAAAAAAACTATAACTGAATTTCTCATAATTTTGAAAATAATTATTGAACAAAACAAAAAAAAAAAAAACACTGTAAAAAACATTACATTTTTGAAAATTATGAGAAATTCAGTTATAGTTTTTTTGAGGGGGTTTTCAGACTTAAACCACTATAACTTAGCCACTTGTTAACCGATTTAAACAAATAATAACTTGTTCTAAAGATATTATTCACCCCTTTAAAAGGAAGAAGGATCACTAGAAATCCGTTGTGAAAAAAGAAGACATGTCCGTTTAAATTTGAAAATGTAAGAAACCCAGATGTTCACTATTTTTACCGTTATAAAAAAATAAAACGAAGTGACCCCAACGATCTAAAGGCATTGTCATTGTCCATGGATCCCAACACGATATAATTTTGCATCAGAACACTTGAATATTTTTCTGGTCAACTTTTGTAGCACAGTGTCATTTATCGACATTTTTCGAAAAGTTTGCACCTTCTCAAGGCCAAAACTGCCTGAAGGAGCGTTCCAATGCTTTAGCGATGTATTAGAGAGTTCTAAATTAATGTCTTGGCTACATTTTTTGTATTTGTGTTGGATCGAAAATCTCAATGGTTTGGCTGTCCGTTTAAATTTGAAAATGTAAGAAACCCAGATGTTCACTACTTTTACCGTTATAAAAAAATAAAACGAAGTGACCCCAACAATCTAAAGGCATTGTCATTGTCCATGGATCCCAACACGATATAATTTTGCATCAGAACACTTGAATATTTTTCTGGTCAACTTTTGTAGCACAGTGTCATTTATCGACATTTTTCGAAAAGTTTGCACCTTCTCAAGGCCAAAACTGCCTGAAGGAGCGTTCCAATGCTTTAGCGATGTATTAGAGAGTTCTAAATTAATGTCTTGGCTACATTTTTTGTATTTGTGTTGGATCGAAAATCTCAATGGTTTGGCTGTTATATGCCAAAATATCCAAAAAACGTCAAAAAATTTAAAGTCAAAATCGCGAGGCTCGATTTTCACGACAGATATATGGTCCAGTGGACTTTTTTGCTCAGTTCAATCCCAGGAATCAGAAACGCGAAGGGCTCATTAAGGTTTTCAAATCGCCCGGCCTAATGAGTATAAAGCCTCGAGACCTCATTTTGGAATGCGCATTTGATAGTGGAATGATATGACAAGAATAAGGGCCTGGGACCCTTGGGCCCCCCTGCGTACGTCCCTGGACGATAGGGAGAAGACTTATGCCCCTATAGTTAGAGCATACAGTCTTATTTCCTTTTTTATGGGCGGGACACAGGATGCTCAGGTTCCAATCGGCGAGTACGCATTCTTCCTGCCATATGGTGCTATCTAGCTGATTCATACACCTTATCAGCGTGTCGGCACATTATCTGTATCTATTACCAAATTACATTGCTTGTCTCTACATGATGATGTTCCTGTACCCATGCCATCAGTTTGATGTTTCACTCTTTGGTAGAATTTTCGGACTTCATTCTGACTCCTGTACGTCTCGATTTTTTCAGAATCACGCTTATCCATTTCTCTCCTTTTACTGCGGAAACGACGATTCTCCTCTCACCTTTTCTCCCTATATCTCTATCGTGCGGTACGCCTTGCTACTGATTGTAAAGTAGCCATATATGCCGCATTTTTTCTTGGTTAACAGCACGACACTCCTGATCATACCATGGATTCCTTGGTGGAGGTCTCTGGTATCCAAGTACTGCTTTTGCGGCTATTTGCATGCCGAATACCGGCAACAAAAATAAAATCTGGTTTCGTAATGTGATACATGAGAAAATATTAATTTTTAGTTATTTGGTGATGGGTTTTTTGGAAATGTACACGCGCACGTAACTGTAAGTATGCCTACGTTCAATGTAGAGGTTCGTAAAATGTCATAGTGACTCATGCTTCTGCCTAACTTAAAATTTCATTTTCATATTATGCGCCCACATTTTGAACATTAAAATCACGGTAAACCATCAAAAGTTAAACTAACAAACAACCAATCAGACTAACTGTCTGCCTGACTGACTTGCGAGTGTCAGTTAGAACCAAATTACCGCAAAGAATAGCTAAGCAGCAAGCAAACAACGGCGCATCTAAAGGTTGGCTGACTAGTTTTGGTCACTAACATTGGCGCGTTTAAAATGTTTGTCCTTTGTCCATTTATAGGATATGTCGTCTATGTTTGCGTGTTGGGTAAGTGTGTTTATGTAGGGTTTTTTTATGCAGACGAATGAAAGCGTTTAACCATACCGAGTTCATGTAACACTTTTGGTGAATTTTAATTAGAACAAAAATTGTTCGGAATAACAAACACATTTTTTCGCTGGAGACGAGTATTGTTATGGATTCGAGTATGTTTTTGTTTTCCTAAACTCCTATTTATACTCGTACATGTCTAAATGAGAGAAGTACTTTTGCATGAATGGAGTGAGTGTAAGAAGCATTGGTGGTTTTGTGTTTGTTTTTTAAATCGAAGGTGGTTAAGGAATTCTGTTCTAAAATATCATTTGTTATCTTATAATTAAAATACATTTAATTCCTATAAGTAAATACTGATTAGTGTGCGTTATAGTCATTGAAGTAGAAAACTTTTTGCGTCATAATGTTGGGCATCTTGCTGCCAGTTCGGGTCCAATACGAATTGTGCAATGTTCCTAATAAATATAACAAATTTAGGGGTCACCAAAATTAAAATTTCCTTTCAAACATCCCTCGTTATTTCCAAACAAACAACAGCCTGTGTCACGGATTTCTATTCGTATAATCATGCTATCATTGCCAGCAGTGTCATCATTGTTGTTCAGTGCGTTTTTTGGACAAAAAGGAAAAAGAACGCAAGAATGACTAAAACAGTTTACTCAACCAACAACTGCTGCTGCTGTTTTTGGGGAATTGCTGCTTTTAGTTGTTTATTAGACTTAAAGCTAAATGACAATTAAAACTTGATGTTGTTGTAAAACAATTTTTGTTGTCTTTTTTTTTTCTTGTACAGTTTTAATGCGGATATATTTCATGATATTGCGGTCCATGTTGGTTTTTTGCCTATTTCCTTTTCGTCTCATGTTAATCAGAGAACATACAAATGCATACTCTGACCAAAGAAACACAACGACAAAAAACAAGCAAAACATTTAGCTTCTCAAACATAACTTGTTTATTTAGAAGGACATAACAAAATAATAAAATAAACAAATTTTAATCAGAACTTTGTACAACGGCTTTTTACAATTAGGCTAAACAAAAGTACGACCAGCTAATAAGTTGTGTTAAGTCTAAACCGAACTTGGTCCCCAATGGCAACTTGTTAGCTACCAAATTACCGACGATCACCGATAAGTGGAAATTTTAAGTGTCCATAACTTTGATTTTTACCGAATATTTTCGGTAAGTAAGCAATCAAAATAAAGCAGCCGTTTAAACGTATTTATATTAACATTTTTATACCCTCCACCATAATATGGAGGGTATAATTATACACTACACCATTATGTGGAAAAGGTATTATAAGTTTGTTTAGGGAAAAATTCATGTAACACCGCGAAATATTCGTCGGGGACCCCCAATGTGGTATACCAATCTTCATATCTCGACGAGATAAAGCGATATTTAGAGGGTTAAGTGGACCAAAACTTTTGTGTGAAAATTGTGAAAATGTTTAATATACAGCTTATATCTTTCTTACTGAAAGACACATTCCTCCCTCGTGAGTTATATTTGAAAGTCGATCTCTTAACCTTTCTATTGATGTCAATTATGTTGATGTATGTTATCAGATAACGGAGTTACAGCCTAATATATCCAGTTTTTTGTTTGCAGTGTAATCATAAACACGCTAGAGGTAGCAATTATAGCACAGTAGTCACGAAATTTTGCACGATGTAAGGGTTTAAGTCGAAGAAGATGCCTAAAATTTTTGATGATGATCTGATATTTAACGGGTGACATAGACCATTACTTTTGTATACAAAATATCCAAATTTTATTTTTGGTCCATATTTTAAATCCTGGAGGGCATATATCTGCAAAGTAGCCTATATGTGGAAAAATAACTATTGACCTTTCCCCATGATGCAAATTGCAATAATGTGTCTGCTATATAACGGGCCTACTGCCTAATATATAATGGGTTTTGTGTAGAGAACCACAATTTCCTCCCATGCTACATGGGATTTTCTCTGGCTTCTAGTAGGGATATTCCAATTTTGGTCGGATCGTCACGAAATTTTGGTAGATAATGGGGGTCCTAGGGAGGAAGAATCATATTGAGTTTGGGGACAGTCGGATAATATTTCCCAAAATAAATGTTAATAAGTGAAAAGCTTATGCACAGGGGTAGTGGTGTAGGGTAACACATAGTCGGCCCCGTCCAGATTATAGCCTTTGCTCACTTGTTTTAATTCTAGATGAGAAGTATTTATCGACTTGTTCTCTAAATTTACTGTTGCTAATTCCCTTCCATTTTTCCAGAGAATTTGCAATTTCATTACATCTAATCTCCGCATTGTCTGGTACACACTGAGCCAAGTTGAGAATAGAGTTGTTTTTACATTCGAAGACAGTTCCTGCTTTGATCGTAATTTTACTGTCCGCACAGTTGGTCTCCGGTTCTTCCCACCTGGCATCGAGCCGTCAGTGTAATAACAAGTAAAAAGTCGTTTAGTTCGGCCGGGCCGAACTTTTTACACCCTCCACTATAAAATAGTCTTAATTAAAATGGTCTTGGTTAAAATGGGTCCTTTCACAATTTTAGGTGGAACAACTTTTCGACAATGGATAGACTCCTACTGCCTCCCAATATTGCTTAAATTACACTGTGAACACAAATGTTGGGGCAGAGATAAAAACCCCGAAGGACAGATGCGCCGTGAGTCGAACTTCCGCGTTATGGCGTGATTAAGTTTTTGCAAGAGACCCTGTAAGCCATCATGAATTAGCATTATATCTTTGTTTGTTGTTTTTGTAGAGCACTTAAGCAACAGTGAAAAAAGATATAACGCTAATTCCTGATGGCCCACAGGGTCTCTAACAAAAATTTCATCACGCCATAACGCAGAAGTTCGACTCACTGCGCATCTGTCCTTCTGGGTTTATATTATAATCACCAAGGCCTTTCTTCCCCAAGAGGAATTTTCCGTGCCCCAGACTTTCACCTCAATTTTGTTGCATAGTGTTTTGTAATCTAATCTAAAAAAATGGGTTCAGCTAGGTGAAAGGTACCACCTACGGGGCTATACCAATGAGTCAACCTATCTTTAAATTTTTTGGCGGAAAAGTTTTATAGCTGCAGGGAACTTCAAGAATCAAATTGAGGGTAGTTTCATCAAAACAATGAAGACCCTCAAAAATGGACCTATGTTGACGAATTTTAGTGAACAAATTTCGTGACCACTGAAAATTCCCGAAAATCGGGAGGTACAGTTATATGGGGGGATATACCAAAATATGGACCTATATTGACGATTATTTTTGAATAGACAAAATTGCAGCTAAAATTCTCAAAATACCGAAAATCGGGAGGTACCGTTATATGGGGGCTATACCAAAACATGGACCTATGTTGACGATGTTTGGTGGAGATATTTCATGACCTCTGAGAACCTCAAATGGCTAATTACGGCTAGCTCGGTTAAAAATTGTAGCTTAAATTCTCAAAATACCGAAAACCGGGAGGTACCGATATATGGGGGCTATACCAAAACATGGACCTATATTGACGATGTTTGGTGGAGATATTTCATGACCACTGAGAACCTCAAATGTCAAATTGCAGATAGTTCGGTTAAAAATTGTGGCTAAAATTCTCAAAATACAGAAAATCGGGAGGTACCGTTATATGGGAACTATACCAAAACATGGACCTATGCCCATATCCTTTGGGATATAAGTTTGTTGATCACTAGGAACCCAAGGTGCCAAATTATAGCTAGTTCGGTCTGCAAATGTGGCGAATAACGTCAAAATATCTCAAATCCGGAGGTACTGTTATATGGGGGCTATACCAAACAGTGGACCGATATAGCCCATCTTCGAACTTGACCTGCCTATGGAAAAAAGGCCCTCGGGTGCAAAATTTCAGCACTCTATCTCAATTATTGCGGACGCTAGAGTGATTACAACAGACGGACAGACGGACATGGCTAGATCGTCTTAGAATTTTATCCTGATCAAGAATATATATACTTTATAGGGTCGCAAATGATTAGTTCGATGTGTTACAAACGGAATGACAAACTTAATATACCCTCCATACTATGGTGGAGGGTATAAAAATTTCCAGTAGGAATTTGTGCTAGAGTCCCGTCGATCTACGAGTCTCTGTTAGGATTTAATGTTCCAATGTGAGGCAACCACAATTGTTTCAGTATACGGTCCGATATAATGCTATCCATTGACTCTCTACAGTATGGTTTGATGGTGCTTTTGATCCATTCATACATCGCCATGAGTTGTAAAGCTGCAACGTACAGTGTTGTCACTTCCATTCAAAAGTGAACAAAAATAGAAGTAGTTGACTTAGGTTGAGGAGTTATTCCACAATTTTTATGATGGGGTAAGAATGAAAAATGTCAACATTGGTCGGTTCAGATTTGGATATAGCCCCATATATATCTTACACCGATTGTGCTATAACACGGTCAAACACAATAGCTATTTCTTTCTCCAGAAATGTGCAAAAATTACATATTTTCCAAAATTGCGAAAAAATTGTCGTCTTTAGGAGCACGCCACGCCAACACCGTCTAATATTTTGACTTAATTTTTAGTTTCCTTACTTTCAATATATTTACTATCGAATCCCATATCGAAATTTGCAATCGGTGACGACACAAAATTGGGGGTTTGGCCAGGAAAATCGATTCGTGAACCACTGGGGGACGGTTTTATTTTTTTAGGGGTAAAGTCCATACTTCCTGAGAATTTGGCCCAAAAAATCATAAAACCCCTACAGACGTCAAAAGTATTGTGCTTACTTCTTTTCTGTAGGTCCGAGGCTATGGGTATATCTCTGTCGGCACAGCTGACAGATACTTTTTTACTCGTTTTTTTTTTTGCGAATTTATGTTTCAAGTCACAGAAAACAACACAACACATGGTCGAACGTCAAACAGTACTGGGTACGTTTAATCTAAAAAAATACAAAGTTTCCTATTGAAATGTTCGATGGGCAGCACTTACTGATGCCTAGGCCAGAACCTTGGACTCCTGTCTCCGGTTCAATCCGTGAGCAGACCAACAACATTTTCGACGGTGGCACATCCCTTCAGTGTAAACTTGGCTTATATTTTCTCAGTATTTCAGCCAAGGAAAATGTCTTTACAAGTGGTTAGTGGTGGCAAAACACGCCGTTCGAACTCGATTGTAAAAAGTAGGTTCCATATTATTTAGCCAATATAAATCAGCGAGCACTCTTTGATATGATGGAAATCTCCGTTGTCCCTTCTAGGAGGTTGTGGCAACATACATATATATGTGGCCTTCGCAATTCAGATTCCACATTTTAAGCATATAAAGTAAATGCAAATAAATTCAATGAAGATTGTCAAGATATGTAGATATCGATGCTATTATTTTTCCCGCAGTTGTACATGACTTTTTGATATTTTTCTCAAAACTGATAATTAAGATTTTATGTAATCTTAAGTAAAAACTCATCAAAAAATCATACAGGGATACGAGGTTGTAAAAAAACTCATAACCCTTTTGTACATAAAAAATTTCCAACAATCATTTATGATCATTTACTATTATTATTAGTACTATTATTTTCAAATTATATTGTTTACCAACAAAAGACATATGTATGACATCACATTCAACTGTTGTGAAATAGTCGTCGAAATTCTGTCCATAAACAATGTTTCAAAAAATTGTTTGCGTTCTCATAATTATAAACTGTTTAAATCCTTCTGTGGTATGTAATTTAAAAAAAAACCTTCTGTGGATGAAATTTGAAGAAAAAATACATAAACTGAAATATTCTCACAGAGCTGGACTTTACATCGCTTCTATGTGTGGAAAAAAGTTATTCGGGGTCAAAGGTGAATTTTTAAGAGTTTTCTGCGTAATTTGGAATATTTCAGAAACGTTAAGCCTTACTAAAGATTGACATAAGCAACAGATATATATTCTCTACAACAATTATCCGTACGATTTGTTCATAAAGTCTTTCATTATTGAAATTTTACGATTCTAAGAGTCACGCTATATATACATATATGATTTCTTCGATTTGTAATCGTTTCCCAGAGATTAGTTCTTTTTCCGAATAGTTACCACTAACCTCGAATAAGTTTTATTTGGACTTTTTGGCCATTAATTTTAATGGCAAACTCTACCTATCCACTAAAACTCAGCTTTGTGGGAATTTTTGTTATTTCTCCCCCATACTTATCTTTTTTACTTATATTTTTATTCATCAGTCATATAAGCGACCCTTTATTGTGACATTATATAATGCAACCTGTTTGAAATTTTTAACTGCAATATAACACAATTGGCAACCAGTCGTTATGCTTTCAATATGGTGCAGAAGTTCAATCGCGATTTGCCCATGTCCACAGGTATTCAAATTGCGGTACACTATAAAACGAAATGCTCGGGTAAAAGTGTGAAGTTATTTGATGTCACATTAAATTGGTGTGATATGTTGAGGCATAGCATATCGTTACCAGTATTGAAGTCACTTACAACGGAAATAACACGCTCCAGAAATTTTCCTCTGAAGTGCCCTCTAAAAGCGGTAAGTTTTAAGATCAATGAAAGAGTAATATTTTGTTACTAATTTACTCTTATTTGTTTCTTTGAATATTATTTTTCTAGAACCACACATACAAAGTGGATCAGTTTATTCATACCGAAGAGACATTACCTACTTATGCTGGAAATGTAGATTTTAAATTCACTATTAACTACGTCAGTGACAAAGGCTAACAACTTACATATGTAGCTGTAGAAGGTGGCACATTACCGATACCTAAAAGAGGATAGGATTATGTTATAAAAGTTTCATAGCCTAAAACGCTGTAAAAACTAAGCGTAAAATTATGTTGTATTATAAAAGTTTTGTTTTCTGAATCCTAACTTTGCTAATAAATGAAATAATTGTATGTAATTGTTAATCTTAACATCGTTTTAAAAATATTTTATTTGATTTTATAAGATAGCCAACGGTCTGATGACGTGATTTCATTTTCAAGCTGGGGTAGTTTCAGCGCGGATCAGGGTCGTCAAACGAACTTATTGTATACCCTTTCATACCTCGAAATAATGATTTTAGACCCCAAGTATGTTTGGACGAAATCAGTTTAGGACAATTTGGAGTTGATTTACCCATGTCGCACAGTGGTCGAAATCACTGATTTAGCGGCGCGAAATTTAGAACTTGCAAACGCATGGAAATATGTGTCTGAAATTTTGCACAAACGTAGTATGTGTCCGTTGGTAATAATGTACCAAATATGAACAACATCGGCTTATATTTTGGTATAGCTCCCATATAACGGTACATTATGATATTCGGTATTTTGAGGGATTATCAGTCATTTCCTTTCAAATAAGTTGCAATTTGGTACTTAGGGTTTTTAGTGGTCACTAAACCTTTCCACCAAAAATTGTGGTGGACGATAACTCTCGAACGAATCTACCGGTTCGGTTCAAAATTTGGCCTTCGTAATATTTTGTCCAAACTTAGTTTAAGTTCAAAGATGGGTTATACCGGTCCACTCCACACCTCACCTCCGTAAAATTTGTGCACACGATAACTCTTGAAGGGAGTAACTGATTTGGTCCATTCTTTTCAAATCGTATAATTTCTACCAGACTTAGATGAAGTTCCAATATGGACTAAATTCGTCCACACCTTCGGGTACCTCCCACACAAAATTTCGGATAAGTTCACTTTAAGACCCGCTCTCGAATCATTTTGATTTTTGTTGTAACAACTTTTATTCTCTGTCTGCCATACGACGTACAAATTTCATCAGGGGCAAGAAAATAGCCTTAAGGGAAAAAAAACCTCATGACACCGTGTGTAGTGGCTGAAGCCCATGAAAAGATTTGGCCTTTGAAATATTTTGTCCAAACTTAGTTTAAGTTCGAAGATAAGACATATCGGTCCACTCCATCAGCTACCTCCCCCAAAAATGTTCCCAAATGTTCGGAGAAATTGTGCGCAAGATAACTTTTGAAGGGAATGGCCGATTTGGTCCATACTTTACACATCATAATATATCTACCAGATATAGATCGGGTTCGAATATCGACTCGATATTTAAAAATGTCACTAAAATGGTATGCACGATATCTCTTGAACGGGGCGATCAATGTGGTCCAAACTTTGGATCTTCTAATATTTTGTCCAAATTTAGGTTCTGTTCTGGTTCTGTTCGAATATCCGTTGGAAATGTATACCGATGCTGCGATATTATGTTTTCCATGATATTAAGTCCATGCTTCCTGGCATACTGACCCAAAAGTTATACGATGACCCACTGAAAAGACTAGTGGGCGCGATATCCATCGAAAAGATATGACCCCAAAATAAGATCCACTTCCATAGTGGTCTGTGTCGGTCCATTCCTTCAAGTACCTCCTCTGCAACACTTTTGAATTTTAATCCTAATCCACATTTTTGTCGGCAAGTTCAAATGCCCAAAAAGGGCCACAAAATTCTGAAAATACCCTAAGTACATTCGATCTATCCGTTGATGAAGGTTTCAATTCACATAGGCTGAGGGTATATCTCTGTCGGCAAAGCCGACTGATACTTTTTTAATTGTTTAGTTATGTTTTTTAGTTTTTGAATTCTGTCTTTAACTACAAATAAATGGATCAATTGATATCAAAAGTCTATGAAAACCGTCCCCGTTTGTTGTCTTTCTGGAAATCTTTTGCGTAAAGTTATGGTGATATTTCCATGTATTCTTGTGCCTCCTCCGATAGTTATACAATAGGAAGTATACATGCTTCTATTATAGCCTTTTCATGAAGTAACACGTAATGAACAGTAACTGGCATATTATACCAAACATCTAAATAAACCTGTGCCGTTATATGGGAGCTATTCCAAAACGTTGATCTATGCCCACCATTTTTGGTTAAGAAGTTCCCTGACAACTAAGAACCTTAAATGCCAAATTATAGCTAATTAAGTCGGAAAATGTAGCTATAAACTCCAAAATACCTAAAATCGCGCGGTACAGTTATATGGGGCTATATTAAAACGTGGGCCTAGGTTCACAATTTTTGTTAGGGAAGTTTGTTGACCACTAGGTACTCTAAGTAAAAAGTTATAGCAAATTCGGTGCGGAAATATAGCTAAAAAATTGAAAATACATAAACTGAGGCGGTATGGGGACTAAATCAAAATGTGGACCTATATTGACAATTTTTGGTATGGAGATATTTTAGTCGTAGAAAGCATTATATTTTATTTTTAGTTAAATCGGTTGATTATTGTAGGTAAAATCCTGAAAATATATAAAATCGGGTGGTAAAGATATTGGGGGTCTGTATCCCGTATTAAAATGGGCTTGGTCAACTTTTCTTTGCATAAAAACTTAAGTTTGGTTATGGCGAACATTTCAAAAAGAATTATTCAAATAGGTCCAGCCGTTCTGAACTGATGCCAACGATATAAAATTATAAAGAAAGGGTACCCATAAGTAGTTTGCCTTAAAATAGATTTTGAAAACTGGCTATGCCATATGGCATAGAATCACCGAAAGGGTTAAAGTCTTTAGTAGGCTTTTTATGGTAGTTAATCATAGGAGACACACCAAATTTACCTCGTATTGTTACCTTAGGTAGCCCGCAGTTTATCCACCTATTTCTTAGCATGGGGCTTATCCAGCCCCTAAGGGCCCGGCCAACTTGAATTTATCTAATTATTGGATAAGGGTTTTGGTGCTGACGTTATTGAAGCACCCTCGTTGTCAGTGTAGACATTTTCCTGTCGAAAGTGCTCTCGAAAGTGCCACCAATCTTCCCTAAATGTGTGCATGTTGTCTGTGTTTAAGCATATCGCTTGAAATCTTGCTCTCAATCAGGGTTTGAGTACGAAAGATGTTAATGTTATCGGTCGATAATATTTAGGAATTGCCAACTGCCAGCCTTTAGGGGTATACCGAAATTTTAAGCATGCGGTGAAGGTTCCGGCTTGTTTGGACGACACGTAGTCCACCTCTTTCTAGAGTAAGGCCGAAAATGCCTCCGCTGCTTTAAAAGGTTTGAAACTCCTTTACCGTTGTTTCGTCTTTAACGTTTTCCCGAACTACCAGCTTTGTTTTAAAGCCTTCGGACCTCTTCTCTTTTGTTACGAATATCTCCTGTCATCTAGGATTTTTCGTTCGTAGGAATTCCTCTCTCCAAGAGGACAACTTTTTGGATAACTTTACTTAAATATGATAATCGAGTAGATGTTGTTGGTTCGATGGCAATCGGGTTATTGTATTCGCCTCGATGGCAATCAGGTTGTTGATGTCGGTTCGTTGACAATCAGGTGGTTGTTGACGGCTCTATGGTGATCGGGTTGGTATGATCAGTTCTATGAAAATCGTAGTGTTGCTGTCGGCTCGATTGTGGCCGGCTTGATGGTTGGTAATCTTATGTGTGACTCTGCTCTTGGCTATTCGGATTGCTGCCGGGGAAGAGATCGGTTAGTTGGATCTTGCCAATATGATTGAGCTAGATGGCTATGAGAGTTCAGCGTGCTAAGAGCAGAGAACTTGCTAAGATCTGAGAGCTTGTAGCGTGCTAAGCGCTGGGTCAAATCGTGGCTAACGCGATATCGTGACTGCGGACGAGCTACACGTTTACTCGTACGTTGTAGGCTGGCGTTCGGCCAGTTTGGTAAGGAAAAGTTGAAATATACATACATTCGGGTAACAACACTAGGTGAATGAGAATTACAGTGAATGAGTGATTGTTGTTAATTACATTGAAGTTCAATATGTCCACCAGCCGACGGACCGCTGTTAAGTACAGCGGGAGTTGATGGCAGCGGCAGGATATAGAAATATATGGTAAGATCACGTGGGCGAGATAATCGAAGGAGAGGGCCAATATGGTCCATCTTCGAACTTGATCTATATTTGGTTAAAATATTAGGAAATGCAAAGCTTGTATAAAACCGGTCGATCCGTTCAAAGGTTATCTTGGTTTAAAACTAATTAAAATATTATCTGAGACACATTTTTGAATGCATAGAAGTGTATATTCGGGTCAGGGACTTAGTCAGAAATGCCTCTCGACTCCATTTTAGTGGGGCCCAACGGACAAAATTGTATGTTTTGTGAGTAAAATGGCTATGTCGGTGATTAGGGTTTTGACTTTTTGACGTTTTTTTAAATTTTTCGTGCAATTTTTAAAGGAAATCTACCAATTTTTGTTTTTAAGATTTTGATAGATCATACCTTAAGCTAACTTCGGAGTTTTTATTGTTGAAAAATATTGCACAGCGTTCTGACAAATGGGCGCATACGAAACACTGTTTTTACTAAAGCAGTTTGCGGTGCCCACTGTAGCTCGAAAACGAATAAACCGATCAGGATATGTTTTTGTGTGATCATTAAGAACCTAATAATCTTGTACTTAAGCGAATCGGAATTGAAAAATATGAATTTTTAAAAATATTGTGAACTGTCAAAGTCAAAATTTCGATTTAACTAAAAAACGGATAGTCTTTTCGCCATAAATCGGGCAAAATTTTTTTTTTAAAAAGTCTCTCCCTTGTGTAAAATCTTCTTATATGTATAATAATCCCACAAAAACATACAGCTACAGTGGGTACCGCATTTAAAAAAGTCTTTCGCTTGAGTAAAATCTTCTTATATGTATAATAATCCCACAAAAACATACAGCTACAGTGGGTACGGCATTCAAAAATGCCATTTCGAGAAAACGCGTTTAAAACTTCGATGTTACATACAAATCACAATGATTTTATATTTTAGTATGTATTATATTTTAGTATGTGTACTTTAAATTGAGTCAATAAAAAATTTTCGGTTTTGAAAAATGAGTGAAGATCAAACCCAACTGGTGCATGTTTTCTGTTTTAGATTTCAATTTCCACACAACATTTTTGTTCTAAATATGGAATGCAAATATCTTTAGTGTTTTATTTTGTTTTGACATTTTCCAGCAATTTCATTGTTAACGAATTTGCACGGTTTTTTTGTGTTTATTTAATTTATTTCTGTTCTTTTCTCTTGTTGTAGTTATTATTCTGGCCACTCTTTATTTCAACTAACACCGAACCGACTCTGTGTATTGATATTGGCCGAAAATAGCAAAAAACGTCAAATTCAACAAACCCCAACACCCCGAAAAAAAGAAGTAAACAACGGAGAATGTGTTCATGAATGTTGATATTTTTCACTATATTTTGTGGTCAAAGCGTGAACATTTTGTTGAACCGTTTCCCATCCAAACAAACAAATAAACAAAACCGGAGAAGAGGTTAACTGGTGGTCCAAAAGAGTTCAAAGCAAAATAATAAGAAAACAAAAAAATACAATACCAAACAAAGCAAAAACCCATCAACTGAAACTACAAATAACAACTGTTACAATAACAATAAAACTACAATTCGTCGTACATAAAACACGATAGAATTAAAAAATAAGAATAAAACAAATACACATCGGGAAAAGAATGACAACGGCATACAAAAACAAAATACAAACAATTGAAAAAAAAAAAACAAAACAAAAACTAAATACATTTCTAAAAATTTTTTTTTTATTTATTTTTTTTTATTTGCAATCTATTTACAAGAAACATTCAGCAAATTTAATAATTACTACAATATAACAGAATTGTTAAACCCCAGTGGATTTAACAATAAATACATATTACAATTTTAATTTCAGATTACATATTTTATGAAACTCATTAAATAAATGGGAGGTCTAAAACATGTCTTCGTTTTAGTCTTCTAATTTCATCTGTGTCATCTAATAGATTAATTGCTAACACATTCGAATGGTTACTTAATCTGTTAAGATACGTAGTACTAATTTTTTTAATTTCATCTGTAATTTTATTTATGTTTAAATCTCTATGAATCGCGTTATTATTAAGAAACCAAGGAGCACCCGTAATCAATCTAAGCGTCTTTGATTGATATCGTTGAAGTATCTCAATATTAGAATTGCTGGCTGTTCCCCATAGTTGTACTCCATATGTCCAAATAGGCTTTAGAATGGTCTTATACAGTAGTAATTTGTTATTCAGGCTCAGTTTTGATTTTGGACCAAGAAGCCAGAACATTCTTTTAGTCTTCAGATCTAGTTGCTGTCTCTTATATGTTATATGATTTTTCCAGTTAAGTTTTCTATCAAGGTGCAGACCGAGATATTTAACACAATCCACAGAAGGAATTGTAAGTCCATTCAATTTTGGAGAAGGACAGTTTCCTTTCCTTAAGGAAAATGTAACATGCACAGACTTTTCAGTATTGACTCCAATATTCCAGTTATTAAACCATTTCTCGATATCATTCAGATGTGTTTGGAGTAAGTCAGTAGCTGAAGAAGGATCATCTTTAATAGCAAGAACGGCAGTATCATCTGCATAAGTAGCAATCATAGTCTCATTTCTTACGGGCATATCTGCTGTATAAAGCGTATATAAAACAGGGCCTAAAACACTACCTTGTGGTACACCAGCTTTAATGACCCCAAAATTAGATTCTTTATCATTGATGTGTACATAAAATGTTCTTCCATTCAGATATGAATTTAAAAATAAATAAAAAGGAGCAGGTAATAACATTTTTAGTTTATATAACAAGCCTTGATGCCAAACCCTATCAAACGCCTGTTTGATATCCAGAAAGGCTGCAGAACAGAACTGCTTACATTCCAAACAATCTCTTATAACCTTCACCAGTCTATGACACTGCTCAGGTGTTCCGTGATTTTCTCTGAATCCAAACTGATGATCTGGCATAATATTAATATTATTTAAAATCGGAAAAAGTCGCTTTCGAAACAATTTTTCGAACAGTTTAGAAAATATGGACAATAAACTTATAGGCCTATACGATGATAACAGGTTTTCAGGTTTGCCAGGTTTTGGTATCATAATTATTTTAGCACATTTCCATTGCACTGGAAAATGGGACAGCCTCATAATAGAATTATAAATTGTCGTTAGGAACACCAAACCCTTCTTTGGAAGCAATCTTATGACTTTGTGATCAACTAAGTCTGACCCTGGTGTTTTTTTCTTTAGATTTTTAATTTCCTTACAAACTTCACTAAACGTAAAATGTTTAATAGGGCGACTCATTTGGCATGGAACATCCAAAAAATCGGAAATTAATTTATTTTGTTGGGGACTACATAAATCAAAAGGTGTAAAGGAATTCTCCAAGTGGTCTTTAAACGCCTCAGCTTTGTCCTTGTTTGATCTACACCAATTTCCATTTGAATGTTTTATAGGCACATTTCTCTTTTGAGGTCTCTTAAGATATTTTGTTGCTCTCCATAAACTGTGCTCGTTACTTTCATCTGGGCTTAAATTACTTAAGAAGCTTCCAATTGATTGGTTTTTGTAGTCACTTAGAAGGGTTTTAAGCCGATTTGAAGCTCTGTTTAAATTTGTTTTGTCCATTGGGTGTCTCGAATTTTGCCAAATTCTGCGCAATCGTCTCTTTTCTCTTATCATTGATCGTATTTCAGCCGTAACATAAAAGTTTGTGGAATTTAGATCAATTTTATCGGGAGTGTATAGATTTGTAGCATTGTGTATGACTTGTGTTAAATGTTCTATAGCATTTTCCAATTCCTTTCCGGATTTAATCGGGATATTTAAATTTAGGTGTTGTTCAATGTGATGTTGTACCATAGGTATGTTGGTTTTTGATGTAATTAATGTTTTATGTTTATGTTTATGAACATTTCTTGTACTAAAGTTAAGAATAATTGGACTGTGATCTGAGTCTAAGTCATAACATGCGTTTATACTTAGCATTGAATGGCATATTCCTGAGTAGATGAAAAAATCTATTAGATCGGGAATTTTATTTGGGTCTGCAGGCCAATATGTAGGAGTACCAGTTGACAAAACTTCGTAATGGTTTAAAGCGATGCATTTATACAGTTCTCTTCCTTTGGGGTTTGATAGCCGAGATCCCCACCAAGTATGTTTGGCGTTGAAATCGCCACCGACGATGAATTTGTTTCCAAGATTTTTGAAGAAATTTTCATATTGTATACATTTTAAATTAAATCGAGGAGGAAGATAAACGGAGTAAATAGATACTTTTGAATTTTCGCATATTATGTTAACACCAGCTGCCTGCATAAAAGATTCTAAGATTGGCTCCGCTTCTTCGTATATAATTTTAGATTTAATAATTATAGCTGCACCTCCATGGGCTCGGTTATCTGGATGATTCGCTGTTATAATGTCATAATCTTTAATTCTGAAGTATGATTTGCTTGTAAAATGAGTTTCAGAAATAAGTAGAATATCTATAAAATTTTTATGAAGAAATAATTCTATTTCATTTCTATGATTTGAAATGCCATTGGCATTCCACTCAGCAATGATCAAATCTACTTGCATAATTTTGACATTAGCAATGTCATCATATTCATTAAAGAATTTGTCATTTCTATTTGTTTCGTTAGCAAAGATTCTATCTTGCTTAACAAATTTATTTCTCCCGTGCTTTGACCTTTTACGGCTTGGGCATATGACACAAAGTTATCTGAAGTCTGGTTGGGCATGGTGTTATCTTCATAAGCAGTTTCGTTACGTTTAGAATACACGGGAGCAGACTTCTTTTGAACCAGTTTTTGGTAAATCGGGCATCCTTTGTAACTAGCTGTATGGGTGTTCAAGCAGTGCAAACATTTAGGTGCGGTATTTTCTGGTTTATTACATTCTAATGTGGGATGACCTAAACCACATTTAACGCACCTAAAAGGTTTACGGCAGTATGATTTTGTGTGTCCAAATTCTTGACATCTAAAGCATTGCACTAAGTCGTCAAATTTTCTTGGGGGTTCAATAGTAACAATGTTATTGAATATGCCAGTAATATTATAAATCTCTTTATTGTTACTTTTGGGGTCCTAATCAACGAAGAACATGGGTAAAGGCTCCTTGGTTTTTCTGCTAATTATGTTACGTACGCTCCTTACATCGTGACCTTTACTCATTAAAAAGGCTTTTATATCCGATACATCGGTGGTGTAATGTAAATTTTTAATTACTACCCTGTAAGCTCTTTCCGTTTTCAGTTGATAAGTATGATAGCATATATTGTTACTATCAAAGTGCTTAATTACTTTTCGGTACGAATCGACGTTTTTTATCATTAGACGAACTTCACCTTTTAGAAGAGATTTAAAATTAAAATCTTCAACTGGAATAATTTTATTTATGCTATCCAACATTTTAGTAACATTCTTGACGTCCGGAATAAAAATTGGTGGCGGTTTTGGTACAGCATGATTTGGTTCTGGTTGATTCGGTTCAGCTTGATCTGCTTCATCGATGTTGTTTTCATTTTCCATAGTTGATAAAACACTAAATCTGTTGGATGTGGACGGCTGGTTGTCATCAATCACTTGCTTCCTTTTTGGCGAATTACCTAAAGGTGGGGATACAGGTATTTTTCTTTTAGTTGACACTTCCTGCCATTTCTCTTCTTGATCATTAATGCAATCAGTTGCATTACTTTTTGTTGTAACACTCATTGCGGCTATTTTTTTAATAATTGTTATTTTTTGTGTTGTTGTTAATTCAGGTTTTGCAAGCAATGCAATTAATGCACGCATGCAAAAATTGGAACACTGCAAGACAGTGCACTGTATTTTTGTTTGTTAAAATTATAGAACAAAAAAATAAATAAACCGTTGCAATTTTATATGAAATTGTTGTTAACGAAATATTGCCGTTTTAAGCAGTAACACGTCTGGCTAGTAGCAAAGTTAAACAACGACTGATTTCTAAAAATTAAGTTATAAAAATGTATCTGGACATGTTAGTTGCATGGGTCTAGTATTTGTACAACACATTGCTAAAGTATATTAGACTAGGTCGGTCATATAAGGCACAAGGAAACACTGTGCCATTGCAAAAAGAAATAATTTGTCTAATGTACCCCGTACATTTGAGGCACGATTGGTGCCAACATGATAAATATACCAGACTTCCGCATATAAAGTCTGTGATTCAATCCCTGACGAGAACATCGCATTTTCCTCTAATGTCATTTTCCTCCAACGATACGTTAAGGCGTATGTTCAATTTCAGTTAGACCTCGATGTTTTGTACTCAATGAGAATCCGGAATACCAAATTACAGATATCCCAGTGTAAAAACTTCAAGATAAATCGGGAGGTACCGTCATATGGGGTATATATCAAACGAGGGTATACACTTTCATACGGGCAAAATGTGCATCATCGAAATAATGGTTTTAGACCCCAAGTATGTTTGGACGAAATCCGTTTCAGACAATTTGGAGTTGATTTAGCCATGTCAGTCCGTATGTCTGTCTTGCTGGTTTAGCGCACGATTACTTTCGAAGGGACTAACCGATTCGATCCAAAATTTGGCTTTCGTAATGTCCAAACATAGTTTAAGTTCGAAGATGGGTTTTATCAGTCCACTCCTTCTGGTACCTCCCCTCCCCAAAATTTGTGCGCACGATAACTCTTGAATCAAGTAACTGATTTGTTCAATTCTTTCCAAATTGTATAATTTCTACCAGACGTAGATGAGGTTCTAATATGTACTCAATCGGTCCACTCCTTCGGGTACTTCCCATACAAAAGTTCGGAAAAGTTCAGTTTAGGACCTGCTCTCGAATCGCTTTGATTTTTGTTGTAACAACTTGTATTCACCACCCCCATATGGTGGTACAAGTTTCATCTGGAGCAAGTCCATACTTCCTGAGCAAATAGCCGGGAAGGTGCAAAAAACCCCAATGACAACGTGTGTGGTGATTGGAGCGCAAGATAACTCTTGAACGGATCTGCCGATTCGGTCCAAATCGTAACATTTTGTCCAAACTTAGTATAAGTTCGAAGATAAGCCATATCGGTCCACTCCTTCAGGTGCCTTCCCCCAAAAGTTCAAAAATGTTCGGAAAAATTGTGCGCACGATAACTCTTGAAGGGAGTGACCGATTTGGTCCATACTTTACACATCCTAATATATCTACCATATGTATATCAGGTTTGAATATGGACTATATTTGTCCACTCCTTCGGGTACCTCCCACACAAAATTTCGGATGTGTTCACTGTAAGACCTGCTCTCGAATCACTTTGATTTCTGTTCAAGCAGCTTGTATTCGTTGCCTCAATTATGACGGTAAATGCTTCTTCAGAAAACAGCCCAAAAGGTGTCCAAACTTAGTCTCAGTTCTGTGATTGGCAACAACTTCCTGTACTTCCCTCCAATATTTAAAAACTGTCACTAAAAAGATATGCACGATATCCCTTGAACAGGGCAACCAAATTGGTCTAAACGTTGGATCTCCTAACATTTTGCCCAAATTTAGTTTAACTTCTAAAATGGCCGATATCGATCTTCTCGTTATGATTCTTCCGCCACAAAAGTTCAATTGTGTCAATCTGTCCGTGGATGAAAGTTTCAATTCACATAGCGTATATATCTGGCGGCAAAGCCGACTGATACTTTTTTAATTGTTACTATCTTTTGGGATCCAAAATTCCGATTAAGAACCAATTAGGTAGAAAAATGTGACTAAATTGTTCAAAAAATCTTAAATGGGGACTGCTCTATTATGTGTCCTATACCAAAACGTCGACCTGCACTATCCGATCTTTTGCGAGGTATGTTTTGTACCTTTAGCGAAGAATAACGAAAAAAGCAAAAGTCGAGAGTTCAGATACCGAATGCTGGAGTACGTTGAAATGTATCAAGAAATTTTCGGTGGAAATTTTTTGTATCTGCAACGAAGACTGAATACCAAATATCAGTCATTTCGGTTGAACAATTCGGCTAAAATAAAATATAAAATACGAAAATAGTGGATTACCGTTCAATGGGGGCTGCATGAAGACCTTGGCATATACTTATAGATTTCTGGTGGAAAGTTGTATATCCCCAACGAAGATCAAATTTCATTCATTTCGGTGGTATATTGAGACCTCAACCGTCAAAATACCGAAAATTTGGAGGCACCGTTCTAAGGGTGCTATATGAAAATACGTCTATACCGAAAATTTTCAGGTGAAAAGTTGTATACCCCGAACGAAGACTTAATATCAAATGTCAACCATTTCGATGGGATAATGAGGCCACAACCTTCAAAATACCAAAAATCGGGAGGTATCGTTCTATGGGAGGCAAATAAAGGCGTGGAGCTATACCGAAATATTTCAGGTGGAATGTTTTATACCCCCTACGAAGACTAAATACCAACTTACACCTATTCGGTGGGATATTGAGGGCACAACTTTCAAAATACAGAAAACCGGGAGGTACGCTTCTATGGTGGCTATACGAGGGCGAGGACCTATACCGACAAATTTCACTTGGAATGTTTAATACCCTAAACGTAGGCTAAATACCAAGTTTTAACCTTTTCGATGGTGTATTGAGGCCACAGTCTTCAAGGACCCGGTTATATCGACCTTTATAAGACATTCAAATACATTAAAACGGGCGTGGACCTATGTCCAAAACTTTTGCCGGAGACGTTGTGTTGACTTTTATGTATTTATAACAACTTAAATAATTTCTACTTGTTCAAATTTATCAATGTAGCATTGATATCTGTAAATGTTTATTGTCATTGATAATGTGTATTCAGAATATTGTATTGAACATTTTTCACAGTCTGTTTTCAACCCTTTATAATAAACGTTGTTATACATATATATATAATATAATTGTTCCACAAACATCCCAGACGGGAGAGGGGAGACTTCTCTCATATCAATGAGTGCACCCCGATTCATATTAGCTCAATGATATGGGACCTACTGCTTATCGCCGAGTCCGAACGGCGTGTCTTACGACACCACTTTATAGAGAAGTTTTACATGGCTGAAATACTTAGGAAATGTCGCCAACATTACTGAGGGGTATTTTGCCACCGTTGAAAATTTTGATGTTGCCTGGTCGGGGAATCGAACGCACGACCTTCTGCGTGCAAGGCGGGTGTGCAGCATACCAGTGCACCACGGTGGCACCCAACGTTGTTATACTTTTATAAAAAAGAATCCTCGGAGTACTTTTTTTTAACAGGTTATGGGCTTTAAACCGTTACCATTGCGAAGAAATAGTGTTGGAAATATTATAACGAAGAATCAAGGAATAGAAATGGTCAATTTTAATGGACGAATTCCATTGTTTAATGGGTCAAATTACGCCACATGGAAAACTCAAATGGAAGCAGTTCTTCAAAAGGCAAGATTGTTGAAATATGTAATTGGAGAAGAAAACAGGCCTATCGTTCCAGAAGTACAAGAATCAGCAACACAAGCGCAACGAGCTGAATATAAAAAGAAATTGGATGAACAAATAGCCTCGATGAATTGGCACTCGATGCTCGTTCAGAAATAATTATTTCGCTGGATTCAAATATAGTAGGAATGGTAAGGAATTTCAAGACTGCTCGAGAAATTTGGAAATCAGGAAACATTTAATCTTCCTCATATCTCATGGGTCCCTGGGGACAATAGAATAGATTTTATACCTGCAACTAGCAATGGAATTGACGATTTTTGGGATTTAATTTTTAGTCAATGTCTTTACCAAGTTAACAATGTTTTGAACATAAAGGATCGGGCTTTAGATCTAGTCTTTTCATCTACACTCAATGTTGCATTGAATAGATGTCTACCTATCGTATTGCCAGAAGATGTTTACCATCCTACACTTTCAGTTAACCTTCAACTACAAATTTCTAGACCGACCCCTAGATCTAAAAAAAATATTAATCCTAAATTTAATTTTGGAAAAACAGATATTAATCGGCTAAAATCAATTTTATTAAGTACAAGATTTGTTATTAATGATATGATTGATTTAAGCGTTTCTAATTTCTATAATCAACTTAACTCTGCCTTCGCTAAAACAACTCCATATATGACAAAAGTTTCTGATCATGGCCCTCCTTGGTTCACATCAACGTTAAGGAGGTTGCGTAACATAAAAAGTAGATGCTTCAAAAAATTTAAAAAAATTAACTCCGCAGTGAATTACTCTAGCTATATTGTAGCCCGAAATAAATATAATTCTGCCAATTCTTATTTTTATCGGCATTATCTTGATAAAATGAGTAGGAATTTCAAAAATAACCCGAAAAGCTTCTTTAAATTTGTTAATTCTAAAAGAAAGGCTAATAATTTCCCAAGCTGTATGAAATTTGGTAGCAGAGAATCTTCGGATGAATCCGAAATCTCTAATATGTTTGCCGACTTCTTTCAGTCTTCCTACTCTTCTAAAATTCTAAATGAACAATATAACTATAGTATTGACAAGCTGAATCATCTACCTCATATTGTATTGTCTGAAGATGAAGTCCTTGTTGGCTTAAAGTCGCTTCGTTCTTCAAACATACCCGGTTCAGATGGTGTTCCTACTTATATTCTTAAATCTTGCGCTAATGAAATTTATCAACCTCTTACAAAAATCTTTAATTATTCCTTAAATAATGGTTACTTTCCAACTTTCTGGAGATCTAGCTTCATTATTCCACTACACAAATCTGGTAATAGATGCTTTGTTGAAAATTATAGGTGTATAGCAAAACTTAGTGCTATCCCAAAACTTGTTGAACTTTTAGTTTCTCGAAGACTATCTCACTTTGTTAAATCTATAATTTCACCTTTTCAGCATGGATTTATGAAAGGCAGATCTACAATTACTAATCTCATGGAGTTTGTAACTCATGTCTATAAAGGGTTTTCTTATAAACAACAGACATACGTTATTTATACCGATTTTAGTAAAGCCTTTGATACTGTAGTGCATAAACATTTGCTTTATAAACTTGATATCATGGGATTTCCACAATCTTTATTGAATTGGATTTCCTCTTATTTAAGAGGACGCACCCAAAAAGTTTTATTTAACGAGTCATTTTCCAAGGACCTGTTCGTTTCTTCCGGTGTGCCGCAAGGTAGCCACCTGGGCCCACTTTTATTTGTACTATATATTAACGATCTTCCTTCAGCTATACGTTACTGCAAAATTTTAATGTATGCTGATGATGTAAAGCTATTCTTTCAACTGAATTCATTAAGTAATTCAATATACATATCTACAATATGATCTGCACTCTCTTACTAATTGGTGTTACGCAAATGGGATGACTTTGAACCTCAAAAAGTGTAAAAAATTTTCCTTATCTAGATCACTTCCGTTTTTCTCCAATTATTATATTGGTTCACATCAATTGGAAAATGTTGACTCTTTCCTAGATCTAGGTGTTTTATTAGATCATAAATTGCGCTTCAATTTGCACATTGATTCTTGTGTTAATAAAGCTAAATCGTTATTGGGTTTTATAAAACGTTGGTCTAAAGAATTTGATGACCCATACGTTACGAAACGTTTGTTTGTTAGCCTCGTCCGCCCAGTTCTGGAATATGGTTGCATTCTATGGAGCCCTTATTACAAATCATACTCTGATAAGATTGAGTCGGTTCAAATCCAATTCCTACTGTTTGCCTTGCGTGGTCTGCACTGGGACACGACCGCGCTACTCCCACCTTATGAAAGCCGTTTAATGTTAATTGATCTTCCTACTCTTGAAAAAAGAAGATTTACACTAAGAGCGCTATTTTTTATTAAACTGTTACGCGGCTTAATTGACTGTCCGTACTTGATAGGAGAAATAAGATTTAATGTTCCTTCACGTATAACCCGTAATTTCTTGCCAATTAATTTGCCTACTGTGAAAACTAATTATGAAGATAATAACCCATTACGTTCATTGTGTGATATATACAATAACATCTATAATACGATACCTTTAACTAAACCATTACATACTTTAAAAAAATTAATATTGCATTCATAATGTATAAACAAGCAGGTTGCCAATCCTCTTTAATGTAGTATTAACATTTTTAGTAACTTAGTTTAGAATCTATTGCTCTGTAAACTACTTGTGCCTGTTAGGAACCCTTCAGCTCATTATATGTATATCTACAACTCCCTCTGCGGAACAGTAGAACACAGCTAATGAGCAGAAACTATTTTTAATTTACATCTATCACCGTTGTTCATTCTAAAAAATTGAGCTCTGTTTAACGGCAAACTACATCTCCCTCAGCGGAACCAGTAGTATTCAGCCTAAAGAGCCTTTAATGTAAATACATATTAATTTCCCTAATTAAATTATGTTGTTGTAATTTTGTTTGTAATTAAATTTTTATATCGGCTGATATAATTTGTAGCCGGTAGTTTTATCCCCAACTAACCCGCCATTGACCGGTCCATGGTGTGTACGTGCTCCCTACGTGAGTGGCGTGGGAACGAACAAAAAAAAAACATATGAACGAAAATCAACGAGACGTAAGACTGAAATTTGTCGTAGGTTACTCAATTTGAAAATGGCCCCTTCCCAAAGTCTGTCCGAATATCTCATTGAATATGATATTTGTGTGTCGAGTTTGTCAGAAATGGATGTCAAAATTGACGAAAGTCTCTTAAGCGTTATTTTGCTGGTTGGTTTGTCGGATAAATTTAATGAAATCCGAGCCGCTTTTGATACTGCCAATGAGTTTCCATCGCTCAATGTGTTAAGGTCCCGGTTATTGGAAGTTGGATCTGAAAAAAGTGATGAAGATGCAGAAAATGCAATGAAGGCAAAGAAGTTTCGTCCAAAGCAATGCAAATATCATGGACCTGAATCAGGTATGTCAGATAAAAGATTCCCGTTTAAGTGTCATAGGTGTGGTAAAAAAGGCGACAAAGCTAAGGATTGCAGAGTAAACATTAGTGGTTGAATCATTCTATAAAAACGGCTTCTGAAAAATCTGACAGCGCAAATGGATGTAGAGAAAATAGTGTGGAAAATAAACAAAACCTGTCAACATGGTGTCTTGACACTGGCGCCACATCTCACATGTGCGTCAATGAATCTATATTTGTGGAATTAAATAAAAATTATAATAGTAAAGTAACACTAGCTGATGATACTCATGTGAAAGCAAAATGAATTGGAACGATAAAACTAAACTTGTTGGTGGAAAACAAAATGAAGTCCTTAAAATTGCAAAATACGCTATTTGTACCATCACTTGGAGGAAATTTAATTTCAATGTCGAAGATCACCGATTTAGGCTTCGAGGTGTTAATGAAAGGAAATAAAGCGTATGTACGAAAAGAACAGCAAATATATTTGGAAGCAATCGAGGAGAATGGATTGTATATGAAACTACACAAGGAGAAAATGGTTCGTGGATTGCATAAAATTAATTCTTCAGATTCAATTTGCGATGTGTGTATTACGGCAAAACAAACACGATCCCCTTTTCCTAACAAAAATAGTAAATCGGAAAATGAAATCTTGGACTTGGTTCATACGGATCTTTGTGGACCAATGCGCGTTCCATCACTAGGAGGAAATTTGTATTTCGCTACCTTTATTGATGAATTTTCCCGAAAAGTTTTTGTTTACTGCTTGCGCAACAAAAGCGACTATTTGGAGGTGTTCAAGGAATTTAAGGCGAGAGTGGAATTGGAAACTGGGAAAAAGATCAAATGTTTACGCAGTAGTAATGCTCCCGAATTGGTGAGTCGTGAATTACAAATTTTTCTTAAAAAATGTGGGATAAAACGCCAACTGACCGTGGAATACACTCCTCAACAAAACGGAGTTGCAGAGAGAATGAATAGAACTCTTGTGGAAATGATAAGATGTTTTATAACGGATGCAAATTTACCGGAAAAAATGTGGGGTGAACTAGTTCTTACTGCAGCATATATTCGGAATCGTTGTCCAACAAAATTAAATATGAATAAAACTCCAGAAGAACTTTGGACAGGAAAAACTCCAACAGTGTCTCATTTTCGTCGAAGTGGCTATATTGCGTATGGACTGAAGAAAAAACCTACCAAGTCGAAATTTGAAGCCAGAAGTGAACCATACATCATGGTAGGATATGACGAAAATTCGAAAGCTTATCGTTTATGGAAGAAAGGAACTAAGAACATTTACAAGAATAGAAACGTGAAATTTTTGGAAAATAAGTTTGTCATCGAAAAATTTGAGAAGAAAATACGGTTTTATGAATATGAATTTAAGAATATTAGCGATTCAAAATCAAATGAAGAAATCGAAGAACCTTTAATAGAAGAAAATCCGGTTGTTGATAATAGTATAAATAATGCCAATATGAGCGAAGACGAAGAAAGTACTGAACATGAAGCGAAAATGAACCTGAAGACGAAGAAAGTACTGAAGAAATAGATAATGAACCTGAAAAGAAGGAATCAAACATTCCATTGGTAAGCTCAATAAGGCAAAGTCTTAGATCGTGGACGAAAGGAAAGAATGTAGCAAGTGCAGCTGTGAATAATGATTTTCAAGACCCAAAGACATTTAAGCAAGTAATAAATTCATCAAATTCTGAGGAATGGAAAGAAGCAATGGCGAAAGAAATAGAATCTCTTCTTGAAAATGATGTTTGGGAGCTTGTTGACTTGCCTGAGGGTAAAAAACAAATAGACTGCAGATGGGTATACAAAACTAAATGTAGAGCGGATGGCAGTGTTGAAAAGCGAAAAGCAAGATTGGTTGCAAAAGGATATGCTCAAGAATACGGAGTCCATTATACGGATACTTTTGCACCAGTAGTTCGTCAAAGTACTATTCGACTTATATATGCACTATCCGTTGAACACAAATTGAAGTTAAGACAGCTGGATGTTTCTTCATCTTTTCTCAATGGAAACCTTAAAGAAGAAATTTACATGCACCAGCCAGAAGGTTTTGTGGAAGATAAAAACAAAGTTTGCAAACTGAAAAAGGCTCTATACTAGAGTGGGGCGATTTGAACATCATCTCGGGCGCCTGGAGTTTCTGATTCTTGGGATTGTACTGAGCAAAAAAGTCAACTAGACCATATGTCTACGGTGAAAATCGAGCCCCCGGATTTTGACTTGAAGTTTTTTCAAGGATTTTTGCATATTTTGGCATATAACAACCAAACCGCTGAGATTTTCGATCCAACACAAAGACAAAATTGTAGCCAAGACAATAATAAAAAACTCTTTAGTATATCGCAAAAACATTGGAACGCTCCTTCAGGAAGTTATGGCCTCGAGAAGGTGCAAATTTTTCGGAAAATATCGATAAATGACACCGTGCTACAAAATGGGACTGAAAGTCAGTGGATGGAAAATTCTTTTTGGAGATGAAAGCCCTTGGTGAGTGTAGTAAGAACCCAAAACGAAATTTTCACCATAGGTCAAGTTTCCGAGATATTGCGTGATTATTGGTTCAATTTTGGCCCCTTAATATGTGAGAAAATAGCTTTATATCTCTCTAAAGCGTTATTGTAGCTTCATTTTGACATTACATATCTTCAGTCAAATCGGATGGTGAATCTTTTTGTAGAATATTTAATCCGTCTAACTCAATTTCTTTCACGTCCTTTTCGTCCTTTATTTCTTGAACCGTAGTGAAAGTACCACAAGACGAGATTTTACAGCAACCAAATATTCTACAAAAATGTTGTTCAGAAGATTTTAGGTACGGTTCTCATTGATGACCAATCGATATTTCCCCGATTTCATGGTCCTTTTTGACATTTACCCGGTTTTTGTTCAGACATATGGTCTAGTTGACTTTTTTGCTCAGTACAATCCCAAGAATCAGAAACTCCAGGCGCCCGATAACACTTTTTTCCTTCCATACAAATCGCCCCGGCCTACTCTATACGGCCTCAAATAGGCAGCACGACAGTGGTTCAAAAGAATAGATTCTGTTTTCAAATTATTTGGCTTAATTCAATCGAAATACGATCAATGCGTTTATTACAAGCGAGTCAACGGATGCACAATGATAGTTACTCTATATGTTGATGATATCCTCATAGCTTCCAATAATTCAAGAGAAGTAGAACGTTTAATTAAGGCACTTGAAAAACAATTCCAAATACGAGATTTAGGACAACCTAAGAATTGTATTGGTTTGGAAGTTGAAGTAACTGAAAATTCAATATCGATTTCGCAACCATGTTACACCAAGAATTTAATTAAGAAGTATGGTCAAGAAAATTCGAAGTTATCACAAGTACCAATGCAACCTAAACTGTGTTTGGAGAAAGAACCAAAAATTAAAGGAGAATCCGAAAAGATTGATTCTACAAAATACCAGGAACTTATTGGATCATTACTACATCTATCAGTATTTAGCCGACCAGACATAGCTTGCAGTGTTAATATGTTGTCTCAGTTCAATAACGATCCCCGAAAGCAGCATTGGACGGCCGCGCTATACGTTTTAAAATATGTAAATTCTACTCCAAATTATAAACTTACTTATTGCAAAACTAGTTTACCGATAACTGTCTACGTTGATGCAAGTTGGGCCACTGACACTAATGACAGAAAATCTCAAACAGGTTTTTGTTTCTTATTAGCGGGTGCTGCAATATCTTGGGAATCACGCAAACAACGTATTGTTGCTACTTCGAGCGCAGAATCAGAATATATAGCACTTTCTGAAGCAGCAAAGGAGGCACACTATTAACGAAACTTTACTTTTGAATTGGGATATGCACCTGAAAAACCCCTTACATTACATTGCGACTCACAAAGTGCTCAAATGATTGCTAAGTTTGGAGGACATCATTCGCGTACGAAGCATATTGATTACAGATATCATTTCATACGTCAAGCAATTGAAGAAAAAGTTGTTGACATTCAATATCTGCCAACTAGCGACATGATTGCAGATGTGCTAACAAAACCACTACCAAGATTTAAACATAAACAATTTATCACATCAACGGGTATTCAAGAAACTATTTAAGTTGAGGAGGCGTGTTGACTTTTATGTATTTATAACAACTTAAATAAATTCTACTTGTTCAAATTTACCAATGTAGCATTGATTTCTGTAAATGTTTATTGTCATTGAAAATGTGTATTCAGAATATTGTATTGAAAATTTTTCACAGTCTGTTTTCAACCCTTTATAATAAAAGTTGTTATACTTTTATAAAAAAGAATCCTCGGAGTACTTTTAATTTTTAACACGTTGTTTGATTACAACGAACTCTTAATGCTAAATTTCACCCAATTTATACCGAAATGTGGGGCTATAATTAAACTAGGACCTATGTCCATAATTTGTTTACTAGAGTTAAGACTTTTTTACAACCTCATATCCCTGTATCATAGCGTGATGAATTTCTACATAAGATTACATAAAATCTTAATTATAAAGTGATTCGATAAAATAAGCTTCCGCAAAAAAAAAAAGATTTTGAAGTTTTTTCAAAACTTTTGACCAATTTTTGAAGTCACTATAAGCAGATATTTAACTGAAAACAAGGTATAGAGGCACTTGACATAACCGTTGTTTTATCACTATTTTATTATAAAATTATCTATTATATAAAACTCAAATGACGTTCGTACGTGAATCAAAAACTCGACGAATTTACAACCGATTTGTTTCGCGTTTGTCTTAAAATGTTCGTATTTATCCAAGGAAGGATCTGAGGTATTTTATTTTTGAGATATCGCGAAGAATCCGCGAAAATTTGCAAAAATATATTATGAAGAAAGTTAATTGTTTCCTCACATTTTGTTGGAGGCTTTCGCAGTCGACTTGCTTATTTGCACCTTTTTCAAATTTTTAGGGCGAAAAATCCGCTAAAATTTGCAAAAATATATTTTGAAGAAAGTTAATTGTTTCCTCGCATTTCGTTGCAGCCTTTTGTTGCCGACTTGCTTATTTACACCTTTTTCAATTTTTTAGCGCGAGAAATCCACTAAAATTTGCAAAAGTATATTTTGAAGAAAATTAATTGTTTCCTCACATTTTGTTGGAGGCTTTTGATGTCGACTTGCTTATTTCCACCTTTTTCACATTTTTAGCGAAAAGTGTATATGACGAATAGTCAAAAAACTTTTACATTGATGAAGCCAAGGTTTGCGCTGTTAGAATTCGCGAAATATGTTTTTAATCAACGCTCAAAAATGTGTCTAAAAAGTTTATTTTCTCGGAAAATGATGTCGACTTGCTTATTTCCACCTTTTTCAAATTTTTAGCGAAAAGTGTATATGACGAATAGTCAAAAAACTTTTACATTGATGAAGCCAAGGTTTGCGCTGTTAGAATTCGCGAAATATGTTTTTAATCAACGCTCAAAAATGTGTCTAAAAAGTTATTTAATGGACAGACGGACACACGGACGAACACATATCGCTACATCGCTTTATCTCGTCGAGATATGAAGATTGGTATACCACATTGGGGGTCTCCGACGAATATTTTGCGGTGTTACATGAATTTTTACCAAAACAAACTTATAATACCCTTTCCACATAGTGGTGTAGGGTATAAATATATTAGTTTCTAAATTGTTTCTTGAATTGTTAAATGTTCAGTAGCAACGCGTTGCGCACGAGAGACGTATCAGGAGAAAAGGAGAGAGGAGAAACGGAAAAGCGGGAGTGTGAAAAAATCGATAAGTTCAGGAGCCAGAGTTAAGTCCGAAGAATACCACCAAGCCAAGATGAGGTAAAGTCAGCAATAAACCGGCTAAAGAATAATAAGGCAGAAGGAGCCGGTGGCTTACCTGCCGAGCTGTTTAAAACCGGAGGCGATGCGCTGCTAAGGTGAATGCATCAGCTAGTTAGCACCATCTTGCAGGAACGCGTAACCGACGATTGGAAACTGATCATCCTGTGTCCCGTCCACAAGAAAGGAGATAAGACTGTATGCTCAAACTATAGGTGCATAGGTCTTCCCCCTATTGCCTACAAGATAGTGTCACGGATAGTATGCGAACGACAAAAGCTTATAATCAATGAAAAATCGGACCATACCAATGCGCTTTAGACCTGGCAAGTCCACCATTGACCAGATATTTACCCTGTTGCAAATCCTGGGGAAGACCCAAGAGATGCAGAGCGACACCTACCACCTATTTGTCGATTATAAGGCAGCCTTCGACAGCCCCTTACGCCCAAAGGTATTCCACGCCATATCTGAATTTGGTATCCCCGTACAGCTTTTTCGGCCCTGTAAGATGACTTTAACTGACACGAGATCCTCAGTTAAAATAGGAAAGAATCTCTCCGAACAGTACAGTACCAAAAGAGGTTTCAGACAAGGAGACGAACTTTCGTGAGACCTGTTCAACATCCTGCTGGAAAAGGTTATACGAGACTAAGAAAGTAACTAATACCTTTAAGAAGGTCGAAGGGGAATCAGCAAAAGTGGGTCTGGCGGTAAACGACAAGAGGACAAGTTGATGGTGCCGACGCGCAATGCGCCCATAGAGCTCGGACTAAGAGTGGAAGTTGGTTCTTACAATTTTGAGGTTGAATATCGACGTTGACGGTCGGCATGAGTATAGATGAACGTATCGAGATGCAATGACTGCGTGGGCTAGGACATATCATAAGAATGAGTGATGATGAACCCGCTAAAAGGGCGTATAAATACGGACCGCATTGCGGTACACGCAGAACTGACAGGCCAAGGCTTCGATGGAGCAAACAAGTGGAAAAAGAGATGGAAAGACGCGGTATTCGAAAAAGCGAAGCAACAAACAGAGAGAAATGGAGATATTTTCTTAGATCGGCTTACGAAACAAATGTTCTGGGATAGACCAGCTAAGCAAGGTGAAGTCTTACGCTTTAAACTTATCTAAAAAAATTCCAACGTACTCCACGTCTTGTAAAGAAGTAACTTTTTTACAAAACTAATGTTTATTCGTCAAAAGGCAATGTCCAAAGGTATTGGTGTAGCGTACCACAAGGTTCGCTCCATTAGAAAATTGTTTTTTTTTCTTAACTTCATTATATTTTAGACCCTATTTTATTCAAATATCGTATGTTTTTTGTCGACCCCGCTTAGTATTCACACGTAAGTATTTATTGTCCTTTAAAGATAGATGTTGTTTCTATTTCGAACTTTTCTATGGCATCACAAATTTTCAGGGAGATCTGTAGATTTGTATGTTAGTATGTGGTGTTATATGATTTCGTTTCGTATTTTTTTATTTATTTTTTTTTTTTGTACAAATGTTTACATCTATGTATGTATGCATGTAGTGTTTTGTTCTTGGTAATTTGTGGCAATTGAGGCAATTTAGCGGAAGTTAAAACAATAGTGGCATCGAATCGTAAGTATTTTCGATCTATGCCGATAGTTTTGTACCCTAAAAAAAACAATACATGCAGTTCGATTTCAATAAACAAACATTTCCATCTATGAAAACGTATTTCTTCATATTCTAATGATTAGAATCTAATTCAAACAAGTTTTTGGGAGAACAGCAGGTACATCAGTAGTGCGATTCCCTAACTCATTTTTTTTATTTACTCACAAAAATCGGTAACATTAAAACGCAAAATTATAAATGAAAATTTCAAATAAAAGTTGACAACGCTCTTTATATCGGTAGAACTTTATGACTACTTTTTATTGGTACGATTTTTGTCGGTAACACAAAAAATTAGTTAGAGATTTGCACTACAGGTTTTAACCCATCCAATTGAATATCAATTTCTAAATAACGCCAGAAAGTATGCTTTATTATAAATTTACATACTGAAAATCCATGAGTAAAACAATAATTGGCATTTGCTTGTCCTCAACATAGCATGGAGAAAGCTACATATTCCTCAGAGTAATTCCTGATAATCTAATGTAGGGTTCTTAACAAGTTTAGTAACGATTGAAGATTCTTCCTTAATATGACAACAATTGCAATCCCTTAAACATGATTGGAATATTGAATTTGTCCAACACAACAGCTGGTCATTTGTAGGACTCCGTAACTACACAACTAAACATCGTTCGAAAGTTCAAATAAAGAACATGTTGTTTGAATTTTGGTTTGCAATTTTTTGGTCAAATAATGAGTGTGCTTATTTTCAGTTTTTTCTCTATTTATTTATTTGTTGCTCTAAAGGAAGAGGAACCATGAAGAATATAACCACAAAGACAGTTTCCCTTTCTCGATAGATGTTTTGTAATTACGAAATAGTTGCATAGAAATTAGCTTAATTATAAAAATGAAAACCCAACCAAGTCTGAAACGCAGTTTTCTTTTCTTCTTCCTGAAGTTTTTGTTCTTGTAGAAGCAATTTTGAAACAATTTATTTATTTAAATACATAATTAAGTAAAGGAAAAAATTATAGATTTTTAGTATAGAGTTTGTTATATATTATATATAAGTGGGGTAAATAACGAAATTCAGTTTATTTACCTGCATTAGAATGTCCCAAAACTGTTTTTTTTTGGTCTTGAAATGCACATCTACCAAATTTTTCCATTTGACCCAAAAACCCTAAATACGAAATGTTCTTGCGATCGGTTAAGAATAACAGAGAATAGAGATGCGAGAGTGACAAGAAATTATTTGCTACTTGCAAAATAGCACACAAGCTTTAAAAGTGAAACTTCTATATTATTTAAAAAGAAGAATTAAACTGTACGGTATATGCTATCATGGATACCTCAAGCCATGTTATTCTCTTTAATTGTACATTGTACTATTCCGCGTAACACTTAAAACTAGAAAAAGAGCTTCAACTTCGGTTGGGCCGAAATGTTTGTACCCTCCACCATCGGTGGAGGTCAAAACTTCACAATACGTGAAATCGGACGATTCTAACACTTCTACAATCCTATAGTGTTACAGATTTGGCCACTTTGAAATCTAAATACCAAATTACATCCAATTTGGGATGAAAATCTCAATAAAATATTAGTCAGCTGTGCCGACCCACCCTCAGCCAGAAGCAAACATAATACTTCTGACGTCCATAAGGTTTTTTCCGTCTTTTGGGCCAATTACTCAGGAAGTATGGATTTGCACCCGAAAAATTTTACCGTTTTAACTAGGGCCGCATACACTGAAAGATAAATGATTCGTTGTATCAATGAACGGGTTTCATTGATGCTATGAAATGTTCATTAATATAATGAAATGTATCATTCATGCTATGAAACCTTACGTTATTAAAAATTTAATGATTTTTGGTTTCATTGTATAAATGAAACAGATTTCATTGATGTAATGAATATTTTATTTCTACACATTATAGAAAAAGGTGAGTATGCTTAAAAAGGTGCTCAAAAATCTAGTTCGCAAACACATTTTTAAAAAACTACGAAAAATTTGATATATTTGATGTTTTTGGTTTGCTCCAGAAAATAGTGAAACAATTTTATTAAATAAATGAATAATTTCATTAAATAAGAGAGGCAGTATCACTAAATAATGAAACAATTTCATTAAATTAATGAAACGATTAGGCTAAACTACTTTCTCTTTGTCACACCAACCACAGCTTGCTTAGCTTCATCAACCAGTTTTCATCAAAATTGTTTTAGTTTGCTTTAGAATGCCACCAAGTGTGGATGAACTGATAAAGTGATTTTACTACTGGTGTTTTTAACTCTGAAAAGTAAGTTTGAAGTGTTCAATGAGAAAACAAAATAAACTATATATTGCAGTTTTTAAGTGAATTTTCATTTAATTGAGATAACAAATAGAAAATCTAATAATTAGTGGAATGACAAAAGAACTTTTTGTCAACTGTCATTGAAGCACTACTCTTTTATGAAACAAAATGTTGAATTCCAGCAACATGGACCCAGTTGATTTGCTAACAATTTTTGTATATTCTTCAAATTTACTTACAGATGATAACGCTCAATGGTATCATAAATTTCGTTCATGCCGAGGAATTCAAATATTACGTCTTGTACTCAATGTCAAAACTGATTACAATAAAATTAATTAAACATATTTACTAATTTTTGTCTCATTAGGACGCAGGTCATTATTTATGAAAGTCTTTTTTATTTAACTTTGTGTTCATTATGAGAGTATGTGGAAAATTGTTTAGTGCGTTTAATGAAATGAGTTATAACATGCATGAAACCTTACGTCACATCCATGACATTTGTCATTGCATTAATGAAGAAGTTTCATTGTATTCATGAAAATAGTTCATTATATTAATAAACAAGTTTCATTGCATTAAAGAAGAAGTTTCATTGAACTAATGTAAAAGTTACATTACATGAATGAAATAGCTTCATTGCATCAATGAAGAACTTTCATTGCATTAATGAACAAATTCATTAATTTTTCTTTAATGAAACTCAATAAAACTTTTTTTCAATTATTTAATGAAGCTCTACGTTGGCTCGAAGTCAATGACAAATTTAATTGATATAACGTAAGATTTTATTACGTAGCTCTTTCTTTCAGTGTACAAAACATGTTTACAAAAATTTGAAAACTATCCCAGACGAGTCCTTAAACTGCATTCTTTTTAAACTTTGTATTGGTGGTAAGCGAAAGAGTGGCCCGATGTAGTCAATATTCGGATATAATTCGAGATAAGAAGTAATACGATGTAGAACCTTTGTAAAAAATTGGATTCTCGTTCCTAGGGTTATCTTACGTACTGCCTAATTTAGTAGTTCCGGTAGCCTCTTTTGCAGATTTTGAACCATTTTCTTAGGAAGTATGGACGTGCCAAAAAAAAAACAATGCACCGTCGTAACAGGGCCCGCAAGAAATTTTTTTTGGAAAATATTTCAAAATGATCCGAGATGAGCTGTTAAACTGCAAATTTTCTGTGGGAGGTACCTGGAGGTACAACCTGATCCATGACTAGATGAAATAATACGATATGCCAATAAAAAACTCGTTGCAAGAAATATTTTACGGATTTGTCATTTCAGTTGGTGCAGTCAGGGTTTCTTGGAGCTATTAGGCATTATATCAAGAAGTATGGAAAAGCCCGAAGAAAAATGTATGCTTAAAAAAAATTTTTAAACAGTCCGAGAGGAGCTCTTAAATTTAACTTTTTCCGAATTTTGTGTGGGAAATACCCGAAGTAGTCCATTTTCGAACCCGATCTACTCTGAAAGAAATAATACGATGTGTCATGTTTGTACCGAATCGATTGTTCCCTTCGAGAATTATCGTGCACAACATTTTACAAAACACTTTTGAATTTTTGCGGGAGAGGTACCTGAAGGGGTGGACCGATATGGCCCGTCTTCAAACATATACTAAGTGTGGACAAAATATTACGAATGTCAAGGAAGGAATCGGTTGATCCGTTCAAGAGTTATCGTGCGCACCAGCCAGTCTGTCAGACAGACGGACTGACATTGCTAAATAGACTCCAAATTGTCTGAAACGGATTTCGTCCAAACATACTTGGAGTTATTTCGATGAGGCGCATTTTATGTCGTATCAAAGTGTATATGAAGAAAAGACAAAAATTTTTAGTTTTCCATAAAAAAATTAAAAATTTTTTTTTTAAGCTACATGAAAGATTTTTGGTACATAGATTGGGAAAAAAATCCCATTCTTAAATCTGTTCGAGATACTAATTTTGATTGTTGCGCGCAAAAGTTATGGCGGTTTCAATTCTGATAAAAAGAAAAAAATTTTTAAAAGACTCTAATCATTATATTGAGAAACTCTCTAAATTAGGGGCTCCCTACGTAATATATGATTACTGAGGCCCCATAACATTAGTGAAAAAGTTTTAAGTTTTCGCGGAAATTGAGAAAGAGTTAAAAAATTGGTACTTTGCAACTTGTTTTAATAAAATTCAAGCTGTTTACGCATCCTAAAAATATTTAAAAAAATATGTACGTAATCTAAACATCGCGAAGATTCAAATGAAACCAAAACTATGCAAATCCGTTTAGTGGTTTGCATATTATAACAAAAGGAAATTTAGAAAATTGTTGTAAGAGAAAATATTTATTAAAATTTATTTTGTGAGTTAATTGAAAAAAAATTAGGAAAAATTGGTCGGAGTTATTCTTCTATTTTAGTTAAATTTCACGCAAAAAATCGAATTTTTTATTCTAATCACTTCTCGAATACACACTAACATCTAGCGGAAAATATGGGAATCGTTCAAATAAATGTTGGGTTCCTTTTAATGGGGTATACTCTTGAAATAAAACTGTATCGAGTAATGTTCTTTTTGAAATGCGTGTAAATCGCGAAATCCTCAAAATCACTTGATGCGCATGCGGTTTAACAACACAGCGAATTCTTCTCTTTTAATTTGTACACATTTGCTAGGATTTACTTTGGCCGCTAAGATGTAGCATCATCTGCAGTTTAGTGTGCAACAAACTGTATAACGCTTATAATTTGCACAAAGTGCATACACTTTTTATGCGCATCCTGTTTCACTATCATCCATGAAAAAATACATCGATCTAAACCTATTTCGATAAAATCCATCAAGAACAGTGGATGTAGCATCACACACTATTTTTGGGCTAAATCGGATAAAGCTCCCATGGCACTAAATTTTTTATACCACTGTTTTCGCAAAAACTCGAGTGATGTGTCAGTTTCTTCATTGAAAAGGAAACGATCCACAGAAAACGCGATTTAATCCGCGATATTTTCAAAAACATTTTTCGCAAAATTTTCAATTTTTGCAGTAGCCATTTCCGCCGTTCTAGTAGATGGATTTTTTCGATCTGTAATTCATGTGATCCGGATCGTCGAAAAACTAAAATATCGCGGGGTAACAGCACACTCAAAACGATATTGTAAATACTGTACCCAAAAAATAGTTTTTTTAGAAAAAATATCGCACTAAATTTTGGCCTTTGGCAGTAGATTACTCTGCTGCTGCGTGGGCTACATACTCAATATACATATCAGATTATGCGAAATCGCGAGTTCTTTAATCCTATAATTGGTTTTTCGAAATATCCGAATGCGCGTCCCAGTTACATAAAAAATACAAAAAACACCTGAAATCCGGCTTCAAAATGTCAGCATCCATAAAAGGTGGATGCAGTGGAAATTTTGGAAAGTGATACATTAGAAGTGTAATCTTCATTTTGTATTCTCCTACTTTTACTTTGGACTGATGACCGTCATTTGAATGGTTTAATCAGAAATCGAATAGCACTGTAAAAAACCAGTTTAGCTTCAACGTGTTTTTACCTATGTGTTTTCCTTTACGCGGTCGTAACTACCACGTAAATTAAATTTTTTTGCTAAGTTTTTGAGCTTTGTACAAAAACATCTAAATTAATCCAGCAATAGTCATAGTTACTGGTAAACTACAATAGTTCGCGTATTATAATAGTGCAAACCTTGGCTTCATGGAAACTAAAAAATTTTGACTTTTCCTCATATACCCTTTTTAAATAACACTGTGTGTAATTTTTTGAGTCATTTTTTATTAACCATATTCTGACTCCACAGTGTGATAGAACACCAAAAATGAGAAGACGCGTGTCTCGCCGTTTTTCCCTATCTCATCAACTTTCGCGGTTATAGGCCCCTAAAGGTTTTAGGCTTTGATGTAAAAAGGGTCATTTGGTCAGGACTATATCATCCAAACCGTTAGGAAATTTGAGTTTATCTCAGAGACAAAGTTGTAGCTCTTGTCTTAAAGAACAAAAATTGTGAACACATATAACCCATCAAACTTCATCTGCAAGGTCAAAATCGCCATGGTCAAATTTCTTTTAAAATTTTTCTCAAGTTTTGTTATACAGCTTTCAAACCGATCAAATTTGAAGCAAACAACCAACTACAAAAATGTACGTCAGATCTCAATAAACATCTTTTTAGAATATACGAACCCTGAAGGAACTGGTCTTAATGGTCAAAATAGCAAAACAATTTCGATTGTTATGCTCTTTTCTCGGCTTCTGCTCCATAGATACTAAATAGAGCTGGCAAACTATCGATATCTGCCCCCATTCGATTTTTTCGATATTTCCGTTTCAAACTATCGATAAAATCGATACTATTGTAGATTTGTCACCCATATTTATTTAAAAGCCAAAATTGACAACAAACGTGTTTTGTTTACATTTCGTATGCCATTGAAATACCGTTGTGAAATTCAATTTTAAAACGTCGGTACGTTACGTTTTCGTGCTCTCGAGCATGGTAGAATAAGAAAAGGTAGCAGCAATACACAGCTGACTGAACTGGGTTGTAACGTTAGTGTCAAATTTCATATGATATTTTATACATTTATTTCTATTTCGATGTACATTAGGGACATATATTTCTTAAGAAAAAAATATATAATTCGGTAAAAAACATTTCCCAGAAAGACTTCTTCATATCAATGATATGTAACCTCCTCCAAGTTCGAACGATAAGCCGCGCAGTAAATCCCCGCTTGTAGAGGCGATACAACGTTTGTTAATATGTGAGGTATTTTGTTAAAATTTAAAAAAATAAAGCCCTGCTGCTTAATTTTTGGGCGTTTGCGTATCTTTGGACCAGAGTCGGAGAAAAAAGTATAAAAATTGGATATTTTGAAAAGATTTTTTGCTATTTTACCATTAAGAACAGTTCATAGACATTTCGCATATTCCAGAATTTTAAACGGTTTAATATCTATGGAGCAGAATCCTTGAAAAGAGGATAAAAATCGCAATTGTTTTGCTATTTTGAGATCTGAGGTACATTTTTGTAGTTGGTTGTTTGCTTCAAATTTGATCTGTTTGAAAGCTGTATAAAAAAACTTGAGAAAAAAATTTAAAAGAAATTTGACCATGGCGATTTTGACCTTGCAGATGAAGTTTGATGGACTATATGTGTTCACAATTTTTGTTCTTTAAGACAAGAGCTACAACTTTGCCTCTGAGATGAATTCAAATTTCTTAACGGTTTGGAAGATATAGTCCTGACTAAATGACCCTTTCTACATCAAAGCCTCAAACCTTTGGAGGCCTATAACCGCGAAAGTTGATGAGATAGGGAAAAACGGCGAGACAGGTGTCTTCTCATTTTTGGTGTTCTATCACACTGCTGTGTCATAATATGGTTAATAATTTTCGTGTTGCACAGTGTAATGTAAATAAAATCTTCAAAATAACTGGAATCGGATGTTACGGTTATAAGGGACTTATATCAAAACAAGGAAATTTGGGCCAAAAACGTCGGTCCAAACTTCACAATATGTATTGTATTTAACAAATTACACGAAATTTTATTTCTTATTGTTTAAAAACCAGATCCAATCTATTGGTGAAAAATGACATGACAAAGAACAGGTGCAAGATGCCATGACAATGAACTGGTGCAAGATGCCACGACAATGAACTGGTTCACAATGCCATGACAATGAACTGGTTCACAATGCCATGATAATAAACTGTTGCAAAATGCAATGACAATGAATTCGTGACATGACATGATTCAACTCATGATTTGTCATCGAACATTTTGCTGGGTTAATTTTCAATGCAATATAACTCAACTTTCAGGAAATCGATCATCTACGCAAGGAATAACTTTTTCAGAAAATGAAGTTTAATTCGGGAATGCTTGTTCCCAGCGGTATACACCACTACTCCTTTCTTGCATATTTTGCTAGCTTCTTTTAATATTAAGGTTTTTATTTGATTTGTTGATGTTACCATTGCGTATTTTGCTATATAAAATGTGGGTTAAATTAACTTAATTTGTTCCCATTTTTGATGTTCAACAACATCACAATGTATAACAGGAAAATGTATTTCAGAATATTAAAACAATTAGTTACATCATTTTTATTCTTTATCATTTTGTCGTATATTATGCCTAGTGTTTTCTTCTTTTAGATTCTCTTTTTTAATTATAACCCTTCAACATGGTCCCAGTAACATATTTACCCTAAGCTATAGTTTTTAATACTAACACTACCAACACTTGCATCATCCATACATCCTGGAAGCATATGCCAGTGACCTTTAATTTTTCAACCATAAACTCTGAAGAATTATGGGTGTATGTTCCTTTGGACATAAGGCTACTACAAACCTTTTAGCTTCCAGTATGTGGTACATGGTTTTCCTCCCGTATAAGAGACATCCTCACTTATGGATGAATGCATATGTTCTGCCTGATGTTGCTGCTTCTGCTGCTGCCATTGTTGTTGGCTGCTTGGTTATGGTCATCAGAGCTCCTTTAGCCAACCAACAAACCGGCCAGCATGTATGATAAAATATCTCCTCCACATCGTATGTCAACTAGATTTTAATTTAGATTTTTTGTTGCCGGATAATCCTTTGCTGCAGAATTCTTTTTTCTATTGTCTTTCATTTTGTGATGATGCTTCTCGGGTGCAAATGTATGACTGTCATCTTGCAAATTTGTCCAAGAGATGTGATAAACAATCCATGTTTTAGAGTAACACCATCATCACCACCACCCGGTCATCTGGAGGTGGTGTGTTGCTGTGAAAAGTCACATCATATGACCAACAAAAACAAAAAAAAGATCTCTCTCTCTCTGGTTACTGCCATACAAGTGGTCATGATAATTTATAGCAGGGAAAGGAATATAAATCAAATTTGATTAAAGTAAACATATTTTCAAGCACAAAATTGCATCATATATTTGAAGAGAATTTGTGCTTTAAAAAACAATGGGGATACAATTTTGAAGATTGTTTTTTGAATATGAATGACTTGAAGGCAATTGAGATTTTTGGAAGTAATTCTTGTATATAATTCAGTATTGTGTTTAGTGCGTTAGACTTTTGGTTAATTTTTTGTGGATTATATGAACAAATAAAGGTGTGCCTTAATATCCTGACCGGTCCCACATATCTACCATAATGTGTCTTAAAAAATACATTTTTATCTACTCAAGAAAGCCATAACCATTATTGAAATATATACATGTACACCTAGGCATCTACCTTGCATACTTGCACGTATGTTTGTTACAATGACAATGGTCATCAATCCACCCGCATTTATGTATTTCTTGTTTCACATTCATTCACCGAAACACTTGACATAAATCTACAAAATTTGTACGCAGTGTCTCCGTGACACTTGCTTAAGCAATTAAACCTGAAGAAGGAAACAACCGAGCGTGTGCAACAAAAAGAGGACCTTTCCTTTTCATAGGTCATAAATTTGTGCATTACCATTTTTCCATTGTACAATGTCATGTTGCACCCGCCAAGAAATGTTAAATGCTATTTTACATGGTGCAACGACGCTTGGCCAAGACCAGAGTCATGTCGGGTTGTTTTATTGTCGCAGTTAAATGGTTGGAAAGGTAAATAGATTTATTGTTACAAACGAAAAAGGATGCAGACACATTTCTAGGAAAAATATTACATTTCCTATTACCATCTGGGGTGTAATATTTGGAAGAAATGTTCAGAAAAATATTATTATGGATCTTGTAAGAGTGGTGAGGAGTGGCCAAAATCGGAAGAAATCAAAAAACAAGCGATAGCTCCCGATAACAAATTAAATATTAAATTAAGATTGAATTCCATTGATGGACATAGTATTCAACAAGAATTGTAAGGGCTAAACAAGGTATCCTGGACCATATCTGCACAACTGCTTACCGTAGTATATAGAAAAAAAAACAAGTATGAAGGTGTTAAGTTCGATCGGGGCGAAATTTTTATACCCTCCACCACGAACTGTATTGAAGTAAATGTGAACAATTAGTAACTAGAAAGATTTTCTTCTTCGTTAAATCTAGTTCCTTGGAGGAGAATAGCATCTTAACTGATGATAATAACTTTATGTTGATAATTTTCTGTGTGAAGGTTTTCTATCCACAAAAATACCACAGTTTAGACACTTTGGTTGGGTATTGTGGCCACAACCTTCAAAATTACGAAAATTGGGGGATATATAAAGACGTGAGCCTATAACGACAAATTTAAGGTTGAAAGCTTTATACCTCCAACGAAGACTAAATACCAGCCACAAGTTTTAAAATACCGAAAATCGGTAGGTACCGTTCTCTGGGGGCTATATGAAGGAGTGGAAAGTTTTATACCCGCAACGAAGACTAAATACCAAATTTCAGCTATTTCGGTGGAATGATGAGGCCAAAGTCTTCAAAATACCGAAAATCAGGAGGTACTGTTCCATGGGGGCTATATGCAGGCCTGGGCCTATAACGACGAAGTTCAGGTAAAAAAATTTTGTACTACCAACGAAGACCAAGTACCAAATTTCAGCCTTTTTGGTTGGATATTGAGACCACAATGTTCAAAATAGCGAAAACCGAGAGGTACCGTTCTATGGGGGCTATATGAAGACAAGGACCTATACCGGCAAATTTCGGGTGGAAACTTGTATATCCCCATTGATGACTAAATGCCAAATTTCAGCTAGTTCGGTGTCATAATGTGGCTAAAACCCTCAAAATACCGGAATAGGGATGTGCCGTTCTATGGGGACTATACCAAACCCTGGACCGATAAAGCCCATTTCAATACTAAACATCCTAGGAGTAATAGAAATTTCTATAAAGCTCTTTTTTTTAAATTGCGAGCTGTACCTTGATTTCAACAGACGGATAGACGGTCATGGATATATCGACTTAGAATATTGTGCTGATATATACAGTTAGTCAACTTAATTATTGCAAAATCGAAATTATTACAAACTTTTAAAGAAAACATAATTTTATTGGTATAAATAAATATCATTATTAATATTTTCGTTACACACATTTCGTTACACATGTTTATTAATAAAATGAAATTAAAAAAGTAGCTAAATTTCACTAAAAATTTTCTTAAAATTAACAAAAAGTAGAACAACTCATTATTTGTACTGTCAACTAAAGAATTGCAAAATTCACAACTTTTCAGCCTTTCACGATGTTTTTCGAAAATTTGGTTTCGTATGCCCACCTTGGATATCAATAACAGCTTGTAAACGTCTCTGAATTTAATAAATAAGTTTCGGAATGTCATATTCCAAAGGTATTTTTTGCCATTCTTTTTTAATGCGTTTTATTTACTCCCGCCTGTTAGTGGACAACCTATTACCGACTTTTTTCTTCAGGTGTACCCATGAATTGTCGATGGGGTTAATAACTAGACTGTCAATGACTTTGGTGCAGTTCATGGCACAATTACCAGTTAGATGCATTAGCCAACAACTACAACAATAACCAGTTCAGTACTGTGAAATGTCAAAAATATTTTCCAAAAATAAAGCCATTCACGTCATTTTTTTAACATTATTACAAAAAACATCATTATTACAAAAATTCATCAAAAATTCCCAATTTTTCGTTTAAATTTTTGTTTTTTATTTTTGTGTTTTCAATTACAACAACCTTTTGATAGCTTGCAGTACATAAGCTGAGCTGATGCTGGTACCTCTATGATTGTGCAATGGTGCAGTTGTATGCTTAGGGTCGTTGTCTTAGTAGTACTTACTTATTGCAATTTGTTTGAATTTTCAGTGTCACCAGGCCCAAATTTCTTGACGCTGTTGGTTAAATCATTTTTTAGAACAACTTAATAAACCTCCTCTGTCATTATTTCCTCAAAAATCTGGAGGTTACCAACGTTACTGCTTGATATACAACCCCGTACCATAACTGACAGTTTTCCGAACTTTACGGTATGTATAACATTTTTGTTTTGAAGCCCATCGTGAGCATAATTTTAGTCTCATCAGAAAACACATCATCCCAATACTAAAGATGGCGTGAAAAGTTGTCTTTATCAAGTATGGATAGTTTCTATATATTGTGCTGGGAGGGCAATTGTTTTTACCTAGTCACTCGTAATGAAGGCTTTTTATTATTATTTTCTGACTTTTCCATGTGACACACTTACTCCAAAATATTTTGTTTTAATTAGAAAAAGCAATTTTCTGGTGCTGCTTTGGGGTCTTCTGTTAATTTCTACAATCATTATCCTGTCAATTAGTGGGGTTACTATTTTAGGCCTGCCATGTAACGTCTTTAGTTTGAGCCTGCATTTTCTCCCGGTGCGGTATATAATGTTGTATACTGTGGCCTAACTAAGACATTCGATTCGATCGAGTATTTGCTCGTGAATGAAAAAATCGAACTACGAAAACCAATGTATTCTTCAAAGAGCATTAAGTAAGGTAAAAAATGTATTTATTTTAAAGCAAAAACTAAAAAACAAAATTATTAAATTTTGTTTTTCAAAATAGTCAGTTTTAATATTTTTTGAAAACAACTTTAATTTATTATTGGGAAAAAATTGGCGATGTTTACCAAGGGGTAAGGCAGGGAAGACTATAGTTTCAGATCTCGCCACAGATCTTCATCAGTTCCCTTGTTTCTTGTTTTTCAACAAGAAACTTTTTATACCTAAGTGTCAATTGCCCGCTCAAATAGATACAGTGCCCGAAATAAACATAGGTTCACATGTAAATTTCTATTTTTTTCATAATTCTGATGACTTTTATAGAATTTTATATTATGGAGTTGGACACTCCCCATGATATCAATTATTTAATTTGGCGACAAAATAAAAATTTGTAAAATTTTAAAATTTTTTCCCTTATTTTTGGTGCGAAATAATGATAGGTTCAGGAAAATTATTGCGGATTTACAGGTATAAATTTGAGGAAAACTTTTTACAAATCGTTGTTGTTTTAGATCGCCGATGTCCAACGAGTAATTTAGTTTAGATGTTGTCCGCGAATTATTTTCAAAATGCAGATTTGTTCAACACTTTAAAGCACTTTTTAAGAAACAAATTTTTAACGTGGAAGAGGAGGTGAATCTTTTGTTGTCAGAGGCAAGGATCATTTCAGATTGCATGAAAAGAGTATCAATAAAAAAACTAAATCCAGTTTTGTAAAAAGTTTCATAAATTGGGCGCAAATTTCTCTATGCACAATGGTCCCAAATCCAAATTTTCTGGCCAAAACTATTTCAACGTCCATTTTGTATTGAAATTAATTATTATTTATAATAAATGTGCACAAACAGCAATTCTTACGTTTTAACGACCAAAATGACCAAAAACTGCCAAAATTTGTTGAACCTATGTTGACCTATGTTAATAATTTTTGGTACGAAGGATTCATATCTTCCAAGAGGTCAAAATACCAAATGTCAGCCAAATCGGTCATAAAGTGTCGTTAAAATCCACAAATATCTAAAATCGGACAGTAATTTTATGTGGGGCTACGAAAAAAAAATTGACCTATTTTCAAAAAAATTATACATACTGGTTTTCTACACTCTGAAACCCTTAAATATGAATTTTAAGGGAACTCGGTTGATAGATGTGCGTATTACCGTTCTATTTCAATTGGATACTACGTACAGTCACAACAGGTATTTACAAAAAATTCTCCCATCTTAAAATAGAAAAATCCACTTTATTTTAACTGTGGCAAATTTGAGCACGATTTTACTTCTGAATTTATTAGTACAGACCCCCTGCTATCTTCCAAATTCGATTTGGAGGTGGACAAATTTGGACATTTTTTTAAAAGTTTAAATATATTTAGAAAATATTTGTAAAAAATAATTTTCAATATATATAAAAACATTGATTTTATTACGCTAATTTTACAAATTTCATCGTTCTTTTTGTAAATATTATGTAAGTACTCATTAACAGCTTCCCGATTCATAATAACTTTGGTCTCACTTCTGTATATTTATGCAGCGACACAATACAACAAAAATTGTATATTTTACAGCACAAAGTCTGTTTTATTTTTACGTAAAAAAGTGTCAACTTTGGTACTGCGCCAATCAACGAATACTAACGATATTTACAAAAACTAATTATTTTCAGATGACTTGATGTGTTTTTTATTATTCTGTTCAAAAACAAATTAAAATTTCGAAACTTCAAAAATAGGGTTTTGGCCAAAAATTTCCTGATTGAAACCTATGTCGCAAATTAAGAACAAAATTTCTGTTCTCAAAGCCGGCTGACACTTTTCTACCTGTTTACCAGAGTCTTAGCATTTTGCCATTTGGTTGGTAGGAGATAATTTTTAGGTCCATTTATGTTAGCGTCCTTGAAGACCGTTGCTCGTGATGACTTCTTGACGTCCATGTCTTCCTACGTTTTCATGATCCTAGGCGGCACTTCATGATGTGAAATGTTATACACTGCCACGACTCCAATATGACTCTTTTTTCATCTACTGACGTAATTATTATGAACACTTTTTAATGGCTGTCTACGAGGTAACCTATTTCCATTACACAAATGCTTAAAAAGAAGAAATCATAAAAAACGAAGTAACAATAAAAATGGACACAACATAAAACGAATTGTAAATACTTATGTATGTATTTGCTATCATGAAATCCAATTGAAAATTTATTTTGTGTATGTCATTTTGCACCTAATTTTCAAGAATTTTAAAAGTCATTTCAAAAGGTAAAACAAACGCAACACACACCTACTTACACACTGAGGACTGTTGTTACAAAGTTCAAATACGGAAGGAAGGAAAACACTAAGTCAAGTCTAACAAATGTCCTGTGTGTTAGAAATCTGAAAACAATTTATGTTGTTCCCCTACATACCGAAATACATTCATACATACAAATATTTGCGGCCTGACTCCTTTGCTATTTACATTAACTTAAACTGTCTTGTTGTTGTTTTTGTTATTGCTTCTAACAAAAGTCAAACAATCCTGAAATATACATCACTTGATATCCTTTGGCGTATTTACTTTATGGTCATCGATGTAAATATTTACGATATATTTACCAGGTAAAATTGACCAGAAATATCTACACACGTAGCCAATTTGCTCGTCGAAAGGGAAAGAGAGGAGGGGAGATATAATACAAGAAAGTAACTTTGGTCAATGGACTACGACGCACTCCTTGTTGTATTGATCGTTGTAAGAAAATAAACAGAGTCCTTCTTTAATGATTTGCACAGTCAAACATTAGTTACGGTGCAAACGCTTCATTTGCTAACATTTCTATTGGTCATTTTGGTTGATATTTTGTAGTAGGACTATCGTCTGCTGAATCATTTGTTATGGTTTGGCCAAAATACACACTTTAATATAATGTTAGTTTATATTTCCGGTCCCAACTTCTTAGTTGAGTTACACAAAATGCTGTAGTAATAAAAAAGCGTGTTTTAGGTGAAATAAAGTTCATAAAAATGGAATTCTTAACGTTTTTCAATAGTATTTAAATTTATCATTATACCCTATACCACAATGTGGAAAAGGGTATTATAAGTTTGTTTTGGTAAAAATTCATGTAACACCGCGAAATATTCGTCGGAGACCCCCAATGTGGTATACCAATCTTCATATCTCGACGAGATAAAGCGATTTTGAGATGTGTGTCCGTTCGTCTGTCCATTATAAATTGTAAACACGCTCCAGGCCGCAATTATGGACCGATCCTCATGAAATTTTGTATGGAGATCGGGTTCAGGTCAGAATAGATCCCTATTCTTATTGGTGATGATCGTGAAATATTTAGCGGGTGAAATGGACCAAAAACATAATATTTATCCAATTTTCTAGCGGCTCTGTAGGTCTCAATAATAGTCCGATCGTAATTTTAAATAAGGTAAGAGTATATCACAAAGGAGAAGCTTGCAATTTGAGATGGCGATCGGATAATATTTAGTGGGTTAAATGGACCAAAACTTTTGTGTGAAAATTGTGAAAATTTTTAATATACAGCTTATATCTTAATTCCTGGAAGTGACATTCCTGACAAGTGAGATATACTTAAAGTGGAACGCTTGACCGTTCAATTGATGCCAATTATGTTGGTGTACATCATCAGATAACAGAGTTACAGCCTAATATATTCCGTTATTTGTTTGTAGTGTAATAATAAACTCGCTAGAAGTCGCAATTATACATCAATAGTCACGAAATTTTGCACCGGGTAAGAGTATAGGTCGAAAAAGATGCCTACAATTTTGAATGATGATCTGATATTCTTTAGCGGGTGAAATGGACCATTACTTTTGTATGAAAAATATAAAAATTTTATTTTTGGTCGATATTTTAATTCCATGAGGACACATATATATTTCGCAAAGGAGCCTACATATGAAAAAAACTACTGACGTTTCCTCTGATGTAAATTGCAGTAAAGTGTTTGCTAGATAACGGGCCTAATGTATAATGGGTTCTATGTAGAGAACCAAATTTTTTCCCATGCTACATATAGTCTCTCCAAAAGTTTATGTAACACCACGATATATTCGTCCTAGACCCCTTATTTGGTATGCCAAAATTCATATCTCGACGAGATAAAGCGATTTAGCGATGTGTGTCCGTCCATTAAAAATTGTAAACAAGCTTAAGGCCGCAATTATGGACCGATTGTAACGAATTTTTTAAGGAGGTTGGGTTCGGGAATGATTAGTTTTTGGTGATGATCGGGAAATGTTTAGGGGATGAAATGGATCAAAAAACAAAATTTTAACCAACTTTGTAGCGGCTCTGTAGGTCAAAATGATAACCCGCAAAATTTTAAACAAAGTTTGAGTTTATGATGAAGAAGACGCGTACAAACCAATGTGAAGATCAGATAATACTTAGCGGGTTAAATGGACTGAAACTTTTGTGTGAAATTGGTAAAAATTTCAATAACGTAGCGGTCAAACAACGGAAGTAGTAGTACTACATAAGTGGGTTTCATTACATTTTAGTTTGTGTGAACTAAATTTTCCTTTCCTGCTACAAAAATGTCTTTGTCATGCTAGATAACTTTTTGGTTTTGGTCATAAGTATTATACATTATATCTCTGATATTTGATAATTAAATTTTCACAATCATTGAAAAGAAGTTCCGTGGAGAGGGATTGTCCAGGGATAGTGGTATAGGGCATCCCATGGTCGGCTCCGTCCGGCTATAGACTATTCTTACTTGTGTTTTATTGTAGAAAAAATTGCCCGGAGTCGGAGTCGAGTTATTTTTTTCGACTCAGACTCCGACTCCAGCAAAATTCCTCGACTCCGACTCCGAAACCCTGATTTCTTCTAAGCGCTCGTAACATATATCGTTGGTCTGTTCGTCCTTTTCTTCAGTGGGAGCATGAGCGCAAATAAAGCTGATGTTGAAGAATTTAGCTTTTATTCGAATTGCAGCAAGTCTTTCATTCACTGGGGTGAAGCTGGAGACCAGATGTTTTAACCTCCGACCAACTACAAATCTGCAACCAAACTCATTCTTCGTCTCATGGCAGCTATAGTACAGTGCGTCACCTTAAGGTGTTGTTGTGACGCCCAATCCATCGTATTTCCTGTATGGCCGTAATATCGGCCTTGTACTTTTCAAGTACGTCTGCCAATGCGAAGACTGCACCTTCTCTATAAAGAGTGGGAACATTCCAGGTGCAGATTCGCAGATCATGGTCCTTAAAACGTTTGCGGAGTTCGTCAACTTTAGAGGGTCTTGTTTTTCTTTTCTTTCGTTTTTTTTCATAGTAGGCTGTTTTTTCTAGGGGAGGGTTACTAACCCGACGCCCAAACCCAAGTTTTTAACGTTCTTATGGGTGAACGCGCGGCACATGTTAGCTGACTACCTTTAACGGGTGTTAAAGGCAGTTCCCCAGGTGACACCACGGGGAGGTCAATGTCCACTTGAGATGAAAGAGGGATCAAGATAAATCCTGGGCCTTGCCATGTTAAAACCGGTCAGGACCGTTCCTTGGTATCTTCCATCCCCTACGTCACCCATTACAGACACTCTGCTGATTAAAATGCTATTTTTACTTTTTTGTTGTTGTAAATATTCACTCAGTTATTCACTATCAAATCCAATAAATTTTTCTGACTGAGTTTGGACAAAATTTCAGAAACTTATCTCAATTCGGTTGCAAGTTATTAATTTCGGGCCGCTAGATCAGTAATTTCGACCACTGTGCCACGGTTAAGAGTAGGATTCCCAACGATATTCAAAAATACAAACAACACGCAGACGTTAAAGGAAAATCAGAGGAAGCCACATTACGTGAGGTAGTATTCCACATCCACACTAACTGTCTACATTTACACTGAAAATTCTCAATAATGTCAGCACCGAAACCTGGGGACTAATTATGTGATTCGATATAGAGTTGTTTTGAACCGAGTACTCAAAGTTGGAATGACAACATTCGTTATCGATTTATTCAATATAAATTTGCTAGTAATTGCTAAATTGCCTATAGTAAACAAACAAAACAAGTAAGCTAAGGCTATAGTCGGACGTGGCCGACCATGTGATACCCTGCACCACTATCCCTGGGAATTAGCTTTCAGCAAATCAAAATTCCTTTTTGGAACAAATAAAGTTATTGTAATTGTAAGAAATAACTTTGTGGATTCTACCACCTTATCAAGCTTAAATAATAATATAATAATTTTTTCAAAAAACATTCCAGAAGGGACTGGGAGTGCACCCCGATTCATATTAGCTCACTGATATGTGACCTACTGTTTATCGCCGAGTCCAAACGGCGTATCCTAAGACACCACCTTTAGAGAAGTTTTACATGGCTAATATACTCATTAAATGTCGTCACCATCCTGCATAAAAGCGCTCTTGCGGCGTCCGTATTACCCAAATACGTTATGACCGAAATCACATTTAAAATACCAAAACCGCGACAGAAACTTATTTAAATGTTTTCTTTCGTAGAAACAAATAATTTTGGTTTACAATATAACGTATTTTATGTTTAATTTGGCTTTTATTTTAAACATATGAGACACACACATATGTACATGTATACAAAACTTATTATACGTTCCTTCAAAGTAGAATTTTGTCAACTTTAAAAGAAATACGCTTGACGTATTTCGGTAGTATTCATAAGGAAATGTTTATATTACAGCCTAATGCATAGCTAATCTTTTTAATGAGGTTATATATAAACGTACTATAAGAATACATGTGTTCTATTTTTTTCGCCATAAACGCTTTGGGAATACGGACTTATTTAGGCATGCCTCTTTTAAATATTGCGAGGTATATTTTGATTTGAACAGACAGACGGATATCGTTATATCGACCTAGAATATTGTGCTGATCATTCCGATGAATATATCGAGGGTTTAAAAATAAAGATTTTTGTTTTTATTAAAAAAATTTTGGTAACTTTTTGGTAACATTTTCGGAAAATTTTGGTAGAACATTTTTTTACTCAGTGATAGTGAGGGCGCCCACTGAGTTGTTTTTGCATTTGCTTCTCTCTCTCCCTCTCACTTACAGTGTACGTGAATAAAAACAAACGATAAACACCATGTGGTTGTTGTTTTCTTTACGCATACATACACACATACTAAAACATTGATGGAAATATCTTGGGCGACGCTGGCAGACATTCAGTTACTGGTTTCGTTTTTGTTTCTAGTTTATAACGCGATTTTGAAATAATGGTCAAGAAATGTGTATGGGATTAAGAATAAAATACCACCTTCTTTAGTTCATTACTTTTCAATTATCTTTTTATTTTTTTTTCTGAAAATTTTTGTGTGTTTCAATAAATTTTTAATACATATTAGAATTTCGACATGTCATAATTTATTTTTTCGATAAATTCCCTCATTTTTTAGAGATGGGACATATTTATTCGTCGTTCGGAGAGTATTTCTATTCGAACTACGTAGAAAAATTGACGTTCGCTCACAGAATTTTGTATGGGGAAATAAGTAATTTATTCGTAGTTATGGGTCGAATAAAGAATAGGGAACGGAAGATGTACCGTGGAAACGGCACATTTCATTTTTTTCATTCATAATTATGTTTTTGTTTTAAAATAAACACAGTTTTTGGGGTCTACCTTCATAATGTTGCTTGAAGAACACATAGGTTTTCATAGTTCGATTACAGGTTACTAATAATAATTGTTCCACAAACATCCCAGATGGGACAAGGCAGACTTCTCTCATATCAATGAGTGCACCCCGATTCATATTAGCTCAATGATATGGGACCTACTTTCTATCGCCGAGTCCGAACGGCGTGTCCTAAGACACCACTTGTAAAGAAGTTTAACATGGCGGAAACACTCAAGAAATGTCACCAACATTACTCAGGGGTAATTTTGCCAACGTTGAAAATTATTTATAGTACCTGGCTGGGGATTCGAACCCACGACCTTCAGCGTGCAAGGCGGGTTTGCATATCATTGCACCACGGTGACACACAATTACCCGTTACTATCGAAAAAATCGATAACATGGCTTGAACGATTTCGATTGAGTCCTATCATACCGTTTTTTCTTGTCGAAAACTTATTCTGGAGCAAATTCTCGATAGAATCGAATCACATAATTTGGCCCCTGATCGAATCCTTAGACATATTTAGGACCATCTGGAACTGGATAAGACATATGCTCCGGAATATGCCGACAAGCTTCAAACTATCTATTTTTCGAAGTACATTTTTCAACGACGATTTAATAAAAATGTCAATAATGTCATGAAATCTCAAATGCGAAAATAAAGTGTTCGTGTGAAAGGTGTTTGAAATGGGTGTTATTAAAGATATGATACCAATTACCGCTGAAACAACATGAAATAAGCATTTTACAGTTTCAGAATGTTTTGAAGAATTGCTGAGAACATTATTTGGATGACTTTTGCAAAAGGTTACTTGGTTCAACTCCCAATAGTTTAGCTGATACCAACCAGAATTCCAGAAATTATGTAAAATTTTCCATATTTTATCGATTTTGATGCCCTAGATGAAGTTTTTCTTGTGTGGTGTGTATTCGACTAATTTAGAGCTACAATATTGCTTAAGACAGTAAGGCCAGATTCATCTTCGTTTCTGAGATAAAGGCCTGATAAATGCAAAAAAGTGTAGTTTTAGTCCGGTTTAGATGAGGCCATAAAATCCGAACTGGATCTGACAGGACAAAACCCAACTAGGGATTTTGTAGTATAAATATATACTTTCAAAAAATCCATACTAGAAGTTGTTTGCATTTTCAGTGTTGCAACTGCGTTGTGCAATCATGGCGTATGATTAAGGAGCTCGAATTAGTATTAACCATACGCTACTCCCTGCAAATAAAGAAACCTAGCCTTTATTCTCGATAAAAAATAAACACAAACTTCTTCCACATTTCTTCAATCTCCTTCAGACATATGTAACACATTTTCCTTTTCCATTCAATTTAACCGATAAGCCAACCACCGTCTTAACCTCCTTTTTGAAAAATCAATCACATAGCCACCCCAAGCATGGTGATGATGATCCGCATAAGTTGAAAGCGGTTTGAAGTTGTCTGGTACGATGAAATGATATTTTCGCCACGATGACGAAATGATTACTTTCATAATTGAAGACATCTCGTTATGGTCTTCAACAATATTAAGGAGATTTACATTTTTAATTATCACGCAGGCATGGACATACATTCATTTTCTGGCGCCTATATAAACGAACACACACTCACATTCGTATGCCATTTGGATTGTAAAGCATATGTATACACTTGTGTAAGTATCAGATTAAAACATGCAATGCCTTAACTGTAATGACTCCAAGAAATAATGATAACGCCATAATAAAGTTCATTAAATGGACGCGGCGGCAGCCACCAGTAAAACACAAACAAAAAAATCCCTTCATTCATTCAAATGCCTTATCCAACAAAAGCCATATTGTTGGCCGCTAGACCGAATTCTGTTCTGTTTTCGGATAACATATGTTTCTCAGTTGCGGGTGCCCATTAACCGACATTAAGGATGGGTTTCAATGTCGTCGTCATCGTCGTTAGCGGTTGGTTAATTAAATGGCGTACGTGCGTAATGACGTGGCGGCATTCGACCGAACTGTAGGAAACATTTTTAAGTTTTTCTTTAAAAATAAAAAAAATCAGCGAGAATAACCATTTACCTTTTACCGATTAAGCGAGATAAAAGGAGAGAGAGAGGAAAAGAAAAGAAGGCAGACGTAACAATGACAATAATTAAATTGTGTCAAAAATGGTTGAAAATTAAAGTTTGAAAAATGTGAAAACATGTGAAATTTAAATTAAAATAAAGAAGGCCGAGAAAATTTCGAACTGGGTTGCCCTTTTCTTTTTCATTCTTTTATCAGAAGCAAGCAAGGCAAGCAGGCAAGGCAGCTATGTAGCTAGGCCTTAAAGGTGGTAAAAAATTATAAAGAGAGGGAATTTTAGAAAATATTATTGTTTTCTCTGTATTATAACTGCCATGACATGAAACATGGATTTGGTTGAGGATTTGTAGTTAGTTGGAGGTTGGAGCATATGGTCTCCAGCTTCACCCCGGTGAATAAAAGACTGGCTACAACACGCATAAAAGCAAAAATCTTCAAGACAGCTTTATTTAGGCTCATGCTCCCACTGAAGACGAACAGACCAAATATTTTTTTTACGATCACCTAGAAAAACAAATGACCGTTGTCATTCTCATGACATTAAAATTATTAGAGGATATTTTGGTGCCAAAATTGGACCAACAGCCGGAAAATTCAGTCACCACAGTCAAGCATCTGACAATGGAATGAAGCTGATAGAGTTCGCAGCGCCAATAAAATATGACAGTAAGTAGTGCCAGATTTAAGCATCGCTCCGACGAGAAAATATCGATTAAACGTAAAAACAAGTAAGAAGGTAGCAGTCAGCAGTGCTGACGACATACTCTCAGCCACTGACAAAAAAAAAAACAACAACAGCAACAACAAAACCAAACCAAACACAATAATTATGCCGTATATAAAATATATTGATTTTGTATCACGAGTTTGTTTTAAAATCTGTAGGTAACCAAACTTCTTCATAAAGGACTTGAAATATTAAATTACGTTAAACTAAGTTTGGAAGAAATTTTTGAAAAAGTTTTAGAGTTATCTTGCACAATAGATATTTAAATATGTGCCGGCAGGGTTTTGGAGCTTTTGGGCCATTATCTCAGGAAGTACTGACTTACTCCAGACAAACTTCTCAGGAAGTATGAGCTTGCGCAGGAAAATATTTGTACCCGCAAGGACAACCTACTGAAAAAAATCAAAGCAATCCGAGAGGAGCTCTTAGACTTCACTTTATCCCAATTTTGTATGCATAGTCTGCACCAATCAGAAACTCCCTCCAAGAATTATATTGAGGATTTGCCCTTTTGGTTGGTGCCGTCAGGGTCACTTAGAGCTTTCAGGCCAGTACCTGAGGAAGTATGGACTTGCGCGAGAAAAAATGTATACCTTCGTAAAGAAAGCAAAAAGGACAAGCTTCTGAAAAAAATTTCAAAACGATCCGAGAGGAGCTCTTAAACTTCAATTTATCCGAATTTTGTATGGGAGGTACCCGAAGGAGTGGATCATTGTAGTCCATATTCCAATCTGATACATGACTGGGTGAAATAATGCGATGTGCAAAGTCTGCACCAATCAGAAACTCCCTGCGAGAATTATCTTGCGGATTTGCCATTTTGGTTGGCGCTATCAGAGTTTCTTGCACAAGAAAAAAATTCTACGTCGTAAAAGAAGCCGCAAGGACAACCTACTGAAAAAAAAATCAAAACGATCCGAGCGGAGCTCTTAAATGTCACTTTATCCGAATTTTGTGTGGGAAGTACCGGAAGGAGTGGACCAATATAGTCCATATTCCAACCTGATACATGACTGGATGAAATAATACGATGTGCAAAGTCTGCACCAATCAGAAACTCCCTGCGAGAATTATCTTGCGGATTTGCCATTTTGGTTGTTGCCATCAGGGTTTCTTAGAGCTTTTAGGCCAATAGAACACGCGACGTGTGATTGTATATTATACAAATTAAATATTTTTGGATGTGGCAAGAAATATTGGCCTTAAAAGATAATTTGTGTGGAAGCTGTGGCTATATTTATGTTAAGAAATAGGTTAAAAATTGGTTGAAGCCAACTTGTCTTTTTTGTTTTCTCTCGATTTGTGATTAAACCACACTTCCCACGAGTTTCCTGTCAAAGTAAAAACAGAAGCAAACTAAATAAGGATCATATTACTAATGTATTACTTTTCAAAATTTCTTCTGCTTCTACCATTAAATGATGCTGACATTTTGAAGCCAGATTTACAGTTTTTTTTGAAATTTTCTTCTAATTTCATTCCGCAAACAGGTTTTTCAAAAAACCATATATAGGATTGTAGTACTTGCGATTCTGAGTTATTTGATACGAATATTGTGAATGTAGTCTGCACAGCTTCATAGAAATCTGTATCCAAATGCGGAAATTTTGTGCGAGCAATTGTCATTCGATTTTTTCGTACTTGATTGCACATTTTAGTTTTTTACGTTCCTGATCCAATAAATCATTCCCCGTGAAGATCCATATACTAAAACGCGAGCTACAAGTAGAAAGTAATCACAAAGTAGAAAAATCACCTAAAATTGTTTTTGGAAATATCGCGTATTTTATCGCGTTTTCTGCGGTTAAAAATGGTGACAAAAATTGTATGCACTTTGCGCAAATTAGCGATATTTTAAAATGCATATGGTAAATTTCAAATTTCCTTTACATTTCCATCGACAAAAAATTAAAAAAAAATTTTACAAGCACATTAACGATTTTTGGTACATGGGTTAAGAAAAAAATCGTGGTTTCCAATCTGTTCGCGTTCACAAAATTGGATGCTGCGCCCAAAAGTTATAGGGGGTTTTATTCCTTTATAAAGAAAAAATATTTAAAAATTCCCTTTGTGTTGTAATACCAAAATGTATATATAAATCGGTAAGAACATTTAATATCTATCCGTAGACGCCAAAATATTTGCTAAATTTATTTTCATTTTCGCGGAAAATCAAAAAATAATGAAGGAATCTTGGAGTAAATTTTATTTATTCTAACTCAGAGTCCATAAAAATCTCTAAAAAATAAATTAAAAATACGTACAGAATCTAGACAATGTCCAGAAAAATGTGAGACCAAAATTTTATAGATTAGGATTTTAAATTGCATATTGCAGCTACAACAAAAGACAAAGTTTATTGTTGGAACATTATTTCAAGAATATATTTTTTGGTTTAATACGAAAAGTTTGAGAAAATTTTTTGGGAGTTATTCTACTATTTCGCTAAATTTCCAAACAAAACCTGAATTATTTTGCTAAAACCTCTTCAAGGAAAATAGTTTATCATCGTGAAATTATATTTGCTTAGTGTGATAAGCAACAGAATTAAGAAATAAAGAGTGATATCGATATTACAATCAAAGAAAAAACGTAAAAGTTAAAAACCGTATAACGCGCGAAATAGTTAAAATCAGTTGAGGCGCATGTGCTTTTCGCATAGATCGAGTGCATCTCTGTCATATGTTTGCATTTTTCCATGTTTCATTCAGCGACCAAAGTGTGCCATCAGTTGCATCTTACTACACCAAAATGCTTCATGTGGGTAAAAATAACGCGATGTTCATATGATTATAAGGCGCATCCGATTTCAGTGACCTCCTGTTAAAAATACGTCAATAAGACAAATTTTATACAGATTCGTCAAGAACCGCGGATGTGCTACCTGATTCTATTTTTTTGTTAAATACGAATACTGCTCCCGAATCTCTGTAATTTATGACACACCTTTTTGACAAATGTTATAATCGCGTATAAAGAATTCCATTTATGTGAAAAAAGTTAAGGGAAATCGCGGTTTAGTATGCGGATTAGTCAAAATAAAATTTTGCTTATTTTCCTACTTTCAGGGTATCTATATCAGCGGTTTTAGTGGATGGATTCGATCACGGTAGGGCTCATTAAATCCGGCGCGGAAAAAAACTAAAATCACGCGGGGTTCAAGGGTACCTGAGCCACAGTTGTAAATTTTGAAGCCAAAAAATAGGTTTTTATAGAAAATGTACGCACCAAAATTTCGACTTTGGACTCTTATTACTAGGGGGCTGTATGAAGCACACTCATGAGATATACATCAAACGACGTGGAATCACGAGTTCTACAATCCAATAAATAGTTTGGGAAATTGCGCCCCCAATTATAAGAAAAATTCAAAAACCCAGATTTCAAAACTTCAAAATGTCAGCATCGATTTTAGGGGGGTGCAGTGTATATATCGAAAAGTCATTCATTATAACCATGTTGCCCAAGGGGTATTCTTCAATTCTTTCTTTGAGCTCAGGTTTGAATTTTCCGTGGTTTGACAGCAATCAAGAAAGAACACAAAAAAACTTGTAAACTTCAACACATTTTTACCCATTCTTTAATATTACCACCAATACAGCTTCCACATAAATTATTTGTTATGGTTAATGTTATGCGTCCCCGGCTAAAACACTTCAATTAATAAATATATTCATATTATATAAAATATATCGACAGTTCGCGACTTATTAAATGGTGAACCTCAACTTCAACGATTGTAAAACATTTTTGAATATTACCATCAAAAGCATTGTGAAATACCCTCAACAATCCAATTATCTTCCAATATGAATGTCTATAAAGCAAAATCTATCTATTTTATTGGGAGATTTAAGAAAAAAAGAAAGTATTCCTATAGATTTTTCCAATATTTCTACTTGTGATAATTTATTTTTTCAAACAAAAAATATTTTTATTTATGAAAATTTGTGCTTATTTTGGCTGTAACATGGAAACTATAATATCTATCTGTATGATTTTAGTCTCATTTGATTCGCCGTGAAGTTTTAATCCACCAAAAAAATTGTATATAATTTTACGACCGCTAAATGGGCTTTTATTTTGAAAAAAAGTTGACTTAAATTCTATAATTTATCAGTTTTATGTAAATTCCCCGAATACTGAGTAACATTTTACATGTATTATGCAATCTACTCCCTGAAGTCACATCGAGAGAACTTTTTAGTAACAATTGTGTTCATTAAAATAATTATCGTTTTTATAATATTTTTTTCTTAAAAGTCACAATAAAACAGCCATAACTTTTGTCCGCAACAACCAAAAATTGGCTCGCGGGCAAATTAGTACTGGGGAATTTATTCTTAACATATGTACCAAAAATCTTTGATGTAGCGCGAAAAAAATTAATCTTTTTTTGAAATATAATATGAAATAATTGACAATATTTGTGATATACCCTTTTTAGCCTAAAGGCTGAGGGTATAAAAACTAGAGGCTACACCAAAACCAAACCAATGTAGGCCGAAAATGTAGATAAAATCTTGCAAATTACCTAAACCGGATGGTACCGTTATTTGCAGCGCATATATCTTTGTTCGTGTATTATTTCACTCATCAGGTCTGGTTCCTCTGTATCCCGACTCTGCAACCTGGACTGGTTGCGTCCATAAAAAATCAGGGCATTTAAACAAATGCAGCGTATCGTGTGGTCCAATCAACATGTCGGATATGAGTTGGGTACAGTGACATGAATTCGGTTCCAATACGAATTGAGGCGGCTACATCGTCCGACAGCTGGCGTTCTTCTGCTGCGATGGATGGGCGTGGTCCCCAAGTACGACATTCACACTGTATCTCTATACTGCCTGTGCGACTGCATCAGTTTGAATGCTATCCAAGTCTGCATGATAGTCCCGTTGATCTAGAGGTTCTCGTTTATACCTTTGGACCTCTCTCTTTATATCATGAAGATCCCTTCTGACGTACCTGCGATAATACCCAAGCAGATAGTGCAACGACAATATCCTGCTGTGCTGATGCACCGGTAATACCTTTGTCTAATTGTACGACGCCAATATAGTACAATCATCTACATACATTACGATCTATCTATCATGCCGTCTGGAGGGTGCCGAATTTAAGAAAGGTAGAGGTTAAACAGTGCCGGAGACATCACCTCTCCTTGGCGAACTTCCTGTTTCACTTTACGGGTTTTCGACTTTTTGTTTATGAATTCCACAAACGTCTGGCGTCCGTATATATAGTTAATTACATAACGTTTCAAACACGGCTAGAGAGTGGACTTCTCTATATCCTCGAACAGCTGGAAGGCCTTCGATAGGCCAAACGGCCTGTTCTGGTTCAGTTCTGTACTCATATGTGTAGATGTGGCGTCTAATGTTGTTGTAGTACTATGCATTTTCCGGAATCCATGTTGATGTTGGGCAACTTGAAAACAGCTTTTCATCGTGAGGAGGAGTAGCGCCTCTAGAATTTTTGCTACTGGCGACAGGTGGGAAATCGGCCTTTACGATTCACCTCTGCTGGTGTACTTGCCAGGCTTCAGTAGCGGGTGTTGTGTTAATAAGTGGGAACCCTAAATTTCAATTCGGATTGAAAATGTAGCTGAAAACTTTAAATTACATGAAATCGGGCGGTACCGTTATATGGAAGCTATGCCAAAACGTGGACCTATCTAAATATTTGTTTGTGGAAAAATTCTGTATCATTGGAACACTATCCTTGATTGCATTGTCGTTGGTTTTTGCTTTGTTCCAAGAAATAGTAAGACAATGGGAAACAAATTAGCTGATGAACTTATTTACTTACTTACCTGGCCCATTACAGAACATTTGTTCCATAAGCCGAACTAAGAGAAGATCTCCAACTCTCTCTGTTTAGTGTTTTTTCTGGAATACCGCGCCTTGTCATCTCTTAATACACTTGATTGCACCATTTATTCTTTGGCCTGCCAATTCTGCGTACACCGCCATGCGGCCCGAATTTATACGCCTTTTTAGCGCGTTCATCATCGCTCATTCTTATGATATGGCCTAGCCAACGCAATCGTTGCATCTCGATACGTTTATCTATACTGATGTCGTTGTATAGCAGATACAGCTCGTGGTTCATACGACGTCGATATTCACCGTCAGCGCAGATTGGTCCATAGATCTTTCGAAAAATGTATCTCTCAAACACACCAAGCACTGCCTTGTCTGCTTGCGAAAGTATCCAGGCTTCCGAACCATACTCTTCGGAGAGGTTCTTTCCTATTTTAACTGACGATCGAGTATCAGTTGATGTCATTCTATAAAGCCGGATGAGCTTTGCAGGGATACCAAATTCAGACATGGCTTGGCTGCTTAGTAATCAACAAAAATGTGGTAAGTGTCGATCTTCATCTCTTGGGTCTTCTTCAGGATTTGCCGCAGGGTAAATATCTGGTCAATCCGGCAAATCTTGCAAATCCACCAGGTCTAAAGCCGCATTGGTATGGCCAAATCATTTCATTGGCCATAGGCTTTAGTCGTTCGCACATTATCCCTGACACTATCTTGTAGGAAATAGGGATAAGACTTATGCCCCTATAGTAAGAGAACATTGTCTTTCTTTTGGGCACAGGATGCTCAGGTTCCAATCGTCGGGTACTCGTTCTTCCTGCCAGATGGTGCTAACAAGCTGATGAATACACCTTATCAGCGTGTCGCCTCCGGTTTTGGACAGCTCGGCTGGTAAGCCATCGGCCCCTGCTACCTTATTATTCTTCAGCCGACTTATTGCTGTCTTTACCTCATCTTGGCTGAACGGTATACCTTCAATACCATCTTCTGGGATTGGATCTGTGGTACCTTCACCGTCTTCGCTACTATCGGATACCAACAGTTTGTTGAAATGTTATTTCCATAACCTGAGCACACTATATGTATCAGTTACCAAATTACCTTGCTTGTCTCTACAGGAGGATGTACCAAACCCATCAGTTTGATGTTTCACTCTTTGGTAGAACTTTCGGACTTCATTCTGACTCCTGTACATCTCGATTTTTTCACACTACCATTTTTCCATTTCTCTCTTTTTCCTGCGGAAAAGACGTTTCTCCTGATACATCTCTCGTGCGCTACGCGTTGCTACTGATTGTAGAGTAGCCCTATATGCCGCATTTTCTCTCCATGGATTCGTTGGTGGCGGTCTCTGGTATCCAAATATGGATTTCGCGTCTGTTTGCATGGAGTGGACAATATTTTGCCATTGTGCTGATACGTTATCGGGACGAGGATAGGGCTAATTGAGTGGAATATGCTGTGGCTGTCTGTTGTGTTTGCAGCTTACCGATGTCAAACTTCCGCGTTGTACGTACCTTTGCAGCAACAAGGTAGTGGCCCGACATGATCAGCCAGGTGCTTTATAAATATCGAGATGCTTAAATCTGGTACTGCTAACCGCCATGTTTTTTGCAGCTGCAAATCTATCAGCCTCATACCATTGTCAGATGTTTAACTGTGAATACACAATTTCCCGACGGCAAAGATATTCTCCTTTCCAATTTTGGCATTAAAATCGCCTAGTATAATTTTAATGTCATGGGCAGGGCAACGGTCATAAGTTTCTTCTAAGCGCTCGTAAAATATATCTTTGGTCTGTTCGTCCTTTTCTTTAATGGGAGGATGAGCGCAAATAAAACTGATGTTGAAGAGTCTTTCATTCACTGGGGTGAAGCTGGAGACCAGATGTTTTAACCTCCGTCCAACTACAAATCCGCAGCCAAACTCATGCTTTGTCATGACAGCTATAATACAGTGCGTTACATTTAGGTGTTGTTGTGACGCCTTTCCCAATCCATCGTATTTCCTGTATGGCAGTAATGTCGGCCTTGCACTTTTCAAGTACATCTGCCAATGCATAAACTGCACCTTCTCTATAAAAAGTGTGAACATTCCAGGCGCAGATTCGCAGATCATGGTCCTTAAAACGTTGGCGGGGTTCGTCAATTTTAGAGGGGTTTGTTTTTCTTTTCTTTCGTTTTTTCATAGTAGGCTGCTTTTTCTAGGGGAGGGTTTCTAACCCGACGCCCAAACCCAAGTTTTTAACGTTGTTATGGGTGAGCGCGCGACACATGTTAGCTCACTACCTTTAACGGGTGTTAAAGGCATCTGCCCAGGTGACACCACGGTGTGGTCAGTGTCCACTTGAGATGAAAGAGGGGCCAAGATTAATCCTGGGCTTTGCCATGTTAAAGCCGGTCAAGACCGTTCCTTGGTATTTTCCATCCCCTAGTTCATATGGTGAACTACATATCAATTAATGATTCTCTTAAGCCACTGACGTGCCACTACATACACTGGCAGAAGGCTATCTTTTGTGGCGCCAGCGTGGCACTCGATTATAACTGAAATGGGTAGACGTCTGTCATAATGCTTAAAACATTAAATGTGTCGACAAAGCGGAATAACCTAATTAGGTAAGTGCAGTGTCACAATTCCAATTGGGAAACGATTTCAGGCAATGTTCTTAACATCTGTAATGCACTCAGTCCAGTTTATTGGACCTGCTCCAGAATCATTCTGGTTGCCGCCAGTGAATCATAATCCAGCACCTGAATTTAACCAGACACAACTAAGCAGAATACAAGCTTTCGATCATATGTATATTTTGTTGTTAAAAAAAAACAACCATTTTATATATTTTATAAAATCAATTTTATCTCTTAATCCTACAATTGTATCGACTTAAATTAATACAAAGAAATGTGTTACGGGTTAAGATAATCCCCATCTTCTTACTTCAACTGATTATGGAAATTGATAATGCAGGCAGGCGGTTTATATGCTTGCAGTCATTTATTTGCCACTAAAGGAGTATTTGGCACAACTGGAGGGAGAGCGACTAAAAGGGTGGGTAATTGGAGCGGTAGCAGCAGCAACAATAATATTTGCAATATGGATAAAACCTCCTACATCTTTTAATCATGTAATTCATGTCATATGTAGACTTTCATATCAATTTGGAGTCAGTCGATAATAATGCAGTATAGTTTGTTCTTTCTTTCGTTTCAGTTTTTTGTTCGTTTTTTTTTTGTGTTCTCCCTGTTGAGGCAAAACCCCAAAAAATTACGAAAGAAAAAAAAACATTATTGACATCACACAAAAAATGACTGCAAATTTCTTGCCTTAAGCCCACAATAACATCCTGTGATATAACATCACTTCATGATACCGACCAATGTCGATGACGACGTGTATGAACATGCAACAGAACCGACAGAAAAAAAAAACATTTCTAACAAGAACAACAATAGGAAATCAAAGGGCACCGTGTTGCGATACATTTAAAGTAAAAAAGTCACTGGATCTGGTCTCTGAAACACATAAACCAAAAAAATGTTTTGAGGATGTTACGATTGACTTCCAACCGCGAAAATCTCTTATTTTGTCTATTCAATGACATTGATTATTTGTATGCCTTAACCGCCAAATGTTTCTTCTTCACATGATTTTCTAGCCGTTCAAATGCTTTTCACGTTTAATTATGTCTAGGATGTAGAATAACTGATACCGCTCACGATCAACTGTGACCAATACATTTTTTGTATTTTTCTTCTAAATGGGTCTTCTTTTGCTTAGGTGGAGTTTAAGAGTTGTCTAAGAATCATTTTAGAAATTTTATTGAAGATAACATTTTATTGAAGATACTTTTCTCCACACATCTACGAGTCATCCTGTGCCCAAAACATTTATTATCTCTCTAAACCACCAAAAAATCGTTATCTTTAAAATGTCTGATCAACACGAAGGAAACACTACACAGGTAGACATACACGTAGAAAATGATCGTGTTGTGAGAAATACACGGGCACCCAAACGTGACAGAGAAAGCCTCACATATCTCTCACTCGGAAATTTAACAAAAACACCTCGCTCATCGGAATCCCCTTTCCGAATGTACCAGATGCTCGACGAGCGCTTCAATAAGCTAACTGAAAGGCTAATGGCTCAATTCAAGGAGATGCTAAAGGAGACAGAAACACGTATTTTGAATGAGATTGACCACAAATTGGCAAACATAATACATGATTTAAACGATGTGAACGCACGTGTTTCAAACTTAGAACGTGTAGCTGATACGGCCAAGTGTGAAGTTATGGAGCTACGAATGGAACTCTTGAAGCAAGAAAATGTCCCAGTGGCATGTAAAATCCGAATAAATGGAATTCCTTTCCATAGAGACGAAAACTTAAATGAAGTGTTCAACACCATTTGCAATTCAATGAGGATAGTTCCACCTTTAATAAAATCCTGTCACCTCCTGCAAAACAGGAATAACACTAAACAACGAAATTCCCCAGATGGAGTTATCCTTATTAAATTTTTGTCCCCATATGACAAAATTTTTTTCCTGAAGTCTGTATCAGGATACAAAAAACAAAATAACAACAAACTATCTCTGAGGATCATTGGGTATAATTCCGACTCGCCATATTACATTAATGAAAACATTTCAAACAACAATTACCAATTACTACAAGAGGCGATTCATGTTAAAAAGAAATGGCTTATAAAATCGGCATATACCTTTCGCGGGCTGGTGTACATTAAACGCATTGATAGCAATGAGCCCATATGCGTTTATCACTACAATGACTCTTGATGAATTTCGGTGTACTCCAAATGAACCTTGTCCACATTCACAGAGCTAATTCTAAACTTTTTTTAATATACTGTGTCGTATTTTTTAAACATATTATAATGTTTGTAATAATGCATAGAGTTATGATCTTATCTGTTAATCAAATTTACATATTTCATCATATTATGAACCGTATTACATTTAACGTTGCACTTTTAATAGGAAATTTGACTTTTTATAGCGATGCTGATGCCATATACATTAACATTTCAAACGCCTTTAATGACACATATCGGTAACGAATATAGATATTCCAAAGACGGCACTAGACATCTAGTCAAAATATTGGTCAAACAAAAAACTGGATTGAAAATTTGTCACATAAATTCGCAAAGTCTTGTAAACAAAGTTGAAGAATTCAAATATATATTCGAAAATTCGGGGATTGATATTATATGCCTCTCTGAAACTTGGCTAAGTCCCAATATTCCAGATTCTTCGATGAATTTAAATGGCTATAAAGTATTCAGATCATATAGGGGGAGTCGAGGTGGTGGTGTTGCCATATATGCCAGGAATCCTCTTAAAGCTAAGTTTCGGTTAAAGTCAGCGATTGGCGATCAGATTGAACATGTTTTTGTTGAACTTTCCTCAGATTGCAAAAAAATATTAATTGGTTGTATCTATCGTCCGAATAACACGATTGACATAAATCAGTTGCATAGCGTTTTAGAAACTGTATCATTAGGACAACAAGATGTAATAATCACAGGAGACTTCAATTCAAATACTCTTGTGGATTCGTCTTTAACTGACAGTTTGTCGACACTTGGCTTATTTGCAACCAATTATACAAACCCCACACATTTCACACCTACTGTCAATACTCTTCTAGATTTGTTTTTCGTTAACAATCGTCTAAACATATTATTGTACGACCAGATATCAGCCCCAAGTTTCTCAAGGCATGACTTGATTTTTCTTGCTTACAAGTATGTACTATAAGAGGAGGAGGAAAACTTTGTTGACCGTGATTTCAAAAAATTGAGTTACACGCTTTTAGATTATATGTTTCGCCAAGTCAATTGGAATGAAATATATTCACTCATATCTGCTGATCAGCAAATATCGTTTATTCAGGACAATATACTGCGTCTATACAATGAAACAGTTCATTTGAAAACATATAAAACTTCTACCAGAACCAAGCCATGGTTCAATTCAGAAATTAAAAGTCTTATAATGGATAGGGACTTAGCGTACAATCGATGGAAGCGATTTAAGACTCCCGAGCTGAAAGAAGAGTTTCGTGAGGCCAGGAAAAAAGTTAACATTTCTATTAATACTGCTAAAAGGGAATATTATTCGTCTAGATTCAATTACGCTATTGACTCAAAAAGTAAATGGAAGTTAATACATGATATCGGGGGTGGAAAAGCTAAGACCAACACTAGGTATAACGGTGACCTGAATGATCTCAATAGGACTTTCGTAGACATACCTGATACAGAAATAGATTTTCACTTTTATAATAATAACGATGCAATGTTCAATCTTGATAGTCCAAATTCTTTTGAATTTAGATGTGTCAATCAAAGTGAAGTCTATAATAGCTTTGCACGAGTCAAGTCAAATGCAAATGGACTCGATGGTATTGATCCTAAATTTGTTAGAATTTTACTTCCAAATCTCTTACCCTATTTGACATACCTGTTTAACACAATTCTGAGCTCAAGTGTATATCCTGAAATCTGGAAACATGCCAAAATTATCCCTATTCCTAAATCAAATGTTGATTATAGACCTATCTCCATCTTATGCTATTTCTCAAAAGTTTTTGAAAAACTTCTACATACTCAGATGTCCGAGTATCTTGACCGAGAGTCAATGTTATCAGATAAGCAGTCAGGTTTTCGCTCAGATCACAGCTGCATTACAGCTTTGGTAGAAGTATCGGAAATAATTAGAAAAAACATTGATCACAATAATGTCAGCTTTTTAGTTCTATTAGATCACTCTAAAGCTTTTGACTCTGTGGATCATTTAAACTTATGCCAAAAACTCCAGAGGTTTTTCAACTTTTCAACAACAGCAACCAATTTAATCATGTCATATCTCACTAACAGGCTACAATCTGTTTTCGGGGGAAATACTAAATCAGATCCGTTATTGGTACCTAAAGGTGTCCCACAGGGTTCAATCATAGGCCCACTCCTTTTTTCGCTTTACGCCAATGACTTACCACGTCAATTGAACCACTGTGATATTATGATGCATGTAGATAATGTGCAGTTATATTTAAGTGCATCGGTAAATAACGTAGATGACTGCATAGCCAAACTGAACGAAGATCTCACTCGTGTCTACAATTGGGCGACCGCAAATGGCTTATTATTTAATCCCAAAAAGTAAAAATGTTTAATTATTCATAAAAACAAAAAAATCAGTTTACCTCCGCCAGATATATTAATCAACAATCAAAAGATTGATGTAGTGCGAAGCGCAAAGAATTTGGGTGTAACTTTTAATAGTTCTTTGAGTTGGTCCGACCATGCAAGCACTGTTGCCGGTCAAACTTATGCTAAACTGCGTGTTTTATGAATCACACATTGCTATACACCAATTAATATTCGGATTCTACTTGCAAAGTCGTACCTGATTCCAACTTTGATTTATGGGTGCGAGCTCTTTGCAAACTGCGATTCCTCCAGTCTTCGCAAACTTAATGTCACTTTCAACAGCTTTATTCGATATATATATATGGTTTAAACAGGTCACAGCACATTTCACAACTTTCGATTTCTCTCTATGGCTATAGTTTTAACAATCTTCTTGAAATCAGATCTTTAATTTTGTTACATAAACTTATAGTGAAACAAAAGCCTAAATATCTGTTTGAAAAACGTATTTTTGCCCAATCTGACAGAGGAAGAATATTAAAACCATTCACACGTCGGAGCTCTATGTCCGAAAAACAATTTTATATCAACACTATACGTCATTGGAATAATTTACCACACAATATTCAAAGCATCAGCAACGCTCTCACATTTAAAAAACATTCAGCACATTATTAGTCAACGTGGATATTAATATTTTTCAAATGTTTTTAAAATTAATATTTATCAGGTTTTATTTAATTTCGTCCCTTTTTATTCATTGTGACCCTACTTAACTAGGATATTTCTTTCTGATTATATATCTATTTTTAATTTAATTATATTTATTTAATTCGTCCCTTTTTTATTCATTGTGACCCTACTTAACTAGGATATTTTTTTCTGATTATACATCTACACTTTAATTATAAGATTAATGTCTTGTTGTGTAGAAAACAATAAATAAATAAATAAATTTATAGTCCTTATTACAAAGATATTTTTTGTGGGCAAGTCCTTACTTAATGAGATAATATCCCAAAGGTTCTAAAACCTCTTCCAGAACCAACTAAACCGACTGGTGACTTGGACCTGAATCGATCCAACGCTTTCAGCAACAGAGAATTTTTCTCCGTTCTAGTGGAATGGGTTGATTGATGAGGTCCAGAATAATTCCAAGAAGGTCTATGTCGAACAACTCCTTCGGGTATTGGACTCACAAACATTTAAAATGCTTGAATGAATGCAATTTATGGACCTGAATCCATTCAACGTTCTCAGCAACAGGAAAATGTTCTCCATCCTAGTGGAATGGATTGATTGATAAGGTCCAGAAAAGCGGGGTCAGGGTCAGAATAGATGGGATGAGCACTACTGGAGTTAATTGAGTAGGATTGGCAGGGTAGTTGAAAAGGTGCAACATGCCCTGAAGGCCGGCACCGCATGCTGGGCAGATGTTATGCACGTTGTCATCGATGCTTGTCCTAAAGGAATGCAAAGGGCTGCACCACCTGGAGCTTAGTTAAGCGAAAACTAAACTGGCTATTTGTTTTTGTTGTAGCAGCATATGATGCTGGGTTGGTAGCCTCTGCCCGAAACATTTTTGGTTTCGGACCATTACGGTAAAAAAAACCCGCTGCGGTGGGATTGAATTCAAACTCGTTTGTCGTGGTAGCTGACGGTCCTCCGGTGCGGAAAATGGGGGTTGTTTTCGAGGACCGCATTCACATAATAGTTGCCACCTGCGGCTGCATCTGTGTGAATGCTATGTAAACCTGCTAGATAGGCTTGTTGATCTAGGTGTTCTCTCTTGTAACGTTGGAGCTCTCTTACCAGAACATGAAGATCCCTCCTTACATGCCTGATTGGAGAGTTCCTATCCTCCATAGTGCACACATGTTTGTATTTATATCGTTTATCTGGGTTGGGAGCAGCATATGTCGGAATGCCTGCTTCGCACTCTTTTGGTCCGTGCCGGGAAGGAAGAAAACCAAGGACCAATATATGTGCTCAGTTTGTAACATCCGTATCCACCACACTTAAACTTCAACGAGATGCAATAGATGCCGGTAGTGGGTGCATTTCAGCGGTTGCTCTGAACTCGTTCATGTAAAGAATTACGACAGGGACTATGTTGCTATGGTAGATAGGACCCCCTACAACCAGGAATGTCAGGAGGGATCTTCGTGAACGGGAGAGGGAGGCTCAAGGTAACAAAAGAGAACCCATAGATCAATAAGCCACACCACCCAGTGAGTCGGCATCATGAGAATACGGAGTCCCTCAATAGCAGCCACACAAGCAGCACTTAACACCAGCCGTTGCTGTTCCAATCCCTAAAAATGCATTCTTGTTGCAATTTAATTGTAATGGACTCCGAGGTAAGATCGAGGAAATAGTGGATTTCATGATTCGAAAAAAACCATGGTCTCAGCATCAACAACAGCTGCAACTTACAGCGTTGTGTTGGTTACAACGACCTGAAGAAGGAGGATGTGGGGATTAGCTTTCCTATTGCATCAGCCTGTTTAATACAGATCTATCTCACTTAAGCCTGGCTCTAATGACTCGTACATGAAATGTATGGAGGGTAGCAGACAGGTGTGGAACTGTCGAGGTAGAGTTGTTTAACGAATACATCTCAACGATAAATAGCTATAAACAAGGTTATAGACCCAACAAAATAATCTGCTTTTGGAAAGTCATAATGGTCTGGTCTTAGGGGACTTTAATGTTCACCATGAGTTCGATCTTTGGAAATTACCAGAGGGGTACGAGGGCTGCACGAAAACTACATGGTCCAGGCAACACCGCGTATTGCCAGGCGCCATTTGATTTTTTCGATAGTTTGACAGTTTTTAGACTAGAGTTACGCAGGACAGTGACTTTAAAAAATCACTTCGCAAAAAAATGGAATTTACTTGTGAACACTTTCGTCCAAGAATTTTTTACAACTTCTGACGTAGATAATCACAGCAATGTCGATAAAGGTCCATCCTATAGGTCTATGAAAAACTGGTTTTATGAATTCAACCGTGGTCGGCACTCGCCAAAAGACGAAGGTCGTGAGGGTCGTCCAAAATCTGTCGTTGTGCCAGAAAATAATATGCCGTGCATGAACGGATAATGCGAGATCGCCATCTATGATTAGGAGCCTGAAACTATGAAAAACTGGTTTTATGAATTCAATCGTGGTCGGCACTCGCCAAAAACGAAGGTCTTGAGGGTCGCCCAAAATCGGTCGTTGTGCCAGAAAAAAATATGCCGTGGTTGAACGGATAATGCGAGATCGCCATCTATGTTTAGGAACCTGAAACAAAACAGGAATCGGCCGTTTGGGTCTTCGAAAGCGAGCCAAATCAAACGAAAGTTGTTCATGTAAGAAAAACTTCGAAGCAAAAGGTTGCCTGTTTCTTCAGAAAAGCTGACCGTGTGGCAACCATACGGTTTGAGAAATATAGTACGGGTTATTCTGATTGGTACACTATAATTTTTTTTGCCTGAAGTCTCCTAAGAAGTTCGAAAAACGAAGAAGAGAAAACAAATCATTCTGCATCATGACAATGTGGGCTCACACACATAGATTCAAACCAGCGCCTGTTTGACCGGACAGGCCTGACTGGGGATCCAACGACTTCATTTGATTCCAGCACATCAAGAAAAACAGGAGTGGTCAAAGATTTTATCACCTCTACACGCCATACTTTCATCATTCATGGGAAAGCTAATTGGATTTGTATCAGAGCGTTCAATAATCACCGCCTCAGAGATCTGCCAAAGCCCTCTGATGTTCGGGTAGCAGAAAGGACGTTCCAAGTTGTTAGTTGTATACCCGAAATGAAACCAAATTTCTCAGCAGAGGCTACGGGATCAGCAGATAACCTTGATGAGCTTCGTTGTGTCAGCCGCAGTGTCAGCCGCAGTTAACAGGCTGGAGGTGAGCATAAGCCGAACAAGTATACCGCCCGATTTAATCAAATTCCGAGACATCATTACTGTTGCAGCCGGTCGCTATATACCTGCTGATCGAATATCGACAGTGAGACCAAATTTGCCAGCAGAAGCGACGAGATAAGCAGATGAGGATGATGAGCTTCATCGTGCCAACCCCAGAATCAGGGTGCTGACACTGGAAGTTAACAGATTGGTTGGTGAGCATAAGCGGAACAAGGCATCAGGTAAGTCGCTCTTGAACCCTATGAATAAAGAAGATAGGACCTCAGTCAAGCTGGCTGATCCGAAGAGTCGCTCAAGTTATTTTAATTGATAGTTTGTCAATAACCCCGGGAGTGATAGAACGAAGAGGGGAATTCAGAAACAAGAAGTACAGGCCGAATTGAGATCGCGGATGATTGTAACATCTTGGCGTTAAAAAGGTACCTCCCTGATGTCATTTGTAAAAGGCGGAACTCCTATTTAACTCCTATTTCACCACCTTTTTCCAAGCGAAGAATATGCAAATATCCGCCACCAAATCAATGGCTACTCTTTTCACCACCACCTCTGTTCATGATCGATGGTAATAAGGTACACATTCGACAGTATTGTTACGTCGTCCGCGCATTCCACAAATATCTGATAAAGCTGAGATATAGGAACAAAGTCATCAAGTCCTTAGCTGGCAGTACTTGGGATGCAGATAAAGAAACCTTGTTAACCACATATGACGCGATAGGTTGGTCTGTGATAAGCAATGCGACGCCCGTGTGTATAAGTCTAAAAGTACAACGCGGCGGAAAATTATTCAGAATACCACAATGAGAACTGTCTTCAGTGGAGAATTTTTATGAGGAGACAAAGACTCTTCTAGTATAGCAACACAATACCATGCTCTCGTTGCAGTTCTTGCTCGGGTGTAACCGTGAGAGCCTCCTTGGACTTAACTTGTCTGGTGACAACCACTTGGAAATATGCCACTACTCTCCAAGCTATTAAGCGTGCAAATTTCTGATCACCGGATCAATCAAATTCATCACGTTGCTTTGAACGCCATCCTGTATCTCTATTCCTAGTTTAAAACTGCAAGGACGGCCCTTTGACTCCGAGAGAAACGTGGTAAGTTTCAGTAAAGCACCCCTCAGGTTGCTATGAACGTGATCCTGTATCTTCAACCTCTAGTTTAACGCTGCGAGACTCCGAGAGAAACGTGGCGGGGTTCACAGGTTGGATTTTTAATTTACTTTTAGATTGAATCTGGCGACAGACCACCTCTTTTAGGTTTGACTCACCCTCAGTGTTGCAGGACCCGTGACTATATATGTCAATAGACAGGTGGTCCTTAAGGCTGTCAAATGATGGATTATAAAGTCGCAACTTATCCTTGACTGCAGGAAGGTTCTGTATTATATGAGAGACATCATTTAACTTTGATGGGCTCCACGACCCAGTAATATAAAGGGACACGTGTTAGCAGATGAACTAGCTCGGGGTAGTTTTATGCCGATTGATTATCATTTGATGAATATGCTAGGTCAGCGGTGTGCTTCTATAACCATGATCTATTCTGCAGTCCCATCTACAATTACTGTTCTTATGTCCCAGAAATCCGTAGTTCTATTGTATGCCTCCGCTATTTCACTTTCATAACACTGTTACTGCTAGTATCAGTAGCTAGCTGTCAGTTATTTTAGTACCATACGATGTTGCAGCTTCTCATCTACTATAAACGAACAAATGTCTGTATATGTGTCTGTGCGTTTGCTTCTGCGTTGGTGATTGTGTTGAGTATGCAGCGGCACAATCAAATTCTGGCTGCCATCAACATCATCAGGATGAATTACTTGCCTTTAGTGCCCATTCAATCGTCTTCTTTTCATTCAGTCAGTCAGTTAGTCGTTCGTATTGGACCATCACTGATGGATGTGTCATATGGAATGGAAAACAGGGAGCTGCTAGCTGACTTGGCTGGCTGGCGGGCGATGTGTTTGGCATATACCCAAATATCATAGGTTTTCACATGTGGAATTGGTTGTTTGTAAGTCCTAACCACAGAACTGTTGTTGTAGTTATTGTTTTTTTTTTGTTTTTTTTTTTTTTTTTTTTGTATGCAGCTACTCATCATATGCATGTATAGTTCAATGTATTTGTTTGTGTGAGTGTGTGTGCTGATGTATTTGCACTCGAGTGACATCCCAAACTCTCATCCTGTACACCATCTATCAATGATGTTGTGTTTTGGATGGTTGCAAAAGAAAAAATACGATTTTAGCTCTTTCTCCCCTTGGTCCCTTCAAAAATGTGGGCGAGTCCTTCTTGTCCTGTTAAAAAACATGTTTGACATTTTTGCCGAAACTTAAAAAATGGAAATATTTGCAAAAAACACTCACAAACACAAATTCTTACACATGTGTCGTTATGTATGTGTGTATGTACATTCATACATACATTGACACATTTACACCCAACGAATTGAATTGAAGTGATGCAACGGAAACGGAAGTATGTATTTGCACTTTTGCATTTCGCTAAATGCGCATTTTTTCGTTTGCAAGTCGCTTGCCGGCTGGTCGGGCTGCCTGTCAGCCGGTTTGGCCTATAGCAGAGTAAATAAAATGCCTCAAAATATGCCAAACAAACCGCATACATGCCATATTGGCCTTAACCATCCATACCCGTCCATTATGGCCCACAACCATCACCAGCACCAACACACAGACGGACAATCAATCTTTGATGTTTGTTTTGGCTTTGAGGTCGTCTTTAGTTTGTGTTTATCATAGTTTAATGTCTTCAAATAAATTATTGTGACGTGGAATTTAAATACCCAATTGTAATATCAGTCGGCCTGATCGATCTTTAATTTGGACATTCTGCAATAAGATGCATGAGGAATTGAAGGCAAATGTAAAACATTGTGTTATGCTGAGGTTTTGAGATCAAGCGCATTATTAACATTAAGCAGATGGAGACAAGATGGAAAAAGGCACTGGCTCGTACGTAAATACACTCATCAAACAATCAGATGAGCTTAAGAATAGCTGTATCATCTTTCAAACCGAGATTCTTGCTACAAGCAAAAGACGAGAGTTGGTTCAGAAGTAGCGTATGACTTTTAATTACACTGTACACACAAATAATTACAAGATAATTCGGCCAGATTATGAAAGAGGACAGAAGAAAAGAAGAAATATTCGACATAAAGTGTTTTTGGCAATATTACTGACAACAATGCGGGTTTCTATGAAAAAATTAACCCTCATGCGAGTCACTAAATGTGTCTTTTTGGTCCTTGTTTTCAAAAACGTTTAAAGACTCATTTAAAATGTGATCGTATCAGATCAAAATATTATACAAAATTATTTGTCACAAAATTTAACTATAGGTCCCTGAATACACCAAAACTCTAAATCGTACCTTAACGCCAGAAATCTGCCAAAAGTAAAATCACGTTTTGGGGTTAATGTTGTACTTTATCTGAGTTTACTAAGTTTTGTCCCTCAAAACTTTATTTTAGTCTTCATTCATTCTTCATTCTAATCTTTTGAAAGAATTTTGTTATGAAAAACATCAATAAAATATAAATAAACAAGTAAGCAAAGACTATAGTCGGACGGGGCCGACCATGTGATACCCTACACCACTACCCCTGGAAATTAGCTTTCAGCAAATCAAAAATAATTTATGGAACAAATAAACTTATTGTAAGAAATAACTTGGTGGATTCTCCAGGTCTTCGAGCTCGTTTTAATTAATATAATTAGAATAATATAATAATTGTTCCACAAACATCGCATAAGGGACAAAGGAGACTTCTCTCATATCGATGAGTACACCCCGATTCATATTTCCTGATATGGTGACCTACAGTTTATCGCCGAGTCCGAACGGCGTGCCCTAAGCCACCACTTGTAGAGAAGTTTTACATAACTGAAATACTCAGAAAATGTCGCCGGGGAATCGATAAAAGGTGGAGAAATACCCCCTTAGTAATGTTGACTGAGTATTTCTGCCATGAAAAACTTCTCTACAAGTGGTGTCTTAGGGTACGCCGTTCGGACTAGGCCGTAAATTGCTGTATGTATAAATCCCAAAATCTTTGGCCAGGAGGAGGTCAGTGGGTGCCTTCACCTTCACCAAAATTTATATTTCTAATAAACTTTAACGGTAGTGACACCGAGTACATTTTGCAAAAAACGTGGCGAAGCGACCCCATGCTGCAATATATCGCACCTGTTCAACAAAAAGTTAGTAACTCAAACTTTTCTATTTTTTCTAGTATGAAAAGTGAAATACCGGTATTTTTGACGAAAGAAAGACAAAGAAATGACAGATTTTTACAGTGGGTAGGGTAATTCATTTTCTTAATATAAAATTAAAATTTTTAGTTACTACCCTTCTGTTGAACAGGTACGATATGTTTAAAAAATACCAATTGGACAATTAACACGCCTGGGCTCCACGTAATTCGCAATAATGCACAAACTGGGAATTTCTCTGTCATGACAATTATAGCATGGGAGGAAAATTTATTTCTCTACAGAAATCCCACTTTATATTAGGCAGTAGCCCCGATATCTACCAAACTCATTATTTCAATTTGTATCAGTGGAAAGGTCAGTCGTTATCTTTTTTCATATGTAGGCTACTTTGGCGGTATATGCCAAATATAAAATGTTTATATTTTTCATACAAAAGTAATGATCCATTTCACCCGCTAAATAATATCAGATCATCATCCAAAATTGTAGGCATCTTGTTCGACCTAAAGTCTTACCTCGTGCAAAATTTCGTGACTATTGAGTTATAATTGCGACCTCTAGCGTGTTTATTATTACACTACAAACAAATAATTGGATATATAAGGCTGTAACTCTGTTATCTTATCATGTACACCAACACAATTGGCATCAATAGAAAGGTCAAAAGTTTATTTTCCAAGTATAACTTACTTACCCGGAATATGTCTTCCAAGAATAAAGATGTAAGCTGTATATTAAAAATGTTCACAATTTTCACACAAAAGTTGTATTCCATTTAACCCTCTAAATAATATCTGATCATCATCTCAAATTGCAAGTTTCTTCTTCTTCATATACCCTTACCTTGTTTAAAATTTCGCGTTGATCGGACTGTTATTGCGACCTACAGAGCCGCTACAAAATTGGATAAAAATTATGTTTTTGGTCCCTTTCGCCCGCTAAATATTTCTCGATCATCACCAATAAGAATAGGGGTCTATTCTGGCCTGAACCCGACCTCCATACAAAATTTCGTGACGATCGGTCCATAATTGCGGCCTGGAGCGTGTTTACAATTTATAATGGACAGACGGACGGACGGACACACATCTCAAAATCGCTTTATCTCGTCGAGATATGAAGATTGGTATACCACATTGGGGGTCTCCGACGAATATTTCGCGGTGTTACATGAATTTTTACCAAAACAAATTAATAATACCCTTTCCACATTGTGGTGTAGGGTATAAAAATAAATACATATAAATAAAACGTGATTTTACTTTTGGCAGATTCCTGGCGTTAAGGTACGATTTAGAGTTTTCTTGTATTCGGGGATCTATAGTAAAATTATCTGATACGATTACATCAAATCACAAATACACGTTTAGGGACTCGCATGAGGGTTAATTTTTTCATAAAAAATACCCCGCATTGTTGTCAGTAATATTGACAAAGACACTTTATACTTAAAATGCAAGAATTCCAAGGAATCTGATGTCGAATATTTCAAATCCTGTAGAAATGGGCGGAACGCCTATTTATGTTACTCCCCGACGTAAACTTTAAAAACACCGATACACGCGTCTTCTTTTTTCGGTCCACTTTCATAAGGGGGTTTCTTGTAATTTAACAAGTAAACAAGTAAGAACAGACTATAGTCGGACGGGGCCGACCATGTGATACCCTATACCACTATCCCTGTGCACTAGCTTTCCGGGCTAGCTTTTGATAAATGATAACTTTTATTTAAATGTATACATTTATTAAGTAATAAAGAAAACAATAACATGTTGAAATAATAATCTACATACATATATTTGTTCTAAAGCAATAAATGTAAAACAGTAACTAATGCAATACTATAAGTGCAAGAATTTTGTTCTCATGTGAAAATGTAACATTAAACTATGTTATAATCAATTTTATTAAGATAAAATATGAAACATATTTGGGCGAAACGCGTCTTCTTGGGATAAAGTTATAAGATGTGCATTAGAAATTTTACCAATTTTCACACAAAAGTTTTGATCAATTTAACCCGCTAAATATTATCCGATCATACCGTTGACTTGCACGCTACTTCTTCATCTCAAACCAAAACTACGTTTAAAATTTCGCGCCGATCGGACTATTATTGCGACCTACAGAGCGGCTACAAAATCGAGCAAAAATTTTGTTTTTGGTCCATTTCATCCCTTTAACATTTCACGATCATCGCCAAAAACTAATCAGTTCTATTCTGGTCCAAACCCGACCTCCATACTAAATTTCGTGACAATCGGTCCATAATTGCGGCCTCTAGCTTGATTACAATTTTTAATGGACGGACAGACGGACGGACGGACGGACACACATCGCTAAATCGCTTTATCTCGTCGAGATATGAAGTTTGGTATACCACATGAGGGGTCTACGACGAATATTTCGCGGCGTTACATGAATTTTTGGGAAAACAAACTTATTATACCCTTTTCCACATTGTGGTATAGGGTATAAAAAGTATCAGTCGGTTTTGCCGACAGAGATATACCCTCAGCCTATGTGAATTCAAATTTTCATCTACGGACAGTTCGACACAATTTTTGAACTTTTGTGGGGGAGGTAACATAAAGAGAAGATCGATATCGGTCATTTTAGAAGTTAAACTTAATTTGGACAAAATATTAGGAGATCTAACGTTTGGATAAATTTGGTTGCCCCGTTCAAGGGATATCGTGCATACCATTTTATTGGCATTTTTAAATATTGGAGGGAAGTACAGGAAGTTGTTGCCAATCTTCGAACTGAAACTAAGTTTGGATAAAATATTGCTAAAACCAAATTTTGAACCATATCGGTTGATCCGTTCGAGAGTTATCGTGTGCTCCAGCTAGACGGACGGACATGGCTAAATCAACTCCAATTTGTCTAAAACACATTTCGTCCAAACGTACTTGGGGTCTTAAACCATTATTTCGATGAGGCACATTTTGCCCGTATGAAAGTGTATATACCCTCGTTAGCATAAATGCTGAGGGTATAAAAATATGGTGATAGCATACTTTTTTTGAAGTTTATGACGTTTACTACTTTTTATACGGGTATATGACGTATTCGACGTTTACAAGATTCTGACCGTCGAAAACCTAAAAAAATTATCATACAGATTATCTCTGTAAGTAAGTTACAAACGGAAAAATAAGCTTAATATACCCTCCATATTATGGTGGGTCGGGGAAAGTTCTAAGTCGATCTATGTATCAGTTGATAAATCTTTTAGGCCCCAGATGTGCTACTAAGATATAAGATATACATTGAGAAGGCGCACCGCAGATGAAAATCTGGTCTACGATCTCCGAACGCAGAACCATTTCCTTTCTCTCACTCGATAAATAAGGTTAAAAAAACTGATAATCGGTATATGTTCCGATGCCAATGAAGCACTGGATTGCAAAGTTGTTAATGGTAAAAGCGGCGAGCTAGCTATTGAAATATCTGGGGAGCTACTGCAATTAGCCGTGATTCTTTCGGGGAAGTCGTCATTAATTGTGGAAAATTCTGATCCACTAGTATGTTGCCACGAGAGTTTGGGGGTAACGGTAAAAACATAGTTCGCGATGAGCATTGAGATCACCAAGTAACATCTGATTATCACCCTCTAAAAGATGTACTACTGAAAGTTAATAGCCAGGCACAAGGCTGTGGACGGGCGGTATGTGTAGCGCAGTCAAAGCAAAAAATTCCCACAAAGCTGAATTTTGGTGGAGAGCTAGGGTTTACCATTAGAAGCAAGGTCATAAAAGTCCCCAAAAGATCTACCATTTTCGAGATATCGCGATCTAAAGGACAAATTAAAAATTAGCCCCCTAAGTAAATTATGAGGCGAACCGGTTAAAATAACCACACTATATTTTAGGTATTTCCATAGGCTTTCCAACGAGTAATCGGTTCAGTACAACCGAGTCTAAACCGGTTTTTAAATCTGGTCAAATAACCGGCGATCCCCCGCCCATGAAAATTATAGTTTTCCGTAATCAGCACAACAAACCCTACCTTCGGAAAAAACTTAAAAAAAAATCGGAGAGTTTTAGTCGGGGTCGTTCCCGTTGGGCTTTCTATTACACGTGGCTTAAATGTCTCTAACATGGAATAACTCTACTAAACACGCTATGGTTTTATTGGAATTTTTTTAACATATAGGTTTAATTTCACTCTTCAATGAAACATATATTTTTTGGGAGGGCAGACCCGGCTACTTCGGTTATTTTAGCCGGTTCGTCTGAATATGTGCAAATTTCGCTTATGAGTGCATAAAAATAATGTGTTTTTTAGAACAGCTATATCTCAAGAATGGTTCCTTCTAGGAAAAAACTATAAAGACCAAACTTGTAGATAATTTTTCAGTCTGTAATCTTTCCTTTAGCCACTTTTTGATTAGATCAATGATGTTGTCCGGAGGAGGGGGTGCGAGGAGGTCGAAATCCTGCAACTTACGTACCAATCAATGATAAACGCAATCCCACCATCGTGATTTCTCTCTCTATCCTTCCTGACAATGGCAAACCTAACATGACTCAATAATCTGCAGTCTGGGTTGAGTTTGATTTCTTGCAACTGCTATTCAGATATTATTGTTAATCATTGTTTTGTTATTTCCACAGTCTTATTAATGAGACCCTTGCAGTTTAACTGCAGATATGGCACACCGATGTAGCAGGCGGTGGCCCAACAGGTGTCTCACAAGAAGACACCGATTATTAGACATTCAGCTTAAACCTTCTAAAAACCTTTCATGGCTTAACAAACCGCACAGATCTTTATCTTCTATTCAGCAAGCAGTAACCATAAAATCTCATCATTTCTTTGCCAGCAGGTTAAGTTCGAGGATGAGCTATATCGGCTTAAGCTATTATAAGGCTTTCGAAATACCCAGTGGTCAGAAAGCTTGCCCAAATAAGAGGAAAAGAACGAAACGATTGCGAGCACTGTGCATCGGCGACATGACGGCTACTGAACTAATCTTGGCACATTAGGTGAACCCTGCTGGTCATGGATACAGAGTAATATTTTGAAGGTATCACTTTAAACCAACTTGTCACGGTTTAATTCTCGCATCCTCGTCTACATATTATTTCCGTTAAGTTGTACCCATCACCCCTTTCTTTTGTGTTCACATTAACCATATTCAATTATCTGCATTACTTTCAATAGTTTTTCAATTTTACCACTTTTGTTTAACTATAAGCTCCAACTAATTTCCCATAAAGCTGTTTCTGTTTTCGTCTGTTTCTTTTTTCTAATTTTGGCATTTATTGCTTCATTCATTTAAAATTTAAATGATAGCTACAATTTTTCATATTCATCATTTTCAATTGCCAAACGGCAATAGAAAGAAGCGAACAACAAGGAAAGCTTACCATGGACCTTGAATGCCTGAACGGACCACTGCATTGAAGATAGAATAACATTTCAATTAGACTGATGTGAAATATAATGAAATTACATGAGAAATAGAGACCGCGCTTGGTTTTTGCTCATAGTATTTATACTTTAAATTCTCCAAGGATGGTTGCCAAAACAAGTCATGTATGCTTTTTGATATTGCAACAGAAACGTCACCACAACATTGCTTCATCAGCTAATTAAAAAAGCCCAGGGAAGAAAACAAAAAAGAAAATAAGTTCATTTATTAACAGTGCATGGAATATCATTGGGATCGCCCAGAAGCCAGGATATTGATGTGATGTAGAGCATAAGTATAGGCTTACTTTGGTAAAATATTTCCATGATATGGGTCTCAAAATGTCCCAATATTTAAATTTACTTCTTTATACACTCCCTACAAAAAGAACAGCTTAGTTCTGGTTTTTAATGCAAGTAGTCTTCCTATGCTACCACTTCACTCGGTGACTTTTGGTCCATGGTATTCGTCCTGCAAAGATCTTTGAAGATGATGATGAGAGTATCTACCTTATTCTAAACAATAATTGGTGTCTTCTTCTCTTTTATCGTCTCAATATCTTTTTAATTTCTACATAATCTGCAGTAGTGGGCGCCACAGTCATTCCATCTTGAAGCTAGTAAGTAATTTTCATCCCTAACCTATGGAATTACAGAAGGGATAATGATTCTGTGTTGCAAAATAACAGGCCAGATTGTATTGATTATTGAGATCCAGGTTCCATAAGTCATCTGCGGTGCGTTTATCAAAGTAGATGTTACAAAGTTTGCTGATGTACTAACACATCGGTGGTGTACTAACACAGATTCATCAATTGGTGAATCGATCGACTTAGAACCACGCAGATTATTACCCATTACGTTACAATGTCCTGGAACTTTGAAAAAAAATAACGATATTAACTATAAAGTGCCATTCAGCAAACAAAGATAGCCAGCAAGTTTATGGTCCATGACTTGAGAGTCTTCAGGGCCGCCTGACTATCGATATATGTAGTCACCAACCAATACAGTTGTTTTCCTGATAACAACAATCTTTGCTTAACAAAAGCAACAGCTAAGCTTATATAAGTGTTTGATGAGTGGGTTTTTAGCAGTAGCCACCGCCGCACAGTGGTTCAGGAATCGATTTTCCTGGCCACAACACCAATATTTCGTCGTCATCGATTCGATAGTTAATATATTGAAACTATGGAAAACAAAAAAAAGGTCCAAATATTGTAAGGTAAAGACGATATTTTTTTTTTCGCAATTTTGGAAAATACGCCATTTTTGTAAATTTCCGGAGAAAGAAATAGCTATTTCTCGGAATCTATAACAGATATTGTTTGTTGTTTTTTGTTTGGTAGGTAGGATTGTTGTCTTTAAGAACAGTTTCAATAAATTGCCGTAGCGCAGGGTTTAAAATGCTAACGCCATATTAGCAAAAGTACCGAATATTTGGAGCATTGCCTAATAAAATTTCTCCGAAATATGTTTAGCAACAATGAACAACGGCAACACGTAGCAACAAATTTCACAAAAATATTGCTAGCGATGCTGATGCTATTTGATATTGTTGTTATAATAAAAAGCATCGCACACGCATACTCATATTTTGCAGCACACATTATCAGCACATATCAGAAAACAGAATAAGCAACATAGTTTCAACGGCTTAGCCATGTTTTCAGCAAACAATTGTTTTTGAGATCAGGGTTAACAGTGTAATGCAAATCACGATATAATTAATTCCACTTTTTCGTTCAAAGGACATGTGAATATTTGGTGAACCCGTTCAAAATATATATATATTTTTTTTAAACAATAATAATTAGTATTCTTTAGGTTCTATAATATGATGGGGACATTTTGACATTAAATGACACCTTTTTTATTACTGCGTTGGCAACCCTAATCACTAAAAACACCCTTTGTGGCTAATTCGCTGCGACGAATGGTCAGCCGACTGCTAAATATGTAGTGTGGTTGTCGATTATGCCTAACGAGAAAAAGATTAGGCGTAAAAAAGAAATAAGCAAAAATGTACAAAAACAAATATGCGTTCGGTTGCTTATTTAGCCGTGTGTGTGAATATTGTGTAGCAGTTGAAGCGTACAGCTAATGCTAATGTTTTTAGATGCTGGCTTTTATACCCTGCTGTAGCGTTTACACGAAGTGAGTTATTTTATTTTTCCTCAGGTAAAAATTTTTAATGAAATTTCCAAATTCAGTGGACTAGAACTTGTAGGAAACAGTTTGGAATACAGTTCCGTTTTCACAGAATGATACCCGAGAGTGTCCTCCTTCAGCCTATATATACCTTTGTACCCGTCCCGTTCCGTCCGTTCAACACTTTTTAATTTTTTTCCATACCGTTTCCCATAAAAAATATAGCTTTTTTACGCAAATTGACACTTTTTAATATATGAGTTTTTATAAAAGTTATTATATTATTGTTATGAAAACCCAAGGAGTATGTTTTTTATTTTTAAATATGGAAATTTAAATCATTTGAAAAATGTTTTCCAAAAAAAATTTATACCCTCAGCATTTATGCTAACGAGGGTATATACTCTTTCATACAGGCAAAATATGCCTCGTCGAAATAATGGTTTTAGACACCAAGTATATTTGGGCGAAATCCGTTACAGACAATTTGTAGTCGATTTAGCAATGCGCGTCCGTCTGTCTGCCTGGCTGGAGCGCACAATAGCTTTCGAACGGATTAACCGATTTGGTCCAAAATTTGGCTTTCGTAATATTTTTTCCAAACTTAGTTTAAGTTCGAAGATGGGTTATATCGGTCCACTCCTTTCGGTACCTCCCCCACAAAAGTTCAAAAATGTTCGGAAAATTTGTGCGCACGTATAAGCTTCCAATATATCGTATAAGCTTCCAATATGGGCTCAATCGGTCAACTCCTTCGTGTACCTTCCACAAAAAATTTCAGAAAAGTTCAGGTTAGGACCTACTCTCCAATCGGTTTGATATTTGTTGTAGCAACCTCCCAGCAAAAATTTGGTAGGCACATGTCATTACTTTCTGCATTACCAGGTAATGAGTACTCATTACCCTCCGCATTATCAGACAGTACATATATAACCGTTAACATATAACTAGTTACATCCTTACTTACTACTTACTTAAAAAGGAATAAGTACGGTGGCACAGGGCTAGTGTGTCTGACTACAAATCCTAGGTTTGTGTGTTCAAAGCTCACCGTCAGCATGGGAGTTTTTTGTTGACAAAATTACGAAGAAATGTTGATGTACATAGATGTTTTTAAACAACCCTTACTATTTGTACGAGTGGCCTAGTGTGTAGTGTGTTTGGCTAGAAATCAGAAGTTCATGTGTTCGACACCGGCAGGAAGCGGAATAAAAGAAAAAAAGAAATAAAAACAAAAAATAATTGGAATGTTGAATTTGAATAAAATTTCACCACATTTGTTCTAAAAATAGAACATATGCTTTTTAGCTTTTTTTTGACTACTGGTAAGTGGTTAAATATGTACTTAAAAAACACATTTAAGGAAGTACTTCCTCCCTATGACATCCCCATGTAAAAATAATGACTTTTACGGTCAATTAGTAAGTAGTTACAACTTCAAAAATTTACTGAATAAAGTCATTATTTGGTAATGACTTTTTTTGCTGGGCTGTATTCACTGTCCCCATGCGTCGGTACAAGTTTCATCAGAGGCAAGTCCATACTTTCTGAGGAAATAGCCTGAGAGCTAACATAAAAACCCTACAACAACGTGTGTAGTGGTTAGAGCGCAAGATAACTCTCGAACGGATCTACCGATTCGGTCCAAAATTTGGCTTTTGTAATATTTTGTTCAAACTTAGTTTAATTTTGAAGATAAGCCATATTGGTCCACTCCTTCATGTACCTCCCCACAAAAGTTTAAAAATATTCGGAAAAATTGTGGGCATGGTAACTCTTGAAGGGAGTGACCGATTTAGTCCATACTTTACACATCGTAATATATCTACCAGATATAGATCTGGTTCCAATATGGACCATATTTGTCTACACCTTCGGGTACCTCCCACACAAAATTTCGGATAAGTTCACTTTAAGACCTGCTCTCGAATCACTTTGATTTTTGTTGAAGCAACTTGCATTGGCTGTTGGCTGTTTTTTTGCATTTATCGAGCCTTTATCTCAGAAACGATTAGGAATTTGGTCTTGCTGTCTTTGGCAATATTGTAGCACTAAACTAGTAGAACTTATCTTTTGAATATACCATATAAGAAAAAACTCCATCTAGGGCATCAAAATCGATAAAATATTGAAATTTTTACATAATTGCTGAAATTCTAGTCAATATCAGCTGAACTATTGGGAGTTGAACCAAGTAACCTTTTGCAAAAGTCTTCCAAATAAAGTTCTCAGCAATTCTTCAGAACATTCTAAAAATCTGAAATGCTGACTTCATGTTGTTTCAGCGGTGTTTTGCATCATATATTTTACAACAAGTATTTCAAGCACAGTTCACATCAGCAGTTTGTTATCGCATTTCGGATTTCTCCATATTATTGACATATTTATTAAATCGTCGTTGAAAAATATACTGAAAACATCGTGATAGAGGCATTTTACAACAGTGGCATGTTCAGAAGAGTTGTGTTTTACATTCCAGCCCATATTATTCCAACAGAAAACATTAGTAAAAAATTAACCCAACTAGGGGTTTTATCGATTCAGTCTGTACTTTCAAAAAATCCTCAGCTCAAATTGTTTGCACAAGATTACCTTAAAAATGTTGCACAGTGTAATTTAAGGTTAAGACCATCGCATACACACTGTGAAATTCGACATTATCCTGACTCTCGAAGTTTTAAAGTCATCTTACCAGATTAAACTGGACCTGGATGTAAAATTGTAGATTTAAGATCACTCTCAAAGCAGCCTGGGTCTGTTCTTGATTGCTTCAGGGAACAGACTTGACGCATCCCTTTGAACACTTGGGGCAGTAGTACAGGCAAACAAACAAGTCTACCAAAGGTTAAGATGGGAAGAACCACGTTTACATAAAACCAGTGCAGCTTCTTGCGTGAGTGATAGGGCTCCTTCGACAATAGAGTACATTTAGGATTAGAGTGCAATAAGACTGTTCTTTATCCGCAACGCAATATTTCTTTTCCAGGTTATGCGGTGTGCCGAGTTAAATACAGTATAGTCTCGATAATCCGGACAACGCGGTAATCCGGACACTAGATTTTTTTACATTGTAGACTCTGTAATCCGGACATCACACATTTTTCTTACCTCGATAATCCGGACACCAATATTTTTTCCTATTTTGAGTATTATATTCTTATTTATTTCATTGACGTTTTCGTTCTTGGCAATAGGAATTGGTGTATAAATGAGAAAAATTAAGCTTTTCAAAGTTTTCGACACAAATCTCGGCTTTCTGGCTATTCAGTGTTGATTCAGTTATACAGTCAATATGGAATTAACTATCTGAATCTGTCAAATGATTTTCTCGTCGCTCAATCATTGGCTATGATAAGCAACAGTATTCAAAACCTAATGTTGGGTAGCCTAGTTCCCAGAAAGATCAATGTTGCGTGTTCTTTTCCTCTGAAGGAATTAGTTCATTCGCCCTCCGGTTAGTGAGAAAGTCCCTTGGGCCATGTTATGTATTCCAAGGCGTCAGGTTTAATAGATTAGTTTTTATTGGGATTTATTACTAAACGGGGAAACGAGAAGATACCATAGATTCAATAAACTAAAACAAATTGTATGGCCCCTTTTATTTTCTTTCTTTGACATTCAAAATCCCTGACGACTAAGGATTGTTGTATTGCATTCTCGTAATTATGCAACCAAAAGATTTGATTTCCATTTTCGGTTATTCGTAAGCTGAAACATTTCTATAAAAAACATTTCTTTTTGGTTCGTCGACGAGATGAAGTCATTTGGTGATGTTCATAGAAATCGCTAAATGTTCACCATAATGAGATGAGTGCATATGAATTCTGTAGTTCTATCTTCTATCCTCGTGTCCCATGGAAAAGGGAAATCATTATATGTACATGGACTACAAAGTTTATATCCTCAAAATAACTTTGAATTAATATACACCAGTTGTAAGGAAGTTTTAGGTGACAGAAATACTTAGCAAATGTCACCTTACGATGGAGGAATATAAGATATAAATTTGGTAGCCAGGAAAATGGTCGCAACCCGTGATATTTGCATAATGTGAATTCGTTTACCTTAGATGTCAGGTTATTATATAGTAAAATTCACTTATTAATAATTTAAACTTTAAAAATTATATTTTTTTTATTATTACTCGGTAATCCGGACAATTCGATAATCCGGACATCGCCGAAACATGTGGTGTCCGGATTATCGAGACTATACTGTACTTAGCTTCGAGAGAAAGCTCTCTTGGAACTCCATCTAAAACTGGTGAAGGAATGGATGTGCCAGAGTTTCGTTTTTTTCTGGGTTGACTCCACGATCATTATCATGGGCCCATCTTGCCAGTTGTACCAGAGCACTTTGTGTAAGATCGTACAGGTTGGTAAAAATTTGCCACTTATCAGTACTACATATATAGGCCACCACATTAGTCTTCCGCCGGGCGAAATTTATTTATCATTTCATTTCTCGAAAGAAGTCAGGCAGAGGAAAGATAACCGCTATCACCTGCGACGTGCCTCTGTTAACAGTTTTTCGCACGGGACTTTCCCCTGTGCACGAGCTCTCTCCTATCCTACTTTACAGCATCTCATCAATCTATTCCACTTGAGTAGAGGAAATTCCTGTATTGCTGAGACCAATATGGATGTATTTAAGCTTCACATTATCGTATTGAGAAAGGCCGCCAAGTCGAAGTTTGAAGTCTTCATATTTTTCTCAACGTGTCCAACCACCTCATGTTTGGCGGTTTCCACTGATTTTCCCTTGATGTGAGCGTGCCGAGATCTACTGATCGGTTGGAATCTAATTATGCCCTAATTTCTAGAGTCACTAACCTTTCTACATGAAGAAATACTAATTGATATTGATAAACAAAGATCGTTTGGTTGGCACGGGTTAACCTTAACCGATAGCCATAAAATTTCCTATATAAGGTTTTTAGATCAAATTTAAAAAAATTGGGGGGTAGCAAATCCAAAAAAAAAATGTTTTTTGTTTTGCCTTATTAAGGCGAAGTTAATTTTATAGTGATGTTTGAATTAATTTTCTTTCGAGTTGAGCTGTTATGACCTAAGAGGTACATTGAAAAACTTAGGAATCCACCGAAGTCCCACACATTTAACCATTATGCTACGTTTCACAGGCATATCAGAATGTTATTTTAGTAAGTGGACGAAGGCTAAGCTTGAAAACTAGCATTTATATCACAAATCATTCGAAAATTGTATATTCGAATTGTTTATTTATTTTAATGTCAGTTATTTAATTCCAAACTTTTCCTACAGTCCGATACCGTCGAGATATCACTTTTACTGTAATTAGATAGAAGGGTTAAATTAAGGTTATTTTTAGCTCCAACCTTGTGCCCATTCGAGGGGGAGAAAACAGTATAGATCTTACCACTCAGTCCGCTCACCTTGTCTTTATAAGGTTTCTGGACTAGGGCGGCGTCGATGTTTAAAGTCGAGAGATTTTTCCAGAATTAACCAGCAGCAGTTTTGCTATGATGTAGATTTATCTGCACAAAGATAAGCTTTTGATTCTTCCCTTCTATTGGTGCTTTGGAGGGATTCGGAAGCATAAAATAAATATATCGAAGTTTAGCACCCCTAGATTTGATGACTGATCTGTCGTTCTTTTGAAAGGAGTTAAGAATCTTCCACTGAAGACCAAAATTCTGTTTCTCGGCTAACGTCTGTATTCGTCCCAACGCTATTGAAGAACTCATACTGAAATCACCATTAGGGTTAGTCATTTTTTCATTTTTTTCGAATATCAAAAATCTGTGGAAATGGCATGTAGGGCAGGCAAAAATAATAAGAATTGCGTTTTTACTTTTTCGAAATTGTAAAAAAACCTTCCGCACAAAATGCAATTACTTTAGCTAAAACCAAACTTTTGTAGTTTACTTTTTTTTTAAATTTTTAAATTTGAGAAATTTTTTCTGCAATCTTTGTTCTTGGAAATAATTTTTTTTAGTTGGTTTTAGTGCAACGATTTCAAATATGCAATTTGATCAAAAATCTGTCATTTAGTTTTTAAGCTACATCGATTTTAAAATTTGCAACTCGGTTTCATTTCCCAGTTTTAAAAATTTTAAACGAGTTGCTCTAATAAAAGTTTGACAATACAGAAGTAATGTCATAATACATTATTTATATCGTTTTGAGTTTTAAATAATTTTTTCATAGTTTGTGTTCACATCGCCATGTCGTTTAAATAAAGTTGCAAAAATGTCCAAAAAAACAGTGATAACTGGGTCAAAAAGCAAAGAGACCGAATGAAATAAAAAAGCTGTTTTGCCGCTATACCATTTATACGAATTTCCGAAAGAAATCAATATAATTGAAAGATATAGAGGATTAGTGCTTGAGAAATCTAAAAAAAAAAATTAAAAAAAATATGATCAAATTTTAAAAATCACAAAAAATTCAAATAAAAAAGTTGGTTTTGAGCTAGTGTAATTGCATTTTGTGCGGAACGTTTTTGCACAATTTCGAAAAAGTAAAAACGCAATTCTGCTTGTTTTTGCCTGCCCTATATGCTACTTCCACAGATTTTGAATCTAAAAAAAATGACTAACCCTAATCACCATCCCACATGGTATCTCAGTGACAGGTAGGGCTGCCAGTTTGCTGCCTTCCTAAAGTGAGCCAATGTCCCTAACTGCCTGACAAAGAAAATCTAATAATTCCTTATTCTCGCAGGACACCCTTGTATATAACTAGCTGACCAAGACCTACATTGCTCTGGTCAACCACGTACGAGATGATAATCATCTTAGGGACAGACTTTGCACCAGTAACCAATTGAAGCCGTGCCGTACGATTTTGATACTCGCCTTCCCTTTTTTGGCTTCTTCTCAGCCTTCTTTATAGGCTGTGACTTAGCAGCCTTGGACGAAAGAGTACCCTAATCGGTCACCTCCTCAATAGGGGACTCGATAGGTACCTTCTGTTCTCGAATTGGGAATTTCCTTGATAAGAAGTTTCCTCTTAGTTGCGTGGGAATAGTTCCTCCCGAACTTCCTCACAAACTTGAGATTAACAGCCTGTTCATGTATGTCGACCGAAAGGTTTCTTGCGCTTCGGAAGTGGAAAAAATCATTTTCTGTTCATGTTAAAGCCTTCGAAACGAAACTCTATGCGACCGACAAGCCATACGAAATAACACGTAAGCGTACACTTTTCCATTAAATTTGGGTTTATGTATTTCGAAAGGGCTGTCTCTTATAGAAAGAGAATGTCAAAATCACTCACTTGCTTTGTAGCTGCCGAGTAGAACGTAAACTCGCGAATAACACCGAAAATCTTAAAACAAATTTATGCAACACAATCTTGAAACAAAATAAAAATTTTATAGACACTTCTTAATGGGGGTTTCATTCACTATTTTGAAGAAGTCAATAAAATAAAATGATTCAAAATACCGACACATTTTATTTTTCAAACAAAACAAATCACACATATTCCAATATTTGTATGTATATGTGGATTTTGTTTTCATTTCTCATTTGGCTCTCATTTATGGAACATAGTTGTACAAATGTACATTCAAATTAGTAGTATTTCGCATAGGATACGTAACGGCAGTCGCACGATAGTTTGCGAAATACATGAACGCATTTTTAGACGGAAGTGAGTGCCTGCTTTCCTTTCGTACAGGTTTCCGTGCGACATACATGAACAGGCGGTAAATCTTATCAGCTTAAATTCTTTTACGCTGATAGTGTTCGGATCTTTAGTCAAGTACCTATTGCTGTATGTAACAGCCTTCCGTTATGCTTTCATTTCCATTGCTTCTCTCTGGCATTTTTAGAGATCTGCGGGATCATCCGTCTTATTGATCGGTGTCCCTCCCTTACTATTGCCCTCCTCTATTTATTTTTGCATGGGAAGTAATGATTTGTTGGAATTATCGGACGCTAAAACGAACCGCCCCGGATACATGTCGATTCAGCAATTTTTTCAACGGATTGTGGTGCAGTATCATGACTGGAGAGGAAGACATGGTTCAATACCGTGTCCATTGCTTAATCCATATTCTTCTATAAGTGAGAAATTGTCCCAAATGTCTTCCGGAATGACCTCTTCCCTGAGAGTTAAGGGGACGTTTTCCTCAATAAGATTGAGGAGAACACTGATCTGTCTGTCGAGACTGTCTAAAATGCAATGTTACGTCCATTGACAGTGATGTGTTCTTACGATAAAAGGCCCAAACATACGCAATAAATTCAGCACCTCTGTCAAGAGTGTGTGAATTATTACTCTACGATTATAAAATAAAAACCAAAATAAAAAAGAAAAAACAAAAAAGTAAAACATTTTTCTCAATGCGCATGCGTGCATTTTCCAGGGGCGTGTGAATGACCTATAGTTGCTGCCAGCCAGCTCTCACGGCTGACTGCAATAGAAGTCATGCTCGCAGACGTTTTTGCCGTCATTAACATCATTACCGTAGCACAATTGCCAAAGGCTGTTGGTTACGAAACTGAAACGATACCCCATTAATTAGACAAACGGATGAAAGTATGAAATGGTGAACTGACACGCCCAATGCTCACAGTTCTCAAGCATGCATATGAATGAACGTATGTATGTGAGCATTCACATAATTACAAATACAAGAATATTGACTGACAGACTTTTTTCAGAAAAGTGCATATGCTTGACGTAAAATGGAGAACAACCTTTCTAAAGTAAATTGAAATTAGTAGAAAGTACACGACGAAGAAGACGGCATGCTGTGATTCAGAATAAAAAATACTAATTTAAATGAAAAAACAATATCGCAATTAATGAAAATTACTTCCTATATGCCGAAAAATAAATTTTAATTTAAATCAGAGCCAAAAACTGACAAGGAAAAAATTCTATATAAAAGGTTAATCTGCAATATACATTTCTTCTTATCGAATTAGAAATTACGACGCTGATTGAATTGGCGATATTTTTTATTTATGCACCAACATTGAAAGACTGAAAGATAATTTTCTTTTGTATACTGATGTTACGTCGTCTGGGGTATTATGTAAGAAACCCTTCCATAAACTGACCTTAAAATTTTGTTTAAATGGGGAGGAAGACAGCGAGGCAGTGGTTCAAATACAAATAAATACAAACTAGGTTGACGTAAGTGGCAAAACAACAGAGATATCACAATAGGCACAAACCCATCCCATTTTCCACTTCTTGGATTGTTATTGTAATGATTAATATCTCAATTTTGGGGGGGAATTTCAATAAAACTAGCCAATATTAAAGACCATCTGAGTTTTAATTTGGTCCACATTGTGTCACCAAAAGTAATCAAATACTAGAATATTGAATTTCCTATTTGTGGAAGTTTTTTTGCATCGCGGTCATATCTGCTTCTGTTGGACGTATTCCAAGGGATAATGAGAATAGACCGTCTGATCTTTAAATTAAATCCAAAGTGTTGGTGTTGATTGTAAATGGATAGTAACCTGTTATATATACTAGTAGACCCCGGTTCGCGTTGCTGGCCCGTCGTAATGACTTTCAATGACAACTTCTTATGGAATTTATGCTTGATAATTCAAAAATTGGTATTTTTGGGATTTGTCCTGTCAGATCCAGTTCGGATTTTATGGCCTCATCTAAACCAGGATAAATCTACACTTTTTTACATTTATCAGGCTCTTATCTCAGAAACGAATACGAATTTGGACTTGCTGTCTTTAGCAATATTGTAGCCATAAACTAGTATAATTTATCTTTTGAAACCACATAAGAAAAACTCCATCTAGGGCGTCATAATCTATAAAATATAGACAATTTTACATAATTGCTGAAATTCTGGTCAGTATCGGCTAAACTATTGGGAGTTTAACCAAGTAACCTTTTGAAAAAATCTTCCAAATAAAGTTCTCAACAATTCTTTATAACATACTGAAACTCTAAAATGCTTACTTCATGTTGTTTCAGCGGTATTTTGCATCATATCTTTTACAACACGTATTTCAAACACAGTTCACACCAACAGTTCATTCTCGCATTTCGGATTTCACTACATTATCGACATTTTTATTAAATCGTCGTTTAAAAATGTACTGAAAACAACGGCATAGAAGCATTTTACAACAATGGCATGTTCTGAAGAGTTGTGTATTACATCCAGGGAATATTTTTGCAAAAGAAAATATTCAAAAACAAGTAAGAACGGCGTTAACTTCGGCCGGGCCGAACTTGTTATACCCTCCACCACAAAATGTATTGAAGTAAAATGGAATAATTAGTTCCCTTTCGTGTATGAAGAAGACTTAATACTAAATTTCAGCAATTTCGGTAAAACATTGTGAGGCACCATACTATGGGGGCTTTTTTAAAACGTCGATATATATAGCGACAAATTTCTGACGGAAAGTTTTTAGGCTCAAAGAAGACTAAATACCAAATTTCCTATATTTCAGTAAGAGAATGTAGCTAAAACTTAAAAAAAAACAAGTGAGCAAAGGCTATAGTCGGGACGGGGCCGACCATGTGATACCCTACACCACTACCCCTGTGCATAAGCTTTTCACTGGTAAAATAATATGTCTCTTTCTCTCCTGTAGCTTGATTTCAAAAAATGGAAGAATTGGATGCATTACCGACTATTGTGGTATCTCCCTTGTTTGACCACCTTCGCCAACCTGCTTTACACCAATGTAAAGGTAATATTTTCTTCTTCCATTGACAGGCTTTGCCGTTGGAATACCCTTACTATAAGCCGATATATTCACAAAGAATAAAACTTTGAATTTGTCTCCAAATGAGTTTTTCCCCATTCCGACCCCTAAATATTATCCGACTATCACCAAAATCCATAGGCTTCTTCCTCTGTGGCGCCCCCATCTACCCCCAAAAATTTCGTCACTATCCGATCAAAATTCCAACTTGTAGCGTGATTACAAAAAATGGAAAAATTGGGTATATTACTGAATTCTGCAATAGCTCGGTTTGCTTACTTACGCCAACATACTTTGCATCAATATAAACGAGATATTTTCTTCTTCCATTGACGGGTATTCCTTTGGGAATACTCCAACCAGAAGCGGAGATATTCGCATAAGAAAAAAAAAGGTGAATTTTCTCCACATAAGCTTATTCCGACTCCTGAATATTATCCGACCATCACCAAATTAAATAGGCTTCTTCCTATGTGGGACCCGTATCAACTCTCAACTCGTGACGATCCGATCAAAATTGAGACCTGTAGCGTGATTACAAACAAATCGGAAAATGGGATGCATTACCGACTATTGCGATATCTCTGTTGTTTGAGCAGCTACGACAACCTACTTTACATCGTAGTAAAGGTTATATTTTCTACTTTCCTTGCCAGGTTTTGCTTTTGACATACCTCTTAAAGAAACTGAGATATTGGCTTTGAAATAAAACGTAGACCTTTTCTCCAAATAAGTTTTTGCCCATTCCGAGCCCAGAATATTATCATTAAAATCAGTAGGCTTCTTCCTCTGTGGGACCCAAATTAACCCCCAAAATTTCGTGACGGTCCGATCAAAATTGCGACCTATAGCGTGATTACAAAAAAATCGGAAAATTGGATGCATTATCGACTATTGCCATATCTCTGCTATTTGACCACCTACGACAACCTACTTTGCATCGTTGTAAAGGTGATATTTTCTACTTTCCTTGCCAGGTTTTGCTTAGATATACCTCTTAATGAAACAGAGATTTTGGCTTTGAAATAAAATGTTGACTTTTCTCCAAATAAGTGTTTGCCCATTCCGACCCCTAAATATTATCCGACCATCACCCAAATCAATAGGCTTCTTCATCTGTGAGACCCCCATTAACCCTCAAATTTTCGTGACGATCCGATCAAAATTGCGACCTGTAGCGTGACTACAAAAAAATCGGAAAATGGGATGCATTATCGTCTATTGCCATATCTCTGCTATTTGACCACCTACGACAACCTACTTTACATCGTTGAAAAGGTGATTTTTTCTACTTTCCTTGCCAGGTTTTTCTTTAGATATACCTCTCAAAGAAACAGAGATATTGGCTTTGAAATAAAATGTTGACTTTTCTCCAAATAAGTGTTTGCCCATTCCGACCCCTAAATATTATCCGACCATCACCAAAATCAATAGGCTTCTTCATCTGTGAGACCCCTATTAACCCTCAAATTTTGGTGACGATCCGATCGAAATTGCGACCTGTAGCGTGATTTCCAAAAAAATAGTAAAATGGGATGTATTACCGACTATTGCGATATCTCCGTCATTTGCTTACCTACGCCGACCTAGTTTGCATCACTGTAAAGACGGTATCTTCTTCTTTCATAGTCAGGCTTTGCTTTTGGAAAGTTTTCAACCAAAGCTGTGCTATTCGTCAAAATAATTAAAATCGCAAAAATGTAAATTGGGGTTTTATTTGCTACTATTGTGATATCTTCGTTGTTTAATCACCTACGAGCACCTACTTTACATCATTAGAAAGGTGATATTTTCTACTTTCATTGTCAGGTTTTGCTTTTGGTATACCCCATATAGAAGCTGAGATATTCGCTTTGGAAAAAAACGTTGTCTTTTTACCCACCTAAGTTTTTTGCCCTTTCCGACCCCTAAATATTATCTGACCATCACCAAAATCAATAGGCTTCTTCCCCTCCGAGACCCCCATCAACGTCCAAAATTTGGTGACGATCCGATCAAAATTGCGGCCTGTAGCGTGATTACAAGGTTTAGATGGACAGACGGACAGACGGACAGACGGACGGACGGACGGACTGACGGACGGACACACATAGCCAGATCGACTCAGCTCGTCGAGACATTCATTTTGGTATATATAAGTATGGGTCTACGACCATTATTTCGATGCGTTACAAACTTTTTGGCCAAAACCAACTTATAATACCCTCCCCACATAGTGGTGTAGGGTATAAATACCGAAAATCAAGAAGTACGCTTCTATGGTGATATAGGAAGCGTGGACCTATGCTGATAATACTCTTCTGGAATATTTTATAACTCTTGGAAGACGAAATAACGAATTTCAGCCATTTCGGTTGGATATTAACGTCACAATCTTCAGTATTACGAAAATCGGGAGGTACCGTTCTATGGGGGCTATATCGAAACGTGGACCTATACCGACGAATTTTAGTCAGAAATGGGGCAATATGAAAGTGTGGACCTGTACAGACATATTTCTGGCGAACAGTTTTATATAACATTGAAGACTAAATACCAAATTTCAGCCATTTTGGTGGAATATTGAAGACACAACCTTCAAAATACGAAAAATCGGGAGGTGCTTTTCCATGAGGGCTATATGAAGGCGTGGACCTACCTATACGGACGAATTTGAAGGGGAAGTTTGAGTACCCCCAATGAAGTCTAAATACCAAATTTCAGCCATTTCGGTTGAATATTGAGACCACAACGTTCAAAATACCGAAAATCATGAGGTACCGTTCTATGGGGGCTATATGAAGGCATGGACCGATACCGACAAAGTTCTGGGGAAAAGTTTTATACCACCAACGTAGACTAAGTACCAAATTTCAGCCATTTCGGTGTGATAATGAAACTAAAACCTTTCATACCCCTAAAGAAGACTACTTACCAAATTTCAGCCATTTTGTTAGAATAATGAATCTTAATTAATTGTTCCACAAACATCCCATAAGGGACAAAGGAGGCTTCTCTCATATCAATGAGTGCACCCCGATTCATATTAGCTCAATGATATGGGACATACAGTTTATCGCCGAGTCCAAACGGCGTGTCTAAGACACCACTTTTGTAGAGAAGTTTTACATGGCTGAAATACTCAGGAAATGTCGCCAACATTACTGAGGGGTATTTTGCCACCGTTGAAAAGTGTTTTGATGTTGCCTGGCCGGGGAATCGAACCCATGACCCTATGTGTGCAAGGCGGGTGTGCATACCATTGCACCACGGTGGCACCCAGAATAATGAATCTAAAACCTTCAAAATACCGAAAATCGGGAGGTACCGACAAAATTCGTCAGCCGTCCGTCCGTCTGTCTGTCTGTTGAAATCAAGATACAGCTCGCAATTTTAAAGATAGAGAGTCAAAAGTTGGTACAGAAGTTTTTATTACTTGCAGGATGGTTGGTATTGAAAATGGAATATATTGGTCTACTTTTTGATATAGCCCCCATAGAACGGTACCTCCCGACAAAATTCTGGGGGAAATACCGACAAAATTCTGGGGGAAATTTGTATACCCCTAAATTCAGCCATTTTGGTAGGATAAGGAAGCTAAAACCTTAAAAATATCGAAAATCGGGAGGTACCGTTCTACGGGGGCTATATCAAAAAGTAGACCAATACATCCCATTTTCAATACCAACCATCCTGCAAGTAATAAAAACTTCTGTACCAAATTTTGACTTTCTATCTTTAAAATTGCGAGCTGTATCTTGATTTCAACAGACAAACGGACGGACGGACATGGTCAAATCGACATTGAATTTTATGCTGATCAATAATATATATACTTTATAGGGTCTACGACGAATATTTCGATGTGGACAAATGACAAATTTAATGACAAATTTAGTTATACCCTCCATATGGTGGAGGGTATAAAAATGCGAAATCACGAGTACTACAATCACATAATAAGTTTTTAGATAAATCCGGATGCGCATACCGATTAGAGCAAAAATTCAAAAAACCCCATTTTTCAGTCTTCAAATGTCAGCATTCGTTTGAGGTACATACATTGGGTATATTATAAAAATCATACTTTAACTTCTTCTTTGAGCATTACATTGTGTTGTAAAGCCACTAATTGGAAATTGACACAAAAAACTCGTTTTCTTCAACGCTTTTTTTCCTATTTATACCCTACTCTACAATGTGGGAAGGATATTATAAGTTTGTTTTGATTAAAATTCATGTAACAACGCGAAATATTCGTCGTAGACCCCCACCATTTTTCATATCTCGACGAGATAAAGTGATATAGCGATGTGTGTCCGTCCGTCCGTGTGTCCGTCTGTTCATTATAAATTGTAATCAAACACCAGGCTGCAATTGTGGATCGATCGTCTCGAAATTTGGTATGGTGGTCGCTTTCACATCAGAATAGATCGCTATTGTTATTGGTGATGATCTTGAAATATTTAGGGGGTGAAATGGACGAAAAACAAAATATTTATCCGAATTTGTATTTGCTCTGTAGGTCGTAGTCCGATCAGCGCGAAATTTTAAATAATGTGTGAGCTTATGACAGAGAATAAGCTTGCAATTTTAAATGATGATCAAATATTTTTTAGACAATTTTGAGTCGATTTACCCATATCCTCCCGTCTGTCTGGTTGGCTGGTGCGCACAACAACTCTCGAAGAACCAACCCATTTCGTTCAAATTTTAGGTCTCATACATTTTATCCAAACTGAGTTTAAGTTCGAAGATGGACCATATCTGTCTACCCCTTCCGTTAATTACCCCCACAAAAGTTCAAAATTTTTCGCTAAGATTATACTGTGCAACACTTTAAAGGTGATCTTGTGCAAACAATTCGAACTGAAAATTTTTTGAAAGTACAGACCCAAACGCCAAGAAACCCTAGTTGGGTTTTGTTGTGTCAGATCCAGCTCGGATTTTATGGCCCCATCTAAACATGGTTAAATATTGAGTTTTTAAAGAAATTCGGGGCTATATCTCTGAAACCAATGCGAATCTTCTTCTGACCTCTGAAGCAAATTTGTAGATAAGGACAAGAAAACAATATTTGGAGAAATAATGAACTTGAAAAACTACATTTATTGCCTCAAATTTCAAAAATATATGGAAAAATACCACAATTTTTATACATTCTCCAAATCTCCAAAACCGTTAATTTGTTCTGAATATTTTCTTTTGGAAAAATATTCCCTGGAATGTAATACACAACTCTTCAGAACATGTCCCGTTGTTTTCAGAACATTTCTCAACGACAATTTAATAAAAATGTCAATAATGTAGTGAAATCCGAAATGCGAGAATAAACTGTTGGTGTGAACTATGTTTAAAATACTTGTTGTAAAAGATATGATGCAAAATACCGCTGAAACAACATGAAGTAAGAGTTTTAGAGTTTCAGAATGTTCTAAAGAATTGTTGAATTGTTTTTTTGGACGATTTTTGCAAAAAGTTACTTGGTTCAACTCCCAATAGTTTAGCCGATACTGACCAGAATTTCAGCAATTATGTAAAATTTTCTATATTTTATAGATGTTGATGCCCTAGATGGAGTTTTTCTTATGTGGTTTCTTCAGAAGATAAGTTCTACCAGTTTATGGCTACAATATTGCTAAAGACAGCAAGGCCAAATTCCTATTCGTTTCTGAGATAAAGGCCTGATAAATGCAAAAAAGTGTAGATTTAGCCCGGTTTAGATGAGGCCATAAAATCCGAACTGGATCTGACAGGACAAAACCCAACTAGGGTTTTTGTAGTCTAAATATGTACTTTCAAAAAATTAATACTAGAAGTTGTTTGCATTTTCAGTGTTGCATAGTGTTATTCGCACGATAGTCCCAAAAGGGACTAAGCGAATTGTTCCAAACTAGGGATGTGGAAAAATTAATTAGATGAATATATCAGGTTTGAATATGGACTACATCGGCCCACTCCTTTGGGAAAAGTATAGTCTAACTGCTCTTATCGAACCGTTTTGAATTTGTTTGAAACATGTTCACCTTACGGCGCCTTTTACGACGGTGCATTTTTTTGGGGTAAGTCCGTACTTCCTGAGACGACACCATTCGTCGAAGACCCTATAAAGTATATATATTATTGATCAGCATAAAATTCTATGTCGATTTGACCATGTCCGTCTGCCCGTCCGTCCGTCTGTCTGTCCGTTGAAATCAAGATACAGCTCGCAATTTTAAAGATAGAGAGTCAAAATTTGGTACAGAAGTTTTTATTACTTGCAGGATGGTTGGTATTGAAAATGGGATATATTGGTATACTTTTTGATATTGCCCCCATAGAACGGTACCTCCCGATTTTCGGTATTTTGAACGTTGTGGCCTCAATATTCCACCGAAATGGCTGAAATTTGGTATTTAGACTTCGTTGGGGGCACTCAAAGTTCCCCTTTAAATTCGTCCGTATAGGTCCACGCTTTCATATAGCCCTCATGGAAAAGCACCTCCCGATTTTTCGTATTTTGAAGGTTGTGTCTTCAATATTCCACCAAAATGGCTGAAATTTGGTATTTAGTCTTCAATGTTATATAAAACTGTTCGCCAGAAATATGTCTGTACAGGTAAACACTTTCATATTGCCCCATTTCTGACTAAAATTCGTCGGTATAGGTTCACGTTTCGATATAGCCCCCATAGAACGGTACCTCCCGATTTTCGTAATACTGAAGATTGTGACGTTAGTATCCAACCGAAATGGCTGAAATTCGTTATTTCGTCTTCCAAGAGTTTTAAAATATTCCAGAAGAGTATTATCAGTATAGGTCCATGTCTTCCTATATCACCATAGAAGCGTACTTCTTGATTATCGGTATTTTTTAAGTTTTAGCTGCATTCTCTTACCGAAATATATGAAATTTGGTATTTAGTCTTCTTTGAGACTAAAAACTTTCCGTCAGAAATTTGTCGGTATAGATCGACGTTTTAAAAAGCCGCCATAGAATGGTGCCTCACATTGTTTTACCGAAATTGCTGAAATTTAATATTAAGTCTTCTTCATACACGAAAGGGAATTAATTATTCCATTTTACTTCAATACATCTTGTGGTGGAGGGTATAGCAAGTTCGGCCCGGCCGAAGTTAACGCCGTTCTTGCTTGTTTTTTACATCGCATTATTTCTTAGAGACTTGGATTACGTCTGAATATGGACTACATCGGAACACTCTTTTGGGTACCTCCCATACAAATTTTAGGAAGAGTGTCGTTTGAGGGCTCGTCTCGGATTTGTTAAATTTTTTGCATTTTTTTGTCTTTGTGGCCCTTGTTACGACGGTAAAAATGTTTTGGGGCAAAGTCCATTCTTCTTGGGAAATTGCCCCAAAATTAAAAAAAAAACCATAGAGCCTGCCAACGTGGTGCAATGGCATGCACACCCACCTTGCACGCTCAAGGTCGTGGGTTCGATACCCAGGCCAGGCAAAACATGAAAATACCCCTCAGTAATGTTGACGACATTTCTGAGTATTTCAGCCATGTAAAACTTCTCTACAAGTGGTATCTTAGGACACGCCGTTCGGACTAGGCGATAAACTGTAGGTCCCATATCATTGAGCTTAATATAAATCGGGGTGCTCTCATTGATATGAGAGAAGTCTCCCTTGTCCCGTATGGGATGTTTGTGGAACAATTATATATATAGAGCCTTTATAAATATTCAGTTTACAGTCGGCACAGCTGACTGACACTTTCTTACTTGTTCGTCATTAAACAAGTAAAAAAGTATCAGTCGGCATTATCTTCGGTAAAAATTTCCAAAGGATCCTCGAACAGACCCTTAACCACACAAAAATGTTAAACAATTGTGTGGGTGGTAACGCAGGAAATAGTCCGACAGAACCAACATTTGACCGACAGAACCAACATCCGACAGAACCAACATTTGAAGTTTGGGCAAAATATTTACAGATCCAAAGTTAGAAACAAATCGGTTGCTATGTTTATGAGATATCGCGCGTAACATTTTAGCGAACATTTTCGAAATTTTTGTGGGGGTGGTACCGGAACCGAGCACCACCTTCTTCTAATATTCGAAGGAATATGACGATATCCAAAGTGTGGACGAACGCAGTATTCGGTTTGAGCTCTCCGGCCACTACATATGGTGCCATAGGGGGTTTTTACACCTTTCGGGCTGTTTTCTCAAGAAGTAAATGCAAGATGCTTCCACAAAAATCAAAGTGATTCGAGAGCAGGTCTTACGAAATTTTGTGTGGGAGGTACCCGAAGGAGTGGACCGATATGGTTTATCTTCGAACTTAAACTAAATTTGCACAACATATTACGAAGGCCACATTTATGACCGAATCGGCAGATCCGTTCGATAGCTATCTTGCGCTCCAACCACGACACACGGTGTCATAGGGTTTTTTTTTGTACCTTTCAGGCTATTTCCTCAGGAAGTATGGACTTGCCACTGATAAAACTTATACCTCGTGTGGGGGGCAGTTGCTACAACAAAAATCAAAGCGATTCGAGAGCAGGTCCCAAACTGAACTTTTCCGAAATTTTGTGTGGGAGGAGTCGACCGATTGAGTCCATATTGGAGCCTCATCTAAGTCCGCTAGAAATTTCACGATGTACCAAGTATGGACCAAATCGGTTCTCCTTTCAAGAGTTATCGTGCTCTCAAATTTCCGTACATTTTCGAACTTTTGTGTGGGAGGTACCGAAAGGAGCGGACCGATATAACCCATCTTCGAACTTAAACTAAGTTTGGGCAAATATTACGAAAGACAAATTTTGGACCGATTTGGTTGATCCGTTCGAGGGTTATCGTGCGCTCCAGTCAGCCAGACAGACGGACATGGCTAAATCAACTCCAAATTGTCTGAAACACATTTCGTCCAAACATACTTGGGGTCTAAAACCATTATTTCGATGAGGCATATTTTGAAAGTGTATAACCCTCGCTAGCCTAAATGCTGAAATACGGAAAATAATACCTTACGTTTCCAGTAATGACGGCGTATATACATATGTATGTATTTTCTATATCTCTGGTATGTTAGCAACTTATGTATCATATCAATCATATAAAACAAATTCCTTGGAAAATAGTGCCCAGGTGTAGTGGAGTAGGGTATCACATGGGCGGCCCTGTCCGACTATAACCCTCTCCTACTTGTTTTTATACCCTCCACCATAGTATGGAGGGTATATTAAGTTTGTTTGTAACGCATTGAAATACTCATTTGCGACCCTCTAAAGTATATATATTCTTGATCAGGGTAAAATTCTGAGTCGATCTGTGCACGTCCGTCCGTCCGTCTGTGGTAATCACTCCAGCATCCACAAAAATGGAGATAGAACGCTGAAATTTTGGGAAAATGTACCATATAACGGTACCCCCCTATTTACGGTATTTTGCCGTTTTTAGCTACATTTTCAGATCGATTAAGCTATAATTTGACACTTAGGGTTCTTAAGTGTCAATAAACTCATATAACAAAACTAGTGGACGTAGATCAATGTTTTGGAATAGTTCCCATATAACGTTACCGCCCGATTTCAGGTATTTTGACGATTTAAGTCGCATTTCTAGACCGAATTAGCTATAATTTGATATTTAGGGTTCTTAGTGACCAAAAAACTTATATTCGAAAAAATTATGAACATAGGTATAGCCCCATATAACGGTACCTCCTGATTTTCGGTATTTTGAGATTTTTACCTACAAGTTTTAACCGAATTAGCTGTAATTTTAACATTTGACATTTGAAGTTCTTAGTGGTCACCACACCTCTCCACCAAAATTGTCTGAAATTTTGGGAAAATGCGTCTTTAGTTTGCAGACAGGTCAAGTTCGATGATGGGCTCGGTCCACGTTTTGGTATAGCCCCCAAATAACAGTACCCCCGATTTTCGGTATTTTGACGTGTTTACCTTCATTTTTAAACCGATGCACACTGCAAAATATGAGCACTTTAGCGGAACTTTACTAATAACTTTTAAAGGAAAAGGTGTAGATTCCTAAAATTTTGCACAAATGTTTCTTTTATTAGTGGACAGTGTGGGGCTCAAATTGGGCCACATATACTCGCGGTTTCCTGTAGCGCTCATGTAACGGTGGCTGCCGTTTTTACGTTTTACATTCATCTTTCAATCGATTTTGATGCAAATTGGTATATTGGGTTTTCAGCGGATAGAAAACTTATGTACAAAATATTTTCAATATAGGTTCGCGTTTTGAAATAGCCCCCACATGGCGGGTTCCCTCATATTGGGTATTTTAAAGGTTAAAGACAAAAATTGCAGCCGATTTTGATGCAAATGTAAATTTTAAGATGTTAGCGAATAAAAAACCTCCTCACACAAAAGCTGTCAACATAGGTCCACTTCTGGGTGAAGCCCCACAACCCTACACATCTATTAAGGATTAAAATATCAATATTTTTTGTTTTTATTTGTATCTATAATGTTTATTGGTCCATTCAGCAGGTTTGCACCATTAATTTTGTTAAAATGTCTTTCCGATCAAGTTCAGGTCTGCACTGCATAACAATTTTTAACGTATTTTGGTATTTGCACCGCAGCATCTAAAAATGTTGCACTATATGTAAATCACCAACATTTAAAGGTCAAAACTATGAAAAATTGCGAGAGGTTTCTTAATTTTACAGAAATTATCATAGTTAGAATTAGTGAGTCCATTTCTTCAAAACACAGTCAACAATGGCGTTCATTGTCGCGTTTACCTTCCATTTTTGGAAAATGCAACTGAATGAAATTCCCGAAGTATTTTTAGAAAATCTTGAATATCTCCAAAGACCGCGCGATACCGCACCAGTTTTATAGCTTTGCGAACAGAGGAGAATCCAATTTTTCAGATTATATATATCTTAACACGTGAATGTACGTAATTCACTTTTGAAATGACCACGGAAAATAAAAAATTACAATTTTGAAAACTTAAAAAATCACTTCTTTCCGACTAAAATTGCACGAAAACAATAAGGGTTTTTTGCATTTTTTTAAAGTGTAAAATATCATAATTATTTTGTAAAATATTAAGAAAAATAAATCATGGCATACTGACTTACCATTTGTCCGCGCCACTCCATTTTTTTAATGAATCAAAAATACATTTCTTACAAAAAAAATTAAAAAAACAAAAGTGCAACTTTAAGTGCATTTTTAAGTCGTTTCGTGAAGTAAATCGGCAAACTGAGTATGGACCATTTGCAGTGGAGTACTTAGCTAACGAATTCAATAAAAGTTTAATTAATTTCAGGTACTTTAAAAATCCCTTAAAGTTCCACTAAACTTCCCAAATTTCGCACTGTGCGATGTACCTATAATTTGACATTTAGGGTTCTTAAATTTCAATAAACGTATGTAACAAAACTTGTGGACATAGGTCAACGTTTTGGCATTGCCCCCATTTGATATTTAGGGTTCTTAGTGACCATAATATTCGAAATAATTATGAACGTAGGCCCATGTTTTGGTATATATAACGGTACCTCGGTATAATGGATTTCGGTATCCCCATATAACGGTATTTTGAGAATTTTACCTACAAGTTTTAACCGAATTATCTGTAATTTGAACATTTGACATTTGAAATTCTTAGCGGTCACCACACCTCTCCACCAAAAATTGTCAAGAAAGGTCGATGTATTGATAAAGCTCCCATATAAAAGTACCTCCCGATTTTCAGTAATTTGATGATTTTAGTTACAATATTCAACCGAACTAGCAGTAATTTGACATTTGAAGTTCTTAGTGGACACAACACATCTCCATAAAAAATTGTCAACATAGGTCCATGTTTGGATATAGCTCCCATATAACGGTACCTGCCATTTTTTAGTAATTGGCAATTAGAGCTAAAATTTTTAACCGAACTAACTGTAATTTGACATTTGAAGGTTGTAGTGGTTACCACACAACTGCATCAACAATATAACGATACTTCCCGATTTTCGGTACTTTGAGGATTTTACTTAAAATGCTTAACCACGTAGGTCCATGTTTTGGTATAGCCCCAAAACAAACCTCCCGATTTTCCGTAACTTAGCTTTATTTTTTCGACGAACATTCTGTAATTCGAAATTTAAAAGCCAACAAAAATTCTGCAACAAATATTGTTAATATTTTCGTATAGCCCACATACCTCCGAACTAGCTGTTAATGACATTTTAAGTTCCCAGGTTATGTACCGATTTTCGGTATTTTGAGGATTCTAGCTAAAATTCTTAACCGAATTAGGAGTTATTTGACATTAAAGGCTCCCATCAAAAACTGTCAACATAGGTCCATGTTTTATTATAACCCCTATATAACGGTACCTCCCAATTTCTAGCCCCCCAAAAATTGTCAACATACATATTTAGATATAGGCACCATAAAAAGGGCCTCCCGATTAAAGCATTTTATGTACATTATCTGACATTTTAACGTACCCACTTCATGTTAGGGACAGGAATGAAAACTAATTATTCCATTTTAGTTCAGAATATTTTATTTTACATTAATACGACAACAGCTTCCGCTCAAATTATTATTTTAAAAAATCCCTCGGTGAATCGGGCTAAAACATTTTATTTTACCGAAATGCGTTCAAAAGTTATGGTATAGTAGAAATGTTCGCGAGTTATAATACCCCATACTTTAGTTTCAACATAAGGTTTGAAAAAGTGTATATTCGTGTTGAGTGGTATACATATGTACATATATAAGATCTCCGAAGCTGCAAGGGAGACTTCTCTCATATCAATGAGTTCACGTCGATTCATATTGGCTTAATGAAATGGCGCCTACATTTTATCGACGAGTCCGAACCGGGTTCTTACGACACCACTTCTACAGAAGCTTTTCATGGCTGAAATACTCAGGAAATGCAAAGCCAACATTACTCAGAGTGGGTCTGACACGGTCGAAAATTTGTATGTTATGGACGTGGTTACTTACAACTGCATCACGGTGGCTACCTATGATGAATGTTATAGGAATTTACAAATCGCTGTCGACTAGGAAGTCAACATTTTTATCATTCGGAGTCTGGCAAAAAAACGATCGACTTGGGAGGTTTGTTCAAGACTCTGTAAAAATGCATACTTTTTAACTCTATCGACAAATGCATATGTTACTATACTAATTTGTCAAGTACATAGCATCATTCCTGAACTTTGTTCAATCAACCCTTATCTAACATGATACATTCAATATAAATATGATCTGAAATGGCACAGAGGCAACGACATTTTTAAACCAAATCAAATATGAGGCAATTAGCAATTTAACAATAATCATTATCAAATATTGATATCTAATTTATTCCAAAAACGAAAATTGCCGAATGAAAAAGCTTTGATTCCCGCATTCACCTTCAATTGGAATGCTATGGCTGGCAATCAGCGGTAACAGCTGCCAGCTAACAATTCTAATCTTACCACTTACTTCCTTTTGCGTTTGATGCAACTTTTTCCGTTCAGCACAATTGGTATTTCTTGTTGTTGCTGTTGGCTTGTTTGTGCTGCGCTTACTAATCACTATTTGAGGCAAACTAAAACGTATTGCTTTGTTAGCTGGCTGGCTGATATTCTTTGTTTCTTCAAATTGTGCTTATGATACGGGTATTTTCAATTCACAATTCGCGTCTTATTGTGCAACTTCATTTCTGCTTATGTACTGTTCTATTCACATGGAATGCGGAGAAAGTAGGCCGTCCGTCGCACTTGTAGATTCTCAGACAACATTCATGGTTACCAAGAAGAAGAAGCATGAACGAATGAAAAAGCAATGAACTATCAAACGGCGCAGCAGCATTTGCCGATAACTGGCCAAGTGACAGATAGACCAACCAGCCAACCGAACAACAGACATTTAGACTGGAAGACTTCCAGACTGTTGTGGTGGCAGCAATAAAGACAACGGCTGACTTGAATATAATGCAATGTAATAAGCTTAGCTTCTATTTTCTTTATTCAATTTCTTTGTCCGTTCCTGCTGACTCAATTGCACTGTTTTCATTCATTCTCATCCCGTGCTTAGCTTAAGATTTTCTTTTTTACTTTTCAGTTAAGTTGAGTTGTTGTGGCCATGTCTAAAGCTGTCGCGTGTAAGCCGCATTCCATGCAGCATGCACTCATCTGCATTTTTATACAGTCGTTTCTCATATCTGAACTTGTATATCGGAGCAAGTTTTCAGATTTTCTTTTGGCATTCGCGATTTTTTTCTTTTCTTCAGTTACGAAATCATTTGCTCTAATCCCAATTACTATTTTAAGTGCATTGGATTCTTGTTTGCCTTTTTGTTTTGAATAGGGTTATAAGAAAGAAATCCCTATGAAACAAAACTTTGAACTTCCAGCACATGTCCAATCAAGTCATTTGTACAAAACTAAGAGAATTTCTGAGCGGTGCGAAAAACGAAAAACAAAACATTGATTCATAGAAAAGAAAAAAAAAACATATGAAGAAGTATCAGTCGGCTTTGCCGACAGAGATATACCCTCAGCCTATGTAAATTGAAACTTTCATCTACGGACAGATCGACATTTTTTAGGGTCTTTTCCGAATTTTGTGGCCTTTTTTGTACATTTGAACTTGCCGCAATAAATGTGAATTAGGATTAAAGTTCAAAAGTGTTGCGAAGGAGGTACTTGAAGGCATGAACCGACATAGTCCATTATGAAAGTGGATCTTATTTTGGGAGTCATATCTTTTCGATAGATATCGGGCCCACTAGTAATTTCGTATATCTTTTGGACCAGTATGCCAGGAAGAATGGACATTCCCATGCAAAACATAATATCGCTGTAAAAAGGACCACAACGAACAGCATCGGTATACATTTCCAAAGGATCTTCGAACAGACTTAGGCACAAATGTTGAACTTTTGTGGGAGAGGTACCCTAAGGATAGAACCGATATGGGCCATTTTAGAAGTTAAAATAAATATGGACAAAATATTAGGAAGTATGGACCAAATTGGTTGCCCCGTTCTAGAGATATTGTGCATACCCTTTTAGTGACATTTCTTAAATATTGGGGAAGTTGTGGACCGGTATTGCTCATTTTCGAACTGAAAGTAAGATTGGACAAAATATGACGAAGGACATATTTTGGACCAAATCGGTTGATCAGTCCGAGAAATATCGTGCTCTGCAGCCACTACTTATGATGCCATAGGGTTTTTTACACCTTTCCGGCTGTTATCGCAAGAGGTATAGATTTTCCCCTGAAAAAATTTACCGTTGTAATTGAGGCAGCGAATGCAAGTTGCTTCAACAAAAAGTAATTCGAGAGCAGGTGTTAAAGTGACATACATACATATGTTCCCACAAAATCCCCGAAGGGACAAGGGAGATTTCTCTCATACCAATGAGTGCACGCCGATTCATATTGGCTCAATGATATGAGACCTATATTTTATTGCCGAGTCCGAACGGCGTGTCACGACATCACTTGTAGAGAAGTTTTTCATGGCTGAATTACTCAGCAATTGTCGCCAGCATTACTAAGGGGGAATTTTGTCACCGTTGTAAATTTGATGTTGCTTGGCCTGGGATTCGAACCGCAGACGTTCTGAATGCGAGGCGGACGTGTTAACCATTACACCACGGTGCCCCCATGGTCAAAAATTTTGTGGGGGGGGGGGTACCCGAAGGAGTGGACAAATAAAGTCCATATTCGAACCTGATCTATATCTGGTAGACATATTGGGATGTGTAAAGTGTGGACCAAATCGTTCACTCCCTTCAAGAGTTATCGTGCATAAAATTGTTCCCAACATTTTTGAACTTCTGTGGAGGAGGTACCTGAAGAAGTGGACCGATATGACCTATCTTCGAACTTAAACTAAGTTTGAACAAAATACTACGAAGTTCGCACGGTGTCATAGGGGTTTTTTTGCACCTTTCAAGCTATTTTCTCAGGAAGTTGTATGGGGGCCAGTGAGTACAAGTGGCTACAACAAAAATCAAAGCGATTCTAGAGCCTCTCCTAAACTGAACTTGTCCGAAATTTTGTGTGGGAGTACCCGAATGAGTAGACCGATTGAGTCCACTTTCGAACCTCATCTATGTCTGGTAGAAACTTCAAGATGTGCAGAACATGGGGGATGTACCCGAAGAAGTAGACCAATACGACAAAATATTACGAAAGCCAAATTTTGGACCGGATCGGTTGTTCCGTTCGAGAGTTATGGTGCGCTCCAGCCAGCCAAGAATAAATTAAATGTACTTTAAGATCTTTTCATTATTTGTTGATTTTCCGGGAAAATAAAAACAAATTTAGAAATATTTTAACATCAGCGGATAGATATAACATTCTGTTAACGAATTATACATATGGGGATTTCTGAGTGAAATCGGACACTTTTTCAAGATGAGGTTTTTGATTTCCTTTATTTTTTGCTGTGGCGATGCTGCTGATTAACAAAACATTTTAGTATATTTTCAAATTTTTTTTGACTAACGGTTCCAGAGATATCGCGCCTTGAAAAAGTCAAATTCTGTAAAAACTACATGCAAAGAAATACTCACAACTTCTTTAATATTGGTCCAAATGGGACCATCTTTTTTTTTGATTTGTTTGTTTTTTTATCAGCTATCGAAAGAAATATTTAAAAGAAAAATGCACAGTGGGCTTCAATGCAATTTTCGGGATTTAATATTTAAAATCAATTTTTAAACACGATTGCACCCTTCGATTTTTTCAAAAAAATTTTATGTTAAACTACGTTCAATTACAAAAATTTTAAGCCCTATGTGGTAATGGGATTCGGACGATTACTATTTTTTCTGATTTTTTTAAAATTTGTCAATACAATTTTTCCTTTATACCTTTGTCCAAAATTTATTATTTTATTAAAAAAATTAAAAGTTTCATTTATAAATATTTGTTTTGATTTTATATTTATGAATTTATCTCAAACATCTTAAAACCTGCGTCATTTTTCGATTTTGAAAATGCATCAGCGAAAATTCCATTAAAGTCCACTGTGGATTTTTTTTTTCTATTTTTTATGATAAATATATAATATATAATGATAAATATGTACTCTTAGCTTCGAAAATACAGGAAATACAAATTTTGAACAAAGGTATTAAGGAAAAATTTTATTGACAAATTTTAAAAAATTCAGAAAAAATAGTAATCATCCGAATCCCATTACCACAAAGGGCTTAAAATTTTTGTAATTGAACGTAGTTTAACATAAAATTTTTTTGAAAAAATCGAAGGGTGCAATCGTGTTTAAAAATTGATTTTAAATAGTAAATCCCGAAAATTGCATTGAAGCCCATTGTGCATTTTTCTTTTAAATATTTCTTTCGATAGCTGATAAAAAAACAAACAAATCAAAAAAAAGATGGTCCCATTTGGACCAATATTAAAGAAGTTGTGAGTATTTCTTTGAACATAGTTCTTTAAAAATGCGATAGTTTCAATGGGCGATATCTCTGTACCGTTGGTCAAAAAATAATTTTAAAATATACTAAAATGTTCTGTTGACTAGTAGCATTAATTGAACCAAAAACAATTGAAATCAAAAATTACTTTTCTCCGAACTGACCGATTTCACTTGGAATTCCCCATATATTTTCTTATTAAAACCTAAAGGGAATTTTTAAATATTTTTTCTTTATAAGGGAACAAAACCTCCTACAACTTTTGGGTGCAGCATCCAATTTTGTGAACGCGAACATATTTGAAACCACAATTTTTCTCTTAACCTAAGTACCAAAAATCGCGGATGTGCTCGGAAAAAAAATTAATTTTTTTCCCAATGGTATTGAAAAGGAAATTTTAAATTTACCATATACCCTCGTTAGCATAAATGCAGAGGGGATAAAAATGGGTTGAAGCCAACTAGTCGTTTTTGTTATACCCTACACCACTTTGTGGAAAGGGTATTATAAGTTTGTTTTGGTAAAAATGCATGTAACACCGCGAAATATTGGTCCTAGACCCCCAATGTGGCATACCAATCTTCATATCTCGACGAGATAAAGCAATTTTGAGAGTGTGTCCGTCCGTCCCTCCATCCGTCCGTCTGTCCATTATAAATTGCAATCAAACTGCAGACCGCAATTATGTACCGATCATCACGAAATTTTGCATGGAGGTCGGGCCTAGACCAGAATAGACAGCTATTGTTATTGGTGATGATCGTGAAATATTTAGCGGGTGAAATGCAAAACAAAATTTTTATCCTATTTTGTAGCTGCTCTGTAGGTCGCAATAATAGTCCGATCGCATTAAAATTTTTAAAAATGTAAGAGTATATGACAAAGAAGAAGCTTGCAATTTGAGATGGTGATCAGGTAGTATTTAGATGGTTAAATGGACCACGACTTTTGTGTGCAAATTGTGAATTTTTTTAATATATAGCTTATATCTTTATTCCTGGAAGACATATTACAGGTAAATAAGGTGTACTTGGAAAAGGAACTCTAGACCTTTCTACTGATGCCATTTGTGTTCATGTACATGATCAGTAGACATCGGATTTTTACATGTTTTTAAAAATTATAATGCAAATAGTTCGTCTATTAAACAAAAGAAGCTGGAGCTTTCTACGTATTATTGATTATTTTCAATATGACATCGAATTTCTATCATTGGAACGATATAATTCTATATAATAACAAAATATGCAAAAATCCCATGTCTAATGATCAGTTAACAGAGTTACAGCCTAATATATCGAGTTATTTGTTTGTAGTGTAATCATATACACGCAAGAGTTTAAATCGAAGAAGATGCCTACAATTTTGGATGATTATCTGATATTATTTAGTGGGTGAAATTGACCATTACTTTAGTATGAAAAATATAAAGCTTTTATTTTTTGTCCATATTTTAATTCCTAGAGGGCATATACCTGCAAAATAGCCTATATATGGAAAAGAAACTACTGATATTTCCCCTGATGCAAATTGCAATAATGTGTCTGCTTGATAACGGGCTTACTGCCTAATATATAATGGGTTTTGTGTAGAGAACCACATCTTCCTTCTACAAATTGTCTCTATCATGCAAATTACGTGGAGTCCAATTTTAGAGTGTACTCGGTGTATTATGTCGTGCTTATATATTTATTTATATTAGGTGTTTTCCAAAAAGAAACCCAAATATATAGCAGAAGGGGCTAAACAATGTCAATTTTCCAAGTTAGGAATATTTTTTAGAACTGTATGAAATATAATTGTTCCACAAACATCCCAGTAGGGACAAGAGAGCACTCTCTCATATCAATGAGTGCACCCCGATCCATGGGACCTACTGTTTATCACCGAGTCCGAACGGCGTGCCCTAAAACACTACCTTTAAGGAAGTATTACATTGCTGAAATACTCAGGAAATGTCGCCAACATTCCTGAGGGTGTTCTGCTACCGTTGAAAATTTGATGTGGCCTGAGCTGGATTTTTTACACATCAAATTTTCAACGGTAATGTTGGTGACATTAAATGAGTATATTAGCCATGTAAAACTTCTCTACAGGTGGTGTCTTAGGTCACGGTGTTCGGACTCGGCGATAAACAGTAGGTCACATATAATTTAGCTAATATGAATAGGGGTACACTTCCTGTCCCTTCTGGGATGTTTGTGGAAAAATTATTATATTATTATTTAATTTTGATTTGTTGAAAGCTAAGAAAGGTGTAGGGTATCACAGGGTGGCCCCGTCCGACTATAGCCTTAGCTTACTTGTTTTCTCTCGATTTGTGAGTAAACCACACCTCTCACGATTTTCCTGTTAAAGTAAAAGTAGAAGCAATCTAAATAAGGATAATCTCACTAATGTATTTCTTTTCAAAATTTGATTTGCTTCTACCATTAAATGATGCTGACACATTGAAGCCAGATTTTCAGTGTTGTTATAAAGAAAGTAATGATGAATTTAATCCAATGGGGGAATACTCCAGACTTAAGCAATCATATGATTGAATCTTCAACTATAACAAAACAAACAAAAAACAGCGAAGGCACGCGCAAAAGGGATTTTTTTAAATTCCAACAACATACTCACAGGTAACTGTGTTGATGTTTTTTCAACTTACAGAAACCGATGATTTCTTGTTGTTGTAACAGTGTTTATTATTATGTTTGTATGTTCGTTCTTCTGTTCAATCTGGCTCTGGTTCTATCTCCAGTTCCAGGAAAGTGGCTGCTTCGATGGGATGTAACCACAGATCCACTGGAGTTAGATGAGTAGGTCTGACTGCGCAGTTGAAAAGGTGTTTTGTGTCGTGCGGGCCCATGCTGCATACTGGGCAGATGCCTTGCACGGCGCGGTCGATTTCCGCCCAATAAGAATTTAGGCGACTGCAATATCCCGAGCGTAGTTGAGCCAAAACTACTCAAGTTTGTCGTGGCAGCTGACGCTCGTCAGCTGCGTTCGATGGGTGATGTATTTCGAGGACTTTATTCACACTATATTTGCTTATGGCCTTAGCAACTGCATCCGTGTGAATACTATTTAAACCTGCTTGATATGCCTGTTTATCTAGGGGTTCCCACCTATATTGTTGGACCTTCCTCTCTACAGCATGCCCGAATATGTCGGGCCTAGCCAGCAGATGGTGTTTGGGATGGCTCTCACGGTAACACCCAAGTAAGTACTGGAACGAAAGCATCTCATTGTGTTGCTTTACTGGAAGAATCTTTGCCTTCTCAGGTAGATGATTTCTTAGTTGAATCGTGCTGTCAGCTTGCAAATATTTTGTTCTGGTGTTTTTTTGGGAAAGCCGAAAATTGAGCATCATTCTCATCAACATGAGAATACTCGATGCTTAAGCGTTCAGTTTTTCACTAGAAAACTCATCATTTGAAAAACTGAAAAGCCATTTGATAAATTTTGCAAGCTGTCAGTGCGTTTTGTACTCTCTGTAAAGAAAGTAATGATGAAGTTAAGCCAATGGGGGAATACTCCAGACGTAAGCAAACATGTTTTTTGAAATGTTCTTCTATTTTCATTGCGCAAACAAAATTTTTCAAAAAATTTTCAAAATATTATTTATAGGATTGTGGAAATTGCGATTCTGAGTTATTTGATATACATATGTGACGTGAATGTAGTCTACACAGCTTCATAGAAATCTGCATCCAAACGCGGAAATGTTGTGCGAACATTTTTCTCAAAATCAAGTTTTCCGCGTCTAATATTTGCAATTGTCATTAGAATTCCTCGTACTCCATTGCACATTTTGGTTTTTTATGTTCCGGAACCAATAAATCATTCCCCGTGAAAATCCATCTACTAAAACGCGAGTTACAAGAAATTCCAAAGTAGAAAAATTACCTACTTTTTTTTTTTTTGAAAATATCGCGTATTTCATCGCTTTTTCTGTGGGTCGTTTCCACTGCAATGAAGAAACTAGTGCAGCATCTTCGAAGATTTTCATGGTGACAGTAAAACCGGATGCGAAAAAAATTGTATGCACTTTGCGAAAATTAGCGATATTTTATAGGTTTTTTAATGTTACGATGCAGCCGATGCTACATCTTTGCCTCCGAATTAAATTTCGAAAAATATATACAACTTAAAAGATATGGTCTTGCTGTACATTAAAATCACATGGACACAAAATGACTTTGATAATTACGCGATTTACACGTATTTTAAAATGCATATAAATTAAAATGGGTTATTTGACCTCTATTTCCATTTCAAAAGCCTTGAGATATATCCTCAGCAACCCAATTAGCTTCCTCAATGGGAAAGCTTTAATATGAATGTCAATAAGGCAAAATCCGTCTATTTTATTGGGAGATTTAAGCAAAATTAAGGTAGTATTCCTATAGATTTTTCCAATATTTTCTACTACTGCATGCGAAAAAGTATTTTTTTAAACAAAAAATTATTTTTTTTTACTAAAACATCTGCTTATTTTGGCTGTAACATCGAAACTATAATACCAATCTGTATGATTTTAGTCTTATTTGATTCGCCGTGAAGTTTTGATCCACAAAATTTATGTAATTTTATGACCGGTAAGTGGACCTTTATTTTGAAAAAAGTTGACTTATATTTTTAATTTTATGTACATTCCGCGAATTCTGAGTAACATTTTACATTTATTATGCAATCTACTCGCTGAAGTCACTTCGAGAGAAGTTTATAGTAACATTAGTGCTCATTAAAATAATTAGCGTTTTTATAATTTTTTCTTTCTTAAAAGCCGAAATAAAACCGCCATAACTTTTGTCCGCAACAACGAGAAATTGGCTCGCGAGCATAATCGTACCAAAAATCTTTGATGTAGCGCGAAAAAAAAATTATCTTTTTTTATTGTTTTTAAGTCTGGAGTATTACCCCAAAACGAACTGACAGTGTTGCAAAATTTTACTGATCGCTACCAATATCATGATTTCATCCCGGTTTTTAAGTTTTTGAAATTATGCCTTTTTTAGCGAAAAATAAACTCTTTAAATGTCTAGTACGAGTATTCCCAAATAAATGAGAATCACACTCACTTTTCGGCTTTCCAAAAAAACATCAATTAAGAACTCATGGAGTTCTGTAAGGTGAAGATAACATCACCACAGTTGCCTGTGAGTGATTGCTGTTGGAATTTATTTCAAATTCCCCTGCTTATGCCATCCGCTGCTTTTTGTTTTTTTGTTGTTTTGGTTGAAGTTTCAATCTCATTTGATTGGTTTTAAGTCTGGAGTATTACCCCAATTGATAATTCCCCTCGCCGGGATGAAATCATGATATTGGTAGCGATCAGTAAAATTTTGCAACACTGTCGGTTCGTTTTTGTTTTTTTAATGGAATACGAAATAATTGACAATATTTGTGATACACCCTCGTTAGCATAATGCTGAGGGTATAAAAACTAAACGGATGCGCAAAGAGGAAAATAACCTCTTCAAACTACAAATTAAGAGCAAATGCCTCATAGGTTACTCCATCGCCATACCTGCTGCTGCCAATACCATCCACCAATCGAAGTGAAAGAGGAAAATGGAAGCGACTATGTACAGATATTCCAGCTCAGCTATACCTGTTCCAAACGAACTGACAATGCAGCATCTACGAGTAAAAGGAAGCATTAGTCAACAGACATTGCAAGACGCTTTGTTATAAACTAAACTGTCGTCCCACAGCAGTAAGAGTGGGCCCAATGTCAGTCAGGATTGCACAGGACCATCTGCAAGGAAACCCACCCTGGAGAAGCTAATCTCAGATTGAAAGATGGAAAAGCTCCAATAATCTCCAGAATGTATTAGATGAGTTCAACCTTCAAGGAGATCAATTGTGATGATTTTTGTCGATAAAACAAGTGTGAATACCGAAAAAAAAGACAGGCGCACCCAAGTTAATCAGTTGTAAGCACCTGGATCGCTGGATCGCGTTGTCATGGACGATGAGCTCCATGGGTGGAATAATTCTCCACACATCGAGTACTTCTTCTTGTGCAGGATTTGATGCTCAACTGAAAGCATCATTGGCAATGCTAAAACGGAGATTTAGAAAACAGGCCACTGGAGAGACGACATGAATGGTCCCTTCCACCTCACTCTCTTTCGTAAAGTTTAAACAGATCCCAAGCTCTTCATGTGTTTATTCTGATAATGCCTGAAGCCGGGAACAAGTTGCGTAAAGTCGGGTTATTCATTTCTTATTCCTGAGCTGATCATTGTTTCAGTACTTAATTGTTCCGCGTTGAAGATTTTGAAAAACGTTCTGTAGTTCTGAATGTAATGAGACAACTTCAAAGTCCTTACTTCATAACCCTTTATAAGGAGCTCTTTTTTCTCTCTTTTGTTTGACTTTGCTGTTAGTTCCGTTTGAAATAAACGGATTTTTAACATTTCTACGGCATTAATTGGTTAGAAAATGCCAACTGAATTTGGAAACAGCTTCAGCTCAGTGATGATGGCATGTTTGTTTTATGTACGTACGTATGCTAGTATGTACAACATACATACATATCTTTAACTATGAAACAACACGAGCTAAAGCTGGTATTACTGCTGCAGCAGCTGATTATTGCAGTATTGACCAGTTTTTGTTTGCGTTTTTATGTTGCGTTTTGCACTTTTTTTGTTGTTGTTTTTAATGCAAACACTTCTTGGATGTCACATTTTGTAGTATGTTCGGTTGGTTGGTTGGTTGTGGTATCGTCAACGGCATTGGTTGTTTGGGGTCGTAAGATTTCATTGCGTCTGTCGACGCTGTCGTTGTTGTCATTGCTGTTGTTATAGTTGGTGGTTTTGTTCCTGCTAAAGCTAATGTGCTTTCTGCTGCATATAGTTGTGGCTTTGGCAAATCTAAGCTTGTGTTTGTGGCAAGGTTGCTTGCTTGCAATGTTGCTGTTGTTGTTCTGGTTCGTGCTGCCGCCACATGTCGACAACAATGCACTTGGCAACAAGAAATACGCTCTTTTTATTGCTTCATATAACTGCTGCTGCTACATGTTTTGATGTTAAGCAGCATGTTTTACTGTTTGTTGGCATTGAAATTGTCTTGTCGCAAAGTTGTCATACAAGTTGTGTTCCTTTGGTCGGTCGGTCACATTGGTATGTGACCGATATATTCCTTGTTTTTTTGATATAACTGCGTTTGTTGCGTTAACAGTATTGGATTGAATAATTATAATTATAGTATGATTTAATCAAAATAAAGATTGTTTAAATTTATATATAAATTATATTGCCACAAACAAAAAATTTTGAGGAAGGAGAATTTATTTCGAGTTGACTATGTAAATCTGTTCATAGGTTCATGACTTCTATCGTCACGTTCTTACTGTTTCTGTCGACAAGGCCATATGCTGCTTTCTTACTAAATGATTCCATATCATAGACCGATGCTGTGTTAAAAAAATCAGTATGGATGTATATATTTGTGTTGAAATGTAATTAATTTTTAATTGTATACGAGTGGGTTTAATGTGGATTTAATGTTGCTAACCTGAAAGTATTCCTGAATTAACATTCAAATTCTAATTATGAATGCTAAAGAAAGAATAAAAATTGTGGTATTTCTAGTCAGCAGAAAATCCATTGTTTTCTATAAAATGAAAGAAATCATCATGTATTTTAAATAAAACAAATAAAAAGTCGTTAAGTTTTTATACCCTCCACCATAAAATATTTTTAATAAAAATTTAATAAATGGTTTCCTTTCCTGTTCACAATTTTAGTTGCAAAACTTTTTTGACCACGGATACCCCAAATGTTTAAATTAACTAATCTAATCCAAACAAGTAAAAGCGGCGTTAAGTTCACCTATTAGCCACATTTTACAACAAAATTGGCTGTAATTTGGCACAGTGAGTCCGCAATGAGTATAAAATATCCTTGCAAACATTTGTCAACGTAGGTCCACGTTTTCTTAAAGCCCTATTAGCCACATTTTACAATCATATTGGCTGAAATTTGGCACAGCGAGTCCTCACGCTTTCTTATAGCCCCAATATAAGGGTACCCCGATTTCGAGTATTTACCCAAATATTGGGTAAAAACTCATTATCTGCCGAACCACTTGACGTAGGCTGAAAAAATTTGGCTCAAATCTTTCTTATATCAATAGTATTTTTTACCTATTAGCCACATTTTACAATCATACTGACTGTAATGTGGTACAGTGAGTTCCCAATATGTACAAAATAACCTTGCAAAAAAGTTATTTGATAAAACAAAGAATTCAGTTCAATTTTTGCAACCTACGTCAATTGGTTCGGAAGATAAATAGTTTTTACCCAAGTTTTGGGTAAATATTCGAAATCGGGGTACCCTTAACTGGGTACCTTTGCAAGGATTTTGCAAGGATATTTTCTACATATTGAGAACTCACTGTGCCAAATTTCAGCCAATATGATTGTAAAATGTGGCTAATAGGTAAAAAATACCTTAAATAGGGAGGTACGGCTATATGGGGGCTATATCAAAACATATACCCAGAGATCCCATATTCCAGATGTTCTCTTGATATAAGTAAGATTTCAGCCAAATTTCGTCAGCCTACGTCAAGTGGTTCGGCAGTTAAAGAGTTTTTACCCAAGGTTTGGGTAAATACTCGAAATCGGGGTACCCTTATATTGGGGCTATAAGAAAGCGTGAGGACTCGCTGTGCCAAATTTCAGCCAATATGATTGTAAAATGTGGCTAATAGGTAAAAAATACCTTAACTCGGGAGGTACAGCTATACCAAAAAGTGGATCCAGGGACTCCATTTAAAATACCTTTAATACTATTGATATAAGAATGTTTTGAGCCAAATTTTGTCAGCCTACGTCAAGTGGTTCGGCAGTTAAAGAGTTTTTACCCAATTATACCCTCCACCATATGGAGGGTATAATTAAATATGTCATTCCGTTTGTAACACATCAAAATATTCCTCGGAGACCCTATAAAGTATATGAGTGAATATGAAATAAATTTAGTTTCCATGAAGCCAAGCTTTGCATTATAATAATACGCGAACTATTGCAATTTACCAGTAACTATGACTAGATTGACTAGATCAATTCAAGTGTTTTTGAACAAAGCTCAAAAATTTGCCAAAATAATTTAATTTGCGTGGAAGTTATGACCGCGTAAATGAATAAAAATAGGAAAAAACGTTGAAGCTAACAAGGTTTTTTCGTTACTATTTGATTGCTGATTAAACCGTTCAAATGACGGACATATGTCCAAAGTAAAAGTAGAAGAATACAAAATGAAAATTAACTCTCTAATGTATCACTTTTCAAAATTTCCATTGCATCCACCATCGGATTTCATCCATCGCGGATTTAGTCGCATTTTCTGTGGATCGTTTTCTTGTCAATGAAAAAAACTGACACATCACACGCGGTTTTGCGAAAACAGCGGTTTAAAAAAATTTAGTGGCATGGGAGCTGTATCCGATTTATCCCAAAAATAGTGTGTGATGCTACATCCACGGTTCTTGATGGATTTGATCGAAATAGGATTAGATCGATGTATTTTCCACGGTTGATTGTGAAAGCGGATGCGCATAAAAAGTGTATGTCCTTTGTGCAAATTATAAGCGTTATACACATTGTTGCACACTAACCTGCAGACTACGCTACATCTTAGCGGCCAAATTAAATCCTGGCAAATGTGTACAAATTTCAAATGATACAGTTTTATTTGAAGATTATACCCCATTCAAAGGAACCCAACATTTATTTGAACGTTACCCATATCTTCCGCTAGATGTTAGCGTGTACACGAGAAGTGATTAGAATAAAAAACGTGATTTTTGGGTGAAATTTAACTGAAATAGAAGAATAACTCCGGCCTAGTCTTCTTACATTTTTTTCAACTAACTCACAAAAAAAAATATTTTCTCATACAAAATTTTTACAACTTCTCTCAATAAAATTCATTTTGCTTTGCTATATTTTTGGTTATATATTTTTGGTTCCATTTGAATCGTCGCGACGATTAGATTACGTACATATTTTTAAAATATTTGTCCGATGCATAAACAGCTTAAATTTTATTAAAACAAGTTGCAAGCAAGGATTTTTTTTATTCTTTCTTTATTTCCGCGAAAATTTAAAACTTTTTCACTAATGTTATGGGACCTCAGTAATCATATAGTACGTAGGAAGTAAACACCTGCATGGATACAACTGTATATATCAGTTCCGACATTTTTCAACATTGAGTGAGTATGGATATGTAGAATGTAGTTTCAGTTACAAGTTGATACTGATACTTTTTCAAACAGGTATGATATGAGTTGGTATAGACAGAAAAAAAGGAACATATTTGTTTATATCTGCTTTGTACAAACTGATATAAATGGATATTGGTGTGATACAATAAGTATTTATTGTATGTAGCCCAAACAAAATAGGAATTGAAATAGAAAAATTCCCACAGAGCTGAATTTTGGTTGAAATGTAGGATTTGTCATTACAAATGAGGTCCTAAAAATCTCTGTTGATCTCATGCGTGCAAAGAAACTTATTCATGGTCATAGGTCATATTTTTGGGTTTTTTATATATGTCAAAAACTGTGAGCCTTACCAAAAAGTGACTAAAGCAAAAGACAACGACCGTAAAATTCTCTATAAGATATGGCGTTCCTAAAAGTCACATAATAATGATATGTACATATAAAGCACCTATAACTTATTTGACCCGAAAGTCAGGATACAAAATCTGGTTAGACCTGGTGCTACTGGACCGAGTACTACAAATCAAATCAAAAATGTGAATTTCGGTTTTCTTCAGAATCATTCCATGGACCTATAACAAATTCTGCATTATGAAAACCATTAGGAATAACAAAATCGTTTAATTTGTAATGGAGGGTATATTATGTTTGTCATTCTCTTTGTAACTCCTCCAAACAATAATTTAAGATCATATAAAGTGTATATGTTCTTTATCAGCCTGCTTCTACACCGATATAGCCATGACTGTACTTCTGTGGAAATGACTTTAATGTCCGAAGTATGTATGTGGATAATACTTCGGTAAATGTATTGTACGTCCATTCAGCTTGGACCAACCCCTACCTTACAAAGTGACGGGTCGTTTTAAGGGCTTTTGAATGCATTATTCTCCTAAGGTCAATCCCTGACCAGAACACAAACATTTTCGGCGGTGGTGGCCTGAGTATTTCAGCCATGAAAACTTATTTACAAGTTGTGTCGTAAGACACTCCTTTCGGACTCGGCGATGAAAGTAGGTCCCATATCATTGTGGCAATATGCAACGCTGTGCACTCATTGATATGGAAGAAGTATCCCTTCTCCCTTCCGGGATGTTGTAGGCACATATAATATGTAAGTTTTTGTTTAAACGAACAAAAGGAAAGCAAATATGTTACTCTCTCCATCTCCGTCTCTGTTTAATCACCACCACACCAATTTAAAAATGTAACAAGCTAACACTTCCCTGCGGGAAATAAATTGGTTTAAAGGTATTTTAAACCTAGTTTTGAAATAACCACAAAAAATGCTTCAATATAACAAAACTATTTGCAATAAATATTTGTAATATAATAAAACTATTTTTGATAAATATTCGCGTTTTCATTATTAGTTCAGAAACTTTTCTTGTAGCCCTCGTACATTCCACTCACTGAACCCAGAAAAACATTCAAATTGATGCGTTCAGTTGTAATGTCATGTCTTTAATATTTATTTATCCCCTAAATAATAAAAATGTTGAAAAATTTTAGTTTTGATGAAAGTTTCCTTTGAAGTTATTCACACAAGCCTGTTACACCTATAGTATCTGTTGGTATCTGTAGTATTTGAAAAATATCTGTTGTACAACAGATACTTGAGAACGAAAAAACAAATAAAGTTCTCACTCGTTCATATACAACACAGAACTGTTTCTAACAGTTATGTTATTGTGAGTATACACAACCCAAACAATATCATAACTGTTACACTCATTCCCACATTTATATCATATCATATCTGTTATGTATATGATATATCTGTTTTGTTGATACAAACAGTTATACCATTGCACGTCTTTAGTAGGAAGCCCTTAATTAACAATGTTTCGCAATATAATGGATAGCGTTGTTTTAAGATTTATTTCTTATTATCAGAATTAAAACCGCCATAACTTTTGCGCGCAACAACCAAAATTAGTATCTCGAACAGATTTGAGAATCGGAATTCTTTCCCAATCTATGTACCAAAAACCTTTCATGTAGCTTAAAATTTTTTTTTATGGAAAACTAAAAAATTTTGATATTTCCTCATATATATTATTGATCAGCATAAAATTGTATGTCGATTTGACCATGTCCGTCCGTCCGTCCGTTCGTCTGTCTGTTGAAATTAAGATACAGCTCGCAATTTTTAAGATAGAGAGTTAAAATTTGGTACAGAAGTTTTTTTTTAATTTTTTTTTATGGAAAACTAAAAAATGTTGATATTTCCTCATATATATTATTGTTCAGCATAAAATTCTATGTCGATTTGACCATGTCCGTCTGTCCGTCCGTCCGTCCGTCCGTTCGTCTGTCTGTTGAAATCAAGATACAGCTCGCAATTTTTAAGATAGAGAGTAAAAATTTGGCACAGAAGTTTTTTTTACTTGCAGGATGGTTGGTATTGAAAATGGGATATATCGGTCCACACCTTCATATAACCCCCATAGAACGGTACCTCCCGATCTTCGGTATTTTTATGGTTTTAGCTTCATTATCCTACCAAAATGGCTGAAATTTGGTACGTAGTCTTCTTTAGGGGTATAAAACTTTCCCCCAGTATTTTGTCGGTATCGGTCCACACCTTCATATAGCCCCCATAGAACAGTACCTCCCAATTTTCGGCATTTTGAAGGTTTTAGCTTCATTATCACACCGAAATGGCTGAAATTTGGTACTTAGTCTACGTTGGTAGTATAAAACTTTACCCCAGAACTTTTTCGGTATCGGTCCATGCCTTCATATAGCCCCCATAGAACGGTACCTCCCGATTTGATGAACGTTGTGGCCTCAATATTCCACCGAAATGGCTGAAATTTGGTATTTAGACATGGTTGGGGGTACTAAAACTTCCCCTTTAAATTTGTCGGTATAGGCCCACGCCTTCATATAGCCCCCATGGAAAGGTACCTCCCGATTTTTCGTATTTTGAAGGTTGTGTCTTTAATATTCCACCAAAGTGGCTGAAATTTGGTATTTAGTCTTCAATGTGATATAAAACTGTTCGCCAGAAATATGTCTGTACAGGTCCACGCTTTCATATTGCCCCATTTCTGACTAAAATTCGTCGGTACATGTCCACGTTTCGATATAGCCCCCATAGAACGGTACCTCCTGTTTTTCGTAATATGGCTGAAACCGAAATGGCTGAAATTCGTTATTTCGTCTTCCAAGAGTTATAAAATATTCCAGAAGAGTATTATCAGTATAGGTCCACGTCTTCCTATATCCCCATAGAAGCGTACTTCTTGATTTTCGGTATTTTTAAGTTTTAGCCACATTCTCTTACCGAAATATAGGAAATTTGGTATTTAGTCTTCTTTGAGCCTAAAAACTTCCCGTCATAAATTTGTCGGTATAGATCGACGTTTTGAAATAGCCCCCATAGAATGGTGCCTCACATTGTTTTACCGAAATTGCTGAAATTTAGTATTAAGTCTTCTTCATACACGAAAGGAAACTAATTATTCCATTTTACTTCAATACAACTTGTGGTGGAGGGTATAACAAGTTCGGCCCGGCCGTACTTGTATTAATTATAGAGATGAAATCGAGGAAATTGGCGAGTATACGCGTACCCTGCGGGTAGCGTATCTTCAGGAAAAATGTGGTAAAAATCAAGAAATTGGTTTGGGCTGAAAATTGCCGATAACACTGTGACACAAAATGGAACTCAAAGTCTGGGGGGTGAAAAATTTCTTTTGAATATGAAAGCCCTTGATGAGTATACTAAGAGCCCAAAAGGAAATTTTCGCCATAGGTCAAGTTTCTGAGATATCGCGCGAAGAAGTTTTTGATTTTTTCCCTATAATACTTGGTAAAATGGCTCCATATCTCTGTTTGGCGTTGTCGTAGCTTCATTTTGAGGTGACATATCTTCAGTCAAATCGATTGGCGAATCTTTTTGTAGAACATTCCATTCTTCTAACTCAATGCCTTTCAAGTCCTTTTCGTCCTGAATTTCTTGAACCGTAGTGAAAGTACCACGAGATGAGATTTTTCAGCATCCAAATATTCTACAAAAATGTTGCTCAGATGATTTTAGGTATGGTTCTCTTTGACAGCTAATCGATTTTGTCCCGTTCTCATTGTCCTTCTTGACATTTAATCTGTTTTGGTTCAGAAATAAACTATGTTTTGTTTTTCTGTATATTCGTCATTGGTTATTTATTGGTATGTAGACATAACAATTGGTTATTGCTTATGTAGACATATGGGGTGCTTCTGAAATATTTACCATAAATAGCTCTTGTAATGCTGAACACATTAATAACAAATTTTCTTGGAGGATAGATCCGGTTATCTCAATTTTTGAACCGGATATTCCGACATTAAAACGGATTTTTGAACCGGTTTTAAGTAACCGATTAAACTTATATTTATACCGTTAAAAATCTTATAGAGTTGTCAATCAAATTAAATTAATTCGCTTATGAAAACTTTGCTAGTTGCAGTTCTAGAACAAAAAAAAAAAAACGTTTTCTAAAACCGCTTTTAAGGAAAAATATCAGTACGCGCAAATATGGAGATCAAAGGCTGGGGGGCGAACAATTCTTTTTGGCGATGAAAGTCGATGAAGATAATATTACGAACCCGGAAGGCAGTTATGCCGTAGGTCAAACTTCTGAGTTATGGCGCGATCAAATTTCGTTAGGTTTTTTGTCATGTAGGTATGTATAGGTTGTCAAGAAAGAATTCATTTTGCTATAACACAGAAGTTTGACCTACGGCATAACTCTCCTTCCGGGTTCGTAATATAATATTCATCGACTTTCATCGCCAAAAAGAATTGTTCGCCCCCCAGCCTTTGATCTCCATATTTGCGCGTACTGATAATTTTCCTCAAAAACGGTTTAAGAAAACGGGTTTTTTGTTTTAACACTGCAACTAGCAAAGTTTCAATCTACGAATTAATTTCATTTGATTGACAACTCTATAAGCTTTTTAACGGTATACATATAAGTTTAATCGGTGACTTAAAACCGGTTCAAAAATCGGTTTTAACCTCGGAATATCCGGATCAAAAATTGAGATAACCGGATCTATCCTCTAAGAAAATTTGTTATTAACGTGTTCACCATTACAAGAGCTATTTGTGGTAAATATTTCAGAAGCACCCCAGATGTCTACATAAGCAATAACCATTTGTTATGTCTACATACCAATAAATTACCAATGACGAATATACAGAAAAACAAAACATAGTTTTAATTAATTTAATTAATCGAGCTTTTTATGACCTAAGGAGATTACATTGAAAAATTGATATCTAGCGAAGTCCTACACACACACATCAACCACTATGCGACGATCGTTTCGTTAGCTGGTTAGGCTAACATCATCAGGCATATTAGATGTTGTTGTTGTTGCTAGACAATTTTCGCCATTTGGAGCTCCTATTTATACATCTAAGATTGCAATTTTGCAATTGTGAAGTTCAAATTGAAGCCTTTTATTTCCAAAGACGACTCATTTGTCCCCCTTCTATTCCAGAAATAAATTTTTTCAATGTTGCATTTCATTATTTCTCAACCAAAACCGATTAAATGTCAAAAAGGACAATGAAAACGGGACAAAATCGATTAGCTGTCAAAGAGAACCGTACCTAAAATCTTCTGAGCAACATTTTTGTGGAATATTTGGATGCTGAAAAATCTCATCTTGTGGTACTTTCACTACGGTTCAAGAAATAAAGGACGGGAAGGACATGAAAGGCATTGAGTTAGAAGAATGATATGTTCTACAAAAAGATTCGCCAATCGATTTGACTGAAGACATGTCACCTCAAAATGAAGCTACAACAACGCCAAACAGATATATGGAGCTATTTTCCCAAGCATTATGTGGAAAAAATCAAAAACTTCATCGCGCGATATCTCAAAAACTTGACCTATGGCGAAAATTTCCTTTTGGGTTCTTAGTATACCGATCAAGGGCTTTCATCTCCAAAAGACATTTTTCACCCCCCAAAAATGCTGCTGCACAGTGTAATGAATGATTTTTCTGTATTAAAGGAATATTTTCTTTATCACTGCAGCGCTCACGTAAATATCGTAATTATTTGGTATTACCCTTGACAAATAATGTATATATAGTTTTGGAATCACACTTTAATAACGAGTTAATGGATTTCAAAGATTTTTATAATTTTTTTAAAAAGGAAATTTTCCACTTATTTACTCTTCAAAAGTCGCCAACATATAGGAAGAATTGAAGTTGGCTTCACGCATTAGTAAGCCTTTTGTTTGACATTCAGACCGATAACTGAACTTAATTTATTAGAGGGTAGTTGTCATTTATGAGCTTCTCAATTAACAATAAATCTTTGTATTCAAACCCGGTTCACTTAAAAAAAAAACCGGATCTATAATAAAATTTAGGAAAATATTTATATGATTGCTTAAGTCTGGAGTATTCCCCCATTGGCTTAACTTCATCACTATCCTCTTTGCAGAGAGTAATGTTTACAAAACGCACTGACAGCTTGCAAAATTTACTGATCGCTACCAATACCATGATTTCATCCCGGCGAAGGGAATTATCAATTGGCTTTTCAGTGTTTGAAATGATGATTTTTAGTGAAAACCTGAACTCTTTAAGCATCGAGTATTCTCATTCTCAAGTTAAGCCAATGGGGGAATACTCCAGACTTAAGCAATCATATGATTGAATCTTCAACTAAAACAGAACAAACAAGAAAATATCTATATTTATATATTTTTTATTCCACTATCCGATTATTGTTTTTAGCAATTTATTTACAAAACCTTCAAAAAATTTTTGATTACAATTAAAACGGATAGCAAAAATATCAATCAATCGTAGGCAGACTGAATGGTAACACATGACTGAAAATGTGAAACGTAATAACGAAGCAGAGGGCATGTGTTTTTTGTTTCCTTATTACTTTCTCACTTATTCTGTACTGTTATTACTTCCCCTCGTTGCGTTCGGTACTACGAATAAAACAAACTCGCTTGTGTATTATCCCCCGTGCATTCGCAGTGTAGGGCAAAACTGCCGAAATATTTTATGTTATGGCAAAATATTTTATATTTCTCTAATGAATTGTACCATAAATTTTTCTTTATTAAAAGGAATAATATCAAAAATTCAAATAATAAGATAACGCCATTACAGTTGACATTTTTAAGGGTTTTTTAGGTTTTCACGATTTTGCTTGGAAACCGCAAGTCCTATCGAAATGGGACTAGAAATGTTGTAGCTATGAAAATTCTCTAGAAGATTGACTCCTATGATATCTTCGTTGTTTTTACCGGTGTTGATATATAGAAGTTCAAATTAGGACAATGGATTGACTATATCGCCTCCTTATAAAACAATGTCATGACTGAAATTTCCCAACTTATACTTATATATCTCAAAAAAGGTACAACCTAGGAAAAAATTACGAAAGCCAATCTTGTAGACACTTTTTACAGCTACAACACATCTTTTAGTCCCATTTCAAAAGGATTTGCAGTTTTCAAGCTAAATCCTGAAGACCTAAGAAAAAAATCTGAAAGTTTTATCTGAAACTTTATATCTCAAAAATGATAAAACCTAGGAAAATATTAATCAGCCAATATTGTACAACGTTTTCGTTGGTCCCATTTCGATAGGACTTGCGGTTTCCCATCAAAATCGTGAAAACCTAAAAAAAACTTAAATTGTAAACTTTGATCGCGGTTTATTAAAAAATCCATCCAGCGATTTTTTCTTGTTTTTAGATTTGTCTCATCTATAAACATTGCTGTTTCAGAATCTGCAAAAACTTCCCTGGTGTAAGCGGTTTTCATTTAAAGTTAGTTAAGGTGCTCTGTGCATAACATTGTAATATAAGGAGGAGATACAGTCAATCCATTGTCCTAATTTGAACTTCTATATCTCAATAACGGTAAAAACTACGAAGATATCATAAAGTAAATCTTGTAGAGAATTTTCATAGCTACAACACTTTTTAGTCCCATTTCGATAGAACTTCCGGTTTCCAAGCAAAATCATGAAAACCTTAAAAACCGCTAAAAATGTCAACTTGAATCGCAATTTGCTCCGGCGATTTTTTTGTTTTTTGATTTTTCTCATCTATGAACATTGTAGTTTCAGAATTCGCAAAAACTTCCCAGGTTTAAGCACATTCCATTTAAATTTGGTTCCAGAGCACCGTGAGATATTTTTTTAAGAATAGATAGAATTAACTAAATTTACTCCAAGATGTTTTATATTTTTTTATTTTCCGCGATAATAAAAACAAATGTAAGAATGGAATTGTAAAAAAATTTGCAATTTCATATATTCTCTCATCTAACACTAAAATGTTGCTCGTTTAAAACAATTTATCAATTTAGTGGACTGTAATTCAACAATGTAATTAATTTATTTTTAAATACATGTACATTACTTCAATGCAAAATTAAAATAACATTAATCTTTGCTAAAGGATTGTCCCATCTTGTTGCTTCACTTTACCGCAACGACAATCCATTTAAACAAAGAGCCTTGAAATCATCAATCGAAGGGAAAATCGACTTCATATTCTTTATCATCTTCTTGGGTTTCTTCAATTCAATCAACAACAATGAAAATTCGAAGAAGAGAAAACCCTAAATCAACATTGAAGAGGATGTTATGGTGCTGTTGTTGCAAATTCATCTGTAATGACATTTGGAATTCAATGAATTTTTACCGACAATTTCAGGAAAACTTTATTCCTTTCCGTTGTCCATCACAACGTACTTACACACACACACAATGCAATTTCAGGACTTGAATGATATACACAGAATAACACATGGTTATTGACTATTTAGTGACCGGAAACTTGAAACGGAAGTTTACAAAACCATCAACAACAACAAGGAAAGTAAACTAAATTCATCTTCATGTCCAACCAATGTCGTCGGGATACCTGAAACCTGTTTTTTTGTTTCTAAGGTTTGATGTGATTGTCAGTCAAATGGTAAATTTAGAGGCTGATACAACTCTCACTGTCAGCAGCAATTTGAAATATTTGAGATGGTTCCAAAGGAAAAGTGGTAACTCATTGTGTCCAAAGCTGATATGTCAATTTCGACATTTGTCCAGTTGTTAAATTTTAAAAGGGGAGAAATATGTTGCATTGTATTCGAATAAAGAATGCACGTTACAGTAAGAAAGAATGTCCACCATGTGACCACTAGGTTAACTCCCACGACAAAAAACAAGCTGGTACCACAAAACAAAAACATGTTATTAAGCTGCTGTACCGGTGGTCAACAAGTTTTTTATGTCCGTACCCCAAGTACTACCGACTAGGCACTTAGGGACTTAGGGCAGGGCAGTTGAAAAGTTGCAGTGTATCGTACGGGCCCGCAATGCTGGAAGACAGGTTGGAATATTTTTCCGTCCGTAGTACTAATACTCGCTGTCCACACTGGCGCAGCTTGGCTTACCACAAACCGACCCATGGCGTTATATGTTGTCAATAAGGTTTCTTAAAATGCAGCCCAAGTGCTGCCGCCTAGGGACTTGCTGACCTTTTTCTTACTTACAATAACTGTGGCATGCCCGAACAACGTGAACATGCTGTCGAATGGGACCCCTAGAATCTCGGGTGTAGTTAGTGGTCGGAATTCTGCTACAATCGACCATGACACTTCTAGATCGACTCAGTGCTCACCTCTGCAATCCATGTGGTGAGCAGAGTGGCCCGAGATTTAGTGTGCGGCGTATTTGCATATTTTGCGCATAGAAAAAGATGGTGAGATCGGTCCTATAGGAGTGTAACCATTCACGATGGACTTCAGAGAAGGTACCTGGCGCCAATATCGTACAATCATCTGCATACGTTACGAGCTTAATGCCGTCTGGGGGAGTGGAATACAGGAGAGTTAAAGGTTAAAAAGTTACGGAGATATCACACCACTTTGGGGAACCCCTGTGTCACTCTACAGAGCTTGGACTTTTTGTTCCTGAAACCACGTACGACTGCCGTCCACACATATATGGTCTGTTCCAGTACTACACATTTCTAAACATTTTTACTCCGATAACCGATTTTTCCTTTATGTTATCGGAAAAAATAGTAAAAATGTGTAGAAATGTGCAGTACTGGAACAGACCAATAATTTCCAACATGGCCGGTTTGTTTTACAATATTAAAGGATTTTAATTAGTTGGGAAGCACCAACACTGTCCTATCGCACAGCTTGTTCTTGTTGAGTCCTCGACGGATGTGTGTTGAAATGGAGAACAACACTGATTTCGTGACGTTCTGCTTTAGAAACCCACGGTGAAGATCGACAACTGTATAGCTTACATGGCTTACATGGCTTCAGTAGCGGGATCATCCTGTCCATTTTCTAGACTTCGGGAGCGATGTGGGTGTCAAGTGACAGGTTGAGAAGTTTGGTGAGATACCCAACTCTCTTTCAGCTTTACCATGGACGCTCCATCAGGGTCCAACGGTTTGGATAATTGATAGGAAGAGATCTAATGCGACGACGTACTCTTCTCTTCACCCTATCACTCCCGGGGTGCTCGACAAACTGTCGATTCTAATAACATCTTCGCTTCAGTCAGCGTAACGTAGCCAAACGTGAGGTCCTATCTTTCTTCTTAATAGGATTCGAGAGTGATATAACCGTTGCCCACAATCCACTTTTTCCGGCTTAAAGTATCCTACCAAACTGCAAACTTTCAGTGTCATTGAGCTGACACTGGAGTTACTGGGGTTGGCACGACGAAGCTCATCACCCTCATTTGCTAATCCCGTCGCCTGGGAAGTTTGGTCTCACTTCGGATATTCGACCAGCAGGTATATTACGAGCGGCTGCAGTAATGATGATGTCTCAAAACGTTCTCTCTGCTACATAAGAAAGATTGTATAGATCTCTGATTGGTGAACTCTCTGAAACTAGGCCAATTAGCTTTTCCATGATTGATTAAAGTGCGGCGTTCAGGGGAGTTAAAATTGGGCGGTGTGCTTATGGGGAGGTGGTCCGACATAAGAGAAACGACGGGTAGCCAGGAGGCGTCATTTGTCAGACCAGGTGACACGATGGTTATCCATATTTGACAAACTGTGACATTCTCCGCTAATTCCGGTAGGGGCGTTCTCATGGACCGTACAAAACGTAGAGCAATCTAACTGCACAGTCAGCACTATACCCCTTTGGTCTTTGTCGAGGACCTAATGTCACAACTAATGACTAGCATTAAAGTCCGCCAACACCAGACGATTATGACCTTCCAAAGCGGGCAAATGTTTGGCCTATAACCTGGTGTACAGCTGTTTATCGGCGGTATGTGTATGTTAAGCAACTCTACCACGGCAGTTCAACATCTGACTTCTACACCCATCGGTTCAAGCTAGATAGGTCTGTATTGAACAGACTAGTGCTAATTCCTCACCTTCACTTCGGGTGTGATCCTTCCTCAGTACGTTGTAACCATCACATGAGTGTAACCATGAGTTGTATTGAAGTAAAATGGAACAATTAGCTTCTTTCGTTTATGAAGAAGACTAAATACCAAATTTCAGCAATTTTAAAATACCCAACTTCGTGAGGTACCGTTCTATCAAAACTGCGATCTATACCGATAAATTTCTGGGGAAAAGTTTTTAGTGTCAAAGAAGACTAAATACCAAACTTCCGATATTTCGGTTCCGATATTTCGAAAATCAAGAGGTACTCTTCTATGGGGCAAATAGAAAGATACCTGTACTGATAAATCTCTTCTGGAAGATTTTATAACCCCATGGAAGACTAAAAAACAAATTTCAGTTATTTCGGTGGGATATTGACGTCACAACCCTCAGAATTACGAAAATCGGTAGGTACCGTAATATGGGGGCTATATCGAAACGTGGACCTATATCGACGAATTTCAGACTGAAAAGTTTTTACCTCCAACGTAGACAAAATACCAAATTTCAGCCATTTCGGTGGCTGATTTTCGATATTTTGAAGGTTTGTGACCACAACAACGGGATGTACAGTTATTTAAGGGCAATATGAAGGGGGTGGACCTCTACCTAAAAATTTCAGATGGAAAGTTTTGTACCCCCACCGAAGACTAAATACCAAATTTTAGCCATTTTGTTGGAATATTGAGGTCACAACCTTCAAAATTTCGAAAATTAGGATGTACTTCTATGTGGCTATATGAAGGCGTGGACCTATACCGACAGATTTCATATGGAAAGTTTTGTACCCCAAATGAAGACTAAATACCAGATTTCAAAAATTTCGGTGGAATATTGATGCCAAACTTTAAAATACCTGAAATCCGGAGGTACCGTTCTATGGTGGGCTATGCTAAGGCGTGGACCTATACAGGCAAATTTCATATGGAAAGTTTTATAACCCCATTGATGACTAAGTACCAAATTTTCGCCATTTCGGTGGATTATTCTGGCCACAATCATCAAAATACCGAAAATCGGGAGGAACCGTTCTATGGGGGCTATACTAAGGCGTGGACCTATACAGACTAATTTCATATGGAACGTTTTATAACCCCAACGAACACAAAACACCAAATTTTAGCAATATCGGTGGATTATTGTGGCCACAATCTTCAAAATACCAAAAATCGGGAGGTATTGTTTTATGGGGGCTATGTGAAGGCGTGGACCTATACTGACAAATTTTAGGTGCAAAGCTTCATATCCCCAACGAAGACTAAATAACAAATTTCAATAATTTCGGTGGAATATTGTTGCCACAAACTTCAATACACAGTCGAAATCGCTTATAACTTCGTCGTTTATAACGTCATATCGCTTATAACGACGAAATCCGAAAGTCCCGAATTTCTGCCCTTTATATTCCACACAAATAAATATCGCTTATAACATCATCGCTTATAACGTCATACCGGTTGTAACTTCGTTTTTTTGTGAAATATTTGAATTTTGCTATCGGTTATAACATCGAACAATACAAAGAAAAACAAGTAAGCAAAGGCTATAGTCGGACGGGGCCGACCATGTGATACCCTACACCACAACCTGTAGGAATTAGATATGTGCAACCGACTTGCACGCTGGATGCCCGGGTTCGATTCCCATCAAATTGTCTACGGTTACAAAATACCCCTTAGTAATGTTGGCGATATTTCCTGAGTATTTCAGCCATGAAAAACGTCTCTACAAGTGGCAACTTAGGACACGCCGTTCGGACTCGGCGATAAAAAATAGGTCACATATCAATAACTTAATATGAATCCATTGATATAAGAGAAGCCTCCCTTGTCTTTACTGGGATGTTTTTGGAAAAATATATACATTTTACATTTCTAAAAAATATTCGAAAATAATATATTGTGATATCAAAAATATATTTTATACCGGTAGAAATAAATAACAATGAATAGAAATTCAAAAACATGCATGCAAACAAATTTATAAATCCCAAAATTGTTCATGTTCAATTATACAGTAAAGAAAATAGAAGATGTAACACGAGTTTGCTCCAAAATACGTGGAATCTGTAGGTATCGTAATATGGGCCTATACCAAATAAATTTTAGTAAGCTAACTTCTGAGTTTTGGAAAAGTTTGAGAATTATTTATTCAGATTTGTAATTTTAGTTGAAGCCGGCAGGGGATTTTGGAACTTCTGTACTATAATCTGAGGAAGTATGACTTACCCCGGGAAAGGGACCAGAATAGGGAAAGGAAAAAGAAAATTCTTCTTCTTCTTCAAAAAAAGAAAATAATGATCAAATAGATCCGATACGGGTCCTCAAACTGCACTTTTCCCAAATTTTGTGTGGGAGATCCTCGAAGGACGGACCGATATAGTCCATATTCTGACCTACACATGACTGGATGAAATAATACGATGTGCAAAGTTTCGACCAATCAGAAAATCCCCTTGAGAGTTAACTTGCGGATTTGCCGCGCAAGTACAATCTGCTGAAGAAAATTCAAAACAATTCGAGAGGACTCTTAAATTTCCCTTTTCCGAATTTTGTGTGGGAGGTACCCTAAGGACCGATATAGCCTTATCCGATCTATATCTGGAAGGAATAATAATATATGGAAAGTTTCGAGCAAATCGATTTCTCAGTTCGCCAGTTATCGTTCACACAATTTTTCGAAAACAAATTTGAACTTATTTGGGGGAGGTGTGGACCGACATAGCCTACATTCGAACTTAAACAAAGTTTGGGCAAAATATTACGTTGTATAAAATTTGGTTCTAATCGGTAGATATATTTGAGAGTTATCGTGCGCACCAGCCAATTAGACATTAAGAGAGACAGATGAACGGACAGCGCTAAATAGACTCCAAATTGCCTGAAACTAATTTCGTCCAAATATACTTGGGTCTAAAACCAATATTTCGATGAGACACATATTTGGTCATATTTTGTTTGTATCCCCTTTACCCTAAATCCTGAGGTATAAAATAGGTGGCGAGGCGACCCCATGTTGCAATATTTGTATAAAAATACAATTTGACAACTGAACTGAAAATGTCTCTGTCATGAAAGAGACAATTTGTAGCATGGGACGAAATTGTGGTTCTCTGCACAAAACACATTATATATCAGGCAGTTGGTGCGTTATCTAGCAGACACATTATTGCAATTTGCATCAGGGGAAAGGTCAGTAATTATTATTCCATATGTAGGCTACTTTGCCGGTATATGCCCTCCAGGAATCAAAATATGAACCAAAAATAAAATTTGTATATTTTTCATACAAAAGTAATGGTGTATGTCAACCGCTAAATAATGTCAGATCATCATGCAAAATTATAGGCATTTTCTTCAAACTAAACTCTTACCTCTTGCAAAATTTCGTGACTATTGAGCTATAATTGCGACCTCTAGCGGGTTTCTGATTACACTGCAAACAAAAAACTGGATATATTAGGCTGTAACTCTGTTATCTGATCACGTACATCAACATAATTAACATCAATTGAATGGTCAAGAGATCGTCTTCCAAATATTACTCACTAGTGGGGAATATGTCTTTCAGGAACAAAGATATAAGCTGTTTATTAAAAATTTTCACAATTTTCACACAAAAGTTTTGGTCCATTTAACCCCCTAAATATTATCCGATCGCCATCTCAAATTGCAGGCTTCTCCTTTGTGATAAACTCTTACCTTATTTAAAATTACGCGTTGATCTGACTACTATTGAGACCTACAGAGCCGCTAGAAAATTGGATAAATATTATGTTTTTTGTCCATTTCACCCGCTAAATATTTCACGATCATCACCAATAAGAATAGAGATCTATTCTGATCTGAACCCGATCTCCATACAAAATTTCGTGAAGATCGGTCCATAATTGCGGCCTGGAGCGTGTTTACAATTTATAATGGACAGACGGACGGACGGACGGACGGACAGAATAGGGATCTATTCTGATCTGAACCCGATCTCCATACAAAATTTCGTGAAGATCGGTCCATAATTGCGGCCTGGAGCGTGTTTACAATTTATAATGGACAGACGGACGGACGGACGGACAGACACACATCTCAAAATCGCTTTATCTCGTCGAGATATGAAGATTGGTATACCACATTGGGGGTCTCCGACGAATATTGCGCGGTGTTACATGAATTTTTACCAAAACAAACTTATAATACCCTTTTCCACATTGTGGTATAGGGTATAAAAATGTCTCTAAATATTTTGTTGTATGTTATTTTTTCAAACTCAAACAACAAGAAAATACTAAACATATGCACAACATGTTCGAAGGTGGGATTGGACTCACATGTAGGCAGTCTCAAGTCAATAATTCTTGAATTTTTGCCTCCCAATGATACATCTGTTTTACAACCGATGGACCAAGGTGTTATAAGTTAGTGCCAGAGGCGTGTTTAGCTGTATAAACTATTAAAAAATGTAGTTACTCAGAAGTTGTTGCAAGCAAAAAATGTGTTTTGGGAACCCTTTCCAAACTCATATCTGTGTTAAATTTTAAACTTATGTTAGAATTCAAAAGCCCAAACTAAAATAACGGACCATTTTATATTGAACCATATCCTATATTAACGTAATATATCTGCTGCAAAATTAATTTAATATCGTTATTTTTATTATGTTGTTTTTAAGACATTTGAAATGAATTTTATATTAACTTAATAAATCCACGTATTTACACCCAAAAGTCACTACACATAATATAATTTCACCTCTTTCGTTTATAACGACTATCGCTTATAGCGTCCGATTTTGGCCAGTCCCTTCACCGACGTTATAAGCGATTTCGACTGTACCGACAATTGGTAGGTATTGTTCAATGGAGGCTATATGAAGGCGTGGACCTATACCGATAATCGGTAGGTATTGTTCAATGGAGGCTATATGATTTTTGCTGGGCTACAATAATATAGAGGCTATACCAATACATGGACCAATTTTGCCAAAATTCCTAAATTAGATAGGGAAATGTATCTAAAAATATCTTCAATAGGGTAGAACCTGTAATTGGGGACTATATAAAGTGTTGACTCAAGTCTCAACTAACAGTTAGTTCGGTCAAAAATGTAGATAAAATCCTCAAAATACCTAACATCGGGTGATACCGTTATACAAAAAAACATATGTTGAACATTTTTTATGGAGAAGTTTTCTGACCAGTGGGAACCCCAAATGCAAAATAACAGGCACTTGGTTAAAAAATTTACTTAAAATCCTCAAAATATCGATAATCGGGAGGTACCGTTTTAGGGCGGTTATGCCGAAACGTGGACCTATATTGAAAGTTTTTGATGGAGAAGTTTTGTGACTGCTGGAAACCTTTAATGTCACATAACCGATAGTTTAGTCAAAAATATGGTTAAAATTCTCAAAATGTCAGAAATCAGGAGGTATCGTTATAAGGGCTATACCAAAACAATGACCTACAGTATCGGCCAAAACTAAAGCACCCCCTCAGTACATATTTTTAAAATGAATTTTTTTTAAGAAAACAAAGTTGTAATTTTTATTTGTATTTTTCATTTTCTTTATTTATATCCATATTAATAGAAAACACAATCAGAATGTATTCAGAATGTAATAAACAAAAGTTAAAACTCAAAAATCATTTTAGGTCGTAAATGTAACCGGACAAAACTAAAGCACCCCCCTATTTGAAGTATAACAAAAACCATTGAAATCAAAATTTCGTTGGGCCTCCTCTATTCTGGATGACACAATCACATCTTTTAGACATAAAGGATTCTAAATAATTAATTATTGCAGGCGAAATAATTGATTTTCGGAAAATTTAGCTTAAATCCTCAAAATACTGAAAATCGGAACTTATCGCTATATGGGGGCTATACCCAAACGTGGACCTAGGACAACGATCTTTGGTGGATATGTTTTGTGACCACTAGGAACCCTAAGTACCAAATTACAGCTAATTTAGTGGGGAAATATGGCTTAAAAATTCAAAATTCCGAAGATCGGAAGGTACCGCTATAACGATGCTATACCAAAACATTACCCGATATTGTTCATATCCATCCGAAAATGATACTACAGCCTCCTCTGGTGAAATACAAAATCGCTTAAGTTTAAAAATTAGAAAAAGAACGATTCACAAAAGAACGGTAGACGTCGACTTATTCAGTCGACGACCAGCAAGAAACCTTTAATATCGACTAAAAGTGAATTGGATTAGAAAATGGAGGATACTGCTATTTTCCGATGAAGCTATATTTAATTTAATGTATTCAGATGGTAAAAGACGTGTACCAAGTGGGCAACTGTTAAATCCTAAATATTGCTTGTTGGTCGTCGTCGACTGAATAAGCCGACGTCTACCGTTCTTTTGTGAATCGTTCTTTTGCTAATTTTTAAACTTAAGCGATTTTGTATTTGAACAGAAGAGGCTGTAGTATCTTTTTTAAATGGATATAAACAATATCGGGTAATGTTTTGGTATAGCATCCTTATAGCGGTACCTTCCGATCTTCGGTATTTTGAATTTTTAAGCCATATTTCCCCACTAAATTAGCTGTAATTTGGTACTTAGGGTTCCTAGTGGTCACAAAACCTATCCACCGAAGATCGTTGTCCTAGGTCCACGTTTGGGTATAGCCCCCATATAGCGATAAGTTCCGATTTTCAGTATTTTGAGGATTTTAGCTAAATTTTCCGAAAATCAATTATTTCGCCTGCAATAATTAATTATTTAGAATCCTTTATGTCTAATAGATGTGATTGTGTCATCCAGAATAGAGGAGGCCCAACGAAATATGATTTCAATGGTTTTTGTTATACTTCAATTGGGGGGGGGGGGGGTGCTTTAGTTTTGTCCGATTACATTTTCGACCTAAAATGATTTTTGAATTTTAACTTTTGTTTATTACATTCTGAATACATTCTGATTGTGTTTTCTATTAATATGGATATAAATAAAGAAAACGAAAAATACAAATACAAATTACAACTTTGTTTTCTTAAAAAAAATTTCATTTTAAAAATATGTACTGAGGGGGTGCTTTAGTTTTGGCCGATACTGTATGTATGTTGAAAATCTTTGATGGAGAAGTTTTGTTTAAACATTGTAGCTAAAAATCCTAGAAATACCGAAATTCTTGAGGTGCTGTTATATTGAGGCTTATAACATAACGTGGGCCTATGTAGCCCTTCTTTGAACTTGACCAGCATACGACAAAAATACACTCGGGTGCAAAAATATCATTCTCAGTTATTGTGGACGCTAGAGTGATTGTAACATATGTGTGGCTATATCGACTCGGAATTTTTTCCGGCTCAGAAATATATATGTACATGTACTTTATAGGGCCGCAGGTGATTATAGCAATGCGATTATTTCCATACTATAAAAAATTACATAACTACTTTTGTTACAAACCATCCGAAAAACTTAATAGAAGGCCCAAATTTTTAGCAGCCATTGAATTTGCTAATGTAATCATATGACAAGGATATGTAAAGGCTGGACCACAACTTCAAGGAAATCATAGATGACACCTTAAACGAAGAGAAAATGAAATAAACCCAAAATCATACAAACAAAAAACGGGTTAGCAGCAGTCAATGGAGTATGTGAGCAAACCGAATAAATGCAAATAAATGTTTGATTTAGTGTGACAGTTAGGAAATGACCAGGCAAGTTAAATTTTTAAAGGGATATCCGAACTGATTTTAGTGGACATTTTTGTCAATTTGCTTGAGTTTGATCAATATCTAAAAAGCTAGAAGACAAAAAGATGAGAAATGACACCAGGAAGTAAGGCGGTGTAATGTAAGTGCTGACTATTGCCAAGATTGACAGCGCATGCAGTATTTATGTCTACTGCCATAGAAGCTCCTTGCATCAGAAGCCATGTAACGTTAGCTTGCCGAAAAAAGGCAATGAACCAAAATTTGTCAATCTTTTTGTTGTTTTAGTTGCTGTGTTTTCTTCTAATCTTGAGTAATGAAAACATAAATTATTTCCTTGTATTCCCAAAAAAAAAGATAGCCACAATAATTACCACACAAAATAAACAGACAGACAGCGCCACCAATACAATAAATGTAACAACAAATGCCACTCAGACTTGGTTAGAAGCATTACCATTCTGAGTGATATAGAGGAAGAAAATCCATCCAAATGAAACAATCAAAACGAAAGCAGGCAACAAACAACGAAAAAGAATTTTGTATTCTTTGGGGTGTAGAAGCTAGCAAAAAAATCAAAACAAAAACATTACATAACATTACAGAAGATTACTCAGACTGAGGGATTCCATTTATGAATTAAAATGCAAATTATTTATAAAAGAAACAAAAATATAATAAAAAACAACAACAAAGAAGAGCGATGAAAATGATACTGCACTTCTAATTCCAACATTTACATAGTTTTCAATGTTGAACAGAAAATTTTGTCAAGTAAATAGACAGCTCTGCTGGTGGATATCAACAACGACGTCATTGACAAACATATCATTTATTGCTAAAACAATGAGAACAACAAACAGCAAATTCCAATGCATTATTTGTTTTTGTGGCTAATAATCCATCAAATATTTTTGTCTGTGTGAAACCTGAGATATAGCAAAATGTACATTCGGGTGTTGTTAATTTAATTTATATACCCTCCAACGGCCCACGTATTGGACTAGACCTCATATCACCCGATACCACCCGATTTCTGTAATCTTGAAGTTGTTATCTACATTTCTAAATTGGCTGTACTTTGGCATTTGGGGTTCCCCAGCAGTTCTCCAACCAAAATTTGCGGACATAAGTCCGCGTTTTGCTATGGCTTACATATAATGGTAGCAGATATTCCGAAATTTGTATCTGCATTTTCCAAATTCGCTGCAATGTGGCAGTTCGGGTTCCCAGTGAGTGGACGTCCTCAAGAACCCTCATCTATCTCGATTAGATAGTGCAAACTAGTCAGGAACAGTTGGTGAACAACTCGAAAGATCTCACCCTCATTTGCTCAAGAGAAATCCTGAACTAAATAAGCTCTTTCACATCTTCATGACCGAAGAGACAAAATCGAGATCAAAGTATACATTGAATACCATAGGCATCAAGCGATGACGACGTGATTCAACGCCCCATAAAAAAATTCAACTCTTTTAAAATACAACACCTTCTTCAAAAAGAGGCCCTGTTACCACCCTGACAGGACAGCCCTCAAAGTCGAAGGATGCTAATTCAAAGGAGATAGATCGAAAATATATTTAACCCGCAATGCATAAAGCTGGGAAGTTTGACCGCGACAAAACCTACATATGTACCTGAACGTGTGGTTCCCATCAAAACCAATCCTTCTTCATCAAAGACCACTGCGAAAAAAAATTAGGTCAGCGGAGGAACCACGCCCAAAGCTAAGAGGCCCAACCCGAGGCAGGAACCCAAAACGTCCACCTCCTGTGCCTATTACCAAAAGACTGAGAATAGGTAAGTTACCACTGACAAGTTAGCCTCACAAGCATGTGGACATGCGGAGATGCTTCCCAAGACTAGGATGTGATTCGAATGCTCACCGTTTCTACTGGGTTAGCAGTGGCACAAATACCGGAGTTGAGTCCCTATTCGAGTTTATATTAAAACATAATCTTAGAACCTGTAATGAAAGCACCTTTTATAGCGATGAGGTTGTCAGTCCTTTTACTCACACAGGCAGAAGATTTCAACCGGTCTGGTGGTGGAAAGAATTAGCAAATCTTAGGAAGATCAAGGAAGCTGTTCACAGATTGGAAGAATTACAAGATGTCTTTCAATAAGTCAACAGTGAAATAAAGAATGTATTGAATTTTATAAACTACGAATAAAAACAATCGTTTATGCTGACGAGTTGGTACTGGTTCCTGACCCGGCATCTTTTTATGTCTTTTATACTTTACAACTAGCAAAATGCCCGCTACTTCGTATGCGGAAAGGGAATAATATACAAATAAACAATATTTCATATGAAAATGGTGGACACTGAAAATGTTGATGTACCAATACCTATTTTAATTGATATTTAATTTCTTTTAAGTACTGTTCATATACCTTATGTTCGAATTTCCAAAAAATACCCATTTTAAATTCCATTCCATGTTTTATTAGGTACGGGTATTTTGAAGATTTTATTCACATTTTCTTACCGAAGTATCTGCAATTTCGGCATTTGTGATATCAACCTGTAGCAAACCTTTAGTCAAAAAATGTTACTTAAGACGCACGCTTTGTTTGACATGGCCCCTATATGTAACTGTTGTTTTTTACACATTTTAATTTAGCCCTTTTTGTTCACAGGGGATAAAAACCTTTTTGTAAAACAATAGTTGCATAGATTTTCGTTTTCAAATGTACTTTCTAAAACGTTCAGAATAAAAAAAGAAACAATTTTCTTCAAAAGATACGTTTGACTGTTTGATTTCAGTGTAAAATTTAGAAACCACCTTCTTTTAACGCACTAATGATATAATTCCATCTTCATTGCTACACCCAACGTAAAATTTAATAGCATTTAGTACATTTCGCATTTCTTAATAAATCATCCAGCCCTCAGCCTAATTTTAGAATTTGTATGCATTTCAAAATATCTGTATCTAAACACCAACACAATCCCTCATACAACAATTCGAAATTCCGCCTATATCCCATCACGCAACACCAAACTGGTACCAAATTTAGTATTTATAGTATGTATAAGTTTCAAAAATTACTTCCTTTTATCCAAAACTATATCCCAACCGCGATTTAGTATTTTTCTTATACATTAGTACGAATTTCCAAAACTTCCTCTCTATCTCCACTCTAAACGTAAACTGATATACTAATACCGAATTTCACAATTTCAGCTCTACCCCTTTACACACTAACAATTTGGACCAAATTCTGTGCCATTTAGTATAATATCAAATTTCCGAATTCCACCTCTATTCATAATAACATTAATACTTTTCGTATGAAAGTACGAATTTTAATAACTATCTCCAACAGTAATTGCGAATTTCAGGATTCCACCTCTATCCGTCCACCCAAATATAAAATTGTAAATTTAGTACCATTTACTACTTTTCATACCCATAAGTACGAATTTCCAAAACTTCCTCAACCCCACACTCCAACAGTAACCTTAAATCGAAATTTCAGGATTCCAGCTCTATTCGTTCACCCAGATATAAATTGTACCAAATTTAGTACATTTAGTACTTTCCGTACCCATAAATATGAATTTCCAAGGCTACCTCAATCCTACACTCCATCAGTAACCTTAATTCGAAATTTCATGATTCAAACTCTATCTGTTCTACTAAATTTAAATTGTACCAAATTTAGTACCATTTAGTTATTTCCGTACCCACGATATAACTAAATGGTACGAATTTCCAAGTCTAAGTCAATCCTACAGTCCAACAATAATCCTAATTCCAAATTTCAGGATTCCAACTCTATTCGTTCCCCAAAATGCAAATTGTACCAATTTTAGTACTTATCGTACCAATAGGTACGAATTTCCAAAACTTCCTCAATCCTACACTCCAACAGTAACCTTAACTCGAAATTTCAGGATTCCAGCTGTATCCGTTCACCCAAATATAAATTGTACCAAATTTAGTACCATTTAATACTTTCCGTACCCATAAGTACGAATTTCCAAGACTAACTCAATCCTACAGTCCAACAGTAATCTTAATTCCCCAAAATCCAAATTGTACCAAATTTAGTACTTATCGTACCAATAAGTACGAATTTCCAAAACTTCCTCCATCCTACACTCCAACAGTAACCTTAACTCGAAATTTCAGGATTCCAGCTGTATCCGTTCACCCAAATGTAAATTGTACCAAATTTAGTACCATTTAATACTTTCCGTATCCATCGAACGAATTTCCAAGACTAAGTCAATCCTACAGTCCAACAGTAATCTTAATACCAAATTTCAGGATTCCAGCTCTATTCGTTCCCCAAAACCCAAATTGTACCAAATTTAGTACTTATCGTACCCATAAGTACGAATTTCCAAAACTTTCTCAATCCTACACTCCAACATTAACTTTAACTCGAAATTTCAGGATTCCAGCTGTATCCGTTCACCCAAATACAAATTGTACCAAATTTAGTACCATTTAGTACTTTCCGTACCCATAACTACGAATTTCCAAAACTACCTTAATCCTACACTCCATAAGTAATCGAAATTATAAATTTGAGGATTCCAGCTTTATCTTAATTACGGTTAAATACGGTGATTTGATAAAAAAAGCTCACGCACAAAAAACGTTCGAAGTTTTTATATATGAGTTTTTTTTTTTTTTTGAAAAACTTTTGGAGTCATTTTATGCACATATATAACTCAAAACAAGCTTTAAAATCACACAACATAACTAAAATGACATAAGCTTTTATTTTTCACCATATATATCATTTCATATCATATATAACGTTATTCCATATATCATATTAATCGAAGGTGGTTTGTGCGTGACCTTTTTCAATATTTAAATGGAATACAAGTTATTTTAGTTATTAATATGCAAGAGGTCATTCATTCATGCAACAGGAAATAATAACATAGTTGAGGTATATACATACATCTAGTGTGCACTGACTAAGCCGAAGCAGAGGGTGTGAGTCGTAAGAAGGATTTGAAGAGATTCGGCAGAGTTTTCCGACCCGGTGCCAACATTTCACTTTATATAAGTGGGATTTGAGTCACCCTTTGTCATTAGTTTACTTTGTCTACCTGTATCTTTGGTGATATCTAACGATATACAAAATTCAATCCAGAATTGCTATTTTGATTTGCTTAGCTTATCATTGTATGACTGCCGTTATCCGCTTTGGTAGCTGGGTAAGTTGGGTAAGTACCTGTATTGAATATACACGGTGCGCCTTAACTAACTTTGAATGACTGCCGTTATCCGCTTTGGTAGCTGATGTTAAAAGATTTCGAGCTTGGAAATAAAAAAGTTGGGTAAGTACCTGTATTGAATATACACGGTGCGCCTTAACTAACTTTGAATGAAAAGTGCTTATACCCGGGAAGTTTCTGCGGATTATAAAACTACAATTTTCATATATGAGAAAAATCGAAGAACAAAAAAATCGCCGGTAGGATTTTTAAATAAATCGAGGGAAAAGTTCACATTTTTAGGGTGTTTTAGGATTTTTTTTTAAGAACGGCAAGTACTATTGAAATTGGACTAAAGCAAATTTTGTAGCAAGGCTTTCTCAACGTAGATGGACTTTTTTGGCATTAGTAGGTTGTCCTTATTTCGGAACGAAATAGTGTTTCGGAAATGTTTCCAGTGCTGACAGCACTCAATAATACCAGATCCTGGATAGATGCTAAGAAGTCAACCTTGTTATACCCTCCACCATAATATGGAGTGTATAATTAAATTTGTCATTCCGTTTGGAGCACATCGAAATATTCATCGGAGACCCTATAAAGTATATATATTCTTGATCAGGGTAAAATTCTAAGTCGATATAACCATGTCCGTCCGTCTGTTGAAATCAAGATAAAGCTCGCAATTTTAAAGATAGAGCGTTGTAATTTGGTATAGAAGTTTTTATTACTCCTAGGATGAAAATGGGCTATATCGGTCCACGTTTTGATATTGACCCAATAGAACGGATTTTCGGTATTTTAAAGGTTTTAGCCTCATTATCACACCGAAATGGCTGAAATTTGGTACTTGGTCTTCGTTGGAGGTACTAAACTTTCCTCCAGAAAGTTGTCGGAATAGGTCCATGCCTTCATATAGCCTCCACACAACGATGCCTCCCGATTTTCTGTATTTTGAAGGTTCCATATGAAATTTGTCGGTATAGGTCCACGCCTTCATATAGTCCCCATAGAACGGTACTTCCCCAATTTTGGTATTTTCAAGGTTGTGGACACAGTAACCCACCGAAGTGGCTGAAATTTGGTATTTTGTCTTTGTTGAAAGTAAAAGCCTATCTGACTGAAATTTGTTGGTATAGCTCCACGTTTCGATATAGCCCCCAAAGAACTGTACCTCGTAATTCTGAAGGTTGTGACGTCAACCGAGCAACTAAAATTTGTTATTTAGCCTTCAATGCACAGTGGATCCACCCATTGGCCAAAAATATAAAAATGAATGTCAACATTTTGGTACAACATCTGGTAACTCTGACAGCTATGACATGGACCTTTTTAAAAATATATTAGTTTTTGTTTCATTCGAACGCGATCTTCTTAAGAATAGCTTCAAAACTCGGAACATTTGACTAATATTTTTTGTTGTGAGTACAACCTATCCCAGCAAAATGTTCGATGCCAAAGATGACATTCAATCATGGGTGCAAGTGATCTAGCATGTCATCTTTTTAGCATCTTCATCGATGAATTTTATATGAGCGTGGACCCCAAAAGATGACGTTCTTTTCTGGATCCTAAGCATGTCATTTTAATCAATGCGTTGACATGTCATTTCCACCAATGCTTTTGCATGTCATTTCCACCAATGATTTGCATGTCATTTTCACCAATGCTTTGGCATGTCATTTTCACCAACCCCTTGGCATGAAATTTTCATGTCTTGTTTGGAAAATGGAAATGCTGTATTGAAATATGGTTTTCATGAAAAACAAAACTCTTTATTAATTCAAACGAATTCATGAAATAGCTACAATTAATTTATCAGTTTAGTTTTTCAAACGTTTACATCCAAAATTGCAATGTAATCACCACCGCTGCAACGCAAAAGATTACTTCCTCCGTTCTCCGCAACTGATATTCTTTCATCTTACAAAAGGTTTTTTTCAATTTTCTTCCCATCACCAGTTCAGATTTCGACATGGACTCCAAATGCACTCCTTTAAGTATTTTTATTTCGTAAATTCCTTTTATTTTATAATTTTGTTATTTTATAACAACATTTTGGTAATTTATACTCTTTTGTTTAGTGACGGAAATATGTAGGGATCTACAACCCGGCTTGCTTTAGGGATCTCTAAGAACAAAATCTAACGAACGGGGAGGAGAGACTTTTTATGGAAAATACCATTTATGCGTAATTAATTTATTTTTAATTGTTTCTTTCCAAAAGTAGTTTCTTCTTTATTTTCAGATTCTTGTTCCTTTTCGTTTCGGACTTTTTTTTTCAAATTCCAAGAAGCGAGATTTGATTGATTTCATTCTATGTCAGATTTAGAACAGACAAGGGAACTTTTAAAATAAGAATGTGTGCAGTCCGATTCTATTTTTAGCTCGATGGTTGGGACTTCATATAATACCAATTGTATAGAAGTTGTATCATCTCTATTGGATCGATGGAATGGGTACAAATGCTGATGAAAAGATCGGATCTTTCACGACTTCCTTTGCATTGGTTCAAATCCTAATGAAAAGATCGGATCTTTCACGACTTCCTTTGAACCAATGCAAAAGATGACATGAAATCACGTCATCGCAAAGAACCCCTTCCGTCAAATTTTGCTGGGTATATTTTATGTGCAAGTAAATATATTCAAAATATCGCGAAACTAATACGTATAGCAAAATATTATAGTGGATTTTGAAGGAGAAGGTAATAGCTTAATTTTCATTAAAAAATTGTGTTTTAGCGTGTTGTGAAATTCTAGTTAGCTGCATATTTTCTTAGTGTATTTTGTTATGCCAATTCGATCATATATTTAAATTTGATCTAAGGTTTTAGTCATGATGCCTATCAGTGCCCAGCTCGGGAATAATTTTCCAAAGTAGATTATGGATTTAAGATTATTCAGTATTAAAATCAGCTGCCATCTAGTGCCAGACTATAAATGGTGGGCCGCTGACTAAAGCTGCCCTAGAATAGGGTGTTCTATGGATATATTAGCGTATAACTCTGTTATCTGACCACGTACATCAACATAATTGGTATCAGTGGCAAGATCTTCAAGATCTTCTTCCAAAAGTGTCTTACGCTGGCGGTAGGTGCCTACCAGGAAGAACGCTATAAGATCTATATTAAAAATTTTACCAATTTTCAGACAAAAATTTTGATTTTTTTAATCCGCTAAATTGGTTGGATTTTATGTTGTTTTGGAGATTGTTTTGTTTTCCCAAGCCTATTTTTGCATCATAGGATAATCGGGGCCTTTGTTCGTGTAATTTTGTCATTAACAGCATAAAACAATTCTTACCGTTACCCCCTCCAGAGGGGAAAGGGGGTGAATGTTACGCTCGTGGTTTCTTAAAACACTCTTCGCAGCAACACAAAGCTGTACCCGGCGCATTGGCTTGATTTTTACACTCTAAATATTTTCGGCCACTTTCCCCATACAAGTCGATCCACTGTGAAATGGGGTTTTAAAATATTCCAGATGAGAATTATCAGTATAGGTCCGCGGGTTCCTATATCCGCCATAGAAGCGTACTTCTTGATTTTCGCTATTTTGAAGGTTTTACCGAAATATCGGAAATTGGGTTTTAGTCTTCTTTGAGCTTAACAAGTAAAAAAGTATCAGTCGGCTTTGCCGACAGAGATATACCCTGCGCCTATGTGAATTGAAACTTTCATCTACGGTCAGATCGAATGTATTTATGGTCTTTTCATTATTTTGTGGCCTTTTTTCGGACATTTGAACTTGTGGACGAAAATATGGATTAGGATTAAAGTTCAAAAGTGTTGCAGTGGAGGTACTTAAAGGAATGGGCCGACATAGTCCATTATGGAAGTGGAAGTTATTTTGGGAGTCATATCTTTTCGATAGATATCGCGCCCACTAGTCATTTCAGTGGGTCATCGTATAACTTATGGACCAGTATGCCAGGAAGCATGGACTTGTCAACGGAAAACATAATACCACTCTAAGCAGGACAACAACGAACAACATCGGTATACATTTCCAAAGGATCTTCGAACAGACACTAAACTGTACTTAGACACAAATGTTGAACTTTTGTGGAGGAGGTACCCTAAGGTACCTCCATTTTAGAAGTTAAACCAAATTTGGACGAAATATTCGGAGATCCAAAGTTTGGACCAAATTTGTTCAAGAGATATAGTGTGCATACCATTTAAGTGACATTTTTTAAATATTTGGGGGAATTAGCGGAAGTTGTGCACCGATATTGCCTATCTTCGAACTGAAAATATGACAAAATATGAGGAAGGCCAAATTTTGGACCAAATCGGTTAGTTTTCGAGTTATCGTGCTCTCCAGCCACTACCTATGGTGCCATAGGGGTTTTTTTTATTATTTTCTGGCTGTTTTCTCAAGAAATATTGACTTGCCTCTGAAAACCTTTTCCCGTAGTAATTGAGGGAGCAAATGCAAGTTGCTTCAAAAAAATCAATGTGATTCGAGAGCACGTCTTAAAATGAACTTATCCTTAATTTTGTGTGATAGGCACACGAAGGAGTGGACAAACCTAGTCCATATTCGAACCTGGTCTATATCTGGTAGATATATTAGGATGTGTAAAGTATGGACTAAATCGGTCACTCCCTTCAAGAGTTATCGTGCGACCAATTTTTCCGAACATTTTTGAACTTTTGTGGGGGAGGTACCTGAAGGAGTGGACCGATATGGCTTATGTTCGAACTTAAACTATGTTTGGACAAAATATTGCGAAGGCCAAATTTTGGACCAAATCGGTTGATCCGTTCGAGAGTTATCTTGCGCTCCAACCACTACAGAGGGTGTCATAGGGTTTTTTTGCAGTTTTCAGGCTATGAGACATGTACCGTCGTAAGCGGGGCAGTTAATAAAAGTTGATACAACAAAAATCAAAGAGATTCGAGAACAGGTCCTAAACCGAACTTTTCCGAAATTTTGTGTGGGAGGTACCCGAAGGAGTGGACCGATTGGGCCCATACTAGGACCTCATCTAAGTCTGGTAGACATTTCACGATGTGCAAAGTATGAGCCTAGTCAGTTACTCCCTTCAAGGGTTATAGTGCGCACAAATTTTCCAAACATTTCCGAACTTTTGTGGGGGAGATACCGGAAGGAGTGGACCGATATAACCCATTATCGAACCTAAACTAAGTTTGGTCAAAATATTACGAAAGGCGTGCGCACCAGCCACAGACTGACGGACATTGCTAAATCTTACTTGTTGACAGATAAAAAAGTTAGCGGTGTTTTGGTGTGCTCTCCGATTTTTTACTCTTCGAAAAAATGGATCAAAGAAGAAGGTTTTGGTCACTGTTTTCTTCGACTGCAATGGATTGCCACAAGGTCGTACGGTCAATACTACCTTGAAGTCAAGCGCCGTTTGCGTGTCGTCAGAAACGGACAGAATTGTGGAGAAAACAAACATGAATTTTGCATCCTGATAGCGCACCAGCTCACACATCGATTCTTGTGCGAGAGTTTTTGGCCAAAAACCAAACCATGATCATGCCTCGCCGGTATTTACCGGACTCGGTCTATGACATCCACATGCTACAATGTAAATGTCTAAAGTGGACCTAGTTTATGTAACCAGAAGAATCGGCGATTTTCCGATACCGACCAAGTTCCTAGCGAGTTCCTACGGCATATATATAAATATATAAATCATCTAAAGCACTGAACGGATGGAGGACAACCTCATATTTTCTTTCTTTATGAGTAAAACTCCAAAATAACTTGAAACCTTATAAATAATTATAAAATAAATGTTCATTCACATTAGTCAGCTAGTTATGTATACATACATATATAAAACAAGTAAAAAAGTATCAGTCGGCTTTGCCGACAGAGATATACCCTCAGCCTGTGTATATTGAAACAATTTTTTTTCCAAAAAACGCATGTATTTAGGGAGTTTTAAGAATTTTGGGCGTTGTTGATTAGGATTTAATATCAAAAGTTTTGCGGAGGAGATACTAAAAAGAATGGATCTCCAGACACTATATATGGTACCATAGGGGTTTTTTAGAACTTCAGGGATGTTTGCTCAAGAAGTATGAACTTGCCCTGAAACAACTTTTACCATCGCAATTGAGGCAGCGAATGCAAGTTGCTTCAACAAAAATCAAAGTGATTCGAAAGCAGGTCTTAAAGTGAGCATGTATCCGAAATTTTGATTGGGAGGTACCGGATGGAGTGGACAAATATAGTCCATATTTGAACCTGATCTATATCTGGTAGATATATTAGGATGTGTAAAGTATGGACCAATTCGGCCACTCTCTTCAAGAGTTATCGTACGCACGATTTTTCCGAACATTTTTGAACTTTTGTGGGGGAGGTACTGAAGGAGTGGACCGATATGGTTTATCTTCGAACTTAAACTATGTTTGGACAAAATATTACTAAGGCCAAGCTTTGGACCGAATCGGCAGACCTGTTCGAGAGTTATGGAGGGCAACTCCAACCTCCTCACACGGTGTCATAGGGGTTTTTTGCAACTTTCAGGCTATTTTCTCAGGAAGTATGGACTTGCCCCTGATGAAACTTATACCGTCGTATGGAGGGCAGTGAATACAAGTTGCTAAAGCAAAAATCAAAGCGATTCGAGAGATGTTCCTAAACTGAACTTTTCCAAAATTTTGTGTGGGAGGTACCCGACGGAGTGGACCGATTGAGTCCATATTAAAACCTGATCTAAGTCTGGTACACGCTCCACAATGGGCAAAGTATGGACCAAATCGGTTACACCCTTCAAGAGTTATCGTGCGTACAAATTTTCCGAACATTTTCGAACTTTTGTGGGGGAGGTACCGGAAGGAGTGGACCGATATAGCTCATCTTCGAACTTAAACTAAGTTTGGACAAAATATTACGAAAGCCAAAATTTGAACCGAATCGGTTCATCCCTTCGAGAGTTATCGTGCGCTCCAGCCAGCCAGACAGACAGACAGACGGAAGGACATTGCTCAGTCGACTCCAAATTGTCTGAAACACATTTCGTCCAAACATACTTGGGGCCTAAAACCATTATTTCGATGAGGCACATTTTGCCCGTATGAAAGTGTATATACCCTTCATAGCCTAAAGGCTGAGGGTATAATTATCGTATAGTTTATGTTTACGTATAATATTAGCTTCCTTAGCGAAATCGATAAAAATTCAATAACATTGAGATTTACTGAAGTTCAAATTGACATTACATATCTTTTCGACAGATTTTTAATTTAATTTAAGATTTTACATGTATCACAAAAATACTAATTGAAAATAAAATTTAACATATTTACAAACATTTTATTTAAGAATATACATGTATGTTCGTTTATGTACATACTCGTATACAAATATTTATGTTGTTTGCGAACGAATTTTTTTATCATTTGACAAACACAAGAAGAATAATGTCGAGTTAATCAATAAGGATTTCCTAAGGATTCACACTATATTCCATGGAAATCCCTTGACAAACATGACTTTAATTTACGCACTTGTGTGTTATTGTTGTTATAATGCAACTGGAGTCACATACATACATGTATACATTTGCGAATTCGATGCAAACTTACGCACTCACGCAAAATTGCATACACACACCAACTGCATGCGTAGGTGAGAGTTGCTACAACAATCCGGTACTTACACAAATTCCCCCAATGGATTACCACATAAGAAAAATTACATTGGATTTTTATGCTTTGCATTGGAGTTGCAATGCAATGTGATAGCTACTTTTAGCTTACTTTTTTGTCAGTTTGTTGTCGATGTTACTGTCGAAATGGATGACTCTGGCTGCTACCGGCCTTACTGCTTGGCGTTTGTTTGCTTTCCTTAAAGACAAAATACTAAGAAATTTGATATTCATTTAAAATATTTATTGTTTTCACATAATACTAACTACACATACATATACATATGTATGTATGGACCTAGATGTATGCAAGTTCAGATATTTGTATTCTATAGTTTAAGGACAAAATAAATATTTGCTTATTTGGGATTATTTACAAACACAGTGAGCTTCTCTCTTGTTAGAACGCCTGAGATCATTTAAAAGGTATTATTTTATGGGGTAAACCTTTAAGCGGAATGTCTACGATATGTACACTCCGATTCATCTGATTAGAACCAAACTGATTGAATTTACAAATACAGTTATATCTAACTGTAGGAGGGGAAGTTTTAGTTACATGTTCACAAATGTAGGGTAAATAGTAGCCGAAATTTTCAATAACTAACACGTTTCACATATGCTTTATAACGGTATTTTTCCACGCTTTATAAAAATGTATGCATATCTTAGCCTTTTTACATGGTTCACCAGAATAGAACCATGCTAAAAATTTACGTAAATCGATTATTAGTTGCGGTAATCCTTTAAAAAAAAAGCAAATATAATTAAAAACAAGTCAGAAAAGTCTATAGTCGGACGGAGCCGACCATGGGATACCCTATACCACTATCCCTGGACAATCGCTCTCCACGGAACTTCTTTTCAATGATTGTGAAAATTTAATGATCAAATATCAGAGATGTAATGTATAATACTTATGACCAAAACCAAAAAGTTATCTAGCATGACAAAGACATTTTCGTAGCAGGAAAGAAAAATTTAGTTCACACAAACTAAAATGTAATGAAACCCACTTATGTAGTACTACTGCTTCCGTTGTTTAACCGCTACGTTATTGAAATTTTTACCAATTTCACACAAAAGTTTCAGTCCATTGAACCCGCTAAGTATTATCTGATCTTCACGTTGGTTTGTACGCTTCTTCTTCATAATAAACTCAAACTTTGTTTAAAATTTTGCGGGTTATTATTTTGACCTACAGAGCCACTACAAAATTGGTTAAAATTTTGTTTTTGGTCCATTTCATCCCCTGAACATTTCACGATCATCACCAAAAACTAATCATTTCTATTCTGGCCCGAACCCAGCTCCTTAAAAAAATCGTTACAATCGGCCCATAGTTGCGTCCTTAATCTTGTTTACAAATTTTAATGGACGGACACACATCGCTAAATCGCTTTATCTCGTCGAGATATGAATTTCGGCATACCAAATAAGGGGTCTAGGACGAATATTTTGTGGTGTTACATAAACTTTTGGAGAGACAATAAGTAGCAAGGGATAAAAATGTGCTTCTCTACACCGAACCCATTATATATTGGGCAGTAGGCCCGTTATCTAGCAAACACTTTATTGCAATTTACATCAGAGGAAAGGTCAGTAGTTTTTTTTCCATATGTACTCTACTTTGCGAAATATGTATGTCCTCAAGGAATTAAAATATCGACCAAAAATAAAATTTTTATATTTGTCATACAAAAGTAATGGTCCATTTCACCCGCTAAAGAATATCAGATCGTCATTCAAAATTGTAGGCATCTTTTTGACCTATACTCTTGCTCGGTGCAAAATTTCGTGACTATTGATGTATAATTGCGACTTCTAGCGAGTTTATTATTACACTACAAACAAATAACGGAATATATTAGGCTGTAACTCTGTTATCTGATCATGCACACCAACATAATTGGCATCAATTGAAAGGTCAAGCGTTCCACTTTCAAGTATATCTCACTTGTCCGGAATGTCACTTCCAGGAATTATGATATAAGCTGTATATTAAAAATTTTCACAATTTTCACACAAAAGTTTTGGTCCATTTAACCCTCTAAATATTATCCGATCGCCATCTCAAATTGCAAGCTTCTCCTTTGTGATATACTCTTACCTTATATAAAATTACGCGTTGATCGGACTATTATTGAGACCTACAGAGCCGCTAGAAAATTGGTTAAATATTATGTTTTTGGTCCATTTCACCCGCTAAATATTTCACGATCATCACCAATAAGAATATGGATCTATTCTGATCTGAACCCGACCTCCGTACAAAATTTCGTGAAGATCGGTCCATAATTGCGGCCTAGAGCGTGTTTACAATTTATAATGGACAGACGGACGGACGGACAGACACACATCTTAAAATCGCTTTATCTCGTCGAGATATGAAGATTGGTATACCACATTGGGGGTCTCCGACGAATATTTCGCGGTGTTACATGAATTTTTACCAAAACAAACTTATAATACCCTTTTCCACATTGTGGTATAGGGTATAACAAGTAAGAAAGGCGTTAAGTGCGGCCGGGCCGAACTTGTTATACCCTCCACCACAAGTTGTATTGAAGTAAAATGGAATAATTAGTTTCCTTTCGTGTATGAAGAAGACTTAATACTAAATTTCAGCAATTTCGGTAAAACAATGTGAGGCACCGTTCTATGAGGGCTATTTCAAAACGTCGATCTGTACCGACACATTTCTGACGGAAAGTTTTTAGACTCGAAGAAGACTAAATACAAATTTCCTATATTTCGGTAAGAGAATGTGGCTAAAACTTGAAAAAATACTGAAAATCTAGAAGTACGCTTCTATGGGGATATATGAAGACGTGGACCTATACTGATAATACTCTTCTGGAATATTTTATAACTTTTGGAAGACTAAATAACGAATTTCAGCCATTTTGGTGGGATATTGACGTCACAATCTTTAATATTACGAAAATGGGGAGGTACCGTTCAGGGACGTACACAGGGGGGGGGGCACGGGGGGCCCCCCGAAATGGTTTGGTCGAACAAAATTTTTTAATCTACTGAAACTAGTTATTATATTTTTTCTCATAAAAATGTTGGTATATTTGAAGATTTCAAATTAAAACTTATATTTTCTTAAGTTTCTGAACAGAAAATTTACATCATTAACAAGTTTTGTAAGAAAATATTTTAAAAATTTTTGTTTGTAAGCTGTTTTTGTGAGAAACTTCCAATAAAATCTGAATTACTTCTTCATGTCATATAATACCACTATCAAATGCTAATTCCTTAATGAATATACCCCATGTCTATTATTTATTCGAACTGTATAGTGCTCTCGAGGCTTAAAACTCATCCGGTTATAACAAAAATAACGAGTTCAGTATTATGGGAATAGAAATATATAAAAAACAAGTAAGAAAAGTCTATAGTCGGACGGAGCCGACCATGGGATACCCTATACCACTATCCCTGAACAGTCGCTCTCCACGTTATCTAGCAAACACTTTATTGCAATTTACATCAGAGGAAAAGTCAGTAGTGTTTTTCCATAAGTAGGCTACTTTGCGAAATATATATGTATGTATGTCCTCAAGGAATTAAAATATCGACCAAAAATAAAATCTTTATATATTTCACACAAAAGTAATGGTCCATTTCACCCGCTAAAGAATATCAGATCATCATTCAAAATTGTAGGCATCTTTTCGACCTATACTCTTACCCGGTGCAAAATTTCGCGACTATTGATGTATAATTGCGACTTCTAGCGAGTTTATTATTACACTACCAACAAATAACGGAATATATTAGGCTGTAACTCTGTTATCTGATCATGTACATCAACATAATTGACATCAATTGAAAGATCAAGCGTTCCACTTTCAAGTATATCTCACTTGTCCGAAATGTCACTTCCAGGAATTAAAATATAAGCTGTATATTAAAAATTTTCACAATTTTCACACAAAAGTTTTGGTCCATTTAACCCTCTAAATACTATCTGATCGCCATCTCAGATTGCTAGCTTCTTCTTCGTCATGTAGACTTCCCTTATTTAAAATTTCGAGGCGATCGGACTATTATTGCGACCTACAGAGCAGCTACAAAATCGGATAAAAATTATGTTTTTGGTCCATTTCACCCGCTAAATATTTCACGATCATCACCAATAAGAATAGGGATCTATTCTGATCTGAACCCGACCTCCATACAAAATTTCGTGACGATCGGTCCATAATTGCGGCCTGGAGCGTGTTTACAATTTATAATGGACAGACGGACGGACGGACGGACGGACGGACACACATCTCAAAATCGCTTTATCTCGTCGAGATATGAATATTGGTATACCACATTGGGGGTCTCCGACGAATATTTCGCGGTGTTACATGAATTTTTACCAAAACAAACTTATAATACCCTTTTCCACATTGTGGTATAGGGTATAATAATACCCTTTTCCACATTGTGGTATAGGGTATAAAAATCTATTGAATAAAATGTATGAAGGGTCGGTCCTTCGTGGACTACATATTGAAAGCCAATTGGAAATTTGTTTTACTGCCATCGCCAAAATTTTGTTATTCCGTTTTAGACAAATTTGCTGCTAAACAGTATGAGAAAATAATGAAGACAAATGAATTTTTGTGCGTCACTTGATTTTTACTTATCATTACCGATGTATAATTGTAACCTCAGACTTTAGATTACGAGATTATATACACTAGGGTTGTATCGTATAGATTTGATCAAAATAATGATTTAAGACTTCACATATGTTTGGACGATATTCGTTTCAGACAAGATGGAAGTACTTACCACCGTCCGTCTGTATCTCTGTTTGTCTGGCAGGTTGGAACTTATGATAACTCTCGTACGGATAAACCGATTTGATTCAAGATATGGATCTCGTAATGTTTTGTCCAAATTAAATTTAAGTCATATCGGTACCTCTGCCATAAAAGTTAAAAAATATTCACTAAAATTGTCGAAGGGACTAACCGATTCAGTCTAAAATCGAACCTAATATGGACGATCTCGTTCCACTCGCAAAATTACTTCCAAAAGTAGATCAAGTTCCAAGAGAATATGTTTGGACAACATCTTCAGGTCCCTCATACAAGTCTAACATAACTGCAGTTTAAAGACTGTTTGAGGATCCTTTGGACATTGTGTAGTCTTGCTTACAGCGATATCCTATTGTTCGTGGACAAGTTCATGCTTCCTGACAAAGCTCTAAATACTACGGTGACCAACTAAAATAACTTATGGGCGCGATAACTATCGAGAGGGGTGTCTCTCAAAATAAGATCCATTTCCAAAATTAATTAGCTTATTACACTATGCAACACTGAAAATGCAAACAACTTCTAGTATGCATTTTTTGAAAGTACATATTTAGACTACAAAAACCCTAGTAGGGTTTTGTCCTGTCAGATCCAGTTCGGATTTAATGGCCTCATCTAAACCGGGCTAAATCTACACTTTTTTGCATTTATCAGGCCTTTATCTCAGAAACGAATAGGAATTTGGCCTTGCTGGCTTTAGCACTGTTGTAACCCTAAACTAGAAGAACTTATCTTTTGAAAAAACCATATAAGAAAAACTCCATCTAGGGCATCAAAATCTATAAAATATAGAAAATTTTACATAATTGCAGAAATTCTGGTCAGTATCGGCTAAACTATTGGGAGTTGAACCAAGTAACCTTTTGCAAAAATCTTCCAAATAAAGTTCTCAACAATTCTTCAGAACATTCCGAAACTCTAAAATGCTTACTTCATGTTGTTTCAGTGGTATTTTGCATCATATCTTTTACAACACGCATTTCAAACACAGTTCACACCAGCAGTTTATTCTCGAATTTCGGATTTCACTACATTATTGACATTTTTATTAATTCGTCGTTGAAAAATGTACTGAAAACAACGCCATAGAGTCATTTTACAACATTGACATGTTCTGAGGAGTTGTGTATTACATTCCAGGGAATATGTTTTCAAAAGAAAATATTCAGAAAAAATTAACGGTTTTGGAGATACGGTGCGAAATGTATAAAAATGTATAAAATTGTGGAATTTTTGCATATATTTTGAAATTTGAGGCAATGAATGTAGTTTTTCGAGTTCATTATTTCTCCAAATATCTTATTCTTGTCCTTATCTATAAATTTGCTTCAGAAGTCAGAAGAAGATTCGCATTGGTTTCAGAGATATAGCCCCGAATTTCTTTAAAAACTCAATATTTAACCATGTTTAGATGGGGCCATAAAATCCGAGCTGGATCTGACACAACAAAACCCAACTAGGGTTTCTTGTCGTTTGGGTCTGTACTTTCAAAAAATCCTCAGTTCGAATTGTTTGCACAAGATCACCTTAAAAATGTTGCATAGTGTTATTAGCGAATATGTGGGGTTCAATAAGGATCGATTGTCCATCAAAGTGTTTGTCATCGAGTCCAAAAACTTCGAATCGTACAATTAAGAAAACAATTATAACGATTCTTTTGTAACATTATATTAAAGTAAAAATAATCTTGGAATCAGACCCTATCTCTTCCGGTAAATAACACTATGCAACATTTTTAATGTAATCTTGTGCAAAGAACGAAATGAGGATTTTGTGAAAGTACAGACCCAAAATACAACAGCCCTAGTTGCGTTTTGTTGAGTCAGATCCCGCTTGGATTTTATGGCCTCATCTAAACATTGCTAAATATTGAATTTTTATTGCTTCTGAACTCTGAAGCAAATTTATAGATAAAGGCCAGAATAAAATATTTGAAGAAATATTGAACTGGAAAAACTACATTTATTGCCTCAAATGCTAAAATATATCTAAAAATTCCATAATTTGTATACATTTCGCACCATATCTCCAAAACTGTTAAATTTTGCTTAAAGTGTTCTTTTGGAAACATATCAACGACAACGACAGACGATATTCTTAAAAATTAAGCTAAGATCATCGAAATAATGAAAATCGTGCTATAGCAACCACAACGGCAATTCTTTGTGCTTGTAAAATTCTGTAGCATAAAAACTAAAAACGCATTTTCCTCGAAGAGGCACTTTTGAAAGCGGTGCCCACTGTATGTTTTGTGGGACTCTTTATATGTTTTTGGGGGACTATTATACATATAAAGCATGTGATTAACCGAGAGAGTCTTTAAAAAAACTGCTGACGGAGTCCGACAAAAATACTAATTTTCTTACAGTTTTTTTTTTTTTGTTAAAATCGAAATTTTGATTTTAACTGTTCAACATTTTTAAAAATTTATTTTTTTACTTCCGTTTCGATAATGGACAAGATTATTAGGTTCGTAATGATCCCCCAAAAATATGTGCTGATCGGTTTACTCTTTTTCAAACTACAGTGGTTACCGCAAACTGCTTTAGTAAAAACAGTGCTTTATAGGTGGGTATTTGTCAGAAAGATTTTTCAAAAAAAAAAAAATAGAAGGTAACTCAAGGTTTAATAGTTTTCTTATAAAAATGCATGATAATAGCTTTTCTGATTCTTATAAATGGTCATAACCCATTAAAATAGCTTTACGTATCGCTACACAACATCTGAATTTTTCATGATTTTTGGTCAAGTTGGGCCCCCCCGAAATGAAATCCTGCGTACGTCCCTGGTACCGTTCTAAGGGGGCTATATCGAAACGTGGACCTATACCGACGAATTTTAATCGAAAATGGGGCAATATGAAAGCCTGGACCTGTACAGACAAATTTCTGGCGAACAGTTTTATATCACATTGAAGACTAAATACTAAATTTCAGCCATTTTGGTGGAATATTGAAGCCAGAACCTTCAAAATACGGAAAATCGTGAGGTATCTTTCCATAGGGGCTACATGAAGGCGTGGACCTATACCGACAAATTTAAAGGGGAAGTTTGAGTACCCCCAAAGAAGTCTAAATACCAAATTTCAGCCATTTCGGCGGAATATTGAAGCCACAACGTTCAAAATACCGAAAATCGGGAGGTACCGTTCTATGGGGGCTATATGAAGGCATGGACCGATACCGACAAAGTTCTGGGGGAAAGTTTTATACCACCAACGTAGACTAAGTACCAAATTTTAGCCAATTCGGTGTGATAATAAAGCTAAAACCCATTTTAAATACCATCCATCCTGCAAGTAATAAAAACTTCTGTACCAAATATTGACTCTCTATCTTTAAAATTGCGAGCTGTATCTTGATTTCAACAGACAGACGGACGGACGGACAGACGGACATGGTTAAATCGACATAGAATTTTATGCTGATTAATAATATATATACTTTGTAGGGTCTCCGACGAATATTCCGATGTGTTACAAACGGAATGACAAATTTAATTATACCCTCCATATGGTGGAGGGCATAACAAGTAAGCAAAGGTTATAGTCGGACGGGGCCGACCATGTGATATCCTACACCACTGCCCCTGAGAATTAGCTTTCAGCAAATCAAAATTCCTTTATGGAACAAATAAGCTTATTGTAAGAAATAACTTTGTCGATTCTGCCACCTTATCACATTAAGTTAGGGACCTTCAGTTTATCGCCGAGTCTGAATGGCGTGTCCTAAGACACCACTTTTAGAGAAGTTTTATATGCATGAAATACTCATTACTGAGGTGTATTTTACCCACGACATTCTACGTACAAGGCGGATGTAAAGTTGAAATATAGCTGAACTTTATGGAATAATATTAGAAACGAAGATACATAATGATTTTTTTGCTTTGGGCATATTAAATGTCTCCGAAGTCTATTCTTCAAAAATCAAAAAATGTAAAATGTCCATGGTTTGATATATCTAATAGGGTGCCACCGTGGTGCAATGGTATGCACACCCGCCTTTCACGCTGAATGCCCGGGTTCGGTTCCTAAGCCAGGCCACATGACATTTTCAACGGTGGCAAAATACCCCTCAGTAATGATAGTGACATTTTCTGAGTATTTCAGCTATGAAAAACTTCTCTACATGCGGTGTCTTATGACACGTTCTTCGGACTCGGCGATAAACAGTAGGTCCCTTATCATTGAGCTAGTATGAATCGGGGTGCACTCATTCATATGAGAGAATCCTCTTTTGTTCCTACTGGGATGTTTGTGGAACAATTATGTATGTCATTATACATTTCTAATAAAAGTTCCAAAATTGGAAAATTGACATTGGTAGCCCCTTCTGATACATCTATAAATTTTCTTTGAATATCAGGTTCAACTAATTTGAATGCAAACTAATTTATGACTCCCAAAAGTATTCATATTTAATTATACGCCAGGAGAGGGTGGGTGCCTTCACCAAAATTAATATTTCAAACAAACTTTAACGGAGCATTTTGAAAAAAGGTTGCGAAGCGACCATATGCTGCAATATACATATGTATGTATGTATGTATGTATGTATGTATGTATGTATGTATAAAAAATTCAATTGGACAATTAATATGCTAGGGCTCCACGTAATTTGCAATAATGCTGGGAATTTCTCTATCATGGTAGAGACAAATTGTAGCATTTGAGGAAAATGTTGTATTCTATAGAAAACCTATTATATATTATGCTGTAGGCCCGTTAGCTACGCAGGAGACACATTGTTGCAATTTGCATCAGGGGAAATGCCAGTAGTTCTTTTCCATATGTAGGCTACTTCGCTGGTATATGCCCTCCAGGAAGTAAAATATGGACCAAATTTTAAATTTTTATATTTTTCATAAAAAAGTTATGGTCCATTTAACCCAGTAGATATATGAAATTATCATCCAAAATTGTAGGCATGTTCTTCTACCTAAACTCTTACATCGTGCAAAATCTCGTGACTATTGATCTATAATTGCAGCCTCTTGCGTGCTTCTGATTACACTACAAACAAATAATTGGATATATTAGGCTGTAACTCTGTTATCCGAGCACGTAAATCAACATAATTGACATCAATGGAAAGGCCAAGAAATGGCCTTCCAAATGTTAAGCTTCACTTCCTTTATTCTAATAATTTAGTTATAAGTAAAAATATGAAATAAATAAATTAATAAATAAAAAGACCTCTCTGGAAACGCTTTGCTTTTTTGCAACAAGTGTTCTCGGGCTCCGTATTACTAAAGTACAAGTTTTTTTTTTTCAGGGACAAGTCCATACTTCCAGAGAAATGAAGATGGTGCTTTTCTGTCTACTTCTTCAGGAATTTTCCCCAAAATTTCAAGAATTTTAGCTTAAGTGGTATGCGCGATTTTTCTTAAAAGGAGCAACAGATTTGGTCCAAACTTTGGATTTAGTAATATTTTGCCCAAATGTGGTTTTAGCTCAATAATGGACCATACTGAGGTACCTCCCTCACAAACCTTCAAAATAGTTGTTTAATGCAGTTTGAGGTATGTTCGAGGATCCTTAGAAATGTTTACTAAAGGTATTCCTTGTGTTTAGAGCGGTATTATGTTTTTCGTGGGGAAGTTCATATTTCCTGAAAAAAGCTGCAAATTATACTAATTATATATACGAACTGCAATGACTGGTGGTCGCAATATCTTCTAAAAGGAATGACAGCCAAAATAAAATCTACTCCCAAAATTAACTGTGTGGGTCTCGTCCATTTCTTCAGGTACCTCCTCCGCAACACTTCTGATCAATGATAAAATCCATATTTTGTATACGTCCGAAAATGGCTACACAATTCTGAAAATCACCTAATACATAGTTTTGGGTTAAAGTATTTTGGTTGTGTACCCGCTATTCGATCTGTCCATAGATGAGATAAACGTTTCAGTTTCTGTCCGCAAAGCCGACTGATACTTGATGAGATTTTGACGAAGAAGAATCTGTTTACGATCATTTTTTTAATTTGTTTGTCGTTACAAAGTCCTTTGCCGAAGAAGGAAAAAGGAACATTTTAGAAATGTGCATCCACTGAAAGTTCTTCTTAAAATACAATTCAAAGAGTAATCAACAGAAAAATCCTTGAAAATGAAATTCAATGTAATTTCGAAATATTGAAAATAATACGCAATAAATAACATATAAACATTGACCTCAAGCTCAATTATCTTGATTTTATTAACATTCGAAAAGGTCGAACAAAACATGAAAATACGACAGAAAAATCCATTTTTTGTCCAATAGACATTTACTAATTTGTAGCAAGAGACCAGCTTCACACTGCGGTGGGACAGAAATTATATCATAAAAAATGGTTGATATACATAGTTTTTTGCGTGAATTTGTAATTCTTATGATATTCAAAATAGTTCATTACAAAAGCGTGTTAGATACTATATACAAAAATTTAAAACCACAAAGGTAAGCAACGCTTTTATATTTTATTCTTGAATTGCTCTTATCAAAAATCTTAGAAACAAAAGATCGCAAGAATGTTTTTCTAGATGTTGTTTATGTGCCAAAGTATTTGACATAATATGCTACAAACGTTCAATAAATACAAATGAACGTATTGTTCTGAACTCAGTTAAACAACTCCTTAAAACATAACAACAACTACGCAGAAAATTGCTCGAAAAGCCTAACTTGTTCATTATTTTTATATTTTCAAATATGTTGGACAATAAGTATACCAATGTAGTTATATAATTCTCTGTAATACTTCCTCCAAATACTCTACATATTTCTTGAAAAATTTTAAACTGTTTAAAATCTTACTCAAAAATTAAAAAAAAAATGTGTAACATAAGCTAATATTGCACGGGAACGAAAATGATTTCCCCCCCTTGGCTACGTCGGTGCCACTAACCTTGTGCATAAGCTTTTCCCTGGTAAATATTTCTTTTAGGGAATATAATCCAACTACCACCAAACATAATATGCCTCTTTCTCTCTGGGACCCACATAAGCAACAAAATTTCGTGACCATCCGATCAAAATTACGACCTGTAGCGTGATTGCAAAAAATGGAAGAATTGGATGCTTTACCAAATATTGTGGTATCTCCCTTGTTTGACCACCTTCACCAACCTAATTTACACCAATGTAAAGGTAATATTTTCTTCTTCCATTGACAGGCTTTGCCGTTGAAATACCGTTACTAGAAGCCGATGTATTGAAAAAGAATAAAACTTTGAATTTGTCTCCACATGAGTTTTTTCCCCATTCCGACCCCTAAATATTATCCGACTATCACCAAAATCAATAGGCTTCTTCGACTGTGGGGCCCTCATCAACCTCCAAAATTTCGTGACTATCCGTTCAAAATTTTAACCTGTAGCGTGATTACAAAAATGGTAAAATTGGATATATTACTGACTTCTGCGATATCTCCAATGTTTGCCCACTTACGCCAACATACCCTACATCAATATAAAGGAGATCTTTTCTTCTTCCATTGACGGGCTTTCCTTTTGGAATACTCCTACCAGAAGCAGAGATATTCGCTTAAGAAAAAAACTTTGACTTTTCTCCACTTAAACTTTTTGCTTATTCCGACTCCTGAATGTTATCCCACCATCACCAAACATAAGAGGCTTCTTCCTCTGTGGGACCCGCATCAACTTCCAAAAAATTGGTGGCGATCCGATCAAAATTGCGACCTGCAGCGTGATTACAAAAAATCGGAAAATGGGATGCATTACTGACTATTGCGATATCTCTGTTGTTTGACCACCTACGACAACCTACTTTACATCGTTGTAAAGGTGATATTTTCTACTTTCCTTGCCAGTAGTGGAATTTTGTAACACATTTTTTGAGTTACCGACAAATGTGGTAAAATTAAAACACAAAAAATGAATGAAAAGTATAAATAAAAGTTGACAACACTGTTGCTATCGGTAGGACTTAGCGACAGCTTTATTTGGTTGTTAACTTACCGAAAAATTAATTACCGAAATTATAAGAATATTAATTTTACCGATTTTAGTCGGTAAATCAAAAAAAAGAGTTACAGAATTCGACTATAGGTTATGCTTCTGAAATACCTCTTAAAACGAAGATATTGGCTTTGAAGTAAAACGTTGACCTTTTTTCGAAATAAGTTTTTGCCTATTCCAATCCCTGAATATTATCCGACCATCATCAAAATCAATAGGCTTCTTCCTCTGTGGGATACCCATTAACCCCCAAAACTTCGTAACGATCCGATCAAAATTGCGACCTGTAGCGCGATTTCGAAAAAAAAAAAATAAAAAATGGAATGTATTATGGACTATTGCTATATCTCCGTTATTTGGCCACCTACCTACCTACTACTTTGCATCATTGCAAAGGTGACTACATTCATAGTCACGGCTTTGCTTTTGGAAGCTCCCCAACCAAAGCTGTGATATTCGTTATTATAATTATAATCGCAAAAACAAAAAATGGGTTGTATTAGCGACTATTGCGATATCTTCGTTGTTTGACCACCTACGACAACCTACTATACATAATTTTAAATATAAAGGTGATATTTTCTACTTTCATTATCAGCTCTTACTTTTGATATACCCCGTATTGATGCGGAGATATTCTCTTTGAAATAAGACGTTGACTTTTTCTCCAAATAATTTTTTCGCCAATCCGACCTCTGAATATTATCCGACCATCACCAAAATCAATAGGCTTCTTCCCCTCCGGGACACACATAGCCATATCGACTCAGCTCGTCGAGACATTTATTTTGGTATATATAAATATAAGTCTACGACCATTATTTCGATGCGTTACAAACCTGTTGACCAGAACCAACATATAATACCCTCCCCACATAGTGGTGGTGGGTATAAAAAGTTCACTAAAATGGTATGCAAGATATTTCATAAAGGGGTAACCAATTTGGTACAAACTTCGGATCTCCTAATATTTTGTCCAAATTTAGTTAACCTTTTAATATGGCTCATATCGGTCCTATCCTTAGGGTACCTCCGCCACAAAAGTTGAACATTTGTGTCTTAGTGCAGTTTATGGTTGTAAGATTCTTTCCCAGCAAAATAGCTCTCCCAAAATCATGGGTTTTGTAAGGGATTTTTGGCAGCCGTAACTACTCGCAAACCCCCTTTATTTCCCATTATTTTTACAAGGGCATGTCGCACTCAGTTTGTAGTTATTTTATGACCACTAGAATAACTAGTTATTCTGTGGCCACTAGAAGTTGAAAAGTAAGTTGAAAAAAATTCTATTTTAAGAACAGTTAATGTAGAGATTTTTTTTTTAATTTCATCACACTTCTTACTTTTATTTTATTTCGCTCGCTGTGCGAGTTGAACACACGAACCCTCTGATTTCTAGCCAAAGACACTACATACTATGCCACGCACAGGAACATTAAGGGTTGCTTAAGAACTTAAATATGAAGTGCACATGTCACCACGAAATGTTATTTTTTAATTAAAAAACTGGCGTGCCGACAGTGAGCGTTGAACACACAACCCTAGGATTTATGGTCGGACACACACTCACTGTGCCACCGTCCTCATTACTTTGTGAGGAGCAAAGTAAGTAGGTTTGCCTTGTAATTTTTTTAAGAAGTATCCCATTACTTTTCAGATTACTTGTAATGGGAAAAGAAGCTTGTTTACATTACTTTGTAATGGGTTACGTAATGACTAATGGATCCGAATTTTTGCTGTGGACCTGCTTACAGCGATATTATGTTTTCCATGGACAAACCCATGCTTCCTGGCATAGTGGTCCAAAAGTTATAGGATGACCCACTGAAATGACTAGTGGGCGCGATATATATCGAAAATATATGACTCCCAAAATAAGATCCACTTCCATAATGGACAATGTCGGTCCATTCCATCAAGTACCTCCTCCGCAACACTTTTGAACTTTAATCCTAATCCACATTTTTGTCGGCAAGTTCAAATGTTCAAAAAGGGCCACAAAATACATTTGGTCTGTTCATAGATTAAAGTTTTAATTCGCATAAGCTGAGGGTCTCGCAAAGCCGACTGATACAATTTTTCTTGTTTTTATTAAATTTAAATTTTTAATTCTTAGTAACGGTACTTTGTCCATGCCTAGTTGATGTTACATTATTGTACTAACATTTTATATTTTTATAGCCCACCTATCAAATCCCCATCCAAAACTTTTAATTTTGTCAGCAAAATGTTCGGAAATAATTATTTTATTGGTCGTCTAATTGTCGTATGATTATCGCTTTAGATTACCTGAGAAATATGCTTCATATTTAAAGAGCTGTAACTTCATTATGGATGCATATATCGATAAAATTCTTTCAGATTTGTCGTATCTGATGTGTTTACTCTACGAAAGAAACGTAAACTTATATAAGAGTGGACATCACATTTTTCGATTTTTGTCCACTGCGGCAACACTGTGCGACGTAACCTGGATTCGTGGACTGATTCTATGTCGGAATTATATCATCACAACTCCTTCAAAATCGTCCAAATACCTATCCAATGGACCAAAGGTTTACGAGTATTGTAGTCATATAAATCGAATTCACTGCGGTTGCAATCCACATCTATGAAGTCAAACTTTGTATACTCTTCACCATAAAATAACATAAATGAAAACAGATACCCCAAATGCTTAAATTAGGTCGGAAAATGTACTTAAAAATTTCTTCAATGGTGTCGCACCTTTATATGGGGCCAATACCAAAGTGTGCATCTATGTGAACAATATTTGTGGAAAGTTTTGTGACCACTGGGGACTTTAAATGTCAAATTACAGATAGTTCAGTCAACAAATGTAGCCAAACTGCACAAAACGCCTAAAATTGCGAGGTACAGTTTTTGGGGGCTATACTAAAATATCGCCCTTTGTTGACAATTTTTGGTGTAGAAGTTTTGCGATCAGCTTCAAGGTCAAGTTACAGCTAATTCCGTCAAAAAATATGGCTGAAATAAAAGTACCGAAAATTTAAAGTTATCGTAGTATGGGGGCTAAACTAAAACATGGACCTATATTTACAATTTTTGTGTAGAAGTTTTGTAACCACTGGGAATCTAAAATGTCAAATTACATAAAGTTCGGTCAAAAAATTTAGTTAAAGTGCTGAAAATACCGAAAATTAAAAGGTACATTTATATGGGGTTATCCTAAAAATTATCAACGTAGGTCCATCGTTGATAATTTTGGTGGGGAAGTTTCGTGACTGCTGGCAACTCATATGTCAAATTACCGCTTTCGGTAAAAAATGTTGCTAAAATTTCAAACTACCGAAAATCGGGATTTAACTTTATATATAGGGTTATACCAAAACGTGAACATACGTTGATAATTGTTGGTGGGGAGGGTGTGTGGATGCTAAGAACTTAAATGTCAAATTACCGCTTTTTCGGTAAAAATGTTGCTAAAATTTCAAAATACCGCAAATCCGGAAGTTCCGTTATATAGGCACTGTTTTCAAAAACTTGGAGCTATGCTGACAATATTTAGTGAAGAAATTTTGAGACCACTGGGAAGTTCAAATGTAAAACTATCGCTGTTTCTGTAAAAAAATTGAAAACACAGTAAATTGGAAGGTACCGTAAAATGAGGTTATACCAAAACACGGATCTAAGTTGTCAATTTTAGTGGAAAATTTTCGTGGTATGTTGTGGCTATACCCAAACGTGGACCCATGTTGCCAAATTTTGTTGGGGATATTTTGTGACCACTGGAATCCTTAACTTCCAAATTATAGGTAATTCGGTCAAAAATGTAGTTAACATCTTCAAAATACCTAAAATCGAGAGGTACCGTTATATGAGGGTTATTCCAAAACCTGGACCTATGTTGACAATTTTTGGTGTAGATGTTTTGTATAAAATTCTCAAAGTACCGAAAATTGGAGGTATCGTTATGTGGAGCTATACTAAAACTATTCCTGTAATTTAAAAATTTTAACAAAGTCGAAAATAATTTAGAGTCATTATACTGTATTGAAAAATTCTCAAAATATTAGAGTGATTTAATTTACTTTACTTGTAGAGAGAGTTTTCTCAATTTAAACTTGCCGAATTACTGACACAACCAAATATATGTATGTATAAAACGTACATACGTTGTAAAATTACTGTTTTCCTATGATTTTCATTCTCAAGGGATGTGCTGTCACTTAAAGCAATTAATAAATCAATTTCTTTTGCAAATCTCAACGAATTGTTTAAGACAAACATTTAATTTTAAGCATTTAAGGGATTTTGAGGCATTGATAGAGAGTATAAGAAGTAAGGATGTATGCGAAGACACGCACATACGCACTCACACTCATGTTGATTTATTTATACAAATATACATACGCACATGTAATACACATCAAATATTTGTCTAATATTACAAATTTGTGTGTCCTAGAATACATGCATCTATTTCATCTTGTAAATTGTCCATTCATGTTAGAAAGAATATCAACTTCAAGTATTTCGTTGTTGAGAAAGTTAAAAGTAATGCTTGTTCGTAGCTCTGTTTGTTCCCCATATCATATCATATTTGTCTTTTTTCGGCCTAAGAGAGAGATGACATCCTTTTTTCTTTGTTGCATTCTGCTGACTATGAAAAATGTGTGTGAAATAGCTTTCTTTGTTATGGTGTGAACATCTTGTTCTTGTCATATCCTCCTACTCCTGCTGTTATTGCATCAGTCAGCATTATTGACAAAACAAACACCCCAAAAATACCTATAGGATCAACAACATGTAAGCAAATTTCTTTTGGCCAAGCTAAACAAAATTCAATTAGTTAACTTTGTTATCTGTATCTTGGGGATTCCTTGGCTTTTAGCAAGAGTAGGTATAAAAAAATGCATGTTTATGCTGTAGACACATACATATTTCATAAGTAACCAATGATACATGAAGTAGCATAAAAGTTTTACGCACGCAATCTAGCGTGAATTGAACATTAAAAAAATATGCAAGTCATCACAACATAATGACAGCAACAACAACAGCATTGATTATAAATCGTCCATAATGTGTAAAGTCCTGGGTTACAAGGTAATTGCATGGTTTGGAATGACACAGGATTAATTTATTTGAGAAATAGAGAAAGTGCGTAAGTGGAGTTTTAACTTGAATTGAAAGTTTGCCTATTTATTTTAAGAAATGTTTCTTGATAATTGGTTGATTTATTTGGCAATTCGGCCTTGGTTCAAAATGCTATATTTAAATATTTGGTGACATATTTCGGGGGCCTATTGTTGTTTAATCGCTATATTTGCTAAAGTTATGAGTGCATCGACTTGCAAATTATTTTAAGTACGTTATATCTCGAAAACTATCGTACCGATTCTCATGAAATTTTGTGGAATGTGCCGTGTTACTTGTAGGCATGAATTTCGGAGGTGGCACGTCATCTTCCCTATTAAGAAAAACGATATATTTACAAATTTCTTTAAATGGTGAGGTTCAACGTTCCATCAGCCATAAAAAAGTAAAAACATATAAGTCTGAATAAGTGGGAGAATTCGACTTCACCATTTTTTAACTTTAAGATCGCTTTGGATAAATATAAGGGATATGGACGATAATATATCCTAAACAGCTTCAATGGTAAATCCGACAAAGTCCATAAGAGAAAATAAAGGTTACATACAAAAACTGTTGATAAATTTAAAATCCTCAATGAATAACTAGGTTTTTCCATAAAATTTTTCATTAAACTTCAAACCGACGGGCCAGAAACGCGGACCCGGATATTTTAGTAAATAAATAAAGAAAATTTGCCTAATTATCAAAACCTTAATACGGTATCAAAACACCATTTCTTGTAGTCGAACAAAAAATCCGGTTTCTTCGCTTCTTAAATATCCATTTTCATATAATATTATGTTATAAGCCTGCATTGCAAAAATCAACAATTTCAGAATACAAATATTTAAAAATTATCCCATAAATTACAATCTACAAACCAAATTTAGCTATGGCAAATATTTTCACAAACAAAAAACTCCACACGCCATTAAAAGCAGGAAACACTTCCCAAATCTGTATCTAAATGCGGTGAATGGCTTTGAATTGAGAAGACCACTTTGTTATAACAAAATTGAATTTTAAATCATAAAAATATGTTTGTTTATGCGAATACCTGGGGAATAGGGCAGGCAGGGCAGATTGTGGCAGGAGTCACAAACAGAAATGCACACAGAGGCAACGAAACGAAATAACGAAATGATTATAAATATAATAAAAGACGGAACCGACTGGAAATGGTTAAATAAATTAGTTTTTCCATTTAATTGCACAAAAGCTAAATTTTAGAGTTGGGTAATCTAGTTCTTAGTTCCTTGTACTAGTTCCAAAACGTATGAGTAACATCATAAAATATAACGTGTGATATTAAGTTTACGCAGTTTGTTCATATGGTCCATTGGAAGTGCGAAGTGAACTAGATAGTTCCATATAGTTCCTTTGACACAACTCTACTACATTTATGAATAACAATGACGGTGGTAAGGGGTTTGTGTGTGTATAGTTACACAAAAGCACTGACTAAATACGTACATTCATATAAACCTCGAAATAATTCAACATGATAGCAGAAGGACGGACAGCAATTAGAACATGAGAGCGTAAAACAGTAAATAAAAGGTGTGGGTGGGACCTATATACTCTTATGTATATTGTTAATTTTTAGCTACATTGGCTAAAATGGCAAAAAAAAAACTGAAGTTTAAAGAAGGTGAAGTTAAAATTTTTAAAAATTATTAAAAAAAAAGTTACATTGTCCCACAAAAATAATAAAACCGTGAAAATGTGAGTCTCACAGAATCTGTTGTGTGAATCATTTGTTGTGTTATACCAAAGATCATCTTGATCGGACTAAGATCAACTTAAATTCGAAATAAATCCTATCTGCAGCTATACGAAATTAACTTTTCAGAAATAATACATGTGTATAGTACATGTATGGTTCCACGTATCGAATATTATAGTTTTGCGATACATATTTTACTTCGATTGTGTTAGATAAGATGGATTGGAAAAGTGGTGTGTTGACCGATGATAACGACAGTAATCTAATGGACTGGGCCATAACAAAATCGTCAGCTAAGTTTACATTGTCCTGACGCTGCTGTAATAAGTCAGCCACTATACAGGGGTTTTTACAGCATTCTCTTCGGTACCGATATGGTTCATTTTTGAACTTAAGCTAAGTTTGGACAAAATATTACAAAGATACAATTTTGGACGGAAATTATGAAAATTTTGACACGCTCCCGCTATTATGCAGGGGTTATTACAGTATTCCGGTCATCTTCTCAGGAAGTGTGGACTTGCCCCTAAAATCTTTTATCTTCGTAATAAGGGCAGCGAATACAAGTTGTTACATCAAACATCAAAGGGAATCTAGAGCAGCGTTTAAACTGCACTTTTCCAAAGTTTTGTATTGGAGGTACCCGAAGGAGTGGACCGATAGAGTCCATATTGAAACCACTTTTCCGAAATTTTGTATGGGATGTACCCGAAGGATTGGACCGATAGAGTCCATATTGCAACCTCATCTTTGTCTCATTAACATTTTGCGATGTGCAAAGTATGGACCAAATCGGTTACTGCCTAGGAGATTATATAAATATTACGAAAAAACAAGCATTTCTGGCTACGCCCGTGACTTGGTGCCTAAAACCATTATTTCGATGTATCACATTTTGCGCGTATGAAAGTGTATATGAGGAAAAGTAACAATAATATGGAGGGTATAATTAAATTTGTTATTTCGTTCGTAACACATCGAAATATTCATCGGAGACCATATAAAGTACATATGTTCTTGACCAGGATAAAATTCTAAGTCGATATAATCATGTCCATCTTTCCGTCCGTCTGTTGAAATCAATATACAACTCGCAATTTTTAAGATAGAGCTTTGTAATTTGGTATAAAAGTTTCTATAATAATTGTTCCACAAACATCCCAGGCGGGACAAGGGAGACTTCTCTCATATCAATGAGTGCGCCCCGATTCATATTAGCTCAATGATATGGGATCTACAGTTTATCGCCTAGTCCGAAGGGCGTGTCCTAAGACACAACTTGTAGAGAAGTTTTACATGACTAAAATACTCAGGAAATGTCGCCAGCATTACTGAGGGGTATTTTGCCACCTTTGAAGTTTTTGATGTTGCCTGATCGGGGAATCGAACCCAAGACCTTCTGCGTACAAGGCGGGTGTGCATACCATTGCACCACGGTGGCACCCAGTTTCTATTACTCTTAGGATATTTGGTATTGTAAATGGGCTATATCGGTCCACCCTTTGATATAGCCCCCATATAACGGTACCTCCCGATTTTCGGTATTTTGAAGGTTGTGGCTAAAATTTGGTATTTTGTCTTCATTTGGGATATAAAACTTTCCGTATGAAATTTGTTGGTATAGGTCCACGCCTTCATATAGCCTCCATAGAACGGTACCTCCAGATTATCGGTACTTTGAAAGTTGTGGCTTCAATATTCCCCCGAAATGGCTGAAATTTGGTATTAAGTCTTCATTTGGGGTATAAAACTTTTCATATGAAATTTGTCAGTATAGGTCCACGCCTTCATACAGCCTCCATAGAACGGTACCTCCAGATTTTCGGTATTTTAAAGGTTGTGGCCTCAATATTCCACAGAAATGGCAGAAATTTAGTTTAGTCCTAATTTAGTCCTAATTGGGGGTGCATCACTTTCCATCTGCAATTTGTAAGTGTAGGTCCACACCTTCATATTGCCACATAGAAGCGTGCCTCCCGATTTTCGGTATTTTCAAGGATGTGACTTCAATATTCCACCGAATTTGGTATTTAGTCTCCATTGGGGGTATTCAGCTGTCCCCTCTAAGTTTATCGGTATTGTCTACGTCTTCATATGTATAGCCTCCATAGAACGGTACATCCCAATTTTTGGTATTTTGAAAGTTGTGGCTCCAATATTCCACCGAAATGGCTGAAATTTGGTATTTAGTCATCGTTGGGGGTGTAGAACTGAAATTTGTAGGTATAGGTTTACGTCTTCATATTGCCCCTATAGAACTGGTCCATCCGATTTTCGGTATTTTAAAGGTTGTGGCTTCGAGCGGACCGAACTTAAGGTCGTTCTTACTTGTTCAATATTCCATTTAAAAATATAGGGTATAATAAAATTTAAAAATATTTTTGAAGCTACATGAAAAATTTTTGGTAAGTGGATTGAGAAAAAATACCCATTCTCAAATCTGTTCGATATAATAATGTTCTTTATTGCTCGCAAAAGTTATATAAAATTCAGCTCAAACGGTAGAAAAAGCCAGTGGCTTTTCTCATTTAATTTTATCCCTGAAGATGGTTGACGATGTCAACCGAAATATTGTATAAAAAGCTTATAAACAACCCAGCAAAATTTTAAGGAAGGGGTTCTATGCGATGACGTGATTTCATGGCATATTTTGCATTGGTTCAAAGCAAGTCATGAAAGATCCGATCTTTTCATTAGCATTTAAACCCATGCAAAGGATGTCGTGAAAGATCCGATCTTTTCATAAGCATTTGAATCATTTGTACAGATCACTATAAACAAAAAAAAGTAAATTTGTACATCCCTAGAAGTAGCGACATCAAAACAAAAGAGTATACATTTCCAAAATGTTTGTTATTAAATTACAAAATTACAAATTAAATGTAGGTTCACGAACTAGAAATTCTTAAAGAATTGCTGTTGGAGTCCATGTCGAAAATGGAACTGGTGATGAGAAGATAATAGAAAAGCTTTTGTAAGATGAAACAAAATCAGTGGCTGAGCGTGGACAAAGTAAACTCTGTTGCGGCGCAGCGGCGGTGATTAAATTGAAATTTTGTGTGTAAACTTTATGCTGATAAATTAGTTCTAGTTATTTCATGAATTAGTTTGAATTAATAAAGAGTTGGGTTTGTCATGAAAATCATATTTCAATACAGAATTTTCATTTTCCAAACAAGACATGAAAATGTCATGCCAAAGGGTTGGTGAAAATGACATGTTAAAGCATTGGTAAAAATGACATGCTTAGGATCCGACAATGAATGTCATCTTAAGATCCGAAAATGAATGTCATCTTATGGTGGTCACGCTCATATAAAATTCATGAGTGAAAATCCTAAAAAGATGACATGCCAGATCACTTGCACTCTTGATTCAATAGCATCCTTGGCATCGAACATCTTTTCACTGATCTTACACTGAAAGAAAAATGCTTCGTTGTATCAATGAACGGGTTTCATTGATTATTTTTCATTGATGCTATGAAATGTTACATTAATACAATGAAATGTGTAGTTAATGCTATGAAACCTTACGTTAACAAAAATTTAATGATTTTTGGTTTCATTGAATAAATGAAACGTATTTCATTGATGCAATGAAACTTCTAATTTCTTTAAATCTTAAAAAATATGTGAGTATTGAAACTGTGCTAAATAGTATGTGCTTAAAAAAACTAGTATTCAAACATCTTTTATGAAAATGGTGGAAAATTGGATATATTTGATGTTTTTAGTTGGCTCCAAAAATTAATGATATAGTTTCATTAAATAAATGAAATAGTTTCATTAAATAAATGAAACAGTTTCATTGAATAAATGAAAAATTTTCATTAAATAAATGCAAGAATTTCATTAAATAATTGAAACATTTCTGAAGTTTCCAATACTATTTTGCGGAATGAAAAAAGGGTCTGAAATCTTATCTATATTATGACCCTTATATTATAATTTTTCTTCTAATTATTTATCTTTATTAAACAAATGTTTTAAATTTTCCACAATCATAAACAGTACACATTAATAAATCTGCCAAGAACATACATATGTGTGTATAGAATCACATACATCAAACATACATATGTATGTACGAATATTAGCAGAAGCGTCTCTAAAAGCGTAACTGTACAAAAATTCATTACTTGCTTTACTAGCGATTGGCTTTGATATACATACATATTCATTCTCATTAAAATGTTTGTCTCAATTTTTCTACTTGGGTATCAAGGCTTATTCTCTCGGTATGTTATTCTCTGTCGTTCCTTGTTATGTATGTCATTGTTGTTATGAAGTAAATTCCAGCTGTGCGGTGTGAATGTGCGTGTGTGCGTTTAACAAGCAGAAAACAAGATTAGACAAAACAACCCTGTCTGCCAAAAAGTTGATCAGCAAATTGTCAACAACATTGTTTTAGTTGACATTATAACGCCGCCATGTGCGGATGAATAAACATTTTACGATTCGTGTTTTTAACTTAGAAAAGTAAGTATGTAAATATTGGACAAACTATTTCTGTTAAGTTTTATGTATTCATTTGTTTATATAAGTGAATTTACATTTATTTGGTTTTTCTCTTTGTAATAGATGCAAGCAATAGAAAATCTAAAGAAGAACGGAATGACGGAGAAAATGCCAAGAGTTTGGTGTCCAGCGACAAATAAAGACAAATAAATTACTAACAGTTTTTATGATTTTCAATTTTACTTAATGGTGACAACGCCCAATAGGATCATAAACTTCGTTGAAAGTAGGTATGAAGTGTTTAATGTGAAAAAAATACAAATATTAAACTAAAACTCTTTCATGTAGTTTTTGTATGTACAGTTGCTTTATGTGAACTTTGTATGCTGTATCCCAACATCATGGAAGTACACAGGGGTTGACTGAGCGGCAAAATATGAAGGTAAGTTATTGTGTAGAAAACCAGTTATTTAGTAACAAATTGTTTATTCTTTTAATTTTACTTACAGATGACAACGACCAATGGTATCATTAATATATTTAGTTAATACCTAAGGAATCAAAAATGACGTATTGTATCCATGGTCAAAACTAATTGCAATAAAATGAATTAAACATATGTATTTAGCGTTGACTTAATTTTTATGCATTACGTGAGTATGAAATGACTTCATAAAATAAATGAAATCTTACGTTACATCAATGAAATGTATCATTGATTTTGAGCCAACGTAAGGCTTCATTGCATTAAAGAAAGTATTTCTTTACATTAATGAAAGTATTTCATTTCACTAATGAAAATATTTTATTGCATTAATGAAAGTATTTCATTGTATTAATGAAAGTATTTCATTGCAATAATGAAGAAGTTTCATTCCATTAATGAAGAGGTTTCATTGTACTAATGAAGAGGTTTCATTGCATCAATGAAGAAGTTTCATTACACTAATGAAGAGGTTTCATTTCATTAATGAAGATATTTCATTGCATCAATGAAGAAGTTTCATTTCATTAATGAAGAGATTTCATTGCATCAATGAAGAAGTTTCATTGCAATAATGAACAAATTCGTTAATTTTATTCAATGAAACTCAATGAAACTTTTTTCGTTTATTCAATGAAGCTCTACGTTGGCTCAAAATCAATGACAAATTTCATTGATGGAACGTAAGATTTCGTTTATATTATGAAGCTTTTTCTTTCAGTGTAAGCCGAAAAATAACTTCAAATTAAAATTTTTGTAAGAGAAATTATTTTTTCAAATTTAGGAAAAATTTTGTTGGAGTTAAATTTCGCTAAAATTCATATTTTTTATTCTAATCGCTTCCCGAATACACTCTAGCATTTAGCGGAAGATATGAAGAACGGTATAATCTTTAAATAAAACTGTATCGGATAATGTTCATTTTGAAATGCGTGTATATCGCGAAATCCTCAAAATCAACATGTTTTAACCTATTTTTATTCATTTAAGCGGTCATAGCTTCCAGACAAATAAGCTTTTTCAGCCACATTTTTGAGCTTTGTTCAGAAAAACTTTATTTGGTCCAACTATAGTCATACATTATATACTACTACTGTATGGTCAAGGACCATACCGGTCATAATTACTTTGGTCGAACCTGTTGTTTGTCAAATTTGTCATTTACTTTGGGCTAGCGGTTCGCAAATATACATATATATTTACATATTTATGCAACTGCTAGTCTATTCCCTTTGCTGCCTTCCAATAGCATTGGAAAACATAGTTATGCTTTAAAAGCGATCAAGGCAGCAAAGGGTTTTCAGTTTTCTCACCGGTATTACAAGCGCACGTTACTCTCACAGTGAACACAAGTTACAATAACACAATTTGTTACAACATAAAATATTGTTAAAGAACAAAAGTGAACATAAACGAATCACAAGTACAAACTAGAAATTACACACAAAAAACAATCACATTTTGTTAAACACAAAACATAAAAGTTGTTAACCATCTTTGTACATATAACACATAATTGCATACAAGAACAAAAATCACAAAGTTTAAAATATTTTACTTAAAACCTAATTAAAATCACAACACATTTTGTACAGAACAGTTAAAAGTGAAAACTAGCCTAAATTGCACATTACTTAAACCTATTTAAAACCTAAACCTATGTAAAACTTAAATCTATCTAAAATCTAAACCTACCTAAAGAATCTAAAACTACTTAAAATCTAATATTGCACGAAATATATTGCATTCCCCACCAATTTGTATATAAAAAAGAACCTAACCTGAATTAAATATATTGCCCTATAAAATTTCACTAACTAAAACCTAATCTAAAACCAACACAAAATTGAATTGTACATACACATACAAACCACATTGAATTACAAATAAAACCACTCACTATACTTTGTACAAATATTAAAACGAAAAAACGAAAATCTTATCATTTGTTAAAAAAAGGGAAAATTAAAACATTAAAAAGGTTTGTAGAGAAACATTTGGTCCTTCGAGCCGGATTTGTGTTTTTTAAAAATCATTTAAAAATTGCGTATAGTGCTGGAAAAAGAAAAAAATAAAATTTCATTGCCAAAATAATTTAATAAAAGAGAATAAAAATTGAACTAAGCCCCTAGTGAACCGTTCAGTGAACACCGGCAAATTGAACGCATAAAGAGAAATAAATAAAAACATCAAAACAATTAGTGACAGTGAAAATATAAATGAATTCAATTACGAAAAAATTAAAAGAAATATAAATAAATTTGAAAAAAATAGAACAGTGAGTGGTTAAAACAATAAAAACAACAAACACAGCATAAGACAGTGAAAAAAGTGCAAAAATAATATATAACAACAACAAGTGCAAAAGTGGAATAATACAAGAAATAGAAATATTGGAAATATACAACAAAAACATAAAGATAGATCGGTGAGAGAAAATTGGAAAAAGTGAGAACATGGAATACAAAAATAGTGGAAAAACACAAAAAAGTTAAAATACAAAGAAATTAACAAAAAATTAAAAACAATAAATAAACTGTGCAAAATAAATATAACATAAAAGTGTCAAATTAATGCCGGTTATGTACAACAACAACAACAACGAAACAGTGCATAAAAGACAGTGAATACAACAACAACATAAACAGTGACATTTAAATTTGTGGAAAGTAAATACATAAGGAGAGTGCAAATTAACTACATTTACAGTGGAACCCACATACATTGAACACGAAAGGCAAACAGTGGAACCTTAATAAAAATCATAATTTAGTTTTTTTCAAACATAAAAAAAACACAAATACATAAACAAAATCAATTTTTTTTTCACAAAACATAAAGTTCATTTTACATAATTATTTTTCAACAAATACCAACAAAACAACAAAAAATTAACAAATAACAATACGGTACGGGTCGCAAAAACAAATTAAAATAAAGAGCAATCCAACAGTCAACAACAAAAGCGGAGAGCCACGGAGAGCAGGACCGTCAAGAAGAAGCAAAGGAGCCCAGAGAGTGGTAACAAATCACACACAAATACACATACACATTCTTGTCCACTAAAAAGGAAACAAAGTGAGTACCCATGAAATTTTTGTTGTCGGCGTGATTCAAAGGATACAGGGTGCGGCAAAATACGGCACCGACTCTGTATTACCCTTGATGACGCGTCCCAGTATTGGATAATTTGACGCTAGAGACACAAAAATACCCAATCTCTGGATAAAGGACTGACGTTGACCCATTAACGATTACGAGGGAATACACATACACGTCCGCACAAACACATACGAAACTTGCTCTCTTTTTACTTGTTTCACATACAATTGTTTGGAATTTTGGAAACCTTTTTTTTGGATAAGCCTACACATACACGTACAATCTAGACCTTATCGCTCTCTTCTTGTAAAATTGTGGACTTTTTACTAAATATTGGAAGAAAAGAGAAATTTTATTGGAAACGTTTTGGAATTTTGAGAAGTTAGCATCCAAAGCTTGGAAATTAGAGCTAAAATCCCGAGAAATATTACACATACAATCGCATAACCTAAAAATCTTGCTCACACATACATTGGAAATTGGGAATTTGGTGTTAAAATCTTGGCAAAATAGACACACATACATACAAAACGTGAAACATTTAGAAAATTGTTGGAAATTTTGCTCTATTTGTGGAAAGTTGGAACATTTTAACACTTTTTCTCTCTCGTACTCTCTTGTGTCCGTCCGAATACAGTGGGAACTGTGGAATCTGACCCGCCTTTTTGAACGCTTTAAATGAAAGCATAACCTGTTAGCCATTTTGAAAACAATACAAACTCACAGTTTTTGGAAATTTTACATAACTATGGAAAGTTGCCATCTCATTTTGAGGAATTTTTTACATTACATACACAAACAAGTTTTTATATGAAAATTTTGGCGCAATCTTTGGCATCATAGTGTTGCAAAGACATATTTTTTCTCACTCTCTTTTGAAAAATTTTACAAAAATTACATACACCAATACATAAGCGTACATCTGAAACTTATGGCGCATTTTTTGGCGGCATAATTTCACAAATTCATAACCTCATAAAAACATGCAAGCTTTTTGGGAATATTGAACTCCTTGTTTTTAACTCTTGCAATCCCAATACTGGGAATACTCTCAAAAATTCATAACCAAACTAAATTTTTGCAATTTGGCGCGGATTTGCGGCGTCATATTGATGACACAACAACATTTAGAGGAATTTACATAAAAATAACCCATATTTTGTTGGAAGAATTACAATAACTTACAATACAAACCTAATATAAACAACTATTTGGAAATTCAAGCGCAGATTTTGACGTCACTTATACAAAACAACATAACCTTACTAAACATATATTTTTTTGCGGATTTTGTTTACACATAACCCTATAGGGAAAATACTTTACATAATCGCCATATTACATTACCCTATATACAAATTCCGATAACCGTTGGAGAAGCGTGGCGTCATTGTCATACACAACCGAGTAAATACAATCCGTTTGGTGGACAAGCGTGAACACACTTGGAGGTTAGATAACCTCACTTTATAAACTCAACATTTATGAATATTTCATCCTTTATTATATTTACCAATTGATAAAACATTTACTTTGCTCAAAAGCATTTACTTTTGTTTTATGAAACATTTTTGTTTGAAACTCTGAACATTTACTTCCCCAAACATTTTCACCTGTGGAACAGTTTGCTGGGACTTGTTGAGTACATGTATTGTCTCAACAAAAAACTTTAAAACTTTGGAAAAATCTAATTTTGGATATTACACTGGCTAAAATTAAATAAAATCCTCCTGTAAGCGGAATATTAAGTGATTTTATAAAATTTTGATAAATTGTGCTGCTAAAATTGACACGTTGCTGAACCCATGAAGTGACAACCCAACACACATTTTTGGAACAATCTTTTGTGGATAAAATTTATTTAAAATTTTTGATTTTTTTGCTCATTTGCGCATCTTATCGTGTTGTGGACAATCAAGAGTTGCCTTTTTGTCGTATTTTGCACATTTCTGACTCAATTTGGAAAAATTTACTCTACTTTTTTTGGAACAATTGCATACAATTCTATTGCTTTTCTCGCCTCTATTTTTTTATGCTCGTTTTGGAAGAATTTTTCTTGTCGAAGTTAAATTTTTTGGCGATTTTAAGAGATATTTGATTACAAATATTTCTTTTTCTCTCATAAAAACCTCGTTATTGATTCTAAAACCATTTAAGATCATTTTGACTCCTCAAATTATTCGTCGTTGATTTTATAATTTGGAAAATAACATCCGAAATTTTGAAAAATCAAAATTTTTTGGATTTGTTGTAAAACCAAAAGGAACAAATTTGTCCTCGTCATTGGGCGACTTTGTCAAATTCTTGTTAAGCAAAAATCTGTTTGAAAGTTAGACCCTTCACTTATTAAAATGGACAAATCTTTATGCGAAAAGTTTGCGAATTGCGTGAATGATCTTAGTGATTACACGTCAATTTTAGCAATCGCGAACCAAATAGACGACATACATGCACTGGAGTCATCACGAGTGAAACTGGATGCGGTGTTCGATCAAGTCAAACGAGCTTATGAGGAGTGTCGAGACTATGTTCCTGAAGCCGAGGAAAAACCGATCGATAAAAATAAATTAAGGAAACATTATTTGGAAGCCATAGACGTCTACAAAAAGGCGATTGGTGCACTAAACGGACAAATACAAACGGTTAAACTGAATGAGAAGGAAGAAAAGGCCAAACGAGAATCCCAAATGGAACAAAAAGCCAGCGCAGAACCCGATTTCACCCCGATTTCGAGATTGCCGCCATGTGATACGGAGTCTTTCAAAGGAGGATACGCGGCCTGGCCAACCTTCAGAGATTTATTCACAGCCATATACATAAAGAGCTCCAAAATGAGTAACGTGGAAAAGCTTTTTCATCTCATGCAGAAAACAACAGGCGAAGCTCAGGAAATTATAAGCCACGTGCCTTTAACAAATGACGGGTTTGAGGTAGCCTGGAAACTTTTGATAGACCGATATGAGAACAGGAGGATGCAGGTAAACGAGCAACTCAAAATACTTTTCAATCTCCCAAACGTCACCACTGATTCAAGTTTCACAATACAAAAGTTGCAGAGAACAGTAAATACTTGCGTTCAGACATTGGAAACACTCAAAATTCCAGTTTCTGGATGGGATCCAATTCTAATTTATCTGTGTTCCAGCAAATTACCCAGATCCTTTTTGGAGGAATTTGAAAATTCGCTGGAGGATTGCAAAACTTTGCCATCATGGGAAGATTTCAATAAATATCTTACTCATAAATTCAAAACCATGGAGTCGGTGGGAAATATTAAGCCGAACTTTTCAAAATATAGTCAACCTAAAGTGGAGCAAAATAAAAGGATGAGATACACCAACAGTTTTCAAACAAGTACATTTCAGAAACCTCAAAATCAGAGTGTAATGGGAAAAAATAAAGCCAATTTCTCTCAACAACCCAAACAACAATATCAAAATACTTGCCAACTTTGCAAGGCAAATCATTTTATTCGAGATTGCGCACAATTTTTGGAAAAAAATGTGAATGACAGAATTCACGTCGTCAAAAATTCTCACTTATGCTATAATTGTCTATCTTCCAATCACGGAGTTAAAGAATGCAAGAGTCGTTTTGGCTGTAGGAATTGCAGTCAACGACATCATACCATGCTTCACAAAGGTACGGAGAACCGAACCGCAATACAACCCCTAGAACGAGATGGAGAACGCCCTAGTACAAGTACTTCAACTCTAACTACATTCATACAGTCCACTTCGAATGAAAAACCACTAAATACAACTACTTTGACTCTCCAGGATAATGGAAACAACAAACAAAGTTCTGGAGAAACCTTGCTTTTTACGGCTCTTGTGCGAATTGAAGCAAATGGCCAATTTTATGACGCCAGAGCAATAATTGACTCTGGGTCTCAGTCTACATTTATTACAGAAAAGCTCAAAAATCGATTAAGTTTGCCAACAAGAAAGAACCTTGTACACGTCTCAGGCATAAATCAACTTGTTGCAGAAACATCAAATAGATCTTGCGTTTTTACTTTACGATCACGAGTCGAACCCAGCTTTAAATTGGAAGTTTGGGCACCCGTGTTAAAATCGTTACCATCTAATTTGCCGCCATATACTTTGGATAAGACTCAACTAAGAGATGCCACGAATATGGAGTTAGCAGATCCTAAATTCTATATCAGCCAACCAGTCGATCTGTTAATTGGAATGGATATAGGACCACTTATCTTTACAATTGGAGCTCCGATGAAATCAATTGGTACTCTATTAGCCCAAAAAACAGTTTTTGGATGGATTATTGGCGGACCATTGCTAGATGAATCACAGAAACAACGACAAATTACACTTTGCAATACAGTTTCCTTAGAGAAAATATTGACACGTTTTTGGGAGGTGGAAGAAACCCCAAAACAGGTTTTGAGGTCAGAGGATGATGTCTTTTGCGAACAAAATTACATGGAAACCACTCGAAGAAATCCAGAGGGTCGATACATAGTTATAGCACTGGCGCAATTCTATAGGATGGAAAGAAAACTAATGAAAACTCCTGACATTAAGGAACTTTATGATAAAACTATCCTGGAATATCTTGAGCTAGGACACATGCGAAAGATTTCTGCACAGGACATTAGCAAAGCTCCGAACTATTACCTACCTCATCATGCGGTTATCAGACCCGATAAGATCACATCAAAACTTAGAGTTGTTTTCAATGCTTCGAGTCCAACATCAAACAAGAAGAGCCTGAATGATAACTTATTTGCTGGACCAATCTTACAACAGGATATTGTGTTACAAGTACTGAAATGGAGATTCTTCAGATATGTCTTTAATGCCGATGTGACAAAAATGTACCGGCAAATATTGTTGAACCCCAAGCAAACCCAATTCCAAAGGATTCTATTTAGAAAATCTCTCAATGATCCTGTTGAAGACTACGAATTACTTACGGTCACTTTTGGAGTGAATTGCGCACCTTTTCTAGCTCTGCGAACTCTAATACAACTAGCGGAAGACATAAAGGATACTTACCCTCTAGCATCAAAAATAATTTTGGAAAACTTATATGTCGATGATGTGTTAGCTGGAGGACACACGTTACAAGATACAATAAATTCTCGAAAAGAACTCATTTCTGCAATGGAATCTGCAGGATTCGAGCTAATGAAATGGACATCAAATGATCCACAGATTATTAGTGATTTACCAGCGGAAAAATTACTTCCTGTAAACCTACTTGATATTTCCGAGGATGCATCTACAAAAACCTTAGGGATACGTTGGAATATCTCAGGAGATTTCTTCACATTCAACCCTCCAGACATGGAAAATAAGGATTCCTATACAAAAAGAGAAGTACTTTCAACGATCGCGAAATTATTCGATCCATGTGGTTGGCTCGCGCCTATTGTAGTGGTAGCGAAGCTAGTCATGCAACAAGTATGGCTAGATAAGATAGCCTGGGATGATATTCTAAAACCCCTTGCAATGCTAAATTGGAAAAACTTCGTCAAAAATAGTTGCGAGATAGAACACTTGAAAATACCAAGATGGATTCATTTCTCACCAGACACAAACATCGAAATACATGGATTTTGCGACGCATCAGAGAGTGCATACGCAGCCGCCTTGTACATAAGAATTGAAAAATCGAATAACGAAATTGAAACTTTTTTGCTAACGGCCAAAACTAGAGTTGCGCCTATTAAAAAGATCTCTCTTCCACGGCTGGAACTATGCGGAGCCGTTTTACTGTCGAAGTTGACGCATACGATCTTAAAAAATCTTCAAATCTCAAACTTTTCATTACACTATTGGACTGACTCTACAATAGTCCTTGCCTGGCTCAAGAAACCGCCTTGCCATTGGTCAACTTTCGTCGGAAATAGAATATCAGAGATTTTAGACAATGTGGGGAACGAAAATTGGCATCATATCGACTCAGAGGATAACCCAGCAGACATTGCTAGTCGCGGTTGCTCGCCTAATGAACTAAATAGTCATCAGTTATGGTGGCATGGCCCACACTGGTTAAAATTACAGAAATCCAGTTGGCCATTAAAGGAAGTTAATGAAGAAACTAATCTAGAAGCGAAAACTGTAAAGGTTCTGACGATTAATATTGATGAGGATCCCTTGCAGAGTTTTTCCTCCCTATCAAAACTTTATCGATCATATGCTTATGCTTTGAGATTTTGGCGGAATACCGGTGAAAGTAGACGGCATCTTCGAGTTTCATCGTTGGAGCTTACAGCAGAGGAAATTCAAAGCGGAAAACGAGCCGCCATTATACGAACCCAGAAATTCTACTTTCCTGATGAGTACGATGTTTTACAAAAGCGCTCACGAATATCATCAAGCAGTTCTTTGCTAACCTTGAACCCGTTTCTAGACGCAAAAGGCATTATGCGTGCAAATGGTAGGCTCGTACAATCGCCGGCTCTCACCTACAATGAGCGGCATCCTATTATTCTGCCGTACAATGCGAAGTTGACACATTTGCTTGTTGAATTTTCACACAAGGTAACGTTACACGGTGGAAACCAGTTATTAACACGTATTTTGAGATCAGAATTCTGGATATTCAGACTAAAGCCGTTGATAAAAAAGGTTATCAACAACTGCAAACCATGTGTATTATACAAAAGTCATGCTCAAAGGCAAATAATGGCATCTCTGCCCCCCGAAAGGACGTTATTGTCGCGCCCATTCAACACAACAGGGGTCGATTTCGCGGGCCCATTCAACATCAAAAACTTCACTGGTAGAGCTTGTTTGATCACCAAAGGCTACGTCTGTGTTTTTGTCTGTTTCGCGACAAAAGCTATGCACCTCGAAGCCACCAGCGATTTATCAACTCAGTCATTCCTAGCAGCATTTTCTCGATTTATTTGTCGGCGCGGCTGCCCATCATGTATTTACTCAGACAATGGTACAAATTTTGTGGGAGCTGCGGAAATTTTGAAAAAGGAAAGACTCGCTTTTTTCAAGACTCTACAAAACTCTGTTATTCATCAAAACATACAACAAAATCTTAATTGGAAATTCATTCCTCCTGGCGCTCCCCATATGGGCGGTCTTTGGGAGGCAGGTGTCAAATCCTTTAAAACCCATTTGCGTAAATCAATTCCGAAAATGAATTTTACGTTTGAGGAATTTTGTACTATTCTTACACGGATTGAAGCATGCTTAAATTCGAGACCACTTAGTTCTGCTAGCGAAGATCCAAACGATCTATCCCCACTAACACCCGGTCACTTTTTGATTGGCACGCCAATTCTTGCTCCACCCGAACCTGATTTCTCAGATTGCGACATAAACTTAGCGAATAGATGGAAAAGGCTCAAGATTATTTCCCACAATTTTTGTCAGAGATGGAAATTAGAGTACTTGAGGGAATTACACCGTAGAACTAAATGGAAATATCAGCAAGATAACTTAAAAGAGGGGGATTTAATAGTCATTAAAGACGACAGACTGGCTCCCAATGAGTGGAAAATGGGAAGAGTCGACAAAACATATCACGGGGTAGACACCAATGTCAGAGTTGTAGATATACGTACTAGTGGAGGAATAGTAACTCGACCCATAACGAAAGTCGTCAAATTATTTACCGACTGACTAGTCGGACCCCCTACTTGTAAAAATCTTGGTACTCGCCTCTCCCTCTTTTCAGATATGGCAGCCTATTTGCAGGATCGCAACATGCCAGCAGCCAATGGTGTACCAGTACAAGCCCGAAGACCCCGATCCCGTTCACCTGGAAGCCAGCGACAACAGCATCACCAGCAACCAGACAGAAGCCGTTCATCCCAGCGCCGTCGCCAGCAAGATGCCCGCCGTGATCGCCCCAGCTTCTGGCAGCGTGCGTGTGGTCTGTGTCAGGATGACCACGCGCTAAGTACGTGTCGCCGCTTCCTAGATATGTCACCCCATCAAAGATACGAGACAGTAGAGAGGCGAAGCTACTGTCGTAACTGTCTGGCTAGAAGCCACCTCGCACCCGACTGTACATCATTGACGAGCTGCCATAAATGCGACAATCGCCACCACACCCTTTTACATGGGGCTCCCCAAATTCAAGAGCCTCAACCGATGATTCCCGATGTAGTTGTGAGGTTCACTTGGGACCTTGTCTTTGTGCCAACAGCGATGGTACGTGTGGTGGCGGAAGAAATTGAGACGTACGCGACAATTCGAGCGCTCGTTCTTCAAGGGGCAGCAATGTCCAGGATTTCTTACGCATCCTTCAGGCGCCTGGGTTTGCGTTCATTCCTGCACAAAAGCAGAAGATTTACGACATTTAAAATCATGAGTCGCAACACCAATGATCCGTGGGCATTGAAGATAAACGCCCTAATTACGAATGAGCTCCCATACCGGCCATATAGCGACCCAATTATCGAGGACCCTACAGTCGACTTCCCTGCAAACCGTCTGGCCGATGTTGATCCCAGAGGTAACCTCCCAATTGAACTGGAACTAGGCGGTGACACGTACTCGGCGATAAGCAGAGAAGGCCGAATGTTTACTGGGCTGGGCGATGTTTACGGCTACGAGACGGCGTTGGGCTTCGTCATCAGCGGTCCAATTAAAAACATGGAGAGAAGCTGAGCTGAAGAGAAGCGGAGTTTATCACTGTGTCACTGTGAGGGGGAGCATGTATGGTCAAGGACCATACCGGTCATAATTACTTTGGTCGAACCTGTTGTTTGTCAAATTTGTCATTTACTTTGGGCTAGCGGTTCGCAAATATACATATATATTTACATATTTATGCAACTGCTAGTCTATTCCCTTTGCTGCCTTCCAATAGCATTGGAAAACATAGTTATGCTTTAAAAGCGATCAAGGCAGCAAAGGGTTTTCAGTTTTCTCACCGGTATTACAAGCGCACGTTACTCTCACAGTGAACACAAGTTACAATAACACAATTTGTTACAACATAAAATATTGTTAAAGAACAAAAGTGAACATAAACGAATCACAAGTACAAACTAGAAATTACACACAAAAAACAATCACATTTTGTTAAACACAAAACATAAAAGTTGTTAACCATCTTTGTACATATAACACATAATTGCATACAAGAACAAAAATCACAAAGTTTAAAATATTTTACTTAAAACCTAATTAAAATCACAACACATTTTGTACAGAACAGTTAAAAGTGAAAACTAGCCTAAATTGCACATTACTTAAACCTATTTAAAACCTAAACCTATGTAAAACTTAAATCTATCTAAAATCTAAACCTACCTAAAGAATCTAAAACTACTTAAAATCTAATATTGCACGAAATATATTGCATTCCCCACCAATTTGTATATAAAAAAGAACCTAACCTGAATTAAATATATTGCCCTATAAAATTTCACTAACTAAAACCTAATCTAAAACCAACACAAAATTGAATTGTACATACACATACAAACCACATTGAATTACAAATAAAACCACTCACTATACTTTGTACAAATATTAAAACGAAAAAACGAAAATCTTATCATTTGTTAAAAAAAGGGAAAATTAAAACATTAAAAAGGTTTGTAGAGAAACAACTACAATATATCGCGAATTATAATAGTGCAAACCATGGCTCATCTATCTTAAATTTGTTTGACTTTCACTCATAGGATATAAAAAACGTTAAATTCGGTCGAACCGAACTTTTTTTATACTCTCCACCATAAAATTGTATAAACTAAAATGGAATAATTAATTTTCTTTCCTGTCCACAATTTTAGATGTAGACGTTCTGTGACCACTAGTAACCTCAAATGTCAAATTACAGATAGTTCGGGCTATACCAAAACATGAACCAATGCTGACAATTTATAGTGAAGAAGTTTTGTGACCACCTTTATATGTGAGCGAGCTCTACCAACACATAGACCTATGTTGACAATTTTTTGTGGAAAAGATGTGTGACCACTGGGATCTCAAATGTCAAATTGCAGGTTGTTTGGTCAAAAATGTAGCGAAAATCTTTAAATTATCGAGGATCGCAAGTTACTGTTATATGGGGCCTATTCCAAAGATCGAGGGATATCGTTGTATCGGGGGATATCGTTGAATTATTATGAGTTATCGTTGAATTATTATGATAGGGAAACTCAAGTGTCAAATTACCGGTAGTTCAGTCAAAAACTGTAGATAGAACCCTCAAAATATTGGAGTTAGCGTTTATATGGGGGGTATACCAACACATGGTCCTTGGTTGGCAATTATTGGTGAAGAAGTGTTGTAACCGCTAAGAACTTGTTATTACAACAGACGGACATGGCTAAATCGACTCAGATCCTTATCCAGAATATATATGGTAATAGTCAAAATAGTTTTGCAATCGTTGAAGTTGAGGTTTACCGTTTAAAAAATCGCGAACTGTAAATGTATTTCATACAATATAAATGTATGTGTGGACCATAAAAAATGATTTACGTGGAAGCTGTGTGGGGGTAATACAAAAAAAGTGGGTAAAAGTGTGTTGAACACGCAGAGAAAAAAATATGATTCATGCCACCATATTTTGAAAGAAAAATATATATCATAGATATATGGTAGTAGTCTACGACCACTATTTCGATGTGCTACCAACTTTTTTGGCCAAAACCAACTTATAATACCCTCCCCACATAGTGGTGTAGGATATAAAAATTGAGTCCCGCGTGATTTTACTTTTTACGCGTTCGAATCCATCCACTAAAACGGCGGATATAGATAACTTGAATATAGAAAAATCTGACAATTTCGCGCACTGAACCGCTATTTTCTTTTACAATTTATACATAAATGGAATCCTTTATACGCGATTATAAAATTTGCAAAAAGCTTGCAGAGATTCGGGAGCAATATTGGCATTTAAACCAAAATAGAATGTAGTGGCACATCCGCAGTTCTTGACGAATTTGTTTAAAATTTGTTATATTTACGTATTTTTAATAGGCGGTAACAGAAATCGGATGCGCCTTACAAGCAAATGCACACGGCGAAATTTTTACCCATTCGAAGGTTTTTGGAATGGCAAACTTTGGCCGCTGAATGAAAAATGGATAAATGCATACATATGGATAAAGATGCGCTCGCTGTATCCGAAAAGTGAATGCGCCTCAACTGATTTTAAAGGATTTAGTCATTACTAGACATCGGATTTTAGCATGTTTTTTATTTCTTATCCAAATGGACTCAAATTTTGGACCTAGTGTCAATTTTTCGATATTTGGGGTCATATCAACAAGTAAAAAAGTATCAGTCGGCTTTGCTGACAGAGATATACCCTCAGCCTGTATAAATAAACAATTTTTTCCCGAAAAACGTATGCATTTAGGGGTTTTTAAAAATTTTGGGCGTTTGAACCAACAAAAATGTTGATTAGGATTAAAGATCGGGCTGTTTGCTCAAGAAGTAGGGAGTTGCCCCTGAAAAAAATTTTACCGTCATAATTGAGGCAGCGAATGAAAGTTTCTTCAACAAAAATCAAATTGATTCGATAGCAGGTCTTAAAATGAACTTATCCGAAATTGTGTGTGGGAGGTACCGGATGGAGTGGACAAATATAGTCCATATTTGAACCTCATCTATATCTAGTAGATATATTAGGATGTGTAAAGTATGGACCAATTCGGCCATTCCCTTCAAGAGTTGCCGTACGAACAAAATTTTACGAACATTTTTGAACTTTTGTGGGGGAGGTACCTGAAGGAGTGGACCGATATGACTTATCTTCGAACTTAAACTATGTTTGGACAAAATATTACTAAGGCCAAATTTTGGACCGAATCGGCAGATCCGTTCTAGAGTTATCTTGCGCTCCAACCACCTCACATGGTGTCAAAGGGGGTTTTTGTAACTTTCAGCCTAAGTTCTCGGGAAGTATGGATTTGCCCCTAAAGAAACTTGTACCGTCGTATGGGGGGCAGTGAATACAAGTAGCTAAAACAAAAATCAAATCGATTCGAGAGATGGTCCTAAACTGAACTTTTCCGAAATTTTGTGTGGGAGGCACCCGAAGGAGTGGACCGATTGAGTCCATATTAAAACCTGATCTAAGTCTGGTACACGCTCCACGATGGGCAAAGTATGGACCAAATCGGTTACACCCTTCAAGAGTTATGGTGCGTACAAATTTTCCGAACATTTTCGAACTTTTGTGGGGGAGGTACCGGAAGGAGTGGACCGATATAGCTCATCTTCGAACTTAAACTAAGTTTGGACAAAATATTACGAAAGCCAAAATTTGTACCGAATCGGTTCATCCCTTCGAGAGTTATCGTGCGCTCCAGCCAGCCAGACAGACAGACAGACGGACGGACATTGCTCAATCGACTCCAAATTGTCTGAAACACATTTCGTCCATACATACTTGGGGTCTAAAACCATTATTTCGATGAGGCACATTTTGCCCGTATGAAAGTGTATATACCCTTCATAGCCTAAAGGCTGAGGGTATAAAACACGCAAAAATATGCAAAAAAATATGCAAAATATATGCAAAAAATATGCAAATTCGATATTTGGGGTCTTTTCAAAAACACGCAAAAAATATGCAAAAAATATGCAAAATATATGCAAAAAATATGCAAAATACGCAAAAAATATGCTAAATATGCAAGTGAAAAGCGTCAATTAAATTTGGAAAATCATCAAAGGGCGTTCTAAATTATGTTTTTTTGTCGTTTAACATCGTTTTCTGCAGATTATTATGTTATTGAGATACTCCACATATTCCGCCGCAGCAATAAATCTAGACTAGGAAATAACCCAGCATTCCTATTACAACATAAGTTGCTTTCCTATACAAATGTAGGTAATGAACAAATTTCAAAAACTCAATCAGAAATGTCAAAATCAACGTGTAGAAATATGTTGATAGTTTCTACTCGGCCAAAATTGTCTAGCAAAATTGTCTGGCAGAAAGGCATTTGGAATGCTAAAATATATAGTTCATTCATTCCTGCTACAGGAAAACAATTTTGATAACACAGTCGAAAAGCCATAACCCTTTTGTATACACAATTAATTAACTTATACCTGTCCGTGTACTCGATAATTTGTACTACTTATTACAAATGCTTCGAATTTTGACAGTTGTTTAATGGAGAAGTTGCTGAAACAATTGTTTCTGCAACATTTAGTAAAAATTATCGAGGACAAGGGTATAAAGGCCTACGTACATAAGCTGCTTTGCCTGGTTGCCTTGCTTTCCTGCTTCATTTTTGACATAATAAAAATAAAAGAATAAAGGAGGCCGAGCAAATTTCGAACTGGGTTGCCCTTTTCTTTTTTATTCTTTTATCAGAAGCAAGCAAGGCAACCAGGCGAGGCAGCTTATGTACGTAGGCCTTAACACCTTTTATAACACATTAGTCTTGTTGTATAGGATATAAATAAATATATTAAGAAAAATATTCGCCGCAATATTGTCATTAAAGTTTCCAAAGGCACTATACACTTAAAAGGCAAAGATTTCAAGGAATCTTAATTTCCAAAAAGATGAAATTTCACATCTGTCCCGTGTTTTGCTTACATCCTGATGTTAACCTTAAAAACTTCATATTTCTAGCTCTATTTTCACAATCTGATTGGCTTTTTCTGTAATTTGGGAAAATTGAGTCTTTTTGCATAGTAAATTGTTAAAAAGTAAGGAAAGGAACAAATACGGGCAATGCCAATAAAAACGTCCGGATTGTCGAGTAGAAATATCTCACTATATTTTACACGTAGATCACTTTTATATTTCATTTAACTGTTCGGTATTAGCAATTACAATTTTAAAAGTATTATTATATAACAACCACGAGTGATTTAATTATAGAAAATAATTTATTTTCTTAACTATTCGTTAATCCGGACAATTTGATAATTCGGGCACCGCCGAAACCTGTGGTGTACGGATTATCGAGATTATACTGTATATGTGGGAGCAATATCCAAATATCAATGGACTCTTACCAAAAATAAATAGGGATCGCCTTAGGGCAAAAAAATCTATTTTTTTTTTTGCGAATTGGTCAATAAATGTGACCTGTACTTTTTTTCAAAAATACATGGCCAGATGGATAAGTGCGAGTCTATGCAGATCAGCAAAAGGAACTGTGAGTCTATTACGTTTCCTTTAGCATGTTGCAAACTCATTCACTAAGACATAATACCCTTAGGGTATTCAAATATGGTTATCAGTGCAGTCATTAATAAAAATTCTGTGCGGAATTTGTTCCCTTTCCCCAATTTCACAATTTTTTATTTACATATTTATGCCCAAAAAGGAAATATTTTGGAATACCCAATAATGAAGCGAATCAATTCAACTTTAACAAACATAGATTTTAAAAGAATTTCACTTTTTAAAATTATTTTCCATGCGGAAAATTCAGAGGGAAATATTCATGATTGCCCTGAATATGTGTTTCGATGTTATATGTCTTTAGTAAAATACGAAAGATTTTATGTAATATTCAATATTTTCTTAGTCATAATTTCTAGCTCATTTGTTATTCTGTCAGACAATTTTGGCCGAGCAGAGACTATCAACATATTTGGATACGTTGATTTTGACATTTCTGATTGAGTTTTTGAACAAAATTTGTACTGGAAAGCAACTTGTGTTGTAATAAGAAGGCTGGGTTATAGGAAATTTCCTAAGTCTATTAGTCCAGATTTATTGCTGTGGGGGAATAATAATTAATAACATAATAATCTGCTAAGAAATCGCCGTTTAACGGCAATAAACTTAATTAAGAACACTTTTTGATTATTTTCCAAATTTAATTTTATGATTTTCGTCAAAAAATTACTTGCATATATTGCATATTTTTTTGCATATTTTGCATATTTAAAAAAAAATAAAAAATATGAGCCCGTCATTGCATTCAGTTTTCTTCAAAACGAATTTTGGTCCAATCAGAATTTTCGTATCTTTATTAATAAAAAATATGCAAATATGCAAAACCCGAGGTCTAGTCATTACGTAACCCATTACAAAGTAATGTAAACAAACTTCTTTTCGCATTACAAGTAATCTGAAAAGTAATGGGTTACTTACTTTACTCCTCACTAAGTAATGAGGACGGTGGCACAGTGTGTGTGTCCGACTATAAATTCTAGGGTTGTGTGTTCGGCACGCGAGTTTTTGTTAATTAAAAAATAACAATTCGTGGTGCACAAGTGCACTGCACATTTAAGTTCTTAAGCAACCCTTAGTATTCGTGTGCGTGGCACAGTGTGTAGAGTCTTTGTCTAGAAATCAGAGGGTTCGGGGGTCAATTCGGGCAGACAGCGAAATAAAATAAAAATAAGAAGTGTGATGAAATTAAAAACAAATTCTCTACATCAACTGTTCTAAAAATATAATTTTTTTCACCTTACTTTTCAACTTCTAGTGGCTACAGAATAACTAGTTATTCTAGTGGTCATAAAATAACTAGAAACTGAGTGCGACATGTCCTTGTAATATATATACTTCTTATTTCTATTGCTTATCACAGAATTCCAATATACTTTCACGGTGACAAATTGTTTCTCTTGTAGAAGTTTTAGCAAAATGCTTCAGGTTTTGTATGGAAATTTAACGAAATTGTAGAATAACTCCCAAATATGTTTCTCAATTTTTTCGTATTAATCCCAAAAATATATTTATGACATAATTTCCAACAATAAGTTTTCATCTTTTGTTGTTACGGCAACAACAACAAGTTATAAACCCAATTTTTATAGTTTTGGTCTGTAAGTATTTTTATTTTATTTTTTAGAGATTTTTATGGACTCTGAGTTAGAATACATAAAATTTGCTCCAAGATTTCTTCATTATTTTTTGATTTTCCGCGAAAATAAAAGTAGATTTAGCAAATATTTAAGCATCTACGGATAAATATAAAATGCTGTTAACGATTTATATATACATAAATTAATACAACACAAAGAGAATTTTTAAATATTTGTTCTTTATAAGGGAATAAACCCCAACCCGCCATGACTTTTGAGGGTAGCATCCAATTTTGTGAATAGTTAGGTATTCAGAACTTGGACTATTTAAAAGTTATTTAGTGTTCGTGTAGTTCCTAATACAAGCAGAGATCAGATACACGAAATATCTGGGGAAAAAAGAAAAAATAAAAACAGTCGATCAGTTTGACGGAAATTGCGAACAGCGAATAGAACAATGTACATATGTATATCGAATTGTTGGAATTAGGTGCCGCTAATTGCACTCGAGATGTCAATTCGAATCATACCATGAAGGAAAAGAACAGCACAATTGAATATGTTGCACTGTTCATGATGTTCTTATATATGTATGTACCATCTTTACCATTGCGTTTAGTTGCGAATAGGCCCACAGCGCCAATTCTCTCATTATCAGGTGGATGTGGCGACAAGATATACATATATACCATTCGGGATCCCAAGAATGTTTTCAAATGATTTTTTTATATTTCTGAGTAATACTGCCCATAAAAGTATATGGTATAGGTCTCAAAATGCAATGGTTGTTGCATACATTAGATAATAGGCACTTGAATTAAGGCTTCTTTCTGCATGTCGGAAGTCAATATTACGATGCGTGAAAGATGATACTACTCCTAATTGAACCTTAACATTATAACATAAATTCATCCGTGCTTATGTGAATGTGTGAGCTCTCTTCACTGATATTTGATTTTTATACCCTACACCACTATGTGGAAAGGGTATTATAAGTTTGTTTCGGTAAAAATTCATGTAACACCGCGAAATATTCGTCGGAGACCCCCAATGTGGTATACCAATCTTCATATCTCGGCGAGATAAAGCGATTTTGAGATGTGTGTCCGTCTGTCCATTGTAAAATGTAATCAAACTCCAGGCCGCAATTATAGACCGATCGTCACGAAATTTGGTATGGAGGTCGGTTTCACATCAGAATAGATCGCTATTTTAATTGGAGATGATCGTGAAATATTTAGCGGGTGAAATGGACCAAAAACATAATTTTTATCCGATTTTGTAGCTGCTCTGTAGGTCGCAATAATAGTCCGATGGCCTTGAAATTTTAAATAAGGTAAGAGTATATGACAAAGAAGAAGCTTGCAATTTAAGATGGCGATCAGATAATATTTAGAGGGTTAAATGGACCACAACTTTTGTGTGAAAATTGTGAAAAGTTTTAATATACAGCTTATATTTTTTTTCCTGAAAGAGACATTCCGGGCAAGTAAGCTATACCTGGAAGAGGAACGCTTGACCTTTCTATTGATGTCAATTGTGTTGATGTACGTGATCAGATAACAGAGTTACAGTCTTATGTATCCAGTTTTTTGTTTGTAGTGTTATCATAAGCACGCTAGAGGTCGCAATTACAGCTCAATAGTCGCGAAATTTTGCTGGAGGTAAGAGTTTAGGTTGGAGAAAATGCCATAACTTTGCATGATGATCTGATATTATTTAGCGGGTGACATAGACCATTGCTTTTGTATGAAAAATATACAAATTTAATTTTTGGTCCATATTTTAATTCCTGGAGGGCCAGTAGCTTACATATGGAAAACTAACTACTGACATTTCCCCTGATGCAAATTGCAATAATGTGTCTTCCAAATAACGGGCCTACTGCCTAATATATAATGGGTTTTGTGTAGAGAACCACAATTTCCTCCCATGCTACAAATTGTATCTATCATGACAGATAATTTTTCAGTACAGTTGTCCAATTGGATTTTTCATACAAATATTGCAGCATTTGGTCGCTTCGCCAACTATTTTATACTCTAGGCTTTTAGTGTAAAGGGAATATATACAAAATACGACCAAAGGTGTGCCTCATCGAAATAATGGTTTTAGACCCCAAGTATATTTGGACGAAATTAGTTTTAGAATATTTGGAGTCGATTAAGCCCTGTCCGTTCATCTGTCTCTCTTACTGTCTAGCTGGCTGATACGCACTATACACTTCGTAATATTTTGCCCAAACTTAAATTAATTTCGAATATGGGCTATATCGGTTCACTCCTTCGGGCACCTCCCCCACAGGTTCTTTTCATGGTCCCTATTGCAATTTTTCCGGAGTAAGTCTATACTTCTTGGGATAATGGTCCAATTTTTTTTTCAAAAATCGGAAGTTAGCTTACAAAACTTGATTAGGTATAGCCTTACATTTCGATACCTCCAGATTCCACGTATTTTGAAGCAAACTGGTGATACAAAATCAATATATTTTTATACGGTATAATTATTGTGTTTGTTTCTTTTTCTGATATCACCGTTAGCGCAGCTGACTTTTACTACTGTGTAATTGAATATGAATAATTTTGGGATTTATAAATTTGTTTGCATGCAAATTATTTGAATTTCTATGCAATATTAGTTATTTCTAACGGTATAAAATATATGTTTGATATCACAATATATAACCACAATAAACTATTTATATAATTATTCCACAAACATCCCAGTAGGGACTTTGGAGGTTTCTCTTATATCAATGGACTTATATTAGATCTTTGATATGTGACTTAGTTTTTATTGCCGAATCCGAATGACATGCCCTAAGTTGCCACTTATAGAGAAGTTTTTCATTGCTGAAATACGCAGGAAATATCGCCAACATTACAAAGGGTATTTTGCCACCGTTGAGAATTTTATGTGGCCAAGCCTGGGCATCGAATCCGGGCATTCAGGGTGCAGGCGGTTGCACATATCTAATTCCTAGAGGTTGTGGTGTAGGGTATCACATGGTCGGCCCCGCCCGACTATAGACATTGCTTACTTGTTATACCCTCTACCATAGTATAGAGTGTTGTATTTCTGTTTGTAACGCATTGAAATAATCATTTGCGACCCTACAAAGTGTAAATGTTCTTGATCGGGGTAAAATTCTGAGTCGATTTATGCATGTCAATCTGTCCGTCTGTGTTAACCACCCTAGCATCCACAACAATTGAGGTAGGACTTTGAAATTTCGAAATGATGCGTCTTTTGTTTGCAGACAGGTCGATTTCAGGTATTTTTAAGCTTTTAGCAAAATTATCTGACAAAATTAGTTATTAATTGGTTTTAGGGTTCCTGGTGATCAAAAAAAAACTTATCTACCAAAAATTGTAAACATAGGTTTATGCTTTATAACGGTACCAACCTGATTTTCGGTATTTTTACGTTTTCAGCTACATTTTCACACGAAATAAGCTAAAATTTGGCATTTAGCGTTCCTAGAGATCAGAAAATTAAAATACTAACAACTGTGGACATAGGTCCATGTTTTGGTATACCCCCCCATATAACGCTTCCTCCCGATTTCAGGTGTTTTAACGTTTTAATATACCTTTTTACACGGAATTAGCTATAATTCGGATTTAGCGTTCCTAGAGATCAGAAAACTTATATACTAACAATTGTGGCCATATAACACGCACGATTTCAGCTACAATTTGGTATTTAGGGTTCCCTGTGATGAACAAACTTCTCAAGTTTTATTATAGCGCCTATATACCGGTACCGGTCTATTTCAAGTAGTTTAAGGGTTTTAACTACATTTTCGGTCTAAACTGGCTGTTTGAACCAAACAGTGCGGACATAGGTCCACTTTCGCAAAAGAAAGAAAACTACTCCATATAAGTTCAGAATAAAAAACTTATCGTAGAGGGTAGAAAATGTTCGGCCAAGTCGAATGTTTTCTTAATATATTATAGAAATCATGGAAAATCCTTTTCTAAAATATTTCCCACTGTGCTTTAATAGTTACTGATGCAAAGTATTTCGCGAGATGACGCCACCAACAAAACTTTAACACAACATACTGTTGCTATTTGCTGTTAATGGCTGATGTTGCAGATTGTTGAAGTTTTAGATGATTGTGGATAGGTGTTGATATTTTCCTCTATGCACTCAGTATAGAGGAATACAACAAACGCAGTGGTTGATATATTCTTCCTAAAGCCACTATCTAACCATACAACCAGCCACCCAGTCAGAATTCAATTCATGTTTTTGTTCCTAAATCAGCGTTTCAGTTTGTTGCTGGCGCTACTGCTGCTGCACGAACGGTTGCTACTTGTTTGTATCTAAGAGCATTTGATTGTTTGGTGGCAAATCTATTCATATGTTAACCTAAATATTATTAGGGTGTTTTGAAAAATAAAAAAATAACAAAAAGCATGGAATATTTTTTAAAACAATTAAAGTTTTCTACCGGCTCTTGTAGGCCTCTTGAAATCAGATATATGATGGATAATTAAACAGAAGGGGACAAATTGCAACGAATTTTTAAGACATTTTAAAGAAATTACGAATTATCATTGTGTAGTCCTGAGACAGAAATTTTATTCGTCACCTGTAGAGGAATTCTGTGACTCTATAGATTTTAAATGAAAGTTTAAAATATAATTTAGCAACACTGTGGATATCGAAACACCTACCGTGAACTGTTACATAATCGTACTACTGAACCTTTTGAGTTTTCCAAACCCTTTTGCCTCTATGATAAATAAGTTCTACCCTAATATGAAATCACTGACAAGTATAGCAATTAAAAGATTGTTAGTTTGTGTATCCAAGTGTAAGTGTGTTGTGTTGGTGAGTGTTTTGTGGTAGGTGCAGATGATTTTGTTATTGTTACCGCTTTTTCGTTTTTCATTTCTGAAGTGCGGGAGCATATGCGGAAACACTTAATCATCTTAACCCGGTATTTTCACGGTGAACCACATGTCTGCCACATAAATAGACAAACATTTACAAACGCAATGTGAACATATAAAGTTGTGTGTGCATGTCTCGAGAATACAGTCTCAGGTGAGAATATAAGGAAGCAAAGGAAACTATGCTGAAGATTTCAGACAATATCGTTACTAACGTTAAGCTAAAGTTTGTAAGATAAGGTATTTTGTTCTTTGGATAAGTTGCACCTTGCTACATTGTGCCAAGATTTTTTGGCTTTGTCATCAAGGTACGAAGGGTCAGTGGTTGCCAGTCAATTAGACTAGGTTGCATATCTAACGAGTTCATCTACTTTTCCGTTTCCTAATGTGTCGCTGTGTTGAAAAGCATTTGTCAGATTTCCCACTACAGGTCGGTTTACATTTGATGTTAAAGGGTATCAAATCCTCTAAGATAAATATTGTCAGCAATATTCAATGATTTTGTTCTTTGGATACTTTGCACCTTGCTACATTGTGCCAAGATTTTTTGGCTTTGTCATCAAGGTACGAAGGGTCAGTGGTTGCCAGTCAATTAGACTAGGTTGCATATCTAATGAGTTCATCTACTTTTCCGTTTCCTAATGTGTCGCTGTGTTGAAAAGCATATGTCAGATTTCCCACTACAGGTCGGTTTACATTTGATGTTAAAGGGTATCAAATCCTCTAAGATAAATATTGTCAGCAATATTCAATGATCTTAACTTTCAGACATTTTACCAAATCACCTGACTTCCTTATCCCAGATTGAAACGAGTAGGAAAAGCTTTAAGTTCGGTCGGGCCGAACTTTTTATACCCTCCAAATTTCAGCCATTTCGGTGGATTAATGTGGCCACATCCTTCAAAATACCGAAAATCGGAAGGTACTGTTCTATGGGCGCTATATGATGGCGTGGACCTATACCTACGAATTTCGGGGGGAAAGTTTTATACCCCAAACAAAGACTAAATACCAAATTTCGGTGTGATAATGAGGCCAAAACCTTCAAAATACCGAAAATTGGGAGATATCGTCCTATGGGGGCTATATCAAACCGTGGACCTATATTAACATTTTATGGTAGAAAAGTTTCTTAGCCTCTGGAAATGCAAAATACAAAGTTACAACCGATTCTGTTGTCAAATGGGACTAATACATTCAAAATATATTAAAATGACGCGTACTTTATATGGGGCGTTATATGGGGGTAATACCAAAACGTGGACCTATATAAACCAACTTTGGTAGGAATGTTTTTTAGCCTCTGGAGACACAAAATACCAAATTAAAACCAATTCGGTGGTAAAATGGGACAAATATATTAAAAATTCCTTAAAACGACGACGCGTCACGCGTCATTTTGTATGAAGGCTATACGAAAGCGTGGACCTACATAGCCGGCTTTCAATACCTACGTACATATAATAGTTTTTCCCAAAATTTCATCCACCTACGTCAATCCGTTCGGACGCTAGAGTGATTTCCACAGACGGACTGACATGACTATATCAATGTAGAATTGCAGGCTGATCAAGAATATATATAGTTTGTGGGGTCTACAATGATTATTTCGAGTAGTTACAAACGTAGTGACAAACTTAATATACCCCCATCCTATGGTGGAGGGTATAAAAACATTACAGTAGTTTTAAGTTTTTCAGTTATATATATATATATAGGTAGAGGACTGAACCAGAGCAGGCCGTGCGACGGAACAGTCATGGTGGCACCAGGACTGTCGAAGGTCATTGATACCGTCAACCGTGCCAAGCTGTTCGAGGATATAGAGAAGACCACTCTCCAGCCGTGTTTGAAACGTTGAAAAAATCTTGGCATCGGTTCTTATCGTCGATGACATACTTATGTGATAAGTTAAATCTCTACTTATCTGACTTAGTGCAGTTCTTCCATCTAAGGAATATGAAAATATCCAGTGGACCATCTTTATGAGGATATGAAGGTTTTACCGGTGCATCAACATAACAGGATGTTGTGGATGCCGTATCAGATATGGGGTATTTGGTGCAGCAAATACGTGAAATCGGGCGAAAATATATACGGAAGCTATATCCAAATCTGAACCGATTCGTATATTATTTGGCACATTTATTTCTAGACCAAATTCAGTCACACATTCCAAATTTCATCAAAATCGGACGTATATAGCGTGTTTGGTGCAGCATGTGCGTGAAATCGGCCGAAAATATATATGGAAGCTATATTCAAATCTGAACCGGTTTCTATATAATGTGGCAGATTTATTTTTATACCGAATTCACTCACACATTCCATATTTCAACGAAATGAAACATGTATAGCATGTTTGGTGCAGCAAATACGTGAAATCGGGCTAAAATATATTTAGGAGCTATATCCAAATCTGAACAGATTTCCATAATTTTTGCACACTTATTTGTAGATCGATTTCGGTCGCACATTCCAAATTTCATCAAAATAGGACAGATATAGGGTGTTTTGTGCAGCAAATACGTGAAATCGGGCGAAAATATATATGGGAGATATATCGAAATCTGAACCGATTTAGATATAATTTGGCACTTTTATTTTCAGACCGAATTCCGTTACACATTCCATATTTCATCGAAATCAGATATATATAGCGTGTTTGGTGCAGCAAATACGTGAAATCGGCCGAAAATATATATGGGAGCTATATCCAAATCTGAACCTATTTCGATGCTATTTGGCACATTTATTTTTAGGCCGAATTCAGTCCGTATTTCATCGAAATCATTAAAATATATAGTGTGTTTGGTGCAGAAAATACCTGAAATCGGCCGAAAATATATATGGGAGCTATATCCAAATCTGAACCGATTTTCACCAAAAGGAAAAAAAGAAAAATTATTTACCCCAATTTTTAGCTGAATCGGACAATAAATGCGATCTGTATGTTGTGAATGGACAGATGGACTGACATGAACAAATCGTCTCAGAAAGTGATTCTAAGTATATGCCTAGAAGGAACTATGGGTCTATCTCGTTTTCTTTTGTATGTTACATACAAGCGCCAAAGACATAATACATCTTACCACAGTGTGGCGTAGGGTATAAAAAGACAGACTGATTAGTCTTTCGGAACTGTTTAACTAGGTTTCCGAGCTTTGGGAACAAGGGCATAGCCAGGATCAAAATTAGGGGGAAACAACATTTTGATGAATATTATAGTTTTTACATACAAAATTTTAAAACCTTTATTTAGGTACTTGCCTATCACCTAACCAAATCCGGTCCGCTAAAATTTTGTACAATATCGGTATAGTTGTTTAAGGGCTATACCAAACTGTAAACGTCCACAACTATTGTCGGAGATGATGGAGATGCTAAATTGCACCCAATTTAAACAGAAAATTTAAATAAAAAGTAAGAAAGTCAGTCCGCTGTGCTGATGGAGGGTATATCTCCTCTATACCCTATAGCCTCCGAAAAAGAAGCAAAATCAATAATTATGCCATATACAAAATATATTGATCATGAGTATATTTCAAAATATGTGAAATCTGTACCGTTGAGCTATACTAAATAGTTGACATATAGTCTTAAAATTTTTAGTAAGCAATGTTCTGTAGTGCGATTCTCTAACTCATTTTTTGAGTTACCAACAAAAATCGGTAAAATTAAAACGCAAAATTATTAATGAAAAATTCAAATAAAAGTTGACAACACACATGCTATCGGTAGTACTTTTCGACTGCTTTTTATTCGTCGCTATCTTACCGGAAAGCATCATTAATTACCGAAATTATAAACATTTTTATTGTCGGTAACTCAAGAAATGAGTTAGAGGATCGCACTACCGATTCACAGAGAACTCGAAATATTAAATTAAGTTGAACTAAGTATATTGAGAGTTATCTTGTATACTAGCAAATTTAGAATGTCTCTGCAGGCTTTTTGGTGCTTTCGGACCATTATCTCAAGAAGTATAGACTTAATCCGGAAAAAAATTTACCATTGTAAAAGGGACCGTGAAAACAACCTTCTGAAAAAAAAAACAAGTAAAAAGTCGTTAAGTTCGGCCGGGCCGAACTTTTTATACCCTCCACCATGAAATAGTCTTAATTAAAATGGAATAATTAGGGTACTTTCACAATTTTAGGTGGAACAACTTTTCGACAATGGATAGAATCCTACTGCCTCCCACTATTGCTTAAATTACACTGTGAACACAAATGTTGAGGCAGAGATAATTCCTTTTGAAGATGAAAGCCCTTGGTGTGTGTATATTAAAAACCCCGAAGGACAGATGCGCCGTGAGTCGAACTTCCGCGTTATGGCTTGATGAAGTTTTTGCAAGACCCTATAAGCCATCATCAATTAGCATTATATCTTTGTTTGTTGTTTTTGTAGAGCACTTAAGCAACAGTGAACAAAGATATAACACTAATTCGTGATGGCCCGCAGGGTCTCTAACAAAAATTTCATCACGCCATAACGCGGAAGTTCGACTCAGGGCGGATCTGTCCTTCGGGGTTCATAATATACTCACCAAGGCCTTTCTTCTTGAAGAGGAATTTTCCGTGCCCCAGACTTTCACCTCCATTTTGTTGCACAGTGTTATCCAATCTAATCTAAAAAAATGTGTTCAGCTAGGTGAAAGGTACCACCCACGGGGCTATATCAAAGAGTCAACCTATCTTTAAATTTTTTGACGGAAAAGTTTTATAGCTGCAGGGAACTTCAAGAGTCAAATTGAGGGTAGTTTCATCAAAACAATGTAGACACTCAAAAATGGACCCATGTTGACGAATTTTAGTGAAGAAATTTCGTGACCACTGAAAATTCCCGAAAATCGGGAGGTACAGTTATATGGGGGGATATACCAAAACATGGACCTATATTGATGATTATTTTTGAATAGACAAGATTGTAGCTAAAATTCTCAAAATACCGAAAATCGGGAGGTACCGATATATGGGGGCTATACCAAAACATGGACCTATGTTGACGATGTTTGGTGCAGATGTTGAATGACCACTATGAACCTCAAATGTCAAATTGCAGATAGTTCGGTTACAAATTGTGGATAAGATTCTCAAAATACCGAAAATCGGGAGGTACCGTTATATGGGGGCTATACCAAAACATGGACGTATGTTGACGATATTTGGTGGAGATATTTCATGACCACTGAGAACCTCAAATGGCAAATTACAGCTAGTTCGCTTAAAAATTATAGCTAAAATTCTAAAAAATAGCGAAAATCGGGAGGTACCGTTATATGGGGGCTATACCAAAACATGGACCTATGTTGACGATGTTTGGTGGAGATATTTCATGACCACTGAGAACCTCAAATGGCAAATTACAGCTAGTTCGGTTAAAAATTGTAGCTAAAATTCTCAAAATACTGAAAATTGGGAGGTACCGATGTATAGGGGCTATACCAAAATATGGACCTATGTTGACGATGTTTGGTGGAGATGTTGAACGACCACTGTGAACCTCAAATGTCAAATTGCAGATAGTTCGGTTACAAATTGTGGCTAAAATTCTCAAAATACCGAAAATCGGGAGGTACCGTTATATGGGGGCTATACCAAAACATAGACCTATGTTGACCATGATTGGTGGAGATATTTCCTGACCGCTGAGAACCTCAAATGACAAATTACAGCTAGTTCGGTTAAAAATTATAGCTAAAATTCTCAAAATTCCGAAAATCGGGAGGCACCGTTATATGAGGACTATACCAAAACATGGATCTATGCCCATATCCTTTGGGATATAAGTTTGTTGATCACTAGGAACCCTAAGTGCCAAATTATAGCTAATTCGGCCTGCAAATGTGGCGAAGAACGTCAAAATACCTCAAATCCGGAGGTACCGTTATATGGGGGCTATACCAAAGAGTGGACCGATATAGCCCATCTTCGAACTTGACCTGCCTATGGAAAAAAGACCCTCGCGTGCAAAATTTTAGCACTCTATCTCAATTATTGCGGACGCTAGAGTGATTACAACAGACGGGCAGACGGACATGGCTAGATCGTCTTAGAATTTTATCCTGATCAAGAATATATATACTTTATAGGGTCGCAAATGATTAGTTCGATGTGATACAAACGGAATGACAAACTTAATATACCCTCCATACTATGGTGGAGGGTATAAAAACAAATATATCCCTGACGAATCCTCAAACTATACTTTTCCCAAATTTGGAATGGAAGCTACCCGAAGGACGGGATTGATATTGTCCATTTTCCAACTTGATACATGACTGGATGAAATAATACGCAAATTTTGGACCAAATCTATTGCTCTTTTCGAGAGTTATCATTCACACCATTTTAGAGAATATATCTCGAAACAAGCGAAATATAAAGCTAATGACATTGTAAGCACATCCTCTTGTTGTTCGAGCATAGTAATTTTCTTAACAGATCACGGTGCGCCTTAACTACTTACACCTGGGAAGAGTTTGCGGATTTTGAAACTACAATGTTCATAGATTATAAAAAATAAAGAACAAAAAATCGCCAGAGGGTCAAAGTTCACAATTTTAGGTTTATATTAGGTTTTTAGGATTTTGTTTGGAAGCGGAAAATCCTATCGAAATGGGACTAAAGAAAATTTTATAGAGGACTTTCACTACAACAACATTTTCTTTAGTGCTATTTCGATAGGACTTGCTGCTTCCAAGCAAAATCCAGATAAACCTAAAATTGTGAACTTTGACCGCGATTTATTTAAAGCGATATTTTCTTGTTTTTGGATTTTTCTCATCTATGAGCATTGCCGTTATAGAATCCGCAAAAACTTCCTAGGTGTAAGCGGTTTTCATTCAAAGTTAGGTAAGGGGCACCGTACTTGACATTGTTTCATGTGGAGGCGATACAGTCAGTGCATTGTCCAAATTTAAATTTCTATACCTCAAAAGTGGTAAAACCGTTACGGTAATTCTTGTAGAGAAATTTATCTGTTACATCATTTTCTTTAGTCCGTTTACGATAGGACTTACAGTTGCCAAGCATAATCGTGAAACCCTAAAAATCCCCTAAAAATTTGAAGTTTGACCTCGATTTACTTGAAAATCCCTCTGGCGGTTTTTTATACCCTCCACCATAGTATGGAGGGTATATTAAGTTTGTTTTTCCGTTTGTAACGCATTGAAATACTCATTTGCGACCCTATAAAGTATATATATTCTTGATCAGGGTAAAATTCTGAGTCGATCTGTGCATGTCCGTCCGTCCGTCCGTCCGTCCGTCTGTGGTAATCACTCTAGCATCCACAAAAATAGACATAGGACGCTGAAATTTTGGGAAAAGGCTTCTTTTGTTTGCAGGCAGGTCAAGTTCGATGATGGGCTATATCGGTCCACGTTTTGGTATAGCCCCCATATAACGGTACCCCCCGATTTACGGTATTTTCACGTTTTTAGCTACATTTTCAGACCGATTTAGCTATAATTTGACATTTAGGGTTCTTAAGTGCCAATAAACTTATATAACAAAACTTGTGGACACAGGTCCACGTTTTGGTATAGCCCCCATATAACGGTACCCCCCGATTTACGGTATTTTGACGTTTTTAGCTACATTTTCAGACCAATTTTGCTATAATTTGACATTTAGGGTTCTTAAGTGTCAATAAACTTATATAACTACTGGGCATATGTCCATGTTTTGGACTAGCCCCCATATAACGTTATCGCCCGATTTCAGGTATTTTGACGTTTAAATTCACATTTCTAAACCGAATTAGCTATAATTTGATATTTAGGGTTCTTAGTGTCCAAAAAACTTATATTCGAAATAATTATGAACATAGGTCCAAGTACCTCCCGATTTTCAGTAATTTGGTGATTTTAACTACAATATTAAACCGAACTAGCAGTAATTCGACATTTGAAGTTCTTAGTGGTCACAACACCTCTCCATAAAAAATTGTCAACATAGGTCCATGTTCGGATATAGCTCCCATATAATGGTACCTCCCAATTTTCAGTAATTGGCAATTTTAGCTCAAATTTTTAACCGAACTAACTGTAATTTGACATTTGAAGATTGTAGTGGTCACCACACATCAGCATCAACAATTTTCAACATAGCCCCAATATAACGATAGTTCCCGTTTTTCGGTACTTTGAGGATTTTACTTAAAATGTTTAACCGTAGGACCATGTTTTGGTATAGCCCCAAAACAAACCTCCCGATTTTCCGTACCTTAGCTTTATTTTTTTGAAGAACTTTCTGTAATTTGAAATTTAAAAGTCAACAACAATTTTTCATTTAATTTCATATTTTCGTATAGCCCATATACCTCCGAACTAGCTGTTAATGACATTTGAAGTTCCCACGTTATGTACCGATTTTCGATATTTTGAGGATTCTAGCTACAATTTTTAACCGAATTAGGAGTTATTTGACATTAAAGGCTCCCATCAAAAACTGTCAACATAGGTCCATGTTTTATTATAACCCCTACATAACGGTACCTCCCAATTTCTAGCCCACCAAAAATTGCCAACATACATAGTTAGATATAGACACCATAAAAAAGGGCCTACCGAATGAAACATGTTATGTACATTATCAGACATTTTAACATACCCACTTTAAGTTGGGGACAGGAATGAAAACTAATTATTCCATTTTAGTTCAGAATATTTTATGGTGGAGGGTATTAAAAGTTCGGCCCGGCCGAACTTAACGCTTTTTTACTTGTTGTTTTTTTTTTTTTATTTTTCTCGTTATGAACATTGTACTAAAATCCGCAAAAACTTCCCAGATGTAAGATGTATTACGATGTGCAAAGCATGGACCAGAGATGTAAAATGACTCGCACCACATCTATGGTCCATGCTTTGCACATCGTAATATTTTGACGAGACATAGATTGTCCAAACATACTTTAAACAATTTCACCTATGCGTTCGTGGATAAAACCTTTTTCAATTATTAAACCAAAATGTCTATTTAACAGTGGCACAACACATTTTGACATTACATATAATTAAGAGGTGGACCGATATGGTCCTCTTCGATCATAAACTAAGTTTGGACCGATATAATAAAACTTCTATACCAAATTATAAAGCTCTATCTTAAAAATTTAAAGCTGTATCTTGGTTTCGACAGACTGACTGATCCTGATCAAAACTATTTATACTTTATAGGATTGAAAATAAGGATTTCAAGGCGTTACAAACGGAAAAACAAACTTAATATACCCTCCCTACTATGGTGGCGGGTATAAAAATTGCGGGTATAAATAGTACATCAGAACCTGAAAAATTTTTTTTCAACTTTTGTATCACATTATAATTTTTCAAAACTGTTTTGAAGGGAAGGGCATCATTAAGCGATCGTGAGCAAACATCTCCTACAGATGTGGGTGCCTTGGCATCTGTGGTCGACGGTACTGCTACAAGCACGCAACCGAAAGGTAAAAAAGATGAGGAGAAGGGGAAGCGTAGGGAGAGTTTAATCTGGACCCAGCCATCCGAGGATGGGAGCGACCCTGACTCCGAATCAGACAGCAGCTACAAAATCAACACCACCGTTGTGGAGAAGCCCGTTAACGAGGAGGTCCACAAGATGGTAGAAGAGGTAAGCGAAAGCATATCTAAACTTACAACTGAGAAAAAAGTTCGGTGGACTGGAGCCCAGAGACGTAGGTACAGGAGGATCCAGGCACAGCTAAATAAAAAACAGCGGGCCGCCCCAATAGAGATCAACAATCCCTCCACTTCTTCGGAAGCGGCGAAGAGGATCAGATCTCCAGGGGAAGAAAATACCGCCAAACCAAGTAAGAAGAAAACAAGTAAGAAAAGTCTATAGTCGGACGGAGCCGACCATGGGATACCCTATACCACTATCCCTGGACAATCGCTCTCCACGGAACTTATTTTCAATGATTGTGAAAATTTAATTACACTCCGGTTCATCTGAATAGAACCAACCAATATTTGTCTACAGATACCGTTATATCAGACGAAAGGAGAGGAATTGTAAATTATAATTTTGTGGGCATGTAGAGTATATAGTAGCCGATATTTTCAATACCTAACATGTTTCACATATGCGTCATAACGGTACTTTTTACTCGCTTTATGAAAAATGTCAACATATTAGCAATTTTTAATGATGCACCAGGATAGAACCACCTTAAGAATTTACACAAATCTTTTGTTAGATGTGGTAAACTTTAACAAAAAACTATTTATAATTATAAATAAATGCCGTGAGTGTTGATTGCTATCAAATATTGTGCTAAAATTTGTATTAGGGTCTTAAAATTTGATGAAAATCGATGCTTAGAGCTCCAAAAAATACTTTTATGAAGAAAACGGCCGAAACAATTTATAAAGACATAATTTTATACTGAATTTTGTTCAAAATTTTCTATTTCTACAATAAAATTACAAAAATTCACATTTGATAGGTTTATGAGTCCGAAACAGAGGAAATGCGGTAAAGATAACTCAAATTTCTACCTTTCCAATCCAAAATTTGATACCTTATCTCAGGAAAGTGAATGCAAATCGACGGGTTCGACCCAGTTGCGTTGGCTGTGGACATCTACAGGTCCATAAAATAAAGAAAGTTCCACCGCCGAACGCTCCATGTCAACATCAAGGGCTTTGATTTAGAAGATATCGCATGACATGGAAAGCACAGAAACATAGGCGCTCTTTTTTGTATAATAACGGATTAGAAATATTTTGTAGGTACTTGTAATATGAGGAGAAGATGTGTGAACATCATAACCAACAAAATTAAACCTTTCCTTTCGAAAAAATTGACGTCTGCCTTCCCCTATCGCTAAGCTGTTTCTTCACATCAAATGTCTTAGAATCTTTTGAAATTCCAAGGACTTGATGGTGACATGGAGCGTTCAGCGGTGGTATTTTCTTTATTTTTTGGACCTGTAGATGTCCACAGCCAACGAAACTGGGTGGAACCCATCGATTTGCATTCACTTTACTGATATAAAATATCAAATTTTGGATTGGAAAGGTAGAAATTTAAGCTATCTTTACCATATTTCCTCTGTTTCGGATATTTAAACATATCAAATTGTGAATTTTTTGTAATTTCATTGTAGTATAGAAAATTTTGAACATAATTCAGTATGAAATTTTGTCTTTATAAATTGTTTCTACCGATTAGTTAGTTTTTTGTTAAAGTTTACCACATCTAACAAAGGATTTGTGTAAATTCTTAGGGTGGTTCTATCCTGGTGAACCATTAAAAAATGCTAATATTTTAACATTTTTTCATAAAGCGAGTAAAAAGTACCGTTATGACGCATATGTGAAACATGTTAGGTATTGAAAATATCGGCTACTATATACTCTACATGTCCACAAAATTATAATTTACAATTCCTCTCCTTTCATCAGATATAACGGTATTTGTAGACAAATATTGGCTGGTTCTATTCAGATGAACCGGAGTATATCAAATATCAGAGATGTAATGTATAATACTTATGACCAAAACCCAAAAAGTTATCTAGCATGACAAAGACATTTTTGTAGCAGGAAAGGAAAATTTAGTTCACACAAACTAAAATTTAATGAAACCCACTTATGTAGTACCACTACTTCCGCTGCTTAACCGCTACGTTATTGAAATGTTTACCAATTTCACACAAAAGTTTCAGTCCATTTAACCCGCTAAGTATTATCTGATCTTCACGTTGGTTTGAACGCTTCTTATTCATCATAAACTCAAACGTTGTTTAAAATTTTGCGGGTTATTATTTTGACCTACAGAGCCGCTACAAAATTGGTTAAAATTTTGTTTTTGGTCCATTTCATCCCCCTGAACATTTCACGATCATCACCAAACACTAATAATTTCTATTCTGGCCCGAACCCAACCTCCTAAAAAAATTCGTTACAATCGGTCCATAATTGCGGCCTTAAGCTTGTTTACAATTTTTAATGGACGGACACACATCGCTAAATCGCTTTATCTCGTCGAGATATGAATTTCGGCATACCAAATTAGACCCCTTATTTGGACGAATATTTCGTGGTGTTACATAAACTTTTGGAGAGACAATAAGTAGCATGGGATAAAAATGTGGTTCTCTACACAGAACCCATTATCTAGCAAACACTTTATTGCAATTTACATCAGAGGAAAGGTCAGTAGTTTTTTTTCCATATGTAGGCTACTTTGCGAAATATATATGTCCTCAAGGAATTAAAATATCGACCAAAATTATTTTTATATTTTTCATACAAAAGTAATGGTCCATTTCACCCGCTAAAGAATATCAGATCATCATTCAAAATTGTAGGCATCTTTTTCGACCTATACCCTTACCCGGTGCAAAATTTCGTGACTATAGATGTATAATTGCGACTTCTATCGAGTTTATTATTACACTACAAAGAAATAACGGAATATATTAGGCCGTAACTCTGTTATCTGATCATGCACACCAACATAATTGGCATCAATTGAAAGGTCAAGCGTTCTACATTGAAGTATATCGCACTTGTCCGGAATGTCACTTCCAGGAATTAAGATATAAGCTGTATATTAAAAATTTTCACAATTTTCACACAAAAGTTTTGGTCCATTTAACCCTCTAAATATTATCCGATCGCCATCTCAAATTGCAAACTACTCCTTTGTGATATACTCTCACCTTATTTAAAATTACGCGTTGATCGGACTATTATTGAGACCTCCAGAGCCGCTAGAAAATTGGATAAATATTATGTTTTTGGTCCATTTCACCTGCTAAATATTTCACGATCATCACCAATAAGAATAGGGATCTATTCTGATCTGACCCCGACCTCCATACAAAATTTCGTGACGATCGGTCCATAATTGCGGCCTGGAGCGTGTTTACAATTTATAATGGACAGACGGACGGACGGACGGACGGAGGGACGGACGAACACACATCTCAAAATCGCTTTATCTCGTCGAGATATGAAGATTGGTATACCACATTGGGGGTCTCCGACGAATATTTCGGGGTGTTACATGAATTTTTACCAAAACAAACTTATAATACCCTTTTCCACATTGTGGTATAGGGTATAATGAGCTTCCCACCATCAAATGCCCTAAGCAATTCCTCTCAAAACCCACGCGAAGGAGACTGCCCAAAGAACCCTTCGACGGAGGGCGAAAAGAAGTGCTCGGGCACGAAGAAGGTGAGCGCGACCGCGGATACCTCTGGAAGTTCCAAGGGCTCTGATAAGAAGCCCAGGGCCTTCCAGAAGAGGAAGATGGGCGCAGAGACTGGTTCGGAGCCGCCATCTACTTACGCCAAGGTGGCCAGGAAGAACTACAGGGACGAGAGGTGCTATGCAGTGATCGATACCAGTAGAGGGTCCGGCAGATTACCTAAAGAACACCAGCAGGCCATCGAAAATATGGTCAGCGATAAAATACTGGAACACATTTTAAAGAGTGGGCCAATAAAAATTGTTAGCAGCGAGCTCAAAGGGCACCTCTTAGTATACCACTTGGGACCGCACGCGAACCCGGCCGCTCTCGAGGAAGTGATCAACAGTGTGACAACTCCTTGGGAAGGCGGCAAATTGAAGCCTGTGAGGAAGGACGAGATATCTCACCTGACTAAAGCGACGGTATACGTCAAAGGGTATGGCTGCAAGTTCGAGAAAGAACGCATGCTCGAGGTCTTTGGCAAGCAAAATGAGACCTTGGAAGTGAAGAGGTGGGAAGTCTTCCACAGGGAGGAGAAAGAGGATGGCATTCTCCTTGTGGTTGGAATTGACGACCTCTCACTAGCCAGTCTTACAAAGACAAAGGACAAGGCGTATTACTTCTGTAATGCAGTCACCTTTGAAGTTGGAAGGGCACGAGTCGGTAAAGAAGAAGAGGATGCCCACCAATCCAGCAAGGAGGACAAACCACCGAGCAAAACCGAAGAGGGGGTCGAAGCCATCAGCGACTCCCAAGAAGCCCGCTTACTGGATGACTCATAATGGAGGTCATCCAGATAAACCTCCATCGGAGCGAAACGGCAACTCAAGCCCTGATGGATAAAATAAACAAAGGTAATATACACATCCCTTATGGGATGTTTGTGGAACAATTATTATTATTATTATATACACATCGGTTTAATCCAGGAACCTTGGACCGTAAAGAACAAGGTTTCCGGACTAAACCACATTAATTACCAACTCTTTGTCGCTAATACAGGAAACCGACCGAGGACCTGTATTAAATGCCACAAAAACTTATGCTTTCTTTTCTCCCCAGAGTTGTCAACCTCGGACGCCACAGTGTTGAAGCAAGGGAATGGTAATATATACCTGGCATCAATTTACCTGCCGTTCGACTCGCCGACATTACCACCTTCGTCGGAGCTGCAGCAACTGGTGAGGAAAATTAAGCAAACAGGTAACGAAGTACTAGTAGGTAGCGATGCTAACTCTCACCATATTCCGTGGGGTAGTACTAACACTAACGAGAGGGGTCAAGCCCTTCTAGAATATTTGAATACTAACGACCTGATAACCCTTAACATAGGAAATACACCAACCTTTGTTAACAGAGTTAGGGAGGAGTATTAGATGTAACAATATGTTCAGAAAATCTAATAAACGAGGTACATGAGTGGAGGGTTTCAAAGGAACACTCTTTCTCTGACCATAGGTATATTAGGTTTAAAATATCAAGGCCACCGCCGAATCTGATAACTTTCTGAAATAAATCCAAAACAAATTTTAGTAAATTCGGACAACAAGTTAAAGATAAACTAGGGCAAGAAGTTGAGGTTTGCCTAAGCAAAGAAGATATAGATAGAAATGTCAATAAACTAACAGAGGCTCTAGTAAGGTCTTTCGAAGAAAGTTGTCCACTTCGAGAAAGGAAATCTGCCTACGAAAAACCCTGGATGACAGGGGAAATTCGTAACAAAGGCAAAGAGGTTCGAAGACTTTACAATAGGGCAAAACGCAAAAAGCAGCTGTATTCTGGGACAAATACCAAACAGAACTAAAGGAATACAACAAAATGACAAGAAACGCCAAACGGAACTCCTTGAAGCTTTTTTGTGAACAAGTAGATAGCGTAAATGACGTCTCTAAAATTAAAAAGTTTCTATCTAAAACTCACTCACAACCCGAGCTTATGGTTGATGAGACGGGTAAAAAGATGGAAACAACCGAGGAAACTCTTAGCCTCCTGATGAGAACGCACTTCCCGTCGAGTACTACGGCACACACAGTGTCACCGATGGAGATAGCTTATGCATCAGAAGAAGCACCAAAAATCGACAACTTGATGATTAAAGAAGCAATAATGAGTTTCTCACCATACAAAGCAGCGGGACCAGACCAGATTTTCCCAGCCTTACTTCAAAGGGAAGTGGACCACATTTCGTTCAATCTGGTCGAGATTTTCAATGCTTGCTTAAGCTTGCCTGGCAAGAGGCAAGGGTAGTATTTATTCCCAAGCCCGGCAAGTCAAGTTGTGCAATACCAAAATCTTATCGTCCGATAAGTTTAACTTCATTCTTACTTAAAACAATAAAACGGACGGTCGACACCATGATAAAGAGTAACATCTCTAACGATATGCTCAAGTACAAACAACATGCATACGTAAAAGGTAGATCAGTGGAAACCGCATTACATGAGGTAGTACACCATATAGAGAGAACCTTCGAGATGAAGATGTATACACTCGCAGTTTGCATCGACATCGAAGGAGCGTTCAACAACGTCAGCACCGAAACGCTAATCCACTCCTTAGACGAGTTTCAGGTAAACCGGGCCTTGAGGCACTGGATAGATCACATGCTAAGGAATAGATGGATAAGCTGCGCGCTACAAGACGTAACAAAAAGAGACAAAGTTGGTCAGGGGACGCCACAGGGGGAATACTATCACCTCTCCTATGGGTTACCACCATAAATAGTCTACTAAGGATCTTAACCGACGAGAGTTTTGAAACCATCTGCTATGCAGACGACGTTATAATACTTCTTAGGGGAAAGAATCCAAATATACTCTGTGGAAGGGCCGAAACGGCTCTAAAAATAGCATACAACTGGGCTAGACCGAGAGGTCTAAATGTCAACCCGGAAAAAACAGAACTATGTCTATTCACTAGGAAAACGAAAATAGGAGCTTACGAAGAACCCGTTTTCCTAGATAAGATGATAAACATTTCTCCAACAATTAAGTACCTGGGAGTAATTTTAGACAGGAAACTTAAATGGAGAGACCACATTCAGGAAAGGGCTAATAAAGCCCACAGATGTTGGTCAACCTGCAGAAGGGCTATAGGCTCAAAATGGGGTTTCAATCCTAGGATGACACACTGGTTATACAGAAGCGTAATTAGACCGATTCTAACTTACGCTTCTGTGGTATGGTGGACAGCTACGGACAAGAAATGTAACGTAAAAGTACTGCAAAAAGTCCAAAGAACGTGCTGCTTAAGTATTACCGGGGCAATGAGGACTACACCAACTAGTGCTTTAGACACAATTTTATTTGTCCACCCAATATAAATTCAGGTAAAGTATGAGGCAGCTATAATACTTAAGTCGATGAGCGAGTGGATCGTAAGAGACCACCAAACATACCACCAAAGCATATTACAGGTTACAACGGGTGAGTCAATAGATCATATTGTATCAGACCGTATACCGGAAACAATTGAATCCGCCTTGTGTGAAATTTTAATACCGGACAGGGACATGTGGATCGATGGAACCCTGGAACGGATGCCAACTGGAAGCTGTGGGTTCACAGATGGGGCCGTTCTAGGGGGGAGAACGGGTCTAGGCCTATATATCGAAGACCAGGAAACTAGAATCTCCCTTCGACTGCCTTTAAAAGCGTCGCGTCTAGAGTTAAAGGCATGTGCAGAAAACGCCCATACATCCCTCTAGAACACTGAAGAGAAAGGGAAAAATACAAAAATCCTCTGGGGAAACCCAGACGAGGATAAAACAAAGGAACACCTTCAAATGAGTATAAAGGACATTAGTAGACTGACAGGCATCCTTAAGGACATCTAGGGCTACAAGCACACCTGCACAAAATTGGTTGTGCAGAATGCAGCGAATGCAGAGCATGCGGAGAGGATGACGAAACGTTGGAACACTATCTCTGTCATTGCCCAGCCTTCGCGATGCTAAGAAACCAATTTCTAGGAAATAACACTATACTAGAACTCCACCAAATTAGGGCAAGCGATTTCAAAAACTTAAGAGATTATGTCAATGGCACAGAATTTCTTAACTGATAAATTTATTTGCTTTCAATAAATTAAGCAATAAAAAATTTATTCCCCTTAGGCTTCCGCAATTAGAGCGCACAACAGGCCTATACTGGCTTAAGTGTATGTCCATACGGGCATGTGGCGATTCTTATATCGCCCCTCTTTTCAACCTAACCCTATCCTAACCTATGCGTTATAACGGTACTTTTTACTCGCTTATGGAAAAATTTTAAAATTTGGCATGTTTTAATGGTTCACCAGGATAGAACCACCATAAGAATTTGCACAAATCCTTTGTCAGATGTGTAAAACTTTTACAAAAAACTACTTATAATTACAAATAAAGGACGTGAGTGTCCATTACCAACAAATATTGGGCAAAAAAATTGTATTAGGGTCTTGGAATATGATGAAAATCGAGCTCCAAAAAAATATCAATCATTGAATTGGAAAGGCAGAAATATGACTTATCTTTGTCATATTTCTTCCATTTCGGACCTATAAAGCAATCAAATGTGACTTCTTTGTACTTTTGTTGTAGTCTTAAAAATATTGAACCCAATTCAGTATACAATTTTGACTTTGTGAATTGTTTCTATCGATTTCTCGATAAGAATATTTTTTGGAGCTCTAAGCATCGATTTTCATCATATTCCAATCCCTTAATACAATTTTTTGCCCAATATTTGTTGGTAATGAGCACTCACAGCCTTTATTTTTAACTATAAGTAGCTTTTTTAATTTTTTTTTTTGCATCTGAAAAGGATTTGTGCAAATCCTTAAGGTGGTCCTATTCTGGTGAACCATTAAAACATGTCAATATTTTGACATTTTTTCATAAGAGAGTAAAAAGTACCGTTGTAACGCATATGTGAAACATGTCCACAAAAATATAAATTTCAATTCCCATCCTATCGTTAGATATAACGGTATTTGTAGGCAAAATTGGTTGGTCCTTTTCAGATAAACCGGAGTGTATATCATATGAATGTGTCTTGCAAACTTTAACCATATCCTGTCCTAATTCAATGAACCACGCATTTCGTATAGACAGGTACCCTAGTTCGTATAAATAATATTTATATTCAAATACAACAGCCGTCCCTTGAAATCCTATACACACACATCCTAGCCTAAACATGTGACAGTTGAAACTAACAGCTTCATACACATACCCTCCAAACATTTGGAAGTTAAATATATCTTCTCTCAGTAAATGCGTCTCCGTTAAGTGCCTGCTTTCAGTTAAAAATTCGAGTGTTGTCTACTTACAAGGACAAATATGTTGTTATCGCTTTTTTATCCGTATGTGGTTACAACTGCGCGACTTACAGTATTATAAAAAGCGACACTTTATGTTGTACAAAAACAAATGCTTAAAGTCTGGAGTATTGCTACTACTCTCTACATGAGTTGATTGACGTGATTTCTTCAGTTCCTGTGAAGTTCTGCTAGCAATCGGTACAAACTTGATACAAAAATTTAAATGAAAAGAAAGCTGTTTAGTTTCTTTATTGTAAATTTACAACTTTTATAAAAAAGTAAATCAAACGTATTATTATTCATTTGAATTCAATGTTAATGCGGTTATAAAAGGTGCGTTGTATTATAAAAATTGTTTTTTTTTTGATCAATTTTATAATAAAATGCATCTTTTATAACCGCAGTAACATTAAATTCAAATGAATAATAATAATATGTTTGAATAAACAATAAAAAACTAAATAGCCTTTTACAAATACTGTCGGTTCCGTCACTACTTAAAGTTTCGTAAACGGTACCTGCATGAGTACCTAATGCACACTAAAGTGCCCCTCTTCCGACACTCCAACAGAATCGCATAAGAAACATACAACAGTGACAGAAGCGAAAATAGAGTTTGGACCGCATAAGTGGAACAGTTTCTTTAGTCATTTTTGTCTTTTCGGAAACAAATGCGACTGTCGCAGTAGACACAACAATCCGTTTTCAGTGACTTTTGCGTCAAGCAAGCGATAGAAAATGTTTGGAGGGTACCCACATAGAGAAAAAGGCAGTCAGGAGGAGTCTATGTAGGCAACCAACAACCAAAGGCAAACGGATATAACACCAACAAAATTTTTATTCCATAGCCCACAGCAACCGCAACACTAACATCATCCTAAAAAAGAAATCAGTTTCTATATTCATGTGCATGCGAATGTGTTGTCTTAGGTGGGTGCGTCTGTTTATGAGTGTCAGTTATGCCAATTGTTGGTGTTGGAGGCATCATTTTCATTTTAGGGTAATCGAGAAGTGTGTTTTGTGTTTTCAGTTCACACGCACGCACACACACACGCTTAGAAGATTGTCTAATTGTGTTAAATGGAGAGATTTAAAATGTAAATAAAACTCTCCCATAAGGTGGTGAAAATTTTCATAATAAACCACATTTAACGGTGTGTTTAGTAATGCCATTGTTTTACGTTGTATTGTTGTAGGTGGTTTTTTTTTGTGTGCAAGAAAAACCAATACTACTTTAAATATTAATTAAGAATATGCTGGCAGACACAAACTGAGGTTCTTGGCGAACGTTAGAGGTAGAATTTTATATTTATTTGCCGGCAAATTTATATTAATCGGATATATGACTAACGGATAACGGTAATAAAACTAAATGTAAGTTTTCTAAAACATTAAACAAATAGCTTTGGTGCAGATACATTTTCCTATAGAGACGGTCAAAGTAGTCTTGTAACAGATAATGTCCTAAGGGATATGACAAAAATCGCATTCCCAAGTTGGTGGTGTTCAGTAGTAGCTTTAGCCGATGCCTCTGAAGCAATATGATACACCCAGCCAGAAGGGATTGTAATAACCGAAGGAGAGAAAAAATAAGGCAAAAGAAACTGATTGGTTACTACCAACTAATTATATAGGCAATAGTGTGATCTTGTCAACATCGTGCTGGATATGTGGGAGTAAGTATTAATGGCACACTAAATACAAATTGCACATGTTACTTACTTATAAGTTATAACGTAGAGATTGCATACTATAAATAGTCGAACCATCGTTTTGATCACTTTCGTAAATCTTTGTTTATATCGGACACAGAATCAATTATTTTAGTGGTCGACGCACAGTGTTGCCGCAGTGGACCAAAATCGAAAAATGTGATTTTAACTTTTATATATGTTTACGTTTCTTTCTTACAGTCAGATCTGAAATCAGATACGACGAATCTGAAAGAGTTTTGTCGATATGTACATCAATAGTGAAGTTATGGCTCTTCAAATATGAACAAGTAAAAAACGTTAAGTTCGGCTGGACTGAACTTTTTATACCCTCCACCATAAAATATTCTGAACTAAAACGAAATATTTATTTTATTTTCTGTCGACAATTTTAGGCGGAGATATTTTTATTTTACCTAAATACGAGGGCAGTTCGGAAACTTCTTAGCCTAGCACAAAAAAACGCGATATAAACAGAAAAAAGTTAAGTGTTTTAGAAACTTCCATCTCTGTTATGAACACATGTTAAATTTTGTTTCGATCTGGCAACTCCTTCATATAGAAACAGGTGTTCAAAAAAGACGCATCCGCAATTTTTTTACAATGGAAAAATTAGAAATGCGTGCTGTCATTAAATATTTACATAAAAAGGGTTTATCGGGACAAGAAATTCATAATGATATGGTGAATGTGTTAGGTGAAAGTGCTCCTTCATATGCAACAGTAAAAAATTGGGTCGCTGAATTTAAACGTGGGCGTACAAGCATTGAAGATGAACCACGTAGTGGACGTCCAAAAACAGCAACAACAACAGAAATTGTAGCCAAAGTGCATGATATAGTATTAAATGATCGACGAATAAAAGTGCGTGAAATTGCTAATATCATGGCCATCTCAAATGATCGAGTCCATTTAATTTTGCATGAAGAACTACAGATGAAAAAGCTTTCTGCAAGATGGGTGCCGCATTTGTTAACAATCGATCAAAAACGCATAAGAATGAACATTTCTCAAGCTTGTTTGGATCGTTTTAAGCGAAATAAAATGGATTTTAAGCGTCGTTCCATAACTGTTGATGAGACATGGATCCACCACTATACTCCAGAGACAAAAGAACAATCCAAACAATGGACTGAAGCTGGAGGAAGTGCCCCAAAGAAGGCAAAAACAATTCAATCGGCTGGTAAGGTTATGGCAACGGTTTTTTGGGACTTCAAAGGTATTTTATTGATTGACTATCTGCAAAAGGGTAAAACAATAAATTCAGAGTACTATTGCAACCTTTTGGATCAATTAAATGTACAAATTCGAGAAAAACGTCCTGGCTTACAACACAAAAAAATAATTTTCAATCAAAACAACGCACCAACGCACAAGAGTGTTTTAACAATGGCTAAAATCAACGAATTAAAGTACGAGTTGCTTGACCACCCACCTTATTTTCCTGATTTAGCTCCCAGTGACTTTTACTTGTTCCCAAATCTAAAAAAATTCCTTACTGGCAAGCGTTTTACCTTACGAGGGCGGTTCGGAAACTTCTTAGCCTATCAATGAAAGAGAATAGTTAGTTTTTCAAAAATATTTTTATTTTTCAATATAATCTCCTGAAACTTCAGTACACTTAGTCCAACGCCTTTCTAGCAATTCTATCCCTTGATTAAAATAGTTTTCCTCAAGGTCTTCAAAATAGTGGTTTACAACTGTAATTGCATCTTCATTTGAGGTAAAACGCTTGCCAGCAAGGAATTTTTTAGATTTGGGAACAAGTAAAAGTCACTGGGAGCTAAATCAGGTTAATAAGGTGGGTGGTCAAGCAACTCGTACTTTAATTCGTTGATTTTAGCCATTGTTAAAACAATCTTGTGCGCTGGTGCGTTGTCTTGATGAAAAATTATTTTTTTGTGTTGTTAGCCAGGACGTTTTTCTCGAATTTGTACATTTAATTGATCCAAAAGGTTGCAATAGTACTCTGAATTTATTGTTTTACCCTTTTGCAGATAGTCAATCAATAAAATACCTTTGAAGTCCCAAAAAACCGTTGCCATAACCTTACCAGCCGATTGAATTGTTTTTGCCTTCTTTGGGGCACTTCCTCTAGCTTCAGTCCATTGTTTGGATTGTTCTTCTGTCTCTGGAGTATAGTGGTGGATCCATGTCGCATCAACAGTTATGAAACGATTCTTAAAATCCATTTTATTTCGCTTAAAACGACCCAAACAAGCTTGAGAAAAGTTTATGTTCATTCTTTGATCGACTGTTAACAAATGCGGCACCCATCTTGCAGAAAGCTTTTTGATCTGTAGTTCTTCATGCAAAATTAAATAAGATGCCCATGATATTAGCAATTTCACCCACTTTTATTCGTCGATCATTTAATACCATATCATGAACTTTGGCTACAATTTCTGTTGTTGTTGCTGTTTTTGGTTCATCTTCAATGCTTGTACGACCACGTTTAAATTCAGCAACCCAATTTTTTACTGTTGCATATGAAGGAGCACTTTCACTTAACACATTCACCATATCATTATGAATTTCTTGTCCCGATAAACCTTTTTTATGTAAATATTTAATGACAGCACGCATTTCTAATTTTTCCATTGTAAAGAAATTACGGATGCGTCTTTTTTGAACACCTGTTTCTATATGAAGGAGTTGCCAGATCGAAACACAATTTAACACGTGTTCATAACAGAGATGGAAGTTTCTAAAACACTTAACTTTTTCTGTTTATAGCGCGCTTTTTGTGCTAGGCTAAGAAGTTTCCGAACTGCCCTCGTACCTTTGCTGACAATTTTGTGGAGGCGATGTTTTGTAACTAAGAACCCCAAACGTCAATCTACAGGTGGTTCCATTAAAATCCTCAAAATACCGAAAATCGGGTGGTACCGACATAGTGGGGGAGGGGGGCCGCTATACCAAAAGTGAACCTATGTTGACAATTTTTGGCGGAGTAGTTTTGTGACCACTGGGATCCCCAAACGTCAAATTACAATTAGTTCGGTCAACACATGTATGTAAAATCCCCAAAATACCAAAAATCTGGAAGTACCGTTATATGGGGGGTATATACCAAAACATGGACCTATGTTCACAGTTTTTGGTGGAGAGGTTTGTGGCCACTGGGAACTCCAAACGTCAAACTACAGGTAGTCCGGTCAATAAATTTAGCTAAAATCCCCAAAATAACGAAAATTGGGAATACCGTTATATAGGGGCCATACCAAAACATGGACCTATCTTGACGGTTTTTGGTGGAGATATTTCGTGACTACTAAGAACCTCAAATGTCAAATTACGGCCAGTTTGGTAAAAAAATAGTAGCTAAATCATCAAAATACCGAAAATCGGGAGGTACCGATATAGCCCATCTTCGAACTTAACCTGTCTATGGAGAAAACGGAAAAACAAACTTAATATACCCTCCATACTATGGTGGGGGTTTAAAAATATTTTCCAGGTAATCTAAAGCGATAATCGTATGAAAATTATACGACCTGATAATATTAAAAGTTTTGGATGGGGATTTGATTATATACAATTTTAGTACAAAAAGTTGTCACAACTGGACATGGCCAAAGTACCGTTATCAAGAATTAAAAATTTAAATTTGATAAATAAATATAAATTCTTAATATTTCGTAGGGATATTTTGATTGCCATCTTGGCTCTTAGTTTCCGTTAATTGACAAGTGTAAAAACTTTCTGCCCATCCCTGCAACCTTCTGAGATATATCAATATTTAAATGAATGGTCAATTTGATGTTAATGAAAAACTATACCTTTTCTTTTATTTAATGACTGTGTTGCAGCTTCATTTTAACATGGAAGGAGTTGAACTGGGTTGGAGAACTTGCATATAAGTACTTATGAGGGCAAAAAGATAAGTCCAAATTTTGGTCCATATCAGTTCAGATTTGGTTACAGCCCCCATATATGTCTTTCACAGTTTGCTTTAAATCGGCCAATTTTAATTGAATAGTTTGCAAATTTAATATGCAATGTTTGCTTAGGCCCTTGATCACTTTTAGCAATGTTGACAAAATCGTTTCAGGTTTGGATATAGCTCCCATATATAATTTCGCCCGATGTCGATCAATTATGTCACATTTGAAGGCTATTATGGAAAGATGTACATGAGGGATATATTCAAATCTGAACCGATTTTTGGCAAAATCGTTCAACTGATCTGGGACCTAAGAAAATATCACATATTATAGTTGAAAGCTATTCGATTAAATTTGACCGAGATATATCAAAATCGGGGAAAGATATATATGGGGGCTATATCCAAATCTCAACCGATATGGACCATAGTTCAAATTTTTCATTCGTATGCCCTCAGCAGTACTTGTATGTCCTCATCAGTACATGTGTACTCTATACAAACCAACTTGAAGCGTCTTCAACCGAGGCTGTTCCCCAACATAACCAACACACACTTCAATATCAGGTTATCTCCAACCAATGTAATACTTATACATATTTACGAAAACAAAAAACATAAATAAAGCGTTGAAAAACAATTCCATCGTATCTTTTTAAGGTTTGTGGGCCCTTCCCAGCAAAAATCCTCATTACAAACCTCCTTTCCCACCCATTATTTTAACACGGGCATGTCGCGCGAAATATCTGGTTATTTTGTAACCACTGAAATAAGTAGTCAGAATCTACTCAGTATCTACTTATTTCAGTGGTTGCCATCTACCTATTTCAGTGGTTACAAAATAACCAGATATTTCGCGCGACATGCCCTTTTTAAAATAATGGGTGTGAAAGGAGGTTTGTAATGAGGATTTTTGCTGGGTTGAGTCGACCCTGGCAACGGCTGAGCTAACCTCAGCCCTTGATAAAACCACCCGTTATAGGATTTATTTGACATGGAGGGCTGCATCGAGGCCACCCTTAAGCATATTGGTCCATGGTGATTTTGACCACTAACTTCCCCAAGATATATGATGTTCAATTTCCTGACCGGCAGCACTTGGTAAGCTAATGTAAATTTTAGAGCAACCCAGTGGAAGAATATTCAAGTCTTCCAGAATGCCGTCCTGAGGACTGCTACATGGTGCCTCCTCATGACACCAGTGTATCGTCATATTCATGAGGAGGTGAAGATTCTGCAAAACAAAAATATGTCGAACTAGTTTCTGCTTGGGTGTTATTATCAAGAGCTTCCCTGTCACAGTCTTGTGAGCAGGTATCCCCTATTAGGTACAGGCTGTCTAGCTTAATCCATTCACCTGTATCCCAATTCTTTATTGACTCACTCAGTCGGTTGCAGAATTTTTTAATCTGGATACAAAGGTACCAGATAGCCGGACATATTTGCTTTGCTAAAACAACGACAGAAATACTTCTATGTAACTAAGTAATCTCAATAAAATGAAACGAAATATTAATTTAACTTAATATAATTTAGCATTAAATAAATTATCATAAAAACAACATAAGGAAAACCTAATAAAGTTCAAGTCGTAACCCTTATGTTTTTACTATTTCGTTTTGTTTTTGTTGTTTTGTAGTTCCTTCTGGCATTGTTACCTTGCTGTTGATGATGATGATGACTTGCTATATGAACCATGATATGCGAATTGCATTGTCAACACCCTATTTGTTCACCTACCACGCACCACCTACCCTTAATGCTCGGGAAAGGTAACAAGCACAACACTATGCAAAGCTGTATTACAACACTTAACGCTCTCATGCAAATCAACTGCTACAAAATATGAGCTACTTAAGCATGCATAGGTTTGTACAGAGAGATTTGCATCTACAAGTGCTAAACGAAGTTTTCTTCTTCTTTTACATAGTTTTTTGTACGCGTGTCTGTGTGTTGTTTGTTACCTACAAACAGTTTACTTGCTTGTGGCAGGTTGGTTAGGTTACAGATACAGAAGCAGCATCGTAATGTTGATGTTCATCACCTTTGCTGTCATATTTTAGCTTTGTGTAAGCCATTTCTATCCAGCTGAAGTTAAAGGAAATTAACGAGTGATGGATGTAAAACGTTTACGCTTTTATTTTTCAAACGGCCATCACCATCATAACTTATAAATTGAATGACAATATTTAAAAACTATTTAAGACAATGTCAGTAAAATGTAAGAAAATTATATCATTCTCTCATTCTTCACATCTGTTCACGTCAAAAGTCCTGTTTAGGCGACCAAAGACTTTGGGCATGTGTTCCGTCTCGAAATTGCTGCCCCAACCTCTGACAAAAAAGGATGCATTGGTAAGTTAAGCAACTTGGTCTTTCTTCACCCCCTTGAATTGCTGATAGTATCCATGTTTTTAATGTTTGCATGCTGGAACGTTTACTGGTATCGATCAACCCTGTGGCGTTTATTGGCTAACTTGGCGTAACATCGCGGATTCCCACCGGTCTCCGCAGCCCTTTTCTTCTTCTTCTGCTGGGTCCAGGATTTCTTCACAGAATCCCCAGGCTCTTCAGTCGATTCAGTTGCGAGGCGCACCTTGTTCATATTGGAGCTTACTTTGTCGCCCTCTGCGTGGTTTTTGACGCGGTACTTCTGCAACATTTGAAGGCATGGTTCTTTCGGATTTGCATTGTTGTACCCTTCTGTAGATCTTATCTTATCTTAAGATTATATTGTCATTTGTAAAATTTTTGCACACCATGCAATAAAATAATGTGTGGTTAATGTATACGTATACTTACATATGTATTTACCCATTTATCTGACTTCAACTTACTAGTAATTTTGGCTATAATTTCTGACTACCGAATTGACTGGTTACTGGTAATGCAATGAAGGGACAAGTGGCTTTCCGAAGACTATCGAATTGACTGGTTACTGGTAATGCAATGAAGAGACACTTGCCTTCACACAACTATCGAATTGGGTGGTTACTGGTAATGCAGTGAGGAGACAATAGACCCCTTCCATGTTAAATTCAGCAGTCTATAACGAGTAGATTGGGTGGTAACTAGTGGCCACAACTAGCAGCCAGCAAAATTGCTAGTTATTCCCTAGCTATCCGAACAACAGAAAAATACAAATAAAAATTAAAACTTTGTTTTCTTAACAAAATTTCATTTAAAAACAAGTAAGCAAAGGTTATAGTCGGACGAGGCCGACCATATAATACCCTACACCACTGCCCTTTATGGAACAATTAAGCTTATTGTAAGAAATATCTTTGTCGATTCTGCCACCTTATCGCATTAAGCTTGGGGCCTAAAGTTTATCGCCGAGTACGAACGGCGTGTCCTAAGACACCACTTTTCGAGAAGTTTTATATGGCTGAAATACTCAGAAAATGTCGCCAACATTACTGAGGTGTATTTTGCCACCGTTTAAAGTTTGATGTTACCTCGCCGGGTAATCGAACCCACGACATTCTGCGTACAAGGCAGATGTGAAGTTAAATATTGCTCCACTCTATGGAGTAATATGAGAAACGAAGATGATGATGATTTTTTTCTTTGAGCATAATAAATGTCTCCGAAGTCTATTCTTCAAAAATCAAAAAATTTAAAATTTCCATGTTTTGACATGTCTAATAGGGTGCCACCGTGGTGGAATAGTATGCACACCCGCCTTTCACGCTGAATGCCCGGGTTCGGTTCCTAGGCCAGGCCACATGAAATTTTCAAATGAGGCAAAATACCCCTCAGTAACGATGGAGACATTTTCTGAGTATTTCAGCCATGAAAAACTTCTCTAGATGCGGTGTCTGAGAACACGTCGTTTGGACTCGGCGATAAACATTACGTCCCTTATCGTTGAGCTAGCATGAATCGGGGTGCAATTATTCATATGAGAGAAGCCTCCCCTGCTCCTACTGGGATATTTGTTGAACTATTATGTATATCATTATTATTTCTAATAAAAGTTCCAAAATTGGAAAATTGACATTGGTAGCCCCTTGTGATACATCTATAAATTTTCTTTCAATATCAGGTTCCTTTTTGGAATACACCTAATATAAATAAATATATAATCCGCTGCAAATATACCCAAATACCATGCAATTTGCCATATCTGACCGTGAAATTTTCAACAGACGGACACTGCTCCAATTTTATTGAACACTACAAGTGGTCCATCATCATCTTCGACCTAAACTCATACATCGTGCAAAATCTCGTGACTACTATAATTGCGACCTGTAGCGTGCTTCTGATGTAAGGCTGCAACTCTGTTATCTGAGCACGTAAATCAACATAATTGGCATCAATGAAAAGCTCAAGAAATGGCCTTCCAAATGTTATTTACGTGGGCGGAATGTTTCTTCGCAATTTTCACACAAAAGTTGAGGTGCATTTAACCCTCTAAATATTATCTGAACACTATCTCAAATTGCTAGCTTCTTCTTTGTCATATACTCTTACCTTAGTTAAAACTTCAAGGCAACTATTATTGCGATCTACAGAGCAGCTACAAAATCGGATACAAATTATGTATTGTCTATTCTGGTCTGGCAAAATTTCGTGGCGATCGGTCCATAATTGCGGCCTGGAGTTTGATTACAATTTATAATGGACAGATGGACGGACGGACGGACGGACGGACACACATCTCAAAATCGCTTTATCTCGTCGAGATATAAAGATTGGTATACCACGTTGGGGGTCTCCGACGAATATTTCGCGGTGTTACATGAATTTTTCCCAAAACAAACTTATAATACCCTTTCCACATAGTGGCGTAGGGTATACAAATTACAACTCTGTTTTCTTAACAAAATTTCATTTTTAAAAAATGTACTGAGGGGGTGCTTTAGTTTTTGCCGATACTGTAGGTCCACGTTGTGTTAAAAAACGACAAAATACCAGAAATCGGGCGGTACCGTTATATGGGGTTTGAACAAAAGTTGGACCTATGTCCATAATTTGTGGTGGAGAAGTTTCTTGATCACTGGAAACCTCGTGTGCCAAATCATTGCTAATTCGGTCTAAAAATGTAGCAAAATTCCTCAAAATACGTCAAATCGGGCCGTACCATTATATGGGCGATATGCCAACACGTGGACCTATATTCGAGCTTGACCTGCACCGAAACAAAAGGTCCACCGTGTCAAAATTTCAGAGTCCTATCACAATTTTTGTGGATGCTAGAGTGATTACCACAACAAATTGCATAAATTATATATTTTACAACCGATTTGAATAGTCTTTCCCCTTTTAGAAAAATAACTTAATTTCTTTCTTGATAAAAATAAATCTTTACACTGTTTGGTATCTTCTAAGCAGGTATCTTGTAAACACGAGGCAAATCATTTTCCCGATTTTTGATGTGTTTTTTTACGCACTTCAAACACTATAACTTATATATTACTCGCCTCTTTAAAAGAACAAACTATGTATGGAAATCCGTTGTGAAAAATAGAAGTTATCCCCGTTAATATTTGCAAATTTCGAAAAACCAGTTTTTCACTACAATTACCGTTATTAAGCGAAAAACGAAGTGACCAAAGGGATCCAAAGGTATTTTCGTTGTCTATGGACCCCAACACGATAGAATGTTTGCTTGAATATTTTTCGTGTAGCATAGTGTTATTGTCGAATTTTTTGTATTTTTGATTTATCGTAAAAGTATTGAATTTAATTAAATAGTTTTATAAGCCATAAGTTATGTTAATTTAGATGTTACTAATTATTTTCAACTTCCATTTTATACCATTATTATGGGAATTAGTCGAGTTTTGCTTCAATTTTTGTTTAAATTTTTTGCCATTTTGAAGGAAAAATGCCAGTTTGGCACATTATGCCTTTTTAAGTTTGGTCCTAATAAAATTACGATTCCCGGAAAATGTTTGATCTAACATACCAGATATCACTTAGAATTGATCACAGCATGACAGATAAGAAAATAAAAATTAAAAATGTCCCTCCTACTGTTCCTGGGAAATGGAGGAATTACGTAAATGAAAGTAATAACTAAACTGTTAAATGCAAGTTTTTATTACTAAAAATAGCAGGATGGTGTGATTTTGAACCACTATCTGTGGGAATATTTTATAACCCAAACGAAGACTAAATGCCAAATTTCAGCTATTTTAGTTGGTAATGTGGCTGAAAATGTCAAAATTAGCAGTTGGATGATGTGGTAACCCGACTTAGGTTTTTATGCAAAGAAAATTTGACCACGCACACTTTTACGCAATTTTTTTTCAATTTTTATCTTTTCTACAAAAACTACTGAACCGATTTTTTGAAAATTTGTTGAATTTCGGAGGGGGCGGGGTACTTCCCCTATACCCTATTTCTTTAAAAATAGTGCGTGTCATCGAGAAAATTAATTCACGAGGCAATGACGGTTGTGTCTCCAACCGTATGTACTCATTTGGGGCCTAAGGACCAGACCACGCCCACTTTTATAAATATGTAATATATCCAAAACTAATTAATCGATTTTCTTGAAAATTGCGGAGAATGTATAGGGATGACCAGTTATGGAAATAGCTTAAATATGTAGTTGAATTTCGGAGGAGGGGAACCTCCCCTATTTTTTAAAAACACTTTTTTTCCAAAAACATACGAACGTATCGGTTAGAAAATAAATTTGCGAGGCAACCAGGGTTTCGGAGTCGGAGTCTACGAGTCGGAGTCGAGCAATTTTGCTGGAGTCGGAGTCTGAGTCAAAAAAAATAACTCGACTCCGACTCCGGGCAAATTTTTTCCACGTTATAGAAATATAACATTAAATTTGGAACAAGAAAATTTTTTTAAAAAATCATTATTTATTTTAAAAGATACACATATGCAAACGGTATATTACACTAGGTTAAAGGACAATTCACAGAATATTTACTATCCTCTGAAGTGTGGTCTGTTCATCCCTATTTTGTCGATCCAATTGATTCTTTGCAGTTTTGCAAACAAAAGTAAAGTTCTATGACAATCAAATTAAGATTGGTCTTCTCACAAAGGCCTATTGGTATTCTCATCTTGTTTTTTATGAGAAGTCATCCTTGTCTTCTATTAAAGACATTGTGGTCTCTATGGGAAATCTTACTGAAATTCAGTGAAATACATAATCATAGAGTTTTCATGAGAAAAGATCGGATAAAAGTGAAAAAGGACAATGAAAACATGACAATATTGATTATAAGCACAAAAAAGTTTTTTTTAGAATATTTTCATGCACGAAATCTCATCGTGTGCTAATTTTTCAGTTCCAGAAAACATCCATCTGCCTACGTGCTGGGTGGTGTACACAATATATCTAAAATATTTCAATAAAATTATCCACTCCACACCAAAGTTCAAAATGTGAGCGCTGTATTTTAGTTTTAGGGGTGATCCCTACTTATAAATTTCAGAAAAAGTAGAAAGTATAAATAGGTCAAATTTTTATGTCGATCGGAACAATATTGCCTTAGTATTTGCGTTGAATGGGAACAATTTATTTTATTTTGTATGCAGCATATAAACTGCGTTTTACTCGAAATCGACCCCAAAAATATTTGACAATTGGTTTATAAGTTTTCGAGCTAGAGTTGGCACCGCAAAATGCTTGAATAAGAACAGGGTTTCGTAGACGAACTCAAAACTTCTTAATATTTTTCTCTTTCAGATGAAGAAAAAAATCTGCCAAAAAAGTTACGTAGTTTTCTCGGAAAAAAATCATGAAAATGGCTTTTATTGAGCTTTACAACTGGGGGTCTCCTTCTAAGGCTGAGCACACTAAAATGTTGGCTTACATCCAGTTTAAAACTTGGTCATGCATTGCTTATGATTTTTATTGCATGTAGTCCTTATGATTTTTATTGTCCCTTAATTTTCACATATTTTAAAAGCTTAAAGATGTTCTCACGCGAAGAATTCCGTCCAGAATATACTCGTGCAAAAAAGGAAAACCGACAAAAACTTTCTCACTTTGCTATTTTTCAATGTAAGATTCGGCAGAAACAGTATTGATATGTTCGAAAGTATTCGAACGAATGCCCTTTCTAACGAATATGTAAATAAAAACTAACACATTGGCCTATATAGGCCAAAATATAGGAAAAAGTTAAAAAAAATTGTGCACATTTTATTCATTGTTAGTGGTATAGGAATTCACTCTCGGAGTCGACCCGGAGTCGGAGTCGGAGTCGTGAAAAAAACTCGTCTGGAGTCGGAGTCGGAGTCGAGCCAAAAATACCTCGACTCCGAAACCCTGGAGGCAACGGTGGTTGAATCTCCGACCCAATGTACTTATTTAGGTCATAAAGACCCGAAACTACTGAACCGATTTTCCTGAAAATTTCGGAGAATGTGCAGGGATGATCCCTGGTGAAAATAAGCTATATATTTTGTTGAATTTCGGAGGGTGCGGGCCCTATTTTTTGAAAATGAATTTGCAATAGTGGTTGTGTCTCCCGCCCTAGGTCCTTATTTGGGGCCTAAAGGCCCGACCATGCATTTTTTTAAATATGTTATATCTCTAAAACTTCTGGGCCGATTTTCATGTATTTTTTAGATAATGTATAGGGATGTCCCCTGATCAAATAATCTACATATTTAGTTGAATTTCGGCAGAGCGGTGTTTGAAAATTAATTCGATCAACAATGATGGTTGTGTCTCCGACCTAAGGCACTTATTTGTGTCCTTAAGACCCGACCTCGCCCATTTTTTTAAACTTCCGAATCGATTTCCATATTATATGCTATATATTTTGTTGAATTTCGGAGGAGCGGGTCATCCGCTGTGCCCTATTTTTGAAATGCGCTATATAAGTGGAACTTACGAACCTGGATACATATTTTAGCCATAAGACCCGACCACTCCCACTTTCTTAAATATGTTACAAATTAAAGGAAATAACAGTGGAAATATGCATAACGAAGCTTTGGTATTATTGGAAAGCAAGTGTTTAGATTAAAAGGCAACATATCGATAGCTATAGCTCAGGTATATAACATACATTATATGAAAGTGGAAGGACGACACAGTAGGCCCTTAAATTGCAGCTGGACATTCATTTGACTGAAGGACACACATGCAATCTTATATAGAAGTTATCATCTGGAACGGATGTACGATGGCACATAAAAATTCCCTAGAAGCTTTAGATCTATTCTTGAAGCAATCCGCGCTTAGTTTTCAGACAAACACTTCCACTTATTGTATTATATATATATAGTTCCCGACTAATAAGCGATACAAGAAAAATATAATTGACTTAAGAAAAGGTAACATAAATCTGTTTCAAAGGCCAGCAACGCGGACCGGGTCGGCAAGTATATCAATAAATGAAGTAAAGTTGTCAATATAAAGCTATTATTATCCAAATTATTGATAAACATGCAATAAACCATTAACTCATTTTCTGAATTTATCCCACTGTGCAACGGCGTCACACATTCGTTAGGTTACTTAGGTCCATTTTTGGACTTTCTCCATTTTAGTCTTAGGGTTCACCCCCGTAGACGGTTTTTTTGTCTGCTGGGAATATAGGTAGATTCCCTGAGTCAGGTGATCACATTATTGTGTTTCAGAACAGGTCAATTTCCCTAGTTCAGAACAATGTAGTATGATCATCCGCCTCCCCCATATTCGCCGGTGGGTGAACTGCTTATACCAATGAGTATTTTATATAAACTTTATACCATAACATACATACAGACATATGTATATCTTCATGCAGAACAGTAAAAAAGACACAAGCAAAAAAGGAGGGAAATTATTCACCTCTAAATATGATGAAATGTTGACTGACAGCCGAAAATAAAGTACGGCAGTGAAATAAGTTTTGGATGTTTTTTCATTGTGTTTTCTTATTCTTAATACCAACAACTGGCACAATCAACCAGTCAGTCAGGCTGCCATTCAGCCAAAGTGGCATATTATCAGCTAGTGAGTCAGTCAGCAAGATATTCATGCAACCAACATTCATTCATATGGTGTTGGTGTTTGTCTGCCTACTTATTATTCATACCTCTTCATGATCCACAATTACATTCGTGTATGCGACAGGTAGAAGAAGAACGTTGAGTGTGTCTAAATGATGGGGGAAGAGACCCGCTAATGTTAACAGTTACAATATGTGTCATACCCACATGGTATGCGCCACATGTTTTAACATATGAAACACCAAAACTCCTTACAGCGACCTTACACTAACAGCCCTTGAGTTTTGTTGAAAGGCAGCAGGAGTAACAACAACAACATCAGCAGCAGGAAACTTTCTGCCACGGTATGAGCGTGTAGTTTGGTTGACTGACTTGCTGACGGCTTTGCTAGCCTCGGGTGTAAAACTTTAGCAGGGCTAAAATACCTTCTAATTACTTAGATTGATTAAAGAGGTCTTTGCATGTTTCACTCAACATTGAATTAATTATGGACTTAATTTTTTGTCTCTAATCGCGGGGTAATTTTGATGGATTTCAGAGTACATTTTAATGCCGTATATAAAAATATTAGCCACGATACCGTTAAGTTTTAACACGAGCTCATTACTGCTGAAGAGGGTATATTTAAATGAGTAACCAAATTTTCACTGGATGACCTCAAACCGGTTTAATTTTAATAAAATGTGTTTAATATTGTAATTAAAATAAAGTAGTTTATGAACGTTGGACGTTCTTCTGGACGGCCTGAAGAATGGTTTTTCATAACAATGGATTTCTTTAAAATAAATACTCTTACAACAGGCTTGCGGGCAGTTTTGTTTTTTGAATTATAAGTGGAAAAACTTCCTTCCTTCCTCTGTAAATATCAAAAGAAATCAAATAACTGCATTTGAAATACTGAAGGTTGATGGCTTTCAAGCAGATTTGCTGTTTTGACGCAGTAATATCTTGCCACCAAGTTTTCGATTTATGTAGCAGGCAGGGACCACATTGCAAGCATCGAAAAACCCTACCCATTTAAGTGATCGAATTACTTAAGGATAAATACACAACACAGTGGTAAATTACTGTGCACTCCAATTGGAAATATGTAATACTAGCAAGTGCCCGCTACTTCGTTAGCGGAGAATTCACTCGAATATAAAGAAGGATAATATATAAACAAATTAAAATGCAGAGTATAGTTTCACCCGTTCCTATTTACAAATTCTTTATCCAGTAAAGTACGACAGTTTAAGGTTTTACCACATATTCTTTCTAAAAATCATACCTGTGGTTTTCAAATAGAAATACATAAATCGATTAATCGATTTGGTTAATTTTGCTTTATTGATGCCGCGTAGAAGTAGCTAGAAGCTATCAACGGCAAAATTTTGTTTTCAAAAAATGTGGGCCGTAGTATTTTTTAAACTATATTCTCAACGACTATTGTTAAAACTACATATTCCTTTAACATTTGGTACCCTACACTACTTCGAATATGGCATAACTTAATCCCTTTAGTAATGAAAGTACTTAGCTCAACCGTCACTTCAATGTTCCTCGGAGGGGCAAAACAGTTGAATTGTACTACACTAAGCAGTATTTTATTAAACATGTCTCGATTATCTGCTCACTTACAGTATTATTGCCGTTACAAATAAGTGCAAACAATGACAATGTCTTAAACATATCAAGCAGTAATTAGGAAAAAGTACGCAAAATTATAAATGAAAAGTTCAAATAAATGTTGACAACACTGTTGTTATCGGTATACCTTTACGACTGTTTTTTATTCATCGATTACTTACCGAAAAACATCGGTAATTACCGAAATTATAAGCATTTTAATTTTACCGACACTTGTCGGTAACTCACAAAATTAGTTAGTGAATCGCACTACTGAACCGATTTCATTACACATTTGTTATTAAATAGTTGTTTGGTGGATAGAATATACGGAATCGGGAGAATATATGGGAGCTATATCCAAATCTCAACCGATTCTCGTCAAAAACAATAGCTATAGTCCTTTGGTCAAAATTGCGACCATCATAAATTTTAACCCGGATAGGACAATAAATGCGACAAAAGTGCATTAACGGATGGACGGGCACGTATAAATGGACTCAGAATGTGATGCTATGTAGATCATCGAAAGGAACCATTGACCTATTTCGTTTCAGTTTGCATGTACATATACAAATTCGTTCAAACTACTACCAAACTTTTTTTTTGAAAAATATATAAAAATGTATGAGTCATGTTTGTTTTCAGTCAAACAAATATTTTCTACAACAACAGGAGTTTGGTTGGTAGTAATTCGAACTGATTTGATTTCGAATCATCTTAGAGAAACAGGCCATTAATTAATTATTTTGTCTTAAAATATTCAGCGTTAATAGAAATCTACTATACTATAATCATTCAATAACCATTATTCAAAAACGCAAATTTTTTTCACTGAAAAGTAAATGTATTGCAATTTTTCTGCAGAGCAAAAATGTATTTAGTTTCGTTGTAATTTTAAATATGTAATGGATACTTTACACGATATGTTTTTACATATGTGTTGGAACTTTGCATATACATTTTGTATGTACATATTTAGGGTTGGTCGACTTTTGACATTCTTTTTCACATGAACATTGAGGATGTCCGAAGAAAGTATTCTGCGAAAAATGTATACATTTGACTGTTTTAGTTATCTAAATGTTATACAAATTTTATTTGTATAACATTTATCGTATCGGGACTTTCAGGAAAAGTTGGTCTTAATATAACGTATACCTACTTTGGGTATCAATTACAGCTTGTGAACTCCTAGGATTAAAAAAAATACAATTCGAAATGTCATATTTTATTGGTATTTGTGCCATTGATCTTTATTAAGTCTCTCATATTAGTGGGCTGTCTTATTCCCGACTTCTGTCTTCAGATGAACCCATAAATTTTCAATGGGGTTAATATTTGGACTTTGGACTTTAGTGTCGATGTCTTCGTTGTAGTTGTATAACAACCAAGTCCTACGTAAATAAGATTTACGTCTGTATAGACAGTCTTGTATTGGTAGAGTTTATATTATAATTTTCAGTATCCAAAAACCCAATGTTGACGTTGTCGATTAAATAATTTTTCAATGTTTCCTTCGAAATCCGTATTTTACCAAAGCCCTTGCTTTATATACAACCCCATGCCACAGAAAAACGGATTGTATAGACAAAGGACTGCTCTCACCAATTTTATTAACATTGAGTTTGTTGACAGAACAACTGAATTAAAAATACATTTGTAATCATATTTTCTTCAAACAAAAACTGTATGGGTTTAGTTTTTGACGAAATCTACATCCTCAGATAAATGTATAAATGAAAATATTGCATTTTTTTTAAATCGTTGAGTATTTTTGTTTGGGTCGGTTAACAGCATATAACATGATGTGGTGCTCTTGAACCAACATTAAATGAAAGGAGCTTACACCTGGGAATAAAAAAATCGCCTGAGCGTTTTTAAACAAATCACGGTCAAAGTTCACATTTTTTGGGGGTTTTTAGGTTTTCACGCCCTATCAAAATGGAATAAAGAAATTGTTGTAGCATCGAAAATTCTCTACAAAATTGTCCTTTATGATATTTTTGTAGGTTTTACCATTTGTAAGATATAGATGTTCAGATTAGGACAATTCACTGACTGTATCGTCTCCATATGAAACAATGTCACGACTGCAATTTCCCTACTTTAACTTATATATCGCAAAAATGGTACAACCTAGGAAAAAATTACGAAATTTTCACAGCTATAAGATTTTTTTAGTCCCATTTTGACAATACATGCCGTTTTCAAGCAAACTCGCGAAAACCTAACAAAAAACCTAAAACTGTGACCTGAACTTCTATATCTCAGAAATGGTAAAACCTAGGAACAAATCGAATGAGTAATCCTTTGTCTATACGATTCATTTTTTTAACATAGATTTCGTTTACAGAACAACTCAATTAAAACCAATTAAAAACAAAAACTGTATGCGGTTAGTTTTTGACGGAATCGACATCCTCAGATGTAAAAGAAAATCTTGCAATTTTTCTCAAAGTATTTTGGTTTGAGTCTGTTGACAGCACTCAACATGAGTAATGCTTTGTCTATACACTTCATTTGTCTATGCCCTTACCATAACTTACAGTTCTCCAAACTTTACAGTATGTATTGCATTTTTATTTTCCAGGGCTGTGAGAGGGTTGCGCCATATTTTTTGGGTTCCGTCATAGTAGTGCAACATAATTTTCATCTCATCAGAAAATATAACGTCATCAAAGTACTTTAACGGGCTTGAAATCTTCTTAGTAGCAAATCTGATTCGTTGCTTTATATTTTGCGGGGAGAGAACTTTTTCCTAACCCTTCGTGATGAATACTTGTTATGTGATACTTTTCTGCCTTTATCACGTAACACACATGCTCCAAAATCGTTTTCAATTACAGAACCAATCTTTTGTCTCTGGATTGGGGCCTATTATTGATTTCATTAATTATTTAGCGATTTCTTCAAATTACAGATTTTGAAATTGAAAATTGAATAGTTATGACTGTACATCTCCATATACGATAAAATTCTTAATTGCAAATAAATCGTGGTAATATGCACAATTTTATTGCACTTTCATTGATTTGCAAACATTTAGTTATTACCAAAAAGTCAGGTCCATACAGTTTTTAGTTGTTGTTATTTCTGGCCGATTTCTGAATTTATTCCCCTAATATTGTCTTCAACAGCAACTCATTTGTTCATGAAACCCAACATTATTTATTGAAAGAATTTGTGTTTTAATTTTAAATTGAAAATCAAAATTTTTACAAATGCATCGTTTGCAATCATTTTTTCTAACTGGATTTTAACGAATGAAAATCTTTTGTGCGACACCTGTTATGTGAAAACAAAATCAGGATCGGTTTGTATTTTTTGCGTAATTGATGTTCATACCATTATCACCAACTACGACATCTGTTGCAATTGAAGATAAAAAATGTCTTGTCTTTCTATTATTTAGTGGTTTACGATAAAATAAGTGCGCCTAGAAGTAAACTACAAAATTTGAAATTATGTGTGAACGTTTACGGTATCAAGAAGTTATAGCATTGTTAATTTGACACATGTCTTGCAGAGGGCCAACTAAGTGAATAAGTACGTAATAATAATGAAAAAAAAGGATTTTTGTTGTTGTTATTTTTTGTGGTTCCAGGACGAATTTTCTAAAACCCGGCCTTATCTCGCACATTTGCATCAACAGTGACCCACTGGTAAAATTTCAAGCTCCTAGCTTTAGCCGTTTTGGCTGGGCGTTGATGATGAGTCAGTCAGTCAGTCACTTATCACCAAGCTCATTTATATATATAGATGTAGTTGTAGACTTGGGGGAGTCAATAATAACGTTTTTACCTAAAATGACGACTCTGATATTCGAAACCGGTGTTATGAATGTACATCAAGGCGAAACTTGAACCAGATTATTGGTTACGTAAATAAGCCAATGGTTTGTAATCTGTTACAAGGCTATGGAAAGCTTCAGCCTTAGGATTTTATTTTTTTTTTTTGGTTTCTATTCGCATTTATTAAAATGAATAATATTGCCGAAAAAGATCGATAATTACCTATTATTTGGCAAAATATTTAACAAAAGTTAAAAAAACCGAATATTTTTGACGCATAGAGAACAAGGTTAACAAACTTTTATTCATTATTCTCACTTTTAGGGTTGCCATGGATCCATGTTATATGCATTTTTTAATTGCCACAGGACCAACATTTTTTTTAAGTATTTGGTTATTGGGCACGAGTATTGGCTTCTAAAATACTGAGATCATATTACACTGCTCAACAAAATTGAAAAAGTTGAATGTTTCAGACAAAGTTGCAGTTGTTTCTAGACGAAATCGGTGTGTTATTTTCAAATCCGGTCCCGGTTTTTCTCCATCAGCTCTTGTTTTTGAGTTTTAGCTCCAAATCGGTTTTTACGAGTTTAACCCAGACTTTCGTTATTTTCGGATACAAACGAATATTTTTTGTGGGTTTTTCGACATTAATCTATTAAGGAGATGTTGTACGCTCGATACAAATCATTTTTGAAATAGTTATGGTGAGTATATATCAAAAAATATAGAAAATATACGACGGACCTTGTAAAAATTGAATATTTTGAGTACTTTAAGCTGTAATTACGTCATCAGGGGAAGTCATAGGATCTTCATATAGTACTCCGGATATGCTTAGGGTGTTTACTATATAATCCAGTATTCAAATGTATAATATAAAGTTCATAGCGCCCATGATTCCGCCATAACCTAAAAACCATCATGAAGACTGCCATTGAAAAGTAAATGGCGTATGTGGTAATGATATCACTGGTAAATGATTTCCCTTTAGCAGTCTTCGTGGCGATTTTTAGGTTATGGCCGAATCATGGGCGCTATGAACTTTATATTATATATTTGAATACTGGACTAATAGTAGACACCCTAAGCATATCCGCATTGCCATATGAAGATCCTATGACTTCCCCCGATGACGTAATTACAGCTTAAAGTACTCAAAATATTCAATTTTTACAAGGTCCGTCGTATATTTTCTATATTTTTTGATATATACTCACCATAACTATTTCAAAAATGATTTGTATCGAGCGTACAACATCTCCTTAATAGATTAATGTCGAAAAACCCACAAAAAATATTTGTTTGTATCCGAAAATAACGAAAGTCTGGGTTAAACTCGTAAAAACCGATTTTGAGCTATATCTCAAAAACAAGAGCTGATGGAGAAAACCCGGGACCGGATTTGAAAATATCTCGCCGATTTCATCTAGAAACAACCGCAACTTCGGTTGAAACAAAAATCGTGTTGAGCAGTGTTATTGGTAAAATTGAAAACCGAATATTTTTGACACTCACTGTGGTTTCCGAAGTCTGGGAAATAGACCAGCTACTGAAGCATGGCAAGGATGCCAGCAAAGGTGAATCGTGCAGACCGATTTCGCTTTTGTCGCCCGTAGCAAAGACCCTTTGCGCTTTAGTCCTCCCCAGCATCAGAAATAACTGTTGCCGATCAATAGCATTTGGATCCGTATGCAGCACGACAACAGCGCTGCACGCCATCTCCACACAGATTAGTAGTGGACACAACCAGAGCAAGCCGTGCGATAGAACAGTAATGGTGGCGCTTGACTTATCAAAACCCTTTGATACTGTCAACCACTCCACGCTGTTTGAGGTCATCGAGCAAACTAAGCGCCGGCAAAGTTTGAAACGTTGGATAATAAATTATATGTGTGGACCTCAGTCGTACATAGAATTTAGGATTAAGAAGCTCAAGACAGGGACAGGAAACAGGGAGTTGTCCAAGGTGGGGTAATTTTGTCAGAACTGTCTATCCTCTCCTGAATTCCAACGGCTGCAGACGGCATTGAGGTCGTAACGTATGCGGATGATTGAACGATCTTGGCGTCAGGTGTGCCTTCCCTGATGACATTTGTGAAAGGCTGAACTCCTTTTTGTCTGATATTACCACCTTTTTCCACGCGAGGAATGTACAAATATCACCCAAAAAATATAAGGCCTGTTCACCACCTGGCCGGCAGAGTTGAGAACAGTAGAGTTGAATGTCATGTTCGATGGTAGCAGAATTCAGACCACAGCCCAGGCAGGCCTGGGGGTCTTCATGATCTAGAAAGAGACGTCGTACATTACAAGAGATAACCCCTAGATCAACAAGCCTATGACCTGCTTGATTAAGTGTCATTCATATGTATGCAGTCGCAGATTCAATAAACAACTATCGTGTGAATGCGGTCCTCGGAGAACATCCACCATATATCGCAGCTGAGGAGCGTCAGCTGGCAGGGCAAAGCAGAGTAATTTTGGCTCAATACGCTCGGGATGGTGCAGCCGTCTAAATTCCTATAGGGCAAGTATTGATGACACCGTGCAAAACATCTGCCCAGTATGCGGCACAAGCCTGCACGACACACTGCACCTTTTCAAGTGCCCTACCAAACCTACTAACAAACTTAAGTTACAAACCATCGAAATAGCCACATTCTTACAACTGATTGGCCCAGAGTAAGTTTAAGCAGAACAAGTAAAAAGTCGTTATGTTCGGCCGGGCCGAACTTTTTATACCCTCCACCATGAAATAGTCTTAATTAAAATGGAATAATTAGGGTCCTTTCACAATTTTAGGTGGAACAACTTTTCGACAATGGATCGACTCCTACTGCCTCCCAATATTGCTTAAATTACACTGTGAAGACAAATGTTGGGGCAGAGATAATTCCTTTTGGAGATGAAAGCCCTTGGTGTGTGTATATTAAAAACCCCGAAGGACAGATGCGCCGTGAGTCGAACTTCCGCGTTATGGCGTGATGAAGTTTTTGCAAGAGACCCTGTAAGCCATCATGAATTAGCATTATATCTTTGTTTCTTGTTTTTGTAGAGCACTTAAGCAACAGTGAACAAAGATCTAACGCTAATTCCTGATGGACCACAGGGTCTCTAACAAAAATTTCATCACGCCATAACGCGGAAGTTCGACTCACGGCGCATCTGTCCTTCGGGGTTCATAATATACTCACCAAGGCCTTTCTTCCCCAAGAGGAATATTCCGTGCCCCAGTCTTTCACCTCCATTTTGTTGCACAGTGTTATCTAATATAATCTGAAAAAATGTGTTCAGCTAGGTGAAAGGTACCACCTACGGGACTATATCAAAGAGTCACATTGTTCCACAACATCCCATACGGGACAAGGGAGACTTCTCTCATATCAATGAGTGCACCCCGATTCATATTTAGCTCAATGATATGGGACCTATTGTTTATCGCCGAGTCCGAACGGCGTGTCCTAAGACACCACTTGTAGAGAAGATTTTCAAGGCTGAAATACTCAGGAAATGTCGCTAACATTACTGAGGGGTATTTTGCCACCGTTGAAAAATGTTTGGTGTTGCCTGGCCGGGGAATCGAACCACCGACCTTCTACGTGCAAGGCGGGCGTGCATACATACCATTGCACCACGGTGGCAACCAAAGAGTCAACCGATCTTTAAATTTTTTGGCGGAAAAGTTTTATAGCTGCAGGGAACTTCAAGAGTCAAATTGAGGGTAGTTTCATCAAAACAATGTAGACCCTCAAAAATGGACCCATGTTGACGAATTTTAGTGAAGAAATTTCGTGACCACTGAAAATTTCCGAAAATCGGGAGGCACATTTATATGGGGGGATATACCAAAACATGCACCTATGTATATTGACGATTATTTTTGAATAGACAAAATTGTAGCTAAAATTCTTAAAATACCGATCATTACAGCTAGTTCGGCTAAAAATTGCAGCTAAAATTCTCAAAATACTGAAAATCGGGATATACCGTTATATGAAGGCTGTACCAAAACATGGAACTATGGTGACGATGTTTCGTTGGAGATGTTTTATGACCACTGAGAACTTCAAATGTCAAATTACAGCTAGTTCGGTTAAAAATTGTAACTAAAATGCTCAAAATACCGAAAATCGGGAGGTACGGTTATAAGGGGGTCATACCAAAACGTGAACCTAAGTTGACGATGTTTGGTGGAGATGTTTCATGACCACTGAGAACCTCAAATGTCAAATTGCAGATAGTTCGGTTACAAATTGTGGCTATAATTCTCAAAATACCGAAAATCGGGAGGTAGCGTTATATGGGGGCTATACCAAAACATCGACCTATGTTGACGATGTTTGGTGGAGATATTTCATGACCACTGAGAACCTCAAATGGCAAATTACAGCTAGTTGGTTAAAAATTGTAGCTAAAATTCTCAAAATACCGAAAATCGGGAGGTACCGATATATGGGGGCTATACCAAAACATGGACCTATGTTGACGATGTTTGGTGTAGATGTTTTATGACCACTGAGAACCTCAAATGTCAAATTGCAGATAGTTCGGTTAAAAATTGTGGCTAAAATTCTCAAAATACCGAAAATCGGGAGGTACCGTTATATGGGGAGTATACCAAAACATGGACCAATGCCCATATCCTTTGGGATATAAGTTTGTTGATCACTATAGCTAATTCGGTCTGCAAATGTGGACCGATACGCTAGAGTGATTACAACAGACGGACAGACGGACATGGCTAGATCGTCTTAGAATTTTATCCTGATCAAGAATATATATACTTTATAGGGTCGCAACTGATTAGTTCGATGCGTTACAAACGGAATGACAAACTTAATATACCCCCCATACTACATATGGTGGAGGGTATAAAAATGAACATACAAACATATAAACTACTGTTACAACAACAACAAACTGCAATTATGGATGTAAACTTTTTGATGATAATTAAATTAGAGTTATTTCATAAATTCCTTTGAATTAATAAAAAAATCATGAAAATCATATTTCAATGCAGCATTTTCCTTTTTCCGAATAAGACGTGACATGTCACAGTGTTGGTGAAAATTACATGTCACTGCGATGGTCAAAATGACATGCTTTGAATCCAAAAATGAATATCATCTTTTGGGGTCCACGCTCATATAAAACTCATCGATGAAGATGCTAAATAGATGACATGCCAGATCATTTGCACCCATGATTGAATAGCATCTTTGGCATCGAACATTTTGCTGGGGTATTTTAATATATTACTATACTTGAAACGATCCATAATTCCATATAAAACTTTCCACCCGAAAATTGTCGTTGTAGGTCAACGCCTTCATATAGTCCCCATAGAACGGTACCTCCAGATTTTCGGTATTTTCAAGGTTTTAGCCTCAATAAACCACTGGAATAGCAGGAATTTGGTATTTAGTCTTCGTTGGATGTAAAAAGCTTTCCAGCCGCAGTTTGTCGGTATAGGTACTGGCTAATCTAAAAGGTGGAATTTGGTATTTATTCTTCGTTGGATGTAAAAAACTATCCACCCGAAATTTGTCGGTATAGGTCCTGGCTAATCTAAAAGGTGGATCTATGTCCACTTTTTTGGGTGGGAAAATTTCTTGTGAAGTCAAAAGTCAAAGTACATACATACTGGGCCGAAAATGTTGATAAAAACTTCAAAATAACAGGAACCGGGCGGCACCTATATATCAGTTCCAGAACCCACAAGAATTTACAAAATTTTAATAAGATAAAATTTTGTCTTTTATGATATCGAAAACGGGTAAAAAGGTATCAGTCGGCTTTCATCTATTGACAATATAGAATTGAATACCAGCTACGCAACCGAAATCCTTTTCCCCAATAATTATGTCTTATGAGGTTTTCAGATTTTGCAAAAACATATTTGGATTAAAGCTCAAAAGTGTTGCGGAGGAGGTGCCCACAAAATATGGGCCAACTCGGTTACTGCCTTCGAGAGTTATCGTGCACACCATTTTAATGAAAAATTTTGAACTTTTGCGGGGGAGGTATCGAACATAAACTATATATGGACAAAATATTAGGAATGCAAAATTTGCTGCAAATTGATTCATCCGTTCAAGAATTATCGTACGCTCCAGCCACTACACAGGGTGCTATAAGGGCTTTTTACAGCTTTTGGGCCATTTTCACAGGAAGTATGGACTTGTTCCTGAAAAAAAACTTGTGCCGTTGTTGCAAGAAGGCTCAAAGCAATTTGAGTGCAGCTGTTAAACTTCACTTTCCGAAATTTTGTGTGGGAGATACTCGAAGGAGTGTTCCTATATAGTCCATATTCTAACTTGATCTGTGTCTCGTAGAAATATTACGTAGTGAAAGGTATGAACGGAATTTGTTACTCCCTTCGAGAGTTATCGTGCAAATCTATATATATAAAAGAGCTTAGTGATGAGTGAGTGAGTGACTGACTGACATATCATGGCCCAGACGAAACCGCTGAAGCTAGAAAGCTGAAATGTTGACTGTGGGTTGCTGTCGGTGTGTAGGGGTGAGATAAGGCTGGGTTTTTGGAAATTCGAACTAGAAGGGTACGAAAAGTACTAAAAGTTACTAAATATGGTACCCTTTGTATTAGGCAAACGGAAGAGCTAGAATTCTGAAATTTGGAATGAGGGTAACTAATGGAAAGTTAGAAAGATGTACAAAAGGGTTTTTTGAAATTCAACCTCTAAGTGTACGAAAAGTACTAAAATTTAGTACCAGTTGTATATTTTGAACGGATATAGCTAGAACCATGGAATTTGGTATGGAAATCAAGGTTGGGAAGTGGTGCTTCTAAAAGAAAATGGTTTGGAAAATTACTAATCATGTGTACGAATAGTACTAAATGGTACTAAATTTAGTACAATTTAGATTTGGGTGAACGTAAAGAGCTGGAAACCGGAAATTTGGAATTAAGATTACTGTTGTAATGTAGGATTGAGATATGAGGGTAGTTTTGGAAATTCGTGCTTATGTGTACGAAAAGTACTAAATAGTACTAAATTTGGTACAATAGGGATTTGGGTGAACGGATAGAGCTGGAATCCTGATATTTGGAATTGAGATTACTGTTGGAGTGTAGGATTGAAGAACTTTTGGAAATTCGTACTTATGTGTATGAAAAGTACTAAATGGTACTAAATTTGATACAATAGGGATTTGGGTGAACGGATAATAGCTGGAATCTCGAAATTTGGAATTGAGATTACTGGTGGGGTGTAGGATTGAGGTAGTTTTGAAAATTCGTACTTATGGGTACGAAAAGTACTAAATGGTACTAAATTTAGTACAATTTGGATTTGAGTGAACGGATAGAGCTGGAAACCTGAAATTTGGAATTAAGATTACTGTTGAAGTGTAGGATTGAGATATGAGGGTGGTTTTGGAAATTAGTACTTATGTGTACGGAAAGTACTAAATGGAACTAAATTTTGTACATTGGGGATTTGGTGAACGGATAGAGCTGGAATCTCGAAATTTGGAACTGAGATTACTGGTGGAGTTTAGTATTGTGGAAGTTTTGGAAATTCGTACATAGGGTACGAAACATACTAAATTTGGTACAGTTTCGATTTGGGTGAACGGATAGAGCTTGATTCCTCAAATTTGGACTGAGGATCACTGATGAAGAGTAAGAAAGATGCACCAAAGGGTTTTTGGAAACTTGAGTGTACGAAAAGTACTAAATGTTACTAAATTTAGTACAATTTGGATTTGGGTGAACGGAAAGAGCTGAATTCCTGAAATTTGGTATTGATATTACTGTTGGAGTGTAAGATCGGGGAAGTTTTGGAAATTTTTTAGTACCATTTGGTACAATGGGGATTTGGGTGAACGGATATAGTCGGAATCTCGAAATTTGGAATTGATATTACTGGTGGGGTGTAGAATTGAGGTAGTTTTGAAAATTCGTACTTATGGGTACGGAAAGTACTAAATGGTACTAAATTTAGTACAATTTGGATTTGGGTGAACGTATATATGTAGCTGGAAACCTGAAATTCGGAATCAAGGTTACTGTGAAGTGTAGGACTGAGATATGAGGGTGGTTTTGGAAATTCGTACTTATGTGTTCGAAAAGTACTAAATTTGGTACAATAGGGATTTGAGTGAACGGACAGACCTGGAATCCTGAAATTGAGATTACTGTTGGAGCATAGGATTGGGGAAATTTTGGAAATTCGTATTTATGTGTACGAAAAGTACTAAATGGTACTAAATTTATTACAATTTGGATTTGGTTGAACGGATAGAACTGGAATCCTGAATTTTAAGTATTTTAATTTTATTTATTTTAATTTAAAGTATGAATTTTAGTAAACGGATAGAGTTGGAATTAGGAATTAAGATTACTGTTGGAGTGTAGGATTAAGGTAGTTTTGGAAATTCGTACTTATGGATATGAAAAGTACCAAATGCTACTAAATGTGGTAGAATTTGGATTTGGGTGACGGATAGTGTTTGAGTCCTGAAATTTGAAATTAGGATTACTGTTGGAGTGTAGGACTGAGGTAGTTATGGGTACGAAAAATACTAAGTGGTACTACCTTTGGTACAATTTAGATTTGGGTGAACGGATAGAGCTGGAATCCTGGAAGTTGGTCAGACTGCTGTTGGAGTATAGGATTGAGATGGAAGTAGTTTTTGAAATTCGTACTTATGGGTACGAAATGTACCAAATGGTACAACTTGGATTTGAGTGCACGGATAGCGCTGGAATCCTCTTATTCGGAATTATGGTTACTGTTGAAGTGAAGGATTAAGGTAGTTTTAGAAAATCGAATTGTACAGAATTTGGTACAATTTGTTTTTGTGTAAAGGGGTTTTTGGAAATTCGTCGTAGAAAGGTACGAAAAGTACTAAAGTGTACTAAATATGGAATTCATTGTATTAGGCAAACGCGAAGAGCTCGAATTCTGAAATTTTGAACGAGTGGTCATTGATGGAGAATTAGGAAGATGTACCAAAGGATATTTAGAAACTCGACCTATAAGTGTACAAAAAGTACTAAAAGTTTCTAAATTTGGTACCACTTGCATATTTTTAAGGGATGAAGCTAGAATTTTCAAATTTGGTATGGGAATCAAAGTTGGGAAGTGGCGTTGAAATAAGGAAATGGTTTTGGAAGTTCGTATTTATGATTACGAGCAGTACTAAATTTGGATTTGGGTGAACGGATTGAGCTGGAATCCTAAAGTTTTGAATTAAGATTACTGTAGGGGTGTAGGATTGAGATAGTTTTGGAAATTCGTAACTTTGGGTACGAAAAGTACTAAATGGTACTAAATATGGTACAATTTGGATTTGGATGAACGGATAGAGCTGGAATTCTGAAATTTGGAACTAAGATTACTGCCGGACAGTCGAATTGAGGTAGTTTTGGAAATTCGTACTTATGGGTACAGAAAGCACTAAATTTGGTACAATGTGAATTTTAGTAAACGGATAGTGTTGGAATTAGGAATTAAGATTACTGTTGGAGTGTAGTATTGAGGAAATTTTGAAAAGTCGTACGTATGGGTACGAGAAGTACTAAATGGTACTAAATATGGTACAATATGGATTTGGGTGAACGGGTAGAGCTGGAATCCTGAAATTTGGAAATAATAGTACTGTATAAGTGTAGGATTCAGGTTGTTTGGGAAAGAAATTGTACTAAATTTTATACAATTTGGATTCGGGTGAATTAATAGAGCTGGAATCCTGAAATTTGGAAATACGATTACAGTCGAAGAGTAGGATTCAGGTTGTTTTGAAAAAGCAAACTTATGGTTACAAAAAGTACTAAATGGTACTAAATTTAGTACAATTTGTATGTAGGTGAACGGATAGCGGTGGAATTCTGCAATTTGAAAGTATGATTATTGTGGCCCTGTTGCGTTGAGGAAGTTTTGAAAATTCGTACGAAAATTCTAAATTGTTCTAAATTTAGTACAATTTTAATTTGGTTTAAGTTTGAATCCTGAAATTTGGAAGTATGATTACTGCTAAAGCGAAGGATTGAGGTAGTTTTGGAAAATCTTACTTATGGGTACGAAGAGTTCGACTTGATACTAAGTTTGGTACAATTTGCATCCTTATGAAAATCGAACTTAAGGGGTACGTACAGTACTAAGATAAAAATAAATATTGATTAAAATTGGTATTAGTCCAACCAAATTTTCAGTGTTTGCCATTTCCATATTATATATTATTTATTTGTTTTTTTTTATATCCTTTCCGCATACGAAGTAGCGGGCATTTTGCTAGTCCAATATACAAATTGCAACAAAAGCGATTGGAAAATTCACATATTACCTAAAAATATGTGGAATGTTAAAAACCGGGAATCTATATGGTTCATATTCAACCCCGATACTACTCACTAATGTAATACTCATTTTTTAAATTTTTGTAAACTACGTACCGAAAAAGTGTCCTTATATTGCACTTTGCGCCATAGGAAGAAGATACTGTTGCATCTGGAAAGAAATCTTGTAAGTTTCGACCAGCTGAAGGCTAAAATGGTAGCTTATGTTGGGTATAAGTGGTAAGTTCTTACAAACTTTGTCTGAACTGGTACATCGAGCTCTAGAACGACTGTCAGACTGGGTTCTTGGTCTTGGTGTAAACCAAGAAAAGACAAAATCTCAAAATTTTGTAATGATATTTTCTGGTTTATTATTTACTATTTTCTTCTGAATCAGATTACGTTGAATACATGTTATACCAGTATTCATTAAACACATCTCATATCCGCAGCAATCATTTATCAGATCCATATGTCACATCATAAAATCATAATTTTTATATTTGAAAAATAATAAATTACAATGACAAATGATTACCGCAGATTTCTTAGAGGGATATTGGCGTTCTGTTTGAACATTTTATTGGTACGAATTCATAAGATAAAATATGCGTTTTGCTGCCATTTTAGAAGGAAACGAAGAAAACGATAAGGAATTATGTTTCAAATATTATCCCATAAAACAATTCTCCGAGGAGAGAAGTTGTTTTTATTATGATTTGTGATGAATACAAATGTATGTCACAGCGAGGCAATGAATCAAAACGTTTAAAGCGATGTTATTCGTTTGGCATCTAAATACTACTCAACAAGGATACTCATAGCTTTTCGAATGAGAGGATGGATGTTCATCGTCATCATCACCCGCATCATTGTTTTATAAATAATAACATTTCTCTAAAGTCTTCTTCTATTATTAATGATTATGGCGGAGCTGGAGCAGTTAAACCGCCAAAGTTATTTGCCATCATCACTCTAACCATCATTGGTGGTTGAATACTCTTGGTGACAAATGTGGTTAAGTTTGTGGGTGGCGCGTGTATGAGTGATTATATACCCTACGTTACTACCCCAGCAAAATGTTCGATGCCAAAGATGCTATTCAAGAATGGGTGCAAGTGAAATGGAATGTCATTTTTTCAGCATCTTCACTCATTCTTTTTACAAGAGCGTGACCCTCAAAAGATGCAATTCATTTTCAGATCCTAAGCATGTCATCTTTACTAACTCGATGGAATGGCATCTTCAACAATTCTTTGGAATGGCATCTATACTAATCCTTTGGCATGCCATCTTAACCAATTCCCAAGAATAGCATTTTCACTAATCTTTGGCATGTCATTTTCACCAACCCTTGGTGGCATGTAATTTTCACGTCTTGTTCGGAAAATGGAAAATGCTGTATTGAAAAATGATTTTAATTTATTTATTTTATTTATTCAAAGGAATTAATGAAATAACTATAATTTATTTATCATCATAAAGTTTACATCTATATTTGCAGTTTGTTCTCGTTGTTGTAACAGTAGTTAATATGTTTGTATTCTCATTTTTCTGCTTAATCTGACTCTTGGACTATCAGTCGTAAGAATGTGGCTATTTCGCTATTTATATGGTTTGGTAGGGCAATTGAAAAGGAGCAGTGTGTCGTGGGGGCCTGTGCTGTATGCTGGGCAGATGTTTTCCACGGTGTCATCAGTACTTGCCCTATAGGAATTTTGACGGCTGCACCATCCCGAGCGTATTGTCCCAAAACTACTCTGGTTTGTCCTGACAGCTGGCGCTTCTCAGCTGCGGTAGATGGTGGATGTTCTCCAAGGACCGCATTCACACGATAAATGTTTACTGCATCTGCGACTGCATTCGTGTGAATGCTACTTAAACCTGGTTGAAAGGCTTGTTGATCTAGAGGTTCTCTCTTGTAACGTTAGACTTCTCTTTCTAGATTATGAAGACCCCCTGGCTGCCTGGGCCTGTGGTCTGAATTCTGCTATCATCGACCATGACATTCAACTCTATTGTTCCCAACTCGGCCGCCCAGGTAGTGAACAGAGAGGCCGTAGATTTATTGGCTGGTATTTGCATATTCCTCGCGTGGAAAAAATGGTAAGATCAGACAAAAAGGAGCTCAGTCTTTCACAAATGTCGTCAGGGAAGGCACCTGACGCCAAGATAGTACAATCATTCGCATACGTTACGATCTCAATGCCGTCTGCAGCGTTTGGAATTCAGAAGAGGTTTTCTTCACTCTACGGGTCTTGGACTTCTTGATCCTAATTTTTACGTACTACTGTCATCCACATTTAAAATTTATTATCCAACGTTTCAAACTTGGACGGTGCGTAGTCTGCTCGATGACATCAAACAACGAGGGTGCTTGACAATATCAAAGGGCTTTGCTAAATCAAGTGTCACTATCACTGTTCTATCGCACAGCTTGCTCTGAGTGAGTCTTCGGCTAATATGGAGATGGCCTTCAGCGCAGTTGTTGTGCTGCTTATGGATCCTATGCTATTGATCGGCAACTGAAAAATTATTTCTGATGGTGGAAGAACTAAAGCCACAAGGGTCCTTGCTACGGGCGACAAAATCGGCCTGTAAGATTCACCTTTGCTGGCATCCTTTTCGGGCTTCAGTAGCTGGCCTATTTTCCAGACTTCGGGAACGATGTGTTTGGCAAGCGACAGGTTGTAAATTTAAGGGAGAAACTTGACTTTTGGCTGCCCAAATTTTTGGAAATGTATACACTTTTGTTTTGATGTCGCTACATGTAGGGATGTACAAATCGACTTGTTTTTTTTTTTTTTTTGTAGTGATCTGTACAAATGATTCAAATGCTGATGAAAAGATCGGATCTTTCACGACTTCCTTTGCATGGGTTTAAATGCTAATGAAAAGATCGGATCTTTCACGACTTCATTTGAACCAATGCAAAAGATCCAGTGAAATCATGGCATCTCATGGAACCACTTCCATAAAATTTTGCTGGGACGTGGTTTACAGTATTTATTGTCTTTTAAAAACGGACTTTGTTTGGGAATTACAAAGGAGAACGCTTCTTCCTACATCCTAGAGTTTGTATGAGTCGAAGTTCCCAATATCTACAGTATCAGCTAAGGTTTCCGAACCGAGTAAATGTATTCATCTTCTTTACATATCCTATACGGCTAAATTGGGAATAAGATAAGTTTGTAGTTATGACCAAGTATATGGACCGACATCAATGATTAAAACATGTATATGTATTCCCCAAAAATTAAATTATTGTTGTGTATAAAATAGTCGACTCCTTTCACCGATATCCCATTTTATTCTTGCGTAACATTCTATTGCTGCCTTCGCATTGCTATTAACTGCATGTTTGTTGTTAACTGCAATCGTAGCATAGTTTTTGTTGTTGTTTATTTAACTTGTTAACTGTTCAAAGTGTAGCGTAGCAAAAGTAGATCTACTCAGAAGAGCCAACAAGGCAAAAAAACAACAACAACAAAGTATCAAAGATGCATGAAAAAGTGTTGCCCTGCGGTTTTAAACTTATTTTGCAGGGTATCAACATTACAAAATTTTTAGTTGTTTTTTCGCTTTCAGCAAAATTGTTCTTGTCGTTTACTTTGTTATGGTGCTGGTTGTAGCTCTTCTGAAAGAGAAGAAAAACTCAACAACACTACGTGCGGTACTTATAAACATTGCAACAGTCAAAGTAATGAAAGTAATGTGCATGGCGCAAAAGTTGAAAAGTTCAGTTAACATAATAAAAACAATTGAGGTCCCTTAGAGGAGAAACGAACATAAATGAGGACCTTATATACATACATATGTCACGGTGAGCCTTAACCAATTTTAAATGAAAGGTGTTTACACCTGAGAAGTTTTTGCGGATTCTGAATTACAATGTTCATAGATTAGAAAAATCAAAAAAACAAAACAAATCGCTCGAGGGATTTTCAAATAAATCACAGCCAAAGTTCACAGTTTTAGGGGTTTTTTAGGGTTTCACCGCAAGTCCTATCATAATGGGACTAATAACAAGTAAAAAACGTAAAGTTCGGTCGGGCCAAACTTATACCCTCCACCATAAAATAGTCTTAATTAAAATGGAATTTCCTTTCACAATTTTAGGCCCCAAATGCCCAAGTTATCTAATCTAATCTAAACAAGTAAGAAAGTATCAGTCAGCTGAGCCGACAGAGATATACCCTCAGCCACGTTCCCCGAAGAAAAAAAGTTAACACAATACTTCTGTAGGTTTTTTAGCTGTTGGGAAAATTTTCCAGGATGGAAAGGGAAGCAAAAAACTACATGTTGCAACAAAATCCAGAATGATCCAAGACGAGTGCATTTTTTCCAAACTTTGGGTAGGGTGTACCCGTAGGAGTGATCCGATGTAGTACATATTCGGACCTAATACAAATCTGTAGGAAATAATTTTTTTTCTTTATTAGTCTATGGATATTTTCCTTACAGACTATATAATTAAAAATGTTGTACTTAATTTTCTGAATTTAAATATATTACAAGTTTACTTTTCAATTTACAAAGTTTGAGCTAAATCGATTTCTCTCTTAAAGGGTTATTTTACACATTAGCCTGTGTAGGTGGTGCCGGTAGGATTTTCTGGACCTTTTTGAGTCATTATCTCAGGAAGTATGGACTTGCCCACGAAAAAAAATTACAACGTCGTAACAGGGGCAGCAAGTGCAACCTGCTGCATCACAAATTAATAAGATCAGAGAGTAGTTGTTAAACTATACTTTTTCCAAATTTTGTGTGGGAGGTACCCAAATGAATGGACCGATATAGAACCCGATCTATGCCTGAAAATTATAGTACCAGTAGCAAAGTTTGGCTCAATTCGGTTACTCCCTCCTAGAGGTATCATTCCCACAATCTTGGCGACAAATTTTGAACCTTTGTGGGAGAGGTACCGGAAGGTGTGGACCGATGTGGTCTATATTCGAACTTAAACTAAGTTTGGACAAAATATTGAAAGACCCAAAATTTGAACCAAATATGCTTATCAGTTCGAGAGTTATCGTGCGCTCCAACTACGACACATGGTATTATATGGGTTGTTTTCAGTTTTTGTGCTGATTTCTGAGGAAGTATGGACTTGCTCCTGAAAAAAATTATATCGTCGTATTGGGGGTAATGAATAAAAGTGGCTGCAACAAAAATCAAAGCGATTCGAGAGCAGGCCTTAAACTGCACTTAAGCAAAATTTTGTGTGGGAGGTACCCGAAAGAGTGGACCGATAGACCAATGTGCAAATGTGGACCAATGTGCAAAGTATGGACTAATTCGGTTATTCGGACAATTTTTCCGAACGTTTTTGAACTTTTGGGGGGAGGTACCTGAAGGAATGGACCGATATGGTCCATCTTCGAACTTAAATCAAATCTGGACAAAATATTTCGATACCCAAAATTTGAACCGAATCGATTGATCCGTTCGAGAGTTATCGTGCGCATCAGCCAGACAGACAGACGGACGGACATTGCTAGATCGACCCAAAACCATTATTTCGATGAGGCACATTTTTGGTCGAATCATTGTGTAAATAGCCTCTTTAGCCTAAAGGCTGAAGGTATAAAAATGTGTTCAGCCAGGTGAAAGGTACCGCCTATGGGGTTATATCAAAGTGTCGAAATATATTTACAATTTTTTTGTGAAAAAGTTGTATAACAGCAGGGAACTTCAAAAGTCAAATTACGGGTAGTTCCGCAGCAATGTAGCTAAGACCCTCAAAATAGCGAACATCGGGAGGTACCGTTATATGGGAGCTATACCAAAACATGGACCTATGTTGACTATTTTTAGTAAAGAAATTTCGTGACCACTGAAAATTCAAATGTTAAATTACAGCAGGTTCGATTTTTGGTGCTAACTTTCATGACCACAGAGCACCTCTAATATCAAATTAGAGCTAGTTCGGTTAAAAATTATAGCTAAGATTCTCAAAATGCCGAAATTCGGAAGGTGCCGTTATATGGGGGCTATACCAAAACATGGACCTATATTGACGATTTTTGGTGGAGAAGTTTCGTGGCCACTGAGAATCTTAAATGCCAAATTACAGGTAGTTCGCTTAAAAATTTTAACTAAAATCCTCAAAATACCGAAAATCAAGGGAAACCGCTCCGAAATTCGGAAGGTACCGTTATATGGGGGCTATACCAAAACATGGACCTATATTGACGATTTTTGGTGGAGAAGTTTCGTGGCCACCGAGAACCTTAAATGCCAAATTACAGGTAGTTCGCTTAAAAATTGTAACTAAAATCCTCAAAATACCGAAAATCGAGGGGAACCGTTATATGATGGCTATACCAAAACATGGACCAATATTGATGATTTTTAGTGGAGAAGTTTCGTGACCACTGAGAACATCAAAAGTCAAATTACAGCTAGTACGTTTAAAAATTGTAGATAAAATGTTCAAAATACCGAAAATAGGGAGGTACCGTTATATGGGGGCTATACCAAAACATGGACCTATGTTGACGATTTCTAGTGGAGAAGTTTTGTGACCAATGAGAACCTCAAATGTAAAATTACAGCTAGTTCGGTTAAAAATTGTAGCTAAAATGCTCAAAATCCCGAAAATCGGGAGGTACCGTTATATAGGTTGACGATTTTTGGTGGAGAAGTTTTGTGACCAATGGGAACCTCAAATGTAAAATTACAGCTGTTCGATTAAAAATTATAGCTAAAATGCTCAAAATACCAAAACATGGACCTATGTTGACGTTTTTTGTGACCACTATGAACCTTAAATGTTAAATTACAGGTAGTTTGGACAACAAAATTTTGTTAAAATCCTCAAATAACCGAAAATCGGTAGGCACCGTTATATGGGAGCTATTCCAAAACCTGGACCTATCTTTAAAATTTTTAGTGAAGTAGTTTTTTGACCACTGGGAACCCCAAACGTGGAATAACAGGTAGTTCGGACAAAATATATAAAATCCCCAAAATACCGAAAATCGAGGCTATACCTAAACATGGCCCTATGTTGACAGCTTTTGGTAGAGTAGTGTTGTGACCCCCTAGGAGCAAATGACAACTTGTTCGGTTAAAAATTTTAGCTAACACCCTCAAAATACAGAAAATCTTGAGTTACCGTTATATGGGGGCTATACCAAAACTTTGGCCGATATAGCCCATCTTCGAACTTGACCTGTCTATGGAGAAAAGACACTCTCTTGCCAAAATGCAGCGCTCTAGCTCAATTATTATGGACACTAGAGTGATTACAACAGACGGACGGACGGACATGGATATATCGACTCAGAATTTTATCCTGATCAAGAATATATACACTTTATAGGGTCGGAAATGCGTTACAAACAGAAAAAACAAACCTCCATACTATGGTGGAGGGTATACAAATATTGTAGCTGTGAAAATTCTCTACAAGTTTGATCTGTCTAGGTTTTAATGTTTTGAGACATAGAAATTAAATTGGAACAATACACAGTGGCCAATTTTACGAAAAACCTGTCCAAAACTCTAAAAATAAATGGATTTGGACCTAACCTTGGGTTCTTATGTTTTTTCTTTCATTTTTCATATTTTTTTTTATTCCTCAGACTCTCATTACGAGGGCGATTCGGAAACTTCTTATCCTATCAATGAAAGAGAATAGTTAGTTTTTCAAAAATATTTTTATTTTTTCAATATAATCTCCTGAAACTTCAATACACGTAGTCCAACGCTTTTCTAGCAATTCTATCCCTTGATTAAAATAGTTTTCCTCAAGGTCATCAAAATAGTGGTTTACAACTGTAATTGCATCTTCATTTGAGGTAAAACGCTTGCCAGCAAGGATTTTTTTTTAGATTTGGGAACAAGTAAAAGTCACTGGGAGCTAAATCAGGAGAATAAGGTGGGTGGTCAAGCAACTCGTACTTTAATTCGTTGATTTTAGACATTGTTAAAACACTCTTGTGCGCTGGTGCGTTGTCTTGATGAAAAATTATTTTTTTGTGTTGTAAGCCAGGACGTTTTTCTCGAATTTGTACATTTAATTGATCCAAAAGGTTGCAATAGTACTCTGAATTTATTGTTTTACCCTTTTCCAGATAGTCAATCAATAAAATACCTTTGAAGTCCCAAAAAACCGTTGCCATAGCCTTACCAGCCGATTGAATTGTTTTTGCCTTCTTTGGGGCACTTCCTCCAGCTTCAGTCCATTGTTTGGATTGTTCTTTTGTCTCTGGAGTATAGTGGTGGATCCATGTCTCATCAACAGTTATGAAACGACGCTTAAAATCCATTTTATTTCGCTTAAAACGATCCAAACAAGCTTGAGAAATGTTCATTCTTATGCGTTTTTGATCGACTGTTAACAAATGCGGCACCCATCTGGCAGAAAGTTTTTTCATCTGTAGTTCTTCATGCAAAATTAAATGGACTCGATCATTTGAGATGCCCATGATATTAGCAATTCCATATCATGCACTTTGACTACAATTTCTGTTGTTGTTGCTGTTTTTGGACGTCCACTACATGGTTCATCTTCAACGCTTGCCCGACCACGTTTAATTTAGCAACCCAATTTTTTACTGTTGCATATGAAGGAGCACTTTCACCTAACACCTTTACCATATCATTATGAATTTCTTGTCCCGATAAACCTTTTTTATGTAAATACTAGCGGACCCGGCGAACTTCGTCTCGCTATTAAGGAATAAAATTTCATACAAAAACTCAATTTTCGATTTTTCCAATTTTCCGACTTTTCCAGAGAGATTTTCCAAAATTTTCTTCCGTTAAGACCTTCTCATCGAAAATACGAATAACTGACAAAAAATTTTACAGAAATCGGCCTAGCCGTTCTGATTTTATGAATTACTATACATTTTTTACACCATTTTTATATATATAGATTTAATGACAGCACGCAAAAAATTGCGGATGCGTCTTTTTTGAACACCTGTTTCTATATGAAGGAGTTGCCAGATCGAAACAAAATTTAACATGTGTTCATAACAGAGATGGAAGTTTCCAAAACACTTAACTTTTTTCTGTTTATACCGCGCTTTTTGTGCTAGGCTAAGAAGTTTCCGAACTGCCACGTAAAGGGGTCTTTTTGGTCCCTTTTCCTGTAAAATGTGACATTCTCTTATACGAAACCATGCCCTAAAAGTAGCGAATGTTGTAAGCATTTCAAATACATTGTAAGCATTGATTACCAATAACTAAACATTTCATACTGTGTTCAGATCTTGTCTTAAATATGATACATTAGTCACTGGAAGGGAACCCACTGAATATTTTTACTTAACCCCGTTAGCACGTTTGGTGAGTACAGGTGTGAGTGTTTCATTTCTATGTGCATGTGTTCATTTCCATACATACATATATTTAAAGTTTATGTGCGTCCTTTATGACCTACTATGATTTAAACTTTTCTGTTGCTGTTGTGATTATTGTCGTTACGTTTTGGTGATTTTTTTAACACTTGTGATGTCATAGCCATATGTGTTTGTTGACTTGTTACATGTATATAAATATTGTTTATTTTTTGTTCTGTTGTTTGCTCAACAACTAACTTCATTCACCTTATGAACCGCCATCAACCTTACATAACCCACCACATTAACCGTCAAGCAGTTGAAGTTTAAAAAGTTTGTTCTACCTGCGTGTTACAGAATCAAAACTATACTTTCTTTATCCCCACGGCCTCCTACACCATGTCGAAAATGTGAATAAGATATGAAACCTTTTTTGGTGACATATGAGAGTTTATATTTCATTGCATGTTTCTGAAAACGTGTTATGTATTGGGTATAGTTATAATATTTATGTGAAATATACACTGTAAAATGTTTCACAATTTTAAGCCTTTTCAAAATATTCCCTTAAATATTAACAGCTATGAGTTATGACGGTAAGTAAAATGTGATGTTAAATTCTCACAACAGGGACGTACGCAGGGGGGGGGGGGCACGGGGGGCCCGGGCCCCCCCCCCCGAAATGGTTTGGTCGAACAAAATTTTTTAAGCTACTGTAACTAGTTATTATATTTTTTTCTCATAAAAATGTTTGTATATTTGAAGATTTCAAATTAAAACTTATATTTTCTTAAGTTTCTGAACGGAAAATGTACATCATTAATAAGTTTTGTAAGAAAATATTTTAAAAATTTTTGTTTGTAAGCTGTTTTTGAGAGAAACTTCCAATGAAATCTGAATTACTTCTTTATGTCATATCATACCACTATCAAATGCTAATTCCTTAATGAATATACCCCATGTCTATTATTTATTTGAACTGTATAGAGCTCTCGAGGCTTAAAACTCTTCCGGTTATAACAAAAATAACGAGTTCATTATTGTGGGAATGGAAATATATAAAAAAATCTATTGAATAAAATGTATGAAGGGTCGGTCCTTCGTGGACTACATATTGAAAGCCAATTAGGAATTTGTTTTACTGCCATCGCCAAAATTTTGTTATTCTGTTTTAGACAAATTTGCTGCTAACAGTATGAGAAAATAATGAAGACAAATGAATTTTTGTGCGTCACTTGGTTTTTACTTATCATCTCCGAAGTATAATTGTAACCTCAGACTTTAGATTACGATATTATATACACTAGGATTGAATCGTATAGATTTCATCAAAATAATGATTTAAGACTTCACATATGTTTGGACGATATTCGTTTCAGCCAAGATGGAAGTACTTACTACCGTCCGTCCCTCTGTATCTCTGTTTGTCTGGCAGGTTGGAACACATGATAACTCTCGGTCCAAGTTATGGATCTCGTAATGTTTTGTCCAAATTAAATTTAAGTCATATCGGTACCTCCGCCATAAAAGTTCAAAAATGTTCACTAAAATGGTCGAAGGGACTAACCGATTCGGTCTAAAATCGAACCTAATATGGTTCGCAAGATTACTTCCAAAAGTACATCAAGAGAATATGTTTGGACAACATCTTCAGGTCTCTTATACAAGTCTAACATAACTGCAGTTTAAAGACTGTTCGATGATTCTTTGGACATTTTGTAGTCTTGTTTATAGCGATATCCTACTTTTTGTGGACAAGTTTATGCTTCCTGACAAAGCTCTAAATACTACGGTGGCCAACTAAAAAGCTTATGGGCGCGGTAACTATCGAGAGGAGTGTCTCTCAAATAATTATTAGTGAATAATTAGGTGGGGTTCAATAAGTCCATCAAAGTGTTTGTCATCGAGTCCAAAAACTTCTAATCGTACAATTAAGAAAACAAATTGTAACGCTTCTTTTCTAACAAAATATTAAAAGTAAAAATAATCCTGGTATCAGAATCTATCTCTTTCGGTAAATAAAACTGTGCAACATTTTTAAGGTAATCTTGTGCAAATAATTTGAAGTGAGGATTTTTTGAAAGTACAGACCCAAAGTACAAAAGCCCTAGTTCCGTTTTGTTGAGTCAGATACAACTTGGATTTTATGGCCCCATATAAACATTGTTAAATATCGACTTTTTAAACAACTCGGGGCTATATCTCTGAAACCAATGCAAATCTTTTTCTAGCCTTTGCAGCAAATTTGTAGATAAGGGCCAAAATAAAATATTTGGAGAAATGAAAAAAAAATTAATTTTATAATATATCTAAAAATTCCATAATTTGTATACATTTCGCACCATATCTCCAAAACTGTTAAATTTTTCTTAATGTTTTCATTTGGAAACATATCAACGACAACGACAGCCGATATTCTTAAAAATTAGGCTAAGATCATCGAAATAGTGAAAATCTTGCTATAGCAAAGACAACGGCAATTCTTTGTGGTTGTAAAATTCTGCGATAAACCATAACGTGGACCTGTATGATTAAAAACTTCAATATACTTCAATAAATTTTACATGGCGACATTACGGAACGTGGCCCGATATTGTCTATTTTCAATTCTAAATATCCTACTCTGTATATATTTAAAATTGTATCCTTAGTCCCGATTTACATTAAACGATTTTTCTTGCGGCAATTTTTCTCGTTCTCTTTTAAACTTGCCTCTTGCGTTTATAGGGGCAATTCTGTTTAGGCAAGATTTGTTTTCAAAACAATGAAAATAATGTCAAAAACGAAAAATATAAAAGGAATTGCCTGAAAATTGCCGGTACGAGCAATTTTTTTCCACTTCCATACCCCTTACGTGTCCCTCCTACAAACTGAGACTTGCCGCACGTAAACTCGCCTAATGTAAATTGGGACTAAATATTATGAATTCTTTCTATTGAATTTATATACTTTGTACCATTATTTCATATAAAATATAGAATAGAATATGTGCCAAAATTTCCAGTCCATCGGACAAAAATTTACCGAGATATGAGCTTTCGAAGGGAAACATTTATTTTGTTTTGTATGTAGCATAGAAACTAAAAACGTCTTTCCCTCGAAGTGGCACTTTATATGTTTTTGTGGGACTATTGTACACATAAATCATGTGCTTAACCGAGAGAGTCTTTAAAAAAACTGCTGACGGAGTCAGAAAAAATATCAATTTTGTACAGTGTTTTGTTTTTGTTAAAATCGAAATTTTGATTTTAACTGTTCAAAATTTTTAAAAATTGATTTTTTTAATTCCTTTTGATAATGGACAAGATTATTAGGTTCGTAATGATCCACAAAAATATATGCTGATCGGTTTATTATTTTTCAAACTACAGTGGGTACCGCAAACTGCTTTAGTACAAACAGTGCTTTATAAGCGGGCATTTGAACCAGGGTTTCGGAGTCGAGGTATTTTCGGCTCGACTCCGACTACAGGCGAGTTTTTTTTCACGACTCCGACTCCGACTCAGACTCCGGGTCGACTCCGAGAGTGAATTCCTATACCACTAAAAATAAATAAAATGTACACAGAATTTTAATTTTTTCCTATATTTTGGCCTATATAGGCTAATGTGTTAGTTTTTCCTTACATATTCACATTCGAACATATCAATACTGTTTCTGCCGAATCTTACATTGACAAATAGCAAAGTTAGAAAGTTTTTGTCGGTTTTTCTTTTTTGCACGAGGATATTCTGCTACTTATACTTTCTACTTTTTTCTGAAATTTATAAGTAGGGATCACCCCTTCATTGTCCTTTATCACTTTTACCCGATCCTTTCTCATGAAAACTCTATGATTATGTATTTCATTGAATTTCGTATATGCAATTGATTGTGTAGAAAACTCGGATACACATGAACTATATCTGCTCCTGGCGGACAGATCCGGTTATTTGAATGTCTACATCTAAAGCCCTCATTGAGTGTATAATGAATCATAGAAGAAAGATTCACCGTTTGTAAGACTTCTGAGTTATAGTGGGATAAATTTTTGAGAAAGTAACGGGTAAAACCGATAAAGGACAATGAAAACGTGACAATGTCGATTTCTTGGATATGGGAAACCTACATATAATTTTCGGTGGAACATTTTTGTAGAAAATTTAATTTTGTTTTACTTTTTGGGTTCAAGAACAAAAACGACATGGAAGAATCTGAGCTAGGACAGCATATTTGACAGAAAGGTTCCTTATTCCATTTTAAGGCCTGCGTACATAAGCTGCCTTGCCTGCTTATCTTGCTTACTTCTGATAAAAGAATAAAAAAGAAAAGGGCAACCCAGTTCGAAATTTCCTCGGCCTTCTTTATTCTTTTATTTTTATTATGTCAAAAATGAAGCAGGAAAGCAAGGCAATCAGGCAGAGCAGCTTATGTACGCAGGCCTTAACTGAGTTATTTTTTTCGACTCAGACTCCGACTCCGACTCCAGCAAAATTGCTCGACTCCGACTCGTAGACTCCGACTCCGACTCCGAAACCCTGATTTGAACGTAAGATTTTTCAAAAAAAAAAATAGAAGGTAACTTAAGGTTTAATAGATTTTTTATAAAAATGCATGAAAATTGCTTTTCTCATGCTTATAAGTGGCCATAACCCCTTAAAATAGCTTTACGTAACGCTACACAACATTTGAATTTTTCATGATTTTTGGTCAAGTTGTGCCCCCCCCGAAATGAAATCCTGCGTATGTCCCTGTCTCACAATAATGTGTTATTAAATAAAATGACTCTTCTGTTTTTCCAGATCTTGAAATTAACTATAATAGCAATAAATATGTGTTATTAAATAAAATGACTCTTCTGTTTTTCCAGATCTTGAAATTAAATATAATAACAATAAATGATTAGGCCAGGTGGACACTTCGAAACTTATTAAAGCCGCCCCTATATTATGGATTATTTAAATCCTAATCGGGTTAGGCCCCGCATAGTCTGTAACTATTTTTTCTTCATTAACTTTGTTCGACCTATCCAGATATCGTCTTTGTCCACACTTTCTCTCGCAGTGTATTTAAGCCGCACACACATTTCGTTTTTTGTTGTTTTTACTTATGAAGTGCCAATGTAATAAATACACGCAAATGACCAAAAAGTGTTGATGCGGAAAAAATGTTAAAAGAGTCAAATTACCTTTACCCGCTTACATACATATTTATTTATTTATTTTCATTCATCCCCTGAGTCTTGTTCTTGGCGAAGCGTACCCATATTCATTGCGTCTCATTGAGTGGTAAATGCAACAGTTTACACCATTGTGGTAAGTGTCTTAAGTTGTCTGCCCTCGAATAACATTAAAATTATTTTTGCGGTTTTCTTTTGATTATTTTATTTGAACTTAATAGCTGAAGAATTGTAAAAGGGTAATATTGTTACGAAGTGACCCATCGCAAGGGATTTTGTGGTAACTGTGATACAATGTGTTGTCATTCTTTTACAGCGCTTCTTTTTCCAGAAAAAAACTAGCAGATTCTAGCTGAAATAAGTTCTAATAGTTACATTAAAATGTGTTTCTAGACTTCAGATTTGTAGTTGATACTAATAAAAAATATTACTTATTTAAATACTGACTCCACAGTCAAATACCAACCACTTGAAGTTTTACAAGAATGACACCAGATGAAAATAGTCTATATATTTTGAGGACACCTCCCTAGTCCCTATTTTTTACAAAGGTATCGGTTAGAAAAAAAATTGCTAGACAACGATGGTTGAATTTCTGACCTTAGGTACTTATTAAGGACCTAATGACCCGACCTCTCCCACTTTTTTAAAAATATTATATCTCTGAAACTACTGAACCGATTTTTCTGAAAAGTTAAGAGAATGTACAGGGTGACCCCTGCTAAAAATGAATTTGCAATGGTGGTTGTGTCTCCCACCCTACGTCCTTATTTGGGACCTGAATGCCCGACCATGCCTTTTTTTCGTTTATAACGCATTGAAATAATTATTTGCGACCATATAAAGTATATACATTCTTGATCAGGATAAAATTCTGAGTCGATCTATGCATGTCCGTCCGTCCGTCTGTGGTAATCACTCTAGCATCAATAAAAAAGGAGATAGGACGCTGGTAAAATTCGATGATGGGCTATATCGGTCCAAGTTTTGGTATAGCCCCAATATAACGGTACCACCTGATTTCAGGTATTTTGGCGTTTTTAGTCATATTTTCAAATCGAATTAGCAATATTTTGACATTAAGGGTTTCTAGTGATCAACAAACTTATATTCCAAAAATTATGGGCATAGGTCCATGTTTTGTTATAGCCCCATATAACGGTACCTCTCGATTTCATATTTTCAAATCGAATTAGCAATATTTTGACATTTAGGGTTTCTAGTGATCAACAAACTTATATTCCAAAAATTATGGGCATAGGTCCAAGATTTGTTATAGCCCCCATATAACGGTACCTCTCGATTTTCGGTATTTTGAGAATATTAGCTAAAATGTTTAACCGAACTAGCTGTAATTTGACATTTGAGGTTCCCAGTGGCCACGAAACTTCTCCACCAAAAATATTAAACATAGGTCCATGTTTTGGTATGGCCCCCATACAACGGTACCTCCCGATTTTGGGTATTTTGAGAAATTTAGCTACAATTTTTAACCGAACTAGATGTAAATCGAAATTTGAGGTTCTCAGCGGTTACGACAATTCTCCACCAAAAATCGTCAGCATAGTTCCATGTTTTGGTATAGCTCCCATATAACGGTACCTCCCGATTTTCGGTATTTTGGCGTTTTTAGTCACATTTTCAAATCGAATTAGCAATATTTTGACATTTAAGGTTTCTAGTGATCAACAAACTTATATTCCAAAAATTATGGGCATAGGTCCATGTTTTGGTATAGCCCCCGATTTTCGGTATTTTGAGAATATTAGCTAAAATGTTTAACCGAACTAGCTGTAATTTGACATTTGAGGTTCTCAGTGGCCACGAAACTTCTCCACCAAAAATCTTCAACATAAGACCACGTTTTGGTATGGCCCCCATACAACGGTACCTCCCGATCTTGGGTATTTTGAGAATTTTAGCTACAATTTTTAACCGAACAAACTGTAATTTGACATTTGAGGTTCTCAGCGGTTACGAAAATTCTCCACTAAAAATCGTCAGCATAGGTCCATGTTTTGGTATAGCTCCCATATAACGGTACCTCCCGATTTTCGGTATTTTGAGAATTTAAGCTACAATTTTTAACCGAACAAACTGTAATTTGACATTTGAGGTTCTCAGCGGTTACGAAAATTCTCTACCAAAAATCGTCAACATAGGTCCATGTTTCGGTGTAGACCCCATATAACGGTACCTCCCGATTTTTGGTATTTTGAGGATTTTAGCTAAAATGTTTAACCGAACTAGCTGTAATTTGACATTTGAGGTTCTCAGTGGTCACGAAACTTCTCCACTAAAAATCGTCAATATAGGTCCATGTTTTGGTATGGCCACCATACAACGGTACCTCCCCATTTTCGGTATTTTGAGAATTTCACCTAAAATTTTTAACCGAACTAGCTGTAATTTCATGTTTGATGTTCTCAGTGGTCACGAAACTTCTCCACTAAAGATCGTCAATATGGGTCCATGTTTTGGTATGGCCACCATACAACGGTACTTCCCGATTTTCGGTATTTTGAGAATTTTAGCTTCAATTTTTAATCGAACTAGCTGTAATTTGAAATTTGAGGTTCTCAGTGGTCACGAAACTTCTCCACTAAAAATCGTCAATATAGGTCCATGTTTTGGTATGGCCACCATACAACGGTACCTCCCCATTTTCGGTATTTTGAGAATTTCACCTACAATATTTAACCGAACTAGCTGTAATTTCATGTTTGATGTTCTCAGTGGTCACGAAACTTCTCCACTAAAGATCGTCAATATGGGTCCATGTTTTGGTATGGCCACCATACAACGGTACTTCCCGATTTTCGGTATTTTGAGAATTTTAGCTTCAATTTTTAATCGAACTAGCTGTAATTTGAAATTTGAGGTTCTCAGCGGTTACGAAAATTCTCCACCAAAAATCGTCAACATAGTGCCATGTTTTGGTATAGCTCCAATATAACGGTACCTCCTGATTTTCGGTGTTTTGAGAAATTTAGCTAAAATTTTTAAACGAACTAGCTGTAATTTGACTTTTGAGATTCCCCGTGGTCACGTAACTTCTCCAGCAACCATCGAACTAGCTGTAATTTGACATTAAAATTTTCAATGGTCACGAAACTTCTTCAATAAAAATCGTCATATAATGACACCTCCCGACCTTCAGTATTTTGATTGTCTTAGCTACCTTGTGTGACGAAACTACCCGTAATTTGACTTTTGAGGTTCCCTGCAGTTATAATACTTATCCACCAAAAATTGTAAAGATAGGTCGACACTTTGATATAGCCCCAGGTGGTACCTTTCACCTGGCTGAACACATTTTTTTAGATTAGATAATTTAGGCATTTGATGTATCCATGATCGAAAAATTTGTCCACCTAAAATTTTTTCATTTTAATTAAGACTATTTTATGGTGGAGGGTATAAAAAGTTCGGTCCGGCCGAACTTAACAACTTTTTACTTATTTAAATATGCTATATCTCCAAAACTGCTATACCGATTTCCATATCATTTTCAGATGATGTCCAGTCATGCCCACTGGTGAACCTAAACCATTTATTTTGTTGAATTTGGGCAACATTTCTGTAGATTTTTACTTGCAGATCCCGGCGAATTAGCGATGCAAGAAAAGGACATAAAACTGTTTCAAGGGCCAGCAACGCGTACCGGCTCGGCTAGTTGGGTATAAAGCAATAGCATTTGTTGAGTAGAATATTCAGCGGCAGTATGTTGTGTGTACAACTTTCCGATGTCAACTTTTTGTCTGATCCGGGATAATGTTTGATTCTCGAATCGAAAGTACGTCTAATGCAACCTCATTTCGTTGTCGGATGTTTCCGTGTGGTGTAGTAAAAATCTCCGACAGACAAACATAGTGTTCTCCTTCTAAATTTCAGCATTAACATCTCCCAGAACACTTTTAATGCCATACGCACTCTCACATTTTCTCTGAGTCTATCCTTTCCAGATATGCTCAATTAACGCTACAGTTTATAATTTGATTATCAGTCACCCAATATACGAGTATCTACTGAATATTCCACTATCGAAATCTGCTGACGCCTTAGATTAGATGTTAGATTTGCTTTTACAACTATTAGTTAATTTCACGATAAAACACCTTCAGTGTACGCATTGCGCACTCCTCAAATAGTGATAAAATCATTAAAATATCTATTTTATATCCTAAGGACCTCGCATTTAATGCAATGCATCACTTTTGGCTTTCTGTCTGAGAATATACTACAAATGCGTGTGAGATATGTCTTTCTCACTATTTAAGAGTCAATTCAGCTAATTTCAAAAGAATATAGGGCGTCAGCTATTTATCTGTCTTTGTTAAGTGATTTTCTTTGAAGTTTCATATCCCGAGGGACATCTGCTTCATATTGCCCCAGTGCCTGGCCGGGCGAGGCAGGACACAGAACATGAAAAAAAGAAGAACACAGTTCAAAGAAATACAACATCAGAAATCATGGCCTCTTTGGAGGATAAAAACGACATAGGCAACGTTGCCATCATCATCATCATCAGTATCCTTAACATTACCCAGAAACTGCAAAGACAGAGCGGGGCATCATCATTGCCAACATCATCACCAGCGGCATTGTAACGGTCTGACAAAATACCAATACCCCAACAAGATGAAAGACATGCCGCAAATAAGTAATTGCACTTTGCCAATAGCTTCACTACTACTCATCATCATCATCCTCGTCATCATGGGTGCTGTGGCTGCTGCTGGAGTTGGAGCACACGCATCACAAAATTCAAAGAAATTAGAGAAAGAGAGTGAGCGATAGTGACAAAGAGATGATGCCAATGGATGAGTGATGCCGCCCGGGAAAATGTGTGCGACTGGAATTTCAAATGAATGAAAAAGCGCGCTTGAAACAGATTATCGCACGCATCACATTAAGGGTCATTTTCCTAAAGGAAAGTTAAAGGCAATTGTTTGAGACAATGCTTTACGCAAAAGAATGATTACTAGTGAGATTGCGTATAATTAACATAATCAGGATTTTGACGAATCCTTTGATCACTCAACACTTCTAAGCAATTTTCAAATGTGAATATACTTTTGTGTAGTGGTTAAGATAAGTAGATAAATCATATAAATGCTAATTTTCAAAAAGCTTTGAAGCCATGCATTGAGTTTAGCATGGCTACAGAAAACTTTAAAACTAGTATTTATTATGCAATTCCATTTTCATAATATTTTAAATATATATAAGAAAATGTGGATTGTTATCTTAGTCTGTAAGGAAGCTGAATTCCGTTGACTATCTATATTAATAAAAGAGTAAAGTGATTGACTGACTGACTTACTGACTGACTGATTGATTCATCAACGCCCAGACAAAATGGCTGAAGCTAGAAACTTGACATTTTGGGTGAGTGTTACTCTTGGTCCGAAGGTGTCGATAAGGCTGCGTTTTAAGAAATTCGAACTGGAAGGGTGCAACAAGTACTAAAAGGTACTAAATATGATACCATTTATATTAGGCGAACCGATAGCGCTAGAATTGTGAAATTTGGAATGAGGATCACTGATGGAGAGCTAGAAAGATGTACCAAACGGTTTATTGAAAAAAAAGACCCATAAGTTTACAAAAATTACTAAAAGTTACTAAATTTAGTACTTATTGTATATATTGCACGGAGGGCAACTTCTTTTTTTGGTGATGTGTGTAGTTTTCGCATACCTAATGAAAAACGAGTAAAAAAACGTCCACCATGAAATATTCTGAACTAATATGGAATAATTAGTTTTCTTTCCGTTACGAAAGTACCATTGCCCACAATTTTATGTGAATTTTCTTGACCACTGCGTAAACCAATTACCCATCACCTAACCGTATCTGGTCAGCTAAAATGTTGTACAATACTTGAAATTGAGCGTTATCATTGTTTAGGGTCTATACCAAAACGTGGACCTATGTCCACAAATATTGGCGGAGTAGTTTTTTGACCAATTTAGAGAAAACTGTATGTAAATAAAAATTTTGAGCGTGAAGTAAACGAAGAACGGGATGGATATGGACTATATTCGACTTGATGCATAACTAAATGAAATAATACGATGTGCAAATTTTAGACCAAATCGGTTGCTTCCTTCGAGAGTTATCGTTCACACCATTTTACAAAATTTATTCTGAAACAAGCGAAATATACAGCTTGCATAGTAATTTATTAACAGATACATATAACATACCTAGAATATGTTAATAATATGTAATTTAACGTTCACACGACATTGCTTATAACGTAAGGTCGTTATCCAAAAGACGATTTTAATCGGAATTGCCTAATAATGCGTTTTGTCTCTGTGTATCTGTTTAACTCATTTCGTACTTGGTGTTCGATTTTTGCGAACAGTAAAATCACTTTTTAAAACCTATATTTTTGGATTCTTTTTAATTTAATTTAAAAATATTAAATTTAAATTTTAAAAAGTAATCATGGTGAATTATTACCAATAGAAAAATGTGATTTTGACATTTTCATATCAAACCGAGGAGAAACGGCTGAATCTAGAATCTTGAAATTTTGGTGTGTGTTAAGTTTGGTTTTGTGAAAATTCGTAAAAGAAGGGTTCTAAAATTGGAATAGTTGGACACTGATGGAGTGCAGGATAGTTGTATAAAAGGGTTTTTCCAAATTCGAACAATAAGTTTACGACAAGTCGTAAAAGATACTAAATGTGGTGGCATTTGGTATTAGGTGAACGAATAAAGCTAAAATCTTAAAAATTGTTATGCAATCTCGCATGAGATAGTTTGTTTATGCTAGCATGTGACTTGGAAATGTGTACAAAAAGTACTAAAGTCGCTATTGGGCTTGGACCTGGACCTAGAGCTACGAATCTAAAATAATGGTTTTAGGGTCACTTTGTTGTGTAAAGTTCAGATAAGGAAGTGATAGTGGAAATTTTTATTATTAGTGAAAATTTTCATATAATATTGTTGACCTTTCATCAGTATCTTCTTCTTCTATTCGTTTGGCTTGAGGTCATAAATAAAAAACAGATAAATTTTTGTTTTTTATTGTTTGTTTATTTTTCCAATATTTCGACTATCTTCGATAGTCATCATCAGGGAAATATTTTTAAAAACACATAATTATTTTTATAAAAATATAAAACAATTGTTAGAATTAATATTTACGTTGTTGTTTCTTATTTTATGATTCTAACACCTTCTTCCATCCTCTTCTGTTGACAAGAATTTTCCAACTAACTTTTCTTGTGCTTTTCAATGACGTTTCTGTATATTTGAGGACAGTGCTCGGTGTCTGTCTTATAATTCATCCGATGGCTGGTTGGGACATTTACAATATGTAGCATTTCTAGCATGTATCTATGTCTGTAATTATTTTCTTGTGCTAGAATGTCTACATCGTCAAAATTGGGTGTGTGTCCTTCTTGTATGCAGTGAGCAGCAAGGGCTGTCTTTTGCTATAAGGACTTGTTTCTAGCTTTTTGGTCGGACTTATGAGCGCTAAGTCTTGTTTTTAGTTTTGATTTGGTTGTTCAAGACCTGAGTATGCTCTTTTATCAAAGCAAATTCATCTGCTTAAGACTTTAATTAAGGAACGGGTTGCAATGGAGCAAGCTCAGGAATTTAATAACAGAATGCAGAATATTCGTTCAGGACCACGCGCATATAAACAAATTTTCAATGTTATAGGAAAAACAAGAGCTTCGACTTGTAAAGTATTGTCTGTCAATGGGTCAGTGATTAGCAATAGAACTGGACAACTAGAAGTGTTGAAAAAACCTTTTTGGTAACATCTATTATGGCTCTTCTTCTCTCCGATCAATTTCGGAAGTAGAATCGGTTGTTAGCAGTGTACCGGAATCTATAACTTCGTTTAATATGGAGAACACAGCTTTAAATGAAAATAATTTATCAGAATTTACTTCTGCAAACGACATTGTTGTGTTGGTGAAAACACTAAATAGTAAGAAAACATTTGGTCCTGATAATATATCTAACCGTCTAATTAAGAAGCTTCCAATGTAATACAGCAGCAATACAGTTCTTGGTTATAATTTTTAATAACTGCCTAAATAATGGATACTTTCCCAACAATTGGAAGGTTGCCAAAATTATTCCAGTTCCCAAAAAGGCAAATGAGTCTAATGTCAATAATTTGCGTCCAATTTCCTTATTGTCAAACCTAGGGAAGCTATTTGAGAAGGTAATTAGATCTAAAATGGACATTGGGGTATCTCCGGGGTACATACCACATCAGCAATTCGGTTTTAAATCCGGCCATTCCACGGAGCATGCACTCCTTAAATTTCAGGATGATGTTTTGTGTAACCTGAGCGATCAAAAGTGTACTGTAGCGGTGGCACTAGATGTAGAAAAAGCTTTCGACAAAGCTTATCACAAAGGTATCCTTCACAAAATGATTAACATTGGATTCAATTCACACACGATAAAGCTTTTTGAAAGTTTTTTAATAATAGGAAATTTTTTGTTTGCCTTGATGGAGTCTAGTTTCGCTGAAGTGAATTGCGGTGTTCCGCAAGGCTCAATTTTAGCACCGCATTTTTACAACATATATATGAGCGATTTTCCTCATCGTTTCCAGGATTGTCAGGGGATTTTGCATGCAGATGATGCGTTGTTGTACACCCACGCAGAATCTCCTGATAATGCTTTATTAGCTCTTTCCTAGGGTTTGTACTTTTTTGTCTGATTGGGGAATTAAAATTAATGTTTCAAAATGTCAAGCAATGTGCCTAAGAAATGCATCGGGTAAATACTATGTTGTGCCCCAAAGTAAAAATTTAAAATTGTATCTTAATGGCCAAGAAATTCCTTTCGGCGACAATTTTAAGTATCTGGGTGTACGCTTTTCTAAATTAATGAAATTTAATGTGCATGCTCGACTTGTTCTCAAGAGAGCCAATGGAGTGAAAGCTGCCTTTTCTTCCTTGTTTAATAATAAGTTTCTCCCGGTAGAAACAAAACTTTTGATATATAAAGTCAGTATTCGTCCAATTTTATTATATGCATTTTCAATTTGGTTCGGTATATCCCCTACAGTTATGAGTGAATTTTCTATCTTTGAAAGAAAAATTTTACGTATGTGTGTAAACTTAAATTTCCAGTCACTTAATAGACGATACAGCAATTGCTTTATCTATGAAAAAGCAAATGTTATACACCTTCCTATGTCTGCAATGAATAGGATAGCAACTTTTATTTCCCGTCTATCGCTTTCACCAAACCCGCTAATCGCAGATATCTTGGCTAATCAGACAGCTTTCAATTGGTCTAACACGTACCATATTTCACCTCTTGGACTTATTACTGAGGCGGATTTGGAAGTAAATTCACCTTCTGGCTTACCAAATTTTTATTTAAACGCATTAGCAGGCACCCATAGGGGTTAATAGCTAGTTTTATGTTAATACACTCTTTGTATTCCCTTAGATTTTAGGACTAGTGTTAAGATTTAGTTTGTAAGTCGAAGTTTTTAAGTCTAATTTTTGGGGAAGAACTCCCCTTGTTCTCCTAACGCCTGGAGCAAGCGTTTTCTTTTTTTATTGTAAATATATATAATGATTTTTATTGTAAATATATAATCGGGTGCCACCGTGGTGCAATGGTATCCACACCCGCCTTGCACACTAAAGGTCGTGGGTTCGATTCTCCGGCCAGGCAACATTAAAAATGTCAACGGTGGCAAAATACCCCTCAGTAATGTTGGCGACATTTTCTGAGTATTTCAGCCATGTAAAACTTCTCTACAAGTGGTGTCTTAGGACACGCCGTTCGGACTCGGCAATAAACAGTAGGTCCCTTATCATTGAGCTAATATGAATCGGGGTGCACTCATTGGTATGAGAGAAGTCTCCCTTGTCCCGTATGGGATGTTTGTGGAACAATTATATATTATATATATAATGATTGTTTAACTGCTGATTTTAAAAACATGGGTTATATTTTCTTATCAGTCTTTAAAATAATACATTCCAGGGGCTCAATTCTGTTTCTATGAAAATGTGAAATGAAAACTTTTATAAAGGGAAAAACTGTCAAATGAAAAAAATTATAAAGGAAATATTTTTCATTTCAAATTTTCATATAACAAGAATCCAGCCCCAGTTTTAAGTACCTCCTTTATAACGTTTCAAAAACCTTGATTATGTTAAAAAAATAAACTTAAACTTGCAGTGTGGGTTTGAGATATGGAGGTAGTTTCAGAAATTCGTAATTATGGGTAAGAAAAGTTCTAAATGGTACTAAATTTGGTACAAATTGGATTTGGTTGAACGGATAATGCTGGAATCCTCAAATTTGGAATTAGGATTGCCGTTGGAGTGTAAGATTGAGACATAGAGGTAGTTTTGAAAATTCGCACTTATGAGTACGAAAGGTACGAAATTGTACTAAATTTGGTACAATTTGGATTTGGGGGAACGAATAGAACTGAAATCCTGAAATTTTCAATTAGGATAACTGTTGGAGTGTAGGATTGGGATATGGAGGTAGTTTTTGAAATTCGTACTTTTGTGTACTAAATCGTACTAAATGTGGTACAATTTGAATTTGGGTGAATGGATAGACCTGGTCATTTTGGAAATTCGAAATGATACTATATTTTGTATTGGTTGCGGGGAACATTTTTGAAATATGTACCATATTATTACGAAAGGTACGAAATGGTACACCCAATATAACGTTATGTCATGTTCACACGAGCGTTTCAATTACGTTGTTTGCCTGTCGAACGACGTACACGAATTAACCCGTTTCCACGACACCATTCGTAATTAACAGAAACATGAACAAAATGTCCTTCATTTTTGTTTCCTGGTTTTCACGAAAATTTGAACCGAAAACACATAAAATATACGTTAAATGAATAGGAAAAGCAATAGACTTTCCTTAAAATGTATCTTCTATATTTAACTACACACATTTCATTCATTTTTTCCATAAATTCTAAATAATTTTGTATTTTCATATGCTTCTATTTTCAAAATTAAAGAGAGAGAGACATGCCAAAACAATGTTTGTGTGTACAGACTTTTAGTTATTTGTTTCCTTTTTGTTTCTGATTTTTTACGCGATTTTGAACTAATGGACAAGAGATGTGTGTGGAATTAAGAAGGAAACACAACCATCTTCCTTCTGCATATATATAAAATGTTTAGTTCATTAATTTTCATTCATCTGTTTCCTTTTTCTAAAAATGTTTGTGTTTTCAACAAATTTTTCAATTTTGAATTTCGACATGTCATAATTAATTTTTTCGATAAATTCTCTCATTTGTTAGTGATGGGACATACTTATTCGTCGTTCAGAGAGTATTTCTAATCGAACAACGTAGAAAAATCGTCGTTCTTTCATAGAATTTTGTGTGGGGAAATAAGTAATTTATTCGTAGTTATGGGTCGAACAACGAATAGAGAACGAACGACGTACCGTGGAAACGGGCTATTAGTGTGTGGGGTTGAGACTTGAAGGTGGCTATGAAAATGCATAGCATAAAGGTACAAAAGTAATGAATTGTACAAAATTTGGTTTTGGGTATTTCTGGATTTCTGAACTGTGTAAATGCATACTAAAAGAATGTTAAATTGTACTACATATGGAGTAATTTTGGTATTAGATTAGATTGGGATCCTATAATTTTGCATTATGGTCACAGGTGATGTGAGGAGAAAATTGGAGGTATAAGCTATAAATGTGCTGGAATGGAATATATCAGGAATTCCGAAATTTGGTAACATGGTTACTATTGGTGAGTGATGTTGAGATAATGAGGTCGTTTTGAAACTATAAGTACTATGAGCGTACGGAAAGTAATAAATGGTACTAAATTTGATAGAAGTTGGATGAAATGTTAGGGTCACTGCTGGTGCGTAGGGTTAAGATAAGGAGGTTGATTTTGAAATAGGTACTATAAATTTGCAAATTTGGTATTCTGAAATTTGGAATAAATGTCACCGTTGATGTGTTTGGTATTAATACGAACAAATTTGAATTCGATTCTTACAAAAACCCATAATAAGTGTACGAAAAGTATTAATTTTATACCATTAGTATTAGGCGGGTTAGAAATCGAATTTTGTAATTTGAACAAATTTTTCATATTTTACTTCATAAATTTTAAATGCTCAAAATATGAACGGGTTAAATAAAAAATCTGTTTGCATCCTCTTTTCTTTTAATGTGAAGTTTTCGCTAACGAAGTAGCGGGCACATGCTAGTTAATAATAATAAATAATTTTTTTAATTATTTGGTAAAATAAAAAATGTTTCACATTGGTACAAAGGAAAAATTGTATTGACAATAGGGTTATGACTTTTTTAAAAGTTTTTACCTAAGATTGCATAAAATCTTAATTATAAAGTGATTCGATGTTAAAAGCTTCCGCACAAAAAGCTTTTAAAGTTTTTATTTTTCGGAACTTTTGAAAAAGTTTTTAAGTCTCTGTAAGCAGATGTTTAACTGAAAACAAGATGTAGGGGCTCACAACATAACCGAAATGACATAACTGTTTGTTTCTTACTAATTTTATCATCGTATTATAACATATATAACATCTTATATTATATATAACTTTATTCCATATATCATAAAAATTAAAAGTGGTTTGTGCGGGACCGTTTTATACCCTCCACCATAGTATGGAGGGTATATTAAGTTTGTTTTTCCGTTTGTAACGCATTGAAATACTCATTTGCGACCCTATAAAGTATATCAGGGTAAAATTCTAAGTCGATCTGAGCACGTCCGTCCGTCCGTCCGTCCGTCTGTGGTAATCACTCTAGCATCCACAAAAATGGAGATAGGACGCTGAAATTTTGGGAAAATCCGTCTTTTGTTTGCAGGCAGGTCAAGTTCGATGATGGGCTATATCGGTCCACGTTTTGGTATAGCCCCCATATAACGGTACCCCCCGATTTACGGTATTTTGACGTTTTTAGCTACATTTTCAGACCGATTTGGCTATAATTTGACATTTAGGGTTCTTAAGTGTCAATAAACATATATAACAAAACTTGTGGACATAGGTCCACGTTTTGGTATAGCCCCCATATAACGGTACCCCCCAATTTGCGGTATTTTGACGTTTTTAGCTACATTTTTAGACCGATTTAGCTATAATTTGACATTTAAGGTTCTTAAGTATCAATAAACTTATATAACAAAAGTTGTGGACATAGGTTCACGTTTTGGTATAGCCCCCATATAACGGTACCCCCGATATACGGTATTTTGACGTTTTTAGTTACATTATCAGACCGATGTAGCTATAATTTGACATTTAGGGTTCTTAAGTGTTATTAAACTTATATATTAGAAGTTGTGGACATAGGACCACGTTTTGGTATAGCCCCCATATAACGGTACCCCCCGATTTGCGGTATTTTGACGTTTTTAGCTACATTTTCAGACCGATGTAGCTATAATTTGACATTTAGGGTTCTTAAATGTCAATAAACTTATATAACAAAAGTTGTGAACATAGGTCCACGTTTTGGTATAGCCCCCATATAACGGTACCCCCCGATTTACGGTATTTTGACGGTTTTAGCTACATTTTCAGACCGATTTGGCTATAATTTGACATTTAGGGTTCTTAAGTGTCAGTAAACATATATAGCAAAACTTGTGGACATAGGTCCACGTTTTGGTATAGCCCCCATATAACGGTACCCTCCGATTTGCGGTATTTTGACGTTTTTAGCTACATTTTTAGACCAATTTAGCTATAATTTGACATTTAGTGTTCTTAAGTATCAATAAATATATATAACAAAAGTTGTGGACATAGGTCCACGTTTTGGTATAGCCCCCATATAACGGTACCCCCCGATATACGATATTTTGACATTTTTAGCTACATTATCAGACCGATGTAGCTATAATTTGACATTTAGTGTTCTTAAGTGTTAATAAACTTATATATTAGAAGTTTTGGACATAGGTCCACGTTTTGGTATAGCCCCCATATAACGGTACCCCCGATTTGCGTTATTTTGACGCTTTTAGCTACATTTTCAGACCGATGTAGCTAAAATTTGACATTTAGGGTTCTTAAATGTCAATAAATTAATGTAACAAAAGTTGTTGACATAGGTCCACGTTTTGGTATAGCCCCCATATAACGGTACCCCCCGATTTACGGTATTTTGACGGTTTTAGCTACATTTTCAGACCGACTTAGCTTTATTTTGACATTTAGGGTTCTTAAGTCTCAATAAACTTATATAACAAAATTTGTGGACATAGGTCCACGTTTTGGTATAGCCCCCATATAACGGTAGCCCCCGATTTACGGTATTTTGACGTTTTTAGCTACATTTTCAGACCGATGTAGCTATAATTTGACAGTTAGGGTTCTTAAATGTCAATAAACTTATATAACAAAAGTTGTGGACATAGGTCTACGTTTTGGTATAGCCCCCATATAACGGTACCCCCCGATTTACGGTATTTTGACGTTTTTAGCTACATTTTCAGACCGGTTTGGCTATAATTTGACATTTAGGGTTCTTAAGTGTCAATAAACATATATAACAAAAGTTGTGGACATAGGTCCACGTTTCGGTATAGCCCCCATATAATGGTACCCTCCGATTTACGGTATTTTGACGTTTTTAGCTACATTTTCAGACCGATGAAGCTATAATTTGACATTTGAAGTTCTTAAATGTCAATAAACTTATGTGACAAAACTTGTGGACATAGGTCCACGTTTTGGTATAGCCCCCATATAACGGTACCCACGATTTATGGTATTTTGACCTTTTTAGCTACATTTTCAGACCGATATAGCTATAATTTGACATTTAGGGTTCTTAACTTTTATAACAAAAGTTGTGGACCTAGGTCCACGTTTTGGTATAGCCCCCATATAACGGTACCCCCGATTTACGGCATTTTAACGTTTTTATCTACATTTTCAGACCGATTTAGCTATCAATTGACATTTAGGGTTCTTAAATGTCAATAAACTTATATAACTAGTGGACATAGGTCCATGTTTTGGAATAGCCCCCATATAACGTTACCGCCCGATTTCAGATATTTTGAGAATTTTACCAACAAGTTTTAACCGAATTATCTGTAATTTGAACATTTGACATTTGAAATTCTTAGTGGTCACCACATCTCTCCACCAAAAATTGTCAAGAAAGCCCCCATATAACGGTACCTCCCGATTTTCAGTAATTTGATGATTTTAGCTACAATATTAAACCGAACTAGCAGTAATTTGATATTTGAAGTTCTTAGTGGTCACAACACCTCTCCATCAAAAATTGTCAACATAGGTCCATGTTCGGATATAGCTCCCATGTAACGGTACCTCCCAATTTTCAGTAATTTGGCAATTTTAGCTACAATTTTTAACAGAACTATCCGTAATTTGACATTTGAAGGTTGTAGTGGTCACCACGCATCTGCATCAATAATTTTCAACATAGCCCCAATATAACGATACTTCCCGATTTTCGGTACTTTGAGGATTTTACTTAAAATGTTTAACCGAACGTAGGTCCATGATTTTGTATAGCCCCAAAACAAACCTCCCGATTTTCCGTACCTTAGCTTTATTTTTTGGACGAACTTTCTGTAATTTGAAATTTAAAAGTCAACAAAAATTCTGCAACAAAAATTGTTCATTTAAGTTCATATTTTCGTATAGCCCAGATACCTCCGAACTAGCTGTTAATGACATTTGAAGTTCCCACGTTATGTACCGATTTTCGATATTTTGAAGATTCTAGCTAAATTTTTTAACCGAATTAGGAGTTATTTGACATTAAAGGCTCCCATCAAAAACTGTCAACATAGGCCCATGTTTTATTATATAACATATATAACAGTACCTCCCAATTTCTAGCCCACCAAAAGTTATTTAGATATAGGCACCATAAAAAAGGGCCTCCCGAATGAAGCATTTTATGTACATTATCTGACATTTTAACGTACCCACTTAAAGTTGGGGACAGGAATGAAAACTAATTATTCCATTTTAGTTTAGAATATTTTATGGTGGAGGGTATGAAAAGTTCGGCCCGGCCGAACTTAATGCTTTTTTACTTGTTTAAAATTTAAATGGAATAAAAGTTATTTTAGTCATTAATAGCCAACAGGAAAACTTTTTTGAGAAAAATTTGTTCTTCATTTCATAGAATTTTTCAAAAAAGATCAGATCAAAATTGCGACCTGTAGCGTGATTCAAGGTTTAGATGGACAGATGGACACACATAAGCAGATCGACTCACCTCGTCGATACATTGCTCAAAACGCTCATTCGTGAAATCCTGCCCCCCTCTGCTGGGAAACTTGGCCTTATTTCAGGTATTCGACGAGCAGAAATATAGAAAGTGGTTGCGGCTCGAAAATTCATCACATGCTAGCCTGTTGTTGGTGAATTCTCTGAATCTTTGACAATTGGCTTTCCCATGGTTAGGAACGTGCAGGGTTCAGTGGATATGACATCGGATAGTATATTTCTGGAAATGGATGACAATCGAATTTTTTTTGTCCGCTCGATGATATTCGGTTTGTTGATTTATGTTCGATGAAAATTAGGTTTGAAATGGCCGGCTTGATGGTAATCCGATTTAGAATGTCGGCTTGTTGGTATTCAGGTTGAAAAGATCGGTTCGAAGATAAGCGGTTTGTTGATCGATGGGAATCGGGTCAGAGGTAATTGGATGCGTTACTCGACTCTGAGGTGTTCGCTCAAAACGCTCATTCGTGAAATCCTCTCCCCTCTGCTGGGAAATTTGGCCTTATTTCAGGTATTCGGCGTGCAGAAATATGGAAAGTGGCTGCGGCTCGAAAATTCATCACATACTACCCTATTGTTGGTGAATTCTCTGAATCTTTTTTAATTGGCTTTCCCATGGTTAAGAACGTGCGGCGTTCAGTGGATATGACATCGGATAGTATATTTATGGAAATGTATGATATTCGGATTCTTGATTTATGTTCGATGAACATTAGGTTTGTTATGACCGGCTTGATGGTAATCCAGTTTACAATGTCGTCTTGTTGGTGTTCGGGTTGAAAAGATCGGTTACAATGAGAAGCGGTCTGTTGATTTTGACTCGATGAGAATCGGTTCACAGGTAATCGTTGCTCGACTCTGAGGTGTTCGGATACTGTCGACCGAGAGGTAATCGGATGTGGAGTTCGGTTCTGTGGAATTCGGTGGCTGTCGACTCGGCAGTTGTCGGGTGTGTGGCTCAGCTCTGCACTACTCGGGTTTTTGTCGGCTCGGGGCAATCGGGTGGCGGTGGCTCTGCAGTCATCAGGTGCATTGACGCGGCTCTGTGGTATTCGGGTTGCTGTAGGGGAAGAGATCGGTTAGTGCTAGCCGGCTAAGAACATTGAGCTGGCTATGAGCGTTGAGCTGGCAGTGAGCTGTGGGGCTTGCTAAGATCTTGGAGATTTCTAAGCACTAAGATCTTCGAGCTTGCCAAAAGCGCGCTTAGCGTAGGATCGAATCGTGGCTAACTAGTATCGAGACTGCAGGTGAGCCACGCGTCTATTCGTACTTTGTCTGCTGGTGATCGACATTTTCGGTGAGTAAAACCAAAATATACATTCGGTGAGTAACGCAAAGTAAATGAGAATTATAGTTGATTGTTGTTATTTACATCGAAATTAAATTTATCCACTATGCCGACTGACCGGAGTTAAGTGCAATAGGAGATGATGTTAATGACAGGTGTAGGAATATATGAAACGTTCACGTTACAAGCTCTTAACGTAGATGTCAAAAAAACTTCTTCACCAAAAATGTGGACACAGGTCGATGTTTTGGTACAGGTCCCGTATAAGGGTACCACCTGATATCAGTTATTTAGAAGATTTTGTCAACATTATCAGTTTGATTTTGCTGTAATTTGGAATTTCGCTTCAAACTAGTCAAAAAACATCTCCACCAGAAATTTTAAACAAAGTCCACGTTTTGGTATAGCCTCCATATAATGGTACCTCCGGATTCGAGGTATTTGAAAGTTATTATCTATATATTTCGGCCTAAGTTGACTGTAATTTGTCATTTAGGTTTCACAGAGGACAACAAACTTCCCCATTAAAACTTATGAACATTGATTCACGTTTTGGTATAGCGCTCGATTTAAGGTATTTGGAAGAAATTTGACATTTAGGGATCAAAGTGGTTAAAAAACTTATCTACAACAAGTAAGAACGCCGTTAGGTTCAGCCCAGCCGAACTTGTTATACCCTGCACCACGAGTTGTATTGAAGTATAACTGAACAATTAGAAGACAAAATACTAAATTCCAGCAATTTCGGTAAAACAATGTGTCTAACTTTCAAAATTCCGAAATACAGGAGGTAACGTATAATGGGCGCTATATGAAGGCGTGGACCAGTACCGACACATTTCTGGGGGAAAGTTTTATACCACCAACGAAGACTAAATAAACAATTTCAGCCATTTCTGAGGAATATTGAGGCCACAACATTCAAAATACAGAAAATCGGGAGCGTGGACCAGTACCGACACATTTCTGGGGGAAAGTTTTATACCACCAACGAAGACTAAATAAACAATTTCAGCCATTTATGAGGAATATTGAGGCCACAACCTTCAAAATACCGAAAATCGGGAGGTACCGTTCTATTGGGGGCTATTTGAAGGCGTGGACCTACACAGACAAAATTCATATGGAAAGTTTTATACCCCAAATGAAGACCAAATACCAAATTCCAGTTATTTCAGTTCGATATTGAGGCCACAACCGTCAAAATATCGCAAATCGGGAGATACCATTTTATGGCCGTTATATGAAGGCGTGGGCCTATACCAACAAAATTAATATGGGAAGTTTTATGCCCCAAATGAAGACTAAAGCCAAAATGTCAGCCATTTCGGAGCAATATTGAGGCCACAAACTTCAAAATATCGAAATTCTGGAGGTACCGTTCTATGGGGGCTATATGAGGACATGGACCTATCCCGGCAAATTTCATATGGAAACTTTTATACCTCAAACGAAGACTAAATACCAAATTTCAGCAATTTCGGTGGAACATTGAGTCCACAACCTTAAAAATACGGCAAATCCGGAGGTATTGTTCTATGGGGACTATACCCAGCAAAAAACCTCATTACAAACCTCCTTTCCCACCCATTATTTTAACAAGGGCATGTCGCGCGAAATATCTGGTTATTTTGTGACCACTGAAATAAGTAGTCAGAATCTACTCAGTATCTACTTATTTCAGTGGTTACCATCTACCTAATTTAGTGATTACAAAATAACCAGATATTTCGCGCGACATGCCCTTGTTAAAATAATGGGTGGGAAAGGAGGTTTGTAATGAGGATTTTTGCTGGGTATGAAGGAGTGGGCCTATACCGACAAAATTCTGGGGAAAAGTTCTAACCTCCAACGAAGATTAAGTACCAAATATCTGCCTTTTCGGTGTGATAATGAAGCCAAAACCTTCAAAATACTGAAAATCGGGAGGTACCGTTGCATGGGAGCTATGTCAAAACGTGGACCGATATAGCCCATTTGCAATACCAAACATCCTTGGAGTAATAGAAACTTCTATACCAAATTACAAAGCTTTATCTTAAAAATTGCGTACTGTATTTTGATTTCAACAGACGGACAGACGGACATGGTTATATCGACTTAGAATTATTCGCTGATTAAAAATATAGTTTATAGGGTATCCGATGAATATTTCGATGTGTTACAAACGGAATTACAAATTTAGTTATACCCTCCATATTATGGTGGAGGCTAAAATTTGCAGATATATGTCCACGTTTTGGTAAGGCCCCATTTTTGAAGTAAGATGTGTTTAGCTGTTCGCGAGGTGAATATATTCTCTTAAAAAATAAAATTCTTACCACCAATTCTTACATTCATACCAACTAAATCATCTCGTCTGTTTTCTGGCTAACAACATTTTTTTTAGAAGTTCCATCAGTATTCCATTGTTTTCACAAAACAAAAATTTTATGAAATTTTATATTATTGCCTGCAGAATATAATCCCCGTAAGGCAACTTTTATTTCATCATTGTTTTGTCACCCGCTGCTGTCCATCAAATGCTTCAATAGTCGTGTAATACTCATGCTTGCATGGACTACTTTGCAGTTTTTCACGTCAAGGATTAGTTAAAAGTGTGAAATATCCTTTAAGGGGTTCAAACGGAACACTGTAAAACAAGTGCCAGAAAAGTGAAGAAAACAACTGGCATGAGAAACAATTCATAATCCTTAAGATTAGATTCATGCTGTTGCCCCAACTCTCGCTTACATTGCATTGCATTTCCTTGCGTTCGTCTATGGCCCTTGCACACATACATATTCTTTAGAGCCAAATCACTATTATCTATGGGTGCATGTAACTCAGTGAATGCGTATGTGAGTATGAACGCGAATGACTTAAGGCATTCGAATGTGCATCAAGAAAAAATACCGTATACAATTAATTAGTTGTTATCCTTAAGCAACTGTCAGCACATCATAAACTAATTGAAACAGTATCTTTAAGAACGATGTCATCGTCAGTTCTCTTTACGCGCTGCCACCAGCAATTTTATCTCGTAACAGATGTATTGTGGGTGGGTTAGTGTCTATCCCAACTGACATTGTGTTGGATGAATGCATAAATGCGATTTATTTGAATTTTTGTGAGTGTTTTTTTTAGTTCAAACTCCTGCCACATTTCGTTTTGTTTCATTTGAAATAAACGACTCAAATATAAGTGTGAAAAGATAAAAAAGAATTGAAGAAGACACCATTTCAACCAAAAGACGTGTGTGCGAATAGAAGTTTGAATAAGAGAAAAAATTTGGATGAATAAGGAGTATCAAAAAAGTATATGATGTTTCATAGAGAGAAAGCTTTACATCCGGCAACATGGAATATCCATAAAGTTGTTGAATTTTAGGTATAGGGCAGATATTTTATTGAACGCCATAATTTAAGCAGAGATTATGAAAAGCTTATGAGTTAAGTCTTTAATATTTTCCGGACTACGTTCTCTTCTTTGGGTATAAAGAAAACTTTTACCTCATTGCTACATAGTTAAGGGATAGACTTCTACTATAAATGTGTCCAACCAAGGCTCACGGTACTTTGCAGCACATTTGGTACAATACCATCTGGCCTTGAGATTTGTTGGGAGAGAATTATTATTATCTTGCCGATATTATATTTGTATATTATGTTTGCTTTTCCTTTTGTAACGCATGTCAATTTCCATTTGCGAACCTAGAAAGTACATATATGTATGTGAGTGAAATCGGACACCTTTTCAATTTAATTTCCTTTATTTTTTGCTATGGTGCTGCTGCCCATCAGTAAAACGTTTTACCATATTTCAGATTTTTTTGACTATTGGTTCCAGAGATATAGTGCCTTGAAGAAGTCGAATTCTGTAAAAACTACATGCGAAGAAATACTCATAACTTCTTTAATATTGGTCAAAATAGAATTTTTTTGTGTTCTTTTATTTTTTATCAGCTATCTAATAGAAAAATTTTGCACAGTGGGCTAGGATGCAATTTTCGCGCTTTTACATTTAAAATCAATTTTTATCAAAGATTGTCCTCTTCGATTTACTTGAAATTGTTTTGTACTAAACTACGATTAATTACAAAAATTTTAAATTCTATTTGGTATTGGGATTGGAATAATTACTATTTTTTTCTTTATTTTTTAAAATTTGTCAATAAAATTTTTCCTTTATACCAATGCGAATCATTTGTTGTTTTAAAAAAAAAATTAAAAAAAAAATATTTTAACATTTGGTTTGTTTTTATAATAAGGTATTTATCTTAGACATCGTAAAAACGGAGTTATTTTCGATTTTGAGAATAGATTAACAATTATTGTACTAATGTTCAAATAACTACAGCTCGGGAATTATATGATTCTGTATCCGAGCCAAATAATCTACCAAATATTAAAGTGATATTTTATTCAGAAGATGATTATTTAAATACGAAAGAGAATTTGAATTTCAAATATGCAATGGTTAAATCTAACGCGGGCACAGTATTATCCGCTAATGCGGGTACACTAATTGCTCAACAATTCCAAAGTTTTTTATTTTTTTAAGATAAATTCCTATATAAAACAAATACTAATAAATGCAACATATTATTTTTTTTTTTTTTTTTTTGGCAAAGTAACATATTTTGCACAGTGGTATATAGGAAAAACTTTATTGAAAATTTAAAAAAATTTTAGAAAAAATAGTAATTATTCGAACCCCACTACCAGATAGAAATTTAATCCTTTGTAATTAATCGTAGTGTAATACAAAAAAATTTCAAGAAAATCGAAGAGTACAAGCATCGAAAAAAAGTGATTTTAAATGTTAAATCGCGAAAATTGCATTCAAGTCCACTGTGCAATTTTTTTTAATATTTTTTATTAGATATCTAATAAAGAAATAAAAAAATACAAAAAGTTTTTTTCTGTTTATATTTTTTTTTTACAGAATTCGCCTTTTTCAAGGCGCTATATCTCTGTAACCTTTAGTAAAAAAATCTGAAAATATGCCAATATGTTTTGCCGATGAACAGCATCACCACAGCAAAAAATAAAGGAAATCAAAAACCCCATTTTAAAAATGTGTCCGATTTCACTCAGACCTTGCTTGGTTGAGCTTCTCTTGGGTGCTTAAAAAGAGGCAGTAAGGAACTGCTATCCGTTTTCCAGTCCCACTTTTGCTGCTGTGAAGTCCTCTAAACTGGGAAAAAAACAAGTAAAAGACAGAGATATACCCTCAGCCTGTGCAAATTAAAACACTTTTTTCACAAAAAACTTATATATTCAGGGGGTTTCAAAATATTGGTCGTATGAACCGACAAAAATGTTGATTAGGATTAAAGTTCAAAAATCTTGCGGAAAAGGTACTTAAAGGAACGGACCGACATAGACCATGTGGGTGCCATAGGGGGTTTTTACACCCTTCGGGCTGTTTTCTTAAGAAGTATGGACATGCCCCTGAAACAACTTTTACCATCGTAATTGAGGCAGCGAATGTAAGTTGCTTCAACAAAAATCAAAGTGATTTAATAGCAGGTCCTAAAGTGAACTAATCCAAAATTTTGTGTGGGAGGTACAGGATGAAGTGGACAAATATAGTCCATATTCGAACCTGATCTATATCTGGTAGATATTATGGGAATGTGTAAAGTATGGATCAAATCGGTCACTCCCATCAAGAGTTATCGTGCGCAAATTTTTTCCGAATATTTTTGAACTTTTGTGGGGTAGGTACCTGAAGGAGTGGACCGATATGGCTTATCTACGAACTTAAAGTAAGTTTGGAAACAATATTACGAAGGCCAAATTTTGGCCGGAATCGGCATTTTCGTTGGAGAATTATCTTGAGCTTCCACCCAACACATGGTTTGTTTTTCAACTTTCAGGCTATTTTTTTTTTCTGGAAGTATGGACTTGCCCCTGAGGAAACTTGTACCTTCGTACAGGGGACAGTGAATACAATATGATACAACAAAAACCAAGGCGATTCGAGAGCAGGTCCTAAACTGAACTTTTCCGACATTTTGTGTGGGAGGTACTCGAAGGAGTTTACCGATTGAGTCCATATTGGAACCTCATCTAAGTCTGGTAGAAATTTCATAATGTGCAAAGTATGGACCAAATCGGTTACTCCCTTCAAGAGTTATCGTACGCACAAATTTTCCGAACATTTTCGAACTTTTCGACGGACGGATATTGCTAGATCTACTCAAAATTGTTGGAAACGGATACAAACAAACATACTTGGGGTCTAAAACCATTATTTCGATGAGGCACATTTTTTGTCGTATCAAAGTGTAAATACCCTCTTTAGCCTAAAGGCTGAGGGTATAAAAAGAAAGCGTTTATGGTGTTTTTAACAAGCTTGAACAAGCTAAGCTTAGCCATGCATTTTGCCAGGAATCCCTTTTAATACTCATGCATTCGATCTCCCTGGAACCACAAAGAAAATGGGCGATCGTCAATTTGTGAGCTTTCTCAAAATCCTCTTTTTCCATTTTTCGCAATCACGCCGAGAATGAACTTTTTCTTTTGTTACAGAGTTTTACGAACTTCGAGCAGACTTTTCCTTTTTGGTTGGCATTTATGGATTTTCCATTTTCCATTATTTCGATGAGGCACATTTTTTGTCGTATCAAAGTGTAAATACCCTCTTTAGCCTAAAGGCTGAGGGTATAAAAAGAAAGCGTTTATGGTGTTTTTAACAAGCTTGAACAAGCTAAGCTTAGCCATGCATTTTGCCAGGAATCCCTTTTAATACTCATGCATTCGATCTCCCTGGAACCACAAAGAAAATGGGCGATCGTCAATTTGTGAGCTTTCTCAAAATCCTCTTTTTCCATTTTTCGCAATCACGCCGAGAATGAACTTTTTCTTTTGTTACAGAGTTTTACGAACTTCGAGCAGACTTTTCCTTTTTGGTTGGCATTTATGGATTTTCCATTTTCCGAGATGAACAGACGTATTTCTGGATTTTTGTTTGGTTGGTGAAGTGAGTCGGAACTGTTTCTGGTGCTGACTACACATAATTGGCCTGGCCGATAGCTCATCTTCGAATGAGTTTCCAGACTGCAATCGAGGAGTTATATTTTAGGGTTTGTTTTGTAATGTGGTTAAATCAGTCAACCTCCTTGGATCGCAACAAGATACCTCATTACGGTGGTTTTAAAAAATCGGTGTCGGATTTTTTTTCTTTGCTAGATTTTAAGATTGCCAACGTTTGAGCACAATCGGAATGTGTTAACACGTGCCACGGGGGTCTCAAAATGTCAATGGTTTCCTATATAGCTAATATTAAAATCCGAGCCGGTGGGGGCTACATCACAACATGAACCTATGTTGGAGATTTTTGGTGGAGAAGTTTCGTGACCACTAAAAAACTCAAATATCATATTACAGATAGTTCAGTTGAAAATTGTAGCTAAAACCCTCAAAAGACCGAAAGTCAGGAGGTACCGTTATATGAAGGCTATATTAAAGTGTGAACCTATCTTAACAATTTTTGTGGAAAATTTTTATAACTGCAGGGAACCTCAAATATCAAATTACGGGTAGTTCCGTCAAACAATGAAGCTAAGACCCTCAAAATACCGAAAATCGGGAGGTACCTTAATATGGGGTCTATACCAGCTAAAATATCATATTACAGATAGCTCAGTTGAAAATTGTAGCTAAACCCCTCAGAAGGCCGAAAAGCGGGAGGTACCGTTATATGGAGGCTATATCAAATTCTGGACCTATCTTGACAATTTTTGATGGAAAAGTTTTATAACTGCTTCAAATTTTATATTACGGGTAGTTCCGTCAAACAATGTATCGGACCCTCAAAATACCGAACATCACATTACAGCTAGTTCGGTTAAAAATTTCAGTTAAAATCCTCAAAATATCGAAAATTGGGAGGTACCGTTATATGGGGGCTATGCCAAAACATGGACCTATTTTAACAATTTGTGGTGGAGAAGTCTCGTGATCACAGAGAACCTCTATTGTCAAATTGTTGCTAGTTTCTTTAAAAATTTTAGTTAAAACCCTCAAAATATCGAAAATCGGGAGCTAGCGTTATATGGGGGCTATAACAAAACATGGAACTGTTTTAACAATTTGTGGTGGAGAAGTCTCGTGACCACAGAGAACCTCTATTGTCAAAATACAGAAAATTGGGTGGTACCGTTGTATGGGGGCTATACCACAATATGGACCGATGTTGAAAATTTTTTGTCGAGAAGTGTTGTGACCACTAAGAACCTTAAATGTCAAATTACAGCTAGTTTGGTTAAAAATTGTTTTACCGGGAGGTACCGTTATATGGGTGAGAATCCACATCGTGGGCCGATATAGCATATCTTCGAACTTGACCTGCCTGTGACAAAAAGCTCTCTGATCCAAAAACATAGCGTTCTAGCTCAATTATAATTATTGTGGAGGTTAGAATGACTACAACAAACGGATAGACGGATCGACTCAGAATTTTATTCTGATCAAGAATATATATAACCAGTAAGGAAAGGGCGCCGACTATATAATACCCCACACCACTGTGAATATGTAAAATATATATATGGGAGCTAAATCCAAATCAGAACAGATTTTGATATAATTTTTCACATTTATTTGTAGGCCAAATTGCGTCACATAGTCCAACTTTCAACAAAATTGGACATATACCTCAAATCGGTCGAAAATATATATGGGAGCTATATCCAAATCTGAACCGATTTCGATATGATTGGCCACAGTTATTTCTAGACTAACCACCGGCACACATTCCAAATTTTATTGAAATCGTATATATATAGCGCGTTTCGTGCATCAAATACCTAAAATCGGCCGAGAATATATATAGGAGCTATAGCCAAATTTGAACCGATTTCTATATAATTTGGCACACTTATTTCTAGACTAAATACCGTCGCACATTCCAAATTTAATTGAAATCGGACATCTATAGCGTGTTTCGTGCACCAAATTCCTAAAATCGGGCGAAGATATATATGGGGGCTATATATCGTTCTTTGGCCAAAAAAACTATCTTCCCCAATTTTCATGCGAATCGGACAATAAATGAGACCTGTACTTTGTTTACAAAATACATGGACAGAGAAACAGACGGTCAGACGGACATGTGTAAATCGACTCAGAAAGTGATTCTATGTATATCCCAAAAAGGAACTATGGGTCTATCTCGTTTCCTTTTGCATGTTACACCTAATGCACAAAGACATAATACCCCTTACCACAAGGTGGTGTAGGGTATAAAAACGAAAAAACAAACTTAATATACCCTCCATACTAAGGTGGAAGGTATACAAATAATAAGAAGTAAAAATACATTAAGTTCGGCTGGGCTGAACTTTTTATACACTTCACCATGAAATATTTTATATATTGGAAAAGTCCCTTGACCACTGGGAACCCAAAATATCTAATTTTAACTTATTAGGTCAGCAAAAAACGTGAATATTTACGAAATAGGGCTGTACCGGGTTGCCTTTGTTCAAAATTTTTTATAGAGAAGTTTCTTGACTATCTTTAATGCCAAATTCCAAATTACAACAAATTCAGACAGATAAATTTTTCCAAATTACTTAAATCGGGTTGTACGGTTATACGGGGGATGAATCAAAACGTGGAACTTTTCCCAAAAATTTTAACGTATAAGTTTTCCAATCACGGACACCATATACCATATTACAGCTTATTCGGTCTAAAAGCGTTGCTAAAAACTAAAAGTACCTGACATCGGGTGGTACCGTTATCTGCGAGCTATATCAAAACGTGGACCGATATAGCCCATCTTCGAACTTTGTCTGCCTGCAAACAAAAGATCCATTTTTAAATATTTTTTTTAATAAATTTGAAATAATAGCGATAATCTATGATTTGGATCAGACACCTGCGCATACTAATACGCTGGGGCAAATAGGTTTTTAATTATTTTTAGTTACCGAGACATTTGCAACCCAGAGGTACACGTTAACATATGAAATTTTCAATCGATTCCACTGTGGCGTGCAATTAATCAGATCCATGTATGGATCAATGTCCACTAAAAATGGCATAAGACCATCTTTCGGAACAACTTATTGTCCGACTTTCCGAATTTAGGTTTACTAAAGGTTGGCTTGGTCGAACTACACACAGAAAAAAATGGACAACGATTTGAGAAACAAATTCAAATATTCAATTAAATTTTAATTGATCTTTTGCCGATAAACGAGTTGTCATATTTACACATTTTCAATTTTTTGATGTGCTGTTTTTGTTCACGTAGTTATTTGTAGAAAATATAAAAACTTTATTTCATCGTCTTTCAAAAATTCAATTACTTTTGTCTTAATTACAAAATACCAATTTTGATAAGCTGTTTATCGGAAAAGTTTTTTATGTGCACTTTGTTTTCCTATGGCAGGCTTCTTAGCCAAAGCTCAAACGTAAGCCTAACATGTGCCTTTTGACCCCATATATTAAGAACCCTGTGAGATGATAGTCTTGTTAGTTCTCTGCTTTAGAAACTGCTTTAATTTCGCTTCTTTCGTCACAGCACATCTCGATATCGATACAAACCTCCTCATGGGAATATTTGCTAAAATTTTCAGTCCTACTAAACTGACAGTCCCAAAGGTCAAGTGAAGATTGATACCATTCAAAAAGTTACAACTTGAATAACAATCATAATTTACTATCGTAGCAGCCAACATGATATAAAAGTGCACAGTTATAATGTTAGAAGTGTGTCACGCTTCACTTAACGTGACTAGTTGTTCGTTTCGATTCTTTTTGTAGGTTTGTCAATTGCGTGTATTTGTCGGGGATATGAGCAAATCGTTTGTTTGTAATTCTGTAAATGTCTCTATGAGTAAGTGTGTGTGTATGTGTGCAGAAAGTGAGCTAGTGTACCACAAACAAATACAGTCAAACATAAATTTTGTAGAAAAAGGGCACGTAACTGGCGCAGCATGTTTTTCCCTCATACATGCATTTCATATGAGACACTTGAGAGTGTACGAATATGTCAGTTAGGGTAACATTAGCGTTTCTGTGTGTGTGTTCTGCGACTGCCACTTTATTACGCTTATTACATTTTTTCATTCTCGATTTGTTGTTCGTTTGTATGTAAGCCAAAAAGTTCTTCTTCCTCTTTATTTGTATACCCTACAACATAACGTGACACGAAACTCTAGAGCGTTTCTCCCGAAAAAAGGACCAAAAATTTCAATTTACACAATTTGAATATGTTGCATGTTGCAAACAGCCTGCTTCTTTGTTTGTTTTCTCGTTTCATTCGTTTTTTTCTCTACTTCTTCTTCGTTTTTTCAGTTTTATTTGCTACATTACATTATAATATTGTACAATTGAAATACAACAAAATTGTATGTTGAAGTGGAGGTATTAAATAAGAAAAATGTTCCAAAATCACGAGCGACATTTGACAGGCTAATGAAAGTTATCTGAAGTTGTTTTAAAATGTTGTTAAATTTTAATATGAGATGGAATAGGAAAAAGTAAATTTTATACAAATCTGAGTGGTTTTAAAATATGATTCATTTCTAGAAGCTATTAAAGTAGTAAAAAATCACAAAATGCAAAGGACTAATCCAAGCTATCTGTATCCTTTACGAGTTAAGAGGCCAAATGTTGTAAAAGGCACGAAGAAATCAGCGGAAGTCTAAAACAATGAAAAGTGAACATTTCTTAGCTAATTGTCCTGCAGCAGATTAATTTCAGACCTGGGCTCAGTTATTGTAATACTTGGTCTTCTCATCTGTCCTTCGGAAAACATACCTCAGTACTACCACATATGTCCGAAGTTAGTGTTGTTTTTTAGGGTTTTTAAGTATTTTTCATTTTTGTGGAACGCTTTACATTTCATCATAAAATTTGCCGGACTCAAGCAAGACATTACACCGTCCGACAAACATGAACAGGACTAAATACGTCTGAAACTATAGGAAAAATGGAGTAAAATGCCACTTAAGATTTTTCGTTTTCCCATCCTGTTGACCTTTCAAAGGACACTCAAATTTCAAATGACAAAATTTTTCATTTTTACTAATCGCACGATAATGGTGTTGGTGTCATTAGCCCAGTTCATTTGTAACGAAATTTTTTGGAAATTATCGGACGGTGTTATAGTTTGGCTGCGAGTCCAGCAAAAAAAGTCCTCACAAAATCATGGGTTTTGTAAGGGATTTTTGGCAGCCGTAACTACTCGCAAACCCCCTTTCTTCCCCATTATTTTTACAAGGGCATGTCGCACTCAGTTTGTAGTTATTTTATGACCACTAGAATAACTACCCAGCAAACCAATCGTACCGACATCTTAACGAAATCGGAACAAAATTCGGATGATACGTCCGATTTCTGATCCGAAATCGTAACGATTTCTTAACGAAAGTTATATGAAGTGGTTGACATAATTTCGGAACGAAATGTCGGAGCGACATCGTATCGATTTCGATCCGATTTCGTAACGAAATCTGAAGAAAATCCTTGGGAAATTCGGAAAGGAAATTTCTTTCCGACATTCGTTCCGAAATCGGAACGAAATCGGTACAAAAACTTAACTATTTCCGCTCCGAAAAATCGTTTAGAAATCGGAACGAAATCTGAACGACGTTGCTTCCGAAATTGTTCAGACTTGTCGGACATCCGACATTTGGTTTGCTGGGTAGTTATTCTGTGGCCACTAGAAGTTGAAAAGTAAGTTGAAAAAAATTCTATTTTTAGAACAGTTGATGTAGAGATTTTTTTTAATTTCATCACACTTCTTACTTTTATTTTACTTTATTTTATTTCGCTCGATGTGCGAGTTGAACACACGAACCCTCTGATTTCTAGCCAAAGACACTACATACTATGCCACGCACACGAACATTAAGGGTTGCTTAAGAACTTAAATGTGCAGTGCACATGTGCGCCACGAACTGTTATTTTTTAATTAAAAAAACTCGAGTGCCAACAGTGAGCGTTGAACACACAACCCTAGGATTTATAGTCGGACACACACTCACTGTGCCACCATCCTCATTACTTAGTGAGGAGCAAAGTAAGTAGGTTTGCCTTGTAATTTTTTTAAGAAGTATCCCATTACCTTTCAGATTACTTGTAATGGGAAAAGAAGCTTGTTTACATTACTTTGTAATGGGTTACGTAATGACTAATGGATCCGAATTTTTGCTGGGAGATTGTATTTAGCTGGAAACGAAGACATCCCGGCCCATATTCTTTGAAGCAATTCAGATAAAAACAAAATGCTGTAACATTTATCTTATCTGTATCCATCCCTCAACAGAAGGATATAATTCGAGCTGCTAGATGCAGAGCATGTGAGTGGTGACCTGACATGACCTTACAAGGTAATTTTTGAAGTTGACAGTTACAAAATGTAGCACGCGAGGAAGGTATCAGGAAAAATAGAAAACAATACAAAGTGGATCCACCCATTGGCCAAAAATAAAAAAAATGAATGTCAAAATTTTGGTACAACATCTGGCAACACTGACAGCTATGACATGGATCTTTTTAAAAATATATTAGTTTTTGTTTCATTCGAACGCGATCTTCTTAAGAATAGCTTCAAAAGTCGGAACATTTGACTAATATTTTTTGTTGTGAGTACAACCTATATTTTAAGTGCAAAATATCGAAACTAATACGTATAGCAAAATATTATAGTGTATTTTGTAGGAGGAGGTAATAGCTTAATTTTCATTAAAAAATAGTGTTTTAGCGTGTTGTGGAATTCTAGTTAGCTGCATATTTTCTCCCTTAGCTGAGAGAAGTCTCCCTTGTCCCGTATGGGATGTTGTGGAACAATGTTTTTGCATATTTTCTTAGTGTATTTTGTAATGTCAATTCGATTATATACTTAAATTTTACCTAAGATTATTCACTATTAAAATCAGCTACCATCTAGTGCCAGACTATAAATGGTGGGTCGTTGACTAAGGCTGCGCTAGAATAGGGTTATCTGACCACGTACATTAACATAATTGGTAACATGAAGAAAGAAAAATATTGATTTTTTTTAATCCGCTAAATTGTTTGGATTTTATGTTGTTTTGGAGATTCTTTTGTTTCCCCAAGCCTGTTTTTGCACAATAAGATAATCGGGACCCTTGTTCATGTCATTTTGTATTAACAGCATAAAACAATTTTTACCGTATACCTCCTCCAGAGTGGAAAAGGGGAGAATGTCACGCTCGTGGTTTCTTAAAACACTCGTCGCAGCAGCACAATGCTGCAACCGGCGCATTGGCTTGATTTTTACACTCTAAACACTTTTGGCCACTTTCTCCATACAAGTGGATCCACTGTGCAATAGTGTGAGAGAAATGGAAAACCGCAGAGTGAAAAAATTTATTTCGAAATATCTGCCAAGTAATAAAACATTAAACTTATGGCAGATTCTCCTATTGAGATATCCAAGATAATACGGCAACAAATACAGAGGATGTGCACATGCTTTCCCCGAAAATGGTATGATCTGGCTAGAAGATGATATACCCGATGATTTGAACGTGAGCATTTAATGTCTCATCCACAACAAAACAGATAAGACTGCATGTCAAAATTACATTGACATAAGTCTCCTCCCTAGTGCTTATACATTCGAATACTGTGCAAACGACTAAAGCATATGGTCAATAACATAATCAATCATCTATTAAAAAATTCCCACTTAAGTGAACTTCTGGACAAGACTCAAAAGAAGTATATAAGCACTAACCCTTTTTTATTTAGTCGAACTAAGGCTGAAAGAAAAAGCTATGTAATATCAATGAAATCCTACGTAGAGCTTCATTCATTTATTCTGTTGGCGTGATACCAGTGTATTTGAAACCCAAAAAGAAAAGAAAATTAAAAACAATTTAGTGTATGTAATTTTATTTAGATTTATTTTTAATTTTTTGTTGTAAAGTAGATGAGTTTCAAGGAAACGAGACTTTACCTTTTGTGTGTGTTATTAACGAAAGCGAAAGAACAAGTGAAGTTGCCGGCAAGTAAAATTGATGAATTTTTCATTAATGCCATGAAACTTCTTCATTGATGAATGTAATGAAACTTTTACATTAATGCATTTCATTGCATTTTCTAAATGTAATGAAATTTATTCATTAAGGTAATGCAACTTTTCCATTAATGTAATGAAACTTTTTCATTGATGTAATGAGACTTGTTCATTAATGTAATGAACTTTATACATTAATGCAATGAAACTTCTTCATTAATGCAATGAAGCCATAAGATGGTTGAAAGTCAATGACAAATTTAGTTAATGTAACGTAAGATTTCATGCATTTTGTAAACTCATTTCATTAAATACACTAAACAATTTTCCTCACACTCACATAATAAACGCAAACTAAATCAATAGTTTAATTCATTTTATTGCAATCAGTTTTGGCCATGAGTACAACACGTAATTAATCAACACCTCAGAATTACCGAAAATAAAGATACCATTGTGTGTTGTCATCTGTAAGTAAACTTGAAAATTTTAAAAAATTGTTAGCAATTCAACTGCTTTTCTAAACACTAACTTACCTTTAACTTATGGCGCTGGACCTCAAACTCCGGGTCATCTCCTGTGTACGTCCATGTTCCAGGAATGCAACATTTTGTTTGTTAAAAGAGTAGCGCTGCTTTGACCATTGACAAAAGGTTACTCCGTCATTCCACTAATCGTTAGATTTTCTATTGGTTATCTCAATTCACCTAAAAACTTCAACAAATAGTTTATTTTTTTCAAATTGAACACTTCATGCTTAGGCCGCCATCAGACCACCTGCTGATAAAGCTAAGCAAGCGGTGGTTGGTTTGGAGAGAATCAGTAGAAAAAGTAGAAAAAATGAAAAACACATATTCTAATGAACACATATGTACATCTAATGAATACAAAAATCACGGATGTGCTCGCATAAAAAAATTTAATTTTTTTTCAATGGTATTGAAAACGAAATTTGAAATTTACCATATGTATATCAAAGCTAATCGGTGACAGTAAAGAATTTTTGTACAGTTACTATGTTTGTGAAGCTTCTGCTAGTTTTTGCAAATATTCATGCATACATATGTATGTATGCATGTGATTCAATACATACACATGTATGTGGCCAATACATATGTACATGTTTTATTTTAATGATTGTGGACATTTGTTTAATAAAGACAAAATAATTACAAGAACAAGAAAGAAAAGCGTAAAGTTCGGCCAGGCCGAATACGAATTGAAGCGGATGCATTGTCTGGATCTTAACTGTCTTAACTTGGCTAAAACCACGCGTATTTTCTTTGTCTTGGGAGCTGCGACGGATGGTGGTGGTCCCCAAGTACAGCATTCACACTTCATCAGTGTGAATGCTATCCAAACCTGTAGTGGAATTCTGTAACACATTTTTTGAGTTACCGACAAAAATCGATAAAATTAAAATTCTTATAATTTCGGTAATTAACGAAATTTTTCGGTAAGTTAACAACCAAAATAAAGCTGTCGCTAAGTCCTACCGATAGCAACATTGTTGTCAACTTTTATTGATAATTTTCAGTCATAATTTTGCGTTTAAATTTTAGCGACATTTGTCGGTAACTCAAAAAATGTGTTACAGAATTCCACTACTGGCTCTCTGTCCATTATATCGAAACAGGGATGCTCACCACGTGCTCAAGAAGGTACTGCATCGACAACATCCTGTTGAGTTGATACACCTGTAAAAACTTCGTCTACTCATGAAGGTGGTCTACCTGTGTCATGAGGAGGCATCCTGTTGCAGTCCTCAGTGGCGCCGCATAGCTTACCAGAGTGTTATGCAAATGTCAGCGCTACGCAGTGAAAGAATATTCAAATACCGAATCTGACTAAGTGGTCACTGGATTAGAGATGACAAAAAATCGATGATACTATCGATTGTATCGATAATATTTTGAAAATTCAATATCGATAGATAGTTATTTGTATCGATATTATCGGATTGAAAATCTTTAACCTAAAATCTATTGAAATTAATAGAAATTACGCGTCTTTTCGTTTTGGTGGATGTAAGAAAGTATGTCCGTAGGCACACGTAAAAATTTTTCGGAAATGTAAATTGTATTTTTGTGTATATTTGTGGTGGCGATGACAAATTAACGATAATATCGATAGCTATCGATTTTTTGGAATGAAGTATCGAAAATATCTAATGTTGGGACTATCGATAGTTTGCCAGCTCTACACTAGATTTGGCTTGACGAAACTCGTCCTTCCCATTTGCTAATCTCGCCACGTCTACTGGGAAAATTGGTCTCACTTCGGATATTCTACCAGCAGGTATAAAGTGAGCGGCAGTAGCAGCGATAATGTTCGGAACGTTGTCTCTTCTACCCGAACATTGTTAAGCAAATCTCTGAAGCGGTGATTGGTGAACTCTCTGAGCTCTGTTATCTTTACCTTAAATGATGAAAGTGAGGCGTCCAGGGGTGATGAAATCGGACGGTCTGCCGATGGAGACACTTATGGGGAGATGGTTTGAACCAAGAGAAACGATGGGTTGTCAGATGACTTCATTAGTCAGACAAGGTGACACGATTAATATATTTGGTGAATTGTGACACTATCCGAGAGCTATCAATCTGCTCAGCCAGCGCTATACTCCTCTGTTCCTTGCTGAGGACCGAATGCCGCAACTTATGATGAGCACTAAAGTCGCCTTAGACTAGTCGTATATGATCATCCAAAAGCGGGCTAATGTTGACCCTATAACCCCAGGTTATATCGCGGGATGTATACGGTAAGTAACTCTACCTCGGCAGTTTCACACCTGTGGCTAACCTTTAATATACCCCCCCCCCCCCCCGTTCCATGGGGGCTATATCAAAACGTGGATATATACCTAAAATTTCGGGCGGAAAGTTTTTAAACTCAAAGTAGACTAAATACCAAATTTCCAATATTTACACAAAACCTTCAAAATACCAAAAATCAAGATCTACGCTTATATGGGGGATATAGGATAATACTCTTCAGGAATATTTTATAACCCCACGGAAGACTTAATAACAAATTTCAGTCCTTCGGTGGAATATTGTTGTGACAACCTTAAGAATTACGAAAATCGGTAGGTACCGTCCTATGGACGATATATCGAAACGTAGACCTATATCGACGAATTTCAGTCAGAAAGGCCTTTACCTCTAACAAAGACTAAATACCAAATATCAGCCATTTCGGTGGGTTGTTGTGGCTGCACTTTTCAAAATACCGAAAATTTGGAGGTACCGTTCTGTGGGGGCTATGTGAAGGCGTGGACCTATAACGACAAAATGTTATACCCCCAACGAAGACTAAGTACCAAATTTCAGCCATTTCGGTGTGATAATAAGGGTAAAACTTCCAAATACCGAAAATCGGGTGGTACTGTTTTATTTGCCGACAAATTTCGTATGGAACGTTTAGTACCCCTAATAAAGATAAAGTATGAAATTTCAGCCATTTCGGTGGAATATTGAGGCCACAACCTTCAAATACCGGAAATAGAGAGGTACCGTTCTATGGGAGCTATACTAAGTAGGGGGACTGTACCGACAAATTTCATATGGAACGTTCAATATTCCAAACGAAGACCAAATACCAAATTTCAGCCATTTCGGTGGAATATTGAGGCCACAACCTTCAAAATACCGGAAATAGGGAGGTACCGTTCTATGGGGGCTATACTAAGGCGTGGACCTGCACCGACAAGTTTCTGGGGGAAAGTTGTATACCCCCAGCAAAGACTACATACCAAATTTTAGACATTTATGGGGAATACTGAAGCCACAACCTTCAAAATACCGAAAATCGGGAGGTACGTTCTATGGAGGCTATATGAAGGCGTGGACCTATACTAACAAAGTTCATATGGAACGTTTAATACCCCTAATAAAGACAAAATATCAAATTTCAGCCATTTCGGTGGAATATTGAGGCCACAACCTTCAAAATACCGAAAATCGGGAGGTACCGTTGTATGGGGGCTATGAAGGCGTGGACCTATACCGACGAATTCCTGGGGGAAAGTTTTATACCACCAACGAAGACTGAGTACCAAATTTCTGCCATTTTGGTGTGATAATGTGGCTAAGCCTTTAAAATATCGAAAATAGGGTGGTACCGTTCTATGGGGGTTGTATCAAAACGTGGATCGATATAGCCCATTTGCAATACCAAACATCCTAGGGGTAATAGAAACTTCTATACTAAATTACAAAGCTTTATCTTAAAAATTGCGAGCTGTAACTTGATTTCAACAGACGGACATGGTAATATCGACTTAGAATTTTACCCTTATCAAGAATATGGACAAAGGTATAAAGGAAAAATTAAATTGACAAATTTTAAAAAAATCAGAAAAAATAGTATTTATTCGCATCCCATTACGATTTAGAGCTTCAAATTTTTGTAATTGAACGTAGTTTAACATATAATTTTTTTGAAAAAATCGAAGGGTACAATCATATTTAAAAATTGATTTTAAATATTAAATCCCGAAAATTGCATTGAAGCCCACTGTGCATTTCTCTTTTAAGTATTTCTTTCGATAGCTGATGAAAAAAAAAAACAATTCAAAAAAAGATGGTCCCATTTGGACCAATATTAAAGAAGTTATGAGTATTTATTTGGACATAGTTCTTTAAAAATGTGATAATTTCAATGGGCGACATCTCTGTACCGTTGGTCAAAAAAAAAATTTTAAAATATACTAAAATGTTCTGTTGGCTAGGAGCATTAATTGAACCAAAAACAATTGAAATCAAAAATTACTTTTCTCCGAACTGTCCGATTTCACTTGGAATTCCCCATATGTATGTATAAAAGCCTCAACTCACACAGGCTGAGGGTATATCTCTGTAGGCAAAACCTACTGTTACTTTTTCTTTTTTTCCAGAAATCAAACGTTATGAATTTTCATAAGTTTGCCATATGTACCTTAAAGAAGAAACGGCGTTATGTTCGGGTCGAACTGTTTATATCCTCCAAACACTGTATATATCTATTCGACATATTCGCACTTTTTGCATCAAAGTTCTTCCACCAAAAGGATTTCCAAAATCTAAATTTTTAAAAATTATGCTAATAGCCTCAACAACACAACACATGGTCGTATGTCTAACTGTCCTGAGTATGCCTAGGCTAAAAACTGAAAAACATTCAAAAAAAAAAAAAAAGTAAAAAAGCGTTAATTTCGGCCGGGCCGAACTTTTCATACCCTCCACCATAAAATATTCTGAACTAAAATGGAATAATTAATTTTCATTCCTGTCCCCAACTTTAAGTGGGTACGTTAACTATGTATGTTGACAATTTTTGGTGGGCGAGAAATTGGGAGGTATCGTTATATAGGGGTTATAATAAAACATGGACCTATGTTGACAGTTTTTGATGGGAGCCTTTAATGTCAAATAACTCCTAATTCGGTTAAAATTGTAGCTAGAATCCTCAAAATACCGAAAATCGGTACATAACGTGGGAACTTCAAATGTCGTTAACAGCTAGTTCGGAGGTATGTGGGCTATACGAAAATATTTTAAGTTCATATTTTCGTATGAACAATTTTTGTTGGCTTTTAAATTTCAAATTACAGAAAGTTCATCCAAAAAATAAAGTTAAGGTACGGAAAATCGGGAGGTTTGTTTTGGGGCTATACCAAAACATGAACCTACGTTCATAATTATTTCGAATATAAGTTTTTTGGTCACTAGGAACCCTAAATATCAAATTATAGCTAATTCGGTCTAGAAATGTGAATTTAAACGTCAAAATACCTGAAATCGGGCGGTAACGTTATATGGGAGCTATTCCAAAACATGGACCTATGTCCACTAGTTATATAAGTTTATTGACACTTAAGAACCCTAAATGACAAATTATAGCTAAATCGGTCTGAAAATGTAGCTAAAAACGGCAAAATACCGTAAATCGGGGGGTACCGTTATATGGGGGCTATACCAAAACGTGGACCGATATAGCCCATCATCGAACTTGATCTGCCTGCAAACAAAAGACGCATTTTCCCAAAATTGCAGCGTTCTATCTCCATTTTTGTGGATGCTAGAGTGGTTACCACAGACGGACGGACGGACGTGCACAGATCGACTCAGAATTTTAACCTGATCAAGAATATATATACTTTATGAGAATTTCAATGCGTTACAAACGGAAAAACAAACTTAATATACCCTCCATACTTTGGTGGATGGTATAAAAAATGTCAAATGACACCTGGCACCACTGCCAGGTCAGAAGGTTTTTAGTGCCCCTCGTACATAAAATCATCCAAAAAAGCCTTTAAAATAGCGTTACGTAACGATACATAACATTTTTAATTTTCATGATTTTTGGTCAAGTTGGGCCCCCCCGAAATGAAATCCTGCGTACGTCCCTGATATGTACCCTAAAACTCTGTGCATATTAGGAAAAAAGTCTAAAATCTTCCTTTTCTTTTCAAAAAAATCAGAAAAAAACGTTGATACTACATCAATGATTTTTGGTACATAGATTAAGAAAAGGTCTTCATTCCAAATCTGTTTTCGTTATCAACTTTGATCGTTGCGGTCAAAAGATATGACCGTTTTAATTATGACAATTAGAAAAATTAAAAAAAAAATCGCGGCTTAGTATAGTCAGCTGTTACATCCTATTATCGTTAACTGAATTCGTACCATTTGCGATGCTGCAAAAAACATTGTGAGGAATAAAATAAAACCTAAGTCGTGAAGGTTGGAGCTATAGTATTCATGTTATTTGCAAAAATATGATGAACAAAATAAAATTCATGTTATTCTAATTTTATTTTTTTATGGTTTTATAGGAAAAGTTCAAGAAAAAATGTATGAGTTCTTCGTAATTTTCGTCCAAATTTCACGCAATAATGAAGATGTTCCATTGCAAAAAATTTTTCGTTTATAGTTTTCCTATTGGCGAATATTTTTAGAACATTATATTAAATCACAAGGAATTCCAATTGTGGCATAACATTAAAATAATGTTATATTGAATATTACAACATTTGAAACGCATATAAACAACGTAATAGTGAAAATGACATGATGCGCATCCGATTTTCCAACACAGCGAATCAATCCCTTTTATTTGATGTACAGTTTTTGAAAATCTATTTGGCGGCCACGATGTAGCATCTGTTGCATATTAGGGCGCAAAATACAATAAAATGGTCATTATTTCCACAAAGTTCATTTACATTTTATGCGGATCCGATTTCGATTATAACCTTTAAAAAACAATCATTTGATGTCGTTTCATTGCGATCCATGAAGAATCGTGGATGTAGCATCGCACTTAATTTTTAGAAAAAATCAATTGTATCTCCGTATTGGCTATAGTTTTTAAATATCTGTTTTCGTACATTTTAAGCAGGCGTATCGCTCTATTTAGTTGAGTAGAAATTACACATCCAAAACGCTTTAAAAAACGCGATATTTTCAAAAACATTTGTTGCAGATTTTCGAAATTTAAGGAGTATAATATCCGCCGATATAGCCGTTGACGACCCCCGCAAACGTTCCTTAGATCTGCGAATCTGGAATGTTCGCACACTTTATAGAGAAGGTACAGTTTACCCATTGGCAGATGTACTTGAAAAGTACAAGGCCGACATTACTTCCATACAGGAAATACGATGGAACGGGAAAGGCGTCACAACAACACCTAAAGGTGACGCACTGTATTATAGCTGCCATGACATAAAGCATGAGTTTGGTTGCGGATTTGTAGTTGGTGGGAGGTTAAAACACCTGGTCTCCAGCTTCGCACCCGTGAATGAAAGACTTGCTACAATTCGAATAAAAGCAAAATTCTTCAGCATCAGCTTTATTTGCGCTCATGCTCCCACTGAAGACAAGGACGAACAGACCAAAGATATATTTTATGAGTGCTTAGAAGAAACATATCACCGTTGTCCTGCCCATGACATTAAAATTATTCTAGGCGATTTTAATGCCAAAATTGGAAAGGAAAATATCTTTGGCCCAACAGTCGGAAAATTCAGTCTCCACAATGAAACATCTAATAATGGCACGAGGCTGATAGACCTCGCAGCGGCAAAAAACATGGTAGTTAGCAGCACCAGATTTAAACATCTCGACATCCATAAGGGCACCTGGCTGTCTCCAGATAAGAAAACAAGAAATCAAATTGATCACGTTGTGATAGAGGGAAGACATTTATCATCGCGCTCGTTCCGAGGAGCAAACATAGACTCGGACCATTACCTAGTTGCAGCAAAGGTACGCACCCGGTTAAACGTAGCAAACAAAGTACGAACAGACACAACACGAAAGTTAGACATCGGTAAGCTGCAATCACAACAGATAGCCACAGCATATTCCACTCAACTAGCCCAATTGCCCAATAAACCAAATATAAATATATGTAAAATGGAATAGATTGGCAATTGCGAGAGTAATTTATTAAATATATATTATAGCTTAAACATTTTGGGTAGTGACCAAAAACCACAAAAAGTCAGAAATAAATATTTTATTTTTCTTAAACTCACTTCATATAGACTTATACTAAATTGACCGTGTTTGGCTGTGATTTTGCCACCTAGAACACATTACTGAAAGTCTTCTGCATTGGTATTACTAGGTTTCAAAACCCGATTTTGCCCGTTATTTGATATTTATGAGATTTTATTAGGTTACTTTTCAATAAAAAGTCTTAAAATTGTGCAAGTTTGGTTTGAGGAAATACATAATAAATGTAAAAATATTGTTGTTTACAATTGCATTGCAAGTAAAATAAGTAATGGCGACAAATTGTTCGGTATATCCGGGTTTTCTATAAACGGTGCGGCAGTAGTAAGCTTTGTTTTATCTTTCTATTACATATTAATCATTTTAAGGAGTACTAAACTCGTCTTTATTAGCGTATTTTCAAAAAATATACAAAACTGTAGTAACAATTCGTTGGAAAATCTACTCGCGGGGACAAAATTTGTGTTACTTACTACCGCGGTCGTTTTCATCAGTTTGTTGTGTATAAGAAAACTAATGAAAATGGCATTGGAAAAAATATCAGTTGTTCCTTATATCCGAATTTATCTGTAAATATCTTTGTTTTATCTCACTTTTACACATAAATAATTTAAAAAGTTAAAAAATCATTTAATTCCGCTGTTATTAATTTTTGTCTCAAAAACAGGACAAATTACCTGTAGTGCATTGGGAACCCCAAATACCAAAGTACAGCCAATTAGCGCAGAAAATTTAGATAAAAGCTTCAAAATACCTGAAATCGGGTAATACCGCTACATGGGGGCTATAGGAAAAACTGGACCCATATTGATGATTTTTTGGGTAAAATATTTTTGACTTATTTTTAGCATATACTGAACAAATTAGATTGATCCGACGATTATAAATATTTTTGTCGCACCTTCCCCTACAAGTGGGACCACTGTGCAATGGTTATATTAAGATTAAAAATCTCCCTTCATTCAGATGTCGAAAAATGTGAAAAACAGTTCAGCCGCCAATTTATTGGGCATCCAACATTGCATTACAGGTTCAGGCGAGCTGCATTCCAGAGATGCAAGTCACAAAAGCCGAAAAGTGAGTGTGGTTCTCATTTATTTGAGAATACTAGACACTTAAAGAGTTCGGGTTTTCGCTAAAAAAGGCATCATTTCAAAAAGCCGGGATGAAATCATGATATTTGTAGCGATCAGTAAAATTTTGCAACACTGTCAGTTTGTTTTGAAAAACATTACTCTCTGTAATAGAGGCTACTAAATGAAGTTAAGCCATTGCACTAAGGTTTCAAATCGGTTTTTTGTGGCCAAAAGTATTTCGCATGAAATAAATACATATTTTTGTATGGAAATATATTTGTTTTTGTGTTTTATTTTAATATAAGTAATTTTTTTTAACAAAACAACTTAGTTCTGTTAATAGAGTAACTATATAAAATGCATGTTTATGTTATTTTATGTATGTACATATGTTATGAAATTAAAGAAGGGTTTAAAATACAAATGATAACTAAAACTCCTTTTTTCATCTTATTTCCAATAATATTTACAACTTTTGATAAAATAAACATTAACTTAAGTTGAGTTCATTGTCTAGAAATACATTTTGCTCCATATATTCGTCCGAATAGTCTTCCTAGTTCTCATATATATTTTCAAAGTTCTCTGATGTTATTGTTTCAAGAACATTCTCGCAGCAGAGTAAGTCTTGAACTTCTGGGGGTAAAGATAATCTTTTATTTTGATGAACACGTGCATTTAAACGTAGAGATGAAATGTAGTGATCGGATGTATCCAGAGATCTAGTAAAAACATCGAAAAGGTTATCTGTTCTACTAGTTTTGCGAGCATGGTATAATCTATCACATTTATATATTTTATTTCGAGACTCAGCTGCGTCTTCACCGAAATAACCAACTGCCAGTTCTGTGTTTTGTAGTATTTGTTTTCCATGAACAAGCACCTTATGGACTGTAGGCGTCAGTGGCATCCAGGGGTATAGACTTTGGTAATAACTCCCCGTTTCAAAGCAGTATTTTTCGAATTTATCATGATCTACTGGAAATTGACATGACAGACATATCAAAATTATTTTCAGGCGAAATATGACCTCAACGTCCACCCCCACTATTTCTGAAAATTTCCTATATTCGCAAAATGCTCTGCGAGCCGTGTTGCCGTCGTTTGAAGTGCCATAACCTCCTGTTTTGGGAATATCAACGCGAAAACTAAGTTCTCTTCAAAATTTGTCTTGGATATTCTTCTTTCTTAGCTTTACAGCCTCCTTATCTTCAGTCGATCGAATTTGCCATTTCTTTGTCTCCAATTTATACCCCAAGTGAAGAACAAATTCAAAAAAAAAAAAACGGATCCAGCAATGTAAAGGACTGATTCCATATTTTAAGTGTCCCTCAATGGGATGAAACTTTGCACTATTATAGTCCGTAATCATAAGGAAATCGGTTTGTGTTGCGTGACATATTGGACATTTTTGGTTAGATTGTGTATCTGTTAAAACATTTAACACTTTTCAGCATCCAAACCGGCAGCCTCACGTTTTATAAAATCCTTAGTTTCCGTCGTGAACTCTAATTTCAATGGTCGGCAAAATCTTGTGGACTGTGGGGAACGATTATTCCAAATAAGTGTTTTAGAGTCGGTTAAGAGTCTTAAAGGTATTACAGTTGTTGCCAGAAGACTCGAATCAGCATTATATGCAGTATTTGGGTCATGAAAAGGTTGTTTATATTGTGACTGACCTGAGCTACTGTCAAACCCGTAACTAAATATCATTTCTGCTGAATGGTGACTTCCCGGAATAGCGTTAATTACGTCACTTTGCAATTCTGCAATTATTGTCGCCGTATGGTTTAACAACATTTGCATTGGCACTTTTGCACATTTATCATCCACAAAAATTCCATCTGGTCTACATTTGCTTTTTATAGCCAATATATTTTTATATGGGGGGGGAAAATATTGCAATTTCTCTGGCAACTTTCATATCGAATGGCACAGTATTGTTTTTTTCGAAAAATTATTCTGAAGCAGAAATGCTAATGCCTCTTCATCCGACATTGCAACTGGTTTTTTATCACTTGTTGCACACATCTTTCTGATTGTTGACGGTCTTGTTGGACTTGAAATTGCTTCTTTAAGCACTGCTGACAAATCAACCTGGCCTTTTTTTCTAGCTGAAGTCGATGCCGCTTGAACTAGTAAATTGGTGTCATTTTGATTGGACATACTTAACTTTGTGGCCTGCCTTCTCTTGCTGCGTTCAGATTTTTCGCAGAACGGGATAGGTGGTCGTCCACTTGATTTTTTCCATTTATTTACTTCCGTTGATTTGTGGTTCCGCCGATTTAAAATTCATTTGCAAATTTAATTTTGTGTCCAACTTGAGCCAATAAGAAAATTTTCTTCGAAAATAACTCAACTTTCTGTGGCACTTTTTCCAATTTCTACACAATTTACTATTAACTATCCGACTTCTTTCAACTAAATATTTCTTGTAATTCTCGGAAAGGTCTCTGGATTCAATTTTATTTTTGAAAAATCCAAAAAAATTCATTATTTGTGTCCTCTTTTTTTTTGTTCCAGCCAAAAATCAAAAATTTCTGAATTTGGTAAACTAATGTAACCTTTAACAAGTAAGAACGGCGTTAAGTTCGGCCGGGCCGAACTTGTTATACCCTCCACCACAAGTTGTATTGAAGTAAAATGGAATAATTTGTTTCCTTTCGTGTATGAAGAAGACTTAATACTAAATTTCAGCAATTTCGGTTAAACAATGTGAGGCACCATTCTATGGGGGCTATTTCAAAACGTCGATCTATACCGACAAATTTCTTACGGAAAGTTTTTAGGCTCAAAGAAGACTAAATACCAAATTTTCTATATTTCGGTAAGAGAATGTGGCTAAAACTTAAAAAATACCGAAAATCAAGAAGTACGCTTCTATGGGGATTTAGGAAGACGTGGACCTATACTGATAATACTCTTCTGGAATATTTTATAACTCTTGGAAGACGAAATAACGAATTTCAGCCATTTAAGTTGGATATTGGCGTCGCAATCTTCAGTATTACGAAAATCGGGAGGTACCGTTCTATGGGAGCTATATCGAAACGTGGACCTATACCGACGAATTTTAGTCACAAATGGGGCAATATGAAAGCGTGGACCTGTACAGATATATTTCTGGCGAACAGTTTTACATCACATTGAAGACTAAATACCAAATTTCAGCCATTTTGGTGGAATATTGAAGACACAACCTTCAAAATACGAAAAATCGGGAGGTACCTTTCCATGGGGGCTATATGAAGGCGTGAACCTAGACCGACAAATTTAAAGGGAAAGTTTGAGTACCACCAACGAAGTCTAAATACCAAATTTCAGCCATTTCGGTGGAATATTGAGGCCACGACGTTCAAAATACCGAAAATCGGGAGGTACCGTTCTATGAGGGCTATATGAAGGCATGGACCGATACCGACAAAGTTCTGGGGGAAAGTTTTATACCACCAACGTAGACTAAGTACCAAATTTCAGCCATTTCGGTGTGATAATGAAGCGAAAACCTTCAAAATACCGAAAATCGGGAGGTATCGTTCTATAGGGGCTATATGAAGGTGTCGACCGATACCGACAAAATTCTGAGATAAAGTTTTGTACCCCTAAAGAAGACTACGTACCAAATTTCAGCCATTTTGGTTGGATAATGAATCTAAAACCTTCAAAATACCAAAAATCGGGAGGTACCGTTCTATGGGGGCTATATGAAGGTGTGGACCGATACCGACAAAATTCTGGGGGAAAGCTTTATACCCCTAAAGAAGACTACATACCAAATTTCAGCCTTTTTGGTAGGATAATGAAGCTAATACCTTAAAAATACCGAAAATCGGGAGGTACCGTTCTATGGGGGCTATATGAAGGTGTGGACCGATACCGACAAAATTCTGTGGGAAATTTGTATATCCCTAAAGAAGACTACGTACCAAATTTCAGCCATTTTGGTAGGATAATGAAGCTAAAACCTTAAAAATACCGAAAATCGGGAGGTACAGTTCTATGGGGGCTATATCAAAACGTGGACCGATGTATCCCATTTTCAATACCAACCATCCTGCAAGTAGTAAAAACTTCTGTGCCAAATTTTGACTCTCTATCTTTAAAATTGCGAGCTGTATCTTGATTTCAACAGACAGACAGACGGACGGACTGACGGACGGACGGACGGACAGACGGACATGGTCAAATCGACATAGAATTTTATGCTGATCAATAATATATATACTTTATTGGGTCTCCGATGAATATTTCGATGTGTTACAAACGGAATGACAAATTTTATTATAAAGACTCATCTGATGTGATCCGTCCTCAGTAGACTGATATTCTTCCGACTCATAAAATCCATTATTTGCACGATCTTTCCTCGGAGTCCATTTTAACCAAATTGCAAAAATGAAGAACTCGCCGCCGCACAGAGGAGTGAAATCGCAGGAAACTATAACGAATTTTGTCATAAATAGGAGGTTTCATATCATTCAGCTAAGTATAAAATCAGGATGCACTCATTAATATGAGAGAAGTTTTTTCCTCTCTCATAAACTCTTCAATATTGAATTATATTAAAAAATCTTTACTGCTACCTCCTATATTTTGCATACATTTCTGGAAATTTAAGTCTTCAGTTGTTTACATCTCCACATTAAATTATCACTGAATACAAATATTAATGATTAATTTGCCACCATTTCCATGCATCATTTTTATCTTTCTATTGAAAATTTAAAGTCATAATCGAATGTTCGTTCGTTCAACAAAGTGATGGCAAAACTTGTGGTAGAATGTTTTTTTTTTTTTTTATTTTATCATTGTCAACTGTTTTGTAGAACATTGGTAAACTACAAAGTGCGGGAATTTCATTTTATGCTGACACATGTGGAGGTAACGATAACCATCAACGACGAACGATATGATGTCCTTCCTTTATCAGTGTCACAGTTATGAAGCAAATGAATCGTAACGCTTCACAACAGATGCAGATGTTTTAAGGTATTCAATCTTCAGAATATAAAAACAAGTAAAAAAGTATCAGTCGGCTTTGCCGACAGAGATAGTTTCAATTCACATAGGCTGAGTATGTGAATTGAAACTTTCATCTTCGGACAGATCGAATGTATTTAGGGTCTTTACATAATTTTGTGGCGGAAGTTGTGGACCGGTATGGACCATCTTCGAACTGAAACTAAGTTTGGACAAAATATGACGAAGGCAAAATATTTTCGGTAGATATCGCGCCCACTAGTCATTTCAGTGGGTCATCGTAAAACTTTTTGACCAGTATGCCAGGAAGCATGGACCTGTCCACGGAGAACATAATATCGCTGTAATTAGGTGCACATTGGTGCAGGTGCACGTAATTGGTATACATTTCCAAGGGCTCTTCGAACAGACCCTAAACTGCACTTAGACACAAATGTTGAACTTTTGTGGGGGAGGAACACTAAGGGGAGGACCGATATGGGCCATTTTAGAAATTAAAAGTTAGAAGTTATTTTAAGTTAACCTATATTAGGACAAAATATTAGGAGATCCAAAGTTTGGACCAAATTGGTTGCCCCGTTCAAGAGATATCGTGCATACCATTTTAGGGAAATTTTTTAAATTTTGGAATATAAGGGTGAGGTTCCGGAAGTTGCGGACCGGTATGGCCCATCTTCGAACTGAAACTAAGTTTGGACAAAATATGACGAAGGCCAAAGTTTGGACCAAATCGGTTGGTCAGTTCTCCAGCCACTATATGTGGTGTCATACACCTTTCGTGCTGTTTTCGTAATTGAGGCAGTGAATGCAAGTTCGTAATTGAGGCAGCGGATGCAAGTTGCTTCAACAAAAATCAAAGTAAATCGAGAGCAGGTCTTGAAGTGAACTTATCCGAAATTTTGTGTGGGAGGTACCCGAACGAGCTGGCAAATATAGTCCATATTCGAACCTGATCTATATCTGCTAGATATATTAGGATGTGTAAAGTATGGATCGAATCGGTCACTCCTTCAAGAGTTATCGTGCGCACAATTTTTCCGAACATGTTTGAACTTTAGTGGGGGAGGTACCTGAAGGAGGGAACCCGATATGGCTCATCTTCGAACTTAAACTAAACTTTGGACAAAATAATACTAACGCCAAATTTTGGACCAAATCGGTTTATCCGCTCCAGAGTTATCGTACGCACCAGCCAGCCAGACAGACGGACATTGCTAAATCGACTCCAAATTGTCTGAAATGGATTTCGTCCAAACATACTTGGGGTTTAAAACCATTATTTCGTCGAGGCACATTTTGCCCGTATGAAAGTGTATATACCATCGTTAGCATAAATGCTGATGTATAAAAACGCCGTTATCTTCTACCACAGGCTACAAGACAAATTGTGATGATACCAATGACCGAATATTTCAACCGACTGCAATCTTTCATACACGCAAAAAAAACGGCCTCTCTAACATATGTCCCAAACATATTTTGCAGCAAACATATATATGTTTGCAACAGTCCCAAACATAATATATGTTTGGGTCTGCAAACAAATATATGTTTGGGTGGAAACAAATATATGTTTGGGTGCAAAGATATTTATGTTTGGGTGCAAAGATATATATGTTTGGGTGCAAACAAAGATATGTTTGGGTGGAAACAATTTTATGTTTGGGTGCAAACATTTTATATGTTTGGGTGCAAAGAAATACAAACGCAAAAGCCACAAAAAAAAACAAACACATGCACCAGTGGGCGCTTACTGAGAGCGAGGGGGCGTAAAATTCAATGTAAAACACTTTAAAATGTGTGCTCACTTGCTCTCAGTAAGAACTCACTGGCTATCTCTATACCCTGCCAGCAATTGGAAGTGAGTTTTATCTAATTTTATAAATGAGGATCTTTTTGGTGTCTAATTTTCTGTAAAAATGCGACATTTGTCTAATATACAATAACAATTGCATTGTTATCCCATTTGTATCGTATCCAGTCACCATTTAGAAATAAATACGATAGACAAATAACAACAATAACATATGTATCTAAAAATAAATGTAAGCTATCTCATTTATATCCCAATGAAGGATGGAAATTAGATAGACATATCTATTTTCCATCCTTTATTTGGATACAAATTAGACAGCTTACATTTATTTTTAGAATTGTTGTAAGTTGAACAAATAAGACTTTTGTACACAGATGGTTATATACGCAGTTGGTGCAATGGTAAGCATGCTCGCTTTGCAATGTGAATGCCCGGGGTTCGATTACCAGGTCAGGCGACATCACATTTTTCAAATGACAAAATTAATATAAGCTACAATTCCTGAAACAATTATAAAAATATAATGCATTAAATTAAATAATAAAAAACCAAAAAGTTAAAAATAACCCAAACAAAGGATTAACGACACAACAACAACAATAAAACAAAACATAAAATAAAAAGGAATTAAATTAAGTTAAAAAGAAAATCAAAATAAAATTTTGTTCTTTTTTATTTATTATTATTTTTATCAAGTTTTTAGCTACATTAATGTTTTATAGTTAAAAAAAAGATTTGTCATTAAAAAAATGTCGACTGGCCTGGGAATCGAACCCGGGCATTCAGATTGCAAAGCGAGCATGCTTACCACTGCTCCACCGATATTATTATTAATAAGTGTCCATTTAGACACTCAAAAAAGTATCTAATGAGTGGAACAGTTCTTCCCGAGAGCTTTATCTTTTTGGATAAGAATGCGACTATCGCATTCGTTTGTGCAATCTAATTGAAGTGACTCATTGGACAATAAACAGATAGCAAATGTTGGCAGGGATAGTAATCACAAATGTTATGTTTTTTTATTGAAAGGCAAAAGAACAACAAACACATAGGTACATACAAAATTCCAAAGAAATACATAACACACTTTAACAAAAGAAAAACTGATTGAAATAATTTGTAAATAAAATAAAACTTTTTAAAATAACACTTTTAAAAATAAAACAATATATAGAAACGTCGTTGAACGCTTGTCCTTAGTTGTGAAATAAAACAAATTGTCCTCATAGTTGAAATCATCAGCGGGGAATCGGCATCTAGAATCAAATGATTATGTAATGTAATAAATAAATATGGATATGCCATATTTCAAATATACATAAGTATGTATGTAATTACCAATATTAAATGCGATTTCTTCCTTGTCCAATAAAATAATTCCATTCAACTTTCCGATTCAATTATAAAATGTATTAGGCATTTAATTTACTAAAAAGCACAATTTCTTTAAGAAAACACAAAACACTGATTTATTCACTCACTTTACCGTCTTGACTCTACAAAGGCAACTAAAACACTGAAGAAAGAAAAAAATATAATTCATATCATTTCTTCTTTTCTTCTTGGTTAACAACAACAAAACAAGAAACACACGAATTTGACGCATACATGGCAGCAAAGCCCCCTTCTTTGCTTCTACGTCTTCTATTATACAATACACACAACTCTTTATTATAAAACAACATTCCACAGCCGCGAGAGCACTGTTATTACTCTCGTTGACAAACATCCTCTCTCCACCCATTAAAAAAATGTTCTAACATAAAAAATATGTTTTACCCAAACATATCGAATTGATATATGTTACAAAATGTTGCAAACATATATTTGTTTGGACCCAAACATATTATGTTTGGATCCAAACATATATTTGTTTGCAACCGGTCCCAAACATTTGGATCCAAACATATTTCTAACATAAATTTTTCTGCGTGTATGACAGAAGTCTCTTTAGAGCGGTGTGTGGGAAAAAGTTTTGTATAAAAGTTAAAAAGTGATGTGACCATGGCTAACTCAATTTTCTTAATTATCTGCTATTTCTACGACCCTAATAATAAAATCCACGAATTAATTCATTCCTTCATGCAACTGTTCTGATGAATGGATTTTAAATAGTCAACGAAAACAAGTGCTTTCTACAAACATCAACACAAACTTACACACTCATAAATAAGTAGGTATCTGCGTGTTTTTGCGGCTATAGTTTATCGCATCGTAATGTATACTCTTGAAAACCCAATGAATTCTGCTGACTTTTGACAAAGTTTTATAGTCAAAGATGATATGGAATTAATGCAAAGAAGAACGATAATCATGTTGCCGCTTTTTGTTTTGTACATTATCCCGATAACGATGACAATGATGATGTATTGATGGCTGGCTGGTGGCTTGGCTTGATTTTAGTTCATGATATGTGAAAGAGAAGCATTACAAAGCCAACCAACAGGGTTAAGTAGATTTTAAAGTCATCAACTATTCATAGATGTTTTGTGAGTCAAATTCATTTTGAAAATAGTTCAAATGACAAATTAAATGTGTCGTCAAATTTGTCGTATAGCTTAGCTCCCTGGTTAAATTGGGGAGAAATAGGGAAAAATAGAGCGGACTATAGAAAACAGTTTAGTTCCTTAAATTAGTTGGAACTGTGTATTTATATTTAAATCATTTTGGGCGTTATTATTGTGGAGTCTAAATCTCTGGACGTTAGAATACTCTGCTTTCCAATATTGGCATTAAAATCGCAAAAAAAAAAAAAAATTCAAAGTCATAAGATGAGACCAATTTTGAAAAAAAACTATATTTTATCCGAATTGTCGATAGTTTCTCATCTACCGGGATGAATCTAGAGAAACCCAGTTCATCGAATCTACAACATCAATGAAGAACTCATGTCTTGTTGCATAACTTGTATGTACATTCTCCCGTTCCAACACGCAGATCCAACAATATTCGAAGAGCAAAATATGTATTGTAAAGATATTGTTAAATTCCAAATGTAGTATTGTGATTCCAACAACTGGGTTTTGTTAAATCCAAAAATTGTTTTTGTCAACTGGACAATAGTTCTCTGTTTTCTTCGACAATTTTTTCTCTTCTCTCGCTATTCGATGCCGTGTTGAAAAAACAATTATGGTGAGTTTTGTTTGTATGACATGATGCCTTTATCTTTGTTTTGGTGTGTATGCATACCCAACAAGGAGACTCTTGTTTTTATTTGTTTCTGTTTTGTTTCATTCTTCTATCTTCATTGTGCTTTGAGGTTTGGTGTTATACCGGAGTTTGTTATGGTGTTTAGTTATTCCTTATGTTGTGGTGGGTGTTTGTTGCTTTTTGTTTGGCTTTGTTGTGAGCCAATGCAGCAAACCATGTATTGTGTTCATTAATGATTGCAATATTATACGCGACATTTATATCCAAGTTTTGCGAAAAGTGTATATGAGAAGTATATACACTCAAATCAAAAATTTCTGGGCTGGTTTTCTGGGTTGACAATACTTTTTGTAAACAAAATTAGATTATGATAGTTCCTACAATCGGTATTGTTAACGATTTTTACAATATTGCGGAAATTCGAAAGTTGTTTTTGTTTTCTATGTTTGGACCAGAAGATGGTATTTTTGGATTTGGATTACAATGTTTAAACAAAACAAATACATTTTTGGAACCAAAACAGATATTTTTGTTCCAACAAAAGCGAAAAATATTTTTTCTCTGCGTGAACGCAATTTCTGTAAGGCAGTGTTTTGTCACCCGATTGTGTTTTGTCAGATCTTCTCTAATAGATGGAAACCACTTGTGAAATGACCGCACTGGGGCAGAGTTGTTTGATCACCTGCCTCTGGATGCCTTAAAAAGACAAATATAGACCAAGGAAAAATGTAAAAAATTACGGTGCAAGGCGTAAATATTCCATTACCGGCGGAGACCAGTGATCTGCCTGCGAGTCATACCTTGTCACACACCATGGCTTATGGGGTCGAAGGTACTGCATCAATCACTCAACCTAAAGGAAAAAGTGGAGAATAAGGAGGAGGCAGCGTAGCTTAGGAAGAGATTTAACTTGACCTAACTATCAGAGACTGGGAGATACCTTGACTCCGAATCCGACAGCGGCAGCAAACTAAACACCACCTGCAGGATGTTTCAAAGGAGATCAATAAAATCCCCTGAAAACACACCATCGCTAAACCTTTCAAGAAGAAAAAGAGCTTCCCAACTTCAAATGTCCCGAGCAAACCATATCAAGACATATGCAGACGAGAAGGCGACAAAGTGAGCTCGGACATGAAGAGGGCGAGCCTACCACAAATTCCACTGGCCGTGGAAGGAGGTCCGCTGCTGCAATTTTCTTACGCCATGATGGCCAAAACGCATTACAGGGATGAGCTGTGTTATGGCACCAGGAAGCCATACAGAATATGGTAAACAACAAACTACTGGACCACAACTTGTAAGGGCGTGGACCAATAAAAATAATCAGCAGTGACCTAAAAGGGGACCTCCTGATGGACAAGAGGCTGTTGGAGGACCCATTGGATTGAAACGTCATGACCACTAAGTTCTTGTTTTTTTCAGTTTTACTGTTGCTTCGGAGTAATTCGGAAGCGTATATTTCCTAATCTGGACAATTTACGCCCCTCGACTTCGTAGATAGTCTTTTCTAGAATGATCGATGTCAAATCAAACGATTCGTTATTATTAGCCGTTGCTCTGATCAATATTGTCTGAAATGAGATGATCATCGTGTAACAATCAATGACACTGTTACACCCAATGGGATCAGCCCTTGGGAAGATGGACAAAATTAAACTGGTGAGTAATGACGATATTTCTTACCTGACTAAAGGTAAACTCGAGACGAGGCGCACGTTTGAGGTCTTTGTAAAACAAAATAAGGCTTTGGAAGTGAAGAGATAGGAAGTCTTTCACAGGGAGGAGAAGAAAAGATTACACTCACTTTGGCATTCTGACAAAGGCAAAGGACATAGCGTATTACGTCCTAACTTCAGTACAATTCAAACTTGAAAGGCCCAGGATTGGTAAAGGAGTAGATGCCAAACATACAGCCAGAAACCCGAGCAACCTACAAGAGGGAACCGACCCGATCTGCGACTCCCAAGCCCATTGTAGGAGAATCCATGATCCAGGAAATCAAAATTAACTTCCATTGAAGTGAAACGACATTGCACTAAGCTCTTGTTTCCGTTCTACTAGTGATTCGGAGTAATTCGGAAGCATATATTTTCTAATCTGGACAATATAAGCCCTCTCGATTTGTTAGATAGTCTTTTCCAGAATGATCGATGTCTAATTAAACGATTCTTTAGTATTACAGCTAATGACGTCTACTCCATTCTACAGAACTGACTTGCCTAGCCGTATGTTGCTGTGATCAAATTTGTCTGAGATGAGGGTATCCCTGAGCAATCAATGATACTGTTACACCCATTGGGATCAGCCCTTGGAAAGGTGGAAAAATGAAACTGGTGATAAGGACGAAATCTCTTACCTGACCAAAGCGGCGGTAAATGCCAAGAGGTATGACTGCAAACCTGAGACGGAGAACCTGTTTGAGGTCTTTAGGAAACGAAACAAGGATTTGAAAGTGAAGAAATATCAAGTCTTTCACAGCGAGGAGAAATAAAATGACACTCTCTTTGTGGTGGAACGTGACGATCTCTCAATGGACATTCTGACAAGGGTATGGGGTATTATGCTTTGGTGATTGATTATGACCAATTAAAACTTGAAAGTCCAAGTATTGATGAGAAAGAGGATGCCAAAAAGACAGCCAGAAGGCAAAGTCCCCGAGCAACACACAAGAGCCGAGACGATCAGCGAATCCCAAGAAGCTCACTGTTAGAGGATCAATGATCAAGGACATCAAAATGAACTTCCCCTTGGAGTGAAACGACAGGTGTTCCGCAGCAACAACCTTTTAAAGTTGCACTAAGCTCTTGTTGTTTCAGTTCTACTGGAGCTTCGGAATAATTCAAAAGCTATATTTCCTAATCTGGACAATATAACCCTCTCGACTTTTTTATATAGTCTTTTCTAGAATGATCGATGGCAAATCAAACGTTGCTCTGATCATTATCGTCTGAGATGAGAATATCCTCATATATCCCTGAGATGACCAACGTGTAGCAACCAATGACACTGTTACACCCATTGGGATCAGCCCTGTCAACTATCACACAGCATTGTCAATATGTTAAGAGTAAGACGAGCAATAATCAAGAGAAGAAATGGGCTTCCTTCGTTTCAAACTTTCTCACAAACTTGAGGTGCGTTTTTATCAGCTTAAATTCCCTTACACTGATGGTTTTGTGGGTTGTATGTACGGAATAATGCTCTTCAATACGATTTTTTGTCCATTTCTTCCTTTGTTCTTGACATTTTTAGAGATGAAAGGTTCCGAAAACCATCCGTCCATTCACGGCTCAACCTGAAGATACACTGGATTTTTTATCAACCAATGCATAACTGCTGGCCCTTACACTATCCCCAACCTGCTAAAGTGCGTGTGCTAACTCACTCACCTACGTTTCCCAGAAAGTTGACATGCTTCCTTACAAAAATATATCATAACAACTTCTACGACCCTAGAAAGGGTGAATCAAATTAAGCTTTGCTATATAACTTTTTTCTATTCTCTGTTGTTTTTACAATATTCTACAGCTACACATATTATTTCAACACTAGAATCTCACACTTCATTACAAAATTCCCCTGTCATGAAAATTTTAGAATGTGCGGTATGCTGCTTGTGTATTTCAATTTATTTAGAACTTTTGAGAAATTTTTGATTCGGGAAGGTGGAAAAATTAAACTGAAGAAAAGAGACAACCAGAAGGCCAAATCCCCGAGCAACACACAAGAGGGAGCCGAGTCGATCAGCGAATCCCAAAGATTCCTAAAGATTCTGTATTACTACAGATAAAGAATACTCCTTTTTACAGAGCTGACTTGCCGAGCCGTACGTTGATCTGATCCTTATCGTCTGAGATGAGAATATCCTCATATATCCCTGAGATGAGCAACGTGTAGCAAACAATGACACTGTTACACCCATTGGGATCAGCGTTGTCAATTATCATACATCATTGTCAATATGTTAAAAGTAAGACGAGCAATATTCAAGAGAAGAAATGGGCATCCCACTCACCCTGCTATCGGCCTTCAAAGTGATCGACGCATTCACATACCCATCATTGTTGCGTCCGCTCGCGTTTGCATCTTTGTCGGATGGTTTATCTCTGCCCATCGTCTGTCTCACTCCTATCATCCTATAAGGGGTTTTTAAGGGAGGAAGCTGAGAAGAAGTCTCGAAAGGGGTCACTCCTGCACTTGAAGGAAGAATTTTGCTGAAAAGTATTCTCCCTTAACTAGGTGATGGTTTTTGTGGGTTGTATGTACGGAATAATGCTCTTCAGTACGATTTTTTTTGTCCATTTCTTCCTTTGTTCTTGGCATTTTTAGAGATGAAAGGTGCCGCAAACCATCCGTCCATTTACGACTCAACCTGAAGATACACTGGATTTTTTATCGACCAATGCATAACTGCTGGCCCTTACACTATCCGCAACCTGCGATAGTGCGTGTGCTAACTCACTCACCTACGTTTACCCGAAAGTTGACATGCTTCCTTACAAAAATATATCATAACAACTTCTACGACCCTAGAAAGGGTGAATCAAATTAAGCTTTGTTATACAACTTTTTTCTATTCTCTGTTGTTTTTACAATATTCTACAGCTACACATATTATTTCAGCACTAGAATCTCACACTTCATTACAAAATTCCCCTGTCATGAAAATGTTAGAATGTGCGGTATGCTGCTTGTGTATTTCAATTTATTTAGAACTTTTGAGAAATTTTAATGGCAGCTTATGTAGGATCTGCAATTTTATGTAAATTTAATTTAATTTCTATTTTCACATAAATTCAAAATGTTTACCGTATTGTAAATACGGGGGGCTTTTAAAGGTGTTAAGGAAATGCCATCGATGGTTGATGAGAGATTGTGTGTGCCTGTGTGTGTGTGAGTGTCACTATAATGCGTGTAAGTCACCTGAGTATTTTGTAAATACTGCCTCGTAAATTGTCTATTACACCAATGGATATTATCCAATTTATATGTGTAGTCAGCATAATTTCAGCTAATCATCAAGAGTATCAGAGCTGTGTGTAGCAGTGCCATGACAGGAGGCAATATCATCGACCACAGAGTCAATGGTTTGACAATCACCAAAGCATTTAGTGAACACTCTAATTATGGATATGGGCCATATTTGCCTCCCCCGTTATGCATAATTAGCAGATTGCAGGCAGGCAGTCAGGTTTAGCTTAGTCCAGTGGACAACCATTACATCAGCTCGAGAGCTGCACTTTCCTACGAAAATGCTGTTTGGTTATTCACCACTACTACCAACTAACAAACAACCGGCCAACCAACCGACCAGCTAACCAAACCCTTTGAGTCATTATAATTTCAACTACATTTAGTAAATTGTTTAATATAAAACGCTTTTTCCAATCAACAAAATTATCCGTTACTATTACCTGAGATTTTAGATTATCTCTCTAACCAAGCCACCCATTGCCATTTTGGTGGGTTAGATTGTGGCAGTACCAAACGTTTCACGTTTTGAAATGTTAGACGTTCATGAATATCCATTTTCATTTAAAATACATGCCTATGGGTTTTCGATGAAGAGGGTGGGATGTTTTCGGCACACTGGCTGACAACTGGTTAAACTGAATACGTTGGATGTCGCTTGTCGCCGCCACCCCGAGTGATTATTTTTCGTTGTTTTATTCTTGCGATGACTACACTTGTGTGAGTGCTTTTGCGTGTAATCCAATGTTGCGGACAGAGTTTGCCAGCTGAACAGGTATTAGTAGGCTTATTTGCGCTTTTCTTATACACCAAAAGAAAATAAAGGATGCATTGCGAGAGATTATATTGTATTGAGTTAAAGGCGATATTTAATTTTCAAAACGTTCAGAAGAATCTAACCGGACTAAAAATAGACCGTCTACTAAAGTTCAGGATAGAAATAGTCAGCAATAAAATACAAAAAAAACCATAAGATATGTTCGTGAAATATGAAATACCAAGGCATTTTGACCCTTTCTTTAAAGCATGGTCGAGCTTCTTTGCTTAGACCGTATAGCAGTGTTCACCAGCGAGCCCGTGCTGAGAGCAACTGAGCATACATTACCGTGTGTTTTGGATTGAAAGTTACGATAATTTGCTCTCAGTAGCAGCTCGCTGGTGAACACTGCCGTATAGTGAGGGCGCCCACTGAGTTGTTTTTGCATTTGCTTCTCTCTCTCACGTACAGTGTAAATGAATGAAAACAAACAAAAACATAATGTGGTTGTTGCTTTTTTCACTCATACGTTCATACATGTCTTCGCTTTGGCTGTATTTCTGTGGTCGTCGCTGCTTTAAAGCAAAGACGGGCTTCTTTGCAAAGAAGTATAGTGAGGGCGCCCACTGAGTTGTTTTTGCATTTGCTTCTCTCTCACTTACTGTGTACGTGAATAAAAACAAGCGATAAACATCATGTGGTTTTTTTTTAAACAATACATAAACACATACTAAAACATTGATGGAAATGCTTGGGCGACGCTGCTTTAAAGATATGAGCATCTCGGTTTCTTAGTCAGATTATACTGATAAAGAGATAATAAACTTGTATATTCCTCCGAAAATATTACGGAAGGTTAACCTAATTCACCTATTCCAAGGGGATAGTATTGTTACGAATGTAAATGGTTAATTTAAAAAATAAAATAAGCATTTAGTTTGTTTGTATCAGTTTTGCAACAACAATTGTATGGAGTATATTGCAATCATGAAATTATTGCTTAGTCTTAATTTACACTCTTTACGTAGCTATATTGTGTTTGTAATCTCTCTCAATGTTTGACTATTCAATTATTCTTTTATATTGTGACGTCATTGTAACCCCTCTTACTCCCTCGTAATTATTACAGCTGATGCATTGTTTACATTAATTCGTCTGTTTGTATACGAGTATGTGTGTATGTGCATCTGGATCTCGTTTGAACATTGGAGATCTGGAGGGATCTGGAATAGTCTATGCATACGCAAGCGGATATAAATACGGGTGTGTGAATTATATCGTAACTTGTAATCATCGCTTAGTAAAGAAGTAACCTGCTTCCAAAAATTAATCGGTTCTTCAATATTGATTTCGGAACCAGTGTCTTGGATAAAGTGTTATAAGGTTCAAAAATCCAGAGATATTGATGGTTATATTGCAAAAAAAAAAAAAAACAAGTAGAAAATAATTGGAAAATATGGGGAAGCAATCCTTCCTTGCCATAACCTCTGAAGTTATAAAATTGGATTTTAAAAATGGTGGGATTTAGTGGCGATTTAAAGAGTAACCTATTTTGTCTTATTTATTTCAAAAATAATATGTTTTTTTCTCCCCATAATACCGTCAATATCTTTGGATTTAGCAACCTTGTGAACACTTCATCCAATACATTAGTTCCGAGTTTAATATTGAAAACACGATTAATTTTTGGAAGTAGCCAGGATCTACAAGATTTTTTAAATATTTTTTTTTTTACCTCTGTTCTTGATTTTTCATACTTCCAAACTGTCAATTTGTGACTGCAGGGAACCTCAAATGTCAAATTACGGATAGTTCAAGATACCGAAAATCGGGAGGTACAGTTATATGGGGGCTACACCAAAACATGGGTTTATATTTACAATTTTTGTTTGGGAAAATCGGGAGGTTTTGGGCTACACCAAAAAATGGGTTTATATTTAAAATGTTTGGTTGGGAGAATTCGTGACTGCAGAGAACCACAAATGTCAAATTTGGGGTAGTTTCGTCAAAAAATGTAGCCAAAGCCCTCAAAATACAGAAAATCGAGAATATGTGGCCTATACCATAACATGGTCCTATATAAACAACTTTTGGTGTTGTAGTGTTGTGACCAATAGGAACTTCAAATGTCAAATTACAGCAAGTTTGGTCAAGAAATACAGCTAAAATTCTCCAAATACCGAAAATCGAAAGGTACGCTTAGATGGGTCCTATACCAAAAAGTGTCTATACCTACCAAAAAAGGTTTTGTGAACTATATTGAAAATATTTAGTGAAATAGTTTTCGACCACTGGGAATCTTGAATGCCAAATATCGGCTAGTTCCGTCAAACAATGTAGCTAAAACCCTTAAAATACCGAAAATCGGGGCTATACCAAAACATGGGCCTATGTTGATGATTTTTGGTTGAAAAGTTCCGTGACCAATGGGATCCTCAAACATCAAATTATACCTAGTTTGGAGAAAAGTTGTGGCTAAAATCCTCAAAATACCGCAAATCGGGAGGTACCGTTATATGTTGGCTATACCAAATTATGAACCTGTGTTGACGATTTCTTGTGGGAAACTTTCATGATAATCTCAAATGACAAAGAACAGCTAGTTCGGTTAATAACACTGTGCAACATTTTTAAGGTGATCTTGTGCAAACAATTCGAACTGAGGATTTTTTGAAAGTACAGACTCAAATGACAAGAAACCCTAGTTGGGTTTTGTTGTGTCATATCCAGCTCGGATTTTATGGCCCCATCTAAACATGGTTTAATATTGAGTTTTTAAAAAAATTCGGGGCTATATCTCTGAAACCAATGCGAATCTTCTTCTGACCTCTGAAGCAAATTTGTAGATAAGGACAAGATTAAAATATTTGGAGAAATAATGAACTCGAAAAACTACATTTATTGCCTCAAATTTCAAAATACATATATGCAAAAATTCCACAATTTTTATACATTTCGCACCGTATCTCCAAAACCGTTAATTTTTTCTGAATATTTTCTTTTGGAAAACTATTCCCCGGAATGTAATACACAACTCCTCAGAACATATCATTGTTGTAAAATGCCTCTATGCCGTCGTTTTCAGTATATTTTTCAACGACTATTTAATAAAAATGTCAATAATGTAGTGAAATCCGAAATGCGAGAATAAACTGTTGGTGTGAACTGTGTTTAAAATACGTGTAGTAAAAGATATGATGCAAAATACCGATGAAACAACATGAAGTAATGTTCTAAAGAATTGTGGAGAACTTTATTTGGAAGATTTTTGCAAAAGGTTACTTGGTTCAACTCCCAATAGTTTAGCCGATACTGGCCAGAATTTCAGCAATTATGTAAAATTTTCTATATTTTATAGATTTTGATGCCCTAATGGACTTTTTCTTATGTGGTTTTTGCAAAAGATAAGTTCTACTGGTTTGGGGCTACAACATTGCTAAAGACAGCAAGGCAAAATTACTATTCGTTTCTGAGATAAAGGCCTGATAAATGCAAAAAAGTATAGATTTAGCCCGGTTTAGATGAGGCCATAAAATCCGAACTGGATCTGACAGGACAAAACCCTACTAGGGTTTTTGTAGTCTAAATATGTACTTTCAAAAAAATGCATACTAGAAGTTGTTTGCATTTTCAGTGTTGCATAGTGTAATTGTAGCTAAAATCCTCAAAATACCGAAAATCGGGAGGTACCGTTATTTGGGGGCTATACCACACCATGAACCTGTAATGACAGTTTTTGGTGGAAAACTTTCATGATCACTGATAACCTCAAATGTCAAAGTACAGCTAGTTCGGTTACAAATTGTAGCTAAAATCCTCAAAATACCGAAAATCTGGAGGTACTGCTACATGGGGGCTATACTTAAATGTGGACCTATATCCGTAATTGTTGAACATAAGTTATTTGGTCACTAGGAACCCTAGATGTGGACAGCACGACAATAGCGCAATTATACATATGTGTTGGCGTTACACAGTGGGAAAAAATACAGATCTAGCGTGCAGAAAATAAAAGTCGATGTTTTTTTGTATGTTTATCCAAAATTATGATAAAAATAGCTATAGATTGACAATTTTACTTAATTTATTGATTTATTTGGCCGATTTGTATTATTTGTATATTTTTTGATATAACTCCCATTGGGCGGTGCCTCCCGATATACGTAATTTTAAAGATTTTAGCCGCATTATCCAGCTGAAATGGGGGTATAAAATTGGGGGTATAAAATATTCCGACAGAGAATTGTGGGTACAGGTCTATTTTTGATATAGCCCCATAGGAAAGTAACGCCCGATTTTGGTAGTTGAAATGGCTGAAATTTGGCATTTAGTCTTTGTTGGGGGTATAAGATATTCCGATAGAAAATTGTCGGTACAGGTCCACTTTTTGATAAATCCCCCATAGAAAGGCACCCCCCAATTTTCGGTATTTTTAAAATTTCACCCACATCATCCAAACGAAATAGCTGAAATCTGATTTGAATGTACATAATTTATAGTGGAGGGTGCAATAAGAGTTCAAAATCACCCCATTCTGCACCTCTGGGTAATAAAAACTTGTATTTAACTGTTTGGAGACCCATCACTGCATTAATTTTTCTACTTCCATCCGTATTGTTGGAACCGTAGGACATACTTTTTAATTTTCTAATTTCTTATTTGCTATGCCAAGTGATAGTTGCCTTATTTATCAAAATGTTTCCCATAATCGTAGTTTTATTTGAACTAAACTTAAAAAGAAACTTAGTTCCCGAATTGGAATATTTCCTATAAATTGGTATAAAACCAAAAGTCGCAGGAAGTCACAGGAAAAAATTTAATACATTATTATAGACAAAATACATAAAAAATTAAGAAAAAATTAAAGCTAAACTCGACTTATTTCCATACTAAAGAATTCTCACGTCTATCGCAATTTTACAGCTAAAAAAGGTCATCGTTAACATTGTAAAAATATCAATTTTAAATGTACCGTTATTCCGTTATGACTAACTTTTTCTATCTATTACATATGTAATTGAATACAGTCAATACTTTAGTTCAATACAGTTCAATACTGTACTAGCGTTTCACAGTTTCTTTCGAGTCCATTTTTTGATTTTCTGCACGCTATATCGGTATTTTTTCCCACTGTGCATTAGTTGTGGAACAGGGAGTTGCCGGTGGGATCTTATCTTCAGACTGTTGTAACCCCCACCATTCCTGTACCCCACCCCTTCCAGACGGTGTTGAGATTATTACATATGCCGTCCCGAACATTCACTGACGACAATTGAAAATGGCTGAACCCCGATTTGATTGATCTTACTACGACTTTCCTGCAGAATGTGCCTGGTTGATGGTAACAGCATTCCGGCAACAAACTAGACCAAATAGGGGCCTAGCTGAGATGCAGGCACTTGGGCGCAGATAATGAAACCTTGTTGAGGTGGTAAGGTAAGCAGCACCAGTGTGGTCCTCGAATTCAAGAGCAACGCGATGGAAAACATGAGATATGCAATAGGGCGCCTCCTCATGTTATCATCTGCATGAGAAGACAAAGGTTCTTCCAGTAAACTACCAAAATGGCATGCTATCGTTGAAGTAATTGCTCTGGTGTTACCGTATGGCGGATAGGAATCCCTCACCAAGGCATGTTAAGAGGGATCTTCATTATCTAGAGTGAGAGGTTCAACGTTGCAAAAGGGAGTCTCCAGATCATCAAGGCTATCAAGCCTAAACAAATAAGGTGTGAATGCGATCCTCGGTATACATCTACCGTAGCTGAGGAACGTCAGCGGCCAAGACAAACAAGATTAGTTTTGACTCAACTACCTTGGCATTCTGCAGCCGTCTAAATTCCTATAGGGCAAGAATTGATCATGCGAAAATTCCACCCAGCATGCAGCATAGGACCGTGCTACACACTACAACTTTTCAACTCCCTGCCAATTCTACTCGAAGTAGCACCCACATTCCTTGATCTGGAGATAGATCCAGAGCCAGATTAAGCAGGGAAACGAACTAACAAACATATCATATGCTGTTACAACAATAACAACATAAATGCGAATTGCAGCCAATCACCTCCATACCCAGTGGTGTTGAGACAATAACTACCAAGTCAAAACCACTGAAAACTTTTCGCTTAGAAGGCGTATCACAGCGAAGTTGAACCAACTTTAAATGGAAGGTGTTAACACCTGAAAAGTTTTTGCGGATTCTGAAACTATAGTGTTCACAGATGAGAAAAATAAAAAAAAAATCGCCGGAGCGCTTTTAAATTAAATCTCGGTCATAGTTCAAATTTTAGAGTTTTTTAGGTTTCCACGATTTTGCTTGGAAACCGCAAGTCCTATTGAAATGAATTAGAGAAAATGTTGTATCTGTGAAAATTCTCTACAAGATTGTCCTTTATGATATTTTTGTAGGTTTTACCATTTTTGAGATATAGAAGTTCAAATTGTGACAATGCACAGACTGTATCGCCTCATTATAAAGCAATGTCGTGTACGGTAAGCCTTAACTAACTTTAAATGAAAAACGCTTACACCTGTCAAGTTTTTTGCGGATTCTGAAACAGCAATGTACGTAGATGAGAAAAATCTAAAAACAAGAAAAAAAATCGACGTCAAAGTTCACATTTTTAGGTTTATTTTAGGTTTTCGCAATTTTGCTTGAAATCCGCAAGTCCTATCAAAATGGGGCTGAAGAAAATGTTGTAGCTGTGAAAATTCTCTATTGGATTGATCTTCATGATTTGTTCCCAGGTTTTACCATTTTTGAGATATAGAGGTTCCGGTCACATTTTTAGGTTTTTTTAGGTTTTCACGATTTTCCTTGAAAATGGCAAGTCTCACGAAGTTGGACTAGAGTTTGGGCTTGTATGGCAACAAAGAGTGTTGAAATTTTTGTTTTTATAAAAGAAAACATAGTCAAGACATTGTTAACAATGATTCTAAAAACTATTTTTAAATAAAAGTGCCAAAACTATTGTTCTATGCCCTGATTTGTTGCTCCATCACCTTCATAATCTCTGTTCTCATGTTCTCAGGCATTCTCCTTCATATTTCTTGAGTGTACATTTTTCCAGAGCCTATCTATGCAATTTACATAATTTTATGGGTATACATATGTGTGCTCGCACACACAACAACATCCACTACGCCCTTGGACATGGCAGTTGAATGTGCGTGTGCAACCAAAATTTTCCGACATTTTCAAATATTCACCCAAATATCTGGCAATGCTATTTGAATTTAGTTATCAATTTGCATCAAAATGATTTCATTATGCAGAGAGTCAGTCAGTCAGTCAGGCGATTGTAGCTGCTGCTAATTTTTTGGGTAACATTCTTAAATAGATTAATATTATTTTTTGTGCATTTTAATAAAACAATGTTTGGCATATAATTTGTATATACATATGTATTTGTGTGTGTGGCTGCGAATTTAATTAAATTTAAAATAAATTTGTAAAATGTGTAAAATATTTGTTTTATATTGGTTGGCTATGTGTGAAATGTTGCAACATACAAACAATTAAATAAACTATTCATAAATATTATTTGCACTGAAGAATACACACCACATTCATGCATTTGTATGTACATATGTACGTATTTATTATTATTTGTTAAATTTATTTTGTGATATGATTTTGTATTGTGAAATTATATTTACACGAGCGAAATAAAATCATAATTAATGTCATGGGATGTAAATGATTTTTATGCTGACTAACAATGCTTTAGCATAATGAAAATGTATCAAATTTAAATGGTGATCAAATTCGATTGTTCGTGTTTGGTGCATCCAATACCTCAAATTGGACGAAAATATACATAGAAGGTATTTCCAAATCTCGAGCTATTTCAATATAATTTGGCAATCGTATTTCTAGACCAAAATCCGTTACACAATCCAAATTTCATTGAAATTGGACATACATACATAGTGTGTTTGGGGCATCAAATAAAGGAAGTTAGCAGAAAATATTTATCGCCCATTAAAATATATGTTACATGGGGAATATATCCATTCCGAATCGATTCTCACCAAAAGCAATAGGCACAAATCTTGCCCCATAAAAACTAATCACGGAAAATGCTCTACAAAAACCTTAAAAATTGTAAAACATTCGTTTAAGAGCACCCTACTTAAAACAAAGACATAGAAGTGTAAAGACTGGAAAAGATGCATAATGCACAAATGTTTATGAAACAAAGTATATAAACATTTTACCAACAACAGGGGTATGTTAATCATAAAAACCCCATTAAAACGCAATTCGGCTTATACAAATTGTAGGAAAGCAAAAAAGTGGCACTCAGGATTGTATTCCATAGCAGTTTCCAGTTCATAGAATATGACCTTGGCGGCTAAAAACGCCTGAAATGGTTAGCTACTTAACATAATGTTGTTATGATGTCGTAACAACAGAGCTTAACTTCATCTATTGACAAATGTCAACAAATGACATTTCCCATCTTAGTATATTAACATCTTTGCTTAAAAGTACAAAATATGGACTTAAAATCAAGTTTAAGCCCAAATGTATGGTAAATTATTTCTTAGCAGGGTCTATGTTTTCCTCCATGGAGAAAAATCGCGAATCGCAATTGTTGTTATAATATGGTGACACGCTTTCAGCTAAAAGTTGTACCAACACTCTTCAACCGCTTATTTTGGATCATTGACTGTTGCGTGGTGTGTTTCACTGGTGCAAACAATAGCTGAGGTAATGTTCCTTAGTTTTTATGCTGAATTAAATTAACACTTCAATCTCATCACGATAATATATTTATTTTCTGTCATTATTTCTTAGTTACGCTCAGGGATGAAAACTACGCTTTTTTACATTTTTTATTAAGATGGGAAATCTACAGTTCCAATAGGCCACGCATTTCTACAGAAAAAGTAACCGGCACAATAGGACTTTTATCAATAAAATAATGCTGGGATGTAATTAATTTTTTTTACTTAAATCGCGGATATATTACTTTTAAAGCTCTAAACATGCGAAATTTAATTATTTTCTAGTCATTTTTGTTAAAATCTTTACATTTTTTAAAAAGTCGTATAACTCAATTGATTTTAATCCTCTATCAGAAGTACTGCAATCTGTCACCATGGGTTACAATGATGTCATAATTACCGGTGACTTTTACTCCAACATACTTGTTGACTCCTTTTTACTCGATAACATGCAGTCATTGGGTCTTTTTACTGCTAATCACTTCACCCCAACACATTACACACGAACTGTTAATACACTCTTAGATCTATTTTTTGTCAATAACACTCAGAATATCCTGCTTTATGACCAGATTTCTGCCCCTTGCTTTTCCAGACACGATCTCATCTTTTTAGCTTATAACTTAAATATTCAAGAGGAAGAAGTAAAAATAACTTACCGAGACTTTAAACATTTAAATCATAGAGATTTAGATCAGAGGATTTTGCAAGTAAATTGGAGTGAACTTTATTCGTTAACCTCCGTCAATGAGAAAGTCAGTTTTCTTCAGGATAACATTAATTATCTCTATAACACTACAGTCCCTATTAAAGAAAAAAGTTCTACCTCAAAAACCAAACCTTGGTTCGATTCCTTCGCTAAAACCCTCATAAGTGACAGGGACCTAGCATACTCCAGATGGAAACGCTTTAAAACAGCGGACTTGTATGAGGAATTTAGAAATGCACGCAAGAAAGTCAATCGCCATATTAATTCTAAAAAACGAGAGTTTTATGCATCAAAATTTAGTTCTGCCCTAAATTCCAAAAATAAGTGGAAAATTATACAAGACATTGGTATAGGAAAGACTAAATCCTTTAGCAGTTACAAAGGAGATTTAGATGAGCTGAACAAAGCTTTTGTGGATATACCATCTTTAACTACAGTAAACTCTTTCTACAGCAATAGTAACGAGTCTCTTACACCTAATGATTGCTTTTTCGAGTTCCGATGTTTTACAAATGAGGAAGTCATGAGGAGTTTTTCTAGAGTGAGGTCTAACGCTATTGGCCTTGACGACATGAATCCTAAATTTATACGAATACTACTTCCGCGACTTTTACCTGTTTTCACACATCTTTTTAATCATATTTTAACTACAAGCGATTATCCAGACTTGTGGAAACATGCCAAAGTAATTCCAATCCCCAAAACTAATGCTGATTTCAGGCCCATTTCAATCTTATGCTATTTATCTAAGGTATTTGAGAAAATATTACATTTACAAATTACAGAACACCTTCATCGCGAGTCTTTGCTGACAGATATGCAATCCGGCTTTCGTGCAGATCACAGCTGCATAAGTGCTCTAGTTGAAGTATCTGAATCTATTAGAAATGACATAGACGCTAACAAAGTCAGTTTCTTAGTTCTTCTAGATCACTCCAAAGCATTTGACTCTGTTGATCACTCATTTTTATGCATGAAGCTACGGAGTTTTTTTAAGTTCTCAACTACAGCTACGAACTTAATAATGTCATACCTCAGCAACAGATTACAATCCGTCTACGTTGGAAACGCGAAATCTAAACCATTACAAGTACAAAAAGGAGTACCACAAGGTTCAATAATTGGTCCCTTACCTTTCTCCTTGTATGCTAATGATTTACCTTCCCAACTGGTCCATAGCAAAATTATTATGTACGCGGATGACGTCCAAATATTCCTAAGTGATACAGTTAACAACATAAACGAATGTGTTACTAAACTCAATGAAGATCTCTCGCGAGTGTTTAAGTGGGCTTCAGCAAATGGTCTTTTGCTAAATCCCAAAAAATCGAAGTGCCTAGTTATTCATAAAAATAAAAACTTCTCTATTGAAGCTCCGGATATAGTTATAAACCGAGAAAAAATTGATATTGTTTCAAACGCAAAAAATTTAGGTGTAATCTTCAACAGCTCACTAAGGGGTAGTTTACACTATATGTTAATGTCATATGACATGAAATTTTCCATCATTATATAGTCGCTAATATGTGCAATATTGGGGATTTTCCTTGCGCCATTTACTTTGTGCGTCTACACCAGCAAAATTGTAATAAAATAACGTCTCCACATTGCCTGCATGGTTAGATATGGAATGTTTTAATTTCGTGTCATATGACATTGATAGATAGTGTAAACTACCTCTAACCTGGACAAACCACGTCAATGCAATCGCTGGTCTTACATATGCTAAATTGCGTAGTTTATGGCTTGTGCATTCCGTCACTCCAATTAACATTAGAAAACTGTTAGCAAAAACTCCTTTAGTCCCTGGGCTTATTTATGGCTGTGAACTATTCGCCAGCTGTGATTCGTCGAGCCGTAGAAAACTCAACATTGCTTTCAACAGTATCATACGATATGTATATGGGTTAAAGAGAACTCAACATGTTTCTACCTTCGTTAAGTCACTTTATGGTTGCAATTTCAGTACTCTGATGAATATAAGATCTTTAATATTTTTGCATAAAATTATCACAAATAAAAAACCCAAACATCTCTTCAGCAAATTGCAATTCAATCGGTCTAACAGAGGCAGAAGGTTAAAACCCTTCAGACGACTGAGTAGAGTATCCAAATGGCATTTTTATATAAGTTCAATACGTCTTTGGAACACTCTCCCCCCCCGAAATTCAAAGCATCAGTAACGCGTTTTTATTCAAAAAGCAACTTTTCACTTTTTTTTCATGACAAAAATGTTTTATATATGTTAAATAATTGTTGTCATATTTATATCGCAATGTATGTTTCACTTTAAAAATATCCTTATAAGCTAGTTTTCTTTTTATTTATTCTTATTATTTTAAAATGTTTGTTTGTTTTTTTTTTTCATTCTTAATTGTACTTAAATTTTAAATTATAAATTTTATTTTTTCTTTTTCTTTTTTGTATTACATTAATCGGATTAATTATAGAACAATTAAACCTACACTGTAATTTATAAGATTCTTATCTTGTTGTGTAGGTAGTCAACTATAAACTAAAAAATAAAATAAAAAAAAAATTTTTGATGACACCATCCTTTTCAGTTTTTTGTATTTTATAAACACATTGAAATTTTGGACATATAATGGGTATTGTTATCCTTAAAAACCCGGTAAAAGTTCATGTAATGACCAACAAATCGCGATTGTGAGCAAAATTAGTTTAGGTTTGCTGAATTTCTGTATATTCCTTACGAAATTGTCCTCCATCCTTCGTGATATGTTGTAAAACGCCTTATATTTTCGGGGTCAGTTTAAAGTTCTGCGCGATATTGAATATGAATACAAGGATACTGCCGCTACTGCGCACACAGCTGAAAGACAGTTTTCAATATTCAACGGTCAAAAATAGGCGGGTAGATTGTCATAGTTCGATTTTGACTTTAAAACCAGTCAAAGTCATATAAGAACAATTGCAATTCAAATTAAAATTCTTAGCGGTTTAGAAGATATGCGCCTGCCAAAATGCTCACTTTTGACTTAATTTTTCAAGGATATTTTTGATTTCCGTTTTAGCTTGGAATGCAATAATTTATAATTATTATATAAAGCCTATACTCTCCTCTTTAATATGACACCAATACCAGCATCGTATGACGAGTACAAGTATTTAAAATATTTTTTTGAAAAATGTTGACCTTTGAAATTTGTTTGACATCTAAAAGGTCAAAACGATGAGAAAACGAAAACTAAAGATGCCATTTTACTCCATTTTGCCTATATTTTCAAACGTATATAGTCCGGTTCAAGTGTAATTTTGGCTGTCGGACAGTGTAATAGAATTGTAACTTTTTACTACTTTATTGAATTAATAACACTGTGAACCGAAATTTTGGGGGGTGAAAAATTCCTTTTTGGGGTGAAAGGCCTTAATGAGTATATACAGAACCCCAAAGGACAGATCGTCACGGCGTGATGAATTTTTCAGTGGAGACCCTATAAGCCATCAGAAATTAGCGTTATATCTTTGTTCGCTATTGTTTTGGCTTATTTTTGATATGACATGTCTTCAGTCAAATCTAATGAGGATCTTTTTCGTAGAACATTTCGACCTTCTAACTCGCTTCCTTCCATGTCCTTTTCGTCCTTTATTTCAAGAACCGCAATAAAAGTACCAAAAGATGACTTTTTCAGCTTCGAAATATTTTGCAAAAATGTCGCTCAGAAAATTTTAGGTACTGCTCTCATTGACGACTAATCGATACTGTCACATTTTCATAGTCCTTTTTGACATTTACACTGTTTTTGTTCAGAAAAAACTATATTTTGTTTTTCTTTATCTTCTGTATATTCCAACAACCAACAAAAAAACGAATATGCAGAAAAATACGAATATACAGAAGGTCAATCCCACGGCAGCGGGTTCTTACGTACCGGATTGACCCGAAACCATAGTGTTTCGGCCAGCGGCTGCCAACCCAGCATCAAACCTATGCTTCAACGTAGGTTTCGTGCTGCTACAACAACAACCGATTTGGTCGGAAATTTGGCCTTCGACATATTTTGTCCAAACTTAGCTTCCGTTCGAAGATGGGCAATACCGGTCCACAATTTCCAGCACTTCCCCCCATAATTTAAAAAATGTCACTAAAACGGCATGCACGATACACTTTTTTGAACGGGGTAACCAATTTGGTCCATACTTTGGGTTTTTAATATTTTGTCCAAATTTAGTTTAACTCCAAAACCCCATATTGGTCCTCTCCTTAAAGTAATATATATATAATTGTTCCACAAACATCCCATAAGGGACAAGGGAGACTTCTTTCATATCAATGAGTGCACCCCGATTCATATTAGCTCAATGATATGGGACCTACAGTTTATCGCCGAGTCCGAACGGCGTGTCTACGACACCACTTTTGTAGAGAAGTTTTACATGGCTGAATTACTCAGAAAATGTCGCCAACATTACTGAGGTGGATTTTGCCACCGTTGATGTGTTTTGATGTTGCCTGGCTGGGGAATCGAACCCACGACCTTATGTGTGCAAGGCGGGTGTGCATACCATTGCACCACGGTGGCACCCATTGCACCACGGTGGTACCCTCCTTAAAGTACCTTCCCTGCAAAATTCCAACATTTTTGTTTAAGTGCAGTTTAGGGTCTGTTCGAAGATCCCTTGGAAATTTATACCGATGTTATTCGTTGTGGTCTTGTTTACAGCGATATTATGTTTTCCGTGGACAAGTTCATGCTTCCTGGCATATTGGTCCAAATGTTATACGATGACCCACTGAAATGACTAGTGGGTGCGATCCCAAAATAAGATCCACTTTCATAATGAACTATGTCGGTCCATTCCTTCAAGTACCTCCTCCGCAACACTTTTCAACTTTAATCCTAATCCACATTTTTGTCGGCCAGTTCAAATATCCAAAAAGGGCCAAAAATTCTGAAAAGACTCTAAATACGTTCGATCTGTCCGTAGATGAAGTTTCAATTCACATAAGCTGAGGGTATATCTCTGTCGGCAAAGCCGACTGATACTTTTTTACTTGCATTTATTTAATGAAACATTTCATTTATTCATTTATTCTAGGTTGATTCAAAATCAATGAAACATTTTTCTTTCAGTGTATGGGAACTTTAAAGCCCTTTGTTTCGGCACTTGTAGACGTTTCGAATAGTAGTAAGATTAAGGATTTGACATACTTCGCTCACTTGAAGATTTGAACAGCAGTGTTTTTTGTACATGTGCCTGCTACAAGATTTCCATAGGTTAAAACAAGTAATGTCAAGTAAAAATTCGTTAAATTCGGTAGGGCCGTGGCATAAAATATTTTGAACTATTATGGAATAATTAGTTTTATTTCTGTGTCGAAAGTGCCAATGTCCACAATTTGTACCTTTATACCACACAATTTTAGGTGGAGATTAAAAACTTGAAAGTACCTGAAAATGGAACGGTACCGTTATATGGGGTATATACCAAAACGTGGACATACGTGCACAATTTTTAATGGAGAAGTTTGTTGAGCACTGGTAATTCAAAATGCCGAATTAAGTCAATTTACTGCAAAGATGTAGATAATAATTTAAAAAAAAAAATCTGAAATATGGCGGTATCGTTAGATGTCCACAATTTTAAGTGGAGAAGTATAAAACCATTGGGAACCGTAAATGCCGAAAATTGACCTTTGTCCACAGCTTTTAACGGATAAGTTTGTTGACCACTGATAAACCTGAATGCCAAATTACAGCCAATTTAGGCCGAAAATTTAGATAATAACTTCCTAATATCTGATGGTACCGTTTTATGAAGCCTATACCAAACCATGGACATTAGGGCTATAACCGAAAAATACCACACTAGTACCGTTGAATATTTTCCTGATAACGATAACCTTACACCAAAATGCCCAGTGGATGCGCCCAACGACAAAAATCAAAAAAAATCATGTCACCATTTTCAAAATATAAAGATGCAAATCGCTTTTAAACATTTCAAATTATAGAAACTCAACTTTTTTGCCATTTCTGCTGTTCTTAAGGAGAAAAAAGCTTAGAAACGACACCTATTGTTATACAAGGTGGCGCACAAGTAATCCTCCTATCAGAAAATGCTATAAAATGTCGGTGACTTTGGCCTAACGTGAATTTCGTGAAGATCGCCTGATTTGACCGCTCCAGACTTCTTTTTGTGGGGCTTTTTGAAGTCGCGGGTTTATGTCAACAACCCTCAGACTCTTTCAGCTCTTAAAGAGAATATCCGTCAAGAATGTGAGGACCTATCGCCGGAAGTTGTGGCCAAAGTGATGGAAAATGCCATAAAAAGGGCTCAAATGACAATAAGCTGTGGCGGCGGCCATTTATCTGACATCATATTCTCGACATGTTGTAAAAAAGTAAAAGACTAAATAAAAATAATCCAAAAGAAGAATCAAAGTTTTTCATCTTTTTTAATTACAGCCAAAAAAAAACATCGGAAGTTTACTTTTGCGACACTTTGTATTATAAGGGCGTTTTTGAAACAAAGGACTATTATTCAAGACTTTACTAATATTGAATGATACAGTGAATATCCTAACCTACGTTTTCCAGCTTATAACAATTCCTCTAATTTGCAAGGTTTACCAAATATTGTATTTATAATATTGGTCAAAATGAAAATATTTAATATAGATGTATTGATTACCTTAAAGTTTTAGATACGTTCCAAGCATATGCAAGAATCGCTAAGGTTCTGTAGATTTCAAAACGGTTTACACTTTTTGTTGACATTTGCGATTTTAGCAATTAAGCCCTCCCAGCAAAATAAATTGGAAGCAGTGCAATGTAGACTACTTCTATCACGGCATGTTTTGATGCAGTTCAAACGGAGTCATGAAAAAAGCACTCCATTCCTCACATTTTAACCGCTTTTGGATGCAATCCAAAGAATCACATCCATTTGCAGTTAAAATGCAGTGCCAAGGGTCAGTTAAAATGCAGTGCCAAAGGGTTGGTTAAAATGCAGTGCTTTGGAGTGCATCTTTCAGTAGTCACGCTCTTGTAAAAATCATGAGTGAAAATGCATAATTGGATGCACTTCCAGATTACTTGTACATATAATTTAACTGCATCTTTGGAGGCAAACATTTTGCTGGGCTGTTTTATGTGCTGAATATGTGCCTTTTAGAATATTTTTAAGTAATTTTATTATCATTCCTTACACTTATGTTCAATATAACGTTTTTATGTTATTAGTGATTTTTTTATCATGGTAACTTTGAGCCGCACTGAAAACTCGAGAAAGAAAAATAAAAGGTTTAATAAATATTTTTCTTCTTTGGGACACCCTAATGTTGCAACACACCAAAACTTTGAAATTTTCCCCGCACTGAGAAAATACACGTTATTACTGGTAATTTTTATATAGTACCGACAAATGGATGGTACCCTATGTGGAGGCTGTGGTCAAAAGTGGGACGATATCACATTTCTTTGTAGGGTGATGTTCTTAACTCTGAGTTCATTATTTAAAACAATTCGGTTTAAATATTTGGTTAACATCTGCTGAAATAAATCGAAATATAAATCATATAGGGAGTATAACAAATCATGGACCAATACTGACAATTTTTCGCGGGGTGATTAACTATGCAATAAGAACTTTTGTACGAAGGAAACTTTGTACGAAGTTCAGCTGCAGACCAGAATAGACACCTATTGATATTGGCGATGATCGTGAAATATTTATGGGGTGAAATGGACCAAAAACAAAATTTTTATCCGATCTTTCAGCGAAATTTTAAAATTTAACATGATGATCACATATTTATTTATTTAGATAACAGAGCTACAGCCTAGTATATACAGTAGTATTAATCACGGTAGAGGTCGCAATTATAGTTCAATACTGACAAATGTCTGTACGAGGTAATAGTTTTGTTCAAGGATAGTGACAATAATTTTTGATAATGATCGGATAGTACTTAGCGTGTAAAATTGACCATAACTTTTGTGGTAATATTATTCAAATTTAATTTTTAATCAGTAATTTAAATTCTGGGGGCATATTCGTACAACTTACGAAAACTAAACTTGAAAACCAACTCTTGACATCTCGCATTATGCAAATTATACGGAAATACTGCCCAACAAGTTGAACTTTTTATGCTACCTTTGATTGGAAGTAATAAAATGCCTCGAAATATTGTTCTCTTTCATTGATCGAATAGCATAAAATCCCTTAGAGCTATTTCTAAATGCATTTGGTATATGAAATCGGGTGTCACTTTAAAGTGTGGACCTATGTCTTCATCTTGGACATATAATGCGAAACAACAAATATAAGCTACTCCAAAATATAATCCGAACAAAAATTGAAGGAAGACCCACTAGAGGAAGAAAGGAAATGATATGGATTAATAACATACAGGAGTGGACTGGTATCCAAGATGTTGGGAATCTTCTCAGCGAAAGCCGAAACAGAGAGTCATTTGCTGAGATAATAAGAAATTTATAAAAACAAAAATGAAATTTATAATGTAACAGATGTAATATGTATGTATATAATTGCATTGATCGCCAAAATTAGAAAAACGAATAGGCAAATAAAGAAGAAGATGTCCAAGTATAGCTTATTTGGTCTGAAAATGTAGCTAAAAACGTCTAAATGCCTGCAATCGGGCGGTACCATTTTATGGGGGCTATTCCACTACCAATGTCTCCAGTTTTTAGTGGAAAAGTTTTTTAACCACTGGGAACTCTAAATGCCAAGTTATAGCTAAGTCGGCATGAAAATTTAGCGAAAAACATCAATATACCTGAAATCGCCTGGTACCATTATATGGGGTCTATCTCAAAACATAAACATAAAGGGCATGTGCTGCACGCAGAAAAATTTATGTTAAAAATATGTTTAAATCCAAACAAATATATGTTTGGGACCGGTTGCAAACAAATATATGTTTGCAACATTTTGTAACATATCTCAATTTGATATGTTTGGGTAAAACATATTTTTTATGTTAGAAAATTTTTTTCATGGGTGGAGAGAGGATGTTTGTCAACGAGAGTAATAACAGTGCTCTCGCGGCTGTGGGTATTGTATAATAGAAGACGTAGAAGCGAAGAAGGGGGCTTTGGTGGCATGTATGCGTCAAACTCGTGTGTTTCTTGTTTTGTTGTTGTTAACCAACTTAGCTGGCGAAGAAGAAAAGAAGAAATGATATGAATTAATTTTTTTTTCTTTCTGCAGTGTTTTAGTTGCCTTTGTAGAGTCAAGGCGGTAAAGTGAGTGAATAAATCAGTGTTGTGTGTTTTCTTAAAGAAATTGTGCTTTTTAGTAAATTAAATGCCCAACACATTTTATAATTGGAAATTTTATAATTGAATCAATAAGGTGAATAGAAAGAATAGAAATATTTTATTGGACAAGGAAGAAATCGCATATGTATATTTGAAATATGGAATATCCATATTTATTTATTACATTACATAATCATTTGTTTCTAGATGCCGATTCCCCGCTGACGATTTCAACTATGAGGACAATTTGTTTTATTTCACAACTAAGGAGAAGCGTTCAACTACGTTTCTATGTATATATTTTTCCTTTTTAAAAGTGTGACTATTTACAAATTATTTCAATCAGTTTTTCATTTATTAAAGTGTGTTATGTATTTCTTTGGAATTTTGTATGTACCTATGTGTTTGTTGTTCTTTTGCCTTTCAATATACAACCTCAACATTTGTGTGTATACTATAGAGATAGCCAGTGAGTTCTTACTGAGAGCAAGTGAGCACACATTTTAAAGTATTTTACATTGAATTTTACGCTCCCTTGCTCTAAGTAAGCGGCCACTGGTGCATGTTTTTGTTTTTTTTTTGTGCCTTTTCGGTTTGTATTTTTTTGCACCCAAACATATAAAATGTTTGCACCCAAACATAAAATTGTTTCCACCCAAACATATCTTTGTTTGCACCCAAACATATATATCTTTGCACCCAAACATAAATATCTTTGCACCCAAACATATATATTTATGAACCCAAATATATATTTGTTTCCACCCAAAAATATATTTGTTTGCAGACCCAAACATATATTATGTTTGGTGTGCTGTAACCATCCGAATCTTATTTGAGCTAAAATCTGTCGATTGATACGGTATTCACACATCAATGTGAATGCCATCCAAGACTGTCAGATAGGCCTGCCTGATCTAGATATTCCAGTTAATTACTTTGGACTTCCCCACTTTATCATGAATATCTCTCCTGAAGCGCCTTTATTGGGGAAGCCAACCCACAAGATTATGACAGGAATGCTCATGCCGATAACATTCAAATACTTTTTACCTCCTCATGAAGATGAAGTCCCCTGGTCGGCATTCTGGCAGGTTTGAAAATTCAAATGCTGCGTAGCGCTAACATTTGTATTCCAAACTGGCGCCGTTAAGCTTACCGCAGACCGCCCTACTTTTTTATAGGAGCTCAAAAAAATTTTTGATCAGCATCCCAATTGCTGGCGGCCAGCGTCTGGAGGACCTTGTTCTTACTTCTGATCTTATCGCAAATAGCAGCGGCATGCTATCGAACGATGCACCCAATAACTTGAGATAATTGTTGGTCCGAATCTAAACACTGACGGCCAATATGTTTCGTCCGGTTGACGTTCCGGATGACATCTGTAACATCGTTCGTTGTAAATTATGGTGGCACCTACTAGACTGGGAGGGCTCTAATACTGCCTAGCACACTTCTTTTCCCCCGGTTACTCTAAGTATGCTCTATAAACTACTGGTTAAAAAAACGTATTAACTTAAAATTAAAATAACTCTTCGACCTCTTAGGATATGTGTTTTCTTTCCCGTACTCAGTAGTGAATTAACCATTACACAAAATCTACTCAAAGCTGAACCAATGATTCAATGATACTTTCTGCGCTTGTGCTCGCCTACTAGACTGAATCAAGCGAAATGACGGTTTGCCAGGACACTACTTATATCAGACCGGGCGAACAATGGCGATGACTGGCGAGATGTGGCACTCTCCTCTTATCCTCGTAGGAGCGTGCAACATGTGGAGCTCTCAATTTGTTCGGCCATCGTCGTAACCCTCTGGTCATTGCCAAAGGTCATGATGAGAAATCCTCTAGAATCTGTATAGCATTGAAATACCCTAGCATCTATATAGGGCAACTATCTCCCAGTTACCTCCACCTCGCCAGCCCTAAATTACCTTTACATTGAATGGACAATTAGAGTCAAGCGTGATAGATCCTCCTCAGTTTCTTGTACAATCTTATCGCAAAACCTTATAACCATCGCAACGCAATCTACCACTTATGTTGATCTTTGTTTCATGGATGGCGGCGACCATGATGTCTCCCAGCCATCTCGCTTACTGTGTTGCGGAGACCGTTTAAATTGAATTGAAGAAATTTTGCAATTCTGTACAGCAACATGGTGTGTAAGGTGATGCGTTTGTTTCTGTTGAGAAGCCTGCATGGTGTTTACACGAAGTTAGAGACACACTGGGATATGTTCTGCTGCAGCAAGATATCTCCTATCGCAGCAGTTCGGTAGGAGGCTACGAACTGAACAGCCCCGAAGTGCACTTATGCCATATATACCATTGACATGTGGTATAGGCGTATCTGGTAAACTGTACAGATCTATTGACCATAGTTCATCTCTATCCCGGCACGGAGCGAATTATACTCCCTTACACGAACAACATCATAAAATTGTTGAGTGACGGACCCTGGTCGAAAGTTCCTCCGAGTCAATTCGGTGCATATGTAGAACCGACCATCCGCTGACAATTTTCCTTTAGGAATAAGAATAGCGTAATGGTAATCAGAGTTTTATTGTCTGATTCAATCTTTACCTTGTTAAATGTCTATTTACGTGTATCGAAGAAAACTGTCTGGCTAAACTGTATAAAGAGTACGATCATGTGTTCAGCTTCATTCGGGCTTTAAATTGCTTGGCACCGTTATATATGGGGCCAGAACTTAAGCTGTCTATATAAAAAAATACACTCAGGTACAAAATTATATTGGTTTACATCAATTATTGTGGACGCTGAAGTGATTGCAATAGTCAGACAGACGTACATGTCTAGATCGACTCAAGTCATTATTTTAATAGGTTATACATTTAATATGCCTTAATATACCCTTAACATACCCTCCATACTTTCGTAATTATACGAAAATGTAATGCAATTGTTCCGCCATTAATGTTTAATAAAACTAAATAGTTTAAACATTTTCAGTTGGAATCCTTTTGTGTAAATGTGTCAAACGATTTCAATTGCATTCTCAAAATTATGTTACCCACATTCCGCGACTGGGCTGAGATAACATAACAATGTCTTAATGATAATTATCTACAAATTTCTGTGACATTATCTTTTGTTCAATGGATGGTTGTTATTCAAGTACTTAAGCACCCATACACACACCCAAATAGGCACACACAAGTACATACATATAGCGACATTAGCACATCCCCTTTTTAGTTTTCCAGCAGACAATTTTTAAACTTCAAAGAATACCCGTGTCCTCCGACAAATGCTGACGACAATGCCTCTTCAAATGTAGTTTAATTGCATACTTACAATCAGTTAATTATACAAAGAGAGTGTCTTCATAAATCTTTAATTTAAAATTGCATAGAGACATTCATTTCATGTACTCTTGCCGCATCGCAGTTCGTCCTCCTCCAGGCCCACTCTGCTAAGCAGTTTGTATGGCATGCCAATGCATGGCCTTTAAAGGCAAACAATGAAGCATAAAATGTCATCTCTCTTTAAAATGCATTTGAACAATTTTACAATTACACTCCCATTTAGAAAATATGCACATGCACACATACATGCATCCCAAAGTATCATATTTGTATGTGTATGTAGTATGTGTTTATTTGCCCACACCCATACGTATAATTTTGGGAAATTCATGCAATTTATGGAATGAACATGTAAAAAACAACAACGACGACGAAACGAATTTCGGCATGTTTGCCAACTAATTGTACTTGTTAAACCGCCCGCTTTCTAGTTAAACATTCAGCCACCACCATTGTGTTGAACAACAAATACAATATTAACAGCCGATGGTAAGTGAATTTTATTTTATCAAAAAGAACCTTGGAGTCCAATTTAGCATACTAATCTTACTATGTTAGTTTCGTGCTGTCCTTTGTTCAAGAGCAAGGAAACTCTACTAGTGTCGATCACTGCGTAAAAAAATTTGTTTGTTGTGGTATGTCTTTTTTTTTTTGGGTAACGTAGGGGATGAAAGATACCAAGCAACTGCCCAACATGGTAAAGCCCAGGACTTATCTCCGTCCCTCTCTCATCTCAAGTGGACACTGACCTCCCAATGATGTCATCTGGGGAGCTGCCTTTAACACCCGTTAAAGGTAGAGAGTTAACATAACAATGCTAAAAAACTTCGGCTTGGATGTCGGGTTAGTAACCCTCCCCTAGAAAAAAAAAAAACAGACTAATCTATATAAATAACAAGTAAGGAAGTATCAGACAGCTGTGCTGACGGAGATATAACCTCAGCCACTGAAAAAAAACAACAACCAAGCCAAACACAATAATTATGCCGTATATAAAATACTAGCAAAATGCCCGCCACTTCGTAAGCGGAAAAGGAATAATATACAAATAAACAATATTTAATATGGAGAACACTTAAAATTTTGATGTACTAATACTTATTTGAATTGATATTTAATTTCTTTCAAGTACTGCTCGTATACGTTTTGTTCAAAAAAAGACCTCTACACTTCAACAGCGGGCTACATTTTAAATTCCAGTCCATGTTTTATTAGAACGGTGTGGGTATTTTGAAAATTTTATCCACATTTTCCAACCGAATTTTGGAATTTGTGATATCAAAATGTAGAAAACCTTTATTCAGAAGATGTTACCCTATATAACAGCTAATTTTTGAGACATTTTATTTTAGGCCTTTTTTCTCAGGATGTAAAAACCTTCTTGTAAAACATTAGCCGCATAGGTCTACCTTTTCAAATGAACTTATAATATCGTTTAGAATAAACAACAACAAAAAAATGTTGAAAAGGTACATTTGACTTTTTGATTTCAGTACATTATTTAGAAACCGAATTCGTGTTAACCTAGAAACAATAGTACATTATTCAGTACAATTTTTAAAATCCAGGACCTTAGCTCAAATGTTACAGTTTTAGCTCTACTTGTTCACCCAATATCAATGGTATTACATGTAGAAACCTTTCATACAGGCGGATTTAAATAAACATTCTGATCCAATCTCAACAGTTATCCTCATAACAAATTTCATTTATCGATTCACCCAGTACCAGTGCTTCAAAGTTTAGTATTATTTAATACTTCTAGTACACTTATTGTACGACCACCTCTAACAATGAACCTGACAAATCAATAATATATCAGAATTTCACTTCTATACCAAATTTATTGCAATTTTGTACTTTTCACGCACTAATGATATAATTCCATCTTCATTGCTACACCCAACGTCAAATCTAATAGCATTTAGTACATTTCGTATTTCTCAATAAATCAACCAGCCCTCAGCCTAATTTTAGAATTTGTATGCATTTCAAAAAATCCGTTTCTAAACACCAACACAATCCCTCATACAACAATTCCACCTATATCCCATCATGCAACACCAAACTGGTACCAAATTTAGTACTTATAGTATGTATAAGTTCCAAAAATTACTTCCTTTTATCCAAAACTATATCCAAACCGCGATTTAGTATTTTTCATATACATTAGTACGAATTTGCAAAACTTCCTCTCTATCTCCACTGTAAACGTCAACTGCTATACTAATACTGAATTTCACAATTTCAGCTCTACCCCTTTACACAATAACAATTTGGACCAAATACTGTGCCATTTAGTAATTTTCGTACACTTATTGCACGTATATGTACAACAACATCCATATCTCAACCCTACACACCAACAGCGGCTATAATACAAAATTTCCGAATTCCACTTCTATTCATAATACCATTAATACCAAACTTAGTACCATTTAGTACTTTCCGTACCCATAAGTACGAATTTCCGAAACTACCTCAATCCTACACTCCATAAGTAATCATAATTCCAAATTTCAGGATTCCAGCTCTATCCGTCCACCTAAATTTAATTGTACCATATTTAGCACCATTTAGCACTTTCCGAATTTCCAAGACTAAGTCAATCAAACAGTAATCATAATTCCAAATTTCAGGATCCCAGCTCTATTGGTTCCCCCAAATTGTACCAAATTTAGTACTTTTCGTACCAATAAGTACGAATTTCAAAAAACTTCCTCAATCCTACACCCCAACAGTAACCTTAATTCGAAATTTCAAGAATCCAACTCTATCCGTTCACCCAAATATATGTAAATTATACCAAATTTAGTACATTTAGTACTTTCCGTACCCATAAGTATGAATTTCCAAAACTGCATCAATCCTACACTCCATCAGTAACCTTAATTCGAAATTTCAGGATTCCAACTCTATCCGTTTAACTAAATTTAAATTGTACCAAATTTAGTACTTTCCATACCCATAAGTACGAATTTCCAAGTCTAACTCAATCCTACACTCCAAAAGTAATTAAATTCCAAATTTCAGGATTCCAGCTCTATCCGTTCACCCAAATCCAAATTGTACCAAATTTAGTACATTTAGTACTTTCCGTACCCATAAGTACGAATTTCCAAAACTTCCTCAATCCTACACTCCAACAGTAACCTTAATTCGAAATTTCAGGATTCCAACTCTATCCGTTCACCCAAATATAAATTGTACCAAATTTAGTACAATTTGTACTTTCCGTACCCATAAGTATGAATTTCCAAAACTACCTCAATCCTACACTCCATCAGTAATCCTTATTCCAAATTTCAGGATTCCAACTCTAGTCGTTCACCCAAATATAAATTGTACCAAATTTATTACATTTTGTACTTTCCGTACCCATAAGTATAAATTTCCAAAACTACCTCAATCCTACACTCCATCAGTAACCTTAATTCGAAATTTCAGGATTCCAACTCTATCCGTTCAACTAAATTTAAATTGTACCAAATTTAGTACCATTTAGTACTTTCCGTCCCCATAAGTACGAACTTCGAAGGCTAACTCAATCCTACACTCCAAAAGTAATTAAATTCCAAATTTCAGGATTCCAGCTCTATCTGTTCACTTAAATATAATTTGTACTAAATTTAGTACCATTTAGTACTTTTCGTACCCATAAGAAAGAATTTCCAAAACTACCTAAATCCTTCACTCCATTAGTAATATTAATTCCAAATTTCAGGTTTCCATGTCTATCTGAATCCAAATTGTACCAAATTTGGTACCATTTAGTACTTTTCGTATATATAAGTATGAATTTCCAAAACTACCACCATATCTCAATCGTACACTTCAACGGTAATCTAAATTCCAATTTCAGGTTTTTAGCTCTATCCGTTCACCCAAATCCAAATTATACCAAATTTAATACCATTTAGTACTACTCGTACACATAAGTACGAACTTCCAAAGTCATTTCCTTATATCAAGACCACTTCCTAACCTTGATTCCCATACCAAATATGAAGATTGTAGCTATATCCGCTCAAAATATACAATAGGTACCAAATTTAGTAACTTTTCGTACACTTATAGGTCGAGTTTCCAAAAACCCTTTGGTACATCTTTCTAACTCTCCATCAGTTACCCTCATTCCAAATTTCAGAATTCTAGCTCTTCCCGTTCGCCTAATACAAAGGGTACCATATTTAGTACCTTTTAGTACTTTTCGTACCCTTCTAGGTCGAATTTCCAAAAACCCAGCCTTATCTCACCCCTACACACCGACAGCAACCCACAGTCAAAATTTCAGCATTCTAGCTTCAGCGGTTTCGTCTGGGCGATGATATGTCAGTCACTCACTCACTCACTGAGCTCTTTTATATATATAGATATTGATTTTGTATCATGAGTTTGCTTTAAAATCTGTACGTAATCATTGGCATATACGAAACATTTTTAGTAACCAGACTTCTTCTCGAAATATTTAATTACGTTAAATTAAGTTTGGAAGAAATGTTTAAAAAAGTTTTTGAGTTATCTTTTTTGAAGCTTTTGGGCCATTATCTCAGGACGAAAATTGTACCGTTGTAAACCTAATGGAAGAAAGAATCAAAATGATGCGAGAGGGGCTCTTAAACTTCACCTTTTCCGAATTTTGTGTGCGACGTTCCCGAAGGAGTAGACCGATATAGTCCATACTCCAACCTGATATATGACTGGATGAAATAATACGATGTGCTAAGTCTGTACCAATCAGAAATTCCTTGCAAGGATTATCTTGCGGTTTTGGCATTTTGGCCAATATATCAGGAAGTATGGACTGGCGTAAGAAAAAAATTGTACCGTAGCAAAGGGAGCCGCAAGGACAACCTATTCAAAAAAATTCAAAACGATCCGAGAGGAGCTCTTGAACTTCACTTTATCCAAATTTTGTATGGGAGATACCCGAAGAAGTGGACAGATATAGTCCATATTCAAACCCGAACTATGTATATCTGGAATGAATAATAATCGATTGCTCCCTTCGAGAGTTATCGTTCACACCATTTTACAGAAAAATTTTTAACTTTTGTGGGCGAGGTACCAGAATGAGTGGACCGATATGTCCCATCGAACTTAAACTAAGTTTAAACAAAATATTACTATACCCAAAATTTGGTTCGAATCGGTTCATCAGTTCGAGAGTTATCGTGAGCACCAGGCAGCCAGACAGAATTAACTGAAACGAATTTCGCCTAAATATACTTGGGTTCTAAACCCGTATTTCGATGAGGCACATTTGTGGTCGTTTCAAAGTGTATATACCCTTTCTAGCCTAAAGCCTAGCCAAATGACGTTCGTTTCTTTTTTTGAAATGTTCGTCATGACCCAACTTAGGTTTCTGTGCAAAGAAAATTTGACCACACCCTTATTTACTCCCACTTTTTCAATTTTGAATTTTAATCTTTTCTACAAGAACTACTTAACTGACTTTGCTGAAATTGTCATGGAACGTACAAGAATGGGATGCTATATTAAAAAAATACGAATGTATCGGTTTAAAAATTTACGAATTAATCTACAATTTAAGTACTTCTTAGGGGCCTAATACCCGACCACGCCTGCTTTTTTAAATGTATTATATCTCCAATTTGCAGCAAAAACTCCAGACTTGCCGTTTTTATATATTTTTATGAATTACGGAGGAGGTGGGGTACTTTTCAAATGCCATTTTTGTAAACGATTTATGTATAAGCCTAAATTTTGGTAGAAAATGGGGTTGTGTGTACCCTAGGTACACATTTGGAGCCAAAATACCGCCCACCTTTTTAAATATGTTATATCTTGAAAACTGATGGTCACACCCACTCTTCAATACATTTTTCCAAAACTACTGAACCTAATTTCATGCAATTTTCAGAAAATGTTCAGGAATGTCCCGTGGTCCAAAATGCTATATATTTGTAGACGAATTTCGGGGGCCTATTGTTTTATAATCGTTATATTTGCTAAAATTATAAGTGCATCGGCATGCAAATTAATTTTCGAGCCAACGGTGGTTGCGCCTCCGATCAAGAACAAAGATATATTTACAAGTTTTCTTAAATGGTGAGGCTCAACAGTCCATCAGTCATGAAAAACTAAAACATATAAGTCTCACTAAGCGGCAGAATTCGACTTAACCATTTTTTTAACTTTTATAATTAGATAGCTTTAGGATAAAGGCAGGGGACATGGACAATAATAATTCCTAAACAGCATCAATAGGCGAAACAATCCGACAAAGTCCGTAAGAGAAAAGGAAGGTTGCAGACAAAATCTGTTGATAAATTTAATATCCTCCTCGGTTTGATTTTGGACTGAAGAAGTAAGGTAGAAAATACCTATTTTTGAATTTTCAAGCATAAAGACCATAAAAAGTTGTCATAAAAACTCATTACGACAGGCCAGCAACGCGGACCCGGGTCTGCTAGTATTAAAAAAAAAAAAAAAAAAAAAAAAAAACCCCTCTGAAGTTGACGTCCCCGCATGATATTCGAATTTGCACCTGTAATGTCCGGACTCTTTATAGAGAAGGTGCAGATTATGCACCACTTTATTATGCACATATACTTGCAAAGTACAAGGCCGATAAAATTGTAATACAGGAAATACGATGGATATAGAAAGGCGTCACAATAACAACCAAAGGTGACGCACTGTATTATAGCTGCCATGACATAAATCATGAGTTTGGTTGCGGTTTTATATTTAGTCGGAGGTTAAAACATCTAGTCTCCAGTTTGAGCCCGGTGTATGAAAGACTTGCCATAACTCGCATCAAGTCTAAATTTTTCAACATCAGTCTTATTTGCGCCCATGCCCCTGCCGTATACAAGTACGAGCAGACCAAAGTTATATGTTACGAGCTCTTAGAAAAGACATAGGACCGTTGCACTTCGTAGACATTAAAATTATTATAGGCGAAAAAATTATTCAGTCTCCTTAATGTAACATCTGACAACGGAATGAGGCTGATAGACCTCGCAGTAGCAAAAAATATGGTAGTTAGCAGCACCATATTTAAGCATCTCGATATTCATAAGGGAAACCAAATTAATCACGTTGTGATTGAGAGAAAACATTCATCGTGTGTGTTGGATGTACGATCGTTCCAAGGAGAAAACATCGACTCGCATCACTACCTTGTTGCAGCAAAGCTTTGTACCTGTCTATACGTAGCAACTATATTTGGAACAGGCACAACACGGAACTTGGACATATGTAAGCTGCACACACAACAGATAACCATTGCATGTTCCACTCAAATAGCTTAGTTGCTTAATAAAAACACCTCTCGCACAGTGGTTTCACTTGTATGGAAAAGAGTGTCAAAAATAGTTCTAATCGAGCTACCGCCTCGAAATATTAAACATAGGTTTATAACGAGGCAAAAAGATAGAAAACAAATTTTAGTGGATGTAGGTCAACATTTACGTATAGCTCCCATATAAAAGTACCACCCGATTTGAGGTATTTTGACGAATTTAGAAAGAAATTTGGTATTTAGTCTTCGTAAACTTTTCCCCAGCAGTTTGTCGGTATAGCTCCATGCCTTAATATAGCCCCCATAGAACGGTACCTCCGATTTTCGGTGTTTTGAAGGGTGTGGCTTCAATATTTCACCGAAATGGCTGAAATTTTGCATTTAGTCGTCGTTGGTGGTATAAAACTTTCGCCTCGAAATTTGTCCGTACAGGTCCACTCCTTCATATAGCGCCCATAGAACGGTACCTCCCGAATTTCAGTATTTAAAGTAAGCCACACTGTTTAATCGAAATTGCTGGAATTTGGTATTTATGGCCTGTTTCTCTAAGACGATTCGAATTCAAAATCGATCGAATTAGTACTAAACTCCTGTTGTTGAATAAAATAATTGTTTGATTGAAAACAAAAATGGAACAAATATTTGTCAAAACAGAAATTTGGTAGTAGTTCTAATGAATTTGTTTTCGAATCGTCTTAGTGAAACAGGCCATTAGTCTTCTTCATAAACGAAAGAAAACTAATTGTTCCATTTTACTTTAATACAACTCGTGATGGAGGTTATAACAAGTTCGTCCTGGCCGAACTTAACTCCGTTATTACTTGTTTTATGTTTAAAAGTGGGCCCTACCGGTCCACTCCTTATGTTACCACAAATATTCAATATTTTTGTTTAAGTGCGTTAAAGGGTCTGTCCTAGGGTCCTTTGGAAATTTTTACCGAAGGTACCTGTTTACAGCGATATTATGTTTTTCGTGAAAAAATCCATGTTACCTGATATAATGGCCCAAAATCTCTAAATTATATGGTGACCAACTAAAATGACTGGTGGGGGCGATATCTATCGAGAGGAATGACTTCTAAAATAAGACCCACTTCCAAAATAGAATATGCCGGTCCATTCCTTAAGGTACCCCCCTTACAACACTTTTGAGTTTTAATCAAAATACATATTTTTGTCGGAATACGTACATGCGTTTTTAGGGAAAATAGTGTTTCAATTCTGACCTCCCCGTGGTGTCACCTGGGGAACTGCCTTTAACACCCGTTAAAGGTAGTGAGCTAACATGTGCCGCGCGTTCACCCATAAGAACGTTAAAAACTTGGGTTTGGACGTCGGGTTAGTAACCCTCCCCTAGAAAAAACAGCCTACTATGAAAAAACGAAAGAAAAGAAAAACAAACCCCTCTAAAGTTGACGAACCCCGCAAACGTTTTAAGGACCATGATCTGCGAATCTGCACCTGGAATGTTCACACTCTTTATAGAGAAGGTGCAGTCTTCGCATTGGCAGACGTACTTGAAAAGTACAAGACCGATATTACTGCCATACAGGAAATACGATGGATTGGGAAAGGCGTCGCAACAACACCTAAAGGTGACGCACTGTATTATAGCTGCCATGACGTAAAGCATGAGTTTGGTTGTGGATTCGTAGTTAGTCGGAGACTAAAACATCTTGTATCCAGCTTCACTCCAGTGAATGAAAGACTTGCTGCAATTCGGATAAAAGCTAAATTCTTCAACATCAGCTTTATTTGCGCTCATGCTCCCACTGAAGAAAAGGACGAACAGACCAAATATATATTTTACGAGCGCTTAGAAGAAACATATGACCGCTGCCCTGCCCATGACATTAAAATCATTCTAGGCGATTTTAATGCCAAAATTGGAAAGGAGAATATCTTTGGCCCAACAGTCGGGAAATTCAGTCTCCACAGCGAAACATCTGACAATGGTATGAGGCTGATAGACTTTGCAGCTGCAAAAAACATGGTAGTTAGCAGTACCAGATTTAATCATCTCGATATTCATAAGGGCACCTGGCTGTCTCCAGATCAGAAAACAAGAAACCAAATTGATCATGTTGTGATAGATGGAAGACATTCATCGAGCGTGTTGGATGTACGATCGTTCCGAGGCGCAAACATTGATTCGGACCACTACCTTGTTGCAGCAAAGGTACGCACCCGCTTAAACGTAGCAAACAAAGTACGAACAGACACAACACGAAAGTTAGACATCGGTAAGCTGCAATCACAACAGATAGCCACAGCATATTCCACTCAACTAGCCCAATTGCTTAATCAAAGCACTCCTCATCCAGATAACATATCAGCGCAATGGCAAAGCATTGCCCACTCCATGCAATGCCGCAAAATACATACTTGGATACCAGAGACCTCCACCAAGGAATCCATGGTATGACGAGGAGTGTCGTGCTGCCACCGAAGAGAAAAATGCGGCATATAGGGCTACTTTACAATCCATAGCAACGCGTAGCGCACGAGAGAGATACAGGGAGAAAAGGAGAGAGGAGAAACGTCTTTTCCGCAGGAAAAAGAGAGAGATGGAAAAGCGGGAGTGTGAAAAAATCCAGATGTACAGGAGCCAGAATGAAGTCCGAAAATTCTACCAAAGAGTCAAGCATCAAACTGATGGCTTTGGTACAGGCACATCCTCCTGTAGAGACCAGCAAGGTAATTTGGTAACTGATACAGATAGTGTACTCAGGATATGGAAAGAACATTTTTCAAATCTGTTGGTATCCAATAGCAGCGAAGACGACGAAGATACCACAGTCCCAATCCCAGAAGATGGTATTGAGATCGGACCAACTGTTGAAGTTGGTTCCTATAATTTTGAGGTAGTAAAAGACTTCGTATACCTCGGCACCTCCGTAAACACAACAAACGACATCAGTTGTGAAATAAAAAGAAGAATTGTATTGGCCAACAGATGCTACTTTGGTTTAAGTAAGCAGTTTAAAAACAAAGCCACATCTCGTCAAACAAAAATAACGCTCTACAAAACACTGATACTACCCGTGCTGATGTATGGCTCCGAAGCCTGGGTACTTGCGCAAGCAGACATGGCAGTGCTTGGTGTGTTTGAGAGAAAAATTCTTCGAAAGATCTACGGACCAATCTGCGTTGACGGTGAATATCGACGTCGCATGAACCACGAGCTGTATCTGCTATACAACGACATCAATATAGTTAAACGTATCGAGATGCAGCGATTGCGTTGGCTAGGCCATATCATAAGAATGAGCGATGATGAACCCGTTAAAAAGGCGTATGAATACATGCCACATGGCGGTGCACGCAGAATTGGCAGGCCAAGGAATAGATGGCGCAAACAAGTGGATGATGAAATGAAAAGGCGCGGTATTCCAGAGTGCAAAGCAACAAATAGAGAGGAATGGAGATCTCTTCTTAGTTCGGCCTATAGAGCAAATGTTCTGTAATGGGCCAGCTAAGTAAAGTAAGTAAGTGTTTCAATTCACACAGGCTGAGGGTATATCTCAGTAGCAAAACCGACTAATACTTTTTTAATTATTTGTCTTCACTTTCCCAGGGCAGGTGATTTTTTCACTCAATCAGGTCTTACCAATCATTGTCGATACATTCTATATACAGTCACTGTGGGGTCTGTCTTCTCTACAATTACCTCTTAGAAATAGAATATCATTTCTATCCGATCACGTCGTAATTCCCCCACCCAATAACGTTATCTGAACAGATGTATGCCTTTGAATGACTATCTTTGATTGTAGGACTGTGAGAGTGGGTGCGTGTGTATGAGTACTAGAATTTTAATACGACAACTATGCACTTTATAGAATCAAGAGTGAATGGGTGGGCGTCAAAGGCTTTCAAATATCCACGTACGTTCGGATGTGTGGTATATACGGAAAATGTTGTAATAGAACATTTGATTGCATGCTGTCCCTTAGGTATGTGTAGCTATGTGTGTGTTAACATGTGAGTGTGTCACTGTGTAACTCTTATGAACTCATTATAAGGCATACAAACAAACATACGCGTAAATATAATTTACAATAATTGTTTTTGTAATTGCATAGTACAGTGCTGCAGTCAGCACTATTCACATATCATTAATGCTAACAAGTACAATATCGCCAACAATATTATTATCAATGAGAAGCGCAGCTCACACACACACTCACACCCAGCCACCAAAGAAACATAATACACTGGCAAGCATTCGCTGTCTAATATTGGCACCAAAAATAAATGTTGTGTTTATTTAGAGAAATAGCGTCAGAACAAAAAAAAAAACAACAAAATAAGGATATAATCATTTCGTAAAAATGACATAGAGAAAATAATGCAATTGATGTAGTTCTTGTTGGTTGTGTTTCGTTTACCATTTGTATCGTTATTGTGAATGTGTGAGTTTTTATACATTTCATTGTATGTGAACTTGAATGCGTATAACAGGCTTTTGGTGTTGTTTAGTTTGTTGTATATTCATCTATCTTGTTTAGTATGCTTTCCTTGTGCTGTATGTGTTTACATTTGTGTGTGTGCTTGCGTGTGTGGGTGAGAGTGTTTTACATTTTTTGGCAACTTTATAATATAAAAACAATAACAATAAGACTGCAACTGCAACATGGATATTTTGTCATTTCAACGGAAATACCAAACACAATATGCAGGAAATGTTTAAAACCCGACCACAAGGTATTCTGCAACAAATGTGCGAGTGGTTTTAGCTGCACCAAACATGACAACGTACATTCATACATTAACATGCATATAAGGATGCATTGGATATTATACGAGGCGTGTTATTTGCCAAAAATTAACTAAAGTGAGCACAACAATAAATTTACACAATTATAGTTGGAGGGACCGACCATGTGATAAAGTAAAAAAAAATATTTTTTTACACAATTCATTTCTTCAAAAGGTTTTGAGTGCATTTTTCCACTGTTCTTGAACTCACCTTTGCTTCTATTTAGAGTATTAAAGACATGTAAAATGTTAATCAAGAAGACCAGTAAAGCTCTCAATCAATACCAGGTAGATGTCGACAGTAGTCAAATATAAAATTCAATATTAATTATTTTGGTTCAGTTCGCCTTGTATAAAAGCCAGATAGGTAAAAACTTTAGTATCTCCCTAAAAGAAATGTTTACGAGTGAACATTTTATGCACAGGTGTAGTGGTGTAGGCTATTATATAGTCGGCTCCGTCCCTTAGCTCACTTGTTTAAATTTATTGAAAATACATGGGCAAAAATAAATTATAGCCTTTGTACACAAATGGGCACTTTTGTTAGTATATGAGTTTTTATAAGAGCCATAAGTTTCATAAGTTTTATGAAGATCCAAGAAGTATATTTTTTAATTCTGGAACAAATATTAAATGTTTTGATTTTTGTTTGTTTTGTATTAGTTGAAGATTCAATCATATGATTGTTTCAGTCTGGAGTATTCCCCCATTGGCTTAACTTCATCATTACCTTTCTATACAGAGAGTAATGTTTACAAAACGCACTGACAGCCTGCAAAATTTACTGATCGCTACCAATATCATGATTTCATCCCAGCGAAGGCAATTATTAATTGGCTTTTCAGTTTTTGAAATGGTGATTTTTCTAGTGAAACTCTTTAAGCATCGAGTATTCTCATGTTAATGAGAATGATGCTCACTTTTCGGCTTTCCTAAAAAACACCAGAACAAAATATTTGCAAGCTGACAGCACGATTCAACTAAGAAATCATCGATTTCTGTGAGTTGAAGTAACATCTACACAAAATTTTGTTTTTAAAAAAATTTAATTTTTTTCCAAAATTAAAGAAAATACTCCTTGGGTTTCCATAAAACTCTTAGAACAAGACATATATTAAAAAATGTCAATTTGTGCGAAAAAGCTATAATTTATAAGGAAAAACACACATTTTTACCCATGTAATTTCAAAAAAATTTAAAAATAGTGTTAAACGAACGGAACGGTGCGTGTACAAAAGTATACATGGGCTGAAAGAGGGCACTCTCGGGCATCATTCTGTGAAAAAGGAATTTTGTTCCAAGCTGTTCTTACTTACTTACTTAGCTGGCCCATTACAGAACATTTGTTCCATAGACTGAACTAAGACAAGATCTCCAATTCTCTCTATTTTTCGCTTCGCTTTCTGGAATACCGCGCCTTTTAATTTCTTCATCCACTTGTATGCTCCATCGAAGCTTAGGCCTGCCGATTCTGCGTGCACCGCCATGTGGCATGTATTCATACGCCTTTTTAGCGGGATCATCATCGCTCATTCTTATGATATGGTCTAGCCAACGCAATCGTTGCATCTCGATACGTTTAACTATATTCATTTCTTTGTATACCTTATATAGCTCGTGGTTCATACGACGTCGACATTCTCCGTCAACGCAAATCGGCCGTAGGTCTTTCGAAGAATTTTCCTCTCAAACACACCAAGCACTGCCCTATCTGGTTGTGCAAGTACCCATGCTTCGGAGCCATACATTAGCACGGGTAGTATCAGCGTTTTGTATAGTGTTATTTTTGTTTCACGATATGTGGCTTTGTTTTTAAATTGCTTATTTAAACCATAGTAGCATCTGTTGGCCAATACAAGTCTTCTTCTTATTTCACAACTGATGTTGTTTGTTGTGTTTATGGCAGTGCCGAGGTAGACGAAGTCTTTAACTACCTCAAAATTATAGGTACCAACTTCCACAGTTGGTCCAAGCTCTATGGACGCTTTGCGCGTCGACACCATCAATTTCGTCTTTTCGCCGTTTACCGCCAGACCCACTTTCGCAGATTCTGCTTCGACCTTCCTAAAGGTATTAGTTACTTCCTTTACTGATCGTCCCATAATGTCTATGTCATCAGCATAAGCAAGTAACATGTGGCTATTGGTGTAAATTGTGCCATTTCTTTTGACATTTGCATCTCGTAATACCTTTTCCAGCAAAATGATGAATAGGTCACACGAAAGGCTGTCTCCTTGTCTGAAACCTCTTTTGGTACTGAACTGTTCGGAGAGGTTCTTTCAAATTTTAACAGAGGACCTAGTATCAGTTAAAGTCATCTCCGGATGGGCTTTGCGAGGATACCAAATTCAGACATTGCATGGAATACCTTTGATCGGAGGGGACTGTCGAATGCTGCTTTATAATCGACAAAAAGGTGATATGTGTCGATCTGCATCTCTTGGGTCTTCTCCAGGATTTGCCGCAGGGTAAATATCTGGTCAATGGTGGACTTGCCAGTTCTAAAGCCACATTGGTATGGTCCAATTATTTCGTTGACCATTGGCTTTTGTCGTTCGCACAATATCCCTGACACTATCTTATAGGCAATAGGGAGAAGACTTATGCCCCTATAGTTGGAGTATACAGTCTTATCTCCTTTTTTGTTTACGGGACACAGGATGCTCAGGTTCCAATCGTCGGATACGCGTTCTTCCTGCCAGATGGTGCTAACTAGCTGATGGATACACCTTATCAGAGCGTCGCCTCCGGTTTTAAACAGCTCGGCTAGTAAGCCATCGGCTCCTGCTGCTTTATTATTCTTCAGCAGGTTGATTGCTGTTTTTACCTCATCTATACCATCTTCTGGGATTGGATCTGTGGTATCATCGTCTTCGCTACTATTGGATACCAGCAAATTGGAAAAATGCTCCTTCAATATCCTGAGCACGCTAACTGTATCTTATACCAGATTACCTTGCTGGTCTCTACAGGAGGATGTGCCTGTACCAAAGCCATCTGTTTGATGTTTCACTCTTTGGTAGAATTTTCGGACTTCATTCTGACCCCTGTACATCTCGATTTTTTTACAGTCCCGATTTTCCATTTCTCTCTTTTTCTTGTGGAAAAGACGTTTCTCTTCTCTCCTTTTCTCCCGATACCTCTCTCGTGCGCTACGCGTTGCTACTGATTGCAAAGTAGCTCTATATGCCGCATTTTTCTCTTCGGTAGCAGCACGACACTCCTGGTCATACCATGAATTCCTTTGTGGAGGTCTCTGGAATCCAAGTATGGATTTTGCGGCTGTTTGCATGGAGTGGGCAATATTTTGCCATTGTGTTGTTATGTTATCGGGACAAGGAGTGCTCTCATTAAGCAATTGGGCTAGTTGAGTGGAATATGCTGTGGCTATCTGTTGTGTTTGCAGCCTATCGATGTCCAACTTCCGCGTTGTGTCTGTTCGTGCTTTATTTGCAACGTTTAGACGGGTAAGTACCTTTGCTGCAACAAGGTAGTGGTCCGAAACAATGTTTGCACCTCGGAACGATCGTACATCCAACACGCTCGATGAATGTCTTCCATCTATCACAGCATGATCAATTTGATTACTTGTTCTTTGATCTGGAGACAGCCAGGTGCCCTTATGAATATCGAGATGATGCTAACTACCATGTTTTTTGCAGCTGCAAAGTCTATCAGCCTTATACCATTGTCAGATGTTTCACTGTGGAGACTGAATTTGCCGACTGTTGGGCCAAAGATATTCTCCTTTCCAATTTTGGCATTAAAATAGCCTAGAATGATTTTAATGTCATGGGCAGGGCAACGGTCATATGTTTCAGTGGGAGCATGAGCGCAAATAAAGCTGATGTTGAAGAATTTAGATTTTATTCGGATTGCAGCAAGTCTTTCATTCACTGGGGTGAAGCTGGATACCAGATGTTTTAGTCTCCGACTAACTACGAATCCGCAACAAAACTCATGTTTTGTGTCATGGCAGCTATAATACAGTGCGTCACCTTTAGGTGTTGTTGTGACGCCTTTCCCAATCCATCGTATTTCCTGTATGGCAGTAATATCTGCCCTGTACTTTTCAAGTACGTCTGCCAATGCGAAGACTGCACCTTCTCTATAAAGAGTGCGAACATTCCAGGTGCAGATTCGCAGATCATGGTCCTTAAAACGTTTGCCGGGTTCGTCAACTTTAGAGGGGTTTGTTTTTCTTTTCTTTCATTTTTTCATAATAGGCTGTTTTTTCTAGGGGAGGGTTTCCAAACCGACGCCCAAACCCAAGTTTCTTATAAGTGAACGCGCCACATGTTAGCTCACTACCATTAACAGGTGTAAAAGGCAGTTCCCCAGGTGACACCATGGGGAGGTCAGTGTCCACTTGAGATGTAAGAGGTACCAAAATAAAGCCTGGGCTTTGCCATGTTAAAACCGGTCAGGTTGAAGTAATAATTCGCTACCCTATAAAGTATACTGATATTCTTGTTTAAAATACTGAGTCGATATATGCTTGTCCGTCCGTCCTTCCATCTGTGCTAATCACTAGGAAAGTTGGGAGAGGACGCTGAAATTTTGGAAAGATGCGTCTTTTGTTTGCAGGATGCCAAGTTCGAAGATGGGCTATATGGGTCCACTCCCATATAACGATACCGCCCGATTTCAGGTATTTTGACGTTCTAGGCTTGATCTTCAGACCGAATTAGCTATAAATTCGCACTTAGGGTTCCTAGTGGTCAGAAAATTTATCTACCAAAAATTGTGGATCTGTTATAGCCCCCATATAATGGTAACGCTTTAGGAATTTTGATGTTTTTAGCTACATTTTTAGACCGAATTGGCTATAATTTGGCATTTTGGGTTTCTAGTGGTCAAAAAAGGTATCTACCAAAAATTGTACAAGCAAAAAAAACGGCCTCTCTAACATATGTCCCAAACATATTTTGCAGCAAACATATATATGTTTGCAACAGTCCCAAACATAATATATGTTTGGGTGGAAACAAATATATGTTTGGGTGGAAACAAATACATGTTTGGGTGCAAACATATATATGTTTGGGTGCAAACATATATATGTTTGGGTGCAAAGATATTTATGTTTGGGTGCAAAGATATATATGTTTGGGTGCAAACATTTTATATGTTTGGGTGCAAAAAAATACAAACACAAAAGGCACAAAAAAAAAACAAACACATGCACCAGTGGGCGCTTACTGAGAGCAAGGGAGCGTAAGATTCCATGTAAAACACTTTAAAATGTGTGCTCACTTGCTCTCAGTAAGAACTCACTGGCTATCTCTATAGTATACACACAAATGCTGTGGTTTTTTATTGAAAGGCAAAAGAACAACAAACACAAAGGTACATACAAAATTCAAAAGAAATACATAACACACTTTAATAAAAGAAAAACTGATTGAAATAATTTGTAAATAGTCACACTTTTAAAAAGAAAAATATATAGAAACGTAGTTGAACGCTTCTCCTTAGTTGTGAAATAAAACAAATTGCCCTCATAGTTGAAATCATCAGCGGGGAATCGGCATCTAGAATCAAATGATTATGTAATGTAATAAATAAATATGGATATGCCATATTTCGAATATACATAAGTATGTATGTAATTACCAATATTAAATGCGATTTCTTCCTTGTCCAATAAAATATTACCATTCACCTTATTGATTCAATTATAAAATTTCCAATTATAAAATGTATTGGACATTTAATTTACTAAAAACCACAATTTCTTTAAGAAAACACAAAACACTAATTTATTCACTCGCTTTGACTCTACAAAGGCAACTAAAACACTGAAGGAAGAAAAAAATATAATTCATATTATTTCTTCTTTTCTTCTTCGCCAGCTAAATTGGTTAACAACAACAAAACAAGAAACACACGAGTTTGACGCATACATGCCACCAAAGCCCCCTTCTTCGCTTCTACGTCTTCTATTATACAATACACACAACTCTTTATTATAAAACAGCATTCCACAGCCGCGAGAGCACTGTTATTACTCTCGTTGACAAACATCCTCTCTCCATCCATGAAAAAAATGTTCTAACATAAAAAATATGTTTTACCCAAACATATCAAATTGAGATATGTTACAAAATTTTGCAAACATATATTTGTTGGAAACTGTCCCAAACATTTATTTGTTTGGATCCAAACATATTTCTAACATAAATTTTTCTGCGTGTAGACATATGTACATAAGTCCACGTTTTGGTTAGCCCCAATATACCGGTATCGCCAGATTTCAGATAGTTTTAAGTTTTTTTTATCTACATTTTCGGTCTAAATATGATGTAATTTGGAATTTAGGTCAAACAAATCTCCATTAAATTTGTAGATATATGTCCACGTTATATTATAGCCCTCATATAATGTTACCGCACGATTCAGGTATTTTAAAATTTTTAGCCTGTCAAAAAACTTAACTTCTTAACTACAATTTGGTTCTTGATACTTTCGTAACAGAAAGAAAACTTATTGTATTAGTTCAATATCGAATTTAACGCTTTTTTGCTTGTTTTTCTGGATTTCAAATTTCCCTGCGATCTCAACTTCCTTCCAGAACCTCGTACAAATATCAATGAAATAAAATGCATTTTATAAATTTGTATGAAAATTAAACATATAGAATACAAGCGCCTGCATTTACATATAAAGGCAGGTGGGTAAATGGTTGCAGTGGCAACAATTTGATTATAATAATATTCAAACCACAATAGCTGCACAAAAACGAAATGCAGATATGTTCGTAAAAGCCTAGACTTTAGCGCACATACCAAACATACACACATTTCATTTAACTACTGGAAATCTCATGCCACCCACTTAAACAATAAATGTCGAATAATAGAATGGGATTTTTTGGGATTTTTCTGGCATTACAGAGCGCCCCAAACGAAAACAAAATAGAATTTGGATTTTTCTAATTTTTGTGTGGGCATGAATTGTAAGTATTTTGAAAATGTGGTTTCTCTATTCACTTTCAGGGCAGCTATGTATGAATATACATATGTAGGATGTATGTTTGTGAGTGAATGGCATTGTGAATGTCCATTTAAATGTTCAACTCTGTGCTTTTTCAGTAGAAAAATAGAAAACATCTCGTGGTCAATGGCAGTGGAAGTCAAAAACATGACCAACTCCACAACAAAAGGGGTTACGATGATGATGACGATGATGATGGTCAGTTATGGCTCACTTCCATGAAAGTGTTTTGTGGGTTATATTTCTATAGATTGAATTTATTTTTATATTTTCAAAAGAACTTCAATTGTTCGGAATTAATAAAGTCATTTGCTTGGTTGGTCGATTGCTTGGTTGGATGGTTTGTCGACATTTGTGGCTATTAGAGATCTCTCTGACATTTGATAGTTTAGTTTTTAGCAAATGCATGTGTAGTTGTAATTGAATGTGTTTTTCGAAGGGTATGTGTGTGTAAATATTTGTGTAAGCAATACGGAAATATTGGTTTAACACCCAGAGAATTTCATTAGCAACACACACATACACAGACACATTCAAAATGCACAAGAAAAACGAGAAATTGTCACATAAACACTTAATAATAAATGTTGTGGGATTTCCAAAAGAAAACAAGTATTTTTAAAATGCATTTTTCTATTAAATTATGACAGAATTAAATATTTAATTTATAGGAAAAAGTCGAATGCAATATAAAATAATAAAAATAGTAAAATTGTAGCTTTTATGCTTGTAAAAATATAATTGAAGTGTCTTGAGGTAAGAAACTTTCTTAAGTAATTTACAAAATGTTGCTGTTGTTTGCGGTAAATCGAAGTTAGGGTGTCCAAAACCGAAACCGGTTAACCGGTTTTGAGGTACAAAACCGAAACCGGTTTTCGCCAAAAATGTCATTTTCGGTTAACCGAAAAACCGGGTTATATGTGTCGGTTAACCGGTTTTAAAAAAATAGCAATATTTTTAATATTAAGCTAAAATTGTATTCTAGAAAGTAAAATAAGCTTAACTAACGCAAGGTACGGGCAAAATTGTAAATGTATTGTTGAAAAATATTTTGTGTAAAATGTATAATTGGGCCAATCTAATTCAATTGAACGATCTATGAAAAAACAGCGTATACGTAATATCAGGACGTTACTCATACGTTTTTGAGTTAATACAGTAAACTAAGAACTTGTCGAATTTAAGGTTGTTAAGGTTAACGATAACAAAATGCATTATTGATTCCGGCACGATAATTTGAGGATCTCAACGCATAAGTGAGAATACAGACTTAATAAAATGTAAACTTAATTTTTTTGGTACACAATCTTATATATGTAGGGGTTTTTACTATTCTTAGAACACAATTTCAGTCTTTATTATGCTGTCCCCACGTCGTGGTTGAATGTGAAATAGCAGGGATATTATGAGATAATTATATAATAACGAAGTCGTTAATGTTAATTTACCCCTTTCCGCACATTTTTAATCACCTATTTCACAAAACCGGATTAAACCGGTTAACCGGTTTTGAAAATTTTTGAAAACCGAAAACCGGTTTTTGAAAAAATGGAAAATTTCGGTTAACCGAAAACCGTTTTGTTTGGAAAACCGGTTTTTGGACACCCTAATCGAAAGTTATTTAAAAGTCAATGTCCCCAAAAGGTTTTGATGTTATATGAATTAAAACAAGTAAAAAGTCGTTTTATACCCTCCACCATAAAAAAGTCTTAATTAAAATGGAATAATTAGGGTCCTTTCACAATTTTAGGTGGAACAACTTTTCGACAACGGATAGAATCCTACTGCCTCCCACTATTGCTTAAATTACACTGTGAACACAAATGTTGGGCAGATATAATTGCTTTTGGAGACGAAAGCACTTGGTTTGTGTATATTAAAAACCCCGAAGGACAGATGCGCCGTGAGTCGAACTTCTGCGTTATGGCGTGATGAAGTTTTTGCAAGAGACCCTGTAAGCCATCATGAATTAGCATTATATCTTTGTTAGTTGTTTTTGTAGATCACTTAAGCAACAGTGAACAAATATATAACGCTAATTCCAGATGGCCCACAGGATCTCTAACAAAAATTTCATCACGCCATAACGCGGAAGTTCGACTCACGGCTGATCTGTCCTCCGGGGTTCATAATATACTCACCAAGGCCTTTCTTCCCCAAGAGGAATTTTCCGTGCCCCAGACTTTCACCTCCATTTTGTTGCACAGTGTTATCTAATCTAATCTAATCTAAAAATGTGTTCAGCTAGGTGAAAGGTACCACCTACGGGGCTATATCAAAGAGTCAACCTATCTTTAAATTTTTTGGCGGAAAAGTTTTATAGCTGCAGGGAACTTCAAGAGTAAAATTGAGGGTAGTTTCATCAAAACAATGTATACCCTAAAAAATGGACCCATGTTGACGAATTTTAGTGAAGAAATTTCGTGACCACTGAAAATTCCCGAAAATCGGGAGGTACAGTTAGTTATATGGGAGGATATACCAAAACATGGACCTATATTGACGATTATTTTTGAATAGACAAAATTGTAGCTAAAATTCTCAAAATACCGATCCGAATTATCTTATAGAAACAGGTGATTAAATATTTTGTAGAATTATAAAGTTTTGGGCTCCCTTACGTCGGGAAGTATGCCCACGCCAATCTAAACAAGTACAAAATCGTTTAGTCGAACTTTTTGTTGTTATACCCTCCACCATAACATATCTATATCTGTTTGTTTGTTTGTTTGTGCCTTATAGACTCGAAAACCGCTGAACAGATCTTACTGAAATGTTAAGTGTACATTGCTACATGGCCTGGAATGAAAATAGGCTATATAATTTTTTGAAATTTCGCGTTGATCTGGAGATATAGCATCAACACCGGAGGTACCTCCAAAAAATGTAGATTTTGTATGCAAATATCTTTAGAACTATTACAGATACAATCTCGAAATTTTGTATGTGTGACGGAATTTGGTGTAGAAATAAATTTACTAAAATTTATTCAAATCGGTTCAGATTTGGATATAGCTCCCACATACATATATTTTCGGCCGAGTTCCTTATTTTATGTACCAAACATGCTATTTATGTCCAATTTCAATGAAATTTGGAATGTGTGGCGGAATTTGTTATAGAAATAAATGTGCCAAATTATGTCTAGTTTGGTTCAGATTTGGATATAGCTCCCATCTACATATATTTTCGGCCGATTTCCTTATTTTATGCACCAAACACGCTATATATGTCCAATTTCGCTGAAATTTAAAATGTGTGATGGATATTGGCCTAGAAATATATGTGAAAATTTATTTTGAAATCGGTTCAGATTTGGATATAGCTCCTATATATATTTTCTACCGATTTCATGTATTTGATGTACCAAACACACTATATATGTCCAAATTCACAGAAATTTGGAATGTGTTACAGAACTTGGTCTAGAAATAAATGTGCCAAATTATATTGAAATCGGTTCAGATTTGGATATAGCTCCTATATATATTTTCGGCAGATTTTCCGCATTTGATGCACCAAACACGCTATATATGTCCAATTTCGCTGAAACTTGGAATGTGTAACGGAATTTGGTCTAGACATAAATGTGCCGAATTATATCGAAATCGGTTCAGATTTGGATATAGCTACAAAATCTATTTTCGGCCGATTTTCCACATTTGATGCACTTAACATGGTTTATATGTCCAATTTCGCTGAAATTTAGAGGGTCTGACGGAATTTGTTCTAGAAATAAATGTGCTAAATTATATCGAGATCGGTTCAGATTTGAATATAGCTCCCATATATATTTTCGGCCGATTTCCTGTATTTTATGCACCAAGCACGCTATATATATCCAATTGAGCCGAAATTTGAAATGTGTGATGGATATTGGCCTAGAAATATATGTGGCAATATATATCGAAATCGGCTCAGATATGGATATAACTCCTCTATATATTTTTTTGCCGATTTCATGTATTTGAGGCACCAAACACCGTATTTATACCCAATTTCAATAAAATTTGGAACGTGTGACTGAACTTAGTCTAGAAATACATGTGCCAAATTATATCGAAATCGGTTCAGATTTGGATATAGCTCCCATATACATACCTTTTCGGCCGATTTCTTTATTTTATGCACCAAACATGATATTTATGTCCAATTTCAATGAAATTTGGAATGTGTGGCGGAATTTGTTTTAGAAATAAATGTGCCAAATTATATCGAGTTTGGTTCAGATTTGGATATAGCTCCCATATACATACCTTTTCGGCCGATTTCTTTATTTTATGCACCAAACACGCTATATATGTCTAACTTCGCTGAAATTTAGAATGTGTGATGGATATTGGCCCAGAAATATATGTGCCAATTTATATAGAAATCGGTTCGGATTTGGATATAGCTCCTATATATATGAACTTGGTCTGGAAATACATGTGCCAAATTATATCGAAGTCGGTTCAGATTTGGATGTAGATCCCATATATATTTTCGGGCGATTTTCCGCATTTGATGCACCAAACTCGCTATATATGTCCAAATTCGCTGAAATTTGGATTGTGTTACAGAACTTGGTCTAAAAATAAATGTGCCAAATTATATCGAAATCGGTTCAGATATGGATATAGCTTCAATATATATTTTCGGCCGATTTTCCGCACCAAACACGCTAAATATATCCAATTTCGCTGAAATTTGGAATGTGTAACGGAATTTGGTCTAGACATAAATGTGCCGAATTATATCGAAATCGGTTCAGATATGGATATAGCTTCCATATATATTTTCGGCCGATTTTCCACATTTCATGCACCAAACATGCTATATATGTCCAATTTCGCTGAAATTTAGAGGGTGTGTCGCGGAATTTGTTTTAGAAATAAATGTGCCAAATTATATCGAGTTTGGTTCAGATTTGGATATAGCTCCCATATACATACATTTTCGGCCGATTTCTATATTTTATGCACCAAACACGCTATATATGTCTAACTTCGCTGAAATTTAGAATGTGTGATGGATATTGGCCCAGAAATATATGTGCCAATTTATATAGAAATCGGTTCGGATTTGGATATAGCTCCTATATATATTTTCTGCCGATTTCATGTATTTGATGCAAAAAACACACTATATATGTCCAAATTCACTGAAATTTGGAATGTGTTACAGAACTTGGTCTAGAAATAAATGTGCCAAATTATATCGAAATCGGTTCAGATTTGGATATAGCGCTCATATATATTTTCGGCCGATTTCATTTATTTGATGCACCAATCATGCTGTATACGTCCGATTTCAATGACATTCGTAATGTGCGACTGAATTTGGCCTAGAAATAATTGTGCCAAAATACTTCGAAATCGATTCAGATTTAGATATAGCTCCCATGCATATTTTCGGCCGATTTCATGTATTTGATATATACGTTCCATTTCAATGAAATTTGTATCATTATTGACATATCTATATCAATATTGGAGTAAAAATTATTAATAACAGAAGCAGTTATCCTAAGAGTAATTTAAGATGTCCCAATAGGCTGAATAAATTACAAGTATCCTCAAACTTAAAGTACTCAATCTTAGTGTTGTTCCTAATTTAATTATCTTCTTTAAAGGAGAGAGTGGACTCAGGACTGTTAGAGTATATACAATTTGTAAATGTGGCCTACGTAGGACTCATTCATTTATTTTTCACTTAGTCGGGGTAGCGAAGCGCACCGGTTTAAGCTAGTTATGAACTAAAATAGAATAATTTTTTTGGTACACAATCTTATATATGTAGGGGTTTTTACTATTCTTAGATCACAATTTCAGTCTTTATTTTGCTGTCCCCACGTCGTGGTTGAATGTGAAATAGCAGGGATATTATGAGATAATTATATAATAACGAAGTCGTTAATGTTAATTTACCCCTTTCCGCACATTTTTAATCACCTATTTCACAAAACCGGTTTAAACCGGTTAACCGGTTTTGAAAATTTTTGAAAACCGAAAACCGGTTTTTGAAAAAATGGAAAATTTCGGTTAACCGAAAACCGTTTTGTTTGGAAAAACCGGTTTTTTGGACACCCTAATCGAAAGTTATTTAAAAGTCAATGTCCCCAAAAGGTTTTGATGTTATATGAATTAAAACAAGTAAAAAGTCGTTTTATACCCTCCACCATAAAAAAGTCTTAATTAAAATGGAATAATTACGGTCCTTTCACAATTTTAGGTGGAACAACTTTTCGACAACGGATAGAATCCTACTGCCTCCCACTATTGCTTAAATTACACTGTGAACACAAATGTTGGGCAGATATAATTGCTTTTGGAGACGAAAGCACTTGGTTTGTGTATATTAAAAACCCCGAAGGACAGATGCGCCGTGAGTCGAACTTCTGCGTTATGGCGTGATGAAGTTTTTGCAAGAGACCCTGTAAGCCATCATGAATTAGCATTATATCTTTGTTAGTTGTTTTTGTAGATCACTTAAGCAACAGTGAACAAATATATAACGCTAATTCCAGATGGCCCACAGGATCTCTAACAAAAATTTCATCACGCCATAACGCGGAAGTTCGACTCACGGCTGATCTGTCCTCCGGGGTTCATAATATACTCACCAAGGCCTTTCTTCCCCAAGAGGAATTTTCCGTGCCCCAGACTTTCACCTCCATTTTGTTGCACAGTGTTATCTAATCTAATCTAAAAATGTGTTCAGCTAGGTGAAAGGTACCACCTACGGGGCTATATCAAAGAGTCAACCTATCTTTAAATTTTTTGGCGGAAAAGTTTTATAGCTGCAGGGAACTTCAAGAGTAAAATTGAGGGTAGTTTCATCAAAACAATGTATACCCTCAAAAATGGACCCATGTTGACGAATTTTAGTGAAGAAATTTCGTGACCACTGAAAATTCCCGAAAATCGGGAGGTACAGTTAGTTATATGGGAGGATATACCAAAACATGGACCTATATTGACGATTATTTTTGAATAGACAAAATTGTAGCTAAAATTCTCAAAATACCGATCATTACAGCTATTTCGGTTAAAAAGTGCAGCTAAAATTCTCAAAATACGGAAAATCGGGAGATACCGTTATATGGGGGCTATACCAAAACATGGACCTATGTTGGCGATGTTTCGTTGGAGATATTTCATGACCACTCAGAACCTCAAACGTCAAATTGCAGATAGTTCGGTTACAAATTGTGGCTAAAATTCTCAAAATACCGAAAATCGGGAGGTACCAATATATGGGGACTATACCAAAACATGAAATTATGTTGACGACGTTTAGTGGAGATGTTTCATGACCACTGAGAACCTCAAATGTCAAATTACAGCTAGTTCGGTTACAAATTGTAACTAAAATGCTCAAAATACCGAAAATCGGGAGGCACGGTTATAAGGGGGCCATACCAAAACATGGACCTATGTTGACGATGTTTGGTGGAGATATTTCATGACCAATCAGAACCTCAAACGTCAAATTGCAGATAGTTCGGTTACAAATTGTGGCTAAAATTCTCAAAATACCGAAAATCGGGAGGTACCGACATATGGGGACTATACCAAAACATGGACCTATGCCCATATCCTTTGGGTTTGTTGATCACTAGGAACCCTAAGTGCCAAATTATAGCTAATTCGGTCAGCAAATGTGGCGAAGAACGTCAAAATACCTTAAATCCGGAGGTACCGTTATATGGGGGCTATACCAAGGAGTGGACCGATGACCACTGAGAACTTCAAATGTCAAATTACAGCTATTTCGGTTAAAAACTGTAGCTAAAATTCTCAAAATACCGAAAATCAGGAGATACCGTTATATGGTGGCTATACCAAAACATGGACCTATGTTGACGATGTTTGGTGGAGATATTTCATGACCACTCAGAACCTCAAACGTCAAATTGCAGATAGTTCGGTTACAAATTGTGGCTAAAATTCTCAAAATACCGAAAATCGGGAGGTACCAATATATGGGGACTATATCAAAACATGGACCTATGTTGACGACGTTTCGTGGAGATGTTTCGTGACCACTGAGAACCTAAAATGTCAAATTACAGCTAGATCGGTTACAAATTGTAACTAAAATGCTCAAAATGCCGAAAATCGGGAGGCACGGTTATGAGGGGGCCATACCAAAACATGGACCTATGTTGTCGATGTTTGGTGGAGATATTTCATGACCAATCAGAACCTCAAACGTCAAATTGCAGATAGTTCGGTTACAAATTGTGGCTAAAATTCTCAAAATACCGAAAATCGGGAGGTACCGACTTATGGGGACAATACCAAAACATGGACCTATGCCCATATCCTTTGGGTTTGTTGATCACTAGAAACCCTAAGTGCCAAATTATTGCTAATTCGGTCAGCAAATGTGGCGAAGAACGTCAAAATACCTCAAATCCGGAGGTACCGTTATATGAGGGCTATACCAAGGAGTGGACCGATATAGCCCATCTTAGAACTTGACCTGCCTATGGAAAAAGACCCTCGGGTGCAAAATTTCAGCACTCTATCTCAATTATTGCGGACGCTAGAGTGATTACAACAGACGGACAGACGGACGGACAGACATGGCTAGATCGTCTTAGAATTTTATCCTGATCAAGAATATATATACTTTATAGGGTCGCAAATGATTAGTTCGATGTGTTACAAACGGAATGACAAACTTAATATACCCTCTATACTATGGTGGAGGGTATAAAAAAGAACTACGAATGCTACGTTGAAGGCAATAAAATTATTCGTATTTCATATCGTATGAAGATAAAAACAGTTTGAAATTATACCAAATCAAATTATAATTATATATCGGGTACATGATAAGTCATTCCTAACTCGTGTTCAGACCCATTAAGTTGGATAGAATTTTTCTGCACGAGTGTCTAAGTGGGAAATATGACCTTTGAGGTCGTCCGTCAAAATCAAAATATTTTTTATAAAGCTATTGTAGAAAACATTTGTTTGTTTGCCATATGAATTAAATATTTTTCCAAAACAGAAGTTTGTAGTAATTTGAACGAATTTTATTCCGAATTATCTTATACGTCGGGAAGTATGCCCACGCCAATCTAAACAAGTACAAAATCGTTTAGTCGAACTTTTTGTTGTTATACCCTCCACCATAACATATCTATATATATAAAATTGAAATTTGTTTGTCTGTCTGTCTGTTTGTTTGTTTGTTTGTGCCTTATAGACTCGATAACCGCTGAACAGATCTTACTGAAATGTTAAGGGTACATTGCTACATGGCCTGGAATGAAAATAGGCTATATAATTTTTTGAAATTTCGCGTTGATCTGGAGATATAGCATCAACACCGGAGGTACCTCCAAAAAATGTAGATTTTGTATGCAAATATCTTTAGAACTATTACAGATACAATCTCGAAATTTTGTATGTGTGACGGAATTTGGTGTAGAAATAAATTTACTAAAATTTATTCAAATCGGATCAGATTTGGATATAGCTCCCACATACATATATTTTCGTCCGAGTTCCTTATTTTATGTACCAAACATGCTATTTATGTCCAATTTCAATGAAATTTGGAATGTGTGGCGGAATTTGTTATAGAAATAAATGTGCCAAATTATGTCGAGTTTGGTTCAGATTTGGATATAGCTCCCATCTAAATATATTTTCGGCCGATTTCCTTATTTTATGCACCAAACACGCTATATATGTCCAATTTCGCTGAAATTTAAAATGTGTGATGGATATTGGCCTAGAAATATATGTGAAAATTTATTTTGAAATCGGTTCAGATTTGGATATAGCTCCTATATATATTTTCTACCGATTTCATGTATTTGATGTACCAAACACACTATATATGTCCAAATTCACAGAAATTTGGAATGTGTTACAGAACTTGGTCTAGAAATAAATGTGCCAAATTATATTGAAATCGGTTCAGATTTGGATATAGCTCCTATATATATTTTCGGCAGATTTTCCGCATTTGATGCACCAAACACGCTATATATGTCCAATTTCGCTGAAACTTGGAATGTGTAACGGAATTTGGTCTAGACATAAATGTGCCGAATTATATCGAAATCGGTTCAGATTTGGATATAGCTACAAAATCTATTTTCGGCCGATTTTCCACATTTGATGCACTTAACATGGTTTATATGTCCAATTTCGCTGAAATTTAGAGGGTCTGACGGAATTTGTTCTAGAAATAAATGTGCTAAATTATATCGAGATCGGTTCAGATTTGAATATAGCTCCCATATATATTTTCGGCCGATTTCCTGTATTTTATGCACCAAGCACGCTATATATATCCAATTGAGCCGAAATTTGAAATGTGTGATGGATATTGGCCTAGAAATATATGTGGCAATATATATCGAAATCGGCTCAGATATGGATATAACTCCTCTATATATTTTTTTGCCGATTTCATGTATTTGAGGCACCAAACACCGTATTTATACCCAATTTCAATAAAATTTGGAACGTGTGACTGAACTTGGTCTAGAAATACAGTGGCGGCCATATAATTAAGAACGACACCGTATTGAATAATATTTATGTTGCTACATTCCAAATATTTGAATATTTATATGGAACAAAATTTTTAAATAAAGTACACGGTAAGCACTTTCAAATAAAGCCAAAACATGTTTTAATTCCCCCTCGTCTATACGAAAGAAACGACGATTTATTTAAATAGTTATAAATCGACCTGGCCACATAATTAAGAACGATATAAGTAAAGGTTACCTAAAGGTAATTTTCATGCACAATATGTGAATATATCGTTATGTGTTTTAGAAATCGGTTACTTTGATCCATTTCTGGTATCAAATGTCCTTAAATGGTACATATTGTTGAGTCTATGTTTGATAATTAGGGCATACCTAACGTTTTCCAAAATTTGCCCATAAATTGCCGAAATTATTTTATTTTTGGGATCTAAAGCGACAGTTTTGGATTCCTCTCATTCCCTCGATGACGCTCTGAACGATACCATGTGATTTTCCCTTGATAATCGGCGCTTATTTACCATTAAATTTGTTTTTACCCCACTTCTTTGAGTCCTTTACGAGGGATTTGTCTGGGAAATATTTTCGTAAGAGCCATTTCCAACTTATAAAGCGGCAGGATTTTTGTCTGCAGGTAGTAGGCAGTAAATGAAACAATAATATAACGTCAATACAAAAATTGGAAGAATTCCACACCGAATATAACATTTATTAACATAATGTTTTGAATGATCGAATTCCACTATAATTTTGTGTCCGTACATTAGACATTAGTTTATATAAAAATTTTATTTTCATCCATAAAAATGATTGATTTGACTGGTTTTGATATTAATATAAGCTTCGTTGATTAAAAAGTCTTACATAGTTATGCCTACCACACCCACAATGACATTGTGCAATGAAGACTTTCAAAATATTAAACGTTTCATTTTTTTCGGTGTACCGTTAGGCCAATTTTTTGTACAAAACGAAATTATTTTTTTATTTCCTGTCTACTACCTGCAGACAACAATCTTAGCGATTTATAAGGTGGAAATGGCTCATTGAAATTATTTTCCAGACAATTCCCTCGTAAAGGACTCAAAGAAGTGGGGTAAAAACCAATTTAAGGGTAAATAAGCGCCGACTATGGAACGACAATCACAGGGTATCGTTTAGAGCGTCATCGAGGGGATGAGAGGAAGCCAAATCTGTGGCTTTAGATCCCAAAAATAAAATAAATTCGCCAAATTATGGGCAAATTTTGGAAAAAGTTAGGTATGCCCTAATTATCAAACTTAGACTCAATAATATGTACCATTTAAGGACATTTGATACCAGAAATGGATCAAAGTAACCGATTTCTAAAACACATAACGATATATTCACATATTGTGCATGAAAATTACCTTTAGGTAACCTTTACTTATATCGTTCTTAATTATGTGGCCAGGTCGATTTATAACTATTTTATTAAATCCTGGTTTCTTTCGTATAAACGAGGGGGAATTAGAACATGTTTTGGCTTTATTTGAAAGTGCTTACCGTGTACTTTATTTACAAGTTCTGTTCCATATAAATATTCAAATATTTGGAATGTAGCAAGGCAAATATTATTCAACACGATGCCGTTCTTAATTATATGGCCGTCACTGTACATGTGCCAAATTATATCGAAATCGGTTCAGATTTGGATATAGCTCCCATATACATACCTTTTCGGCCGATTTCTTTATTTTATGCACCAAACACGCTATATATGTCTAACTTCGCTGAAATTTAGAATGTGTGATGGATATTGGCCCAGAAATATATGTGCCAATTTATATAGAAATCGGTTCGGATTTGGATATAGCTCCTATATATATGAACTTGGTCTGGAAATACATGTGCCAAATTATATCGAAGTCGGTTCAGATTTGGATGTAGATCCCATATATATTTTCGGGCGATTTTCCGCATTTGATGCACCAAACTCTCTATATATGTCCAAATTCGCTGAAATTTGGATTGTGTTACAGAACTTGGTCTAAAAATAAATGTGCCAAATTATATCGAAATCGGTTCAGATATGGATATAGCTTCCATATATATTTTCGGCCGATTTTCCGCACCAAACACGCTATATATGTCCAATTTCGCTGAAATTTGGAATGTGTAACGGAATTTGGTCTAGACATAAATGTGCCGAATTATATCGAAATCGGTTCAGATATGGATATAGCTTCCATATATATTTTCGGCCGATTTTCCACATTTCATGCACCAAACATGCTATATATGTCCAATTTCGCTGAAATTTAGAGGGTGTGTCGCGGAATTTGTTTTAGAAATAAATGTGCCAAATTATATCGAGTTTGGTTCAGATTTGGATATAGCTCCCATATACATACATTTTCGGCCGATTTCTATATTTTATGCACCAAACACGCTATATATGTCTAACTTCGCTGAAATTTAGAATGTGTGATGGATATTGGCCCAGAAATATATGTGCCAATTTATATAGAAATCGGTTCGGATTTGGATATAGCTCCTATATATATTTTCTGCCGATTTCATGTATTTGATGCAAAAAACACACTATATATGTCCAAATTCACTGAAATTTGGAATGTGTTACAGAACTTGGTCTAGAAATAAATGTGCCAAATTATATCGAAATCGGTTCAGATTTGGATATAGCGCTCATATATATTTTCGGCCGATTTCATTTATTTGATGCACCAATCATGCTGTATACGTCCGATTTCAATGACATTCGTAATGTGCGACTGAATTTGGCCTAGAAATAATTGTGCCAAAATACTTCGAAATCGATTCAGATTTAGATATAGCTCCCATGCATATTTTCGGCCGATTTCATGTATTTGATATATACGTTCCATTTCAATGAAATTTGTATCATTATTGACATATCTATATCAATATTGGAGTAAAAATTATTAATAACAGAAGCAGTTATCCTAAGAGTAATTTAAGATGTCCCAATAGGCTGAATAAATTACAAGTATCCTCAAACTTAAAGTACTCAATTTTAGTGTTGTTCCTAATTTAATTATCTTCTTTAAAGGAGAGAGTGGACTCAGGACTGTTAGAGTATATACAATTTGTAAATGTGGCCTACGTAGGACTCATTCATTTATTTTTCACTTAGTCGGGGTAGCGAAGCGCACCGGTTTAAGCTAGTTATGAACTAAAATAGAATAATTATTTTCCTTCCTGTCAACAATTTGAGGTGCAGAAGTTTTTATACCATAGATACTCGAAATGCCTAAATTATGTCAGAAAGTGTATCTAAAAATTCCTTCAATATGGCGGTAGCTTTATAAGGGAGCAATATCAAAGTGTGAAACAAATTTTAGAGGTGAAGTTTTGTGACCACTGGAAATCTTAAATGTTAAATAACAATAAAGTAGTTCCTACAATCTGGAGGTTGTATATGGGATATACCAAACCGCAATATCGGGAATGTTTTGTGACAACTATAATTATATGAGGGCTGTATCCTATGGTGGGGTGTTCCACTGGGAACCCTAAATCGAGAGGTACAGTTAAAGGGAGGTTGTACCACAACAAAGACCTATGTTGATAATTTTAGTTGTAGCGATTTTGTAACTACTGGGAACGGGATGTACCATTATATGGACATTATATGGACAACAATTTATTCTACATTTATAAACATTTTTTAAATCACAAATATTTTAATCTGTTAAATGACTTTAATTTTAATACAAAATGCATATCGGAAAGATTTTTGGGTCAACTGATTGTTTATAATACACTTTGGAATAATGTTTACATGTTCCATATATTCTTGGGGAAATCTTCTACAGATTTACAGGTCATCTCACAGATGACTCACCCTCTTGTTTTTTATATATTCTGATTTATATATTCTGTGAAAAGACCTATTGGACTTCTAAGAAAGACCTTGTAGTACTTTAAGAGAAATCGTGTTGAAAACCAACTGGACTTTTATAGAAGTGATATTGATCCTACCAGACTTCTTGCTGAATTTTTTGAATCTATAAAATGATCTTCCTTTCATTTTTTCAAAACAGCATATTCGTAGGCTGTGAGGAAATTTTGGTATTTTGAAGGACTTTTGAAGAAACAACCTACTTGACCATCCTTTTGTTCTTCTATGAGAAGATGTCAAATTAATTTTCTATTAAATGTAATGCCCATATGAGGCCTGTGGAGTAAATTTGTCAATCGATTTATGATAAGGAAGCAAAAATATTTAAAAAATCGATGTTAAATTACGAGCATTACCTCTGTAGGACTGTGGATATATTAATTTCTGTGCCTTTTTAAAGTTTCCGATTTCTGTTCGGCCTAGCCGAACTTAACGTTGGTTTTACTTGCATTGTTTTTGAGGTGGTAGACAAAGGACACCTTCCACCATAAGATACTAACTTTGTCATTCCGTTCGTAACTCATCGAAATATTCATCGGAAACTCTTTAAAGTATAAAGATGTCTGTGTATTTGTCAATCATTCAATCTGTCTGTTGATACAGAAGTTTACATTACTCTTAATGGGTTATATCGGTCCATGTTTTCATATAACCCAAAAGAACGGTTCCAACTTTTTTTCGGTATTTTGAATGATTTTACCACATTCCGAACCGAAATATCTTGCATTTTTTATATAGTTTTCGCTAGGGTGTAAAACATTCCTGCAAAGAATTTTTGGTATAGATTTATGATTTAATATTACAGTACGCCCCGATTTTATGTATTTCAAAGGCTTTTTTTGTCACATTACGCGGTGCCAATGAAAAATAGTATTTAATCATGTTATTTTGTAATTCAAGCGTCTTAGAATCGTTTCTACAGATCAAAACCCCAGAAAAATTGAAAAAAAAAACTCTGCGATTTTGACCTTGAATATGAAGAGCTACAATTTTGCATCAAAGAGTAAATTAAAATTCTGAACGATTTGGACAAAATGATCCCTGTGATCCATAACCACGAAAGTGCATGTAATGGGGAAATACGCTGGGACACTTGTCTTCTGTTTTGGTATTCTATAACGCTGCAGTGTTAAGATATGGTTAATGTTCCATGATTCAAAAAATTACAAAGAGTGCTATCGGACATTAATTGGTATTTCGGGTCTCATTGCGTACATAAGTCAAATTCGGAAAATTGTAAATATATTCGTAGGACCTTGTTTCGCTAGAGAACCCTTTTAACAATATCGTCCGATTTTAGTTATTTTGAAGGGGTTTGCTACATGTTCATTCTGAAGTGGATGTTGTTTTGTATTCGGATTCCAAACGCGAATAAAACCAACAATATAGGTCCATGTTTTCGTATACCTCCCGATGTAACGTATCTTCGTTGTAATTTACTTAGATCTCTTTATTGAGTTTTATTCCATATCGCAAGCCTTGAGACAGTGTCGAAGGTTCGTTGGAAGTCGCCAAATAGTAGGTAGATGTGGCAATTGTATTACCGACACTGCACGGTGATGATACGCAGTGTATTTTGCAGATCAAATTATATCTATTTTTTCAACTTTGACATTGCGCAATTTACCTCCACAACTGTGACATCACAACCAAATGTTAGAAATTCCAGCCGTTGTATCTTATTCGCAAACATCTCTTAATTCACAATTAATTAACACACACACGCTTACGCTACCAGTTATCAACACTTCCGTTCGCTTACAAATTCACACCCCATAACCGAGCGACACAATTGGCGACAGCCTGATAAACGTCGATATCGACGCTACCACATCAATATATCCGTCAACAATTTCTAAATCAACATTGCAATTGGCAAACGAACGACGAAGTTTAATCAGTTGCCACTGCAGTTTGAAATGGGCTTTGCCATGTTAAAGCCGGTCAGACCGTCGCTTGGTATCATTCGTCCCCTAAGTCGCCCATAAATACATATGTCAATTTGTGTAAAAAAACTATTATCAATATAGGAAACGGCATGGAAAAAAACACACATTTTTATCCATGTAATTTCAATAAATTTAACAAAAGTTTTGAACGGACGGAACGGGACTTGTGCAAAGCTATATATGCGTTGAAAGAGGACACTCTCAGGCATCATTCTGCTAAAACGATAACTCTGGAACGGATTAACCGATTTGGTCCAAATTTGGCTTTTGTAATATTTTGTGCAAACTTAGTTTAAGTGCGAAGATGGGTCATATCGGTCCACTCCCTCGGGTACCTTCCCCACAAAAGTTCAAAAATGTTCGGAAAAATTGCGCGCACGATAATTCTTGAAAGGAGAAGCCGATTTGGTCCATAATTTGCACATCGTGAAATTTCTACCAGACGTAGATGAGGCTCCAATATGGACTTTATCGGTTCACTCTTTCGGGTACCTCCCACACAAAATTTCGGATAAGTTCAGTTTAAGACCTCTCCCGAATCGCTTTGATTTTTGTTGTACAAACTTGAATTTGTTGCCCCCATTACGACGGTATAAGTTTTTTCAGGGGCAAGTTCATATTTCCTGAGAAAATGTCCGAAAGAAGTAGAGCTTCATGTATAGTTGCTCCGGCCATAACTCCGGACGAATCAGCTGATTCCATCAAAAATTTGGCCTTCGTTACATATTGTCCAATTTAGTTTAAATTCGAAGAAGGGCTATATCGGTCCACCCATTTCGGTACCTTCCCCTCAAAAGTCTAACAAAATTCACTAAAATGGTACGCCTGCCTATCTTGAAATTATCTTCAAATTTAGTTTACCTACGAAAATTACCCATATCGGTCTAAGGAGAAGACGGTAGCACCCATGTTTTTTTAAGTTCTGTTTAGAGTCTGTTCGAATATTCTTTCGAAATTTATACTGATTCTTCTCCATGTGGTCCTGTTTACATAAATAATATATTTTTCGTTCAAAATACGTCCAATAAAGGCCACAAAATCTGAAAACCCCTAATACATAATTATCGGGGAACTGTGTTTTGGTTGCGTAGCCGGTATTCGATTCGATATTGTCAAAGTTCCAATTCACACAGGCTGAGGGTATATCTCTGTCGGCAAAGCCGACTGACAATTCATTACTTGTTTTTTTTGTCTTTCTTCAAATTTGTAAATTCAAAATTTACACATAAATGTCTGGGATTCCGAATTAAATTGCAACACCTCTACAATTGTGAAATCAGCAACCAAATGTTAGAAATTTCATCACTTGTTTGTTATTCGGAAACATCTCTAAATCCACACCTAATTAACACACACACTTACGCTAACAGTTATCAACACTTCCGTTCGCTTACAAATTCACACTCCATAACCGAGCGACACAATTGGCGACAGCCTGATAAACGTCGATATCGACGCTACCACATCAATATATCCGTCAACAATTTCCTCCTAAATCAACATTGCAATTGGCAAACGAACGACGAAGTTTAATCAGTTGCCACTGCAGTTGGCCAATGTCTGCTGCCACTACACAGCTATGGATTTGGGTCATATGGTCAAGATCACAAATCGAAAGACGAAACGACGGAATTAGCTAGCAACCTAAAATTAATTGTCCTTCTTGTAAATGATTTGTGGTCAGAGAGCAAATATTTATGGGTAGAGGCGATGAGCTTAAGATTGGCCAAAATCCTGCATCAATGTGCTTTGGGTGTAATTGCGTGAGAGTGTTTGTATGTTTGTGCGAGGAGTTTAACTCCTTTTGTCCTTCCTTAGTGGTGGTGCCGTTGCTGGTGTTTATGGTGTCAATTATCCGACCCTCAGGCTTTTTGAGCCAGACAATATCCATGGCATGCCATTACTCACTAGTTTACAATGACAAGGACATCAATGGCGAGCATGGAGCACTTGGTAGAAATAGAGATGGTTTAAACGTTTTCTTCCTTTGTCATTTATTAGAAAGTGTTAGTATGGGTATGGATGTGTGTGTCGGTGTAAATATGTTGGTGTTTTTTCTACATCTTAAGCTCATTTACAAATTACGTTTATTTGCTTTCTTAGCTTAGAGTAGCAATTGTTTGGTGTTCATGATAGTAGTGCTGCTGCCACAGTTGATGCTGCTCCTACTTGTAGAACATATAGTTGCACTGCTTTTGTTGTTGTTTCAGCTACAGTTGATGGCTGCAATTTCACCATCATCATTTGCGAGCTGAGTTCATTATTTAGCCATTGCTGATTTCATTCATTTTGCCTGGTTTATTTTCTCTCTTTTCCTTTAATCTTAACTGAATGAGGGATTTCATAAGAAATATTTCTATTAATGATGTAGAGGATGAAAGGTACCAAGCAACGGCCCTGACCGCCTTTAACTTGGCAAAAGGCCCAGGACCTATCTTGGTTCCATTTTCATCTCAAGTGGACACTGACCTCCCGTGGCGTTACCTGGGGAGCTGCCTTTAACATCATTTGAAGGTAGTGAGTTAACATATGCCACGCGTTCTCCCAAAAGAACTTTAAAATTTTGGGTTTGGCGTTGGGCTAGTAACCCATCCCTCCAAACAGCAACATACTATGAATATCCAAAGAAAAGAAAAAATCGACCCAGTCTAAGTTGCCGGGAAAGGCGCCACAACAACACCAAATGGTGCCATGACACAAAGCATAAGCTTGGTTGCGGATTTGTAGTTGGTCGGAGTTTAAAACATCTGGTCCACAGTTTCACCCCAGTGAAAGAAAGACTTGCTACAATGCGGATAAAAGCAAAATTCTTCAATATCAGCTTTATTTGCGCTCATGCTCTCACTGAAGACACAGACGAACAGACCAAATATATATTTTACCAAAGCTTAAAAGAAACATTTGACCGTTGTGCTGCCCATGATATTAATGTTATTCTATGCGATGTTAATTCCAAAACAAGTAACAACAGCGTTAAGTTCGAACTTGTTATACCCTCCACCACGAGTATGTTGAAGTAAAATGGAACAATTATATTCCTTTCGTTTAAGAAGAAGACTAAATACCAAATTTCAGCAATTCCGGTAAAACAATGTGGCTTATCTACAAAATACCGAAATTCGGGAGGTGCCGCTCTGTGGGGGCTATATCAAAACGTCGACCATTACCGACAATTTTTTTTTTAAATCAAACAAGTAAGCCGAGGCTATAGTCGGACGGAGCCGACCATGTAATACCCTACACCTTTACCCCTGGGAATTAGCTTTCCACATATCAAAATTTCTTTATAGAACAAATAAACTTATTTTAAGAAGTAAATTTGTGGAATCTGGTACCGTATATCATCAAGGTTAAATAATAACATAATAATTGTTTCACAAACATCCCAAAAGGGACAACGCTCAATGATATGGAACCCACAGCTTATCTCCGAGTCCGAACGGCGTGTCCTAAGACACCACTTGTAGAGTAGTTTTACATGACTGACGTACTCAGAAAATGTCGCAAACCTTACTGAAGGATATTTTGCAACCGTTGAAAATTTGATTTTGCCTGGCTGGGGCCTCGTTTTGAAAAAAAGGTGGCAAAGCGACGAATGCTGCAATGTATGTATAAAAATCCAATTGGAAAATTAAAACGTTAGGGCACCATGTAATTTGCAATAATGCAACAACTGAGAATGGGAAAATGTGGTTCTCTACCCAATACCCATTATATATTAAGCAGTAGGCCCATTATCTAGCAGACTCTTTATTGCGATTTTCATCAGGGGGAAGATCAGTAGTTCTTTTTTCATATGTAGTCTACTTTGCCGGTATATGCCCTCCAGGAAATAAAATATAGGCTAAAGATATGTTTTTTCTATTTTTCATACAAAAGTAATGGTTCATTTTACCCACTAAATAATATCAGATCATCATCCAAAATTGTGAGCATCTTCCTCTGCTTAAACTTTTACCTCGTGCAAAATTTCGTGATTATTGAGCTATAATTGCGACCTCTAGCGTGTTTATGATTATACTACAAACAAATAACAGTGTATATTATGCTGTAACTCAGTTATCTTATCATGTACCCCAACACAATTGACATCAATAGAAAGTTCAAGCGTTCCTCTTCCAACTAAAACTTACTTGCCCGGAATGTTTCATCCAGGAATAAAGATATAAGGCCTATATTAAAATTTTTCACAATTTTCACACAAAAGTTTTGGTCCATTTAACCATCTAAATATTATCTGATCGCCATCTCAAATTGCAAGCTTCTTCTTTGTCATATACTCTTACCTTATTTAAAATTTCGAGGCGATCCGCCTATTATTGCGACCTACAGAGCATCTACAAAATCGGATAAAAATTATGTTTTTGGTCCATTTCACCCGCTAAATATTTCACGATCATCACCAATTAAAATAGCGATTTATTCTGATGTGAAGCCGACCTCCATACCAAATTTCGTGACGATCGGTCCATAATTGCGGCCTGGAGATTGATTACAATTTATAATGGACAGACGGACACACGGACGGACGGACGGATGGACGGACTGACACACATCTCAAAATCGCTTTATCTCGCCGAGATATGAAGATTGGTATACCACATTGGGGGCCTCCGACGAATATTTCGCGGTGTTACATGAATTTTTACCAAAACAAACTTATAATACCCTTTCCACATAGTGGTGTAGGGTATAAAAAGACTAAATACCAAATTTCCGAAATTTCAATGGGATAATGTGGCTAAAACTTTCATAATACGGAAAATCGAGTGGTACGCTTCTATGGGGAATATAGGAAGACAAGGACCTATATTGATTATTCTCTTCTGTAATATTTTGTAACCCAATGGAAATAACAAATTTCAGTCATTTCGGTGGGATATTGAAGTCACAATCTTCAAAATTATGAAAATCGGAAGGTACCATTCTATAGTGGCTATATGAAGGCGTTGACCTATACAGACAAATTTAAGGGGGAAAGTTGAAAACCCCAAATGAAGACTAAACACCAAATTTCCATATTATGGTGGAGGGTATAATTAGAAAGGAGAATATCTTTGACCCAATAGTTGGGAAATTTAGTCTCCACAGTGAAACATCACAAAATGGAATGATTCTGATACTTCGCGGGGGAAGACATTCATTGAGCGTGTTTGATGTACGAATGTTCCGATGAGCAAACAAAGGCTTAGATTGCTACCTTGTTGCAGCAAAGATACCTTCCCGTCTCAATGTTGCAAAATAAAGCACGAACCGACACAACCCGGAAGTTAGTCATTGCTAAGCTGCAAACACAACATATAACCACATCATATTCCACTCAACAGCCCCAATTGCTTGATCAAAGCACCCCTCGTCCCGATAACATAACTGCAAAGTGGCAAAATATTGCTCCATTCAAACATCCGCAAAATCCATACTAGTATACCACAGACCACCAAGGATCCATGGTATGACCAGCAGTGTCGTCCTGCTACCGAAGAGAAAAATGCGGCTACTTTATAGTCAGTAGCAACTGATAGCCCACGGGAGAGATATCAGGAGAAAGGAAGAGAGGAGAAACGTCTTTTCCGCAGGAAAAATAAAGAAGTAGAAAAGCTGGAGTGTTAAATAATCGAGATGTACAGGAGCCAGAATGAAGTCCAAAAATTCTACCAAAGAGTGAATCATCAAACTGATGGCTTTGGAACAGGCACATCCTCCTGTAGAGGCCAGCAAGATAATTTGGTAAGTGAAACAGATAGTGTGCTCGGGATATGGAAAGAGCATTTTTCTACAATGTTGGTATCCAATACTACCGAAGACGACGAAGATATCACCGATCCAATCCCAGAAGATGGTATTGACCAAGATGAGGTAATGACACCAGTAAACCGTCTGAAAAATAATAAGGCAGCTGGAGCCAATGGCTTATCAGCCGATTTGTTCAAAACAGGTGTATGCATCAGCTAGTTAGCACCAACTGGCAATAAGAATGACTACGTGACGTTTGGAACCTGAACATCGTGTGTCCCGTCCACAAGCAGGGAGATAACACTGTATGCTCTAACAAGTGAGCAAAGGCTATAGTCGGGACGGGGCCGACCATGTGATACCCTACAACACTACCCCTGTACATAAGCTTTTCACTAATAAACATTTCTTTTAGGGAATATAAACCGACTACCACCAAAAATAATATGCCTCTTTGTCTCTGGGACCCCCATAAGCAACCAAAATTTCGTGACCATCCGATCAAAATTACGACCTGTAGCTTGATTGCAAAAAAATGGAAGAATTGGATGCATTACCGACTATTGTGGTATCTCCCTTGTTTGACCACCTTCGCCAACCTGCTTTACACCAATGTAAAGGTAATAGAAGCCAATATATTCACAAAGAATAAAACTTTGAATTTGTCTCCAAATGAGTTTTTCCCCATTCCGACCCCTAAATATTATCCGGCTATCACCAAAATCAATAGGCTTCTTCCTATGTGGGAGCCACATCAACTCCCAAAAAAATCGTGACTATCCGATTAAAATTGCGACCTGTAGCGTGATTACTAGACAGCGGAATTTTATGCAACCCCTATTTTTGGTCCGATTCATGTCAAATTTTGAGACTGGGCATATTTTTGGCTTCTGATTACATTGCAATCGAAACATATGACATATGCAAAATTATGCAAAATGCATAAATTTTTGCATATGCAAAATTTATGCATTTTACATATTTTCTTATGCAACAAATATTTCAATAATAGGTACAAAAATGTTTGTGTGTACAATTTTTCTATTTAAAATTCTCTTCAGACAAGTCAATAAAATAGAGAAATGTATAACCACAACTTATACTACACCGCATATCTCCAGTGCTCGATTCAATTTTACGGAAGGAACAGGCGGGTTTTCGCCCTGGTCGATCGTGTGCAGATCACATCAACTCCTTACGTATAATTATAGAACAGTCTGCTGAATTAAACTCACCTCTCTATCTTTTATTCGTGGATTTCGAGCGAGCTTTTGATACCGTTTACCGAGATGCTATGTGGAACGCCCTTATAAATAAAGGCCTCCCTCCTAAAATTGTATCCCTAATCAGGGAACTCTATAGAGATGCCAAAACGTCCGTCCGCTTCAACGGCAAAGAAAGTCTACCCTTCGAAACCAGTAAGGGAGTAAAGCAAGGATGTCTCTTGTCCCCCACACTTTTCCTTATACTTCTAGATTCTGTTCTAGAGACAACAAACATCGAGGCCCCCCATGGCATTCGTTGGAATGTAAATGATTTCCTTGGCGACATCGATTATGCAGATGACATTTGCTTTTTCGCCCACAACTTCGACCACATCAAAACCAAATTGGAATCGCTTACCCGAAATGCCTCAAAAGTTGGTCTAAAAATAAACACCGAAAAGACAAAGCTTATGAGATTAGGCACAACAAGTCAAACGCCACTCTCAATAAACGGGCAAATTATCGAAGACGTAGAACACTTATGTTACTTAGGTAGCAAGATTACCTAAGACGGTGGATCAGAAGCAGATATCAACGATCGTATTAACAAAGCTGGAAATGCGTTCCGATCACTCAATAAAGTCTGGAGGTGTAGTGCCATATCAATCACAACTAAAATTAGGATATTTAACTGCCGTGTCAAATCTATTCTACTGTATGGTTGTACGACTTGGAGTTTTACGCAAGCGACCACTAGAAAGCTCCAAGTATTTATCAATCGGTGCCTACGCCAACTTCTAAGAATCTTCTGGCCTAATAAAATATCAAATTCGGAACTACTACTCCGAACCAATTGTAGCCCTGTCGAGGTAGAAATTCGAAGGAGGAAATGGACTTGGATAGGCCACATCTTTCGGCGACCACACAGTGACATCGCCAGAACAGTTCTAGGCTGGAATCCGCAAGGACAACGTAAGAGAGGACGCCCAAGAAACACATGGATCCGTTGTACAAAAAGAGAGCTTGAATCAGCCCATATATCCTGGGGCCAGGCAAAACATCTGGCCAATGATAGAAGGAGATGGAGAGAGCTTGTCGATGCCCTATGTTCTACCTGAACTTTTTACATCTGTCTTTTATGTAATTATTGCAATTTTTTTATGTAAGATATACTGATGTAAATAAAGGACATATATATATATATATATATATATATATATATATATATATATATATATATATATATATATATATATATATATATATATATATATATATATATATATATATATATATATAACCACAGCAACAACCTTCAAAATACCGAAAATCGGGAGGTATCGGTCTATGGGGGCTATATGAAGGCCTGCACCCAAACTGACAAAATTTAGATGGAAACTTTTTTACCCCCAGGGAAGACTTAATACCAAATTTCAGCCATTTCGGAGGGATATTGACGCCACAACCTTCAAAATACCGAAAATCGGGAGGTACCGTTCTATGGGGGCTATATGAAGACGAGGACCTATACCGACAAATTTCAGGTGGAAAGTTTTATACCCACATCGAAGACTTAATACCAAATTTCAGCCATTTCGGAGGGATATTGAGGGCACAACCTACAAAATACCGAATATCGGTAGGTACCGTTCTATGGGGGCTATATGAAGACGTGAACCTATACCGACAAATTTCAGGTGGAAAGTTTTATACCCACAGTGAAGACAAAATGCCAAATTTTAGTCATTTCGGTGGGATATTGAGGCCACAACCTTCAAAATACCGAAAATCGGGAGGTACCACTCTATGGGGGCTATATGAAGGCGTGAACCTATGCCTAGAAATTTCAGGTGGGAAGTTTTTTACCCCCAACGAAAACTAAATACCAAATTTCAGTCATTTCGGTGGAATATTGAGGCCACAACCTTCAAAATTTCGGAATTTGGGAGGTACCGTTCTATGGGGGCTATATGAAGACGTGGACCTATTGCCGACAAATTTCAGGTGGAGTGTTTTATACCCCCAACGAAGACTATATACCAATTTTCAGTCATTTCGGTGGGATATTGAAGCTACAACTTTCAAAATACCTAATATCGGTATGTACCGTTCTATGGGGGCTATGTGAAGACGTGGACCTATGCGGACAGATTTCAGTTGTAAATTTGCATACCCCTAACGAAGACTAAATACCAAATTTCAGCCACTTCGGTGGGATATTTAGACCACAAATCCTTGAATATATTTTTGCATATGGTTTTGCATATGCTCATTTTATGCAGATATGTACAAATATGTCAAAATATGCACGATATGCAGAATATGCAAAATATGCAAAAATTTCTGGGCATAATTCGTTTTATTTTGTAATAAAACGAGTTTCTGTCTAATCAGATTTTCTCTACGACCATCCTAACCATATATGCATTTGCATAGGATTCCGCAGTCTAGTGATTACAAACACATCGGAAAATGGGATGCATTACCGAATATTGCGATATCTCTGTTGTTTGAGATATCTCAGGTTTTGCTTTTGATATACCTCTTAAAGAAACAGAGATATTGGCTTTGAAATAAAATGTTGACTTTTCTCCAAATAAGTGTTTGCCCATTCCGACCCCTAAATATTATCCGACCATCAATAAAATCAGTAGGCTTCTTCCTCTGTGGGACCCCCATTAACCCCTAAACTTTCGTGACGATCCGATCAAAATTGCGACCTGAGGCGTGATTACAAACAAATCGGAAATGGGATGCATTATCGACTATTGCCATATCTCTGCTATTTGACCGCCTACGACAACCTACTTTACATCATTGTAAAGGTGATATTTTCTACTTTCCTTGTCAGGGTTTTGCTTTTGATATACCTCTTAAAGAAACAGAGATATTGACTTTGAAATAAAACGTTGACCTTTCTTCAAATAAGTGTTTGCCCATTCCGACCTCTGAATATTATCCGACCATCATCAAAATCAATAGGCTTCTTTCTCTTTGGGACCCCCATTAACCCCCAAAATTTCGTGACGATCCGATCAAAATTGCGACCCGTAGCGTGATTTCCAAAAAAAAAAAATAGAAAAATGGGATGTATTACCGACTATTGCGATATCTCCGTCATTTGGTTACCTACGCCGACCTAGTTTGCATCATTGTAAAGACGGGATCTTCTACTTTCATAGTCAGGTTTTGCTTTTGAAAAGTTTACAACCAAAGCTGTGATATTCGTCAATATAATTAAAATCGCAAAAATGAAAATGGGGGTTTTATTTGCTACTATTGTGATATCTTCGTTGTTTGATCACCTACGAGCACCTACTTTACATCATTAGAAAGGTGATATTTTCTGCTTTCATTGTCAGGTTTTACGTTTGGTATTCCCCATATAGAAGCTGAGATATTGGCTTTGGAAAAAAACGTTGTCTTTTTATCCACCTAAGTTTTTTGCCCTTTCCGACCCCTAAATATTATCCGAGCATCACCAAAATCAATAGGCTTCTTCCCCTCCGGGACCCCCATCAACGTCCAAAATTTCGTGACGATCCGATCAAAATTGCGGCCTGTAGCGTGATTACAAGGTTTAGATGGACAGACGGACAGACGGACGGACGGACGGACTGACGGACGGACACACATAGCCAGATCGACTCAGCTCGTCGAGACATTCATTTTGATATATATAAGTATGGGTCTACGACCATTATTTCGATGCGTTACAAACTTTTTGGCCAAAACCAACTTATAATACCCTCCCCACATAGTGGTGTAGGGTATAACTATGGCGACATACGTCTTCTCCATATTGATTAAAATATAGTGTCAGGGATACTGTGCGAGCGACTAAATCCTATTGTCAACGAAATAAATGGGCTTTATACCAATGCAGCTTTAGACCTGGCAAATACACTATTGACCAGACCGTTTACAAGAAAGGAGATAAGACGGTATGCTTTACCTTTAGGGGCGTAAGCCTGTTCGCTATTGATTATAAGATAGCGTCAAGGATATTGTGCGAACGAATACAGCCAGTGGCCAACGAAAACTTGGTGCTTATCAATGCGGCTTTAGACCGGGAAAATCCACCATTGACCAGAAAATTATCCTGCAACAAATTATGGAAAAGACCCAAGAGATGCAGATCGACACCTATTATCTTTTTGTCGATTGGAAAGCAGCCTTCGACAGTTTCCTGTATGAATTCGGCTTTGTAAGATAACATTAACTGATGCTGGGTCCTCTGTTAAAATAGGAAAAGCGCCATCAGAAAATTTAGTACCAAACTAGGTTTCATGCAAGGAGACAGCCTTTCGTGTGACTTATACACAGAAAAAACAAAAGTATGAATTTTTTACTAATTCCGTTCATAATTTTTTTGTTCATAATTTGAACGCACCTCTTTTAAGGTGAGTGGACAAATTTTTGTATTTATGTACACATTACTATTTTTGCAAAAGTATGAATGCTTTTCTAATATACAAAAATAAATTTTGTAGTTTCCCCTACATTCACCATTATTTTTTTTTTCAAAAACCATGTGGTGGTTTTGTTTCTATTGTTTTTGTCTTTCCTTCCCTCCATCGTATCTAAACAACCACCACTAACAAATCAAAACTACCACACTAACAAACCCTCCACGTATAGATTTCGATTGTTGTCGGAAAACACTCACTATAGCAATAGCATTATTTCGCATATACATTTTTGAATTTCTTTAATATAAATTCAACATCTAATAACTGAAGATAGTGCTGATAGACTCAATATGTAAGTGCATATGGTTCACATTGTTCCGATTTACAAGACAACATAATTCATTAGGAAAAATCCTTGCCAGGTTTGGCTTTTGATACACCTCTTAAAGAAACAGAGATATTGGCTTTGAAATAAAACGTTGACCATTCTCCAAATAAGTTTTTGCCCATTCCGACCCGTTAATATTATCCGACCATCATTAAAATCAGTAGGCTTTTTCCTCTGTGGGACCCCCATTAACCCCCAAAATTTCGTGACGATCCGATCAAAATTGCGACCTGTAGCGTGATTACAAACAACTCGGAAAATGGGATGCATTATCGACTATTGCCATATCTCTGCTATTTGACCTTCTACGACAACCTACTTTACATGGTTTTAAAGGTGATATTTTCTGCTTTCCTTGCCAGGTTTTGCTTTTGATATACCTCTTAAAGAAACAGAGATATTGGCTTTGAAATAAAATGTTGACTTTTCTCCAAATAAGTTATTTGCCCATTCCGACCCCTAAATATTATCCGACCATCACCAAAATCAATAGGCTTCTACCTCTGTGAGACCCCCATTAACCCTCAAAATTTCGTGACGATTCGATCAAAATTGGGACCTGTAGCGTGATTTAAAAAAAATGGATAAATGGGATGTATTGCCGACTGTTGCGATATCTCCGTTATTTGGTTACCTACGCCGACCTAGTTTACATCATTGTAAAGACGGGATCTTCTACTTTCATAGTCAGGCTTTGCTTTTGGAAAGTTTCCAACCAAAGCTGTAATATTCCTCAATATAATTAAAATTGCAAAAATGAAAATTGGGGTTTTATTTGCTAGTATTGTGATATCTTCGTTGTTTGATCACCTACGAGCACCAACTTTACATCATTAGAAAGGTTATATTTTCTACTTTCATTGTCAGGTTTTGCTTTTGGTATACCCCATATAGAAGATGAGATATTCGCTTTGGAAAAAAACGTTGTCTTTTTATCCACCTAAGTTTTTTGCCCTTTCCGACCCCTAAATATTATCCGAGCATAACCAAAATCAATAGGCTTCTTCCCCTCCGGGACCCCCATCAATATCCAAAATTTCGTGACGATCCGATCAAAATTGCGACCTGTAGCGTGATTACAAAGTTTAGATGGACAGACGGACGGACGGACGGGCGGACACACATAGCCAGATCGACTCAGCTCGTCGAGACATTCATTTTGGTATATAAGTATGGGCCTACGACCATTATTTCGATGCGTTACAAACTTTTTGGCCAAAACCAACTTATAATACCCTCCCCACATAGTGGTATAATTAATTTATAAAAAATATAAACAGAGTTTTGAATATAAGTAACTTTTTCTAGCTTTAAAGAAGATTATTGTTTGTCAGTGCGTTTTGTAAACATTTTTTCTATGCAAAGAGGAAAGTGATGAAGTTAAGCCAATGGGGGAATACTCCAGACTTAAACAATCATATGATTGAATCTTCAACTAAAACAGAACAAACAAAAAACAGCGAAGGCACGCGCAAAAAGGAATTTTGTAAATAAAATTCCAACAACATACTCTAAGGTAACTGTGCTGATGTTATTTCATCTTAACAGAAATCGATGATTTCTTAGTTGAATCGTGCTGTCAGCTTGCAAATATTTTGTTCTGGTGTTTTTTTTTTTGGAAAGCCGAAAAGTGTGCATCATTCTCATTAACATGAGAATACTCGATGCTTAAAGAGTTCAAGTTTTCACTAAAAAATCATCATTGCAAAAACTGAAAATCCAATTGATAATTCCCTTCGCCGGGATGAAATCATGATATTGGTAGCGATCAGTAAATTTTGCAAGCTGTCAGTGCGTTTTGTAAACATTTTTCTCTGCAAAGAGGAAAGTGTTGAAGTTAAGCCAATGGGGGAATACTCCAGACTTAAACAATCATAAATAAGATTATTTTGAAATGAATGAATTGGTTCATATTTTGCAAAAAAAAAAAAAAAAAAAAATTATACATATATCCCATGTTTATGTTTCATTCAAAAAAGAAACCAGTATTTATTGCTTTATGAATTAGGTTCATACAATGTAAAAATCTGAACATTGGAAAATTTGAATTTGTTTTTTCTGTGTACAGATGCGCAGATGCAGATATTAAAAGAAATCGCACAATTTACACCAATAATCACAGTTAACTTGCTTATGCTGACGATATTGACATTCCTATAATTTTGAAGTAGTTAAAAACTTCGTCACCGTCATAAACACAACAAACAAAATCAGTTATGAAACAAGAAGAATAGTACTGGCAAACAGATGCTACTTTGGCTTAAGTAAACAGTTTAAAATAAAGCCACATCTCGTCAAACAGAAATAGCGCTTTACAAAACACTGATACTACCCGTGCTGATGTGTGGTGCGGAGGCTTGGGCACTTGCGCCAACAAATAAGGTATTGCTTCATGTTTTGAGAGAAAATTTCTTCTGCGTTGACGGTGAATATCGACGTCGTATGAACCACGAGCTGTATCTGCTATACATCGACATCAGTATAGTTAAACATATGGAGATACGACGATTACGTTGGCTAAGTCATGTCATTAGAATGAGCGAACCGCGGTACACGCAGAACTGGAAGGCAAAGGCTTCGATGGAGTTAAGAAGTGGAAAAAGATATCGAAAAATGCGGTATTCCAAATTGGAGAAATAAGGCTACAAATAGAATGGAAGGAAATCTTTTCTTTGTTCGGCTTATAGGACAAGTGTTCTGTAGAGGTAAACAAGTAAGTATTTCTATTAATTTGTAATATTGGGTAAGACCTTCGAGCACACTAAATGCTCCGGGTTGGACTCCTCGACTGTCAAAATCACATTTTTCAGAGGTGGCAAAAATGCCTCCGAGTAATGAAGGCGACTTTTTCTGAGTATTTCAGCCATGTAAAACTTTTCTTCTAGTGGTGTTGTTAGACACGCCCTTCGGACTCGGTGATAAAAAAACCTATCCCATATCATTGAACCAATATGAATCGCGGGGCACTACTTGTTGGTGGGAAATATACAGTCATTTTTGTCATTCATCATGCAACCACAAAATATTTTGTGCTTGCTGGATGGTTGGACAGTTATCGATAATTGCAAAAAATCGTCATTCTAAACTGACAATGTGTACTGTACTTTAATGTATATGCCTGATGTTAAGGTAATGTGCTATTCTTTTCAAGTGTCCATAGATCTCTCCATGGCGTCCAGAGCTATGTAGCCCTCAATGAGCTCACCCCTAACAAAAAAAAAAATAAAAAAGTTAGATTGAGAAGTCGAAAGGTACGACTACCAAATAGGACTTAAAATTTTTGTAATTGATCGTAGTTTAATAAAAAAAAAAAATTTAAAAATTTATTTTAAATATTAAATCACGAAAATTTAATTCGAGCCAACTGTGCAAATGTTTTTCTATTTTTTATTAAATAGCAGATAAAACAACAAAACATAAAAAAAAGATATTTTCAAATTTGACCAATATTAAAGAAGTTATGAGTATTTCTTTGCATATAGTTGTAACAGAATTCGAATTTTTGAAGGCGCGATACCTCTGGAGCCGTTTGTAAAAAAAAATCTGAAAATATACTGAAATGTTTTGCTGATGAGCAGCATCACCACAGCAAAATATAAAGGAAATCAAAAACCTCACCTTGAAAAAGTGTTCGATTTCACTCAGAAATCCCCATATATATTTCTTAAAATTTCTCAATTTGATTTTCTGGAATAACCCATATGACAGGCATTCTTCAAGGAAGTGATTTCCTTCATAGCGTATCCCAATGGGCTTGTGTTATTCGGGCATTGCTAGTTGTAGTAGTTGTTGCTGGTGTTATTTTATTCCTTCAATCTCTTTGTCTTCCTTTTGACAATGTAAACTTCTAGGAAAGTTACGAGTGTTTTTTTAGTTCTACACCCACATAATATTTTGTGCGATTCTGCCTTACTAAAAAATACACACAGGCATGAACATGTGTGTGAGTATGTATGTCTGAAAGTGCACCGCATTGTAAATGTAAAACTATACAGACTTGTAATTTCAAAGATATGTGTATGTAGGTATGTATGTAAATATGACTGGGTCCACCCACTTATGCAGTTTGCAAGTAGTATGCTTCTTCTTCGCTGCCTAGTTCAAAATTTTACTCATGCTCCAGGACTATGGCTGCTGCACTCATGTATAATTGTGTAAAATTAGCTCTTGAACTATAGTGTTTTTGCTTGTTCTCTTCCCGTAATTTGAAAAATCCGATTTTAATGCAAATATTTAATTAGCCGTACACTTGAGGCTGTACATATTATTAAGTAAACACTTTTTTCTTTGGGTAAGGTTGTTTTTTCTTATGGGATTATTTATTTAATCCAGTAAAACAGGAGTGGCGGATGATGTAGGTGTTATATAGGTGTTATTGATTTCAATATTTTCATGATGCTGACTTTAGGTAAGAGGTTTTTGTGTATCAACTTGTTGGATAATTGATTTAAAAGAATTATGTTGAATTGTATTTGCCCATAAAGGGGATAAAAAGTAGAAAACTACTCTTGATTATCTAGATCATATATCAGTATAGTCGTACATACATACATATACATATGTACGTGTATGAAAATAGCAATTGGGACAGTGTGACGTATACAGCACATTCACTTCTTATACTAAATATTATTCATACGCAATATTCCTTCAGTTAAAACATACATATGTAGGTGTCAGCAGGTATTTTTTGGTATGCTGATATCACTTCGGTATGCGGGAAGCCCATATCTCACAATAAAAATCCCAGGAAATCCCATGAAGCCCTAACGAAACAACCAAACCAAGATACAGTTTATAATACATTTTTTTCCAGAAAATTAAAAAAAATTTACATAACTCATATGAAAACGAATATACATATGTAAAAAAATTTTCATTTATGTAACAAAACTATAATTATTTTCGGAAAGGAAACGCATTGTTTTCTTCATTAATATCAAATTGACAATTTATTAAAATATTGATAAACCTCATATGGTCGGAAAGGATGTTAAATTAAGCGACAGCATGAGCCAATGTTCCTAAGGGTGGCAATTAAAAGATTTACTATACGAAATACTAGGAATTTATATTTATACTCTCCATCTTTGGACTAACGTAGGTACTTATATACATTTTCATACGGCAAAAATATGACTCGTTGAAAAATGGTTTTAGATCCCAAATATGTTTGGACAAAATCCGTTTTAGATAATTTGTGGTCTATTTAGCCATGTCCTGGCTGGAACGCACGCTAACTTTTGAAATAATATATTTGGTCCAAACTTATTTTAAATTCAAAGATAAGTCATAAAGGACCACTATTTTGGGTATCTCACTCACAAAATTAAAAAAAAAATCGCTAAAATAGTGAGAACGATAGCTCTCGAAGACAGTCCATAATATGTTCATTGTAATATTTCTTCGAGGCATATATCAGGGCCCTATTCCACGAAACAACTTATCAACTTTTCATTTTGCACTTAGCAATATTTTTGAAAATTCGCAAATTTTTGCGTTAATTTTGATAAGTGATAAGTTAAAAAATAAGTTGAGTTTGCTAAGTTTTCAAAAAATTATAGCTCTCTTTTTGATTTCTGTTCCACAAACGTGCTCTTCTGCTAAGTGAAAAGTTGTAACTATAAACAAACTATATTTTGCTAAAATTTTGCAAAAAATTGTGCTCTATCGTTCCATAGAAAACTTTGCATTTAGTTTTGATAAGTTTGCCTAAAATCTGCGGGGTAAGCGTCCTCTTTGTCAACGAACATTGTTAAAACAAGTATAGTTTTTAAAACGTTACGACGGTAGATTTTGTTCGGAAATGTTGAAAACACGGTAATGACAAAAAATGTGTGGATCGAATTAATTCTTCCGAACTTCCACAATCCGAACCACCTCCTCTGAACTTCCCCTCTCCGAACTTCCACCCTCAGAACTTCCACCCTGCGAACCACACACTTCTGAACTTCCACCCTGTGAACAAACCCATTCCGAACTTCCACCTTCCGAACTTCGACCCTGCGAACCACACGATTTCGAAATTCCAACCTCCGAACCATCCCATTCCGAAGTTCCTGCCTCCGAACAAGCCCCTCCAAACCATGTTTTCGGAGTCGGAGTCGAGCAATTTGGTGGAGTCGGAGTCTGAGTCTAAAAAAAAATAACTCGACTCTGACTCCGGGCGAAATTTTTTCCACGTTATAGGAACACAACATTAAATTTGGAACAAGAAAATTTTTTTTAAAAATCATTATTTATTTTAAAAGAAAGGTATAAGAAAACATTTATGCACACGGTATATTATACTAAGTTAAAGGACAATTCACAGGATATTTACTATCCTCTGAAGTGTAGTCTATACATTCTTATTTTGTTGATCCAATCGATTCTTTACATTTTTGCAAGCAAAGGTAGAGTTATATGACAATCGAATTAAGATTGGACCTTTAACCTCTTTCGTTAGATGTCTTACTGGTCTTCTCACAAAGGTCTATTGTTATTCTTATTTTGTTTTTTGACTTCCCATTCATTCTTGTTTTCTATTAAAGACATTGTGGTCTCTATGGGAAATCTTATCTGGGTTAGGAAAAAAATCCTTTTCGGAATGAAAGCCCCAATTAAGAACCCCAAAGGATCCCATAGCTAAAATGTCTGAGTTATGGCATAATGAATTTTTTGATTGACCCCCATCAAGCATTGAGAAAATAGCTTTATATCTCTTTTTGGAGATATTGTTTCATCAGTTTTAGATGACATGTTTTCAGTTAAATAGAATAAACAACCTTTCTGTCGAATATGCTGTCCTTCTACATCAGTTCCTTCCCTGTCCTTTTAGTTCTTGAATTAAAAAAGTAAAACAAAATGAAATGTTCCACTAAAAATGTTCCACTGAAAATTATATGTAGGTTTCCCATATCCATGAAATCGATATTGTCAAGTTTTCATTGTCCTTTATCAGTTTTACTCGTTACTTTCTCAAAAAACCGTATGTTTACGTATTTTGGTAAATTTCGCAAAAATTCGGATGGTTGCACTTCTGAATTAGGACATCATACATTCGTTGTTGGTCAACGACAGATTCATCCCGCCATAACTCAGAAGTCTGACAAACGGCGAAACTTTCTTCTCGGAGGGCTTTAGAAGTAGACATTTAAATATCCGGATCTGTCCGCCAGCTACAGATATGGTTCATGTGTATCCGAGTTTTCTACACAATCAATAGCATATACGAAATTCAATGAAATACATAATCATAGAGCTTTCATGAGGAAAGTGATAAAGGACAATGAAAACATGACAATATCGATTTCTTATCCTATTGGACCGACCCTACATAAAATTTTCCTAGCAACATTTTTGTAGAATATTTTCATGCACGAAATCTCATCGTCTGCTAATTTTTCAGTTCCAGGAAACATCCATCTGCCTACGTGCTGAGTGGTGTACACAATATATCTCAAATATTTCAAAATGTGAGCAATGAATTTTAGTTTAAGGGGTGATCCCTACTTATTAATTTCAGAAAAAAGTGAAAGTATATAAAGCATAGAATATGTGGTCAAATTTTTAAGTCGACCGGAACAATATTGCTTTATTATGAGCGTTGGATGGGAACAATTTATTTTATTTTATATCCAGCATATACTCTGTGTTTTTCTCGAAATCGGCCACAAAAATATATGACAATTGGTTTATTAGTTTTCGGGCTAGAGTTGGCATCGCAAAGTGCTTTAATAAAAACTAGGTTTCGTAGACGGCGTCAAAACTTCGAAACATTTTTCTCTTTCAGATGAAGAAAAAAATCTGCGAAAAAATTGATTAACAATTAAGGCTAAGCCCACAAAAATGTTGGCTAACATCCAGTTTGGAACTTGGTCATGAATTGCTTATAATTTTTATTGCATGTAGTCCTTATGATTTGTATTGCACCTTCATTTTCACATATTTTGAAAGCTTAAAGATTTTCTCTCGCGGAAGTATTCCGTCCAGAATATACTCGTGCAAACGAAGGAAAACTTTCTATCTTTGCTATTTTCCAATGTAAGATTCGGCAGAAACAATATTGATATATTCGAATGTATTCGAACGAATGCCCTTTCTAATGAATATGTAAGGAAAAACTAACACATTAGCCTTTATAAGCCAAAATATAGGAAAAAGTTAAAAATTTGTGCATATATTATTCATTTTTAGCGGTATAGGAATTCACTCTCAGAGTCGACCCGGAGTCGGAGTCGGAGCCGGAGTCGTGAAAAAACTCGTCTGGAGTCGGAGTCGAGCCAAAAATACCTCGACTTCGAAACCCTGCTCCAAACAACCCCACAAATCGATGTTTCTCGGTTTTACACTAAGACTTTACTTTATTTTTTATTTTTTATATTTGTTTTTTATTTTTTTTATTTTTATTTTAATTGTATATTTTTAATGTATACTAGCGGACCCGGCGAACTTCGTCTCGCTATTAAGGAATAAAATTTCATACAAAAACTCAATTTTCGATTTTTCCAATTTTCCGACTTTTCCAGAGGGATTTTCCAAAATTTTCTTCCGCAAAGATCTTCTCCTCGAAAATGCGAATAACTGACAAAAAATTTTACAGAAATCGGCCTAGTCGTTCTCATTTTATGAATTACTATACATTTTTTACACCATTTTTATATATATAGATTTTATGTTTTATTTTCATTTTATTTTATTCCATTCTATTTTTTTTTTTGTTTTATTTTATTATTTTTTTCATTACTCATTTTTAAGAACACCAGTTTCTTTTCATTTTTGTTCTCGCGTCCCATTTATACATACATACGTGTCTTATTTATCACTGCCAAGTAGAAAATAATGCAAAGATATTCAAATGTTCTGTGGAACAAATATCATCCACACTTTGCAAGAGAACGGAGAGACTTAGCAAGATGGCGGAAAAATGAAGCAAGAGAGCACAAACACTTGACGAAAGAGAACAGTAATACAAAAATTTCTTAAGTACAAAAAGAAACTGAAAAGTAATTTTGTGGAACAAAAAAATTATCACATTTCAAAATAGCTACTTTTTGATCAGTGCAAAGTGAAAAGCCATAAGTTGTTTTGTGGAATAGGGCACATGTTCGAATATGGACTATATCGGTCCTCTACTTAGGGTACCTCTCACACAAATCGCAATGATTTTTTTGAAACAACTTATATTCACTGCCCCCTTACGACGTTACATTTTTTTCAGGGACAAGTCAATACTTCCTGAGAACGATAACTCTTGAAAGTTAATCCGTTCCGCTTGTCTCCAAAATTTGGCTTTTGTCCAAATTTATTTTAAGTTCGCAGTAGAGCTATATCGGTCCCTTCCTTCGGGCACCACCCCTACAAAAGTTCAAAACGATAACCCTCGAAGGCAGTAACCAGTTTGGTCCATACTTATAATATTTCTCAAAACATAGATCAGGTTCGAATGTGAGATATATGTCAACTCCTTCCCGTACCTCCCACACAAAATCTCGAAACGTACAGTTTAAAAGTTTCCCTCGAATCCCTTTGATTTTTGTTGTAGCAACTGGTAGTTGTTGCCCCCATTACGACGGAAAACATTTTTTCAAGGGCAAGTCCTCAGAGAATGGTCCGAAAGCTGTAAAAAATCTATATGGGTGGACTGCATGATCCAAAATTTTGCTACGGAATATTTTGTCCAATCTTAGTTTAAGTTCAAACATGGGTAATATCGGTCCACTTTTTCAGATACCTACTCCACAAATGTTAAAAAATTTTATAAAAATGGAGAGCGCTATACCTATTGGGCGGAGCAACCGATTTTATCCACACTTTGCATCTCCTAATATTTTGTCCAAATCGACTTTAACCTCAAAAATGGTTCATTTAATTAATTAATTAATTGAGCTATCATGACCTAAGGAGTTTGTATTGAAAAAGTGATATCTAGCGAGGTCCACATACTTCCAAGCAATATGCTACGATCGTTTCGCTGGTGGTTAATTCAGGAGATCAGGCATATCAGATGTGGTGCTAGAAAAAGGCTGAGTTTGAAAACATTTATATATACTAAACTTATTGCAAATTTTCAGTTGTGAAGTATTTTTGAAGTCTTTTTACTATCAAATCAACCTAGTGTCTCTGGTCTTCCTAGAATCATTCTTCAATACAAACACATATACAATCGAATGTGTTTTATTTCCTTCATGAGTTGTAATGCCTTCCAGTTCGTAAGTTTGATAGATTGGCAACATAGTCTGTTTGTTGTTTATGTGCAGTTTAGGATCTATTTGAAGATCCTTTGGAAAATTATACCGATGCTTCTTATTGTAGTCGTGTTTGTTACTTGTTTAGCCATTTAATGGGATATCACAGAGCCGCATGAGTTTTTCAAGAACAATAAATGCAGAAGACAAGTAAATCGAACCCCAATATGGGGCCATACTAAATGTGGACCTATGTCCGCTATTTTTTTGTGTAGAAGTCGGGCGGTACCATTATATGAGGATTATTCCAAAAAGTGAATCTATGGCCACAATTTTTAGTAGAGATGTTGTCAAAATCTTTGAGACATAAATGCGAAATTGTAAAAACTTCAAAATACATGAAATCGAAAACAAACATATTTTTATACCCTCAGCCTTTAGGCCAAAGAGGGTATATATACCAAAAAATACCACGCCAGTACAATGTGCTGAAGATTGTCCTGATAACCAAAACACGTATTATAGTTTGATTTGGTGAAAAAAGTTTCCCAGCAAAATTTGAAGGAAGGGGTTCTTTGAGATGACGTGATTTCATGATTGCATTGGTTCAAAGGAAGTCGTGAAAGATCCGATCTTTTCATTAGGATTTGAACCAATGTTCCAGTTCTGCAAAAATCTACTAATTTTTACTATTTTTTCCGATAACATAAAGGAAAAATTGTTATCGTAGTCAAAATTAGTAGATTCTTGCAGGTTCTGGAACAGACCAAAGTTGTTAGAACTGTCGTCGTGATGTTGTCTTACATTTCCTGCATATCAGACAACTAAAACTTTTAAACAATTGGTATTGTATGAAGCTCGAAATGTCTGCAATAAAAATGAAGTCCCAATCATCGAGCTAAAAATAAAATCGGACTGCACACATTGCTATTGTAAAAGTTCCCTTGTCTGTTTTAAATCTGACATAGAACGAAATCAATCAAATCTCGCTTCTTGTAATTTGAAAAAAAGTCCGAAACGAAAAGGAACAAGAATCTGAAAAAAAAGAAGAAACGACTTTTGGAAAGAAACAATTAAAAATAAATTAATTAAGCATAAATGGTATTTTCCAGAAAAAGTCTCTCCTCCCCGTTCGTTACATTTTGTTCTTAGAGATCCCTAAAGCAAGCCGGGTTGTAAATCCCTACATATTTTCGTCACTAAACAAAAGAGTATAAATTTCCAAAATGTTGTTATAAAATAACAAAATTATAAAATTAAAGTAAATTACGAAATAAAAATACTTAAAGGAGTGCATTTGGAGTCCATGTCGAAATCTGAACTGGTGATGGGAAGATAATAGAAAAAACAGTTTGTAAGATGAAAGAATATCAGTTGCGGAGAACGGAGGAAGTAATCTTTTGCGTTGCAGCGGTGGTGATTACATGGCAATTTTGGATGTAAACTTTTTGCTGATCAATTAATTGTAGTTATTTTGTGAATTCGTTTGAATTAATAAGGAGTTTTGTTTGTCCATATTTCAATAGAGCTTTCCATTTTCCAAACAAGACATGAAAATGTCATGCCAAGGGGTTGGTGAAAATGACATGTCAAAGCATTGGTTAAAATGACATGTCAAAGAATGGGTGAAAATGACGTGTCAATGAATTGGTTAAAATGACATGCCAAAGCATTGGTGAAAATGACATGTCAATGCATTGGTTAAAATGACATGCTTAGGATCCAAAAAAGAACGTCATCTTTTGGGGGTCACGCTCATATAAAATTCATGAGTGAAAATGACAAAAAGATGGCATGCCAGATCACTTGCACCCATGATTCAACTCATGATTTTTCATCGAAGATCTTTGTGCATTTCTATGTAACATACAAAAGGAAGCGAGATAAACCCATAGTTCCTTTTGGTGATAAAAAATACTGAATTTAAGGAATATTGTTCATAAAGTCTTGCCAAGGTTCGAACGCCTTTCATAAAGCAAAAAATAATGGTTTCTTCTGAGAGATTTAAAAAGAAAATGGCGAGTTGTTTTGTTTTTATTGGCTAACAACCACCACACACCACCAACCAAACCAGAGACAAATTTTGCTGCTTTTTATGAATGAATGTGGTCTAGATTTAGATATAGCTCCCATAAATATCTTCGGCCGATTTCCCATATTAACTGCACCAAATAGGACATACATATATAGCGTATGTCCTATTTCGATGAAATTTGGAATGTGTGACTAAATTCGGTCTAGAAATAAATGTGCCAAATTATATCATAAGCGGTGCATATTTAGATATACATATGTATGTAGCTCTCATATCTATTTTCGCCCAATTTTAAGTATTTGGTGCACCAATTTTGATTAAATTTGAAATGTGTTATGGAATTTGGTCTAGAAAAAAAAATGTTCCAAATTATATCGAAATCGGTTCAGATTTGGATATAGCTCCTACATACATATATTTTGGGCCAATTTCATGTATTTGATGCACCAAACACTCTATATAAATAAGTGTCCCGAATTATATTGAAATCGGTTGAGATTTGGATATAGCTTCCATATCTATTTAACTTATTCACAGTGGTGTAGGGTATCATATAGTCGGTCCCGCCAGACTTTGATTCTTTCCATACTAGTTATGCATACATATGACTTATTTAAGTTATAATAAACGCAATTTGAACAAAGATCTGTATTTAACTTATACGGAATGGATTAATATTGACAATTATATTCAATTTCAATAAGAAATGGTTTACTTAATAACGATCTGTCATAATGATTCCAAATCTAAGAGAGGAAATTGCAATGGGAAACTTGTATGCAATCGGTGCCGAAACTTTTTTAACGGCAGGGGCAAAACGATAACGCATTTCTGGATATTTTTCCATGCTCTTTACGGCTTTGTGGTGGTATTTTTGCAAAAAAAAAGTTATATGATTCCAAACCTAAGCGAGGCAATTGCAATGGAAAACTTGTATGCAATCGGTGCGGAAAATTTTTTAACGGCAGGGGCAAAATGATAACGCGTTTCTTAATATTTTTCCATGCTCTTCACGTCTTTGTGGTGTTATTTTTGCAAAAACTTCAAAAAGAAAGTATAACCCCAGCAATCTGTTTCAGACAATTTGGAGTAGACTTAGCAATGTCCGTTCGTTCGTCTGTCTGTCTGGCTAGTGCGCTCGATAACCCACGAACGGATCAACCCATTCTTTCCAAATCGTAATATTTTGTACAAACCTAGTTTAAGTTCGATGATGGGCCATATCGGTCCACCCATTCAGGTAGTTCCCTCATAAAAGTTGATCATTTTTAATTAATTTAATTAATAATTAATCGAGCTATATGACCTAAGAAGATTACATAGAAAAAATTATATCTAGCGAATTACGACATATCAACTGCTATGCGACGATCGTTTCGTTAACTGGTAAGGTTAACATCATCAGGCATATTAGATGTTGTCGCTGCTAGACAATTTTCGTCACTTGGAGCCGCTATTGATACGTCCAAGATTGCAAATTTGCATTTGTGCATTTCAAATTGAAGCTTTTTATTTACAAAGACGAGTCATTTGTCCCCCTTCTTTTCTAGAAATCAATTTTTCAATATTACATCATATTACAGACGATAGACTGTAAGTATGTCTTTCATATCGAAAGATTTTAAGTGGATTGTGGTTCAGAACGCTAAGACATCAGCAACATTGTCTGTTAGTTGGCGACGACCCAGGTTCGAATTCCAGCCGGTCTCAGCTGAATTTTTATTTTTAAGTTTTGCCTTAAGTTTTTTGATAAAATAGAGATCACGATAACTCTCGAAGGAATTACCCAATTTAGTCCATACTTTGCATATCGTTATATTTCCGGCAGACATAGATGAGATTCGTATATGGACTATATCGGTCCACTCCTCGTGGACCTCCACTCGTGTACCTTCCACACAAAATTTCAGAAAAGTGTAGTTTAAGATCTGCTCTCCAATTCCTCTGATTTTTTTTCCGACAGTGTTAAGGATTTTATTCGAATTTTTGAGAAAAAAAAAGAAAAAAAAGCACAGATAAAATAAAATAAAATTTAAAATTTCTTCAGAAATTTTTTTGAATAACGTAAATGTCGATAGTGTGACGTAGGGGATGGAAAATACCAAGGAACGGTCCTGACCGGCTTTAACATGGCAAAGCCCAGGATCTTTCTTGGTCCCTCTTTCATCTCAAGTGGACACTGACCTCCCCGTGGTGTCACCTGGGGAACTGCCTTTAACACCCGTTAAAGGTAGTGAGCTAACATGTGCCGCGCTTTCACCCATAAGAACGTTAAAAACTTGAGTTTGGGCGTCGGGTTGGTAACCCTCCCCTAGAAAAAACAGCTTACTATGAAAATACGAAAGAAAAGAATAACAAACCCCCCTAAAGTTGACGAACCGCGCAAACGTTTTATGGACCATGATCTGCGAATCTGCACGTGGAATGTTCGCACTCTTTATAGAGAAGGTGCAGTTTACTTGTACTTGAAAAGTACAAGGTCGACATTACTGCCATACAGGAAATACGATGGAACGGGAAAGGCGTCACAACAACACCTAAAGGTGACGCACTGTATTATAGCTGTCATGACACAAAGCATGAGTTTGGTTGCGGATTTGTAGTTGGTCAGAGGTTAAAACATCTGGTCTCCAGCTTCACCCCAGTGAATGAAAGACTCGCTGAAATTCGACTAAAAGCAAAATTCTTCAAAATCAGCTTTATTTGTGCGCATGATCCCACTGAAGACAAGGACGAACAGACCAAAGATATATTTTACGAGCGCTTAGAAGAAACTTATGACCGTTGCCCTGCCCATGACATTAAAATAATACAAGGCTAAAATTAGAAAGGAGAATATCTTTGGCCCAACAGTCGAAAATTCAGTCTCCACAGTGAAACATCTGACAATGGTATGAGGCTGATAGACTTTGCAGCTGCAAGAAACATGTTAGTTAGCAGTACCAGATTTAAGCATCTCGATATTCATGAGGGAACCTGGCTATCGCCAGATCAAAAAATAAGAAATCAAATTGATCACGTTGTGATAGATGGAAGACATGCATCAAGTGTGTTGGATGTACGATCGTTCCGAGGTGCAAACATAGACTCGGATCACTACCTTGTTGCAGCAAAGGTACGTACCAGATTAAACGTAGCAAACAAAGTGCGAACAGACACAACACGGAAGTTGGACATCGGTAAGCTGCAATCACAACAGATAGCCACAGCATATTGCACTCAACTGGCCCAACTGCTTAATCAAAGCACTCCTCCTCTCGATAACATATCAGGACAATGGCAAAACATTGCCCACTCCATGCAAACAGCCGCAAAATCAGTACTTGGATACCAGAGACCTCCACCAAGGAATCCATGGTATGACCAGGAGTGTCGTGCTGCTACCGAAGAGGAAAATGCGGAATATAGGGCTACTTTACAATCAGTAGCAACGCGTAGCGCACGAGAGAGGTATCGGGAGAAAAAAAAAGAGGAGAAACTTCTTTTCGCAGGAAAAAGAGAGATGTAGAATAGCGGGAGTGTGAACAAATCGAGATGTACAGGAGACAGAATGAAGTCCGAAAATTCTACAAAAAAATGAAACATCAAACTGATGGCTTTGGAATTGGCACATCCTCCTGTAGAGACCAGCAAGGTAATCGGATGTGGAAAGATCATTTTTCCAAACTGTTGGTATCCAATAGTAGCGAGGGCGACGAAGATACCACGGATGCAATCCCAGAAGATGGTATTGAATGTAACCACCCGGCCAAGATGAGGTAATGACAGCAATAAACCGGCTGAAGAATAATAAGGCAGCAGGAGCTGACGGCCTACCAGCCGAGGTGTTTAAAACAGGAGGCGACACGCTGATAAGGTGTATGCATCAGCTAGTTAGCTCCATCTGGCAGGAAGAACGCATACCCGACGATTGGAACCTAAGCATCCTGTGTCCCGTCCATAAGAAAGGAGATAAGAATTAATGCTCCAACTATAGGGGCATGAGTCATCTCCCTATCGCCTACATGATAGTGTCGGGGATTTTGTGCGAACAACCAAAGCCCATGGTCAACGAAATAATTGGACCATACCAATGTGGCTTTAGACCTGGCAAGTTCATCATTGACCAGATATTTACACTGCGGCAAATCCTGGAGAAGACCCAAGAGATGCAGATCGACACCTATCACCTTTTTGTTGATTATAAACAGCTTTCGACAGCCCGCTACGTTCAAAGGTATTCCAAGCAATGCACGATGGGGCCAATGACAGGTTTTCGAGGCAACAAATCACTGGGGCAAGCTAGACCTTCCAAATTTTGTACAGATGTTTATAATGGGCTTAGAAACTAATATGCCAAATTTGGTTCATATCGGTTCATATATACATATAGCTCCCGTATATATGTTCGCCCGATTTCAAGCAATTTATGGACCAAACACGCAAATTCTGCCCAATTTTTATGCGATTTGGAAAATACCACGGAATTAGGACTACAAATAAGTTTGCCAAGTTATATTGAAATCGGTTCAGATTTTGATATTGCTCCCATATATATATTCTCGCCCGATTTTAGGTATTTGGGCACCAATCCCGCTATGTATGTCCAATCTTGATGAAATTTGAAATGTGTGACGGATTTTGGTCTAGAAACATTTTTGACAAATCATATTGAAATCGGTTCAGAATTGGATATAGCTCCCATATATATGTTCGCCCGATTTCAGGCAAATGATTGACCAAGCATGCTAATTCCATCAAATTACAATAAAATTTGGAAAATGTTACGGAATTCGGGCTACAAATAAGTTTGTCAAGTTATATTGAAATCGGTTCAGATATAGAAATAGCTCCCTTATATACATATGTTCAAATTTCATGGTTTTGTCTGTGGTCTGTTATAAGTTAATAAAAAAGGTTCCAAATTTAGTAAAAATCGGCTAAGATTCCGCCACAAAAGCCAAGTTTGTCTGCGATACCTTAGAAATTATATATTATTATAATCGTCTATTAAATTTTTCCGAAATCCAATTGATAACATCAATGGGTTTCCGATTATTCTCCAACCAAAACATAAAAATGTCCATATTTTTTAATTTTATTACGACATCTGAAATCAGATTTTTATGAAAAGGCGCAGCTAGGCGCAGCTAATTTTTTCACAAAATGATAGTACACATTAATACCTTTCACCACATATATATAACATCCTAGATCTACCTAGATCTCAAAAGTTATACTCCAGAGAACACATGGATAACGAAGCAAAATACTCCAAAAAAGACATAACATCTTAACTCAACAATACATTTACCACACATAACATTTTTATTATTTGTTAACACTATCTTATTTTACATACCCACTCAAGAGCTTTCCATGTTTAAAAAATATAAAAATGTTGAAATGTTCTTTTTGGCGCCTAAAATGCTTTCACTACTTATTTATAATGAATGTCGGAAAATTATGTATAAGAAAATATGTCACCATTGCCAGATCAGTATGTCGCAATGTGATGTTACCAGATTGATTTATTTTTTATTTTTAGTGATTCAGAGTGTTGGCAATCGAAATCCGTTATTATTTTTTTCAAATTGTTCACTTCAAAAATTGACTTTTTGCCTCGAAAACCTGCTATTGGCCCCATCGTGCAATGTCTGAATTAGGTATCCCAGCAAAACTCATTCGGCTTTGTAAAATGACTCTAACTGACATAAGATCTTCAGTTAAAATAGGAAAGAAGCTCTCCGAAGAATTTTTTTTACCAAAAGAGGTTTCATGCAAGGATACAGCCTTTCGTGTGATCTTTTCAACATCCTGCTAGAAAAGGTTATACGAGAGGCAAACGTCAAAAGAAGTGGCACAATCTACACCAATAGCCACATGTTACTTGCTTATGCTGATGATATAGACATCATGGGACGATCAGTAAAAGAAGTAACCGATACCTTTATGAAGGTCGAAGAAAAAAGTGCTAAAGTGGGTCTGGCGGTAAACGGCGACAAGGCGCGGTATTCCAAAAAGCGAAGCACTAAACATAGAGAATTGGAGATCTGTTCTTAGTTCGGTCCATGGAACAAATGTTCTGTGATGGGCCAGCTAAGTAAGTAAATGTCGATTTGCATTTAACTTTGCTCAGGAGTAAAGTTGCTGAAAATAGAAGAATAAAAATAATTAGTGAAATATTTGCTGCTGTGATGTGCGAAGGCAAATTTTGGTTCATTCATAGATCTCAAAATTACTTACAAAAATATGGATGAGATGATTAAATTAATGAATATAAATTAATTTATAAAAATGTATTGTATAATAGAATACACCCACAGCAGACAGGTTGCCCTCGTAGGCCTTAATACGAAGGTACAAGTTTTTTTCAGGAGCAAGTCCAACTTCCTGAGAAAATGGCCCGAATGCTGTAAAAAACCGCTACGACTACCGCACCGACAACTCCCGAATGGAATACCGCGTTGGTCCAAGCGTTGTATATTTTTAAATTTGCCTTCCAACTTTAGATAATGTTGGAAGATGGTGCTTATAGGTCCAACCCTTTCGGTATCTACATCACAAAAGTTCAAAATTATTGTCTAATATAGTAGTCGTGATATCTTTTAAACCTAGCAACCGATTTGGACCAAACATTGGAATTCATAATATTTTGCCCAAACTTAGTTTAAGTTTAAAAATGGAACATATCGGTCTACTTCTTAAGGTAGCTCCATCACAAAAGTTCAACTTTTTGTTTGAGTGTTGTGTGAGGCATGTTCGAGGATCCTTTGAAATTGTTTACCGAAGTTACGGTTTGTGGTCCTGTTTGCGGCATTATTATGGTTTTCGGGGGCATACTTCCCGATTTGAGGCTCCAAAGCTCTAAATTATGCGGTGACAAACCGAAATACACCAGCCATTTCTATATCTATCAAATCAAATGACTCCTAAAATGAGATCCACTTCTAAAATCAACAGCGCGGCTATTCTTTATGTACCTTCTCCACAACACCTGTGAGCTTTAATCCAAATCAATTTGTTGCCGGAAAATCCATGCGGCACAAAAAACCCCCGAATACATAATTTTTGGGGATATGATTTTGGTTTTGTAGCCTATATTCGATATGAAAGTTTCAATTCACACAGGCTGAGGGTATATATCTGCCTGCAAAGCCGTCTGATATTTATTTACTTGTTCCACTACATTTAACTCTTGGAATAAACTTATACATTATTTCGAAAATTTTGACTTCCTCTCTCAGTTTTCAAGGAGGAGTATTTGCGACCATTGCAACATAAAGCGATATAGTGGAGTGTAAACGTTATGTAAAATAGTACTCTTCGGGTACTCCCACTGGCAAGTATTTTTCACTCGCGTGTAAAATCGAATTCTGATTTAAAGTCATCACAAAACGTCTCCACCAAAATTTGTGCACATAGACCCGAGTTTTGGAATAACCCCCATGTTACTGTACCGCCCGATTTCAGGTATTTTGAAGTTTATGTCGACGTTTTCGGCCCAAATTGGATGTTATTTGGCATTTAGGTTTCACAGTGGTCTAAACACTTCTACACCAAAAACTGTGGACACAGGTCTACCGATTTGAGGTATTTTGGATTTATGATGTACATTTTCGACCAACATTGACTGTCATTTGGCATTTATACTACACAGTGGTAAGTCTTTGTTGGGAGTATAATACGTTCCACCTGAAATTTGTCGGTATAGGTCCACGCCTTCATATCGCCCCCATAGAACAGTAGCTCCCGATTTTCTGTAAGTTTTAGCCGCGTTATTCAACCGGAATAACTGAAATTCGGTATTTAGTCTTCCCCAAAGGTACAAGACATTTATACAGGTACAAAACATCCCTTGCAAAAAACAGACAGTAAGCGTAGCCACCACTTAATTTTTTTTTTAAGATTTTAGTCACATTTTGTTACCGATTTGGTCTTTGTGTTCCTAGAAGATAGAAAACTTTGTCGCAAACAAACTGTCCATATGTATCCAGCTTTAAGTCTAGCTGGTATTACCCAGTTTTATGTATTTCGATAGTTTTTTTTGCAAATTTTCGAACCGAGTAATAATTTAATATTGGTGTTGCCAGGAGTTCAAAGGTCGATTCGGAAAATTGTAAATATTGATCCATGTTTTGGAAGAAACTACGATGACGCCCCATATGATCTCTTTAGAAGGGAGTATTATCAGTTCTGATATACTACTCCTACAATAAGAGGAAGTGCTTGTTCTTATTCACTTCAATAAAGTTCGTGGTGGATGGTATAAAAAGTTCGGCCGCCGAACTTAACGCTGTTCTTACCTGTTTTTCATATAATTTATGTCCTGGTCCGCATTCTGTCTGAAGCGATTAAAGATTGCATATAATAACCCAATAATTTGGCCAATAGGATTGACCACTGTGAGTCATGGGATGGGGTGTAAAATGTAAAGCAGAAAATGAACTTAAGCCTATGATTAATTATATTCAATATTGAAAATATTAATCATCCGATATGAATGGTTTTCTTGAGCAAACGCATCTATTCATTCCTATTTTAAACAGGAAGTTTATTTGTTATTCATTTTAAATGAAACAAACAGTATTGAGTTAACAAAACATCCACAAAAACCCGAACAAAACCGAGAAGTTGATAAAAGCTTTTGACGACATTGTAACCTGACCTGCCTTAATGGCAAACTTATGGTGTATTCCGCGGACAATTATATTCATTTATGTTTAAGAGAATTAATCGAAAGCTTGCGGCGAATATCTTCAACAAAAAGAGTTGCGCTTTACGCCACATTTCGAAATATTTGCTCTTTATTTTGAAATAACGTTTTCTCCTTCTCTCTTTTACAGTTTGCTCCTTTATTATTATTAGTATTATTTGATTCCGCCACATAATGTTTGGTTGTTGTTGCTGTTGTGGTTTGGAATGGGATTACAATATGTTTATTCCGCTTTCAGGATGAACGGATGCTCATACGAAAAGCCGGTTAATTTGAAACTTTAGGTCGATTTCCGCCTTAGTAAAACCTTTCACTTCTCAGCAAGAAGTAGTCGTAAACTTCTTGTGTTCCTTATTTCTATTATCCAGATGCTCATCTCTTATGAAAGTTCTCCTTCCGTTCTTCCGCTTTCAGATGGTGTATGAATGTATACATGGCTGTGTGCATCTTGTTTTCATTATGAACAATGCCAGTGTGTTTTTTGCTTCTTCTTGTTCTTCTTCTCCATAACAGACAATATAACAAAGGATTTTCCTTGCATCCTTAACCACTGTTTCCTTATTGTCCTGACGCTACTTTACTGGGATATAGGCTTTACATTCATGTGTATGTGTGTCTACATGTGTCGGTTGCTGTTTTCTACTCGCTATTATTGGCATATGGGTGTGCGTGTAAGAGTGTGTCCCACGAGGTCCCTTTCTCGTGAGCCCTTAATTTTTTCTCTTGTATTTTACTTTGTGTATGTTTGTTTTTTAGTTTTTATGTCAGCCTTTAAGCGAACTGCACTTGAGCTTTGTTTTCTACCCTTTATGGCTCTTCCCATCTCCCTCCATGCTAGCTTGGTTGTACTCGACTGTTTTATATTTCTTTCTTTTTCTTGTTGTTCTTTGCAAATGCCGTACTGTCTTGATTTTTGAGCCGCTTAGACTTTCTTGGCATTTTCATCATTGCCGTCCGCTTCGTCATAATCATCGCTGCACTTAGAAGTGCACTAAGGGTGCACTGTGTTTGCGTCTCTGTGTTGGCCATGTCTCTTGATGATATCGTTCGTTGTAGTTGTCGTCGTCGACGACATTATTCTGAAGAAGAAAGCTTTCTTTCTGTTCGGATTTTTTTCGTTTTCTTTGCCAGCAAGTGTTGCAAGTGTTCAACATTGCTTCAAGTACCTTTTTATATGCCCACAGCACCCCACCTGTGTCCATCTTCTCTAGAATATCCATCAGCGTCATCACTTTTAGCTTGTTGGCTGGCTAGGCTATGCTGGGACTGCTGTTATTTCTGCTTCTTCTACTTCAACTATTCAAGTGGATATTGTAATGCGTTCGTTGAGATACTTTCCGTTCGTCTTGTATGCCCTATGTACATTGTTGTTGTTTCACTTACGATTTCTTGTCGTCTTCGTCATCCTCGACTAGGACCTCCTTCTGGTGTTTTTCTTGTGATTTCCTTTTGGATCCTATTTGTTGTTAGGTTTGGATGTTTGCAGAGGTTTGTGAATTGGTCAGCAATGTAACTTATGGCAACTATTTCCAAAACCTATTGGGGAAGATTCTCATACACCTGGTCTGATGGTTTTTTCTAAAGAAAAGATTCTAGAAGAAATTCCCAAAACCCTGGTCTGAGAATTTTTTCTATAGAAAAAACAATCAGGCCAGGGGTCTGAGAATTTTTTCTATAGAAAAAACAATCAGACCAGGGGTCTGAGAATTTTTTCTATAGAAAAACTTTCCTTATAATGTGAATCAAAAATTCTCCTTCGTCTCAATTTCAACACTCTTAGGTTTTTTTCATTTTTTCACTTTTCTGTTGTATTGTTGTTATTGTGTGTTTTTGGCCTCGTAAGTCTGTCAGTTGCATAGAAATGTATTCTTCTTCTTGTTTTTGTCCCTTAGTGGTTCAAAATGTAATAGTTAACTATTTATTATTGAATAGTTTTCTCTTGTTATTCACATAGTCTAGTTTTTTGCTGTTCTTGTTGTTGTTGTTGTATTATCTGGCCTCAGCATCTTCTCCAATTCTGTCGTCAGACACAATTTTTGCAGTAATCTCGTAGTGTTTCGATTGTTACAGTTGAAGGCTTTTAATGTGATTAAACAACCACTAATTCAGAAAAGTCAAATGCCAGATTTTAAATATGCTGGGAAAACTAAATTTAATGTTAAGTAATAATCTTTGGAGAAAATTAATTGAAGCAAATTTATTCCAAATGTAAGTCAAATATACATAGTTCCCCATATGAGCTCTTTTAAAGGGAGTATTGTCAGTTAGGATATTCTGCCCCTGAAAGGAATAAAAGGATGAGCTTAGAACTTTCATAAACAAAAGGAAACTAATTGTTCCCATTTACTTAAATACAGTTCGTGGTAGATGGTATAAAAAGTTCAGCCCGAACATAGCGCCTTTCTTATTTTTATACCCTATACCACAATGTGGAAAAGGGAATTATAAGTTTGTTTTGGTAAAAATGTATGTAACACCGCGAAATATTCGTCGGAGACCTCCAATGTGGTATACCAATCTTCATATCTCGACGAGATAAAGCGATTTTGAGATGTGTGTCCGTCCGTCTGTCCATTATAAATTGTAAACACGCTCCAGGCCGCAATTATGTACCGATCGTCACGAAATTTTGTATGGAGGTCGGGTTCAGATCCATATTCTTATTGGTGATGATCGTGAAATATTTAGCGGGTGAAATGGACCAAAAACATAATATTTATCCAATTTTCTAGCGGCTCTGTAGGTCTCAATAATAGTCCGATCAACGCGTAATTTTAAATAAGGTAAGAGTATATCACAAAGGAGAAGCTTGCAGTTTGAGATGGCGATCGGATAATATTTAGAGGGTTAAATGGACCAAAACTTTTGTGTGAAAATTGTGAAAATTTTTAATATACAGCTTATATCTTAATTCCTGGAAGTAACATTCCGGACAAGTGAGATATACTTGAAAGTGGAACGCTTGACCTTTCAATTGATGCCAATTATGTTGGTGTGCATGATCAGATAACAGACTTACAACCTAATATATTCCGTTATTTGTTTGTAGTGTAATAATAAACTCGCTAGAAGTCGCAATTATACATCAATAGTCACGAAATTTTGCACCGGGTAAGAGTATAGGTCGAAAAAGATGCCTATAATTTTGAATGATGTTCTGATATTCTTTAGCGGGTGAAATGGGCCGTTACTTTTGGATGAAAAATATAAAAATTTTATTTTTGGTCGATATTTTAATTCTCTGAGGACATATATATTTCGCAAAGTAGCCTACATATGGGAAAAAACTACTGACCTTTCCTCTGATGTAAATTGCAATAAAGTGTTTGCTAGATAACGGGCCTACTGCCTAATATCTAATGGGTTCTGTGTAGAGAACCACATTTTTATCCCATGCTACATATTGTCTCTCCTAAAGTTTATGTAACCCCACGAAATACTCGTCCTAGACCCCTTATTTGGTATGCCAAAATTCTATCTCGACGGGATAAAGCGATTTAGAGATGTGTGTCCGTCCATTTCATTACATTTTACGTGAACTAAATGTTCCTTTCCTGCTACAAAAATGTCTTTGTCATGCTACACAACTTTTTGGTTTTGGTCATAAGTATTATACATTACATCTCTGATACATTAGGAAGTGCCAAAGAGAATCTCAATCAGAGCGGTTCTTTGGACACGTATCTAATTGGGCGAACACTTGGGTATAAAAAGTTTTTTTGTTGAAAAACAAAGAACAAGGGAACTAATGAGGATCTGTGGCGATATCCGAAACCATAGTCTTCACTTCCGTACACCTTGGTAAACATTGGTAATTTTTCCACTAATAAATTAAAGTTGTTTTAATCTATTATATAAAACTGAAATGACGTTCGTACGTTAGGATCTGACATATTTTATTCTTTAGATATCGCGAAAAATCCGCGAAAATTTGCAACACTATATTTTAATGAGAGTTAGTTGTTTCCTCATATTTCGTTGGAGGATTTTGTTGTCGACTTATTTATTTCCAACTTTTTTCATTTTTTTAGCAAAAAGCATAAGTGACATTTTGTGTTTTAGTTTTATCAATATTTGCAACGCGGACCCGGGTCGGCTAGTCTATTATATAAAAGTGAAATGAGTTCGTACGTTAATCAAAAACTCGACCAATTTACAACCGATTTGTTTCTCGTTTGTCCTAAAATGTTTATATTTATTCAAGGAAGGATCTGACATATTTTATTTTTTAAATATCGCGAAAAATACGGGAAAATTAGCAAAAATATATTTATTATACATTTATATTATTTTTTTTATATTATTTTTGGGAAAGCCGAAAAGTGAGTGTTATTCTCATTTATTTGAAAATACGAGACACTTAAAGAGTTCGGTTTTTCGCTGAAAAAAATGCATCATTTCAAAGAGCTGAAAAGCCAATTGATAATTCCCTTCGCCGGATTAAATCATGTAATCAGTAAAATTTTGCAACACTGTCAGTTCGTTTTGTGAAACATTACTCTCTGTAACAGAAAGTAATGATGAAGTTTAAGCCATTGGGGTAATACTCCAGACTTAAAAACAATAAAATTTTCAAGAAATTTAATTGTTTCCTCACATTTCGTTGGAGGCTTTTGTTGGCGATTTATTTATTTCCAGCATTTTTCAATTTTTAGCGAAAAGCGTAGGTGACGTTTTATGTTTTACTATTATTAATATTTGAAAGTACTAAAAAATTATTTTATTTACGAAAATCGAAAATGTGACGGAATTGTTCTACGGGCACTATTGAGCTATCCCCCATACCAAGTGCGGATATTATTCGAATATCCGGCACAATATATTGCAAACTTTCGAAAACGATATCACTGTCGAAGGATTGGCAAATGTTTTTCTGGTGTACACAAGCACGTTGTTCTTTTGTTCGTCAAAAGTTTAAAAACGATATCATTTTCGAACATTTTGCGAATGTTTTTTCTTAACAAGAAAAATTGTTTCGAGAAACATTTTTTACTTTGAAATTTTTTTTGTTTCAAAAAATAATTTTATGTTGTTTGTAAAAAATTCCCAATTGCTTTCTTCAAATATTTTCGATATAAATGCTACTTATAATATTAACAAGAAGTGATGATAAACAGAACGTATAGCTTGGTTACAAATACAAGACAACAATGTTTATAAACAGTTACACGCATTGAATCGCAAACATTACAAAGAAGAAAAGGTACATAACAGAAAAATCAAGAGACGTCAGATAAAGTTAAACATGTCATAAAATCGAAACTCCGCCAAAAATATTTTTTTCGGCACTATCGTAAAAACTATCATCTTTCATTCGCTAATAATATTATTAACGACATTCGAATTCGAATTTTTTCCTGCCACAAACTGAGCGACGAATGAATCGTTTTTAATTCGTTCTTGAGTGCCGTTTTCGAACTAAATATCCGCAAAACTATCGAAAAACATTCGAAAACGGATCGTTTGCGATAGCAATGGTATGGGGATACCACAATTTTCTATAACATAGTGGTACACATATAATTTCCAAACGTTCAAAATACCGAAAATGTGGTATTGTTCTATTTAAAAACATGGACCGACAAAATGCATCTTCAATAATAAAAGTACTACTTCTTCTTTTTTATCTGCCAATCCGTATTCGTATGTTTCCAATCATAAAATTACATTTTAGTGTTACTATAATTAACTTAACTAATTGTTAAAACTATTATACAATTAAATGAAAGGCTTCGGTATCTGGGGGCTTTCAAAAGACTTCGTTCTTCTGCAGACACGGAGTTATAAAATTTTCATTAAAAGCTCTATGAACAATTTTGAGAGCTTTGTCTAATTTCAACAGACGGGCGGACTGATGGACATTGAATTGGCATTTTATGCAGATTAAGAATATGGTAACTAGGGTCATAATTTTTTTTATATTTTTCACAAACATCGAAATTACCACATAGCAATGTAAAAAGCTTCCTCATCGAGTGCTTGCAAGTTTTTCGTTGCAGTTATTTCTTTTATTTTGTCATTATGTACTAAAAACAAAGTTTGCAAAGTTTGGACCAATCAGAAAATCCCCTTGAGAGTTATCTTACGGATTTGCCATTTTATTTAGGTTTCTTGTTTGCTTTTCAGGGCTTTCTGGAGGTTTTCGGCCATAATCTCAGGAAGTATGGACTTGCTATTGCAATTGTACCATCGTAAAGGGGACCGCATTCTGCTGAAAAAATTCAAAACGATTCGAGAGGACTCTTAAATTTCACTTTTCCGAATTTTGTGTGGGACCTACCCGAAAGTGTGGACCGATATAGTCTTACCTGATCTATTTATCAATTGCTCACTGCGCCAGTTACCGTTCACACAATTTTAGATCCGTTCGAGAGTTATCGAGCGCACCAGCCAGCTAGACGGTAAGAGAGACAGATTAACGGACAGGGCTAAATCGACTCCAAATTGTCTGAAACGAATTTCGTCCAAACGTACATGGGGTCTAAAGCCATTTTTTCGATGAGTCACATCTTTCGTCGTATTTTGTATGTATGTAAATCCTGAGGTATAATATAGGTGAAGAGCGACCCCATGCCTCTACACAAAACCCATTATATATTAGGCAGTAGGCCCGTTATCTAGCAGACACATTATTGCAATTTGCATCAGAGGAAAGGTCAGTAGTTATTATTCCATATGTAGACTACTTTGCCGGTACATGCTCTCCAGGAATTAAAATATGGGCCAAAAATAAAATTTGTATATTTTTCATACAAAAGTAATGGTTCATTTAACCCACTTGATAATATGGGAGCATCGTTCAAAATTGTAGGCATGTTCTTCGACCTAAACTCTTACATCGTGCAAAATTTCTGACTATAACACTACAAACAAAAAACTGGATATATTAGGCTGTAACTCTGTTATATGATCACGTACATCAACACCATTGACATCAATGGAAAGGTCAAGAGATCGTCCTCCAAATATAACTTACGAGGGAGGAATTTGTCTTTCAGGAACAATTACACTGTGTGTAATTTTTTGAGTTATGTTTTATTAACCATATTCTGACTTCACAGTGTGATAGAACACCAAAAATGAGAAGATACGTATCTCGCCGTTTTTCCCTATCTCATCAACTTTCGCGGTTATAGGCTTCCAAAGGTTTGAGGCTTTGATGTAAAAAGTGTCATTTGGTCAGGACTATATCTTCCAAACCGTTAGAAAATTTGAATTTATTTCAGAGGCAAAGTTGTAGCTCTTATCTTAAAGAACAAAAATTGCGATCACATATAACCCATCAAACTTCATCTGCAAGGTCAAAATCGCCATGGTCAAATTTCTTTTAAAATTTTTCTCAAGTTTTGTTATACAGCTATCAAACCGATCAAATTTGAAGCAAACAACCAACTACAAAAATGTACCTCAGATCTCAATAAACATCTTTCTAGAATATACGAACCCTGAAGGAACAGGTCTTAATGGTCAAAATAGCAAAACAATTGCGATTTTTATCCTCTTTTCTCGGCTTCTGCTCCATAGATATTAAACCGTTTAAAATTCAAGAAAACAATGAACCACAATAGTGTGGCAAAGACTTCAATACACAACTTTCTGGAATATGCGAAATTTCTATGAACGGTTCTTAATGGTAAAAATAGCAAAAATCTTTTGAAAATATCCAATTTTACAGTGTTTTATTTAACTTGCTTTGGTGTGTGTTTAGTTCAAATCTGGCAACTCATTTTTAACACGGTTGCAGTTGACCAATCGAACTAAAACTTTGCACACTTTTCAGATTTGGATGACAATACACGAATAAGAAAGTCAAAGCCAATATTGGTCCATTTTTACACTGTTTTACAGTGTTTTATCTAATTTGCTTTTCAAATCTGGTAACTAATTTGCCACACAGTTGCAGTTGACCAATCGAACTTAAAATTTGCACACATTTCATATTTGGATGACAATACATGAATATGAAATCAAAACCAATATTGGTCCAGTCTTACAGTGTTTTTACGGTGTCTAACTTAGACCCCTTATTAAATCTGGTAACTGATTTTTAAAACGGTTGCAGTTGACCAATCGAAATAAAACTTTGCACACTTTTCAGATTTAGTCGACAATACGTGAATATGAAACCAAAATCAATATGGGTCCATTTTTTCCTGTAGCTCCCATCCAGCGGTACCACTCGATTTAAGGTATTTTATCGTCATTTTAAGCCCGTATTGGCTGTTCTTGACAACTAGGGTTTCCAATGGTACAGAAATGTGCCCATTAAAAATTATGGACATAGGTCCAGGTTTTGGTATAGCCCCCATATAGCGGTACCGCCCGATTTCAAGTGTCTTAAGGATTTTATCTTAATTTTTAGCCAGAATTGGCTGTAACTTGGCATTTGGAGTCCCCAATGATACAGAAACTTCCCCACCAAAAATTATGGACATAAGCCCAGGTTTTATTATAGCCCTTATATAAAGGTACTACACGATTTCAGGCATTTTAAAGTTTTTATCTAAATTTTCGGCCTAAATTGACTACAATTTTGTTATCAGTGCACTATAGGTAATTTGCCCAGTTTTTGAGGCAAAAAGTCGATTTTGCAACTTTTAATAATAATAATTTTTTAGTTGGCATTAAAAAAAGAACATGTTAAAATTTATTAATATGAATGATATATTTCAAAATAGCGTCATTATCGCGGATTAAATTGCAGTCAAAGTGAGAACTTCGAAGAAGAACTAAAAAATATATATATTGTAAGACATATTTCAATGTATTTAAAACCGCGGAAAAATAAACCAAATGTAAATTTATGTAAAATGGAATAGATTGGTAATTGCGAGAGGAATTTATTTAATATATAATATAGCTTAAACATTATGGGTAGCGACCAAAAAACACAAAAAGTCAAAAATAAATATTTTATTTTTCTTAAACTCACTTCATATAGACTTATACTAAATTGGCCGTGTTTGGCCGTGATTCTGCTATTGGGAATATCTTCAGCAAAGGGTTCTGAATCAACTACATAATTACCAAGGTGCGATTTTTTGCGTTTTTTGAGTTATATCACTTTTTTGAAGGCGCCCTCCTTGCAGAAAAATATATATTTTTTTAATTTTTTGTTTGGTGAAGGAAATATTAAATACGAAAAAGAATCCGATTTGACCTAAAAAGACATTTTCTTTAAAGAAATATTCACCATGTGTTCTAAAAATGCACATACGTGTTGTGGTCAACATTTTTGTTAATTATATCTGTAATAAGTTCTAACTAGGGATCATGATTGCGTGATTTATTTGGTCCTTTAAAAATATAATATTTATGCAGATCTTTTCGCGAATAAATATTTTAAACATATCAATGTTTATAAAAATCTTTTGGCGGATCAGTACTTTAGTTCATTGTAACCGTTTTTCTTTTATTGTAACCGCTTTTATTGGGTTGGAACGGATAAAATAGGTAAAATGAGAATAGGGGGTAGGAAAAAGAAAAGTTGTTCGTTATATCCTGCGTTCGTTATAGACGTATTAGTCTGTAAAATTTTTATTAAAGCCTACTTTTAAATATGATATATTTAAATATTTGAAACAGTGCTTAAATTCGTCGCTATCCGCTTCTGCTTTAAAGCGGGCCTGAAAATCGTAACAAATTGTAAAAAATTCTATTAGCGGGGTAACAGCTTTTGTTTGTTATAGTCGTGGTCGTTTTAAGAAGTTCAATGTGTGTACAAATATTAAGAAAAATTCTTTGGAAATATAAAACTTTGTTCGCTATAAACGCAGTTTCTTATAACCGATGTTCGCTATATCCAAATTTTACGTTGTAATTCTTTGTTTTATCTTACTTTTGCATATAAAGCAATAAAAATGTATAAAAAGCCCACATATCCACCGCTATTAATTTTTGCCTCAAAAACAAGCCAAATTACCTATAGTGCAGTGGTCAAAAAAAATTTATTTTCTAAAAAGTTAAAAATAAAATATAATTTAAAAAAATTAAATTTTATTTATAAATGCACTTAAAAGTAGAAAATAATTTTTCATGATGGAATCTCTCAAATAAAACGCTTGCCGTTCAATATTGTCACAATTTCTAATCAAAATGCAAGCTTTTTATTTGAGAGATTCAATCATGAAAAATTATTTTCTACTTTTAAGTGCATTTATAAATAAAACACTGTTACTTAATTTTTTTAAATTATATTTTATTTATACTTTTTTCTACGACTCTGGTCCAATGATATGCAACCGCCCAAAAATTAAGGATGCAGTCAACTACCAAAATGTTCCTTAGATTTCAACAAACAAGTTTCTAGAACAAACGAAGATTCTAGGAACGATCTTTAAAACTCAAAATTCGATTATTTTAGATCATTCTTTCCTGTTTACGTCCGTAAATACCAAACCTTTAAAATTTCCTTTTCTTTTTAACAGTTTGCTATTTCCAAACCTGAGCAGGGGGAATGTTAAAAAAATTTAATTGTTCGTGAATTTGAGCCCTAAGAATCATTCCTAGAATCTTCATATGTTCTAACAAGTTGTTTATTGAAATCTTAGATACACTTTTGTGATTGACGGTATCCTTATTTTTGGGCGGTTGCCTATCTTTAGACCAGAGTCGGAGAAAAAAGTATACAAATTAGAAATTTTCAAAAGATTTTTGCTATTTTTACCATTAAGAACCGTTCATAGAAATTTCGCACATTCCAGAAAGTTGTTTATTGATGCCTTTGCTACGCTATTGTGGTTGATTGTTTTCTTGAATTTTTAACGGTTTAATATCTATGGAGCAGAATCCTAGAAAAGAGGATAAAAATCCCAATTGTTTTGCTATTTTGACCATTAAGATCCGTTTCTACAGAGTTCGTTTATTCTAGAAAAATGTTTATTGAGATCTGAGGTAAATTTTTGTAGTTGGTTGTTTACTTTAAATTTGATCGGTATGATAGCTGTATAACAAAACTTGAGAAAAATTTTAAAAGAAATTTGACCATGGCGATTTTGACCTTGCAGATGAAGTTTGATGGATTATATGTGTTCACAATTTTTGTTCTTTAAGACAAGAGCTACAACTTTGCCTCCGAGATAAATTCAAATTTTCTAACGGTTTGGAAGATATAGTCCTGACTAAATGACCCCTTCTACATTAAAGCCTCAAACCTTTGGAGGCCTATAACCGCGAAAGTTGATGAGATTGGGAAAAACGGCGAGACACGTGTCTTCTCATTTTTGGTGTTCTATCACACTGCGGTGTCAGAATATGGTTAATAATTTTCGTGTTGCACAGTGTTATATAAGCTGTATATTAAAAATTTTCACAGTTGTCACATAAAAGTTGTGGTCCATTTAACCCTCTAAATATTACCTGATCGCAATCTCAAATTGCAAGCTTATTCTTTGTCATATACTCTTACCTCATTTGAAATGTCGCGTTGATCGGACTATTATTGCGACCTACAAAATTTCGTGACGATCGGTCCACAATTGCGATCTTAAGTTTGATTACAATTTATAATGGACAGACGGACGGACACACATCACAAAATCGCTTTATCTCGTCGAGATATGAAGATTGGTATACCACATTGGGAGTCTCCGACAAATATTTCGCGGTGTTACATGAATGTTTCCCAAAACAAACTTATAATACCCTTTCCACATAGTGGTGTAGGGTATAAAAAGCTATTTTTTTTAATGAATTTTAATATAATCTTTAATACTAACCATTTCACACAAGTCTATGTTATACTTTGTAACAAAACGCCCTTATTATACCCTCAGCATTTATGCTAACGAGGGTATATACACTTTGACACGACCAAAAATGTGCCTCATCGAAATAACGGTTTTAGACGCCAAGTATGTTTGGACGAAATGTGTTTCAGACAATTTGGAGTCGATTGAGCAATGTCCGTCCGTCTGTCTGTCTGGCTGGCTGGAGCGCACGATAACTCTCGAACGGATAAACCAATTCGGTTCAAGTTTTGGCTTTCGTTATATTTTACCCAAACTTAGTTTAAGTTCGAAGATGGGCTATATCTGTCCACTCCTTCCTGTACATCCCACACAAAAGTTCGAAAATGTTCGGAAAATTTGTGCGCACGATAACTCCTGAAGGGAGTAACCGATTGGGTGCATACTTTGCACATCCTGAAATGTGTACCAGACTTAGATAAGGTTTCAATATGGACTCAATCGGTCCACTCCTTCGGGTACCTCCCACACAAAATTTTGGAAAAGTTCAGTTTAGGGCCATCTCTCGAATCGCTTTGATTTTGGTTGCAGCAACTTGTATTCACTGCCCCCCATACGACGGTACAAGTTTCATTAGGGGCAAGTCCAACTTCCTGAGAAAATAGCATGAAAGTTGCAAAAAAAACCCAATGACACCGTGTGAGGTGGTTGGAGCGCAAGATAACTCTAGAACGGATTTGCCGATTCGGTCCAACTTTTGGCCTTAGTAATATTTTGTTCAAACATAGTTTAAGTTCGAAGATAAGCCATATCGGTCCACTCCTTCAGGTACCTCTCCCACAAAAGTGCAAAAATGTTCGGAAAAATTGTTCGTACGGTAAATCTCGAAAGGAGTGGCCGAATTGGTCCATACTTTACACATCCTAATATATCTACCAGATATAGATCAGGTTCAAATAGGGACTATATTTGTCCACTCCATCCGGTACCTCCCACACAAAATTTCGGATAAGTTTACTTTAAGACCTGATATCGAATCACTTTGATTTTTGTTCAAGCAACTTGTAGTCGCTGCCTCAATTACTATGATAAAAGTTTTTTTTTCAGGGGCAAGTCCATACCTCTTGAGCAAACAGCCCGAAAGGTGTAAAATCCCCATAGGCACCATATGTAGTGGCTGGAGATCCACTTCCATAATGGTCAATGTCGATCCATTCCTTTTAGTATCTCCTACGCAAAACTTTTGATCTTTAATCCTAATCAACATTTTTGTCGGTTCAAACGCCCAAAATTTTAAAAACCCCCAAATACATACGTTTTTTTGGAAAAAATTGTTTCAATATACACAGGCTGAGGGTATATCTCTGTCGGCAAAGCCGACTGATACTTTTTTACTTGTTTTTATTTAAATCTAATATATCGTCTCCATAAATGCCCAAAGACGTAACGAAAAAAACACTAGTTTACAGTAGAAGCTAAAAATGTTATAAAATGAAAACTGCTTTATAGATTATTATTTGGATATTATTAATGATGTACGAATGGGAGTAAGTAATGAGACCAAAATAGCAAAAATGCTTGGTTATGAAGCTTCTGACTTTTTCGAAAAGCGAAATAGAAGTCGTCATCCCAAAAAAGACGCCCACCCTCCTAATTGTTTAAAACCAATAAATTTATTGCGAAAATTCAATAAACACAATTTTACAAAAACAATACATTCTGGGACAAATAAATAAGTTATGTTGCAAAAGTTATAAAATTATGATTTAGGAGAAACCACCCCAACATTTTAAATATATTTATATAATTTTTTGAATTTATTCGTTTTAATTTTTTATTCTTCTTCTCTTAAATATGTGTCTTTTCCTAAATTTGTAATAATCTTTCATACTTATATTTGCTATTACATTTTTTATAATATTTCTACGCCTAAATAGGTATTTAAGCTTGGATATTGTATTCCTTACATAATCCAGCACTATAATTATAAGATGTTATGTCTTGTTGTGTAGGTATTCAATAATACATAAATAAAAATAAATGAATAAATAAATACGGTACGTGTAAGTATTAACAATACGTATACGCCATTCCGCGCTAGGGTAATGACTTTTTACTTGTTTCTGATTTTTTTTTGTGTTGCAGGAATGAATGGACTTTTGTCTATTATGGCAAAAATAACGTTTATTCCATTTTAAAACTGAATAAGTTTAAGAGTGGTAGTCGGCATTGCAGACAGAGATATACCCTCAGCATGTGACATAATGACAAGAAACAAACCCGGTGTGGATTGTTTTTCCAAAACAATACTGTTATAAAGAGTACTGCGAGAACTATCCGAAACAATGTGTAAAATGTACACGGTGCACCTGCACTAACTTTAAATGAAACGTGCTTACACCTGGGAAGTTTTTGCGGATTCTGAAACTACAATGTTCATAAATGAGAAAAATAAAAAAACAAACAAAAATCGCCGAAGTGCTTTTTAAATAAATCGCGGTCAAAGTTCAAATTTTTAGTTTTTTTTATAGGGTTTAACGATTTTGGTTGAAATGGGCAGAGAAAATTGTCTACAAGATTGATCTTTATGATATTTTCGTACGTTTTACCATTTTTGAGATATAGAATTTGAAATTGGGATAATGCACGGACTATATAGCCTTCTTATAAAACAATGTGCTCAGCGAAACTGCAATGTTCATAGATGATAAAAATTGCTTGATGAATTCTTTTTTTAAGTTAAAGTTTTATACTTCCAAAGAAGACAAAATACCAAATTTCAGAAATTTTCGGTGTAATAATAAGGTCACAACCTTCAAAATACCGAAAATCGAGAGGTACTGTTTTATTGGTGCTATATGAAGGCGTGGACATATACCGATCAATCATGTGGAAAGATGTATACGCACATCGAAGACTAAATACCAAATTTCGGCATGTTAATGAGGCTAAAACCTTCAAAATACCGAATTTCGAGAGGTACCCTTCTATGAGGGCTATATGAAGGCGTGGATCTATACCAGCAAATTTCAGGTGCAAGTTTTATACCCTCACCGAAGACTAAATATTGATATTGAGGCCACAACCTTCAAAATACTGAATTTCGGGAGGTACCCTTCTATGGGGGCTATATGAAGGCGTAGACCTACACTAACATTTTTCAGATGGAAAGTTTTGTACCCTCAGCGAAGACTTAATACCAAATTTCAGCCATTTCGGTGTTATAATGAGGCTAAAACCTTCAAAATACCGAAATAATATGAAGGCGTTGACATATAAAGACCAATTTCAGGTTGAAAGTTTTATATCCTCAACGAAGCCAAATACCAAATTTCAGACATTTCGGTTAAAACCTTCAATTGAGGCTACAGCCTTCAAAACGTGGACCGATATAGCCCATTTTCAATACCAAACTTCCTAGGAGGAATAGACACTTCTATAATAAAATCACAAAGCTCTACCTTAAAATTTGCGAGCTATATCTTGATTTTAACAGACGGACAGACGGACATGGTTATATCGACTTAGAATTTTACCCTGATCAAGAATATATATACTTTATATGGTGTCCGACGAATATTGCGATGTGTTACAAACGGAATGACAAATTTAATTATACCTTCCATATTATGGTGGAGGGTATAATTACAAATTTTAACAAAGCGCAAAATGCCCCCAAAAACTGCAAAGCATTTCTTGAAGTAATTTTGCATTTTCGGAAAAAGTGACTATGAAACGCAAATGGCCCAAAACGTAGAAACGTAGTTTTGGGGCCACTATTCGCAGATCCCAGTTCGGGTACTTGCTCATACATAAACTATCAAAGTGACGCCTTTAGATCTAGACAATGGCTTTGAACTTTTGCTTCTTATACTTGTGCTCTAAGCTACTAAGTTATCATATCCTTGATATTTAATTAATAGGTACGCCTTCTTAACTTGAAACTTTTCTTTTCGAAGTTCCTGTGACGGTCAGACAATGTTCACCTAGTGTCTATGTTTGTATAACTTACACAGCTTGGAACAAGTTAAACATTTTATATTTGAATATGTCTTACACTTAACTATTGTTCTGTCATTAGAGTAAAACTTCAGAAACAATCAACGATTATCCTCCTTCGTTATTTTTTCAATAAAACTTATTTTAATTACACACAAACGAAAATCAACCATCTGAATACTGAATAATATCAAATACCGTAAAAAATTATACTTGTATTCGAAGTAGGGCAAGGAATTATTGGAGAAAACCAAAAAAGGCTCGCCTTTTGCACACATCGTCACTTATAAACGATAAGACCTCGACACAATCAACGAAAACCTGTTTCATTGAAAGTGTGTTTCACAAACAACACACCACACATGCACACACGGGAAAGGCCTAACCTATCCCAATTTGAAATATGTCACAGACTGGAGGTTGGTTGGTGTACGCAAAAAAAATAATACCAACACGAAACGATGAAAACAAGACCAGTAAGTATTGCAGCCAACATTCTCAAGTTCCAATAACAGATGCAAATATTATAACAGTTGATTCCCCGCAAACAAGCTGGCGATGAACATGCCACAGTGTTTGATAATATGGTAGCCGGCCCAAAAACCAACTTTACCCTTTTTCAGGCATACACACACTCTTTCGTTCTCATTCTCCAATAATCAAAAATTGAGTAAGGACCATAGGGCGTCAGTCAGTTTGAATATGAACCCAGTATAGAATATAGGAAAGCAAAAAAAGTCTACTCCTTAGTGATGCCGATCCAACAGAGAGAAAGAGAGTGTTACAAAAATCTCATGAGTTTTGGGCCACAAATTAAGAGCACATCCAATAGAGACATACCTATTTAATAGCAATGGAAACCCCGCAAAAATAAAAGACCAGCCACAACAACAACAATAACGCCACAACAATGAATTCTGTTGCTGCGTAATAAGAACAAAAACAATCACACACACACACTCAACAAACAACTACCTCCAACAATTAAATGCGGTCCAAAGTCTAACAAACGGCGCTTGATTTCGGGGAATTCCTCGGTAATCGTGTATGCACACACAGTATGGTTCGTCGTCTAGTTCACATCATAACGATGACGACAACGATGGCAACCGACAACGATGAGTGTGGTCATAGTGTCATTGATACATTGTGATAACATAGGGAACAATGAGGTGGCGCGGCACATAACTTCGGCTGGCTATATTGGCATAAACCCAGACTGAAAACGACAACAGTGTTCGGCTTGAGTGTGTTTCTGAGTTTGCATAACGGCACGGTCAAAGGGAGAGACCACACACACAGTAGGCATTCAAGTAAGGCGCATGATTTCTAAAAATAACATTACCCAGAGAGCGAAGCCACAACCGTAGATACAACCACAGAGACTGAGACATAAACCTTTGTGTCGGGGAGAACAACCATTTCTCAAAGAGAATTTACCAAGAACAATAAGAGATTTCAAGAATTTAGTACGCGCGCGTGTTATAAAACAACAGCATACGAAGTTGTTAGGTATGAGTGGCATGTTAAGGCTGAAGAAATGAGGGTTTGAGGTTGTCTGCTGCATGAAAGTTGAAACTACGTCGTACCATGCGGCTTTTGTACTGCGTCAACAGCAAAGTCAACGCCAACGACCTTGTGGCGCTGACGTTGGCATAGCCGTCATCGTAGTTTGCCATTCGTCTGTTGTCGGCATGCGATGCGATAATGTTTTTGGTGTGACTGGCAAAAGTTTATTGTTCCAGTGACTGATACGAGAGTGTATTGTAGAACACAAGCCACACTCACGGAACATTTGCAGACATTCGTGCACAAACAATCACACACACGCATATAGTGGTGCATGCATACCGTGCCACAGACACCAAAAAACGAACGGTATTATTCATACATATCGTATCGTTGGGTATCGGCATTGTTGTTAAGTTACGATGGTGTTAAGGCGCCGACGCATATTGCGGTGCTTGGCCTTGCACTGGTTCGTTGGGATTCGTGTGTGCGTGTGTATTGTGTTTGGCCATTATATTTGGCGGCAGTGACGGCGTCAGCTATATTCGCCAGACTGTGCGCTAACGGACCTTTTTACGAACGAACGAATGCGAATAATTCTTGTTCTCCCTTCTGTAGTGTTTTTTTCGTTTGTTTTTGCTTTGGTTCGTTGCAATATTCTTTTATGAGCCTAGATTTGATTTTGACTTCTTTTTTACACCAAATTTTTGTACATAAAACCCAGTAGAAGAACTATGGTATGCCTGGAGAGGTACAGGTGCTGTTATTGTAGACGATGGCGTTCTGTCTGTCTGCGGTTGCTCTTGGGGCAGCATGAATCAGCATCGGCATTTTCCTCATTTTATTTTAGTAGTATGTTGTACGAATATAACGGGGTTACCAGATATAACCAAACGAAATAAAGTTTTAAGTAGCATAATCGGCAATATTCGATACACTTTTGAGACACATTTTAAAGGCTTTAGAGGTAGTTTACACTAGCCACCAATGTCATATGTGCAGAAATGTTCCATCCGTATAAAGTCATTTATTTTTTGCGTCCACACCAGCAAAAATGCAGTGGAATTACGTCTTTACATTGTCTGTGTGGGTATATATGGAATGTTTTTATATCGGTACATATGACATTGATGGTTTAGATTTAGATATCTCAAATAATTAGAACATTTAAGTCAACATTACTCTGAGTGGTTCTATATATGGAATTGTTTTGCGGGAGACTTAAATGTGTGCAAGAGGGACAATAGGATGATGACTTTTGACATCCTTATATTCATGTATAATATTTTGATGAGTTTTTATGTAACATTAGATAAGATCGTACATATAAGGTGGGTCGATAAAACCACATAAATGTAACATTGTATACGATCATCAAACAGAGAGGAAAGTTAAATAGTCAGTTAGTAGGAAGAATCTCAGTGAAAGGCTGTCCTTCCTTCCGCAGGAGTTGCATAAGTCTTGAATAACATTGATCGCACGGTCACAGCACTATTTCCCTCGGGCAATGCTGATTCGAGATTCATATTTATACCTCAATGTGGTAAAGGATATTATGTCTTTGTGAATTTGTACGTAACATGGTTAAGAAAACGAGCTAGACCATAATTCCTTTTAGAGCTATGTATATCACGAAACATTTCTAAAATTTTCTATTCCATTTCAAAAAAATTAAAAAAAAATTGAAACAACATCAAAGATTTTTGGTAAATAGATTAAGAAAAAATCGTCATTCCAAATCTGTTTTTGTAACTAAATTTGATCGTTGCAAAAGATATAGGCGCTTTAATTTTAGTAATTAGACAAATTTCCAATAAAATCGGGTCCTCATATATTAAGCTGCTATATCCTGTTACTGTTTACAAAATTGTTACACTTTGAGGTGATGGAAAAATTCTTATGAAAAGTCTCAACGGATCCGCGAGAAACCGAATTTCTTACAAAATGTTATGTATTTACAAAAAATATTTTTTAAAATAATAGTGCTTGTAATTCTATAAATTTATTAAAAAAATACAACAGCATACATACACTGTGAGAAATAATATGATCAGGGAAGTAAGCAGGATATCATTTTGGGGGGGGGCACCTTGACCAAAAATCATGAAAGTTAAAAATGTTGTGTAGCGTTACGTAAGGCTATTTTAACAGTTTTTAGTTGATTTTATATGCAATATTGACACAAAGTATATTAATTCAATAAAGAGAGTTCACAATATATTAGATACAAATACGAAATTTGGAAAAGAGTATAATATACTAGCCTTTAGAATTGGAAACTAACCATATCCCACCACTTTCGGTAAAGTTCCGCCAAGTATTTCGAAGTTTTTAACCAAATTCTGGAATAGAATTGAAGCAATAACTAAAAAATCGTTCAAACAAGTAGGCAAAAGCCCTATTAACCACCAAAATTTCGTGACAAAAAATGGTAAATGGAATGCATTCCCGACTTTTCGATATCTCCGCTGTTTGAGCACCTACGCCAACCTACTTTGCAACAATGTAAAGGAAATCTTATCATCTTCATTGAGATTTTCTTTTGGAATACGCATACTAGAAGCGGAGATATTCTCATATGAATAAAACGTTGAATGTTATCCAAATACGTTTTTTGCCCATTCCGATCCCCGAATATTATCCGACCATCTCCAAAATAGGCTTCTTCCAATATAGGAACGCCCCTCACCATCAAAATTTCGTGACGATCCGATCAAAATTGGGACCTGTAGCGTGATTTCCAAAAAAGTGGAAAAATGGGATGTATTACCGACTATTGCGATATCTTCGTTATTTGGCCACCTACACCAACCTACTTTGCACCATTGTAAAGATGGAATTCTTTACCTTCGTAATCAGACTTTGCTGTTGGAAAGTCCCCAACTAAGGCTGTGATATTCGCCATTATTGAAAGCTTTGCTAGTCTTCTTGATTAGCATTTTACATGTCTTTAATACACCAAATAGAAACAGAGGTATTAAATTAATTCCCAGCAAAATGTTCGATGACAAATCATGAGTTGAATCATGGGGGCAAGTGATCTGGCATGTGATCTTTTTGTCATTTTCACTCATGAATTTTATATGAGCATGACCCACAAAAGATGACGTTCTTTTTTGGATCCTAAGCATGTCATTTTAACCAATGCGTTGACATGTCTTTTTCATCAATGCACAGTGGCCAAATTTTCGAAAAACCCAGCAAAATGTTCGAGGACAAATCATGAGTTGAATCCTGCGTGCAAGTGGCCTGGCATGTCATCTTTTTGTCATTGTCACTCTTGAATTTTATATGAGCGTGACCCCCAAAAGATGACGTTTTTGGATCCTAAGCATGTCATTTTAACCAATGCATTGACATGTCATTTTCACCAATGCTTTGGCATGAAATTTTCATGTCTTGTTTGGAAAATGAAAAATGCTGTATTTAAATATGATTTTCATGACAAACAACACTCGTTATTAATTCAAACGAATACATGAAATAATTACAACTAATTTATCAGAAAAAAATGTATATAAGAAATTGCAATTTATCACCGTCGCTTTACCGCAACAGAATTTACTTCCTTCGCTCTCCGCATTTTGATTTTTTTTTATCTTACAAAATGTTTTTTCTGTTATCTTCCCAACACCAGTTCAGATTTCGACATGGACTCCAACTGCACTCCTTTACGAATTTCTTGTTCGTGAATTACTTTCAATTTTATAACAAAATTTTGGAAATTTATACTCTTTTATTTCGGGAAAAATGATATCGCCACGTAGAGATCTACAAATCGACTTGCTTTTTAGGGATCTGTAGAGAATCAAATGTAACGAAAGAAAGGTTATAACATTTTCTTTCCAAAAGCCGTTACATATTTTTTTCAGATTCTTGTTCCTTTTCTTTCGTGATTTTCGACAATAACAAGCCTATTGTAAATAATAAACCTTAGATAGCTTTAAACATATTTTGATAAATAAAAGAAAGTATGAAGGTGTGTAAATAAAAAACACAAACATCATCTTTATTGGATCGATGGAATGGGTTCAAATGCTAATGAAAAGATCGGATCTTTCACGGCTTCCTTTGCATGGGTTCATATGCTAATGATAAGATCGGATCTTTTACGGCTTCCTTTGCATGGGTTCGAATGCAAATAAAACGATCGGATCTTTCATGACGTCATCGCATAGAACCGCTTCCTTCAAATTTTTCTGGGTTATAATATAAATAATCGCAGTAATGAAAAATTGGATTTTATTCGCGACTATTGTCTTCGTTGTTTGACCACCTACGAAAAGCCACGTTACATCGTTAGAAAGGCGATACTTTATACTTTAACTATTAGGTTTTGCTTTTGGTATACGCCTTATAGAAGCTGAGATATTTGCTTTGGAATAAAACGTTGACTTTTTTCTCCCAATATTTTTTTGCCCATTTCGATCCCTAAATTTTATCCGACTTACACCAAAATCCATAGGACCCCTCAACACCTAAAATTTGGTGACGATTCGATCAAAATAGCTATTTCGATGCGTTACAAACTTGTTGGCCAAAACCAACTTATAATACCCTTCCCACATAGTGGTGTACGGTATATTAAATACTAGCTGAACCCGGTGCGCTTTGCTGCCCGACTACGAAAAAAATATAATGGAATGCCATAATTACATTAACGTTTTTAATATTTTAACGAATAAATATAGGAGATATGAAGGCGTTATATACCTATTCAGGGTTGTTATGGAGCAACTATGGTATTTTTGTATGTTTCAGGAAGTAACACTCCTCCGAAAGCATTTCTGCTTATAAGTATATCTTAAGAAGTCTCTCGAAGATATGATACTTAATACCTGTAGCCTTGGTCAATTCCTTCCAAACTATAAGTACTGCTGTAAATAATGATGACATCTACTGACCGCTAAGTCTTCAAATTTTCATTGAAATTGAACATACGTAACAAAAATACATGAACCGATCTCGATATAATTTGTCAAATTTATTTTTAGACCAAATCCCGTCTCACATTCCAAATTTCATTGAATTTGAATATACATAGCGTGTTTTGTGCATAAAATACAGGAAATCGTCCGAAAATATATATGAGAGATATATGCAAATCTTAACCGATTTGGATATAATTTCGCACATTTAAGTCTAGACCAAATTCCGTTACATATTCCAAATTTCAGCGAATTTGGACATATATTGCGCGTTTGGTTCATCAAATACGGGAAATCGTCCGAAAATATATGTATAAAGAAAATCAGCCGAAAATATATATGGGAGCTATATTCAAATCTGAACCGATTCCGATATAATTTGTCCCATTTATTTCTAGAACGAATTCCGTCACGCTTCCAAAATTTCAGCGAAATTGGACATATATAGCGTGTTTGGTGCATAAAATAAGGAAGTCGGCCGAAAATATATGTTATTGGGAGCTATATCCAAATCTGAACCAATCTCAATATAATTTGGCACATTTATTTCTAGAACAAATTCCGTCAGAATTTCAAAATTTCAGCGTGTTTGGTGCATAAAATAAGGAAGTCCGCCGAAAATATATGTGTATGGGACCTATATCCAAATCTGAACCGATTGATTATTATTTGGTAAATTTATTTCTGCATCAAATTCCGCCACACAAACAAAATTTGGAGATTGTATCTGTAAGAGTTCTAAAGATATTTGCATACAAAATCTAAATTTTTTTGAGGTACCTCCGGTTTTGATGCTATATCTCCAGATCAATGCGAAATTTCATAAAATGATATAGCCTATTTTCATTCCCGGCCATGTAGCAATGTACCCTAAAAATTTCAGTAAGATCGGTTCAGCGGTTTTCGAGTCTATAAGGCACAAACAACAAACGTACAAACAAATTTAAATTTTATATATATAGATTCCGTCACACATTCCAAATTTCCCTGAAATCGGGCTCATATAGCGTGTTTGTGCATCAAATACCTCAAATCGGTCAAAATAGTTTGGAACATTTATTTCTGCAATAAATTCCGTCACACATTCCAAATTTCATTGGAATTCGGCATACAAAACGTGTTTTATGCATCAAATGCATTAAATCGACCGAAAATATATATCTAAATCTGAGCCGATTTCAATTTACTTTGGCAAATTTATTTTTAGACACACATCGCATTCCAAATTTGAAGACTGTATCGATAATCGTTCGTTAGATATCAGCATACAAAGTCTACATTTTTTGGATGTACCTTTCGATCCTGAGGGTATATATCCAGATCGGGGCAGAATTTTTAAGAATTATATAGCATGTGACACTTTTAGGCCATGTGGTAATATACTCTGAAAGTTTCAGGAAGATCGGTTCAGCGGTTTTTGAGTCCATAAACTTCAAACAAACAAACGTACAAACATTTTCCTCTTTTATAGATATAGATACCGCACAAATTTCATTGAAATAAATATGGGAGCTATAGCCAAATCAACACCGATTTCAATACTTATTTCTACACCAAATTTAGTTACACATTGGACATACATAGCGTCTATGGGGCATCAAATACATGAAATCGGAAGAAAATATATATAGGAGCTATATCCAAATCTGAATCGATTTCAATATAATTTGGCATACTCATTTCTACAACAAATTTAGTCACACATTCCAAATTTCATTGAAGTTGGACATACATAGTGGGTTGGGTGCATCAAATACATGAAATCGGAAGAAAATATATATAGGAGCTATATCTAAATCTGAACCGATTTCAATAAATTTTGGCATACTCATTTCTACAACAAATTTAGTCACACATTCCAAATTTCATTGAAATTGGACATACATAGTGGGTTGGGTGCATCAAATACATGAAATTGGCCGAAAATATATATAGGAGCTATATCCAAATCTGAACCGATTTCAACATAATTTGGCATACTCATTTCTACAACAAATTTAGTCACACATTCCAAATTTCATTGAAATTGGACATACATAGCGTCTATGGGGCATCAAATACATGAAATCGGAAGAAAATATATATATAGGAGCTATATCCAAATCTGAATCGATTTCAATATAATTTGGCATACTCATTTCTACAACAAATTTAGTGACACATTCCAAATTTCATTGAAATTGGACATACATAGTTGATTGGGTGCATCAAATACATGAAATCGGCCGAAAATATATATAGGAGCTATATCCAAATCTGAACCGATTTCAATATATTTTTGCATACTCATTTCTACAACAAATTTAGTCACACATTCCAAATTTCATTGAAATTGGACATACATAGTGGTTTGGGTGCATCAAATACATGAAATTGGCCGAAAATATATATAGGAGCTATATCCAAATCTGAACCGATTTCAATATAATTTGGCATACTCGTTTCTACAACAAATTTAGTCACACATTCCAAATTTCATTGAAATTGGACATACATAGTGGGTTGGGTGCATCAAATACATGAAATCGGCCGAAAATATATATGGAGCTATATCCAAATCTGAACCGATTTCAATATAATTCGGCATACTCATTTCTACAACAAATTTAGTCACACATTCCAAATTTCATGGAAATCGGACATATATAGTGTGTTTGGTACATCAAATACTTGAAATCGGACGAAAATATATATGGGAGCTATATCCAAATCTGGGCCGCTTTCAATATATTTTGGCACATTTATTTTTAGGCTAACATCCATCACACATTTCAAATTTGGAGTCTGTATCTGTAACCGTTCTATAGATATTTGCATACAAAGTTTAAATTTTTTGGAGGTACCTCCGATTCTGATACTATATCTCCGGATCAGAGCGGAATTTCGAAAATTTTTATAGCCTATGTTACTTTCAGGCGATGTAGTAATATACCCTGAAAATTTCAGCAAGATCGGTTCAGCGGTTTTTGAGTCTATAAATTTCAAACAAACAAACAAACAAACAAACAAACAAACAAACAAACATACAAACATTTTTCTATTTTATATATATAGATTATCCATATAAGTTTACATTTTTATGTATCCCAGGTCTTATTTGTCATTTTGGGCTATAATTCGAGCAGAGAATTGGTAATATAGGTCCACGCTGTCGAAAGATTTTCAGTATTTCGAAGCTATTAGCCTTATTCTTAAAAATATCGTCTGTTATATGAATTTTGGAAATACTTTTGGTGGGAGAACCTCCTTGCAGAAAGCGGTAAAATAGATCCACGTTTGAATACAGGGATTATATTCGGGAATATGTCGAATAGAGATACACAGTATTTATGTTGTGGGGGATATAAACTTTCCAGCCCAAATATTGCGCCTTTTCTTCTTCACATACTAACTTCCTGTTAAAAAATATTTGTATTATTTTTGCCTTACTAAATTTTTAATTGATCACATCTTTAACCACGCGGATTGGTTTTAATAAGAAGATCCACCTCATAAACCTTTTAATGTTATTTGTATACAATTAATTAATTAATGAAATAAATACCTCCAAAGAAGAATGACTCGAATACGCGAGTGCGGATTACACTTGTGTCGTGTATTTCCAATCACAAATTTTCTAGGGTTTTTTTTTTTCAAAACTGGTTGTATATCCAGCTATTGTAAGAATATAAAATTCTATTATGTCATAAAAACACCAATAATTTACTATTTTACCAGAAGCGAAGGCGTACAAGCCAATTAGAAAAAAATGTTTGTTTGATACTACGAAACCCATATTTGGGCTTTGCAAAAACTTGGTCAATAATATATATCTGAAAAAAGCTCGACGAAATTTTAGCAAAGTCCTGACAAGATAGGTTAATTTTAGTCGAGAAAACTTCATTTGATACCTTAATTGTACGAGTTGATGCTAATGGGTTTGATGACATTAAGAACTTTTCAAGGATTGTGCTCATAAATGCTCATAAATCTGATTTGCACTTTTGTGGAGAGGTGGGCCTAATTTTGGATGTAATTCCTTTTGATATTTATCGTGTCAAGCTGTCATTTTATCGACGAAAAATAGAATATCGCAAGACCGCAAGGAATACCGAGCATTAACTTCGTTTACGGTTGTTTCCAGCTACAATATTATTCTCCTATTATTTAGCAACAAATTTATTTAAAATAGGAATACAAAATATTGATTGAGGCAGTAAAACAATTTTCTAATTCGTTTTCGAAGTATATTTTACTGAAAATACTTGATATATCGTACACTTTGTAATTTTTTGAATACAAAATGAGTTTAAAGCTTCAAGACCTTTATATTCATTGCAGAATTTTGCCATCCTTTATTATTTTATAATGAAATGAGATGAGATGTCTCAAAAAGAGTATTCAAACAGAAAAAAATTAAAATATTTGTTCTCAATAAAGTACATTTTCAGTAAAGAACCTTCAGAACAATATAAGATTTCATTTGAAATTTCAAAAAAAAAAAAAAAAATAGAGGAAAAACGTAATAATTTGTTAAAGTAGCTCAAAAAATTTTATCGGGCCATAACATTTCGTACGTCCCTGAAGATGATGCCTAAGTCGTGCAGCTTGGAGCTATAATATTCATGTTATTTGCAAAAATATGAAGAAAATATGAAGAAATAAAAATAGGTAAAAAACTTTTTAAGTTAAACGGTTTTATGTTAAACATACCTTGCAATGTTTAAGATAAATGTACTAAAAACCAAAAAATAATAAAATATATACAGTCGTGGGAATTATAAACATATGCATAGACTAGACTAAAATAAAACCGTGGGGCACATCAATTGTCTACAATCGTTGATCAAAATGTTCGTTTTGTAATGTTACACTATAATAAGGCAGTTGTTCAACCGACAGCGATGGACGTGTGATAAGTAGGGATAGCATGTGCAAACAAGCTAGCAAGCTCGATTATAAGCGAGTTTTAGGGTTTCATAGTGGTGAGCGAGTAGTACTTTGTCGATTAAAGACAAACTACGAGCAGTAAAACGATTCCTCGCCAGCCAGCAGTGTGAATGTCCTACGATAAACTAGTTGAAACATCTATTTTATTTACATGGAGTGTATAACTATTGGAATTTCCTTGAGCAAGAAATAGTAAGTAATTTCCTCACCGTCTGCAGGCCAACTGCCTAACGACGAATTAAACGATTCTTCTATCGCACATTAAGTCGATAATTGACGTTCCCCACGGTTTTATTTTAGTCAAGTCTATGCATATGTTTATAATTCCCACGACTGTATATATTTTATTATTTTTTGGTTTTTAGTACATTTATCTTAAACATTGCAAGGTATGTTTAACATAAAACCGTTTAACTTAAAAAGTTTTTTACCTATTTTTATTTTCTAGTTTTTAGTTTTTATTTCGCATTCTGTTTAATTCATTTAGTGCTTCGTTATTGCAAGGTTTCTTGCCCGTTAGTTTATTGCAGTCCAACTCCTCTATACGTAGTCCCTGCAAAGATCTTACTCTACTAAGAGCCACGTAGGCTTGACCTTCTTCAAACAGTTTCGCACCTAAGTATACGACTGCGTGATTCACAGCGCTGCCTGCATTTTATGTATTGCAGAAGCCCATGATAGTATTAAAGGCAACATTCGTCTTTCAGCCGTCCCGTAATTGTACTTACCTGGAAACTGTATGGCTTTCGGGTGTGTAAGATGTACTGTATAGTGCACTGAATTCGTCTTGTCAAGCCCTTTTATTTGATACCCATATTGGTGGGATTGATAAAAAAAAATTGTTATCAGCCATTTGGTAGCGGCGACCATCTTAGATTTCAATTTTGCATAATAAATTGTATTCTACTTGTTGAGACCTTTCATTTGATACCCATGTTGATGGGATTGATAAAACCTAAGTTATCCGCCATTTTGTAGAGGACGCCATCTTGGATTTTAATTTTATTTGATACCCATATTGATGGGATTGATAAAACCTACGTTATTCGCCATTTTGTAGCGGCCACCATCTTGGATTTCAATTTTTTATAGTATATTGTATTCTGCTTGTTGAGCCCTTTCATTTGATACCCATATTTATGGGATTAATAAAACATAAATTATTCGCCATTTTGTAGCGGCGGCCATCTTGAATTTATAATGATAATGAATAAACATAATTGTATTGTCACCAAAATCCAAAGTGTATACAAAATTTCAGATTAATCGGTTGACAGGAAGAGGGTGAAATTTGAATTACTAAATTTGACCCAAGAATAAATAATAAAACAAACGGGGTGAGCTAAATAAAACCATTTAAAAAACAAAAATCATATTGTTTTAATTTTTTTTTTTTGGTTATATAGGAAAAAGTTTGAGTTCTTCGTATTTTTTGTCAAAATTTTACCCAATAGTAAAGATATTCCGTGGCAGCCAAATGTTGGCTTTTAGTTTTCCTAGTAGCGAACATTTTCTAGATCATTATATTAAATCAGAAGGATTTCCAATTGGTATATAAAAATAAAATAAAGTTAAAGTAAATATTCCAACACTTGAAACGCATTGAAACCGCGTAATAGTGGAAATGACATCATCCGCATCCGATTTTCCAAAACAGCGAATCAGTCCCTTTTATTTGATATACACTTTGTTAAATTCCATTTGGCGACCACAATGTAGCATCAATTGCATGGTAGGGTGCAAAAACAGAGTAAAATGTCCATAATTTCCACGAAGTACATTTGCCTTTTATTAAAATATACATCACTCTATGCCATTTCAGTGCGATCCATCAAGAACCGTGGACGTAGCATCGCACTCAGTTTTCAGAAAAAATCTATTATATCTCCTGATTCGCAAATGTTTTTAAATATCTATTTTTGCTCATTTTTAACGGGCTTTTCGCTCTATTTATCTAAGTAGGAATGACACATCCAAAACGCGTCTAAATACGCGATATTTTTAAAAAGCATTTTTTGCAGATTTTCAAAGTTTAATTGGTATCATATCCGCGATCTAGTGGGTGGATTAAGACGCGCAATGGCTTGCTAGATTCAAAATGTAAAAAACTAAATCTACGAGGGTTTCCACTAAAATCGAATGGCATTTGTAAATTTTGAATCCAAGAAACAGGTTTTTTAGAAAAATTTCGACTCTGAGCGCAGATTACCGTGATGCTTTGAAGGTTACACACCCAAGTTATACATTAAAAAATGCGAAATCAAATTGCAATCACATAATAAGCTTCAGCATAAATCATTTTTCAATCTTCAAAATGTCAGCATCCGTTTGAGGTAGATACAGCGGATATATTAAAAAATCATACATCTATGCGTCTGCCCATGCACTTTTGTAATTAACGTACAACTCGCATTAAGTATCCAGTCCGAATTGAAATTGAGAATTGTTATATTTTTGTTAAATTTTTTTTTATGAATTTATTTACTTGGAAAGATATAGTAGGTACATTAAATTTGTCATTCCGTTTGTAACTCATCGAAATAATCATTTGCGACTACAGAATATATATTATTGATCAGAGTAAAATTCTACGTTGATTTATTATAATCACGCTATCTTCCGAATGAGTTGAGATAGAGGGCTGACATTTTGTACATACATATGTGTCTTTGGTCTGTCTATCGGCCCACGGATAGTTTTGAAATGTTTTTAAGTAAGTTTTCCTTGCGGCTCCCTTAACGACGGAACAATTTTTTTCTTGTGCAAGTCCATACTTCCTAAGATATTAGCCACCAACCAAAATGCCAAATCCGCAGGATAATCCTCGCGGGGTGTTTCAGATTGGTACAGACTTTGCACATCGTATTATTTCTTCCAGTCATGTATCAGTTTGGAGTATAGATTATATCGGTGCACTCCTTCGGGAACCTCCCACACAAAATTCGGACAAAGTGAAGTTTAAGAGCTCTTCTCGCATCGTTTTGATTCAGTAGGTTGTTCGAGCGGCCTCATTTACGATGGTAAATTTTTCCGGAGTAAATCAATACTTCCTGAGATAATGGCCCAAAAGCTCGAAAACCCTGCCGGAACATAGTAAAATGGCTATTGTGCAAGATAACTCTAAAACTTGTTCAAACATTTTTTCCAAACTTAGTTTAACGTTATTTAATATTTCGAGTCCTTTATGAAGATGTTTGGGTACTAAAGATGTTTGGTATATGTCAATGATTTGGTATAGCCGCACATTACGGTACATACATATTTCAAAGCAAACTCGTGATACAAAATCAATATATTTTATTACGGCATAAATATTGGGTTTGGTTTCGTTGGCTGATACTTTCTTACTTGCTATCTATTATTCCTGGCCGAATTAGCTATAATATGACATTTAGGATTCCAGTAATCAAGAAACTTCTTCACGAAAAATAACGGTCCTCCGTTTCATGAATTTTGACGGTTTAGCTAAATTTTCAAAGCGAATTATCTAAAAATTGTAATTTAAGATTCGAAGTGGTCCAAAAACTTATCCACTAAAACGTCAAAATACATTGTGTACAAAATATAATAAGTTAAGTTCGGCCTATTGTGTCAACACCCGAACGCCGCACAATGATCGAAATCACTGATCTAGCGGCGGGAAATTAATAATTTGCAAACGATTGGAGATATGTTTCCGAAATTTTACACAAACTCAATATGTGTCCGTGGGTAATAATGGACTAAATATGAACAAAATCGGCTAATATTTTGATATAGCAAACATCTAACGGTACCTTCGGATATTCGGTATTTTGAGGATTTTTTCCTTCCAAATTAGTTGCATTTTAATACTTAGGGTTTCTAGTTGTCACTAAACCTACCGATTTTCAGTATTTTGGTGGATTTAAGCTACATTTTGCGCCCAAATTAGGTGTAATTTGGGATTTGCAGTTCCCAGTGGACACATATAACGATGCCTTCCAATATTTGGTATTTTGAGGATTTTGTCAACATTTTCAAATAAGCTGAATTTTGGCATCTGAGGTTCTCGTTGGTTATACATCTTCTACACCATAAATTGTGAACATTGGTCAACGTTTTTATATAACCCCCATATCACTGGTATTTTGAGGATTTAAGCTATATTTTCCATGCATTTGTCAGCAAGAGTTACAGCTAGTTGCAGCCAAAATGAATTATTCGAAATCTAGGAATTGTCTAAAAATAATTCAATTTGTCTAAAAATAATTGGACTCGAAATTATAGAATATTACACTAAAAAACTCAAGAAAAATTACTAATTTTAAAATTTTTTTTTTCATTAATTTTACACCCTCCCCTATTAATTAAAAATAAACTTTGTTTAGTTTTATTAAGAATTTATTTGACAATTTAACAAATACGAAGTTAGATATTTTGCAGCAATTTTCTGAAAATCTGATGCAGCAGCTTCTTGCATTGGATAGTGAATAGCTGAGAGAATATTTACAGCAACAACAAAGTAAAAACTAAATTTAAGTCAGCAGAGTGTCTGTAATCGATACAATGGAAAACATTTGACTTTCGCGCGGCTAGATCAGTAATATAGACCAGTTTGCGCCGTATCGATCGTATTACCGAACTCCGATACCCGAGCTTAGAACCCCTCGGTTCCCAGAGCATCAACAGTCGAACGCCGAATACATAATGTTCGCGAACGTCAACAGCCGATCGCCAAATTCGTCAGCTCCCCGAGCATCATTCACCGATCGACGAGTACATCGTCTTCCCGATCATCTACAGAACGGGTTACCTCCCCTATACCTTATTATTTGGGACCAAAAGACGTACTTATTTGGGATCCAAAGGCTTGACAATGCCCACTTTTTAAAATATGTTCCATTTACAAAACTACTGAAACGATTTTACTGAAATTTTCAGGGAATGTACAAGGATGTCCCCCGGTGAAAATTGTCTGCATATTTTGTTTGATATAAAAAACGCTACATTTGCAATAATAACGAATATACATACGGTTTGACAATTTACTAATTAAGCTTGAATCTTGGTACTTCTTTTGGGCCCAAAAGACCCGATCACGCCTACATTTTAAATATTATATATGTAAAAAACTACTTAACCGATTTCCTAGAAATTTTTAATTGCTCAAGGTTTGCCGTGGCAATGTTTACTTTATGAATTTTAGAGGAGGTGGGGTAGCTTCCCACGACTTTCGTTTAAACACTATATAAGTTTGTATATGCCAAACTTATGATTAATTTTGGGGGAAAATGAGGTTGTGTCTGCGACCTTTGGTTTATATTTGGAGCCAAAATACCGGACCACTTGTTTATATATGATGACCACGCCCACTCTTTTCAATACATTATTTGTTCAAAACTACTGATCCTAATTTTACAAAATTTTCAGAAAATGTTCAGGAATTTCCCGTGGTTCAAACTGCTATATATTTGTTGACGAAGTTCGGGGGCCTATCGTTTTATAATCGCTATATTTGTTAAACGTATGAAGGCATCGGCTTGCAAATTAACACGGTGCGCCTTGACTAAGTTTAAATGAAAGGTGCTTAAACCTGAGTAGCTCTACCGATTTTCAAAAAAATAGGTTCAGATTTGGATATAGCTCCCAAATATATCATTCCCCGATTTTGCTATAAATCGCTCAATTTTTGATTTAACATGGGATATTTCAAATTCAAGATGGGATATTTCCTCTGGCCTCTGTTCAGTTTTGATTTGATTTCGCAAAAATCGGTACAGATTTGAATATAGCATCCATATATATTTGCTAAAAATCGGTAAATTTTTGAAAAATAGCCTTCAAATTTAACAAATCTATTCCCGATTGTGCTATAACTCGATCAATTTTAATCGAATAGCCTTCAAATTTTATATGCGTTATTTTCTTAGGCCCCTGATTCACTGATTTTCGTAAAAATCGGTTCAGATTTCTATATAGCCCCCATATATATCTTTCCCCGATTTTGCTATAACTCGGTCAATTTTAATCGAATAGCCTTCAAATTTTATATTTGATATTTTCTTAGGCCCCTGAATGGAATCACAGATTTTCGTAAAAATCGGTTCAGATTTGGATATAGCTCCCATATATATCTTTCCCCGATTTCACTATAAATCGCTCAAATTTTGATGAATAGCCTTCAAATTTAACATGGGATATTTCCTCAGGTCACTGTTCAGTTTTGATTTGATTTCGCAAAACTCGGTACAGATTTGGATATAGCCTCCATATATATCTTTTACCGATTTTGCTGTAAATCGGTCACTTTTTAAAAATAGCCTTCAAATTTAACATGGGAAGTTTTTTAAACCCTTTTTCAGTTTCACCGATTTTGAAAAAAAAATCGGTTTAGACTTGGATATAGCTCTCATATATATTTTCACCCGATTTTATGTATTCGATGCACTAAACACGCAATGTATGTGAGATGTTGATTAAATTAATTAAAAAATATGACGTAATTATCCGTAATTGAGTGACATGGGGCGAAATTATATAAAATTAATATTATATAAATTAAATAGAATTGATAAAATATATAAAATTGACCGAGTTATAGCAAAATCGGGGATAAATATATATGGGGGCCAATATCCAAATCTAAACCGATTTTGTGAAAATCGGTGTAGCTATTCAGGGGCCTAAGAAAATAGCACATTTTATATTTGAAGGCTATTCCTTCAAAATTGAACAAGTTGTAGCAAAATCGGGAAAAAATATATATGGGGGCTATATAAAATCGGAACCGGTATATCTCAGAAGGTTGCAGGGATGGGCAGAATGTTTTTACACATTTCGCTTCGGAAGAGGTGTCCAATTAACGGAAATCAAAAGCCAAGTTGGCAATCAAATGATATACTCTACGAAATATTAAGAATTTGTATTTTTTTTTATCAAATTTAAATGTTTAGTTCTTGATAACGGCACTTTGGCCATATGCAGTTGATGTCAACTTTTTGTACTAAAATTTTATATTTATAGCCCACCCATGAAATCCCAATCCAAAACTTTTAATATTATCAACAAACTTTTCAGAAAATTTTATTTTAAATGTCGTCGTTCATAGAGCACTTCGACCTTCTAACTCGCTTCCTTCAATGTCCTTTTCGTCCTTTTTTTAAGAGCCGCTATAAAAGTACCACAAGATGACGTTTTCAGCTTCGAAATGTTCTGCAAAAATGTCGCTCAGAAAATTTTAGGTACGGCTATCATTGACAACTAATCGATTTTGTCGCGTTCTACATATACACGCAGAAATATATATGTTAGAAATATGTTTGGATCCAAACATTTATGTTTGGAACATTTTGTAACATATCTCAATTTTATTTGGTTGGGTACCAACATATTTGTTATGTTAGAACATATTTTTTTATGGGAGGAGAGAGGATTTTTGTCAAAGAGAGTAACAACAGGGCTCTCGCGGATGCGGAATGCCATTTCATAACAAAGAGCTGTGTGTATGGTGTTATCGGAGACGCAGAAGCTTTGGCGAAACACGTTTTTTTCGTGCTTTGTTGTTGTTAAACAACATAACAAGCGAAGAGGAAAAGAAAAAAATTAATTATGTTGTTCGTTTTTTTAGTTGTCTAAATACAATCGTTGATTAAAGACGGTATTGTGAGTGAATAAATCAGTGTTTTGTGTTTTCTTAAAGAAATTGTGCTTTTTAGTAAATTAAATGCCCAATACATTTTATAATTGGAAATTTTATAATTGAATCAAAAAGGTGAATGAAAATATTTTATTGGACAAGGAAGAAACCGCATTTAATATTGGTCATTACATCAATATATTTATACCCTCAGCCTTTAGGCTAGAAAGGGTATATACACTTTCATACGGGCAAAATGTGCCTCATCGAAATAATGGTTTTAGGCCCCAAGTATGTTTGGACGAAATGTGTTTCAGACAATTTTTAGTTGATTTAGCAATGTCCGTCCGTCCGTCTGTCTGTCTGTCCGTCTGTCTGGCTGGCTGGTGCGCACGATAACTCTCGAACGGATGAACCGATTCGGTTAAAATTTTGGCTTTCGTAATATTTTGCCCAAACTTAGTTTAAGTTCGAAGATGGGCTATATCGGTCCACTCCTTCCGGTACCTCCCACACAAAAGTTCGAAAATGTTCGGAAAATTTGTGCGCACAATAACTCTTGAAGGGAGTAACCGATTTGGTCCATACTTTGTCCATCGTGAAACCTGTACCAGACTTAAATGAGGTTTCAATATGGACTTAATCGGTCCACTCCTTCGGGTACCTCCCACACAAAATTTCGGAAAAGTTCAGTTTAGGGCCATCTTTCGAATCGCTTTGATTTTTGTTTTAGCAACTTGTATTCACTGCCCCCCATAAGACGGTACAAGTTTCATTAGCGGCAAGTCCATACTTCCTGAGAAAATAGCATGAAAGTTGCAAAAAATCCTAATGACACCGTGTGAGGTGGTTGGAGCGCAAGATAACTCTAGAACGGATCTGCCGATTCGGCCCAAAATTTGGTCTTAGTAATATTGTGTCCAAACATAGTTTAAGTTCGAAGATAAGCCATATCGGTCCACTCCTTCAGGTACCTCCCCCACAAAATTTCAAAAATGTTCGGAAAAATTGTTCGTACGGTAACTTTTGAAGGGAGTGGCCGAATTGGTCCATACCTTACACATCCTAATATTTCTACCAGATATAGATCAGGTTCGAATATGGACTATATTTGTCCACTCTATCCGGTACCTCCCATACAAAATTTCGGATAAGTTCACTTTAATACCCGATATCGAATCACTTCGATTTTTGTTGAAGCAACTTGCTTTCGCTGCCTCAATTACGATGGTAAAAGTTTTTTTAGGGGCAAGTCCCTACTTCTTGAGCAAACAGGCCGAAGAGTGTAAAAACCCCCTATGGCACCATATGCTGTGGCTGGAGATCCACTTCCATAACGGTCAATGTCGATCCAATCCTTTTAGATCCTTAATCCTAATCAACATTTTTGTCGTTTCATACATACATACGTTTTTTGGGAAAAAAATGTTTTAATATACACAGGCTGAGGGTATATCTCTGTCGGCCAAGCCGACTGATACTTTTTTACTTGTTTTCATATACATACATATATATATGTGAAATATGGATGACCTATTTATTACATTATATAATCATTTAATTACAGATGCCGATTTCCCGCTGATGATTTCAACTTTGAGGAAAATGTGTTTTATTTCACAACTAAGTAGAAGCGTTCATCGATGTTTCTATATATTTATTTCTTTTTAAAAGTGCGACTTTTTATAAATTATTTCATTCTGTTTTTCTTTTATTAAAGTCTCCCAGCAAAAATTTGGATCCGGTAGTCATTACGTAACCCATTATAAAGTAATGTAACAAGCTTCTTTTCCCATTACAAGTAATCTGAAAAGTAATGGGATACTTCTTAAAAAAATTACAAGGGAAACCTAATTACGTTGCTCCTCACTAAGTAATGAGGACGGTGGCACAGTGAGTGTGTGTCCGACTATAAATCCTAGGGTTGTGTGTTCAACGCTCACTGTCGGCACGCGAGTTTTTTTTTTAATTAAAAAATAACAGTTCGTGGAGTACATGTGCACTGCACATTTAAGTTCTTAAGCAACCCTTAATGTTCGTGTGCGTGGCATAGTGTGTAGTGTCTTTGGCTAGAAATCAGAGGGTTCGTGTGTTCAACTCGCACAACGAGCGAAATAAAATAAAGTAAAATAAAAGTAAGTAGTGTGATGAAATTAAAAAAAATTCTACATCAACTGTTCTAAAAATAGAATTTTTTTCAACTTACTTTTCAACTTCTAGTGGCCACAGAATAACTAGTTATTCTAGTGGTCATAAAATAACTACAAACTGAGTGCGACATGCCCTTGTAAAAATAATGGGGAAGAAAGTAGTAGTGCGAGTAGTTACGGCTGCCAAAAATCCCTTACAAAACCCATGATTTTGGGAGGACTTTTTTTACTGGGCTGTTATGTATTTCTTTATAATTTTTTATGTACCTATGTGTCTGTTGTTGCTTATTTTCATGCGTTTCAATAAACCACCACCGTTAGCGCTTATTGAGCATACAAGTGAGCATTCATTTCAATGTGTTTTACATTGAAATTTACACTTACAGTAAGCGCCCACTGCTGCATGTGCTTGTTTTTTATTGTAGCTTTTGAGTTTGTAGTTGTTTGCACCCAAACATAAGTTTAAGTTGGGAAATTGCAGTCATGACCTTGTTTCATAAGGAGACGATGCAGTCAGTAAATTGTCAAAATTTTAAATTTTACACTTAGGAAAAAATGCCTCTCTAACTTATGTCCCAAACATATTTTGCAGCAAACATATAATTTGTTTGCATCCAAACATTTATTTGTTATGTTTCGGACTGATTGCAAACAAATATACGTTTGCTGCAAAATATGTTTGGGACATAAGTTAGAGAGGCATTTTTTCCTAAGTGTAAAATTTAAAATTTTGACAATTTACTGACTGCATCGTCTCCTTATGAAACAAGGTCATGACTGCAATTTCCCAACTTAAACTTATATATCTCACAAATGGTACAAAAATTCTAAAACCTAGGTACAAATCATAACGGTCAATCCTCTGGAGAATTTTCACAGCAACAAATTTTTTTTAGCCCCATTTCGATAGGACTTGCGGTTTCCTAGCAAAATCGTGAAAACTTAACAAACCCTAAAAATGTGAACTTTGACCGCGATTTATTAGAAAATCCCTCCGGAGATTTTTTTGTTTTTCTGATTTTTCTCATCTATGAACATTGTAGTTTCGGAAACCGCAAAAACTTCCCAGGTGTAAACACCTTTCATTTAAATTTAGTTAAGGCGCACCGTGATATTTATTCCGGCCCTTAATTTCCACAAAATACAACTATATTAAAATATCTAACTCTGTCATACAACTCATAATTTCCTGATAATTTGGTCACCCCAAAATAACTACCATACAATTGCTCATTCGCTTGATGTGCCTTTTTGTAGAATGAAACCAGAATGCATTGAATGGAATTGCTTGCTGTTTTATGTTGCCACTGATGTTGTTTGCTGTGGCGCTCTATGACACCCGGTTTCTGCCAGCCCACAAAATGCTGCAATGAGTTTTTGTGGTAGCACAAAGACGTCAGTGGCGTTGACGACGACTACGATGACGACCACGTCGAAAACAATGAAGCCAACAGCGACGACGAATATGTTGCAATGTTGTTACGGGCAGCACACGAAACAGCAGACAATGAACAGGCAACGGTGCTCGGGCATTTTTGGTGAAAACGACCCAAAGACCAAAGAAAATTGCAATGTAGACATTTCTCGTTCAAGTTGCTTCAAGTTGTAGTCTGGCATGCAAGCGATTCAGTTAAAACGGAACTTTCACAAGGAACGGTTCAAAATTAACTTGTCTAATGGCTAACCAGTTAGCCTTGCCTTGATTGCCTGTGCCGAAGTATTAGTTTTTTGTCAAATAGAAAAAAAAGATAAATCATAACTTCTAAAAGAAAGAAATTTTCAATTTGTTGGCAAAATCGAGAAAAGAAATTAAAATCAATGGAAACATTTTAAGAACTGTATCAAACGCTGAAACAATCTACTATTGTAAACAAATAACACGGTTACAGACAAAGCAAACAATACACGGATAATGGCTAAACAATTTTGAAGAGTATAAAACAATATCAAGTGATTGATTAGTGTGAAAAGTGTCTTCCCCTATGCAAAACGGAAGAGAAGAAACAAGTGTGCAATTTTTTGTTGGTTACTGCGCTACTAAGTACTACATTGACAATTGATAAGAAACCGGTCAAGACAGACACCACCATGTCGTGTTTGCAAAGCACAAATATTGTAGTGAACGTACTGATAACAGACGCTCAGACTGGGTAGAAGAACATCTCAAAAATCGGTGGAAGACGTTTTGTTGTCAAGTGCAGTAAAACAAAAACAAAGTCACGAAATGGAATTGTATTGAAAAATTGTGTAAAATAATTTGAATGAAACAAATACGGGCTATATTAGATTTTGAAAAATCGCTATCCTGTGAAAGTCACAATGTATGTCGGAAATTGTAACGAGAATCTTAATGGTAATAAAATGGAACAATGTTAACGCTTTAAAATTATCGCGCAACAATGATGATGCTGCTAATGTGAGTCTATAGAATATTTATACAAATTAATTTTCTGAACATCTTTGAAAGAAAAATTTACTTGCTCATATGCATGTGTTTGATATAAAAAATATAATATTTTATTAAAATTTCTGAAGCTCCCATTAAAGATTTCGAAATAGATGATTGTGATTAAAAAGAAAATTCGATATACATATGTATGTAGGAAGAAAATTACAATATGGGAAATCAACACTTAATACATGGAAATGGTTTAGTTTAAAGTCAGTTCAATGTTGCCCATTTGCAATATGACCTTTTAAAGTTCAACAAGGTATGTTTTTAATAGTAGACATATATTCTTACCCCCTGTTTTTGTAACTATTTCTTGTTCGTTCGTTTATATTCGTAATAATTTGGGCATCCATAGCTCAGCCCCTAGATGACATATAGGTCTAATTCTTCATAGACACTTTCTATATATAGTTACGAATTCTTCATTCCAAAATCAGCGTTCCACATTTGCGTTCCACAAAAACAGGGGGTTAAAGTACTAAAATACGCACTTTGGCGATGAGTAATATGCCTTAATCTCCGACTATCACGTTAGCAATCAAGGAAAATATTAATTTATTTTTGAATCAAAAACATGCTAAGGTTAACGTTAGAACTTATACATATTAATATCAATCTAGCTCCAGACAATGTTTAGATGGTCCTTTCAGAGAGAATAAACGAAAACGCATACAGATTTTTAAGCAATGATTTGTTTTGTTTGTTTCTCCTAGCTTTAAGTCATGACTTCACCAATAATAGGATAACAACCATCAAATAGCTTTTTCAAATATAGCCATAGAAAATATCCATGTTACAGACTATTTTTCTTTCAATGTCTTCTCATTTAAAATAAAGCTAAAACAAACAATAAATCTAATCTTAAAACACCGTAGGATATATTGAAGTGGTAATGAAGGAAACAAGTAAAACATCAGTTGGCTTTGCCAAAAAATATATATCCTCTGACTGTGACATAAAGAAGAGAATTATCCCCAAATCTTATTGATATCTATCAAAAGGAATGATCTTAAATCAAGAGTTTCTTGTTAATTGCATGATTTTTATAGACATATCCCGGGAAACGATATTAATTACTTATTCGCCAGTATATTTCGTTAAAATTAAACCCTGCAATCACCTTCAAATTTCGTGGTTTCTTTAAAAAGAGGCTATGTCATTGACCTAAGCCAATAAATTTTGTTAAGAAGATTTCTGGCCCAGAAGGAGTCAAAATGTACAATTATCTCTAATTCGGATGGAATTTGTGGGAAAACCCTCAAAATACGTTGAATCGTTGCACCAAAACATTAACTTTTCTCTTCTGGTTCATAAAATCAATAAAATCCGAAATTACCGTATTGTAGGACCCAGCAAAATGTTCGATTCCAAAGATGCCATTCAGTCATGGGTGAAAGTGTTCTGGCATGTCATCTTTTTAGCATCTTCGTCGATGAATTGTATATGAGCGTGGACCCTAAAAGATGCTATTCATTTTTGGATCCAAAGAATGTCATTTCCACCAGTGTCATTGCAGACATGTCATTTTCACCAACCTTTTGTAATGACATTATCACTACGACGAGAGTTTTAACAACGTTGGTTGTGATTTCGAGTCTTCGACAACATCAAGCCTATTGTAAATAATTAATCTTATATATTTAGAAAAATGTGTATAAATAAAAACACAAAATTCATCTCTATTGGATCGATGGAATGGGTTCAAATGCTGATGAAAAGATCGGATCTTTCACGACATCCTTTACATGGTTTCAAATGCTGATGAAAATATCGGATCTTTCACGAATTCCTTTGCATTTGTTTAAATGCTAATGCAAAGATCGGATCTTTCACGACTTCGTTTGAATCAATGCAAAAGATGTCATGAAATCACGTCATCGCATGGAACCCCTTCCCTCAAATTTTGCTGGGGAGTTATACCAAAACGTGGTCCGATATAATCCATTTTCGAATTTATGCTAAGTTTAGAAATTATATGGGCTGTACAAAATTTGAGCCTAATCGGGATAATCCGTTCGAAACTTATCGTGCGAAGCAAACATCCGGACAGATATATGGGCGAACAGGACTATTCGCCTTCAAATTGTGGGAAACGGACTTTGTTTTAGCATATGTGGGTTCTAGAGCCATTATTTCGATTAGGCACATTTTTGATCGGATCACAGAACCAAAGATGGCAAGAAAGAGTTCAATTTTTTGGTAAGGAGATGTCTGGTTCAGAAGAAGTCAAAAAGTTTAATTCCCTCTAATTCAGATGGAAAATGTGGGGAAATCCTCAAAATAAGTCAAATCATTGCACCAAAACATTAATTTTTTCAGCAATTCTTCAAAATCTATTAAATCCGAAGTAACTGTTTTATAGGAGCTATATCAAAACGTTGACCGATATTACCCATGTTTAAATTTATTCTAAGTTTAGAAGTAATATTAAGCTGTGCGAACTTTAGGCCTAATTGAGATCGTACCACAGATCAAAAGATGCAAAGAAAGAGCCCAAATCCTATAAACCCTGGATACCAATTGTTATTTTAGTTTATTTTCTAAGACGAAAAGCTCTGTGAAAACAAACTCTAAGGAAACAAATGCGCCAAAGTTTCCCAAAAAATATATAGGACAGAATTGAGTTCAATGAACCCTCTAATTTGTTCATCAAACTCTTAGTTAAAGGCTAGACTCGACGTTCACCAAACATTTAATGACAATACCTAAAATAACCTGACGAGTATTAACAAGTTAGAACGGCGTCTAGTTTGGCCGGGCCGAACTTTGTATACCCTCCACCACGAACTGTATTGAAGTGAATAGAAACAATTAGTTTAATTTCGTTTATGAAAGTTCTAAACTCTTCCTTTTATTGCAGGAGTAATACATATATCCCAACTGATAATACTCCCTTCGAAACAGCTCATATGGGGCGTCATTGTTGTCCTTTCCAAAACATGGACCAATATTTACAATTTTCCAAATTGAGCGAAATACATAAAATTGGGCAATACCGACTAGACCTAAACCTTCATATTCTGGATTTGGATAGTTAACGAACATCGGGAACACCGTTATTTGGAGACTGTATAAAACGTTGACCTGTACCGATAAATTTGTGGAGGAAAGTTTCGTAACTCCAGCGAAGACTAAATACCAAATTTCAGTTATTCCCGTTGAATAATGTGGCTAAAACTTTCAAAATACCGAAAATTGGAAGGGATATTTATTTGGGGCTATATAAATACAAATGTCGGAAGTAAATTTCCCTTCGATTATGTTTTTCTTCCGATTTCGGTACGAACACAACAACCACGTTTTGTATATATCTAACAAGCAACATTTTAGTTTATTCTCGAAAAACAAAATGGTTGGCTATAAAATTCACATATACAATTTTTATATATTTTAAATATAAATGCAACATATAATAGTAAATTTTTTCCTTCGATATTCAAAATCGTTCAGAAATCTTTACGAAGATTCGGAAGGTACCTCAGATATTCATACGACATTATTCCGAAATCCTTCAGAAATCTGTACGAAAATTTGCATTCCGAATTTCCAAAGGATTTTCTTCCGATTTCGTTCCGAATTCTGACCGAAATCGATCCTATTTCGCTCCAGCATTTCATTCCGAAATTATGTCAACAACTTCATACAACTTTCGTTAAGATATCGTTACGATTTCGGATCCGACACCGGACGTAGCGTCCGAATTTCGTTCCGAACTCGTTACGATGTCGGTACGATTGCTTTGCTGGGTAAATACGTGCCACCGTGGTGCAATGGTATGCACACTAGGGTTATGACTTTTTTTACAACCTCATATCCCTGTGTCATAGCGTGATGAGTTTTGCCCTAAGATTACAGAAAATCATAATTATAAGGTGATTCGGTGAAAAAACCTCACGCACAAAATGATTTTAAAATTTGAATTTATCAAAATTATGGACAATTTTTTGAAGTCACTGTAAGCAGATATACAATTGAAAATTAACTTTAGAGTCACATGAGATAATTAAACTGACATAATATTTATTTCTCACTAATTTTCTTCAATTCTGAGAATCGTAAAAATGTCGTAAACGCTTTTATTTAAAGATATAATTTTTTAACAAAAAACTAAAAATTTAAAATATTTTCAAAGTGGTTTGTGCATGACCTTTTTCAATATTTGAATGAAATAAACATTATTATAGTTATTAGTAGGCTTATAATTATTCATTCGTGCAACAAACAATAATTTTTGAAAAAAAAAAATTTTTTATTATTTCATACATTTTTTCAAAAAATTATATTTTTAAAATCGATTTGTGCTTGAACTTTTTTTATATTTCAATGGAATAAACGATAGCGTAGTGATTATTAGGCAAAAGTTCATTCATCCCTGCTACAGAAAATCATTTTTGAGAAAAAAATGTCAAAAAGTCATAACGCTAATGCACACCCGCCTTGCACGCTGAAGTTCGTGGTTTCGATTCCCCGACCAGGCAACATAAAAAACTTCAACGGTGGCAAAATACCCCTCAGTAATGTTGGAGACATTTTTCTGAGTATTTCAGCCATGTAAAACTTCTTTACAAGTGGTGCCTTAAGGCATGCTGTTCGGACTCGGCAATAAACAGTAAGTCCCATATCATTGTGCTAATATGAATCGGGGTGCACTCATTGTTATGAGGCAAAAGTTCATTCATCCCTGCTACAGGAAATCATTTTTGAGAAAAAATTTCAAAAAGTCATAACCCTAATGCACACCCGCCTTGCACGCTGAAGTTCGTGGTTTCGATTCCCCGACCAGGCAACATATAAAACTTCAACGGTGGCAAAATACTCCTCAGTAATGCTGGAGACATTTTTCTGAGTATTTCAGCCATGTAAAACTTCTCTACAAGTGGTGCCTTAAGACATGCCGTTCGGACTCGGCAATAAACAGTAAGTCCCATATCATTGTGCTAATATGAATCGGGGTGCACTCATTGTTATGAGAGAAGTCTCCCTTGTCCCGTATGGGATGTTTGTGGAACAATTATTATTATATTATTATAATACGTGAAAAAAAGCACGTCAAAAAACTGAAAATGTTTGGGGAAATATTTGATAAGCACGTCTTCAAATATGACAATTTGTTTATCAAAAAAAAAAAAAAAAAAAAAATAAATAAATAAATAAATAATCAAAATTTAATTGAATATTTGAATTTTTTTATTAAATCGTTGTGCCTTTTTATACCCTCCACCATATGGAGGGTATAATTAAATTTGTCATTCCGTTTGTAACACATCGAAATATTCGTCGGAGACCCTATAAAGTATATATATTATTGATCAGCATAAAATTCTATGTCGATTTGACCATGTCCGTCTGTCCGTCCGTCCGTCCGTCCGTCCGTCAGTCCGTCCGTCCGTCCGTCTGTCTGTTGAAATCAAGATACAGCTCGCAATTTTAAAGATAGAGAGTCAAAATTTGGTACAGAAGTTTTTATTCCTTGCAGGATGGTTGGTATTGAAAATGGGATATATCGGTCCACGTTTTGATATAGCCCCCATAGAACGGTACCTCCCGATTTTCGGTATTTTTAGGGCTTTAGCTTCATTATCCACCAAAATGGCTGAAATTTGGTACATAGTCTTCTTTAGGGGTATAAAACTTTCCCCCAGAATTTTGTCGGTATCGGTCCACACCTTCATATAGCCCCCATAGAACGGTACCTCCCGATTTTCGGTATTTTTAAGGTTTTAGCTTCATTATCCTACCAAAATGGCTGAACCATGTTACGTAGTCTTCTTTAGGGGTATGAAACTTTCCCCCAGAATTTTGCCGGTATCGGTCTACACCTTCATATAGCCCCCATAGAACGGTACCTCCCGATTTTCGGTATTTTGAAGGTTTTAGATTCATTATCCTACCAAAATGGCTGAAATTTGGTACGTAGTCTTCTTTATGGGTATAAAACTTTCCCCCAGAATTTTGTCGGTATCGGTCCACACCTTCATATAGCTCCCATAGAACGGTACCTTCCGATTTTCGGTATTTTTAAGGTTTTAGCTTCATTATCGTACCAAAATGGCTGAAATTTGGTACGTAGTCTTCTATAGTGGTATAAAACTTTCCCCTAGAATTTTGTCGGTATCTGTCAATACCTTCATATAGCCCCCATAGAACGGTACCTCCGATTTTCGGTATTTTGAATGTTTTAGATTCATTATCACACCGAAATGGCTGAAATTTGGTGCTTAGTCTACGTTGGTGGTATAAAACTTTCTCCAAGAACTTTGTCGGTATCGGTCCATGCCTTCATATAGCCCCCATAGAACGGTACCTCCCGATTTTTGGTATTTTGAACGTTGTGGCCTCAATATTCCACCGAAATGGCTGAAATTTGGTGTTAAGACTTCGTTGGGGGTACTCAAACTTCCCCTTTAAATTTGTCGGTATAGTCTACGCCTTCATATAGCCCCCATGGAAAGGTACCTCCCGATTTTTCGTATTTTGAAGGTTGAGTCTTCAATATTCCACCAAAATGGCTGAAATTTGGTATTTAGTCTTCAATGTGATATAGAACTGTTCGCCAGAAATATGTCTGTACAGGTCCACGCTTTCATATTGCCCCATTTCTGACTAAAATTCGTCGGTATAGGTCCACGTTTCGATATAGCCCCCATCGAACGGTACCTCCGGATTTTCGTAATACTGAAGATTGTGACGTCAATATCCAACTGAAATGGCTGAAATTCGTTATTTCGTCTTCCAAGAGTTATAAAATATTCCAGAAGAGTATTATCATTATAGGTTCACGACTTCCTATATCCCCATAGAAGCTTACTTCTTGATTTTCGGTATTTTTTAGTTTTAGCCACATTCTCTTACCGAAATATAGGAATTTTGGTATTTAGTCTTCTTTGAGCCTAAAAACTTTCCGTCAGAAATTTGTCGGTATAGATCGACGTTTTGAAATAGCCCCCATAGAATGGTGTCTCACATTGTTTTACCGAAATTGCTGAAATTTAGTATTAAGTCTTCTTCATACACGAAAGGAAACTAATTATTGCTTTTTACTTCAATACAACTTGTGGTGGAGGGTATAACAAGTTCGGCCCGGCCGAACTTAACGACGTTCTTACTTGTTTCTGTGTATATATGGAGGCTAACCCAAAACGTGGATCAATTTCCGTAATTTTTGTGTTGAAGTTTTTTGACCTCAGGTTATAACAAATATCAAAATACAGTTAAATTAGTTTGAAAATATAGCTGCCGTTATATAGAATCTATACCAAACCGCACCTAAAATTTAGAACTTTTGTGAAGGAGGTATCAGAAGGTTTTATCTAATATAGACAATTCTTAACTTGATATATGTGTATTTGGAAAAAGTTTACTATGTGCAAAATTTTAAATCTGATACTATAGTCATATGTTGTAATGTTCATTAGTTACATTAATTGGTCCGACAGGGCTTTTTGGTCTTTTGGGCCTTTTTCTCAGGACATGACCCCAAAAACACTTTAGAAGAATCTGAGACATGTCCAAACTTTTAACTGCGGAGGTAAACAAATGTTGCATACTTTGCAGCGTGGGTAATTCTTGCACCACTATTGTTTAACTTAAAAATATAACTAACACAATTTTTTTGGTTTTCGCTGTCGAGATGAGCTCTTTTATGTTTTTATACCTTCAGCCTTTAGGCTAAAGAGGGTATTTACACTTTGATACGACCAAAAATGTACCTCATCGAAATAATGGTTTTAGACCCCAAGTATGTTTGTACGATATCCGTTTCAGACAATTTTGAGTAGATCTAGCAATGTCCGTCCGTCTGTCTGTCTGTCTGTCTGGCTGGCTGGTGCGCACGATAACTCTCGACCGGATCAATCGATTCGGTTCAAATTTTGGGTATAGGAATATTTTGTCCAGATTTGATTTTAGTTCGAAGATGGGCCATATATGTCCACTCCTTCAGGTACCTCCCCCACAAATGTTCAAAAATTGTCGCAAAACTTGTGCGCACGATAACTCTTGTAGGGAATAACCGATTTGGTCCATACTTTGCACATCGTGTAATTTCTACCAAAATTAGATGAGGTTCCAATATGGACTCAATCGGTCCACTCCTTCGGGTACCTCCCACACAAAATTTCGGAAAAGTTCAGTTTAGGACCTGGTCTCGAATTGCTTTGATTTTTGTTTAGTCAAGTTGTATTCGCTGTCCTCTATACGACGCTGTAAGTTTCATTAGGGGCAAGTCCATACTTCCTTAGAAAATAGCCTGAAAGTTACAAAAAACCCTGTGACACCGTGTGTAGTGGTTGGAGCGCATGATAACTCTCGAACGGACCTGCCGATTCGGTCCAAAATTTGGCTTTCGCAATATTTTGTCCAAACTTAGTTCATGTTCAAAGATGGATTATATCGGTCCACTCCTTCCGGTACCTCCCCCACAAAAGTTCGAAAATGTTCGGAAAATTTGTGCGTGCAAAAACTCTTGAAGGAAGTAACCGATTTGGTCCATACATTGCACATTATGAAATTTCTACCAGACTTAGATGAGGTTCCAATATGAACTCAATCGGTAAACTCCTTCGAGTACCTCCCAAACAAAATTTCGGAAAAGTTCAGTTTAGGACCTGCTCTCGTAACGCCTTGGTTTTTGTTGTAACATTTTGTATTCACTGTCCCCTATACAAAGGTACAATTTCCTTAAGGGCAAGTCCCTACTTTCTGAAAAAATAGCCTGAAAGTTGAAAAACAAACCCTATGACACCATGTTTATGGGTGGAAGCGCAAGATAATTCTCGAACGGAAATGCCGATTCCGGCCAAAATTTGGCCTTCGTAATATTGTTTCCAAACTTAGTTTAAGTTCGTAGATAAGCCATATCGGTCCACTCCTTCAGGTACCTACCCCACAAAAGTTCAAAAATATTCGGAAAAATTGTGCGCACGATAACTCTTGATGGGAGTGACCGATTTGGCCCATACTTTACACATTCTCATAATATCTACCAGATATAGATCAGGTTCGAATATAAAATATGGAGTGGACAAATATCCACTCCATCCCGTACCTCCCACACAAAATTTTGGATAAGTTCACTTTAAGACCTGCTATTAAATCACTTTGATTTTTGTTAAAGCAACTTACATTCGCTGCCTCAATTACGATGGTAAAAGTTGTTTCAGGGGCAAGTCCATACTTCTTGAGAAAACAGTCCGAAGGGTGTAAAAACCCCCTATGGCACCCCCATGGTCTATGTCGGTCACTTCCTTTAAGTACCTTTTCCGCAAAATTTTTGAACTTTAATCCTAATCAAAATTTTTGACGGTTCATACGACCAACATTTTGAAATCCCCTAAATACATAAGTTTTTTTGTGAAAAAGGTGTTTCAATTTGCACAGGCTGAGGGTATATCTCTGTCGGCAAAGCCGACTGATACTTTTTAACTTGTTTTTTTTTTTTAAGTCTGAAAATCCAGATTTTTAATAGGAACTATTGTTTCAATGCAATTTTGTGTATTTTTCTCGACATTATATTTGCTCTGTTCCTGCACTTGCAAGAATGTACTACAGTCGAACCTTGATTATCCGGGAATCGAATATTCGTAAACCTCCACTATCCGGAAAAGGAAACACGACATTTTTTGTTCCTTCTACACCGCTTGACCGTGAATTATTTATTCGTTCATTAAGAATTGATTCGACGCGATTTTTATGGGCAAAAAGAATGCACAAAGGAATTTATTTTAAACAGTTATACCCCCATTATTACAAGTCGTCTTTTGTTATTTGGATTTACCGAACAGGTTTATAGCGTTCCGGTTAACTAAAAGTTAAAAGTGATGATTGAATTCCAAGGGGGAGCCTCTTGGCATTAACTTTCAATGTAAAAATTATATTTTTAATGCCTCCATATTGGCTTATTTTGGTTTATTCATCAAATATGTAGTAAAAGAATACATATAATAATGGCTCTCAATCATTTAAACTTCACATTAAATTCATATTGGCTCTGTTTTTATAAATATTGCAGAACGCACGCCTTTTCTTAAAACACATGAAAAACTGCGTTACTCCATTATCCAGGAAAATCGGTTATCCGTAATGCCTCCGGTGCCGACCACTACATATAATCGAGGTCCGACTGTATTATTGATTCTTTTTGTAACCTCAACCGTAAAATGGAGGGTATAATTAAATTTGTCATTCCGTTTGTAACACATCGAAATATTCATCGAAGACCCTATAAGGTATACATATTAGGGTGGGGCGATTTGGACACCACCACGGGCGCCTGGATTTTCTGATTATTGGGATTGTACTGAGCAAAAAAGTCTAGTAGACCAAATGTCTACGGTGAAAATTGAGCCCCCGGATTTTGACTTGAAGTTTTTTTTCAAGGTTTTTTTGGATATTTTGGCATATCAAGCTTTTTGTAGAAAATTAACTTATGTTGAAACTGAGGTATGGGATATTGTAACTCGCGATTAGTTTTACTATATCATAACTTTTGACCGCATTTCGGTAAAATAAACTGTTTTAGCCCGATTCGCCGAGGGGTTTCTTAAAATAATAATTTGAGCGGAAGCTGTGGTCGTACTAATGTAAAAAAATCGGAAAAAATCGTTGAAATAAACGAGTTTCATTATGTTATTTTCCAATTAGTGGTTTTACAACACAATGTAGAGCTTAATGCTCAAAGGAGAAGTTAAAGAGTACATTTCAGAGTTGAAGTTTCTAATGTATGATTTTTTAATATATCCACTGTATCTACCTCAAACGGATGCTGACATTTTGAAACCTGAAAAATGGGGTTTTTTGAATTTTTGCTCTAATCAGGACGCGCAGCAGGATTTCCCTAAAAGCTTATTATTTGATTGTAGTACTCGCGATTTCGCATTTTTTAATGTATAACATGAGGGTGTAGCCCTCACAGGATCACAGCAATCTGCGCCCAAACACGAAATTTTTGTGCGTAAATTTTTCTCAAAAACCTATTTTTTTGGTTTAAAATTTACAAGCGTCATTCGATTTCCGTGGAAACCCGCGTAAATTTAGTTTTTTTACGTTCTGAATCTAACAAGCCACGACGCGTAAAAATCCACCCACTAGATCGGCGGATATGATACGCCTCAAATTTCGAAAATTTGCAAAAAATTATTTTGAAAATATCGCATATTAAAACGCGTTTTGGATGTGTCAGTTCTACTTAAATAAATAGATCGATACGTGTGTTTAAACTGCGCGAAAACAGATATTTAAAAACTCTCGTAAATCCAGAGATATAATAGATTTTTTCTAAAAATTGAGTGCGATGCTACATCCACGGTTCTTGATGGATCGCGTTGAAACGGCATAGAATGATGTATTTTTTAATGGTGATTATTGAAATCGGATGCGCATAAAATGTAAATGAACTTCGCGGAAATTATGACCATTTTACTGTATTTTGCAACCTAATATGCAGCGGATGCTACATCGTGGCCGCCAAATAGAATTTGACAAACTGTACATCAAATAAAAGGGATTGATTCGCTGTGTTGGAAAATCGGATGCGCATCATGTCATTTTCGTAATTACGCGGTTTATATGCGTCTCAAATGTTGTAATATTCAATACAACATTATTTTAACGTTATGCCACAATTGGAATTCCTTGTGATTTAATATAAGGTTCTAATAATATTGTCTAATAGGAAAACTATTAGCGACAAATTTGTTACAACGGAATATCATCATTATTGCGTGAAATTTTGACGAAAATGCCGAAGAACTCAAACATTTTTTCTCCAACTTTTCCTATAAAACCATAAAAAAATAAAATTAGAATAATATGATTTTAATTTTTTCGTAATATTTTCTTCGTATTTTTGCAAATAACATGAATACTACACCTCCAACCTTCACAAATTAGGATTCATTTTATTCCTCAAAATGTCTGGATGCTGTTATAATTTTTTTTATATATATTTCGTAAGTATGAGCGCTATTGTTTCAAAAATATGTTTGTAAATACGTGAAATTATTTAACAAATTAGATTTTTCGCGAATCCATTTAGACTTTGCGATTATTTTTTGCATCATCGCAAACGTTACGAATTCAGTTAACGATAATAGGATATAACAGCTAACTATATTAAGCCGCGATTTTTTTAGAATTTTTTCTAATTATCATAATTAAAACGGTCATATCTTTTGCGCGCAACGATCAATGTTAGTAACGAAAACAGATTTGGAATGCGGATTTTTTTCTTTATCTATGTACCAAAAATCATTGATGTAGTATCAAAAATTTTTTTTGATTTTTTTGAAATGGAAAAGACAATTTTATACATTTTTCCTGATATATGTAACAGCCAAACCACTGAGATTTTCGATCCAACACAAAGACAAAATTGTAGCCAAGACAATAATTAAGAAATCTCTAGTACACAGCAAAAGCATTGGAACGCTCCTTCAGGCAGTTATGGCCCCGAGAATGTGCACATTTTTCGGAAAATATCGATAAATTACACTGTGCTACAAAATTTGACTCAAAGTCAGTGGGTGGAAATTTCCTTTTGGAGATGAAAGCCCTTGGTTAGTGTACTAAGAACGCAAAAGGAAATTTTCAGGATAGGTCAAGTTTCTGAGAAACGGTTTGGCCAAAATGTCCTTGAAAAAAATTTCAAGTCAAAATCCGGGGGCTCGATTTTCACCGTAGACATATGGTCTAGTGGACTTTTTTGCTCAGTAAAATACCAAGAATCAGAAACTCCAGGCGCCCACTATCACTTTTTCCTTCCATAAAAATCGCCTCGGCCTAATATATATTGTTGATCAGGGTAAAATTCTAAGTCGATATAACCATGTCCGTCTGACTGTTTGACCGTCTGCCCGTCTGTTGAAATCAAGATACAGATCGCAAATTTCTAACATAGAGCTTTGTAATTTGGTATAGAAGTTTCTTTTACTCCTATGATGTTTGGTATTGCAAATTGGCTTTATCGGTCCACGTTTTGATATAGCCCCCATAGAACGGGACCACCCGATTTTCGGTATTTTGAAGGTTTTAGCATCATTTTCACACCAAAATGGCTGAAATTTGGTACTTAGTCTTCATTAGCGGTATAAAACTTTCTCCCAGAAATTTGTCAGTATAGGTCCACCCCTTCATATAGCCCCATATAACGGTACATCCTGATTTCCGGTATTTTGAAGGTTCTGGCCTCAATAGTCCACCGAAAAGACAAAAATTTGGTATTTGGTGTTCATTTTGGGTATAACATTTTCCAGATAAAATTTGTCGGTATATGTCCACGTCTTCATATAGCCCCCATAGACCGATACCTCCCAATTTTAGGTATTTTGAAGGTTGTGGCCTCAATATTCCTCCGAAATAACTGAAATTTGGTATTTAGTCTTCGTTAATCCTGACTGAAATTTGGTATTTGGTCTTTGTTGGGCGTATTCAACTTTCTCCTCTTAATTTGTCGGTATAGGTCCACGCCATAATATAGCCCCCATCGAGCGGTACCTCCTGATTTTCGTTATCTTAAAGGATATGGCCACAATAATCCATCGAAATGGCTGAAATTTGGTATTTAGTCTTCATTAAGGGTATAAAAATTTCCCCCAGAAATTTGTCGGTACAGGTCCAAGCCTTCATATAGCGCCCATAGAAAGGTACCTCCCAAATTTAAGTATTTTGAAGGTTGGCCGAAATTGCTGGAATTTGGTAATTACTCTTCTCCATAAACGAAAGGAAAGTAATTGTTCAGTTCTACTTCAATACAACTTCTGGGGGAGGGTATAACAAGTTCTTGCAGAAAGCTTATTTTTTATTTAAAAATACATGAGAAATAGTGTTACTCCCTTATCCAGGCATATCGGTTGTCCGTAATGCCTTTGGTGACGACTATTACGGATAATCGAGGTCGGACAGTATTTTTGATTTTCTTTTTTATTTGATACATTTTTAAAAGAAAAAATCGTGGCAACTTTTCAAAAAGAAGTGAAAAATAATAACTAATTGTTTTTAGCCAATTTGCTTCCAAAATGTGGCAAGAAACCTGAAAAACATAAATATGGGCGGAACTGTTATGTGGTGTTAAATCAAAACGTGGACATATTTTGACAAATTTTTGTAAAGAGATTTTTTTCACTTTTAAAAAATTTTATATTTACATTTTTTTGTTAAATCAGTTGATTATTGTAGGTAACTGGGTATAGACGGTCTACGCCCCGGCGTTGCAGCTAATATATTGAGAAAATTATAGTTTGAGAGCTTGTCGGAATTTGTGTACCATTGGAATAACGGGATATAGCGAGACTTTTTAAATATGCTCCGTTTAAAAAGGATTAGTTTAAAATATACACTTAAAAAATTCCCAAAACAAATCCTGTCGAATTTAAGATGACAACACACATATAATTACTTTAAAGCACATTTTAATACGACAGCCATGATTCTATAGGATAGCAAACAGGACCACTATAAAATGCCAATATCTCGTAATAATATGATCCACAGCAAATTGATAAGTTTCCTTGCCATTTTCACTACTTTTTACCGGTTCTTCAAATGTAAAGATATTTTCATTTTTTCTCTTAGCTAGCTTGTTTTCTATAACCTAATGTAAAGGTTTTGGAAATTATTATGCATTTCTTGAGAATATTTCGTTAACAATAATGATGCATCCAAAATTCTCTGGACTCACTTTTTTAAGTGGCTAACTTCTTAGCAGATTAACGTCCTATCATTTGTATACTGTACACACAGTTAATTATAATCTTTTTGGCTAAAGTTCCCATCAATGAAATTATCTCCTTCCTAAAAGTTCCATATTTCTTGTCAAAAACTAGATCAAAAATAAAGTATATTACTGCACAAATCGATTTTCACCCACCCAAATACCATTATGACAATGTTCACGATAATAATACATATTGTAGATAGTAGTCAGTCGGACAATGATAATGGCCATGATGGTGACGATAAAAATCGTGATGATAATGATGACGATGTTGTTGTTCGTTTTAAATTCTTGTCTACCATCTACAGTAATAGGCCACAAAACCACCGTCAAAGTGTAAGCTGCAGCAGTAGATGAAGCAGCCACCAGTCAACGCGTCACTAGCACAGCACAAAAGTAATGCCACCAAAAACTTTCAGCCCAGCCAGACACCAGCAGCACAACACAGCAAATACCAACATCCATCTGGCCAAGAAAACTCTTCTTCTTATTATTGTTGTACTCTTCAATGTTTCATATTTGCTTTTATGGCTTTATTGCATGACGTTTGCCGTAACTGAAATCATTTGTCCAACGGTCGTTGAACGTTGCGGTTTCTAACTTAGCACAAATAAGAGAATTATCAGCAACAGCAGCAGACACAGAAATATGTATCTTGTTGATGGCCGGGCAACATGCACCAGCAGCAGCGACAAACAAACATACCCACTTTGCCAATTGCAAAACACACACACACGCTATTTAAAACCAAGTTAACCGATATATTTCTGTCTTTTTTTGCTGTTCCTTGTTAACATTAATAGAAAATGTTTAAAAGTGCAGGTATTTGGGCGTCTGCGACTGGCGGTACCGGAGAATGTTTGCAAAAAAAACATGTCAGTCAGACAGACACTGAGGCAGATAACAATAATCTGACGTGTACGCAATGCTCTAAATACGCTGCTGCTCCTCTAATCTTACGCATGAGAACACTGGCGCCCAAACAGAAGAAACAGTGTCGGATTACATTTAAATGGCTTGGGGAAGAGAGAGTTTTAATGCTGGATTGAATTGTTAGTTTGTTTTAAGCAGGGTTATGCATTCGGACTGAATTATTTGTCGGTAAAAGAATACGAGCATGAGGGACTGCGAATCTGCTCTTTTCTATGGAAAAATAATCAGTTCTGTGGTCTTAGAATTTGTTCTATGGAAAAAATCGTCGCTTACCTTGGAAAAATCCTCAGTTCTGGCGTATGAGAATGTTTTCTATGGAAAAAATCCTCAGTCCTGTGGTCTGAGAAGAATTTTTTATGGAAAAAATCCTCAGTCCTATGTCTGAGAATTTTTTTCTATGAAAAAAATCCTCACTCCTGCGGTCGGAGAATTTTTTCCATAGTAAAAAAAAATTATCAGTCCTGTGGTTTGAGATTTTTTTTCTGGAAAAAATCCTCAGTCCTCTGGTCTGAGAATTTTTTCTATGAAAAAAAATCCTAAGTCCTCTGGTCTGAGAATTTTTTTCTATGGAAAAAATCCTCAGTCCTGTGGTCTGAGTGTTTTTTCTATGGAAAAAATTCTCACTTCTGCGGTCTGAGAATTTTTTTCTTTGGAAAAAATCCTCACCTGCGGTCTGAGAATTTGTTTCTTTGGAAAAAATCCTCATTCCTACGGTCTGAGAATTTTTTCTATGGAAAAAATCCTCAGTCCTGAGGTCTGAGAATTTGTTATATGGAAAAAATCCTGAGTCCTGTGGTCTGAGAATTTTTTCTATCGAAAAAAATCCTGAGTCCTATGGTCTGAGAATTTTTTCTATGGAAAAAATCCTCAGTCCTGTGGTCTGAGAATTTTTTCTATGGAAAAATCTTCAGTCCTGTCGTCTAAGAATTTGTTCTATGGAAAAAAATCCTCAGTCCTGTTGTCTGAGAATTTTTTCTATGGAAAAAATCTTCAGTCCTGTGGTCTGAGAATTGTTTCTATGGAAAAAATCCTCAGTCCTGTGGTCTGAGAATTGTTTCTATGGAAAAAATCCTCAGTCCTGTGGTCTGAGAATTTTTTCTATGGAAAAAATCCTCAGTCCTGTTGTCTGAGAATTTTTTTTTGGAAAAAATCCTCAGTCCTGTTGTCTGAGAATTTTTTCTATGGAAAAAATCCTCAATCCTGTGGTCTGAGAATTGTTTCTATGGAAAAAATCCTCAGTCCTGTGGTCTGAGAATTTTTTCTATAGACGAAATCCTCAGTCCTGTGGTCTGAGAATTTTTTCTATGGAAAAAATCATCAGTCATGTGGTCTGAGAATTTTTTCTGTGGAAAATATCCTTTGTTCGGTGTTCTGAAAATTTTTCTATGGAACAGCATCATAAGTCCTGTGGCCTGAGAATTTTTTCTATGGAAAAAAATCCTTAATCCTGTGGTCTGCGAATGTTTTCTATGGAAAATAATCTTCAGCCCAGCTTTCCCAGAATTTGTGCTCTTTGTAAAGGGACACTCTGTCGAATACGTATTGTCGATACTCATACGCACAAAGAGTCACTGCAATAAATTTTTAAAAATTTTTAACAGAACTAGCTGTTATTTGACATTTGAGATTCCCAGTGGTCACAAAATATGTTTACTAAAAATTGTGAATATACTTCCATGTTTTGTTATAACCTCCATATTACGATACCTCAAAATTTTCGAGATTTTATATACATTTTTTGACAGAACTACCTGCAAAAAATGCACAGTCCCAGTCCTGTGGTCTAAACATTTTTTCTATGGAAAAATATCTTCAGTCCTGTGGTCTGAGATTTTTCCTATGGAAAATAATCTTCTATCCTGTGGTCTGAGAATTTTTTCAATGGAAGAAATCCTCAGTCCTGTGCTCTGAGAATTTTTTAAACCTTAATGGTTTTCTCATATAAAAACTTGTTGACCATAATTCATATATCAGATTTCCATTATATTGGGGTATGGGTTGGCTTACATTTAAACAATTTAAACGCGTTGGTTCTTGCAGCAAACATCACTAAAACTTCGTTTCCTAAAATTATGCTTGCATTCTGAAAAAAACGCCTATCTTTCTTTGAGACAGCCCAGTAATACTCCCACTAATACAAGGATTACCAACTGGAATTTTACCGATAACTCCCCCCATATACTTCTTTTAATTACCAATTGCACCAAATTAAATAAAAGCGAACGGTCAAAACTTGTTTAAGAAACATTTGACCAACAGTTAAAGTTTTAATGCCTTCCTTTCATTAAATCAAATTCTCGAAGAATGGAAATAAGACAACAACACAAACTTAACACAATTAAAATACAACACCAGCAGGCAATATTTTGTTCTCTCTCGCCTTGTTTATAATTTCCTCTCATTACCTTTCTCTATCACTCTTGTTCGCTTTGGAACAACTTTTCAGTCAACGTCGTCGTCATCAAGACAATTTAAAACAGTTGGAGCAGTCTCCTCCATTATGCAAATTAAAGCTAATTAGTGTATTTATCTGCAACAACAAGAAGAGCGACAAAACCCAATTTTGCAATAATAAATGTAAGAGTGTGAGTGTAACTTTGTTGATTCATTGAGAAAAGGAAGAAACAATAAAGAACCTTCGTCGTTGACCACCAGTTGTTGATGGTGTCCTTTCTCGCCTCTTCCCCAATCCTCGCTGCCTAAAAAGAAGAGAATTGTGGTCAAAAAAGAATTTTTAATGAAATGTTAATTGGAGCAACATTTACTCAGTGTATTGGCCAATCTGCAATATTTCGTTATTTATGTGTGTGTGTGCATCTGTTTGCTAAAGTGGCAGCTAGCCCCCCCATGCTGCTCCAGCCAACCAGCTACTGTTTATTTGATAGACATATTGTGAAAGGTAAGTAAATTATTATTTAAAACCAACGGCTGCGATGGCATCATTTATGAATTTTTATTTAAGTGTTTAACACCTCGTTCGTTGTTGTCTTGTCAAATGCGTTTTTTGCGCTGTGTTTTTTGTGTCTCTTTTGACAAACGAGAAAACAACGGTTTGTGACAAGTTTTGACAGCAAACAGGAGGCGGCAATGTTGGCTGTTTGAAATGTTGATGAAAAGGGGGTTTACATAATTTATTGAAATTAATGAAAACGTGTAATTAAATCAGCTATACTAATGGAATGATAAAGATATTTGTCAGGGCGACAAGGATTGCATTGCAATAAGCTGAATGGCGGCAGTAAGGATCGGAAATAATTTAGATGTAGGAAATTTTCAGATCTTGTTAATAATTTAAACCAAATTAAAAAATGGAATTTCTTCAAAAATTTTTGATAAGGTGGACAGGACGTATGAACTAACTTTAAAGATGCTTACAACTGGAAAGTTTTTGTTAATTCTCAAACAACAATGTTCAAGATGAGAAAAATTCAAATAAAATCGGCGGAGGGATTTTTTAATGTTCCTAGATTGAACCGTTTTTGAGTGTTTTGAAGAGAATTCGTGAAACCAAAAAATGTTCACAGTTATAACATTTTCTCGAGTCCCATTTCGATAAGACTAGCCGTTTTCTTTCATGCGGGCAAAATGTGTCCCAAGTATATTTGAACGAAATCCGCTTCAGACAATTTGGAGTCGATTTAGCCATATCCGTCTGGCTGGTTGGAGCGCACGATATCTCTCGCACAGATGAACCGATTAGGTCCAGGAATTGGCCTTCGTAATATTTTGTCCAAACTTAGTTTATGTTCGAAGATGTGTCATATCGGTCCACTCCTTTGGGTACCTCCCCCACAAAAGTTCAAAAATGTTCGGAAAAATTGTGCGCACGATAACTCTTGGAGGGAGTAACCGATTTGGTCCATACATTGAACATCGTGAAATTTCTACCAGATATAGATGAGATTTCAATATGGACTCTATTAACCAACTCCCTCCCACACAAAATTTCGGATAAATTCAGTTTAAGACCTCTTCTCGACTCGCTTTGATTTTTGTTGTGACAACTTGTATTCTTTACCCCCTTACCATGGTACAACCTTTTTCAGGGGCAAGTCCATACTTCCTGAGGCAATAACCCGAAAGTTGTAAAAATCCCTCTGGCATCATGTGTAGTGACTGGAGCGCACTATAGCACTCGAACTGATCATCCCATTTGGTCTAAAATTTGGCGTTCGTAATATATTGTCTAAACTTAGTTTAAGTTCATAAATGGGTAGTATCGGCACACAAGTTCCGGAACATCCCCCACCCAAAAAAAAAAAAATAAATAAATAAAAATTAAAAAATAACTTTAGTGTCATACCTATATATATATATCTGTTGAATGGAGCAACCGATTTGTTCCATATTTGGATCTCCTAATATTTTGCCCAAATGTAGTTTACATTTGAAAATGGTTCATATCGGCCTTATCCTTATATAAAAGTTCAACATTTTTTTGTAAGTGTAGATCCTTTGAAAGATTATACCCATGCTTCTCCTTATGGCTCCGTGAGCAAGTCCATGCTTCCTGACATAGTGGTCCAAAAGACTGCAATTTCAAATGTCCCAAAAGGTCGACACAGAGAAAGTTTCGTTCAACGATCGATTGGGAACTTTGCTAAAACTCCACGTTTATCAGACTCGCCCTTTCGTCTAATTCAGATGCTAGAAGATCGTTTTGCCAAACTTAGTGATCGGCTTATGGATGAATTCAAATCTTTGCTAAAGGAATCCGAAAATCGCATCTTAAACGAGTTGGACAGTACACCTTTTTCAGATGTAATTCGAATCATTTTAGTTGTAATTCGAATCATTTTAGTTGTAATTCGAGAATTCCATTCGTAATTCGTAACATTTTATTTGTAATTCGAGAATTCCATTTGTAATTCGAAAAATTTCAATTGTAATTCGAATTATTCCATTTGAAATTCGAATTATTCCATTTGTAATTCGAATTATTCTATTTGTAATTTCAATTGGAATAATTCGAATTACAAGTGGAATAATTCGAATTACAAATAAAACAATTCGAATTACAAATAAAATAATTCAAATTACAAATAGAATAATTCGAATTACAAATAGAATAATTCGAATTTCAAATGGAATAATTCGAATTACAAATGGAATAATTCGAATTTCAAGTGGAATAATTCGAATTACAAATGGAATAATTCGAATTACAAATAAAATAATTCCAATTACAAATGGAATAGTTCGAATTACAAATGGAATAATTCGAATTACAAATGGAATTCTCTAATTACAAATAAAATGTTACTAATTACAAATTGAATAATCGAATTACAAATGAAATGTTACGAATTACAACTGGAATGTTTCGAATTACATGTGGAAAAGGTGTAGATTTTGTGAAATAAAAACGGAAGTTTATGATGTCAAAGAACGTGTCGCTCTACTAGAAAAAGCTTCTGACGAGGTTCAACTTATGAAAGCGGACATGAAAGATATAAGAATGGAACTCCTAAGACAAGAGAACTCCCATGTTGCGTGTGAAGTCAGAATTAATGGAATTCCCTACTACGAAGATGAAAACTTACATGCTATATTTGGAAGAATTTGCGAATCTGCAAATGTGCCCGCTCCTCGTTATTTTTCGCGATTTAGTTCCGCAATAGACTCCAAAAGTAAATGCAAAACTATTGGCGATCTTGGAATTGGAAAATGTAAGAATACTGGTCTCTCTCATGTTGATGCAGATGAACTCAATGAAATGTTCATCAACATACCAACTACAAACGTGGACCCTTCTTTCTATTCGAATAATAGTGAACCATCAATTGAAAATGGTAACTTTGAATTCCGTTGTGTTACACATGACGAAGTCCTCTGTTGTTTTAATAAAGTAAAATCTAATGCCATTGGCCCTGACGGAATTGACCCCATGTTCTTGCGTATAATCCTACCTTGTCTATTGCCATATCTTACACACCTTTTCAATTGTATACTTACTTGTAGCACATATCCTCAACTATGGAAACATGCAAAAATCGTACCAGTCCCGAAATCCAATAACGAGTTTCGCCCTATAGCCATTTTGTGTTTCATATCCAAAGTGTTTGAAAAAATTATATATTCTCAAATTACTGAGTATCTTCACAGAGAATCTTTATTAAGTGAAATGCAGTCAGGTTTTAGAGCAGGACATAGTTGCATTACAGCATTAATTGAAGTTTCAGAATCAATCAGGAGTGATATAGATGACAATCAGGTTTGTTTTCTTGTCCTCCTTGACCACTCTAAAGCCTTCGATACTGTACATCACAGGAATATGATCTTTAAACTTCGGAGTTTTTTTAATTTTTCTATTTCCTCTACAAAACTTATATCTTCGTATTTAACTGATAGATCACAAACTGTGTACTCAGGTAACACGAAATCCAGGCCGTTACCAGTTGGCAAAGGAGTACCTCAAGAGTCAATCCTAGGCCCACTACTATTCTCCATATATGTCAACGATCTTCCTCTGCAATTATTGAATAGCCGTGTGCACATGTATGCAGATGATGTACAAATTTACTTGAGTAGTTCGTTGAATAATATTGGTCAGAGCATACAGGAGCTCAATGATGATCTTTCGCGTGTCTCTGAATGGGCCAAGGCGAATGGTTTATACTTAAACCCCCTTAAGTCTAAGTGTTTAATTATACACAAAAATAAAAAATTTACACTGCAAAACATAAACGTGATAGTAAATCGAGAGAATGTGGCTATAGTCTCGAGCGCTAAAAATCTTGGCGTTATATTTAACAACTCACTAAGTTGGTCAAACCATATCAATAATGTCGTCGGACAAACATATGCTAAACTTCGAGTACTATGGCTAACTCACTCATACACACCACAAAGCATACGTTGCCTGCTGGCGAAAACATTCTTGGTCCCAGGGTTATTGTACGGATGTGAGCTCTTTGCTCATTGTGATTCAAGGAGTCGACGCAGACTTAATGTAGCATTTAATAGTATAATACGTTACGTATATGGTCTACGGAGGACGGAACATGTATCGCAATACTCAATTTCTCTTTTTGGTCTCAGTCTTAATTCATTGATAAATTATAAAGCACTACAACTCTTACACAAATCATTGTAAAACAAAGGCCTTCGTATCTATTTGGCAGGATACAATTTACAAGATCTAATAGAGGCAGAATTATTGTACCCCTCAGACGGAGAAGTTTGGTTTCAGAATGGCAGTTTTTTCCTGGAACTATACGTCTTTGGAATACCTTACCACATGACTTGCAAGTTACCAGCAATGTAATGACGTTTAAAAAAAGGCTAAAAATTGTTATATCCTAATTAATTTAATTTTTGATGTGATCATCTCATATACCACAAATACTTTTCTATCCTATCCTGCTTCACAAATGTGTTTTAATTTTGTATCTTTTAAACTTACTATAGACTATGAAAATCTTGAAAATCTTTAAAATTGTTTGTTATATATGTACGAAAACCCCATTTAAACATATGTTTTTAAGAGGATATTTAAATATTGTTATCTGAATAATTGATATAATTATCAATTGAATAATTATCAATTGTATTGGACTTGTGATTTTTAATACAATTCTGCACTATAATTTATAAGACATTTGTCTTGTTGTGCAAGAATAATAAATAAATAAATAAGATAGATATTTTTTTTTTTTTTTTTTTTTTTTTTTTTTATTATTATTAAGCAAATTTGTTTACAGATATTTATGCTTAATTTATACTACAACTAGTCTCAGATTTATAACGTGTGACTAACTAGTAGTTTTGATTACTCTATAATAAAAAACAAAGTAATATAGCTTAATTTTGTGTAATATTAAGTTACGTTACTATGTAAGAAATAATTTAATGTTATAATTATGTCTTCAAATAAAACGTGTCATCAAGTCATGTGGAATATAACGGCGCAGTCTTCTCTGTCCATTCGTGTTTTCAAGAAGTTTTTTGGCTTCAGTATTGCAATGCTCTTGGAGACGAGAAAAGTGTTTTTGTGATTGAGTAGATATCTCCTGTTTAATAGTATTGATTTGCAGATCCCGATGTAGATCGCTATTACGAATGTACCAGGGTGCATTTACTGCATTCCTTAGGGCTTTATTTTGAAATTGTTGAATTCGGTTTATTACAGTATTGCTTGCGCAACCCCATAGTTGCATTCCATATAGCCATACTGGCTTTAGTACTTGCTTATAAATCATTAATTTATTATCAGTGGACAGTACTGAATTTCTGCCGATTAACCATTTCATGTTTCGGTATTTAGTATTTAGTTCTTCACGCTTTTTGTTCACATGTTCATTCCAATCTAACTTGGAATCTAGTGTCATTCCGAGATATTTTGCAGATTTTGAATAAGGTATTTGCATTCCGTTGATGTACAATGGTTTGTAATTGGTTTTTTTCTTTGTGAAGTCCACATGCACCGATTTATTACTATTTAACTTCAGACCCCAATCATCTGTCCATTTATATAAAATATTCAATTCCTGCTGCAATTTATTTACGGAATCTGTAGTGTCTCGACCTGTTGACATTAATACCGTGTCGTCGGCGAAGGTTCCAATAAAGCAGTTTTCACTTGTGGGCATATCATGTGTATAAACAAGGTATAGTATAGGACCTAATATGCTTCCTTGTGGAACTCCAGATATTATAGGATAGAGGTCAGAGAACTCATTTTCGTATCTGACTCTAAAGAATCTGTCAGTTAGATAAGATTCAATAATTTCACTATAGGCTTTTGGTAGTAGAAACTTAATTTTTTGGATTAATCCATTGTGCCATACTCCATCGAAGGCTTGGGATATATCCAGGAAAACAGCGGAACATACTTGTTTCTTTTCAAATGCCATTTCTATATTATGTACTACTCTGTGTACTTGTTCTATGGTTGAGTGTTTTTTCCTGAAACCGAATTGATGGTTTGGGATGATGTTTCTGGTTAGTATTATGGATTCAAATCTTTTACAAAACAGTTTTTCAAAAACTTTTCCTATCGTTGGTAGTAAAGATATAGGTCTATACGACTTGGTTAGCTTTGGATCTTTTCCAGGTTTTTGCAGCATAATAATTTCAGATACCTTCCAACAACTCGGAATGTGTTTTAGTTTTAAGACTGCGTTCATTATAGTGGTTAACTTTGCTATACCATGGTAAGGCAGGTGTTTTAGGATATCACTTGTGATCATATCAAATCCTGGGGATTTGTTATTTTCTAGATTTTTAATACAACACCAAACTTCTTGAAAGGTGATCTTTTCAATTTCTATTTCACCGTCTGCACTTGTAAGTGATTGTGTGTGTAAGTTAGTTGCATCCATGTGGGTTTGTGTGCTGGATGGGTTTGAAAAGATTGTTTGCAAGTGTTCTGCAAACGCGTTGACCTTTTCTGAATTGCTTTTAGCCCATTGACCATTTTCCTTCAGAATTGGAAGTTTTTGAGTAAGAGGTTTATCTTTTATCTTGGTTGTCTTCCATAGTGAATAATTAGTTTTCTTATCATATGTTAGCTCCGATATTTGCTGTCGTAGTGTTAATTCGTTATGTTTTTTTATTGATCTGCTTAATTTTTTTGTAGCTTTGTTGAGGTTTCGTTTATTTTCAGTAGTACGAGAAAGTTGCCATTTTTTCCTAAGTTTCCTTTTTACGTTGACGAGTTTTTTGATATGTGCTGGGTAGGATGGGATATGTTGGGCTTTATTGCTCATGGGAGTGCTGTTCCATGCTGCATGTTGTATGACGTTTGCTAACAATAATGTTTCGTGTTCAATGTCTTCAATTGTTTCAATTGAGGTATGTTTTATTGAATTATTTACATAGATTTTGAAATAGTTCCAGTCAGTGTTTTTATTTACTAATCCGGAATACGATTTTTCTGGACAACCCTGAATAAAGTATGTAAGATATATCGGTGAGTGATCTGAACTAAGTTCATATCCATCTTCTATTTTAATTGTATTTAGTGCGATTTTACTGATAATAAAAAAATCGATCAAATCTGGACGCTTGGTTTTATCAGTAGGCCAGTATGTTGGCTTCCCAGTCGAAACTGTGTGGCAGCCTGTTCGTCTGATTGTTTGGTATAGTTCTCTTCCTTTTGGGGATGTTAATCTCGATCCCCACATTATATTCTTAGCATTGAAATCTCCTCCCATTATAAATCTATATTTATGGGATTCTATAAGTTGTTTGTATTGTTCACTTCTTATATTGTGCCGAGGAGGACTATAGACGGACGTGAAGGACAATGGGGTTTTGTTTTCCATTAGGGTTACCGTTGTTGCTTGAAATTCATCAGTAGATATAATATTTTCCAGCCAATGTTCAATTGATTTTTTAATAATGATAGCGCTACCTCCCCTCGCATTGTTACTCGGATGGGTTGCATGATATATTTCGTGTTTTTTAAAGTTTACATACGAGGTTCTGACAAAATGAGTCTCACTGACTAGACATATATCTATATTTTTTTCTTCTAATAAGAGCAAAAGTTCGTCTTTGTGTTTCATTAATCCATTTGCATTCCAATGCATAACCTTCAATGTGTTAGCCATTTAATTTAAGGAAGCAAAAAAGTTTTCTTCTAACATACTTAAGCGCAAATCAAGTGATTTATTGAATGATTCGATCGCCTCCAGTTTGGATAATATTTTAATGAGCGTGTTTTCTGGTTTTTGGTTTAATGTGTTTGATGGCTGGTTGTACGAAGCTTTTGTGGCTTCGGAGTAAAGTCTTTTTGAGTTTTGGTTTAAATTTTTTTGAGGAATTTGGTTTAATGTAGCGTTTCCACTTGGGACGGGCGGTGTTGTGTTGCATGCTACTGGTCGCAATGATTCAGCTGGATTATTTGTATCTGTGGTTTCCTTATGGAACCTCATCTTTTTATTTCTAAGTTTTTGCAATTCTTTCGCAACAATGCAACCCCTATAAGTTGCAGGATGTTGTTCGCCGCAGTTACAACACTTTGGAAGGAAAACTGTCGGTTTTTCACAATTCCTTGTTTCGTGTTTGCCTGCACATCGTGCACATCTTGGTTGCCTTGAACAGTAGTTTCTTGTATGATTATATCCCTGACAATTATTGCATTGTGGGATATGTGTGGACGCTTTCATTTCTTCTATCTTTATGGTTGTTCCCAGTATTTCCTTTATACCGAAAATTTTCTGAATATTCTCTGAGGAGTCAAAGCTCAGCACGAACATGTTTAATGGTTCTTTAGTAAAATAGTGTTTTTTGTTGTAAGCATTTAGGACATCAAAATTTTTTTCTTTTAGATCTGAAATTATTTTTGCAGGATCGCAGGTATGATGTAGTTTTTTTGCCACTACTCGGATTGGGCGAGTTTGCTTATTTTCGTACGAGTGCCATTGAATGGCTGCTGCATTGAGAGCTTTCGATACTTCTCTGTAGTCGTTTTCATCAAATGTTGAAATTTTAAGGGAGTTGTTATCCAACAAATTGGTTAAAAACCCATGTTTTGCTGTTGGTTTCACAATATTGTGTATGGTTTCAAAATTTTCAATGGATTTTACGATTATTGGAGGTGGTCGCTGGGCCCGTTGCGCTGGATTAGGTAAACAAGCATTTGGATTGGGATTAATCGCCGATTCTGTCTCATTAGGAATCGGTGGAGTTGGTACGTTTTCGACTTCCACGGTGTCTGTGGCATTTTTATTCTTTCTCTTATTTCTCTTCTTCTTTTTTTCTAGAATCCATTCGGTTTCTTTTGCTAGTTCATCCTCATCAGTAACATATTCTGTGGGATTTAATTCGCCCGCCACATTACAATTTGTAGCGTTTGTGGGGTTTGGGGTTTCGATTTGAGTTTCTGCCTGATTATTCGATACCTTAGAACATAGTTCTTCGCATCTTTTCTTCAGTTCCTGGTTTTCTAAATGTAGCTGTGTACATACCTGTTCTAATGACTTTATTCTTTCTAACAGGTGAAGATTATATTGCTCCAGTTCCTTTAGTTTTGTTACTCGGAAATGGCTAAGGCTGTTTCTTGGGGTTGAGAGGGACGCAGTCTCCTCCATTTCCCTTTCAACAATCAAATTTAACGGTTTTTGTTTTTTTCTAAACTGATTTTTTGATATGGCAATGCTGTTTTGAGGATCTTATGAACATATGGTACTGCAGCTAGCGTTGCCACTCTTTGAAGCGACACGTACAGCTGTTTTTGTTATGTGCTGAATTTATTACTTATCTGTCCGTATCAGATGTTGTATCGTAATTTAGCTATTTATTATTTATCTATTTTGTTTGTGAACAAAAAGTTTGTGTTTTTTTTTAAGAAATTATATGCACACATTGCGCACCTTCACTACCGGACGGAGAGTACACGGCGCGCAAGCGATCTATTAAACAAAGGTTTGTATTGGAGTTATTGATTCTTAGTTTTTTTGAGTGGCAGATGGAGCCAATAATAACACGTCTAAGCGAGGCGAATGTTTTTGTTGTTGTGTGGAATAAGATAGATATATTTTCATAATTCTTTTTTTTTTTTTTGTTAGACACAAGTTAACACAATCAGCTTTCAGATGAATTACAAGATAATTATAATTGCAGAGAAATTCAAGGTCAAAGTTAAATTCTTGAATTTTTTACTATTTTTCATCAAAATATGAGTGTTTTTGTGGTTTTTATATATTATATTATAAATCTCTATTATATATTTGAGTTTGGTGATAAGTGACTGACTGACTGACTAACTCATCATCAACGCCCAGCTAAAACGGCTAAAGCTAGGAGCTTGAAATTTTACCTGTAGATCACTGTTGGTGCAAATGTGAGAGATAAGGCCGGGTTTTGCAAAATTCGTCCTGGAACCACAAAAAATAACAATAACAAAAATCCTTATTATTCACTGTTATTACTTACATATGTACTTAGTTGGCAACACATTTGTCAAATTAAATGCTATAATTTCTTAATACAGTAAAATATCACAAACAATTTCAAATTTTTGCTATAAGCTATATAATTTTGTTTTCACACAACAGGTGTCGCAAAAAAATTTTTTTCGTTAAAATCCAGTTAGACAAAAAATGATTACAAACGATGAATTTGTAAAAATTTTGATTTTCAATTTCAAATTAAAACAAAATTTCAAGAAAACCCAAACAAATCTATCGAAAGGGGTGACTGACATTAGTCGATTTCGAAGATGGACTATAACAGACAAATTCGAGTACTTCTCCCATAAAACATCGAACTTTTTGCCTCAGTGCAGTTTGAGGGATCTTTGAAGATCTTTGGGAAGGGTTCCCCTTGTGGTCCTACTTACAACTATATATGGTTTTTGGTGGGCTTCGTCTATTCTTTCTAACATAGAGTCCTTAGTTCTCTAAAAAATCCTACAATTGCCTACGTAAATGGCTGTTGAACATGATAACTATCAAAAGAAGTAACACCCAACATTACTATGTCGGTCCATTCCTCCAGGTATCTCCTCAACAAAACATGGACACGCTTGCGCTGTGGGATAGTTTTGAAATGTAAATAGCAGGTAATTCTTATGATCATGACTACACCTTTCTTATTCTTTCTAAGGATGTCAATACTTACCATAATATGGGTCCTGAAATACATACACCTCTTGCACAAGAGTACAGTTCTGTATTACAACTCTTTAGTTTTAGTTCTCCATAGATCCCTCGATAGCGGTCTGAAAGTTCTAAAAAATCGTTCAAGAGGAGCTCTTGACCAAACGCGGCCACGGAATAATTAGCCCCAATCCTTATGAACAACAACAACATTGTTTCACAACATCCCATACGGGGCAAGGGGGACTTCTCTCATATCAACGAGTGCACCCCGATTCATATTTAGCTCAATGATATGAGACCTACTGTTTATCGTCGAGTCCGAACGGCCTGTCTCAAGACACCACTTGCGGAGAATTTATTCAATGTTTACGATACCCACCAACAAATTTTTCCTGTAGCTTCCAAAATGTTCGCGTTTATTTTTTCTGCAGCTAGAACAATTTCGGGTGTATTCTCTCTAAAGTGAAATCAATTGTCTTTATTGGCATCATTTGGTATTATGCATTGGCTTCAGCCACGAAAAACACCTTTCAGACCAGACAATAGATTCCCCCATTGTATTTCCATGAATAACGAACCAAATTGATAACAATTCACATTTATTGCAAATATTTATTCCCAATATCCGTAACATCCTCCCCACTTACTGTTTCAATAACAATACAAACTAGCAATAATGGTGATAGTAGATAGATTTAAATGGCAAATACCGAACGAAGAGGGGGAGAGAGCGAGCGCAATATTTGTATTATTGCTGCACTTGTAAAAAGAAATTTCCCATTGGGATGCATTTATGCATGTCTACATACATACGAGTGTGTATGTTGGGGTTATGACTTTTTGACCTTTTTTCTCAAAAACGTTTTTCTGTAGCAAAAATGAATAAACTTTTGACTATTAATGCCTAAAATAACATACTTTCCATTTTATTATAAAAAAGGTTCCGCACAAACCACTTTGATTTATTTTTATTCCATTTAAATATTGAAAAATGTCCCGCAAAAACCACATTGAATTGATATGATATATGAAACAAAATTATATATGATATAAAATGATATATAGAAACAAAAGGTTATGTCATTTTGGTTATGTCATATGGCTCCAAAGTTTATTTTCAGTTATATATCTGCCTATGGTGACTTCAAAACTTTGTCAAAAAGCTCATATAGAAACATTTTCAAACGACTTTGTGTGTGCATTTTTTATCGAATCACCGTAAAATTAAGAGGTTGTAAAAAATTCATAACCCTAGTACATATATGTTGGTATCTGAAAGGAGTTTTACACCCTTTACATATAACAAAGATTATTTTGTAGGGATGCAGAACAAAAGTAGCATAAGGTGTTTTTATGCGAGTTTTGAAAAAAAAAACTCCCATAATACTAAGTTGAAGTCGAGACATAAATCATGAATGGATATTAAATATATACTATTCTTCAAAAACCAAATAAAGAAGTTTCAGTCGGCCTTGCCTATAGGTAAATACCTTCAGCCTATGATGGTTCAAAAACAATAACTGAAAAGCCCTCTGAATAGACGCTTAATTGAAGGAGACATTTTCGGGCTCATATATAGAGATGCACGGATTTGTCGTGAGAATCTCGTGTTGTTTTATGTTAGACCTATCCATGACCCAATTCCTTTAAAATTAATTAAATACAAAAGAAATTGCCAATCTTTAAATACCCTTCATTACCATGCAGGAAAAATAACTCCACATTTAGCTTAGGGTGTCTCAGTGTGTAGTAACCCTTTCTCTTCATACACACATCACAATCATCATTCCCATAAAATGTGTAGCAGACACTCGGAATGCATTTTACGACAAATAGTTTTGACAATAAAGTGACACTTAACTTGAATGAAATGAAAACGACATTGTTATTGTTTTTAAAAAAGCTTATTTGATTGTTTGGGACAATAAACATTGCTGTGGATGATGTTGTGCATCTGTGTGTATATGTGTTGGTGGAAGTGAAAACCTTCGATTGATAATGTTAATGATGATAAGGAAGATAATGTAATCAAATTACTATGGTGATAATTTTATTGCTTACTGATAGTAACAGTCGGCACAGCCAGCAGTTGCTGCTCCTGAAATTATTGACGGGTGTTAATGACAAAGGCCATGACAATGAAATTACAAAAAAATTGAAGAGTTTAATGAAATTGTTTTAAATGTTAAGAATATAATTATTTGGCCTGTTCCCGTACTTTATGAACTGGTAAATGTTATCAAAGATGTTAAAGTGGTAAACGACTATCATATAAATTGTAGTTCTGGAACAGAGCTATTATTAGCATAGTTAATAGTATGGCTTCGGAATTGTTTCTATTTACACTCTAAAACTTTTTGTCTTCAGCTTCAAGCCTTCAACTAAAATGGAATAATGAGTTTCCTTCCCATAATTTCAAGGTTGCCCCAAATGCCTTAATTATCCGATCTAATCTAAACAAGTAAAACAGTGTCAGTCGCCTGTGCCGACAGAGGTATACCCTCAGCCAATGTGAATTGACACTTTTGAACATTTTAACTTGCCGACAAAAATGTATATTAGGAATTAACACAAATGTTGGATTTTTCTGGGGGAGGTACCCTTAGGGAGGACCGATATGGGTTATTTTAGAAGTTAAACTAAATTTTGAAAAAATATTAGGAGATCCAAAGTTTGGTCCAAATTGGTTGCACTATTCAAGTGATATCATCCTAGCATTTTAGCGACATTTTGTAAATATTGGAGAGAAGTACCGGAAGTTGTGGACCGGTATTGTCCCATGAAAATAAGTTTGGATATAATATGACGAAAACCGAATGTTGCACCAAATCGGTAGAAGAGTTCGAGAGTCACATATGGTGGCATAGGGCTTTTTACACCTTTCGGGATGTTTTTCCAAGAAATATGGACCTGCTCCTGAAAAAAACTTTTACCGTCGTAATGGAGGTAGCGAATGCAAATCGCTTCAACAAAAATCAAAGTGATTCGAGAGCAGGTCTTAAAGTGAACTAATCCGAAATTTTGTGTGGGAGGTACCTAAAGGAGTGCACAAATATAGTCCATATTCGAACCTGATCTATATCTGGTAGATATATTAGGATGTGCAGAGTATGGATTAAATCTGTCGCTCCCTTCAAGAGTTATCGTGCGCATATTTTTTCCGAAGATTTTTGATTTTTTGTGAGGGAGGTACCTGAAGGAGTGGACCGACATGGTTTACCTTCGAACTTAAACTATGTTTGGACAAAATATTACGAAGGCCAAATTTTGGACCGAATTGGCAGATCCGTTCGAGATTTATCTTGCGCTCCAACCACTACACACGGTGTCATAGGTTTTTTTTGCACCTTTCATGCTATTTTCTCAGGAAGTATGGACTTGCCCCTTATGAAACCTGTACCTTCGTATGGTGGACAGCGAATACAAGCTGCTACAACAAAAATCAAAGCGATTCGAGAGCAGGTCCTAAACTGAACTTTTCCGAAATTTTGTGTGAGAGGTACCCGAAGGAGTGGACCGATTGAGTCCATGTTTAAACTTAGTCTAGTAGAACTTTCACGATGTACAAAGTGTGGGCCAAATCGGTTACTCCCTTCAAGAGTTATCGTGCGCACAAATTTTCCGAACATTTTCGAACTTTTGTGGTGGAGGTACCGAAAGGAGTGGACCGATATAACCCATATTCGAACTTAAACTAAGTTTGGGCAAAATATTACGAAAGCCAAATTTTGAAACGAATCGGTTGCTCCGTTAGAGAGTTATCGTGCCCACCAGCCGGCCAGACAGACAGACAGATGGACGGACATGGCTAAATCAACTCCAAATTGTCTGAAACACATTTCGTCCAAACATACTTGGGGTATAAAGCCATTATTTCGATGAGGCACATTTTGCACGTATGAAAGTGTATATACCCTCGTTAGCATAAATGCTGAGGGTATAAAAATGTATTCAATCAGGCGGTATATCAAGGTGTGGAACTATCTTGACAATTATTCAAAAAAAAAAAGTTGTGTAACAGCAGGGAACATCAAATTTTAAATTACGGGTAGTTCCGTCAAACAATATAGCTAAAGGTAAGGTCACATTAGGCAAATATTTGGTACAAATTCGTTTTCCCATATTTGCCCAAACAAATGTGATTTTCATACAAAATTTTATTTGTGTTCACATTACAGGCAAATATTTGACACATTTTGTTTGTTCAAACAGTGACAAATAACGAAATGGGCAAACATGTTTGCCGTGTGTTCACATTTGAAAAGATATTTTCACCCAGAAATTGATCGAGCAAACTGCCAGCAAATATAAAATAAAGAAAAATAGAGAGAGAAAAAGAGAGAAATAATAAAAATGGCGTTGTGTTTATTGTTTGTTGTGGAGAAGGCAAATCAAAGACCACCTTTTTGGCAGTGAGTGCCTTGTCGGAATGAGTTCATTTGTGTATTGTTGCGAATGTATGTGAATTATGGCACATTGACATTGTGCCTTGGAAAATTATTTTTATAAACCGCTTTCAATTTTGTTTATTATGAATTCATAGATATTTGTACAGTTTACCATGAAAACGTTTTCTATTAATGAAAATAATATACAGGTTATCAAGATAATGTTTTTAAACATAGAAAACGAAGTTTTTTTGTATTGACTTATGAAAATTAATTTTTTTTATAAAAAAATCGCGCTTTTTGTAAAATTTGTTAGTGAAGTTTGAGAAGATAATATTGGGCGTATAAATAAAAATTCATGTATATCAATAATAACCAATATAAAAATATAACAATAATAACCAAAAAACAGTGTCAAATTCAATATGCGGTACTATGTTTGGCTTCTTCAAAATTTTTCGAAAAAATTGATATTTTACCGCAGCTATTTACAGTTTGCCACGGTAATATTTTTAAAAGAAAGAAGGATTTTTTGTACTAATTTATTAAAGTTGATAGATAATCGGGATTAAAACGTCGGTTTTTGTTTTCAAGACAGTATTGGATGTATAAATAACAAAACTAAATCCGCGTAACAGTACAATTATAACCACTACCAATAATTACGTCACAATTACTATTGTAATGTATGCCAATACGTCTAATAATTTCTGAGATTTTGCGTTTTGCTAAAACCCACCATTTTTGATGCGCATCCGGTTTCAGTAGCACCCATCAAAAATATGTCTATATACACCTATTTCAAACAGATTCTTCACGAACCGCAGATGTGCCTTCACGTTATATTTTTGGTAAAATCGCGTATAAAGGATTCCATTTATGTAAGAAATGTTAAAGAAAATCGCGGTTTAATGCGCCGATTTGTCAAAATACATTTTTGCCGATTTTCGTATTTCCAAGGTATCTATATCCGCGGTTTTAGTCAATGGATTCGATCGCGGAAGGTCTCATTAGATCCGTCGCGTAAAAAAACTAAAGTCACGCGTAGTAGAAAGGAAGTTAAATGGCACTTGTAAATTTTAAACGCAAAAAATAGATTTTTTGAAAAAAGATATGCATTAAACGACGTAAAATCACGAGTTCTATAATCCTATTATGAGTTTTGAATATTATCTTGTTGCGCGTCCGAATTATTAAAAAAATGCAAGCCGAAATTCCGGCTTCAAAATGTCAGCATCAATTTTAGGATGCTGATATCGATATCGAAAAATGATACACTAGTATCATATTGCCCATGAAGTATTCTTTGAGTCTTTCTTTTGGCATATGTCTATAAAATGTAAGGTTAAGCCAGAAATCAGAAGGGAGCATAAAAAAACCTGTTGGCTTCAACCCATTTTTAGCTATTTTTCTACATTGATGCCAACACAGCTTCCACGTAAATTAATGTTAATGGTCGACCTTATGAGATTCCTCCTAAAACACTTCATTTTGTAGATTTTCAATCATACTATATAGAATATGTTAACAGTTCGCGAATTCTGAATGGGTGAAACTCGGATTCATCGATTGTAAAACATGTTTGGTTTTCGCCATATACATATAAATCCCTCACCTCCCATTTATTAATTTCTTTATTCACTAATTATTAACTTCGTATTATAATGTCCCTTTTCAATAAGTGACAAAAATGTGTTTCAGCAGATGTTTGCTCTTGTTTGCTCTTACAAACAAATTGTAAGACCAAATAAATGTTTGTCAAAAAAGGAGGAAAATATTTGCTGAACGGTGTTCACATTAAAAGCAATTTGGTTAAATTTTTGTTTGCTTTCAAATAGTTTTGTTTTCCCAAAATCAGCTGTTTTCTTGTTTGCCTTTGAAAAATATTTGCTGGTCAAACTGTGGCAAACAAATATTTGTCACTTTTGAGCAAATATTTGCCTAATGTGACCTTACCTTAAGACCCTCAAAACAACGAAAAATCGGGAGGTACCGTTATATGGGGGCTACGCAAAAACATGGACCTATGTTGGCGATTTTTAGTGAAGAAGTTTCGTGACCACTGAGAACTTCATATGTAAAATTACAGCTAGTTCAGTTAAAAATTGTGGCTAAAACTCTCAAAACACCGAAAATCGGGAGGTACCGTTATATGGGGGCTGTACCAAAACATGGACATATGTTGACAATTTTTGATGGAGAAGTGTTTTGACCACTAAGAAGCCTAAATGTCCAATTACAGCTAGTTTTCGGCAAAAATTATAACTAAAATACTCAAAATACCGAAAATCTGGAGGTACCGTTATATGGGGGCTATACCATAGTCCATCTTCAAACTCGGTGCAAAAATATATCGTTCGAGCTCAATTATTGCGGTTATTACAACATGGCTATATCGACTCAGAATTTTTTCCTGACCAAGAATATATGGGGATTTCTGAGTGAAATCGCACACTTTTTCAAGGGGTTCGGACGATTACTATTTTTTCTGAATTTTTTAAAATTTGTCAATACAATTTTTCCAAAATACCATTGTCCAAAATTTGTATTTCCTGTATTTTTTAAGCTAAAAGTACATATTTATCATTTTATATTATATATTTATCATAAAAAATAGAACAAAATACACAGTGGGGTTCAATGTAATTTTCGCTGATGCATTTTCAAAATCCAAAAATTACGCCGTTTTTAAGATGTTTGAGATAAATTCATAAATATAAAATCAAAACAAATATTTATAAATGAAACCTTTCATTTTTGTAATAAAACAAGTAAAAAAGTATCAGTCGGCTTTGCCGACAGAGATATACCCTCAGCATGGGCAAATTGAAACACTTTTTTCACAAAAAACTTATGTAGTTAGGGGGTTTCAAAATTTTGGTCGTATGAACTGACAAAAATGTTGATTAGGATTAAAGTTCAAAATTTTTGCGGAAAAGGTACTTAAAGGAATGGACCGACATAGACCATGGGGGTGACATAGGGGGTTTTTACACCCTTCGGGCTGTTTTCTCAAGAAGTGTGGACTTGCCCCTGAAATAACTTATACCATCGTAATTGAGGCAGCGAATGTAAGTTGCTTCAACAAAAATCAATGTGATTCAATAGCAGGTCTTAAAGTGAACTTATCCAAAATTTTGTGTGGGAGGTACGAGATGGAGTGGACAAATATAGTCCATATTCGAACCTGATCTATATCTGGTAGATATTATGAGAATGTGTAAAGTATGGACCAAATCGGTCACTCCCATCAAGAGTTATTGTGCGCACAATTTTTCCGAATATTTTTGCACTTTTGTGGGGTAGGTACCTGAAGGAGTGGACCGATATGGCTTATCTACGAACTTAAAGTAAGTTTGGAAACAATATTACGAAGGCCAAATTTTGGCCGGAATCGGCATTTCTGTTAGAGAATTATCTTGCGCTTCCACCCATAAACATGGTGTCATAGGGTTTGTTTTTCAACTTTCAGGCTATTTTTCAGGAAGTATGGACTTGCCCCTGAGGAAACTTATACCTTCGTATAGGGGACAGTGAATACAAGATGTTACAACAAAAACCAAGGCGATTCGTGAGCAGGTCCTAAACTGAACTTTTCCGAAATTTTGTGTGGGGGGTACTCGAAGGAGTTTACCGATTGAGTCCATATTGGAACCTCATCTAAGTCTGGTACCCTTTTTAGCCTAAAGGCTGAGGGTATAAAAATAAATTTTGCACAAAGGTATAAAGGTAAAATGGAAATGACAAATTTTAAAAAATTCAGAAAAAATAGGACGTAGGACTTAAAATTTTTGTAATTGAACGTAGTTTAATACAAAAAAATTAAAGAAAATCGAAGGGGTCGAACATCTTTAAAAATTGATTTTAAATATTAAATCGCGAAAATAGCATCCAAGCCCACTGTGCATTTTTTTTTTGCTATTTTTTATTTAATAATTGATAAAACAACAAACCCACGAAAAAAGATTTTTTCAAATTTGTCCAATATTAAAGAAGTTATGAGTATTCCTTTGCATATAGTTTTTAGAGAATTTGACTTTTTCAAAAAAAACTCTAAAAATATACTAAAATGTTTTTCTAATGAGCAGCATCACCACAGCAAAAAATAAAGGAAATCAAAAACCTCATCTTGAAAAAGTGTCCGATTTCACTCAGAAATCTCCATATATAATTTATAGGGTACCAAGTTATTACTTCAACGTGTTACAAACGGAAAAACCAACTTAATATAAACTCCATACTATAGTGGAGTGTATAAAATGAAAAAATCGAGATTTATAGTTATACCATGGAGATCTGAGTTATACCATGGAGTGATACATTTAATGGATGGCTCTGGTGGTGACAACTACTCCTGTAGAGACGACGATTTGGGCAAAAAAGAGGTTGTCAAAAAGCATATTCCCATGATTTTAGTATGTAGATGATGACACCACTAAACCAACCAAACAGAAACATTAAAATACTTGATATTATCTGGGGGCTATTCCAAAACCTAGACCTATGCACATAATTTCTTCAAGACTTGTTTGACCACTAGGAACCAAATAACATCCAATTAACACCGAAGATGAAGCTAAAAACTTCAAAATACCTGAAATCGGGCGGTATGGTGGCTATATCAAAAATTGTGCCTACATATTTTAGTTGGGAAGTATTTTTAGCCCTTCGAACCCTAAATGCCATATTACGTCCAATGTGGGTTGAAAACGTCGATGAAATACCTTAAATCGGGTGGTACCTTTATATAGGCGCTATCGCAAAACGTGGTATAAATGGCCACATTTTTGTTCGGACGGAAAACTTAGATAAAAACCTCAACCATCATGCAACAAAATATATATGTTTGCTGTAAAAAGATTCCTTCTTTGGATGTCCCATTTCAAATTCCATTCTAACATCCTGAATAGATATTTCGTTTGCTTTAATTTCTAAACGGGTTTTCATATGAGAACACAAATTCCTAAGTTACTGAAATTGTTGTCCTAGTTATGGTTGTTATTAAAACCATGTACCATGTCATTGCTTAATCCTTTTTACACATAACTAGATTTATAAAGGCTTTAATTACTCCAGCTGCCCACATTTCCATGGTAACCTTGTTGCCACTTCCACTAAACCGTCTTAATAGACACATGAATACATACATCCATATGTATGACCAATATAAAAAGAAATATGGTATGTTGCAACATTGTTATATCCAACAACAACAACAAGAAGAAAGAAACAGCAAAAAAACTCGTTTCAATGACATTAAGAAAAGAAGACCCGTTTTCCTTTACAATTCGCGACATTAAGTTGTCTGTGGAATGTTGTCATTCATTGTCATTTGAAGTTATAGCGGAGAATGGAATAGGAGAGTAAGAGTTTTAGTAGCAAAAGAAAAAAAAGAAGCACACAAATAAAAATCCATCCAGCCAACCATCATCCTACCAACCCACCATTGCAGCACCATTGTGGACTGGCATTCAAAGAAAGCCATGTCTTGAACAGACAAAACCAAAAAGAAACGAAAGACGTAAATCTTGTATTAGCCGTTGCAACAGTAATATAAATTGTTAACTATGTGCCGCATATAACGGTCTAACGGCTGTTAGACATAACAGACCGAATGAACGAGCAACCGACATGGAGACAGACAGCCAGGCAGGCAGGCATTGGAGTTTTGGAATATGTTTTAGTGTGGTGATGATTCTATTTTTTATTTATTTTATTTTTTTGTTCATTTGTCTTAGTTTCGGTCATGGCTAGTTAAAAATGAGGACAAGAGCAACGACATATCCGGGTAATCTCGATTGAAATGAGATTATACCGCCAACATGTTTGTTCATGATTTTGATGTTGTCTTCGACTTAAGTAAGCAGCAGCTGATTTGTTTTAATTATATGCCACGCTAATTTCATCTGAGCATGCTCAGGGTTTGGAAGAAATGATGAATACTTGAGTTTGACTCCTCAAGCATGAATACATCACTTTTTTTCCGCGCTGGCTAAAACCGCTCAGTATAATGGTGGGAAAATAATTTGACGCACGGCGTTCCCATTTTATAGTGTTAGATATAGCATCGGACTAGATCCTGCCCCAGCTGAAGGAACCGTAAATTGACTGAAGCCGTACAATTACGTTTCAAATTGTTCAGCATACTATTAGGCGCATTATTTAGTAGTTGCTGTGGTATGTAGCAAGGCAAATAAACTCTGTCGTATATTTTTTTTTTTCATTTATCTAGCTCTGATTCCTCTGTATCCAGATTCAATTTCTGCAATCTGGACTGGCTGCGTCCATAAAAATTCTGGAGACAGGTGAGTGCCTTTGGCTAAACAAAAGCAGGCACGGTGCTCTTGAAGCAACTTTAAATGGAAGGTGCTTACACCTGGGAAGTTTTTGCGGATTCGGAAATTACGATGTTCATAGATGAGAAAAATCAAAAAACAAAAAATAGCCAGAGCTCTTTTTAAATAAATCGCGATTAAAGTTGACATTTTTAGGGGGTTTTAGATTTTCACGATTTTGCTTGGAAACCGCAAGTCCTATCGAAATGGGACTAAAAAAATCGTGCGGTCCCAATCCGCACGGAAGGTATGTGTTCGGTATCGTGCAATAAATTCGGGCCCAATATGAATTGAGTGGGCTACATCGTCCGAGTCTTAACTGGACTAAACCCACTATTGTTTGATGGTCTCCGAGTACGATATTCACACTTTTTACTGCCTGCGCAACTGCATCAGTACTCGTTTGAATGCTAGTCAAGCATGCGCGACAGCAATGAAAATTCAAATTGCCACAATTAAATTAGTATGAAGGTCGGGTTCAGACCAGAATAGACACCTATAGTTTTTGGCGATGATCGTGAAATTAGGGGGTGAAATGGACCAAAAACTAAAACTTTATCCAATTTTGTAGCTGCTACAGAGCCGCCATGGTAGTCTAATCGGCGTGAAATTTTATGTAAATTTTCGGTTTACGATAGAGAAGTAGCTTGCAGTTTTACGTGATGATCAGATAATATGGACCAGCACTTTTGTGTGAAAATTGGTAAAATTTTTAGTGAAATGACTCTATCTTTGTTCCTGGAAACTATGTTAAACCCATGTAAGTTATATTTAGAAGAGGAACGCTTGACCTTTCCATTGATGCTAATTATGTTGATGTGCGTGGTCAGATAACAGAGTTACAGCCTAGTATATACAGGGATCCCCCTGTTTTAATTGTGGGTAGTGTAACCTTAATCATGCTAAGGGTCGCAGTTATGGTTCACTACTAACAAATGTTAGCACGAGATACTAGTTTTGGTTACGTATAGTACCGATAATTGTTGATAATGATCGGATAGCGTGTAAAATTGACCATAACTTTTAAGGGAAAAATATCAAAATTTAATTTTTAATCAGTAATTTAAATTCATATTCGGACAACTTACGAAAACTAAACTTGCAAACCAACTCTTGACCTCTCACTTGATGCGAATTATATCAATTTAGTTGTTAGATAGAGGAACTACTGTCTAACATCACGATGCACCTGAACAGGTTTAAATATTCTATAAAGAGGTCAAGAAGATTTCTTTGTCAACGCCACAAGCGCAGTCGGCCAGCGACTTGAGGACCTTGTTCCTACTTCTGATCTTGTCGCAAATAGTTGCGACTTGCGCGGACGACATAACCATGCTGAAGAATGTCACAGCCAACATCTGGGGGTAGTTAGTGGTCGGAATCTGGGCATCATCGACCAATATGTTCAGGGCGAGCCGCTTTCAGCCGTCCAGGTGGTGAAGGGTATGGCATTGGCTTTAGCGGCAGATATTTTCCTGTTCCTCCTGGCGTCCACACATAAAGTTGATAACCAAACGTTTCAAACACGGCTAAAGGAAGTATATCCTCGAATAGCTTGGCATGGGTGATGCTATCGAAAGCCTTCGACAGGTCAAGGGCCACCATAACTGTTCGGTCGCACGGTCTAATCTGGTTCAGTGCTATAGCGATATATGTGAATATAGCGTGTAATGCTGCTGTGGTGCTGTGAATTTTCCGGAATTCATGCTGATGTTGGGCAACTGGGAAACTGCTTTCTCATCACGGGGAGAAGTAGTATCTCTAGAATCTTTGCTACTGGCGGCAAAAAGGAGATCGGACTGTACGATTCACCTCTGCTGGCATCCTTGCCTGTCTTTAGTAGCGTTGCCTACATTTGTTAACTACTCAACCACGGTTTTATTCAGTTTCTTAAGCATTACCATTGAGATTCCGTTTGGGCTCAACATTTTGGATGATTTCTCGTTCCCGATGACGTCTGCAACAGCGCTCATTGTTAATTGTGGTGGTACCTCCTCGGCTGGGGGGCTCTCATACGGCGTAGCACACTCCTCTTCGCCCTATCACTCTGGGGGTGCTCAATAAACTGCAGATTAAATTAACACTCGCACCTCTACATATCTGTCACTGTTACGCCGTTGAAAGTAAGAGCCTTTCTATCATCCTTCTTTCCCGGACTTGAGAGTGATTTAACGTTTGCCCACAAGTTATTTTATCCTGTATTAAAATTTCATAACTTTGGTGATTTAACCACTTTTTCCACTTATGTTACGCTACTAGACTGTTGGCTTCAAGAGTAGCTTCTTCAACTCTTGGGTTTTCAGGGTTCGTATGACGAAGTTCATAATTTAGTTGTAATGCTGCAAAATGTCCTTCGAGCTGTGTGTCTAGCAATTTTATGTTAATCGATTTCATATGAAAGAGGATCGCCGGTTGCTGCTGTTCTACCTTGTCCAGTAAAACTCTCTCGCGAGGTCTCATCAGAATTTCTGGGAGAAAATTAGTTTCCTACAGCATCAAACTGGGACTTAAGGAGACTTTTAAGATCTCAGCTCAATGTTAGCCTCTCCAGTGCGTGTACAAGACATTGTTTTTTTAAATCCCTTACTTCAATCCCTTGAACTTGGTTTTCATTAAGTACCCCACGAGTACCCTCTTTAAACCGCTACTACTTATTAGGAGCCTACTAGTAATACAGATGGTAGCTTTTTACATTATTAAATTTTTTTCCATTATTCCTATACCGATTCCATTCCATTTAATCTATACCGATTAAATTCGATCTACCTTCTATCGGACGAAGATCTAACTATCTTTGCTATAGTTGCATTTCTTTAAAAAAAATTATCCCTAACTCAAAATGTTTCTCAACACTAACGCCTGCGAAACACTGTGCCTCCCATTAAGATAGTAAAGTAGCTGCTACTTTGACTGTGCCGGAACGCCACACAACACAGCGCAGCAAGCAAAGACGACCACAAACGAATACAACCGACAACAGCGTCGTAGCATTAAGAAGATAACAACGAACTGAACTCTATCAGCAGACAACAAACATGCAACGGTAAAGCAAAAATCTTCGTGCCACAACCAGCCGCAAAAGAGCACACAATCGCATGAACAACAAAGCAGAAGAAAAACAGCAAAAAAAAAACAGAAAACTTGAACATCATCAGCACCATTCCAACATTCTTTCGGTCGTACAACGACCTCGACTTTGATTTGCAGTTAAACGACGAACGATTACAAACTAAGCTAAACATCATCATACAGACACTCGTTCATAGCAATAAAACATATGATTCGGTGGCGTCGTCAGTGTCGGCTTATTTATTTTGTTTGACATTTTTGTTATTTAAGAGAATTGAAAGAGAATTAGAAGGTACATTTAAGAGAGTTAAAGAGCACAGCTGAGCTTGGGTGATTGGCAATTCGCTTGAATTTCTTTGTTTTGTTTTGCAATTTACGTTATTGTTCTTGGTAGACGGAGGAAGTATGGAGTGTGTGTGTGAAAAACCAGGGTTGGAAATGTAAACTTTCAAAAGTATTTAAATTTGTTCTTCAATTTTTTGATTTAGAGTCAAGGTTCTATAATGTTACGAAAGTAACTGATGGAATTAAGTTAATTTAGATGATTTTTTTGTTAATGTTGGATTTTTGATTTTTAGAGTAAATTTTTTTAAGCATTTCCTTTACTACTGCTACTGCAAAGAATTGCGCTAATTATTTTATTTTGTTTGTCTCTCTCATATTTGTTTTCATCGTTCTTTGATCTCATTCATTGTTTTTACCCTCCCTTATTTTTTACCTCAGCCCCATTTTTTGTTTACAGCAGCGAGAAAATGGCATGTGCCCCGGCGTTTTTGCACATATATTCCACTTTCGCGTTTATGGGCCCCCAAAGATTTGAGATTTGAAATTGATGTCAAAAGGTACCATTTTGCCATATCTTCCAAACTTTTATGAATTTTGATTTACTCTTGAAGGGAAAACCTTCATTTTCAAGTCAAATTTCTTTTACAATTTTTTTTATCGGGAATCAAACCGTAAAAGATTGAGAAAATAACTAACTACAAAAATATATAAATTTACCTATGATCTTAATAAACCTAAGCTCGCTATAATATACGAACATCCTAAAAAACGATTCTAAAAGTTAAACAAAGACGATTTTGAATCCTTTTTTCTGGTTTTAGTCCATATACAACGAACTGGATTAACGTTGTGCCACACCAAAATGGTTCTAATAAACCAATTCAGTTTTTTGATGTCCATGGAACCGTAAATATAGAGAAAAATAAACCCTGTTATTAGATTTACAATTTTAAATGGGCATAATGTTTTTTTTATTACACTGTGAACCGAAATTTTGGGGGGTGGAAAATTCCTATTGGATATGAAAGGCCTTGGTGAGTATATACAGAACCCCGAAGGACAGATTCGCCGTGAGTCGAACTTTCGCGATATGGCGTGATGAAGTTTTTGCTAGAGACCCTGTAAGCCATCAGGAATTAGCGTTATATCTTTGTTCACTGTTGCTTTAGCTTATATTTAAGATAACATGTCTTCAGTCAAATCGAATGGGGATTATTTTCGTAGAGCACTTCGACCTTCTAACTCGCTTCCTTCAATGTCCTTTTCGTCCTTTATTTAAGAGCCGCTATAAAAGTACCACAAGATGACGTTTTTCAGCTTCGCTATAAAAGTACCACAAGATGACGTTTTTCGAAATGTTCTGCACAAATGTCGGCCAGAAAATTTTAGGTACGGCTCTCATTGACAACAAATCGATTTTGTAGCGTTTCGTGGCCGTTTTGCGCATTTACCCTGTTTTTGTTCAGAAAAAGACTATGTTTTGTGTTTTTGTATATTCGTTACAGAACATACAAAAACACAAAACACAGTTTTTTTCTGAGCAAACAGGGGTAAATGCACAAAACGACCACGAAAACGCGACAAAATCGATTTGTTGTCAATGAGGGCCGTACCTAAAATTTTCTGGCCGACATTTTTGCAGAACATTTCGAAAAACGTCATCTTGTGGTACTTTTATAGCGACACTTAAAATAAAGGACGAAAAGGACATTGAAGGAAGCGAGTTAGAAGGTCGAAGTGCTCTACGAAAATAATCCTCATTCGATTTGACTGAAGACATGTCATCTTAAATATAAGCTTAAAGAACAGCGAACAATGATATAACGCTGATTCCAGATGGTTTTTAGTGTCTCCAGCAAAATATTCATCACGCCATATCGCGAAAGTTCGACTCACGGCGAATCTGTCCTTCGGGGTTCTGTATGTACTCACCAAGGGCTTTCATCTCCAATAGGAATTTTCCACCCCCAGACTTTGAGCTCCATTTTGTTGCACAGTGTTATATTTCAAACAAGCCGTATATTTTAAAAATCGACTAAAACATGGACAAGTTATAATGGTTGAAGTTCGAAATAAGCACAAAAAACTGAAAACTGTGTTTCCTGGGGCTGCTTACAAGATACCTAGCAATATAAGTATTTATTAATAGGAAAAAAGAAATTAAGGTTTTTGATTTTTTATTACAATTTTGCATTTGTTAACTTTAGACCCGAGTGGGTATGATTGTTATTATGTTTCTAAATTATAACAATCATACGCACTGGGGTTCCAATGTTTAAATATACAACATATTAACATAAAACCAAAAACAATAACCACAAAAAATTGCATAGCTCATATATTTTACTGTTTTCTGCATTTTCAAAAACTTTATTTCAGAAACCCTGCATATATATATTTTTTTAAATTTTGTAATGTTCGAAATATTTCCGTAAACAACTTTTTGGATCACACGAACCTTCTAAGAGTGCTTCCTAAGGGTCGAGAAAAGCAAAAAAAAAAATAAAAAGAAATCAATTTTTATTTCTTTTCTCCGATTCTGATCCATAGATGCCAAACCGTTCTAAATTCAAGAAAATTGTAACTAAGATATCTAGAACATACGAACTTTTTAGGAATGATAAACGGTGTGCCTGAACTAACTTTAAAAGGTGCTTACACCTGGGAAATTTTTGCTGATTCTATATCTATATAACGGTAAAGCCTACTAAAATATCATTAAGGTCAATCTTGTAGAGAGTTTTCACTACTACATTTTCGATAGGAGTTGCGGTTTCCAAGAGGAATCGCTAAAGCCTAAAAAACCGTAAAAATGTGAACATTGACAGCGATTTATTTAAAAAGCGTTCCGCTGATTATTTTTGTTTTTTTTTTTTTCTTTTTTGATTTTTTCAGAATCTGTAAAAACTTCCCACGTGTAAGCACCTTCCATTTAAAGTTGGTTCAGGCGTACCGTGGATACTTTAGGGTACATATGTCCGCTTTTTTTTTGTTCTTTTATCAAGTTGCGATGTCAAATATGGTAAACTTTTTTTCGTGTTGCATAGTGAAATTCGAATAAATACTGATAGGGTAGAGAATAATTTTGGCACGGGTCAGAAAGTAGGGATTGGTAGTTGTCAGGTAGCAATCTCAAACAAATATGACAACATTAGAGCTTGTTGCCGGGTTAACCTCCACATATCCGCTCAATGACGCCCCTGCTACGATTTGCAGGAATTAAACGTTGTCAGTTAGCAAACCTTTACATACATTCGAGTTTTGATAATTTCGATAAATTGTTCGACTCGGCACACATGGTCGTGTTGTTGACATTTGTACAATTATATGGCTTCATTTAATTCGGAACACTCCAAATAGGACACTTCGGATAGAATTTTGTCGATATATGGAGCTACTTTTCTACTTAAACCAAATTTTGGAAAAACTGTATTCGACAAAATCCGATTCAGTAAAATTTATACGAATTTTCATAATTATTCCTTGTAAATAGAAATTATTTTATGAACTATTTGTTCAAATAAAAAATTGCCAACGAATATACCCTTAACCATTAAACTAACGAGGATTTGAATATACACATTTTAACGATACCAAAATGTGCATCTTCACAATAAAGGGTTTGGACCAAGTATCCGTTTGACAATTTTTTTCGAGTTAGCCCGTCCGTCTGTCTGATGTGCACGATATCTTGAACGGATAAACTGTTTTGGACCAAACTCTGTGCCTCGTAATATTTTGTCCAAACTTTATGTTTGAAGGCTGGCTACATCGGTTCACTTATTCGGGTACCTCCCCCACAAAACTTCAATATTTCTCAATTAATGGAGCACACGAAAACTCTTTAAGGGCGTAACCGATTTTGTCAAAAAAATGCAAATCGTAATATTTCTTCGAGGCATAGATCAGGTTCGAATGTGGACTATATCGGTTCACTCATTTGCGTACATACCACAAAAAATTTATAAATTTTTTGCAAAAGTTCAGTTTAAGTCTCGGATTGTTCTGAAAATTTTCGAATTATTTTGTCATCGCAGTTATTGGCGCACTATAACTATCAAAAGGAATGACTGATATTTCAAAACGTAACGTTTATCTCAAACTTAAATGAAGTTTGAAGATGGACTATTGTCGGCAACTCCTTCCGGCAACATGATTTAACAAGTATTTCGGATTCTTAGGGCCATTATTACATGTGTTCTTTTACTATCTGATGGATTTGAAAATGCAAAATAAACTAATTTGGAGGTATTAAAAATATAATTTTCACATTGAAAGTTAATGACAAGAAGCTCCTCCTTGAAACTCAATCATCACTTTTAACTTTAAGTTAACCGGAACGCTATAAATCTGTTCGGTAAATCGGAACTATAACAAAAGAAGACTTATAATAATGGGGGTTAGTGTGTAGAAAAGCTACACGAGGAAAATTGTCATATTTTGGTATATTCCCAATGTGACGATACCTTCCTACAAAAATTGTGAAAATTGGATCGGATTGTGGTATAGGAGCTACTTATCGGAACGGTAGGCCGATTTTAGGCATTTTGGGCCTATAAAGCTATACCGAAATCTGATCCGATTTTCACAAAAACGAACTTAACGACGCACAGTGGTTCAGAATCGTTTTTTCCTGGTCACAACTCTGTAACTTTTGAACGGATAAAGGTACTTTCTTTTTTTTTTTTTTTTTTTTGTTCGACAGATAACGTAATCTACATTCCGATGCATTGCAAACATTTGAATTCGGTCTAGTAGTTACAGAAGAATTTAGGGACAAAATTAAAAATTTGATTTTTTTCATACTTTGCATTAAAATATGAGTGTTTTTGAGTTTTTCATATGTTCTAACTAATTAAAAAGGTCAAACAAACCATACAAATATTCATAAAATTTAATTTTTTTTCTAAAATTAGAAAAAATATCCCTTAAGTTTTCATAAAACTAATGTAACTCTAATAAAAACTCATATATTAAAAAATGTCGATTTTTGTAAAAAAAATCTATAATTTATATGGGAAACGGTATGGAAAAAACTACAGATTTTTACGCATGTTATGTTCATATGTTCTAACTATAAAAAGGTCAAACATCAATAAAAAAACCATAAAATTACAAAAAAACTTCAAAATTTTTTTTCAAAAAATTTAAATTTTTTTCAAAAATTAGAAAAAATACTCCATGAGTTTTCATAAAACTAATATAACTCTAATAAAAAAATCATATGTCAAAAAAAATAGATTTTTGTAAAAAATCTATGCTTTTATGGGAAACGGTATGGAAAAAAAACAGATTTTACCCATGTAATTTCAAAAAATTTATATAGGTGTTAAACGGACAGAACGGACTGGTACAAAAGTAGTATATGGGCTGAAAGAGGACACTCTCGGGCATCATTCTGTAAAAATGGAACATTGTTAGAAGGTGTTCCCTAAAAGTTCTAGTCCACTAAAGTTGGAATTTCACTAAAATTTAGTAACTGAGGAAAAATTGCTCATTTCGTGTAAACGGTAGTTTATTGAATTTTTTTGTGCGGCCCATGATTTTGTCTTATTTTTTAAACGAAATTGCCTTAATTTCTTATTGCAGGTCTCAGTGGATCATTGACCAACTTCAGAAATTTTTGGTAATTGGACTTCTGGTTTATGAGAACATTTGAGATCAAATTATGGTTAATTCGGATAAAAAATGTTGTTAAAATCTGTAAAATAAGTACATGAAATTCTATATTATTAATTGTTGTTTTATTAGGACGAAGGTCATTTAATTATGAGAGTTTTATTTAATTGAATGAATTGAGCTTTCATGACCTAAGGAGTTTTGTATTGAAAAAGTGATATCTAGCGAAGTCCACATCCAACCAATATGCTACGATCGTTTCGCTGGTGATTAGTTCAGCGCATTAGGCATATTTAGATATGGTGCTAGACAAAGGCTGAGTTTGAAAACATGTATATATACTAAACTTATTGCAAATTTGCAGTTGTGGAGTATTTTTGAAGCTTTTTTACTATCGAGTCAGCCTAACCTTCATGGATATTATTAATGTGTATTAGACTGCACGAAATTTGGTGCGAATTGGTGGAAAGTTATAGTAGCCAAATAATTCGACTCCAATTTATCTGAAACGTATTTCATCCAAACAATAAAAAAATCATTAGCTGTGTTCCAGAACTAAAAAGTTTGTACAATTTTTACGACTTTTACATATTTTACTCGAAAAAGCGTTCCCATACACAAAAACGTTGTAAAATGTTCACTTCTCTTTAAACAAAAGTGTCGCTGAATGACGCTCTCTTTAGAAACTTTTTACTTGACAAAATTGGGCGAGTAAAAAAATAGTAACATGGTTGCCGGCGTCTGATTGGCTGATACGCCGACTTTGACATTTGTTCCAGTTTTTTTTTTTGACGTATTTTCCATTTTCCGTTCCCGAACTATTTCAAAAAAACTTTTTTGCAGTTCTCTCTTTTACGAGTTTTACTGAGTTTTTACGGGAACGAATCTATTATTTCGAATAAGGTACACTTTTCTTCAGTATAAAAAATGTTCAACATTATTGCACACACATTTCCAACCCTGGTGAGGCAGCAAAGAACATAGCCTACCCCACATTCCTACACACATAGGCATAAACATAATAAAAAGGTAATCAAACGGCCTCTAGACGACCTACACTCTCATTTTACCGTTTGCTTGAGACTCTCATCTGATTGTTTGTGTATTTTTGCTTTGCATTGAAAATTTAATGAAGCTTTGTTTACGGCGAGTAAAAAAGGCAATTTCGCCTGGTAAGAGTAAAACGAAAAATTTCAATAAAATGGAGCATGGCTTTTAAGCCGGTTTATTTTTTGCAAATTCTCTTTTGTAAAAGAAAAACACAATAAAATAATATTTAAACTATTTATGAGAAGAAAGGCAGAAAAGAGAGGCCTATTGTCGCCCTGTATACAAAATTGAAATGTGTGCATTGCCAGTTTGTAGTTCGTCTATAAACTCATCCGTACTTTTCATTCATTCGTTTGTTGGTTGTTCGAGATAACAGACTATGAGAGACAAGAAGAGGAAAGAAAGTTATAAAAAGCCAAAAGAAAAGTGTACAAATTCTTTAGTGAAAGAAATGAAAGAATTAAATAAACAATTTTTCTTTTAGAATTTGTTTAAAGACAATTTTGTGAATTTACCGTTAGGGTACCGCAGTACGTATGGGCAATATGATTGCTTGGACATAAATCGTGTATTCCTCGTGTATGCCTACGGCACACGTTCGCAAAGTGTGAGTGCAATTTTTAGTTTGCAGCCGATTATAACTAATGGTGGCATTCGCATTCCGTTGCTTCAATGGCGCAGTACAAAATAACGGTAACTTTGTGGCATTCCAAAAAGGAAAAAAAGAACAACAACAAATGAGAGAAAAACTATTGAGAATAATAATAACAATGCAAATAGTAATAATAACAACAAAATTATACAACAATGTACAACAATAAAACGACGCACATACTACAATGCGAGCACAAACAAAACAAAGAAACAATAATAAAGATAAATAAAAACAAATAATTGAAAATATAAATAAACTATAAATCCCCCCTCAAATGTATTCAACTGCAAAACAAACAAAAATTATGAAATTACGTTACGAGGTGCACATAAAAATCTTTTTTTGAAATGAAAAAAAAAACTTCTAGAAATTTTGTTTGTTCAAACATTTTAATGTTTGCTGAACCCCAATAACCTTGTTATCAAGAACCACAACAAAAGAAAACAATCGAGTATATTTTCAATTGCTTTGCATTTCCAAGCAGCTACAGCATCTTATCAGCAGCCTGAACGCTGCTGCATCATTGCACCCTGACCTCTTTCGAGAGAATTAAGGCGACCTTGTATGGTATGTGCACGCGACAAAATGCCTACAAAGTTTTTCCAGCTCACAGCAAACATAACCTACCGCCTCCTTTTCCACAAACCATAACAGCAGGCATTGGGGCAACTACATGCATATTTTCAAATGTCAGACAAACGATTTTAAGTGGCTGTATACTTTTTTCGACACAAAAGAAAATTCATACACGTCGTGAACAAGTGATAATTGTCTGACATGCAAATGCAAAAATGAACCACCAGCAGCAGCAGAAGTAGTAGTGGCATCAACCGAAACCGGCAGTCGCCGCATTATTTGCAACCGGATGTCTAGTCTGGCTTGGTTTGGTCCAGTATCCGAAAAAGCAAACAACTTTGCAAACAACAACAAAGAAAACGTAAAGGTCTATATGAATACACAAAATGTATTGCATAAATGAATACTATGAATGAATTTTGTTAAGTCAAAATAAGTGAATGAATGCATAAACTAAACAAAAAATCAACAACATTCAGAATGTCAGGCAGTCGTCCAGCCAGTCAGCCAGCTAGACAGCCATATCTACGCATATACTTAGTGCCATTCTCAAATTTTCCACCTACCCATGCTTTAATTTGGGTCTCACAAGTATTACAAAGAAAACCACATACCCAGCCAAGCAGCCAGTCAGGCAACCTGCAAGCTTGTCATAATACATAGGCTGGCTGCACTTGTTCGTTTAAACTAAGAACTACTTGAAAAAAGACGAATAATTTGTTGCCCATTCATTCATAAAAATCCAAAATCAAGGCGCCCACATACAAATTATCATATGGACTGCTGATATCACATCATATGTTTTGTTCCATTTATCCATCCAATACAATCCATCTAGTCTAGTTTAATAGCTAGCTGGCTACACAACAACAAATGTGATTTGATGGTCTGCAACCATCAATTTAACAGATATGCAGAGACACAGTGACATACAAAATGGTGTTCTACACACATGCTGTATACATTATTATGAGATAAATATCGAGCACATACAAATTTGGAATTCATATGGAGTACTTCTCCTCTATGCTAATAGCAAGCAAGAAGCCTGGTATGCCGATTAAAAACTGACCTACAAAATTTCGTTTGGAAAGTTGCTGTGCCGCTTTAAATGTTACAACAGATGTAGAGCAGAAGAATTTTAAAAAATGTAAGTTAAAAATAGTCATCAAAGAGGAACCTACAGTAAATAAGAAAAAAAAAATTAAATTCTTGTTATACCTTCCATCTCCACGAGCTTTATTGAAGTAAAATGGAAGACTTAGTTTCCTTCCGTTTATGACAGTTCTAAGTTCTTCCGCCACGTCAAGGCTTATTCCTATGAGAAATGTAGTATGCTAACTGAAGAATATCAATTTCATTTAAACAAGGTTTAACACCAATGACACATCGATGTTTTCCACCCATTGAGAATCCGAAATACTAAGTTATAGCCACTTCAGTAGATATATTCTTAACAGACTTCACATCGGGTTTACCTTCCAACCTGAGAACCAGCTATCAAAAAGATGTTTAATGCGGTGCGTCTGACGATTCCTTACCTGAGAGCCTTTCCCCACTTCTGGTCCCAATATTCTGTTACAGACATAGCAATAAATTGAAATAATTTATTAATTGATTCACAGCGATTTCAGCGTGCACCGCCATGCGGCCCGAATTTATACGCCTTTTTATTCTTATGATATGGCCTAGCCAACGCAATCGTTGCATCTCGATACGTTTATCTATACTGATGTCGTTGTATAGCAGATACAGCTCGTGGTTCATACGATGTCGATATTCACCGTCAACGTAGATTGGTCCATAGATCTTTCGAAGGATTTTTCTCTCAAACACGCCAAGCACTGCCTTGTCTGCTTGCGCAAGTACCCAGGCTTCTGAACCATACATCAGCACGGGAAGTATCAGTGTTTTTTAAAGCGTTGCTTTTGTTTGACGAGATGTGGCTTTATTCCTAAACTGCTTACTCAGCCCGAAGTAGTATCTGTTGGCCAACACCATTCTTCTTCGTATTTCACAACTGATGTTGTTGGTTGCGTTTACGTCGGTGCCGAGGTAGACGAAGTCCCTTACTACCTCAAAATTATAGAAACCAACGTCAACAGTTGGCCCGATCTCTATGGACGCATTGTGCGACGACACCATTAACTTTGTCTTTTCGCAGTTCGACTGTTTTCAAAGGTATCAGTTACTTCCTTTACTGATCGACCTATGATGTCAATGCCATCGGCAGAAGCAAGTAACATATGGCTGTTTGTATATATTGTGCCACTTCTTTTTGCCTTCGCATCCCGTATAACCTTTTCCAGCAGAATGTTGAAAAGATCACACGAGAGGCCATCACCATGTCTGAAACCTCTTTTTGTACCAAACTCTTCGGAAAGGTTCTTTCCTATTTTAACTGACGATCGAGTATCAATTAATGTCATTCTACAAAGCCGGATGAGCTTTGCAGGGATACCAAATTCAGACATGGCTTGGAATGTAAGGCTACTTTGTAATCAACAAAAAAGTGGTAAGTGTCGATCTGCATCTATTGGGCCTTCTCCAGAATTTGCCGCAGGGTAAATATCTGGTCAATGGTGTATTTGCCAGGTCTAAAGTCGCATTGGTATGGCCCAATTTTTTCATTGACTACAGGCTATAGTCGTTCGCACATTATCCCTGACACTATCTTGTAGGCAATAGGAGAAGACTTATATAGTTAGAGCATACAGTCTTATCTCCTTTCTTGTGTCTTATCTCCTTTCGTTCTTCCTGCCAGATGGTGCTAACTAGCTGATGAATACACCTTATCAGCGTGTCGGCTCCGGTTTTGAACAGCTCGGCTGGTAAGCCATCGGATCCTGCTGCTTTATTATTCTTCAGCCTGTTGATTGCTGCTCTTACCTCATCTTGGCTGGGCGGTATACATTCTATACGATCTTCTGGGATTGGATCTGTGGTATCATCGTCTTTGCTACTATTGGATACCAGCAGATTGGAGAAAAGTTCCTTCCATATCCTGAGCACGGTATCTGTATTTGTTACCAGATTACCTTGCTGGTCCCTACAGGAGGATGTGCCTGTACCAAAGCCATCTGTTGATGTCTCACTCTTTGGTAGAATTTTCGGACTTCATTCTGGCTCCTGTACATCTCGATTTTTTTACACTCCCGCTTTTCCATTTCTCTCTTTTTCTTGCGGAAAAGACGTTTCTCTTCTCTTCTTTTCTCCCGATATCTCTCTCGTGCGCTACGCGTAAAGTACCTCTATATGCCGCACTTTTTATATTCGGTAGTAGCACGACACTCCTGGTCATACCATGAATTCCTTTGTGGAGGTCTCTGGTATCCAAGTATTGATTTTGCGGCTCTTTGCATGGATTGGGGAATATTTTGCCATTGTGCTGATATGTTATCGGGACGAGCAGTGCTTTCATTAAGCAATTGGGCTAATTGAGTGGAATTTGCTGTAGCTATCTGTTCTGCTTGCAGCTTACCGATGTCCAACTTCCGCGTTGTATCTGTTCGTGCTTTATTTGCAACGTACGTACTTTTGCTGCAACAAGGTAGTGGTCCGAGTCTATGTTTGCTCCTCGGAACGATCGTACATCCAATACGCTCGATTAATGTCTTCCATCTATCACAACGTGATCAATTTGATAACTTGTTCTTTGATCTGGAGACAGCCAGGTGCACTTATGAATATCGAGATTCTTAAATCTGGTACTGCTAACTACCATGTTTTTTGCAGCTGCAAAGTCTATCAGCCTCATACCATTGTCAGATGTTTCACTGTGGAGACTGAATTTCCCGACTGTTGGGCCATAGATATTCTCCTTTCCAATTTTGGCATTAAAATCGCTTAGAATATTTTTAATGTCATGGGCAGGTTAATGGTCATAAGTTTCTTCTAAGCGCTCGTAAAATATATCTGTTCGTCCTTGTCTTCAGTGGGAGCATGAGCGCAAATAAAGCTGATGTTGAAGAATTTTGCTTTTAAACGAATTGCAGCGAGTCTTTCACTCACAGGGGTGAAGCTGGAGACCAGATGTTTTAACCTCCGACCAACAACTCAACAACAAATCCGCAACCAAACTCATGCTTTATGTTATGGCAGCTATAATACAGTGCGTCACCTTTAGGTGTTGTTGTGACGCCTTTCCCAATCCATCGTATTTCTTGTATGGCAGTAATGTCGGCCTTCTACTTTTCAAGTACATCTGCCTTCTCTATAAAGAGTTCGAACATTCAACTTTAGAGTGGTTTGTTTTTCTTTTCTTTCGTTTTTTCATAGTAGGCTGCTTTTTCTAGGGGGTGTTATAGGCAGCTTTCCAGGTGACACCACGGGGAGGTCAGTGTACACTTGAGATGAAAGAGGGACCAAGATAAATCCTGGTATTTGCCATGTTAAAGTCGGTCAGGACCGTTCCTTGGTAACTTTCATCCCCTACGTCAAGGATAGAAATACCAAATTACAGATAATTTGGAATAAAAATATGGTTAAACCTTTTAAAATGCCTTAAATAGGATGAGCGTTATTATACTTTATTAACTTAGAGTGCCGAATTTGTTCAACATATTGTGTACCCAAAGAGTAGAAATTCAACTAAAAACCTTTTAGGACCCGGATTTGTTTTACTTTTAAATATTTTCAATTGTTAGATTTTTTGTTTTATTCGACCTTTTCCGTTCAATTTTGAAATAATAAGAAGTTTGTCGAAGTTTCTTTAATCTGGTGGTACTTTCATATGGGGACTATACCAAACTCACATTTACAAGACATAATGAAATACTAAAATATTGAACAAATTAAAAAACTTGAACATATAAATTTGATTGAAAAATTGTCTTAGTTATCATAAGATTGATTTATCTACAAATCCTGTCCTTGCTGACCTATAAGTAGGCAAATCTTCAACCGCATTCATTTTCGTAGAGGAAAACATCTCCCATAGTCAATTTGTTTTTCCGCGGGTAATGCAATATTTCTCTTGTTAGACATGTAATTCTGTTCTAATTATCTAATCAAAAACAATACATCATTCAATTATCCTCCTGGGTATGTACCCAGTAGGATTCTTATGGGTTAAAACCAAATCTAAAGTCGTAATTTTGACCATTTAGACCATATATCAGCATTTTTCCCGTAGTAGCGTTCCATAGATTCAACTATTTTTCTAGGTTTTGTGACTCCTTTTTTTGGTGGAGACAAGAATTTTTGTTTTCATTTCATTCACTGCATAACAAATACTGTTCATTTTTAGCTTTTAAGCTAACCATTTTTCGCCAGAATATAACCGAAAAAAACGACAAACAAATTCCCTACTGATTTTAATTAACTCCCATGACCAAATGAAATCGTACATAATTAATGTGTGTTTCAAGTAACAGACGAGCTGGAAAAAAAAACGAAAAAAAAAACAAACTAGAACTGAAAATATTCAGATCATTGAGCGCAGGCCATATACACGCCAAGAGCAAAGTTAATAAATTTTCCAGTATTCTGGAACATTTAAAATTCCCATTGCCACAGGAGTCATGCCATGCCATCCATGATGATGCTGATGATAAAATGACAAACAAACAAAGCACCACCACGACCACCACTAAAAAATAACACAGAAAATAGAAAACACAAGTTTAATCATCTCTGACGCTGAATGTAGAACAGACAGTAATGAGATTTTCACGCTCGCTAAGCACAAAGTAAAGTAAAATACTTGGGGAAATGCACAAAAAAAAAACAAACAACCTGTGCATCAGTATTACAGTAACAGAGGGTGTAAAAGGTCTTAAACCATGTTGTGTGAAACATAGGTGACTAAAGAAGGATCCACTAATATTTCGAAAGGATAAGGCAGGCAAGCCAAATCCCCCACAAAAAAAAAAAAAAATCAAAAAGTGGACAAAAAATAAAAAGAGTTGCCTTAAATAAACTTGGTGTTCCTTAATTAAAACTGATGTGATCAAGAGACACAGAGTAAGAGAGAGAGAAAAGAAAGCTAAAGTATATAACATTTTCGTAAAATTGTAAAAACAACAACACCCAAAAATAATTAAAGAAAAATATTTAAAGGAGATTGAAGTAAAAGAAATTTACCTTTAACACCCATCAACATACACACAAATGCCTTGACAAACACTACTAGAATGTCAGGTGTTATGGTTTCCCGGGTTGGTTGGTTGGCTGTCTGACTTGACTGACTGTCAGAGTGCTATGCTATGCTAGGCATCCATTAACATGTGTCTTTAATTTCCAACATAATTAAGAGAAAAAAGGAAGGAAAACACTGAAGTGAAATAATGAATATTTGTTATGTTCTGTATGGACGAGTGTGCGTGTGTGCGGATAGAGTGCTTCTTAATATAACTGCTCTTGGTCGGGAAATGTTTGTGTATGAATTCCAGCAGCATGTATGCTGAGAAGAAAAAATCCGCATTGGCATGCAATGCATTAAAAAATTATGACAATTCAATTAGCAAAAAGCAAATATCTTTAGGTATGTTAATGTAAAGTCACATGGAAATCTACATAAGGAGCGGTGGAGGTCTTTATTTCTGAAAGTTGAATATCAGCAGACAAGTGGGTAGAGAAAAGCTTTAATCTACAATAAAAATTACACGATTATTGACCATAAATGGATGACATATACATAGACATATGTATGTGCGATCCTAATGTGTTGTATATCGTCTCCTGAATTGCTCACACACTTAACCCTCAAAGGGTTACGTTGAGGGTTACGTCTTTGGGCATTTCAGGTGACGATATGCACTCTGGACATTATTTGCAGCTTGGTTTAAGAAGATTAACCAGTAATTTGGTTTGTACACCCCAGCTTAAGTCCAGCTTAGTCCCCGGACAGGTATAATGTCGACATTTTTACAATAGATAGTCCATGGGGTCCTTAGTACAATAGTATATCGTCACCAGAAATGCCCGAAGACGTAATCCACAACACCTAAGTTGACAGGTAAAGCAAAAAACGTTGGCATGATATCCTAAGACAGATAAGAAATGCATTTTTAAAAAAATATTTTTTCTGAATTTCAGAAGCTGGAGGGTATAATTAAATTTGTCATTCCGTTTGCAACACATCGTAATTTGGTACAGAAGTTTCGGTTACTCCTAGGATGTTTGGGTATTGCAAATGGCCCATATCGGTCCACGTTTTGATATAACCCCCATATAACGGTACCACCCGATTTTCGGTATTTGTAAATTTGAAATTTGATACTTAGTCTTCGTTGGGGGTGTAAAACTTTCCCCCAGAATTTTGTCTGTATAGGTCCACGCCTTCATATAGCCCTCATAGAATAGTACCTCCCGATGTTCGGTATATTTAAGGTTGTGGCCTGAATATTCCACCGAAATAGCTGAAATTAGGTCTTAGTCTTCGTTCGGAGTATTAAACTTTCCATATGGAATTTGTCGTTTTAGGTCCACGCCTTTATATAGCCCCCATAGAACGGTACCTCCCGATTTTCGGTATTTTGAAGGTTGTGGCCTCAATATTCCTCCAAAATGGCTGAAAGTTGGTATTTAGTCATCGTTATCAAACTTTCCCCTAGAATTTTTTCGGTACAGGTCCACGCCTTCATATAGACCCCATAGAACGGTACCTCCCGATTTCAGCTATTTTGAAGGTTGTGGGCTCAATATTCCACCGAAATGGCTGAAATTTGGTATTTAGCCTTGATTTGGGGTAGAAAATTTTCCATATTATATATGTTGGTATGGGTCCACGCCTTTATATAGCCCCCTAGAATGATTTTCGGTATTTTGAAGGTTGCGGCCTCAATATTCGTCCCAATTTTATATTTAGTCTTCGTTGGGGCTATACAACTTTCCCCCAGAAAATTTTCGGTACAGGTCCACGCCCTAGTATAGCCCTCATAGAACTGTACCTCCAGATTTTCGGGATTGTGATGGTTATGGTCACAATAATCCATCGAAATGGCTGAAATTTGTTATATAGTGTTCGGTGGGGGTATTTAACTTTCCCCTCTAATTTTGTCGCTATAGGTCCACGCTTTTATATGGCCCAACCTCTTGATATTTGGTATTTTTTGGTTTTTCCATTCCATTTAAAGCAAAATTTAGACTAGCAAAGTAAGGGGTGTTGGATTCAATTCCGAGTACCGGACACACTCTGTTTTTCATTGGACGATATTTAAAATATCTGATCTTGAATGTTATATTAATTGTCCCACGGTGGCGGGCTCCGGGGACAGCGGCTGCCACCTCAGTGTTCATATGTTTGTAGTTGTGTCGTTTTTCTGTGTTATTAGTAGATACATGTATAGATAACGGGAGTGGGTGCTCTGGTCCCGTCTGTGTAAGGAAATGTATGAACACAGCACCCAATGCGTCGTAGACGCAACAGCAACCACACACGCAGTACGCAATTTTATGACAATTGTCAGACACCGAGCTCAGATCAAGGAAATAGTCGCTTTATGAGTCGGCGGTACAGGGAAGCGTATCAACAATTACAGCCCACAGCGTTGTGATGGTTAAGGCCTGGGTACATAAGCTACCTCGCCTGCTTCCCTTGCTTTCCTGCTTCATTTCTGGCATAACAAAACTAAAAGAATAAAGAAGGCCGAGCAAATTTCGAACTGGGTTGTCCTTTTCTTTTTTATTCTTTTATCAGAAGCAAGCAGGCGAGACAGCTTATGTACCCAGGCTGTACACTGTGTTGAGGAAAAATCGCTCCAGGAGTGGAGGAGGTCAAAACGTAGTCTAGTCAAAATAGACACGCGTAAAAGGGGCAAATGTGGAAAACTAGGGTTTGTCATTAGAAGTAATGTACTAACCTGAAGGTCGTTACCGATTACACATGTGCAAAACCAATTTTCGTGGTCAAGGTAAATATTATATCTTCAGCAAAAACGAGCAAAATGTGCCCCATCGCAATAATGGCTTTAGACCCCAAGTATGTTTGGACCAAATCCGTTTCAGGCAATTTGGAGTCGATTAAGCCATGCCCGTCCGTCTGTATGGCTGGCTGGAGCGCACGATAACTCTCGAACGGATCAAACGATTGGGTTCAAAATTTGGCATTCGTAAAATTTCTATCAGACATACATGAGGTTTTAATATGGGCTCTATTGGTCCACTACTCCTGGTACCTCCCACACAAAATTTCGAAAAAGTGCAGAGTAAGACCTTCTATCCAAACCCTTTGATTTGTTGTTTAATAACTTGCATTCGCTGCCCCCATTGCGACGGTACAAGTTTTTTTTTCAGGGGCAAGACCAGACTTCCTGAGAATGAAACTAAAAGCTGTAAAAAGCCTTACGGCTGGAGCGCACGATAGTTCTCGAACCGATCAGCTGATTCGCTCGAAAAGTTGGTCCTCGTAATATTTGTCCAATATTTGTCGAAGATGAGCCATATCGGTCCACGCCTCCCACAAAAGTTCAAAATGTTCGCTAAAATAGTGCAAACAATAACCGAGTTGGTCCATAGTTTGCACATCGTAATAATTCTACCAAGCATAGATAAGGTTCTTATATGGCCACTCCTTCGGATAAATCCCACACAAAATTTCGGAAAATTCAGCTTAAGGCCTGCTCTTGAATCCCTTCTTATTGCAGTAGCTTGAATTCGCTGCATCCATTACGATGGTACAAGTTTTTTTCAGGGGCAAGTCCATATATTTCCTGAGCAAATGGCCTGAAAACTAGATACTGCTTTGCCGTACTTGGCATATATTAATATATGTGCAAATCTTAGATAAAGTTCGAAGATAGATGTTGGTCCATTCCTTCCGGTACTTCCACCTCAAAGACCTGACATAATAGCCTGTAAATGCTAATAATCCTACGCTGACCAATTAAAATGCCTGCTGGGCATGGCAAATGGACAGAACAAACAAGGAAAGATAGAAAAGAGATTAGTTTGAACTGAGCGGATGAGAAATTAACCGAATGTAAGTAGATCTAAGAAAACTCGCCCACAGCTATTACGTAGTGCAGTTAGATATTAAGGCGGGGATAAGCAATCTTTTGTTCACCAGGGTAGTACATCGGCAGAGAAGGTGCACAATCGTCTTCCTCTTCGCAAAGCCTGTAGTTCAGAATATTGAAAACGACGTTTGCAGTAATGTTTTTTTCAGTAATTCACCGCCTTTCTATAGATGTATTTATCCCTCCTTTCGCTGGCTCTACTACCTTTAATAAACCACCACAGCGACCTGCCTGGGAAGAATTGGCCTATCGACTACAACCGATATTTAATCCCCTAGGTTGCTGATTCTTAGCGTAGTTGAGGAAGTCGCCTCTCTGTTCGATTGAGTTGGGATAACCGTGGTCAAACAGGGGGATGTGCTCAGAGTTCCCCACAGGGAAACTTTTCCAACACGGACCGACAAATACACTCTCTTTCAAGAGGTCGTGCAATTCTCTTCAGGTGATTGCTTGCGTTCGTTTTTGCATCATGTTTCTATTGAGTCTGCTGTCAACTATGAGAATGTGATTTATGGCTCCCATGGCAGTCGGTACGTTATTGCAAATATAAAACACAGATAGGCACGTGGTGTTAGGGGATCTCATTTTATATCCTCTAGGCTGAAGAGTATCCTCTAAATACTCATATTGGAGCTAGATTAAAATCCCATCGGATTTTCACAAATTTTAGTAGGATTCGTTTTTTAACCACAACAATGAACTGGCACGATTTAACGTTAAAAATAAAATAAGTATATAATTAAAAAAATTAAGTAACAGTGTTTTATTTATAAATGCACTTAAAAGTAGAAAATAATTTTTCATGATGGAATCTCTCAAATAAAACGCTTGCATTTGAATTAAAAATTGGGACAATATTGAACGGCAAGCGTTTTATTTGAGAGATTCCATCATGAAAAATTATTTTCTACTTTTAAGTGCATTTATAAATAAAACACTGTTACTTAATTTTTTTTAATTATATACTTATTTTCTAGTTTTTAGTGCATTTACAAATAGAACACTGAAACTTATTAATTTTATAATTATTTTTAATTTTTTTTGTAAATACATTTTTAAGATTTTCAATTTTATTTGTATATACTTGAGATTATAAATGATATTTAATGATGGGCTTACATTTATTAATTAAATGTATAATGTTGGTAAAACTTTATTTAGGTTGGTAGTTTCTCATCCTATTGATTTCAGTTAACGCTTATTGCATGGCTTCTTTCCTGTTAGTTTCGAGCAATCCAGTTCTTCTATTCTTAATCCATCCAGCGATCTTACACGACTCAATGTCACATATGCTTGCCCTTTTTCGAAAAGCTTGGATCCTAGATACACCACTGCGTATTCCACAATTGACCCTTGTAATTTATAAACAGTTGAGGCCCATGATAGTATCATTGGAAGCATTCTTCTTTCAGCAGTTCCGTAACTGAACTTAGCAGAAAATTGTATTGTTTTTGGATGAATCACATGTGTACCAATTCTATCAAAGTCAACCCATACTGACGGTATATCTGTTTCGTACATTTGTTCTCTGCGGTATTGAGGCCAAATTATGTTCGTTATAAATCCTATTGCTCCATTAACTAATCCTTTTGTTTGATCAATGTTAGATCGTAACATCACTTTAGCTCCTCGGAACTTCCGAACAACATTCACTTTAACTCCGAACAACTTCCACCGAACCTCCGAAAACCCACCGCCAAACAACATCCTCCGAACTTTCCCCTCTCAACATGCTCTTTCCATTTTCAACGGAACCCCATAACCAATTTAGGCCGAAAAAGTAGATACAAACTTTGAAATGCCTGAAATTGGGTGGTACCATTTATAGGGGCTATGTCAAAACCTGGACCTATGTCCACAATTTTTGGTGGAGAAGTTGGGAACTCGAAATCAAAGTTACACCCATTTCGGCCCAAACATTAAGACAAAAAACACTTAAAATCGGGTGGAGCCGTAATATGGGGGCTATACCAACGCCTGGACCTATGGGATCTCCAAATGCCAAGTTACACGCAATTCGGTATAAAAATGAAGATAAAATCCTTAAAACACTTGAAATCGGGCGGTACCGCTATATGAGGGCTATACCAAAACCTGGACCTATGTCCATAATTTTTAATGGGTACGTTTCTGCACCATTGGAAACCCTAATTGTCAGTCAATACGGGCTTAAAATGACGATAAAATACCTTAAATCGAGTGGTACCGCTGGGTGGGAGCTACAGGAAAAAATGGACCCATATTGTTTTGGTTTTATATTCATGTATTGTCATCCAAATCTGAAAAGTGTACAAAGTTTAAGGTCGATTGGTCAACTACAACTGTGTGAAAAATAAATTACCAGATTTGAAAAGCAAATTAGATAAAAAACTGTAAAACAGTGTAAAAATGGACCAATATTGGTTTTGATTTCATATTCATGTATTGTCATTCATATCTGAAAAGTGTGCAAAGTTTTAGTTCGATTGGTCAACTGCAACTGTGTTAAAAATGAGTTACCAGATTTGAAAAGCATGTAAAATTGAACACTGTACAACACTGTAAAAATGGACCAATATTGTTTTTGATTTCATATTCATGTATTGTCATCCAAATCTGAAAAGTTTGTAAAGTTTTAGTTCGATTGGTCAACTGTAATTGTGTGAAAAATGAGTTACCAGATTTGAAAAGCAAAATACCGGAAATCGGGTGGTACCGTTATATGGGGGCTATAGGAAAAATGGACCCATATTGAATTTGGTTTCATATTCACGTATTGTCATCTAAATCTGAAAAGTGCAAAGTTTTACTTCGATTGGTCAACTGCAACCGTTTTAAAAATCAGTTACCAGATTTGAAAAAGGGGTTAAGTTAGAAACCTTAAAAACACTGTATGAATGAACCAATATTGGTTTTGATTTCATTTTCATGTATTGTCATCCAAATCTGAAATGTGTGAAAATTTTAATTTCGATTGGTCAACTGCAACCGTGTGAAAAATTAGTTACCAGATTTGAAAAGCAAATTAGATAAAACGCTGTAAAACAGTGTAAAAATGGACCAATATTGGTTTTGATTTCATATTCGTGTATTGTCATCCAAATCTGAAAAGTGTGCAAAGTTTTAGTTCGATTGGTCAACTGCAGCCGACTTAAAAATGAGTTACCAGATTTGAACTAAACACACACCAAAGCAAATTAAATAAAACACTGTAAAAATAAAATTTCATATACATATGAAATTTTGGATTAAATGGAAAAATAGGGGTTAGGAGTACCAACAATTTTTGTTGTTTTTGGCTGGTCTACACGTTTTTCAGATGTAATTCGAAACATTTTAGTTGTAATTCGTAATATTTCATTTGTAATTCGAGAATTTTATTTGTAATTCGTAACATTTCATTTGTATTCGATTTATTCCAATTGTAATTCGAAATATTCCATTTGTAATTCGAATTATTCCATTTGGAACTCGAATTATTCCATTTGTAATTCGAATTATTTTATTTGAAATTACACATGAAATCATTTGAATCACAAATGGAATAATACGAATTTCAAATGGAATAATTCGAATTTCAAATGGAATAATTCGAATTACAAATGGAATAATTTGAATAACAAATGGAATATTTCGACTTACAAACAGAATAATTCGAATTACAAATGGAATATTTTGAATTTGCAAATGAAATAATTCGAATTGAAAATAAAATGTTACGAATTACAAATAGAATTCTCGAATTACAAATATATAATAATTCGAATTACATCAGAAAAAAGGTGTAGTGATATACATACCACCAAAATGTAATGATTTAAGACCCCAAGTATGTTTGGACGAAATACGTTTCCGTCTGCCTGGCTAGTTGGAGAGGAATATAACTCTCGAACGGTTCAAGCGTTTTGCCGAAAGCTGTAAAAAACACCTACGCCACCAAGTGTAGTGGCTGGTGCGGACGACAACTTTCGGACCGGATACTGCTTTGGTTCAAACTTTGCATTTCGTAATATATCTGAAAATGATAGATAAAGTTTGAAGATGGTGTTTATAGGTCCAATCTCGGTACTATCCCTCAATATTTCAAAAGTATTATCTTAAATGGTAAGCGCTATGCTCTTAAACGGAGCAATCGAGTTGGCCCTAACCTTGGTTCTTGTAGTATTTGTCCAAAATTAGTTTAAGTTCGACAATGGGTCGTGTCGTTCCACTCCGTAAGATAACTTCGTCACAAAAGTTAGTTAGGAGGATTGTGGCCCTTAAAAATCGTTTTAATAAATTACCGTAGCTTTTAAACAACATGTGCTATTTTATTTTTCCTCGGGCACTAAATCTTATGAAATTTCAAATTTTGTGGACTAGAACCATTTACGAACAATATTTAACAGTGTACTGTTTTAACAGAAAGATGCCCGAAAGTGTCTTTTTTCAGTCCATATATACTTTTGTGCCCTTATTGTTCTGTCCGTCCCACTTTTTTTGAATTTATTGAAATTACATGGGTAAAACTGTGTGTTTTTTTATACCGTTTCCCATATTAATTACAGTTTTTTAAACAAACATTAAACATATTTTAAGTATATGAGTTTTACGAAAACCCAAGGATTATTTTTTCAATTTTTTTTAAAAAAAATTAAATTTTTAAATCTTTTATAATTTTTTTAAAATTTTTTTACAACATTTTAATTTTTTTTTTTTGTTTTTATATAGTTTATTTATTAGAATTTGACCATTTTTATTACATAGGAAGGTATAAGAAAACAAAAACACTCATATTTTTATGAAATTTAGTAAAAAATCTCTAAAGGTTAACATTAACCGTGAATTCCTCTGAACCACTGTTCAGAAAATTGTTTTACCGAAGTGAAAACTGCGATATTATGACCTTCGTGTGCAAGTCAATGCTTCCATTTATAATGGTTAAAAAGCTATAAATTATACGGTGAACAACTGAAATGACTGGTGGGCGTGAAATCTATTGAAAGAAATTACTTACAAAATAAGTTCCTCTTCGGTCTATTTCTCAGGTATCTCCTCCTCAACACCTTTAGTTTTTAATACAAATCCATTTCTTTCGAAAAGTTCTTACGTACAAAAATCGCGACAAAATTCTGAAAACTTCCTAAGTACATAATTTTTGGAAAAAAATTGTTTCCAAATATCGGGCTTTCTACCTTTTTAATTGCAGATCGCGGTCCTTCAATTGCAGACAGCGGTGCTTTATACCTGTGCAAGTATGGTACAAAATATGTGAGTTTATTTCTCTTGTTCGCTTTTTATAGTAGTCCGAATAGGGTTACTCACTTGTCCACGATCAATCGCCATAGACTTATCAGTTAACGGAGGGTAATCTGGATAAATTTGATAAGTTTTTAATGAACATAGGTTGAAAGGTACACAGAGTACCTTCGCATATCATTATGTGCAACCCGTTTTTATCGCAACGATATAGAACACCTTTTTATCGCTGATTCCGAAAAATGTTTCAAACAAAGTTCGGGACCTCTTGCAGCAAACTTTTACATTGTTAAAATACACAGAAAAGGTAAGCTAAGGAGTGTAAGCTTCATTGAAAAACCGAATGCTCGCAGATGCACCACGGCGGCATCCAAACCTCGTGCACATCATATAAAGTTTTCTTTATCGATTGTATTCAGGTTATACTTGAGCCTAATCTATATTGAGAATTAGCAATTTTGGACACATGAATGTTTCTATAAAATCCCTTGAAATATCTTGGTAAAATGTGCTAAATTAAGCGCTATTGCCATATCACTTTAAAATACACTAAAGTATATCAAAAGTTCCGAAGAAACATAGTGCTTGATAGACATCCCAGAGCAAAATCAGACAAGTTGCAATGAAAAATACGTACATATGTAGACTCATTAAACAAACCACATCATCACAACCATTCTTAAATGAAAATGTGTGAAGGAACTGAGGGTGAAGTAGCGAATTAGAACATACCAACGTATGACCTTTTATGGGTAAGAGTTAGCAAAACAAAGTCACCGTCTGTATGTTCTCTGTAGGTATGAGTGTATTACACAAAGTAAAAAAAGCGAACTTCTATAACTATAAAAACGTCAAATGGGATTTTTGTATGAAACATTGAAGATCAAAAGTGGTAGTGGTCTTGTACAAGCTCTGCAGCCGTTGTCCTTGCTGCCGTCATGAACGACGGCGACAATGACACCATATGCAAAATAGACGAAATTATACAAAGCAAGCTCTACGGCAATAGCAAGGCTAGGAGCTGGGAAACATTCTTAACGTACATACATTTAAGGTACTACTGCGGCATTTTATTGGTGGGGTACACAATTTTAGTGGTAGGTTGAGCCATTGATGCAGCCATTCCGTGGTAGTATTGAAATTAAGCAATTTAAATACTAAGCTGAGCTGTCATGAATGATTTGAATTGCTTTGGTGTTTAGTTTATTCCACTAGGTTTCCTATCAAAGGGGTGACTATCTGGCTGACTCTCTGTCTAGTAGTATGACTAGGATTACAATCGTCATAATCATTACAATTAAACATACAACTAACTGAAATGAATACAAATATTCGTTGCAACCTTAAAAAAAAAAAAAATAAAAATACCACCTCCAAATACAGGTGGAGACAACAAGTTTCCAATACTGTAACGATTATAATATTGATTGAACGTTAGTGAATATATTTGTGAAAGTGGTTGTTTTGTTTATACAAAAGAAATAGTAACTCGAATAAAAGACCTTAAAGTGTCTATGTATACCACAATTTCTTTCTATACTTTTATTTGTATTGCAGTTTTTTATTGCAGACATTTAGTTTCTTTAGGATAAATTTATAATTTCTTTACAATTTTCCTGTCAAATTTGTTTTGTTACTTCGAAATGAAATACACAAAGGTGTTTGCAATTGAATGACTGATTTGGGTTTTGCATGTCATGCTCGAAAGGTGTCCCCAATAATGATTGTCATTTTTGTTATTTTTTTCATTTACATTTCTGAAGGGAAATTTTTCTCTTTTTCAACTTTGAAGCAACAAATATTGATTGGCGAAAAAATATTCATTTAAATAAAATTAATGTACAGTACAGGTAGTTTGCAAAGAAAGGAAATTTTGTTCATACGGAGATCAAAAAATACCACGATATTTTTAGCTCATTTATATGGAAATTTGTTTATCGCCGAGACCGACTGACACACAATGATAAAGATGCTAATACAATTAATTAGGATTATTACCTGTCCATAGAGAGCTTGACAAATAACATCTAATGCGGTTCGAAAATGTTCTTAAAATTTTCTAATGACTAACACATGGACCAATAACAAAAACATGGACAATTTTAAGATAGGAGATTTCCGGTCAACAGAGACCTCGAAAAGTCGAGTTATAACTGATCCTGTTGGAAATTTGACTAAGGGCTACATCAAACTATTGTCTATATCAAACTAACGAGACTTCTGGTTCATAGAGAAATAAGAATGCCAAATAACATCTAAATCGGATAGAAATTTGGCTAAAACATTCAAAATACGTGAGGGTTTTAGCCTATGTCAACAATTTTTCCTGAGACAACTTTTGTTTAATAGAGGTCGAAATTCAGATGTGACAGACATGCGGGTACATTTCTGTGGGAAAGCTGACTGACGCTTTTTTTAGTTGTTTTTCTTCGGATTGTTATTTTGGGAAATATAAACTTCGCTAGAAAAAACCCTGACAACTAACCGAAGAATATTTAAAAATCATCCACGAAATTTATCCTGTAATTAAGCGAATATGTTTGAACTTTTGTCGATGATTTGATTTAAGTTTGTACAATTACGATGTGTAATGTTTGGACTAACCATTTGAGTTGGTGGGCGAATGTTTTAACAGATTTATGGTATTTATCTCAGAAAGTATGAACTTGCACCCGAGACAATTGCAATTGCATGAAAATAAACTCTCTCTCTTGTAAATGAATAAGATTGTTAATATTGGCAATGCTTAAAAATATCCTTTGTATTATATTCCTAATTGCAATTTAGCAATAAATTCAGTATATATAGAAAATTTGGGGTAGGGGCTTAATCAAATTGCCACACAAAATACTACTGATGAGCATCCTCACCAAGTGCGAAACATGTAGTGTAGTTTTTTGTGATGACAAAATCTCTGACATTATTTTTTATTTGCAAACACCTTCTGATCGTCAGCTCGCCTCGAAAGAGAAAAACAACAAAATTAAATCATATCGCTTATTTATTCAAAGAGTGGCATAATTTACCACTGACATCTGGCTAACTCCTTACAAAGTAGTTATTTTTTAATTGGGAAGTCAAATTTCAATCGCCAGCTTAAAACACATTTTTCTCGAAACTTGAGTTTTTTGAGATGTGCCACTCTATGAGTGAATGAGCGATATGATCATCATCGCCATAACAGGTAGACATAAAACAAAGCTAGCATGAGCCAGGCTTGAAACATTTTACTTGTAATTCGAAACATTTGAATTGTAATTCGAGAATTCCATTTATAATTCGAAGTATTCAATTTGAAATTCGAATTATTCCATTTGTAATTCCAATTATTGTGTTTGTAATTCGAATTATTCCATTTGTAATTCTCTAGAAAAACAAAAATCATTATTAAATAATTGGTACTTTTTGGCAGTAGTAACTTATTTAAACAAGGGCATGTCGCACTGAGTAACTAGTTATTCTTCAACCACTAGAGTAACCTGTTATTCTAGAAGTTGAAAAAAGAAAAAGTCGTTAGGAACGGATACCCCAATCGATACCATGTGTGCAAAAATCGTTTTTCGGGGTCAAAGGCCAAATTTTAAGGTTCTTTTTAGGTGTTCGGAATTTTTTTGAAAAATATTGTAGACAGAAAAGGAATATACAAGTTTGGTTTTTTATAATTATTTTCGTAGCAGGGACCATTTTTGAGATATAGCCGTTCTAAAAAACAAATCATTTGTATGCACATATAAGGGGAATATGCACATATACAGGCGAACCGGCTAAAATAATTCATTTGAAAAACGCATTTAAACCTATGTTTTTAAAAAATTGCTACAAAATCGGAGAGTATTTAGTAGAGTTATTCCACGTTAGAGTCATTATACCCTCAGCATTAATGCCAAGGAGGGTATATACACTTTCATACGGGCAAAATGTGCCTCACGCAATGTCCGTCTGTCTGTCTGTCTGGCTGGCTGGTGCGCACGATAAGTCTCGAACGGATAAGCCGATATGGTCAAAAATTTGGCTTTCGAAATATTTTGTCCAAACTTAGTTTAAGTTCAATGATGGGCCATATCGGTGCACTTCTTCAGGTACCTCCCCCACAAAAGTTCGAAAATGTTCGGAAAATTTGTGCGCACGATAACCCTTGAAGGGTCGTGAAATTTCTACCAGGCATAGATGAGGTTCCAATATGGACTCTTACGGTCCACTCCTTCGCGTACCTCCCACACAAAATTTCGGGAAAGTTCAGTTTAGGACCTGTTCTCGAATTGCTTTGATTTTTATTGTAACAACTTCTATTCATTGTCCCCTATACGACAGTACAAGTTTCATCAGGGGTAAGTCCATACTTCCTGAGAAACAAGCCTGAAAGTTGCAAAAAAACCCCTATGACATCGTGTGTAGTGGTTGGAACGCACAATAACTCTCTGGCGATTGGGTCTAAAATTTGGCCTTCGTAATATTTTGTCCAAACAAGGTTTAAGTTCGAAGATGGGCCATATCGGTCCACTCCTTCAGGTACATCCCACACAAAATTTCGGAAAAATGCAATTTATGGCCTGCTTTCGAATCGCTTTTATCTTTGTTGTAACAACTTGTATTCTCTGCCCCCATGACGACGGTGCAAGTTTTTTTCAGGGGAAGTCCATGCTTCCTGGGAAAATAGCCCGAAAGCAGTAAAAATCCCTATGGATTCCGTCTAAAATTTGGGCTTCGTAATATTAAGTCTAAACTAGGTTTAAGTTTGAAGAATGTTACTGTCGGTGCGCACCTTCCGGCACCTCCCCCCACCCCAAATGTTAAAAAATTTCACTAAAATAGTAGGAGCTATATGTGCTGAACGGAGCAACCGTCCAAACCCTTAATCTATTAATATTTTGTCCAAATGTAATTTTACTTCAGAAATCGGTCTTCTCCTTAGGGTACCTCCCCCCACAAAAATTCAACATTTTTGTTTAAGCGCAGTTTAGGATCTGTTCGAAGAACCTTTGGAAAATTATACCGATGCTATTCTTTGTGGTTCTGTTTAAGCGATTTTCTGTTTTTCGTGGGCAAGTCCATGTTTTCTGTCATCGTGGCCCAAAACCTCTAAGTTATACGGTGACCAACTGAAATGACTGGTGGGCACAAAATCTATCAAAAGGAATGAATACCAAAATAAGTTCCACTTCCAAAATTGACTATGTGGGTCCATTCCTTCAAGTACATCCTCCGCCACTCATTTGATCTTCAAACCAAATATATTTTTTGTCGGCAAATTTCAAAAAGGGCAACAAAATCCGTAGATTCGATATTGTCAATAGATGAACGTTTCAGTTCACACAGGCTGAGGGTATATCTCTGTTGGCAAAACCGACTGATACTTTTTTACTTGTTTTATGCAAAATTAACCCATTTAAGCCACATCTGTAATCGTAAGGCCAACGGAAACGGCTTCAACGAAACTTCTCCGATTTTTTTAAATTTTTGTCCGAAGGTAGGGTTTGATGTGTAGATTACGTAAATGTATGATTTTCATAGGCGGCGGATCTGCTTCGTCGGTTATTTGACCCGAAAGGCCAGATTTAAAAAACGTATTAGACCCGGTTCTTATGAACCGATTATCGTGGATATTGTCTGAAAGCTTATGGAAATACCTAACACATGGCGTGGTTTTTTAACCGGTTCGCCTCATAATGTGTATACGCGACTTGTTTTTAGTTTGATGCATAGATTGCGATAATTTTAAAAATTTATTGTTGTAGACAATGTTCGAATACGAACATTAAGGGTTGTTTAAACGCTAACGTGTGTGTGGTCGAACAACTTCTGCACCAAAAATGGTGAAGATAAGACCACGTACCTCGCAATTTTCGGTATTTTGAAGTTTGTGCTAAAAATTTTATCCGAAGTAGCTGTAATTTGACATTTGAAAAAATCGTCCACATAGGTCCATGTTTCGGTATATCCTAGATATGAAGGTACCAACAGATTGAAGAAATGTTTAGATATTTTTTGACCTAATTTTGACATTTGGGGTATCCGTGGTCGAACAATATTTGCAACTAAGATTAAACGAATTATTCCACTTTAGTTCAGAATTTTACTTAATGTTTTTGCTTGTTTTGTTTTAATCCCTTGCTTCAGTCGATATTTTTGAAGGCATCCAACCGCGAGAACACTCTGTTAACCGTTACTACTAGCCTACTAGTAATGCAGATGATAATTGGTTTAGATTCACTTTGGCAGTTTTGTTGAGATGTGTATTACTTTATTATTGTAGGGTAATGCAGTATAATCTCATTTTTGTGGTATTTAAAATTTAAAAACAATAAGTTTTTTTTGAAGTTGGCTGCAGCTAAAATCGATTTGTTTGCGGGAAAGGCAGATAAGACTACAGTTTCGGTCTACGCCACTAGACCTCATCATATTGGTCCAAGGTTTGGTATAGCCCTAATATAACGGTACCTCCCGATTTGAGATATTTTGACGTTTATAGATACATTTTTCGGCCGTATTAACTATAGTTTGACATTGATCAAGAAACTTCTACACCAATAATTATGGACGTGGACCCGTTTTGGTATAGTTTTATATGCCATGATGATTTCAATACATTCATATTTTAACAACGATTTGTTTTTAGTGAGGCAGATTTGGCTTTGTTTACCAAGAGCATTATTGTTTACCAAGAGCATAAGAGTAATTTAATCCATCGTGGCGACGAAAATTACTTTTTTTTATCACTGAACGATGGATTTTTCATGATTGACAGTTAACAAGTTCTTTGTTGTGCATTTGTTTGTCCGGGTTAAGCTTCTTTTAATATAGATTTTCCATTCGCAAAAATATATTTGAATATTCCAAGTATTTTAACTGATTCTAAAAATATTATTCGTTTTGAACTCAACAACTACTTTTAGAAATAAAAATCTCGAACGAACTCTATTCCCTTCCACTATTATTTATGTTGCAATTAATAGCAAATAACATGTCCCCTACTCGAAAACAATATTTTATTGCAATATTATTTTTCGCTTTCTCTCCCCCTTTTTATTCTTATGTTTTCTTCCTTTTTTATTAGTCAATTAAAACAGCTGTCGCTGCAAATTTTCTATGTTTCATCCCAAGTAATTTACCATATTTTAAGCAATTTTATTGTTTTGCATTTATTTGGGATGTTGGGTTTTTCCTTCGATAGATGTTATCTCGATTCGTGTTTTTTTTCTTCCCACCCCGAAAGAATAACAACAAAATTCAATGATTTTCTGTAGTTATTTCTCCATTTCATTTATTTGTGGCACCATAACTATCAAGTGATGATATTGGGATGATATTTACATATTGGAGGAGGATGGGGGAATGCGACACTTTACCATCATGAATGGACTTCGTAGTGAAGTTGTGGTTGTTTCATGTACTCGGAACTGTTCCTGGTCCCATAAAGAAGTATTGAATGTCTATGCACGATATTTCTGTGGCGGGTGGGTGGTTGGTTAGCTGTAGAAAAATTATTATACTCTGCCAGGTTTTTTTGTCATGTTCTTATGTTGCATATTTTTTGCCTTTTTTGTTTGTTTTTCTTCTTTTATTGACACCCGTTTGGCTCCTTTGTATGAATACATTGACAGCGTATGGTCAACACTCTGGGAATCGTCTGCACCAGATGAGTTGTTGCGAACACCTTTACCCAATGTTGGTGTCCTATAAATATTCCAAACGAAATGAAATGAATAAAATCTTCGAACGGCAATATTGTACAATAAAGATAACAGTTTCGATTTATACCAATGGCTGGCAATACTCTTGGCTTATAGCAGAGGGGTTACTAGTGCAATGAAGATTTAAAATGTTACAGGAGAAAAAAGCATTTTACAACTTTAAAAAAGAAGGACTTCAGCAATTAAATGTTGTTGGTGGAAAAAATGTGAGGAAGTATGGAGAATAGCCTTGAAATAGGGATCACAAATACTAGCTGTCGCAAAAATCTGAAGGTATATATAGGAGTGGTTGTAAATATTGGAACATTTCGGGGCTATATTTTGACTTTATAGCCCTGATCGTAATGTCTTCCCGTGGATTTATTAAAGAATATTTTTACATGGCCCTTCAAGACATGGATTTATTAAAGAATTTTTTTACTTGGCACTTCAAGGCGTGGATTTATTAAGGAATATTTTTACTTGGCCCTTCAAGGCGTGGATTTATTAAAGAATATTTTTACTTGACACTTCAAAGCGTGGAATTATTAAAGAATATTTTTACTTGACACTTCAAGGCGTGGGTTTATTAAAGAATATTTCTACTTGACCCTTCAAGGCATGGATTTATTAAATAATATTTTTACTTGGCCCTTCAAGGCCTGGATTTATTAAAGAATATTTCTACTTGGCCCTTCAAGGCATGGATTTATTAAATACTATTTTTACTTGGCCCTTCAAGGCCTGGATTTATTAAAGAATATTTCTACTTGGCCCTTCAAGTCAGGGATTTATTAAAGAATATTTCTACTTGGCCCTTCAAGGCATGGATTTATTAAAGAATATTTTTACTTGGCCCTTCAAACCGTGGATTTATTAAAGAATATTTTACTTGGCCCTTCAAATCTTGGATTTATTAGAGAATATTTTTACTTGGCCCTTCAAAACTTGGATTTATTAGAGAATATTTTTACTTGTTGAATATTTTTGATGGAGGTACATGAAGGAATGTGCCGACAAATTCAATTTTTGAACTTGATCTATGTAAGTTTGGGAGTCACTCCCTTAAGTAGTTATTGGGATTATAAATAGATAGATTAGTTTTAAGTTAGTTGTTTTTCTATTTTTGCAGTCTTTTCGTTTTTCAGTTGTACTCACTTCATTAGAATCTTAATGCCTTTCAAAAAGGAAAAAAAAAACAAATTCCGCTGACATTTGTTGTAAAAATCCGTGTGTAATTTCAAATGCATATCACGTATATAGCAATGGCGGTACATATTATTTGCGGAACAAAAAGTCCTTAACAACACATGTAAGTCCTTAAAAAACTTTTCCCAAAATTGTCATTTTGTGACTGTTGGAGAATCACTTTCTTTAAAAACTTAAAACTTTGCTTTTATTTCCACACATTCATACATAGAAATGTTATCTCGTTTTTTTTTTTTTTGTTGTTTTTGCCTTGGAACTTGTTCTGCTATTACCTATCTTTTTTTGGTGCTATGTAATTATATGTGCATATTTTAGCAGATACAATTCCATTAGTTGAAGGGAACAAGAAAAACGTATTTAAATTCATTTCATGTTTCCTACAAAAATGTGAATGTAATGGCACAAAACTACAAAAAAAAAAAAAACTATGGGATAATGCATCCACAATCATAAAAAGTCACACATTTATACATATGTATGCTAAATAACAGGCGTAACATGTATTTCAAATGTAACAACGCCTTAATGTATGGTTAGGTTAGGTTGAAAAGAGGGGCGAATATAAGAATCGCCACATGCCCGTATGGGGCATACACTTAAGCCAGTATAGGCCTGTTGTGCGCTCTAATTTCGGAAGCCTAAGGGGAATAAATTTTTTATTGCTTAATTTATTGAAAAGAAAATAAATTTATCAGTTAAGAAATTCTGTGCCATTTACATAATCTCTTAAGTTTTTGAACTCGCTTGCCCTAATTTGGTGGAGTTCTGGTATAGTGTTATTTCCTAGAAATTGGTTTCTTAGCGTCGCGAAGGCTGGGCAATGACAGAGATAGTGTTCCAACGTTTCGTCGTCCTCTCCGCATGCTCTGCATTCGCTGCTTTCTGCACAACCGATTTTGTGCAGGTGTGCTTGTAGCCCTAGGTGTCCTGTAAAGATGCCTGTCAGTCTACTAATGTCTTTTTTACTCATTTGAAGGAGTTCCTTTGTTTTATCCTGGTCTGGGTTTCCCCAGAGGATTTTTGTATTTTTCCCTTTCTCTTCAGTATTCCAGAGGGATGTATGGGCGTTTTCTGCCCATGCTTTTAACTCTAGACGCGCCGCTTTTAAAGGCTTAGCATTATCTAGGCTTATCGTAGCTTGCTCTCTGGCTTGCCTTGCCAAGGAGTTGGCTATCTCGTTACCCCTAATCCCTTTATGTCCTGGTACCCATATAATGTTAACAGAACCATGGTGGGAGTAGTCGTTGATTGATTTTTTACACTGCAGGACAGTTTTTGATTTCACCGTCTTGCTTGTTATTGCTTTAATTGCTGCTTTACTGTCCGTTAGGATGTTTACAGTGATTGGCCTTGTGTTAGCTTTAAACCAGTTCAGACACTCTGTGATCGCTCGGATTTCGGCCTGTAGGATCGTATTATGATCCGGCAGTCGAAGGGAGATTCTAGTTTCCTGGTCTTCGATATATAGACCCAGACCCGTTCTCCCCCCTAGAACGGCCCCGTCTGTGAACCCACAGCTTCCAGTTGGCATCCGTTCTAGGGTTCCATCGATCCACATGTCCCTGTCTGGTATTAAAATTTCACACAAGGCGGATTCAATTGTTTCAGGTATACGGTCTGATACAATATGATCTATTGACTCACCCGTTGTAACCTGTAATATGTTTTGGTGGTATGTTTGGTGGTCTCTTACGATCCACTCGCTCATCGACTTAAGTCTTATAGCTGCGATGGCTGCCTCATACCTTACCTGAATTTCTATTGGGTGGACAAATAAAATTGTCTCTAAAGCCCTAGTTGGTGTAGTCCTCATTGCCCCGCTAATACTTAAGCAGCACGTTCTTTGGACTTTTTGCAGTACTTTTACGTTGCATTTCTTGTCCGTAGCTGTCCACCATACCACAGAAGCGTAAGTTAGAATCGGTCTAATTACGCTTCTGTATAACCAGTGTGTCATCCTAGGATTGAAACCCCATTTTGAGCCTATAGCTCTTCTGCAGGTTGACCAACATCTGTGGGCTTTATTAGCCCTTTCCTGAATATGGTCTCTCCATTTAAGTTTCCTGTCTAGAATTACTCCCAGGTACTTAATTGTTGGAGAAATGTTTATCATCTTATCTAGGAAAACGGGTTCTTCGTAAGCTCCTATTTTCGTTTTCCTAGTGAATAGACATAATTCTGTTTTTTCCGGGTTGACATTTAGATCTCTCGGTCTAGCCCAGTTGTATGCTATTTTTAGAGCCGTTTCGGCCCTTCTACAGAGTATATTTGGATTCTTTCCCCTAAGAAGTATTATAACGTCGTCTGCATAGCAGATGGGTTCAAATCCTTCGTCGGTTAAGTTCCTTAGTAGACTATTTATGGTGGTAACCCATAGGAGAGGTGATAGTATTCCTCCCTGTGGCGTCCCCTGACCAACTTTGTCTCTTTTTGTTACGTCTTGTAGCGCGCAGCTTATCCATCTATTCCTTAGCATGTGGTCTATCCAGTGCCTCAAGGCCCGGTTTACCTGAAACTCGTCTAAGGAGTGGATTAGCGTTTCGGTGCTGACGTTGTTGAACGCTCCTTCGATGTCGATGCAAACTGCGAGAGTATACAATTTCATCTCGAAGGTTCTCTCTATGTGGTGTACTACCTCATGTAATGCGGTTTCCACTGATCTACCTTTTACGTATGCATGTTGTTTGTACTTGAGCATATCGTTAGGGATGTTACTCTTTATCATGGTGTCGACCGTCCGTTCCATTGTTTTGAGTAAGAATGAAGTTAAACTTATCGGACGATAAGATTTTGGTATTGCATAACTTGACTTGCCGGGCTTGGGAATGAATACTACCCTTGCCTCTTGCCAGGCCAATGGAGTATACGCAAAGTTTAAGCAAGCATTGAAAATCTCGACCAGATTGGACGAAATATAGTCCACTTCCCTTTGAAGTAAGGCTGGGAAAATCTGGTCTGGTCCCGCTGCTTTGTATGGTGAGAAGCTCATTATTGCTTCTTTAATCATCAAGTTGTTGATTTCTGGTGCTTCTTCTGATGCATAAGCTATCTCCATCGGTGACACTGTATGTGCCGTAGTACTCGACGGGAAGTGCGTTCTCATCAGAAGGCTTAGAGTTTCCTCGGCTGTTTCCATCTTTTTACCCGTCTCATCAACCAGAAGCTCGGGTTGTGAGTGAGTTTTAGATAGAAACTTTTTAATTTTAGAGACGTCATTCACGCTATCTACCTGTTCACAAAAAAGCTTCCAGGAGTTCCGTTTGGCGTTTCTTGTCATTTTGTTGTATTCTTTTAGTTTTGTTTGGTAGTTGTCCCAGAATACAGCTGCTTTTTTACGTTTTGCCCTATTGTAAAGTCTTCGGACCTCTTTGCCTTTGTTACGAATTTCCCCTGTCATCCAGGGTTTTTCGTAGGCAGATTTCCTCTCTCGAAGTGGACAACTTTCTTCGAAAGACCTTACTAGAGCCTCTGTTAGTTTATTGACATTCCTATCAATATCTTCTTTGCTTAGGCAAACCTCAACTTCTTGCCCTAGTCTATCTTTAAATTGTTTTCCGAATTTAGCCCAATTAGTTTTGGATTTATTTCGGAAAGTTATCGGATTCGGCGGTGGCCTTGATATTTTAAACCTAATATACGGCGTTACGAAATAAGTCCCCAATGAAATAAGTCCCCAAACTGAAAATGAAATAAGTCCCCAAATTTGGGGCGTTATTTCATAATGAAATAAGTCCCCAAAAATTTAAATGAAATAACTACCCAACGAAATGAAATAACTCCCCAAAATAAAATGAAATAACTCCCCAAATATGGGGACTTATTTCATTATGAAACAAGTCCCCAATTTTAAAAATGAAATAATTTCCCAAAAACTTTCATCGATTGTTATGTTTTTTTGTTCGTATGCAGCAAAAATAGTAATTGATAACATATACAGTTATACAACATCAATTAAGATACAAATTTTCTAGGCAACAAGGCCACTTGAAGGCGTTATTTTGTTCTGCAATTGAGTTATTTTTCAAAGATTTTATTTTCATCTGAAAAACAAACTTTTCGAATTTCCTCTTGGGAAATATTTACTTTTGGTACCACATTTGTACACATACCGTTTCTCTCATATATTATCCAAGTTAAAAAGATTTTCACCGTTATCTTAACGTTTTCCAATAACTCTGTTGACTTATCTATTTCTTTGAAATATTAAGAATTTGAATGTAAATTGTTTTGTTGTGAAAATAGGTTGATATTTTGGTATGAAACAAAAATTCGCGCGAATTTTGGTTTCATACCAAAATATCAACCTATTTTCACAACAAAACAATTTACGATCAAATACGATGAATGGCGCGAATTTTTAACTTGAAACCAAGACACGTCCTTTTTACCACAAACAACTACTCGTACTACCATTCATCGAAAACGATTTAATACATATTCAATGCTTTCGAATATTAAGAATTTGAATGTAAATTATTTTGTTGTGAAAATAGGGTGACATTTTTTTGGTATGAAACAAAAATTCGCGCGAATTTTGGTTTCATACCAAAATATCAACCTATTTTCACAACAAAATAATTTACGATCAAATACGATGAATGGTAGTACGAGTAGTTGTTTGTGGGAAAAAGGACGTGTCTTGGTTTCAAGTTAAAAATTCGCGCGTACTACAATTCACTACTCGTACTACAATTCATCGAAAACGATTTACTTTCACAATCATATTTCCCTATGCTTTTAGTTATATATACTCCTTCTTCATTCTAATGATTAAGCTCCATATTTTTTTGTTAAACAAACTTTCCATCTTCCACATTCACTCTTGATTTGCAACCTTTTATGCTGCAAATGCAGGTGTTGTGTGTAAATCATTCCTGGAATATATAATACCTTCGAACTTTTTTCTCAGCGGCAATAATTTCGACTTCCATACTAATCAGTAGACGCTCTTCAAAAAACTACTTGATAAGCAATAACTACATGAGAAAGCACAACGACTGCGTGGTAAGTCCAGTGGGATATAATTTGCAATTTTAGAAAAATGAAATAAGTCCCCAAATTAATTTTTGGGGATTTATTTCATTTCTAAATTTGGGGAGTTATTTCATAATGAAATAAATCCCCAAATTTTTGTATGAAATAAATCCCCAGAAAATTGAAATAAATCCCCAAAAATTTAAATTATAGTTGTTGTTGTTTTGTGTATAAAATTTTGGGGACTTATTTCATTTTCAGTTTGGGGAGTTATTTCATTGGGGACTTATTTCCTAACGCCCTAATATACCTATGGTCAGAGAAGGAGTGTTCCTTTGAAACTCTCCACTCATGTACCTCGTTTATTAGATTTTCTGAACATATTGTTACATCTAATACTTCCTCCCTAACTCTGTTAACAAAGGTTGGTGTATTTCCTATGTTAAGGGTTATCAGGTCGTTAGTATTCAAAAATTCTAGAAGGGCTTGACCCCTCTTGTTAGTATTAGTACTACCCCACGAAATGTGGTGAGAGTTAGCATCGCTACCTACTAGTACTTCGTTACCTGTTTGCTTGATTTTCCTCACCAGTTGCTGTAGCTCCGACGAAGGTGGTAATGTCGGCGAGTCGAACGGCAGGTAGATTGATGCGAGGTATATATTACCATTCCCTTGCTTCAACACTGTGGCGTCCGAGGTTGACAACTCTGGGGAGAAAAGAAAGCATAAGTTTTTATGGCATATAATACAGGTCCTCGGTCGGTTTCCTGTATTAGCGTAAAAGAGTTGGTAATTAATGTGGTTTAGTCCGGAAACCTTGTTCTTTACTGTCCAAGGTTCCTGGATTAAACCGATGTGTATTTTACCTTTGTTTATTTTATCCATCAGGGCTTGAGTTGCCGTTTCGCTCCGATGGAGGTTTATCTGGATGACCTCAATCATGAGTCATCCAGTAAGCGTGCTTCTTGGGAGTCGCTGATGGCTTCGACCCCCTCTTCGGAATTGCTCGGTGGTTTGTCCTCCTTGCTGGTTTGGTGGGCATCCTCTTCTTCTTCCCCGACTCGTGCCCTTCCAACTTTAAAGGTGACTGCATTACAGATGTAGTACGCCTTACCCTTTGTCTTTGTAAGACTGGATAGTGAGAGGTCGTCAATTCCAACCACAAGGAGAGTGCCATCCTCTTTCTCCTCCCTGTGGAAGACTTCCCACCTCTTCACTTCCAAGGTCTCATTTTGCTTGCCAAAGACCTCGAGCATGCGTTCTGTCTCGAACTTGCAGCCATACCCTTTGACGTAAACCGTCGCTTTAGTCAGATGAGGTATCTCGTCCTTCCTCACCAGCTTCAATTTTCCGCCTTCCCAAGGAGTTGTCACACTGTTGATGACTTCCTCGAGAGCGGCCGGGTTCGCGTGCGGTCCCAAGTGGTATACTAAGAGGTCCCCTTTGAGCTCGCTGCTGACTATTTTTATTGGCCCACTCTTTAGAATGTGTTCCAGTATTTTATCGCTGACCATATTTTCGATGGCCTGCTGGTGTTCTTTAGGTAATCTGCCGGACCCTCTACTGGTATCGATCACTGCATAGCACCTCTCGTCCCTGTAGTTCTTCCTGGCCACCTTGGCGTAAGTAGATGGCGGCTCCGAGCCAGTCTCTGCGCCCATCTTCCTCTTCTGGAAGGCCCTGGGCTTCTTATCAGAGCCCTTGGTACTTCCAGAGGATTCCGCGGTCGCGCTCACCTTCTTCGTGCCCGAGCACTCCTTTTCGCCCTCCGTCGAAGGGTTCTTTGGGCAGTCTCCTTCGCGTGGGTTTTGAGAGGAATTGCTTGGGGCATTTGATGGTGGGAAGCTCATTTTCTTCTTACTTGGTTTGGCGGTATTTTCTTCCTCTGGAGATCTAATCCTCTTCGCCGCTTCCGAGGAAGTGGAGGGATTGTTGATCTCTTTTGGTGCGGCCCGCTGTTTTTTGTTTAGCTGTGCCTGGATCCTCTGGTACCTACGTCTCTGGGCTCCAGTCCACCGAACTTTTTTCTCCGTTGTAAGTTTAGATATGCTTTCGCTTACCTCTTCTACCATCTTGTGGACCTCCTCGTTAACGGGCTTCTCCACAACGGTGGTGTTGATTTTGCAACTGCTGTCTGATTCGGAGTCAGGGTCGCTCCCATCCTCGGATGGCTGGGTCCAGATTAAACTCTCCCTTCGCTTCCCTTTCTCCTCATCTTTTTTACCTTTCGGTTGCGTGCTTGTAGCAGTACCGTCGACCACAGATGCCAAGGCACCCACATCTGTGGGAGATGTTTGCTCACGATCGCTTGATGACGACGAGGTGTGACTCGCAGGCAGATCACTATTCCCCGCCGGTACTGGGTTATTTATGCCCTGCACCGTAACTTTTATTCCTTCTTTGTCCTCCATGTTTGTTTTTTGTTTTAGGGGAACACCCCCGTAGTCAGTTTTTTGTCCGCGGGAACCTCAGAGGTTCCAGAGGAAGGTGGTCGTGCCACTCCACCCTAGACGGGTCATGTCACAAGTGATTTCCCTCGTAAATGATAGAGTAGCCCGACCATCCACCTCCCCCTATCCGCCGGTGGGGACGCGCCCGGTAGGAGAACTGACAAACACCCTCGGGACGCCTTAATGTATACTACACTTAATAATAGTTATTCCAGAGCCCCTTAAAGTTATGCCTTTTGTGTAATTGCGAATTATGAAACATATAAAGAATGAGAGAGAAAAAGTGAGGAAATTTCTTGTTAGTTGGGATTTAATGTGTGGATCACAGTACATACATATATGTTAGAGTATTATTAATTAGCATATAATTTTCATTTGTTTTTAATTAGGATATAAAAAAGTTTACAATAAATTAATAAGAATGGGATAATATTCCTTTGACATTGGTGAAAAATTAAATTAGTTCCACGGAAATACCCCCTTTATGGGGAAGTGTTAAATTAATGTAATATTCATAAAATGTCAACAAACACTACGTTGAGGTGTTTAAACGACGATACTTTGACTAGAAATCATGACCTTTAACCATTGGCATATTGTTGATATTAACTTTAACAATTTCTCAGCATTTATTATTTTAGAAATTGAGGGATACATATTATAGTATATTTAGCAATTATTTTATAAGTTATGTATACATTTGGGTGCCACCGTGGTGCAATGGTATACACACTGCTTTTTATACCCTACACCACTATGTGGTAAGGGGTATTATGTGTTAGTGCATTTGTATGTAACATACAAAAGGAAGCGAGATAGACCCATAGTTCCTTCTAGGGATATACATAGAATCACTTTCTGAGTCGATTTATGCATGTCCGTCCGTCCGTCCGTTCGCAACATACAGGTCGCATTTGTTGACCGATTTCGCTGAAAATTGGGGAATACCATTTTTTTTAGCCGTCGGAAGATCAAGTTCGAAGATGGGCTATATCGGTCCAAGTTTTGGTATAGCCCCCATATATCGGTACCTCCCGATTTAAGGTATTTTAAGGATCTTAGCCGCATTTGTTGCCCAAACCAGCTGAAATTTTACAATTGAGGTTCCCAATGGCCGCGAAATTGCTCCACTAAAAATTGTCAAGATAGGTCCACGGTTCGGTATAGTCCCCATATAACGATACCTCCCGATTTAAGGTATTTTATGGATCTTAGCCACATTTTTTGCCCAAACTGGCTGAAATTTTACATTTGAGGTTCTCAATGGCCGCGAAATTGCTCCACTAGAAATTGTCAAGATAGGTCCACGGTTCGGTATAGTCCCCATATAACGATACCTCCCGATTTAAGGTATTTTAGGGATCTTAGCAACATTTTTTGCTTGAACTAGCTGAAATTTTATATATGTGGTTCCCAGTGGTCACGAAATTTCGCCACTTAAAATTGTTTTTTTGTAGCCCCCATATAACGGTACCTCCCGATTTAAGGTATTTTAACGATTTTCCCCAAATATGGCTCCAATTTGCGTATTGGGATGTATACTAATTATTCCATTTTTACATATTTCGACTGGTGTAGGGTATTACATAGTCGGCCCCGCCCGACTTTGGTCTTTTCCTACTGGTTTAATTATATATACAAATATTAATTTGTAACTTTTTGTATTTATTTCAGATATATTACCATCGGTACAGGATGATATCGCCTTTTATCTGATGGTAAGTGAAAATTAAATTACAACAATTTTTGTGGATGTCTGGACGATAATAGACAATGTATGTTATGCATAGATAGCGAAATATTTCTTAAATTGAGTTTTTCACTTTACGTTAGCTTACGTCCAGAACAGGGGCGACATACACTTTAGGTAGAGTAGGCTTGTTCTGCGCCCTTCACAAAATGCCTTATGGCCTGTTTCTTTAAGACCGATTAAACCGATTGTCATATACTTTGGGGTTATCAAGGACATATAAAAATAGTCATTCATCGGTCGATTTTATTTTTAAATTTTTTTTTGACTGTTTTATGACCAAACAAGTATTGAAGTGAGTAGGAACAATAAGTTTAATTTCGTTTATGAAAGTACTAAACGCTTCCTGTTACTGCAGGAGTAGCACATATATCCCATCTGATAATACTCCTTTCAAAACAGCGCATATGGGGCGTCGCCAATATTTACAATTTTCCGAATTGAGCCAGACCTAAACCTGGCTATTCTGGATTTGGATAGTTAACGAACATCAGGACCACCATTCTATGGAAGCTGTATGAAACATTGACCTGTACCGATAAGACATTGAACAATACCGGAAACTTTATACCACAAACGGAGACTAAATATTAAATGTCAGCCGTTTCTATGGGACACCCTTCAAAATATCGAAAATCTGGAAGTACGCTTCTATGAGGGCTATCTGAAGACATGGGCTTAGGTCACAACTTTAAAAATTCCGAAAACAGATAGGTACGGTTCTATGGGGGCTATGTAAGGCCACAAGTTTCAAAATACCGAAAATCTATTGGGGCTACCTGAGGACGTCGGCCTATACCAACAAATTTCAGGTGGAAACTTTTAAACCCCCAGCTTTAATTTTCTACCAAATTTCAGCCATTTTGATGGGATGTATATGCCACTACCTTCAAAATACCGCAAATCGGGAGTTATCGTTCATGGGGGCTATATGAAGAGGTGGACATATACCGACAATATTCACCAACGAACGCTAAATACCAAACTTCAGTCACTTCGGTGGGATATTGAGGCCACAACATTCACAATGCCGAAAGTTAGAAGGTACCGTTATCAGGGGGGCTATATTAAAGCCTGGACCTATACCGACGAATTTCAGGTGGAATGTTTCATACCCCTATCACAGACTTAATACCAAATATCAGCCATTTCGGTGGGGAACTGAGGCCACAACAAATGTAGAAAATTTTATACGAAGAGTAAGCACAAATGTCAGACATTTCGGTGGGCTACAACCTTCAAAATACCGAAAATCGGGAGGTACTGTTCTATGGGGGCTATATGAAGGCATGGAGTTATACTGAATATTCTCCCAGCAAAAAAGTCCTCCCAAAATCATGGGTTTCGTAAGGGATTTTTGGCAGCCGTAACTACTCTCAAACCCCCTTTCTTCCCCATTATTTTTACAAGGGCATGTCGCACTCAGTTTGTAGTTATTTTATGACCACTAGAATAACTAGTTATTCTGTGGCCACGAGAAGTGGAAAAGTAAGGTGAAAAAATTCTATTTTTAGAACAGTTGATGTAGAGAATTTGTTTTTAATTTCATCACACTTCTTACTTTTATTTTACTTTATTTTATTTCGTTATCTCCCCGACTTGAACCCACGAACCCACGAACCCGAACTTAAATGTGCAGTACACACGAACTGTTATTTTTTAATTAAAAAAAAAAAACTCAAGTGCCGACGGTGACGTTGAACACACAACCGTAGGATTTATAGTCGGACACAAACTCACTGTGCCACCGTCGTCATTACTTAGTGAGGAGTAAAGTAAGTAGGTTTACCTTGTACATTTTTTAAGAAGTAACCCATTACTTTTCAGATTACTTGTAATGCGAAAAGAAGCTTGTTTACATTACTTTGTAAAGGGTTACGTAATGAATACCGGATCCAAATTTTTGCTGGGCTGTTCTGCAATATTTTATACACCCATGGCCACAACTTTCAAAATACTGAAAATCGGGAGGAACCGTTCTATGGAGGCTATCTGAGGACGTCGACCTATACCGACAAATATCAAGTTGAAAGTTGTGTACCCTCAACAAAGACTTTGTACCAAATTTCAGCCATATCGGTGGGATATTGAGGCCACAACCTTAAAAATACCGAAAATCGGGAGGCACTGTTCTATGGGGGCTATACCAAAACATGGACCGATACAGACAAATTTCGTGGAAAAAGTTTTTTAGTCCCACAAAAGACTAAATACCAAATTTCAGCCATTTTGTTGTGATAATGAGGCTAAAGCCATTGAAATACCGAAAATTAGTATGTATCGTTCTACATCAAAATGTGGACCTATACCGACAAATTTCTTAGGGAACTTTTTGTAGCCCCGAAAAAGACTAAATACCAAATTTCAGCCACTTCGGTTGATGAGGCTAATACCTTCAAAATACCGAAAATTGAGTGATACCGTCCTATGGGGGCTATATCAAAATGTGGACTTATATACAATTTTTTTGGTAGAAATGTTTCTTAGCCTCTGGAAACACCAAATACCAAGTTACAACCGATTCTGTGGTCAAATGTGACTAATACTTTCAAAATATCTTAAAGTGAAGTGTATTATATATGGGGCGTTACATGGGGGCTATACCAAAACGTGGACCTACATAGCCCGTTTTCAATACCAAAAGTCCAGAAATTTCACCCACCTACTTCAATCCGTTCGGACGCTAGATTGATTTCCACAGACTGACAGATGCACGGACATGGCTATATCGATATAGAATTGGATGCTGATTAAGAATATATATGGTCTGTAGGGTCTAAAGTTATTATTTCGAGTAGGTACCATACTTGTTTGGGCTTGAATGACAACAAAGGGTGTTGAAATTTTTTGTTTTTATAAAAGCAAACATGGTCAAGACATTGTTAACAATGTTTCTAAAAATTATTTGTAAAGAAAAGTGCAGAAACTTTTAGTTTATGCCCTGATTTGTTACTCTATCAGAGCAAAGGCGCTAAAGACTAGTCTGATAAGGGGCAATCCTGGTTGATACAGAATCATCATGCCAAAACCACGACAGGAACATCATTTTTTCGGCTAGAGTCAATGACAAAACAACTGCAAATTATAGAGAATCAATTATTCCATCATTTTGATTACTAAAATGGTATAAAGTTGTCAACGATTATTTATTTTAGGTTGACACCCACTGCATTTTGCACGATAATAGAAATACACAACAAAATTATGCAAAGATAATTATTTACATACTGGAGCGTATTATTCATGATATATCGTATCAGTATGAGTGATTATACGGTGTATGCGCCCAATAGCCCAGTCCAATTTGGATTTGATTTAATCGATTTTTTGCCCAGCTCTACTAAAAAAGTTTGCATAAGTGGTCAATTTTAGACGGGTTCATTTGTATTTTCTTTGGGGTTTGATTGTAATAATCTAGAGAAGGGTAACTAAACTAAGGCCTAAACCCGTGACTTTTAACGTTTTATTAAGTGAACGCGGTATGTGATTTTTTCCAGAATGTCAAAGTTAACAATACTTGTTTGAATTCAGTGCTTGAATTTCAGCCAGTTCATGGATTCTTTTGAATACTTTTATTTCTAGAAATTCTACTAGTCGTGTGAAAGGATACTTGACCGAGTATTTTGGCACCGTAAATTGTAAGTAGGCTTCTGCTAACGTTTGTAAGGAAAGGACAATGCCATTATTCTGTGAGGCTTTCGGACTTAGAAGTGCAGTATCTCTCGAATATGCAGCAAGCTGGATATGTGTCTTTCACGGCGGAGTTTTAGTATTATATTAGTTTTAGTTGCGATTTCGCTTTAGCTACTCAATTTTATTTATTTATTTATTTCATGTTTATACTTATACATACTTACAAGTATAAAGGGAATGCAGAGGTCTTAGGATTACACAGGTAACTACATATGTGCTCAATTTTATTTCCCTGTGTGAGGAAAAAATTTTTAGATCATTTCGCAAGCCCGATTTTAAGAGCTAGCTTTATATTTTAGTTCAATATTATTCAATATTTTACAGTTGTTCCTTTAACCTTTGTTTGCACTTTTTTGTTCATATAAAATGTCCATAGTTTCAAATTTCAGTTGCATCGTTCAACGTTACCATAATGTTTAGACGATTGAGTGTGGTAGTATTTTGTAGGAAGTGTTTTTGGAAACAATGCTACAGCTCGATTTCCAGCATATTTAAAAATATTTAAAATCACAGGTTCTCAGTTGGGTTTTTTGTGTTTTATAACGCAAGTAAATCATTCGAACCTGTGAAAAAAGTCCTTCTTTACATGCCGTTTCCATCTGTTTTTTGTTTTGCTTTCTTACATCTGTCAATATATTTTATGCATTTCCCTCATGCAAGAATAGTTTGTGAGAGGACCAACATCTCATTGCTGGTCATAATTTCCCCCAATCGTATTCGAAGAGGAAAACAAACAACTTGGGAAAAAGGCCAGCAAAATAAAATCTATAAAAATATTTTTGTTTTATTATTTTTTTGCAACAACATATTTGAGTATCCAACTAACGGCAAGAATTGCTGTTGCTGCTGCTACGGCGACTAAAGCAATATAAATGTGAAAAATAATCATTCGGGCCGAGGGAAGTTAGGTGAAATTACCAAAAAATATATAAAAAGTTAAATACAACAAAAAAAAAAATAAGAAAAAAAGACGGTTATCGATGCTGTATTGATGGTCGACGCCTATGCGGTACTTGTATGGATGGCGGCAACAAGATTGTCTGTGGCCACGCCCACTTCCGTTTTATAGGCTCATAAAATTTTAGAATGATGTTGACATCCTTTTGCACCAATCTAGCAAAAAAAGTCTGGATCTGTTACTTTTTTATTACTGGTGTAACTTTTTTTCTGTTTTTCCATCTTCAGCTGCAATAGTAAATGTGTTGTTTCTGTTGTCGTTGTTGTTGTTGTTTTGATGTCAAGTGTCATATGCCAAGAATAGTAACAAAAAACAGAACATTGAATGACATAATTTTAATGTCCTCCTTAAATAATTTAAAATGGGAAATTGAAGGAATGTAATGTCTTGTTTTTGGGTTTGCCGTTTTTTGAGCATTTTTTTGCTCAATAGGAAAGACTTATAGCGTTGTTATGATTGAAAAATTATAGGTAGGAAATATTTGAAAAAAAGAAGATAAGTAGGAACATACGTAAATGGGGTCCTGTTGTTAAACCCCTCTGCACAGTTCTGCTTTAATTTACAAATGAAATTTTTATGGTCGTAGAGGACTTTAATCATGAGATGTGGCATTCGAGAGAGTATAGCGTTGGCTGAACAGATTGATAGCTTTAACGTTTGCTCTGTCAACATGACTCTGCCAGAATTAGCGAAGATTGTCACAGACATTATCAACGTGTCACCCGGTCTGACAAATTACGTCACTTGGCAAGCCGTAATTTCTCTTGGTCAGGCCACCTACCTATAAATGTCACCATCAGCAGACCACCCTATTCGTCACGCCGCGCTTTTATCAATCGAGAGGAAGATAATTGGCCTAGTTTCAGTGAGTTCACCAAACACCGCTTTAGAGAACTACCCAACCCTTATGATGTTATGGTAGCAGAAAAGATGTTCTGGGACATCATTACTGATGGGCTCGCTATATACCTGCCTGTATAATTTCCAAATTTTCCAACAGAAGCGGAGGGACTATCGAATTAGCGTAATGAAATTCGTCGAGCCAACCCCAGTAACCCCAGAATAATGGAACTGACACAGCTAACAGGTTGGGAGTTCCCAAGTTGAAGTGATATCTCTGGAACTGCTTAGTCCCCACCTTACCTGTTTTGCATCCGCTTCAGACGATATTGAGATCACTATGCTTGTGGATGATTGTACGATCTTGGTATCGGTTACCATTACTAATATCTTCAAAATACTAGAAATCGGCCGGTATCGTTATGGGGGATATTCCAAAAAGTGGATCTACGAGGGCTGCACGATAACTATCTGGCCTAACAATGAAAATGCCAATATTTACCATCAAAAATAGTTTTATAGCATTTTAAGTAGTATCCAGCATGATTTATACACTTTTTCATGCGCTCAAACCAATTGTTGAATCACTTTTTTCACTCCGATTGAGACACTTTTAAAACATGGTGTTTGAACGCTTTTACAGCATCTTCTGGCGACAAAAATCTATGAACACGCTTTTTATTCCCTCATAATTTATTCTAACGAGGGTATATACACTTTCATACGGACTTCGTAATATTTTGTCCAAACTTAGTTTAAGTTCGAAGATGGACCATATCGGTCCACTCCTTCAGGTACTTCCCCCACAAACGTTGAAAATGTTCGGAAGAATTGTGCGCACGATAATTCTCGAAGGGAGTAACCGATTTTGTCGATGAGCCATATAGGTCCACTCCTTCAGGTACCTGGCCCACAAAAGTTCTAAAATGCTCATAATTTTACATAGTGAAATTTCTAACAGACATAGATGTGGTTCCAATATGGACTCAATCTCGGTCCACACTATTAGGGGAAAGACCATTCTTGATGTGAAAATAGCCCGAAAGTTTCAAAAAAAACCCCTATGGCACCATGTCTAGTGGTTGCAGTGCACTATAACTTTCGAACACATAGGCTGAGGGTATATCTCTGTCGGCAAAGTCGACTGATACTTTTTTTACTTGTTTCTCAAATGAAATCAAATCAATAAAATCAGTCACAAAAATAAGTACTCTGTGAAAAAAAATTCTTATCAATTTCTTGCGGTTAAGGAGTTACCAAATGTTGTCTCTGGGCAACACAATGGCCACAATGGCCCAATGTTGCTCAAAAGCATCTTCCAAATCACAAAAAACAAAACCTACTGATTGTTACTGTAAATTGTAGATTTGTTTTTTATTTGTATTAAATCAACATGTCAGTAAAATTTTTCAAAAATAGTTGGATGCATTTGTTCAATGCATTCGAGATTTAACGGCATTTTGAAAATCACTAAAATGTCTCATGCCCAATTTTTGACTCGACTACTTTTAATTAAACGAGCATAGTTTCACCAATCTATTTATTTCTTTGGGAATACGTTCCAGTTTTGTTTTTCTGAAGACAACCTACTCACAATCACTTAGTTTTTATAAATATCTTAACCAGTGTAGAAGTTTCCATTACTCTTAGGATGTTTGGTATTGCAAATGGAATATATCGGTCCTCGTTTTGATATAGCCCCCATAGAACGGTACCTCCCGATTTTCGGTATTTTGATGGTTTTAGCCTCATTATCGTACCGAAATGGCTGCAGTTTGGTACTTAGTCTTTGTTGGGGGTACAAAACGTTCTCCAAGAAATTTGCTGGCATATGTCCACGCCTTCATATGGTCCACATAGAACGGTACCTCCCGATTTTCGGTATTTTGAAGGTTGTGGCCTCAATAATCTACCGAAATGGCTAAAATTTAGCGTTTGGTCTTCATTTGCGGTATTTAACGTTCCATGTGAAATTTGTCGGTATAGGTCAACGTTTTGATATAGCCCCCATAGAACGGTACCTTCAGATTTTCGGTATTTTGAAGATTGTAGCCACAATAATCCACCATTTTGGGTATTAAATTTTCCATATGGAATTTTTCGGTATAGGTCCACACCTTCATATAGCCCCCATAAAACGTTATCATCCGATTTTCGGTATTTTGAAGGTTTTAACCTCATTATCACACCGAATGGGCTGAAATTTGGTACTTAGTCTTCGTTGGGCGTATAAAACATTCTCCCAGAAATTTTTCGGTAAAGGTCCACGCCTTCATGTAGCCCCCATGGAATGGTACCTCCCGAATTTCGATATTTTGAAAGTTAGCCAACCTTGTTTTACAGAACTTGCTGAAATTTGGCACTTAGTCTTCAATACAACTCGTGGTGGAGGCTATAACATTTTAACTTGTTTCATCTTCTATAAGGCTGCAGTGTCAGAATATGGGTATTTTTTCGTGTTGCACAGTGTAATGTGACAAATAAAACATTCGAAATACATAAAATCGGGCCATATCGACAATTCCTTGCAGGAATGTTTCATACCCCTAGAGAAGACTTTATAACAAATGTAAGGCATTTCGGTTCGATAATGTGGTAGAATCCTTTAAAATACCGAAAATCAACCGTAACCGTTCTATGGGGTTATATCAAACCGTGGACCGATATTGCATGATCCGTTCACGCACGGCTTACTTTCTTTTTCTGGCACAACGGCCGTTTTTGGGCAACCCTCACAACCTTCGTTTTCCGGGCGAGTGGCGGCCACGAATAAATTCATTAAACCAAATTTTCATAGTGCTATAGGATAGTCCTTTGGCCTACAAAGATTTAACTTAGTTGATGCACTCTTGCCGGACGAAAATGTTCACAAGTAAATTCCATTTGTTTGCAAAGTGATTTTTTCAAGTCACTGTAAACAACACAAACATGGTCGTATGAAAAACTGTCCTAAGTACATTTATACTAAAAACTGTCAAACTTTCCAAAAAATTTGCAGATAGCGCCTAGCAACACGCAGTGCTGCCTAGGCTAGAAAGTATGTCCATAATTTTTAGTGAGAAGTTTTGTGACCACTTTAAACCCCAACTACGAAATTGTATCCAATTTGGGCCGAATATGTCGATAAAATTTTCAATATAGCTGAAATCGGGTAGTACCGTTATATAAAGAGTGGAGAAGTTTCTGACCACCAGGATCCCTTAAGGCTAAATTAAAGCTAATTTAGTTAGAAAAGCTAGCTAAAAACTTCAAAATACCTGAAATAGAGTGGTTCAATTATATAGGAGCTATTCCAAAACGAGGTCCGATATAGCCCATCTTCGAACCTATTTCAATTTGTCTGGATGATAGATGGTGGATGGAAATGAAGAGATAGAACCAGAATTTTACCCTGATCAAGAATACATTAACTTTATAGGGTTGCAAGTGATTATTTCAATGCCTAACAAACGGAAAAACAAACTTAAACTATGGTGGAGTGTTTAAAAAAGAACAGGCAAACATATTTTTTGTTGTTATAACAACAACAAAAGTTCAATTTTCGCTTATTTACAGTTTAGGTATTATTTGAAGTTTTCACCGAAGTTATCCCTTGTGGGCAGCTGGTTCATGTTTCTTGATATAATGGCCCGAAAGCTTTAAAAACGCCCAAATTGCTCATAGTAGCGATAACTATCCAAAAGATTGAATGATGTTGGTCTAACATTTGCACATGGTAAGATTTCTCTCAATCTTTAATCATGATCGAATATATATTTTGATATTTAGGTTTAAATATCTCGGGAAAATGTTGCTTACCCTAGAAAAAATATCATCCATAAACTTCTGCATCAGAATGTTCTACAGATTGCGCAATAGACTGGTTATTGCTGAAATCTCACTCGGCATTGAAATGTTCGAAGAGATTTTGTCCTATTTTTAATTTTCTTAAGATGTTTTTTAATTTTCCGATAGAGAATTGCAAAATATACTCCCCTTTTTGTGTTTTAGTTGTTAAAAATTACCAGCATAAAAATGTCATCGTTACGAATATAGGCATTAAATTCGATTATGCTGTTCTTTGCCCCTGGACACTTTCCGTGTTCCATTATAGCTTCCATTGTAGCATAAGAAAACACCTACCATCATTGATGGTCAACAATTTAATGTGGTTTATGGTGGAGTATCATTCATTCCGTCATTGCATGGAAAAGCCACATTTCTCCAAAATTAAGAAAGGATGTCAGGTTTTTTGTATTCGTTTTTTTTTCTTTTTGTTATTCTTTCGCCTTCCTTTCTGCTCCATATTATGTAGCCTTCTCTCACCCCGTTTATTTCCTATTTTATTTCATGGACTTCCTTCAAGGAAATTTTGTTGGCATCAACAATAAATAAATTCCTTTTTTTCTTGGCTTTAGAAATGTAATTAAAAATATGGTGTCCTAGTTTGGCCGACCGAGAGAAATAAACAATCAAAAAAACAGAAAGGACGAAATATATATTTCTGCTTCTTCAAAACAAATAAAAACAAACAACAATGACAGACAGCCAAATGGTGCTAAAATGGAGCAGAGAATGCAGCAGCATTAAGAGGGACAAAACAAAACGCCAGTTTTAAAATATGTATGTTCAAACAGCAGCGATGAATGGGCCAAACTTATATAAACAAACCACTAACCAAGTTTACAAATTGCTGTTGTTATCACTGGTTGTATGGCCAGCCATCAAGACATGTAGGCATATTTTCCGTTTCTTATAGTTTGTGTGGGATAGTGGGGGAGAGAAAGGAAGGATAAGGATTTTCACATATGTATGCATGAGTTTCTTCCAAGGCGTGGGAGGGAGGGAGGTTGGAAGGCGTTTGCCGACCAGACTATGTGTTGTATATGCAATTTCCTTTTAACCTTTAACAAATTACATTGGCAAACAAAACGAAAATACCCAAAAACCCAACCAACTGACTGGCTGACATGGCTAAATTTGTGGCGGGTGCAAGGGTATCCCACACCACAAAACCATTTGAAGAAGAACCCAGCTGTCACATTGGCACCATTTGCCAAAATTAAACGAAAAATGTTTATGGTAGGCATTTTGTCTTGTATCCCGTCCCGGCCCCCTTCCCCTTTCATCATTTATTTTTGTTGCTGTTTTAGTCTTATCCTTGTGGTTACTTTGTTTATATCATTACTTGTTTGTGTTAGCAGGGGAGCCCCTCCATATACCGACATTTCACTTGAAGGACATAATCAAAATCTACCTAAATTTATGACTGTGTCCCATTTCCTCTTTTGCACAGAACGAGAAATGTTTGTTTGGCGCTGCATATAAATGTCTCCCAAAAAGCAGGTCATTGCTGTGATATTATTGCGCCAAAAATTTGCCTAAATTTACTTAGAGATAACATTTTTATCCACAACACCAAGGCTTTAGTTGCTAAATATAACAAAATTCGGAAACAGTGCCAACAATTATTTTTCTGTAAGTAAAGCATACAAATGTGGTGTGGAATGTTTTGTTTTTAATTGTTGTAAGGGTAGGTGAATTTAGGTTATGATATCCGAACGGGAGGCGAGAGATACAGCTGCCTGATTTGGCAGAAGAAATCAAGAACAAGGGCTGCTATGTCCGATCTGGATCATGCGGAATTGTGTCAGGGTTTATAATAGCATAAACAGTTTAAAATGCGGTCTACCCCAAATCTGGAGCATAATTTTTGAAAGATCTATGGATAAATGTTTACCAACGTGTAGATTTAGAATTTCTTGATCTCTATTTGGGGGGCTAACAAACCAACCCAACACAAATTTGGGAGCTACATGATCAGAATAGCATATTAAAAAGTAACGTAAGCAATCTACACTTTGCATTGCCAGTAGGTTGAAAAAAATAGGCTTTATCATAAACCAGTAAGAATGACGTTAAGTTCGGCCGTGCCAAACTTTTTATAACCTCCACCATGAAATTTTCTGAACTTATATGGAAGAATTAGTTTTCACAATTTTATGTGATTTATTTGAGCACTGGAAACGCGAAAGACCTATTTTTGGCTAATTGGGTCAGGTAGAATCTGGCGGTACTGTTATATGGGGGCTATACCTAAACATGCACCTATGTTGACAGTTTTTAGTTGTGACCCCTAATAGTTTAAAATGTCAAATTACAATTAGTTCGGTTAAAAAATGTAGTAAGGTACCGTTATATAGTGGCTATACCTACAGATGGATTTATGTTGGCAATTTTTTGTAGAGAAGTTTCGTGACTGCAGGGAATATTTAATATCAAGTTACGGGTAGTTCAGTCAAAAAAATGTAGCTAAAATCCTTAAAATACAGAAATTCGGGAGGTACCTTTATATGGGGACAATACCTAAACGAGAAACTATGTTGACAATTTTTGGTGAAGGAGTGTTGTGACCCTTTAGAACCTTAAATGTCAAATTGCAGCTAGTTTGGTTAACAATTGTAGCTAAAATCCTTAAAATACCGGAAATCCGGAGTTAATGTTATTTAAGGGCTATACCTAAAGGAGAATCAATGATGAAAATTTTTAGTGAAGAAATATTGCGACCACTAAGAACCTTAAATGTTAAATTACATCTAATTCGGTTAAAAATTGTAGCTTAAACCCCCAAAATACCGAAAATCGGGAGATATATTTATTTGGGGGCTATACCTAAACATGGACCTATGTTGACAATTTTTGGTGAAAAAGTGTTGTGGCCCTTAAGAACCTCAAATGACAAATTACAGCTAGTTCGGTTAAAAATAGTAGCTAAAACCCCCAAAATACCGAAAATCGGGAGGTATCGTTATATGGGGGCTATACCTAAACATGGACCTATATTGAGAATTTTTTGTGAAGTAGAGTTGTCACCCCTTAGAACCCCAAATGTCAAATTACAACTAGTTCGGTTAAAAATTGTATCTAAAATCCTTAAAATACCGGAAATCCGGAGGTACCGTTATATGGGGGCTATACCTAAACGAGAAAAAAATTGCAAACATAATTTTTAGTGAAGAAGTATTGTGAACCCTAAGAACTTCAAATGTCAAATTACAGCAGGTTCGGTAGTTAAAATTTTTAAAATACCGGAAATACGGAGGTACCGTTATATGGGGGCTATACCTTAACATGGACTTATGCCACCAATTTTTTGTGAAGAAGTGTTTTGGCCCCCAAGAACGTAGAATGCTAAATTACATCTAGTTCGGTTAAAAATTTTAGCTAAAACCCCCAAAATACCGAAAATCGGGAGGTACCGTTATACGGAGATCTGTACATGGACCTATTTTGAAAAATGTTGGTGAAGAAGTGTTAAAAATTGTAGGTAAAATCCTCAAAATAACGAAAATCAGGAGGTACCTTTGTAAGGGGGCTACACCTAAACATTAGCCTAAGAATCTAAAATATCATGGGCCTATGTTAACAATTTTCGATGAAGAGGTGGTGCGACCCCTATGAACCTCAAATGTCAAATTACAGTTCGTTCGGTTAAAAATTGTAGCTAAAACTTCAAAATAGCGAAATCGGTAGGTGGTAGCGTTATAAGGGGGATATGAACATGTTCATGAGGGCAATGCTCGAGGATTCTGAAATCGTTTTTGTGTGTCCCGAGGTGCCACTAATAGTGGATATTGATACGTTTTTGGTTGGTTCGAGAGGGCAATGCTCGTGACTTTTGAAAAGTTGAAGACGTGCAGTGTGTCGTGCGAGCCTTAAACGCATGTTGGCCAGATGTTTTGCACCTTATCATCAAACATAGTCATATAAGAATTTAGACAACTGCAACAATCCCGTATGTAGTTGAGCAAAAAGTACTACAGATTGTGGCGGCAGCCGACGGGATGTAATCCTAGGACCGCGTTTACGCTATAGTTGTTAATGGCATCTATGTGAATGCTATTTAAACCTGGCTGATACTTTCTCCCTTGTAACCTTTCTCCTTTGGACCTTTCTCTCTAGAACGTGAAGGTCTTTCCTGACATGCCTGAGTCAAGAGCCAAGAAAGTGCAGGCGCCGCATAGCTTCCCACAAGCTGACCTATTGTGTTATTTGTTGACAACAAGGTTCCTTTGCCTCCAACGTAAGTGTTGCCGGCTAGGGATTAGCGTTAATTAGGCAGGGTGCAGAAAGTCATGCAGGCTTGTTCCGTGTTTTGAGCAGATTTTTTGCACTATGTAATTAATCCTAGCCCTACAGGAATTGAGAAGGCTTCATTATTTCGAACGTAGCGTAACTACTCTACTAAGGTTTGTCGTGGCAACTGATGTTCTTAATATTGAAGCCACAATCTTCAAAATACGGAAAATCGGGAGGTACCTTTCCATGGGGGCTATATCAAAACGTGGACCGTTATATCCCATTTTCAACACCAACCATCCTGCAAGTAATAAAAACTTCTGTACCAAATATTGACTCTCTATCTTTCAAATTGCGAGCTGTATCTTGATTTCAACAGACAGACGGACATGGTTAAATCGACATAGAATTTTATGCTGATCAATAATATAAGAGTATATACTTTGTAGGGTCTCCGACGAATATTTCGAGGTGTTACAAACGGAATGACAAATTTATTTATACACTCCATATGGTGGAGGGTATAAAAAGGTCCCGCAAAAACCACTTTAATGTTTTATGATATATGAAATAAAGTTATATATAATATAAAATGATATATATGTATGTATGTAATATGAAGATGTCATTTTGGCTATGTCGTGTGCCCCTTTACCTTGTTTTCAGTTAGGCTTTTGCTGGAGTGACTTCAAAAAATTGTCAAAAATTCTGAAAAATAAAAATTTTAAAAGCTTTTTATGCGGAAACTTTTTTTATCGATACACCTTATAATTAAGAATTTGTGAAATCAAAATATCATACAGGAATACGAGATTTTAAAAAATGTAATGTACATACATCAGGTCAGAGATTCCTTAGATATTTTTAAGGCAATCATAAGTTTCATTGATATTAAAAATTTTTCATTAAAAGGTGACCAACAATAATAAATACAACCAATTTTATCACTAACAAGATGCACGTACACACACATACGCAATATTTACTATTTTGTGTTAACATTTCATTAATATTTCCTTTTGTTTCCTTTTCATTTTGAGTTCTCATCATCATCGTTATCGGTGGCAACAGAACTAAACTGAATTTAAATTATAACGTTCGTTTATACGTTGACGTAATTTTACCAAAAATAACATTCATTCGTTCACCAGTCTGTCATTCATTTAGCATAAAGCAAATGCCCGAGCACACACACAATGTCACTCACAATCCAAAATGAAATTGTGCAAAAAAGAGTAAAATTACCAGGCAAACACAAAAGTATGGGAAACAAAGATTCAGCCGTATTTTTTTAAGCGGTGGTATTATTCTGGAATCATTTAAAGCGGTACATTCTATGTTTAATATGACAAATGATGTTATGTTCCATTTATACATTTCGTTGATATTGTTGTTGTTGCTACTGTAATATTCATGAGAAAAATTCATGTATGTTTACCTTTTAAATATTCGTAGAAAATATTGTGGGAATATTTTAAGCGAGATATTCAGCAGCATAAGGCGGAAAGATATTGATTTGGGAATTAAAATGTTCGTTCAGTATCAGGTGCGTTCTCGTTCCTTTGTTTTTAGAAATTTTACTGCTTGTGTGTTTCACGGCAAGTGTATTTTTTCGGGAAATCTGAACTATATATCGTAAGTGTCCACAGTTGGTATATATAATGAAGATCAGCGAAGGTGAGTGAATGTTAATAGATATCATCACCAGTGTTTGACCCAGAGTTTGGTTTATAACTTCCAACGAAAGCATATTAATATTCTGAAACTCTTTTGCAATTCCTAGTACTCTCCCATTGCATGTTTTAGTATTCGCTGACCACTAAATAGCATAGCCTTACGCAGTCTGGCCTGAAGCATTATATGAAGTCAACAAAAAATTGTTTTGTCTGGATCCAAAATACTTTTGGAAAATTGAGTGTTAAAGACGATTTTTTTATTTTTATACCCTCCACCATAATATGGAGCGTATAATTAAATTTTTCATTTCATTTGTAACACATCAAAATATTCATCGGAGACGCTACAAAGTACACATATTATTGATCAGGGTAAAATTCTAAGTTGATATGACCATGTCCCTATGTCCGTCCGTCTGTTGAAATCAAGAAACAACTCGGAAATTTTTAAGATATAGCTTTGTCATTTGGTATAGAAGTTTCTATTACTCCTGGGATGTTTGGTATTGCAAATGGGCTATATCGGTCCACGTTCTGATATAGCCCCCATAGAACGGTATCACCCGATTTTCGGTATTTTGAAGGTTTTAGCCTCATTATCACACCGAAATTGCTGAAATTTGGTACTTAGTCTTCGGTGGGGGTATAAAACTTTCTCCCAGAAATTTGTCGGTATAGGTCCACGCCTTCATATAGCCCCCATAGAACGGTACCTCCTTATTTTCAGTATTTTTAAGGTTGTGGCCACAGCAACCCACCGAAATGGCAAACATTTGGAATTTAGTTTTTGTTGGAGGTAAAAGCCTTTCTGACTGAACTTTGTCGGTGTAGGTCCACGTTTCGATATAGCGCCCATAGAACGGTACCTCCCGATTTTCGTAATTCGGAAGGTTGTGACATCAATATCCCACCGAAAGACTGAAATTTGTTATTTAGTCTTCGATGGGGTTATAACATATTCCAGAGGAGCATTATCAGTATAGGTCCGCGGGTTCCTATATCCCCCACAGAAGCGTACCTCTTGATTTTCGATATGTTGAAGGTCTCACCGAAATATCCTAAATTTCTTATTTAGTCTTCTTTGAGTTTAATAACGTTTCGCCAGAAATTTGTATGTATAGGTCGACGTTTTGATATAGCCTCCATGGAACGGTACCTCCCGAATTTCGGTACTTTGAAGGTTAGCCACATTATTTTACCGAACTTGCTGAAATTTGGTATTTAGCCTTCTTCATAAACGAAAGGAAACTAATTGTTCCATTTTATTTCAATACAACTCGTGGTGGAGGGTATAACATGTTCGGCCTGGTCGAACTTAACGCCTTTCTAACTTGTTTTGCTTTTTTTATGTTTACTGTTCATTGCGGTTATATGGAGGGAATTCAAGATGACATACGTTCCCAAAGCGGCAAAGTCAAGTCATACACTTCCAGAAGACTATAGACGGGTGGTGCTCAAAATATTTTGTGCATTAGTCTCTCTGAGCGCGTCTTTCCTTTGCTAAACCACGACAGATGAGAATAAAGAGAATATGTTTTGTTGTTGCAGTCACGTTAACGTATATGGGTGATCTTGGCTGCCATAGACCGTTTAACTTATCTTACTCTCTATTAAACAAGTGAGAAAGTATCAGTCAGCAGTGCCGTCAGAGATATACCTTAAGCCTCGGACCTAAAGAAAATAAGTAAACACATCATTTCTGACGTCTATAGGTTTTTTTTTAATTTTTGGTCCAATTTCTCAAGATGTATGGATCCGAGACGAGTTGTTAATCTGTACATTTTAGTAATTTTGTGTGGGAGGTAGACGAAGGAGTATACCGATTTAGTCCATATTCAAACCTGATCTATGCCTGGAAGTAATATTACCATACGCAAAGTTATGACCAATTCGTTTTCTGCCTTCCTGAGTTATCGTTCGCACAATTTTAGAGAAAAGTTTAGAACTTCTGTGGGGGAGGTAGCCGAAGGAATGCACTACAGGCCCAATGACAAGTTTCTGAGACACAAAGCCAATTTCTTAAGGCACATATTTGAATAAAATAGTAACGTAATTAGATTCTTGAAGAACGTTTCAATCTGACAACGCTTCATGATCACATACCGGGCTGTCAAAGATATTACATCTAACATTGCAAAATTTTGTAATATTCTATCAAAAGAAGAACAAAATTGTTTCGCTCGACAATTAAACACCGTTAAGATAATTAACGCTTTTTTTAAAATGGAAAATTCTGGAAAGTAAGATTGTGATTAGGAATTAAAAAAAGTTAGACGCGACAAAGAATTGTTGGCGTGGACATGTGATGAGTTTTTTTGTGCAGTTTTTATTGTAGTTTATATTTTCTTTGGAGTAGAACTCTCGGTATCGCGACGTATCCGCGAAACCATATATATGTGGTAGAACGTAATAGTGAGTACTATATGTGTAAATAAATTTATCCGCGTATGACCGCATTAACTTATAGAAACCTATCAATAGATAGTGTGAGACATAAAAATTTTGATATATTTAAGTTTGGGCTGGGCGGGGAGTGGGACTTGTCAATATGACACAAGTCGCCAAATTTGACAGTTATCTAATCGAGTTATGTCAAGCATTGAAATCTTCATGTTCAAGATCTCTTAATTTAGTAACTGGGACTACAAACACATACTAAATTTAAAAATCTTAACCTGTAATTATAAAGTATTCAAAAACCGGACGCGATCGCGGTATTCTACTTCCAAATCATCAATTAATGATGGAGGTCACAATTACTATTGTATTGTATAACAATACGTCCAATAATCTTTGAGATTTCGCGTTTGGCTAAAACCCGTTGTTGGGGAGGTCCCCCACTCCCTTCATTTTACCGTATAAAAACAATCTTACGACCTATTCTAAGACCTAAAGAATGTACAGTCAAAGTTTTATCAAATTCGGTCCAGCCATTTCAGAGGATTTATATTTCGAACATCATGGCGGACCTGAATAATTTTCCATATATATGTATGTATATATACCTGTACCGATCAGAACCAAATTTTCCGTACCTGATTCTAAATTGAACAGGATTTACCATATTTACCATTTAAATATAAAATCGGTTGGAACATATATGGAAGCTATATCTATATCTGAACCGATTTCTTCCCAATTTTGCAGATGTATTTTTATGCTCACTATAAACATCGGGACTAAATTTGAAAGGTCCAGCAGCTTCCAGAACCAAAATTTGAACCGAATCGGTAGATCTGTTCGAGAGTTATGGTGCGCACCAGCCAAGCAGACAGACAGACGGACACACATGACTAAATCACCTCCAAATTGTCTATTTTATATTGTCGATGTTATAACCGAAAATTCGATCAAATCACCCACTTCATGTGAATGGCAATCTGGGCAATCCTCTCCAAACGCAGACGCACATCTCTACTCTCTTTGAATAAGTCAGATCTAAAATTAACGAGTTAAGTTAGGTTTTAAGTTTTGCGGACTAGATATATAGTGGCCGCTATACTTGAAGACCTCTGGTCCATTCTGTTCATCCTGGATAGGTTTAATGATGATTGCGAGAATATACCGTAGTTACTGTTTGTTGATCTATGTCTGATATGGTGTCTTTGTCGGTGTCTTTTGTGTGCAACAAAAGAATATACGCTCGACTGTCGCTATTTCTTCTGAATTTCTACCTAATCTACATTAGTCGAAGCCACTGTCATCCCATCTTAAAGATAGAACCATAACCCTATAGTGCACTGCAATAAGTCCGATAGCGATTATCATCCCTAAGTTATCGAGAGAGAGATAGCGGTGGTCCAGGATTTTACTGAGGTATTTACCTTCGAAAGAAAGCTGAATAAGCCAACACTTTAGTTTTTTTGAATTTTCATGACACTTCTCTACCAAAAAATGTCAATATAGGTCCATGTTTTGTTATAGATCCCATATAACGGTACCTCCCAATTTTCGGTATTTTGAGCTAGTTTTTTAACCGAACTAGCAATGATTTTACATTAGAGGTTCTTAGTGGTCACAAAACATCTCCACCATAATTTATCTATATTGGTCCATGTCTTGGAATGGGCCCCATATAAGTTCATGATTTTTGTTATCTTGTGAATTTTAGCCACATTGTTTTACCGAACTATTTGAAATTTGACATTTGAGATTCCGAGCGGTCACAAAACTTCTTCAAAGGAAATTGTCAATGTAGGTCCATGAATTGTCAATGTAGGCCCATATAACGGTACCTCCTGATTTTCGGTATTTTGAGATTTTTTGTTGATTGTCTGCAATTTGACATTTGTTGTACCCAGTGTTCACAAAACTTCTCCACGAAAAATAGATTGGTATAGCCCTCACAGAACCTCCCGATTTTCGGTATTTCGAAGGTTTTAGTCACATTATCCTCAAAAACAATTTTTAATGTCTGTTGAAGCTATAACAATTTCCTTACAGAATTGTTGGTATAGATAGACCCACGTTTTGGTATAGCCCCTGTAGAACGGTTCGGTATTTTTAAAGATTTAACCACATAATCCCACCGAAATGGCTTAAATCTGGTTCCTATATAATTTATGGTGGAGGGTATAAAATCTTCGGTCCGGCCGAACATAACGCCTTTTTCATTTGCTTTTATTAGACCCGCATTTTGTAATTAAAATAAAAACAGATTTTCGATTCCAATATTTGATTTTAACGACTGTATTGGCTTTAATTGCTGTAACAACAAAGAGAACTCAAGCAAAATGACAACAGCATAATGTCATGAACAACAGCTGTAACACAACTGTCATTATTGATGGTAGTGTTAAATGTTAAACAGTACAACTTTGTTTTGTTTTTTAAAGAGATTTGTTTTTATGTGTTTGTTTTTTTTTTTTCTTCCTTATACACCACTCATCACACTTTTATTGTTTAGCAGCAGCAAAAAAAATACGCAGTTTATTTAAAGATCCCATAAAAAACTCCAGCGAACAACAGCTGCTACATCGACGCTATGATGGCACAATTGGCAACACCCTCTATTTTGTAGAAGCATTGGTTGAGGGTGTATTTGTGTATGGGTAGTACAATTGTGTGCGTGTTTTGTTTGCCTGAGAGTTTTGTAATTTCAACTAATTAACTACGACGCCATCCTCCAACTTGTTGAACTTCTCAATGAGTTCAATATCAACTTTGTTCTGTGTGTACGTTTTTTTTGTGGCCATAAAAAGCCAACAACAACGACGGCGGGAAAAATGCGAAATTGAGTTAATAATTGAATAAAGTTTGTCATGATTGATTTAACGCTAGCTATGATTGTTGTTCAGACTATTGTTCTTGTTTTATTGTTGTCTTTGCCTTTGTTATTATTATTGTTGTTATTGTTTACTATGCGTCTGGCTGCCTGGCATTTGTTGTGGGCGAGGAGGACATTGTGAAAGAATGAATTTGGAAAATTCAGATCTGTGTGAAATTGTAGAATTTATCGGAAGCGTACGAGGAATGCTAGGCGTTGGTAGTAGATTGATATGGAAAGATGGAATTTTTATTGTTTCAGGCATTCCCTTTTGTTTGTATATTTGCGATTTTTGTTTTATTTATGTTCTGCCTTTTTTGGCACTGATAACCATAAATGTGACATTGTCTCACCTGGCGGTGGTGGTGTCCGTCGTAGTGAGTGGTTATTTCGTTAAATTTGACAGTTCTTGTTAGCTGGTATTTATGGCCGTCATAAATATTATTCAATTTTTTTCTTTTAGTTTGATTACATCTTATATCCTTTTTTGACGAAATGTAAAAGTAGGTACATGCTAGGTGTGTTGTGACTGTTCATCAATTTTACGAGGAAGTGGGAATCCAGTTGGTTACAATGGTAGTTTGGCAGATCCGGTTTTTAAGGTGAAGCCATATGTGGAATCATGCAAAAACCTGTGGATTGTGTAAGCATAATTTGGTCTTGTAAATCCTCTGGAATCCTTTATTATTCCCATAAGTTGTTTTGTAGTAACATATTCTGCAGGTTTCCTCACATTTTGGCAATCAAAGTAATGTTTCCAAAACAGGAAAATGTTTTTTCCCGTTAGAAGTAAACATATGGTGACATGTCTGAAACCGGAGCGGTATGTCCCGCAATGCCGGAGTATGCATATACTTCTGGTTTATGCCGCTATAAAAACAAACTCCGGACCATGGTTTGGACCCATTTGTCGCTATTTTAGCCACCATATGTCCTGGTCGGTAAGAATGTCGAATGCCTGTGGGTACATTTCAGGAATTTGTCAGGCCTGTCCTTCCTGAAGGAAAACAGCGATATGGATTAGAAGTAAACTATGCCGCCGATTTTAGAGGATTTTAGCTACATTTATTGACCGAACTATTTGTTAAACGTTACCTTCAGCTTTAAAATATTTTTGGGAATTTTAGCAGCATTTTTTGTCCAAACTAGCTGTAATTTGAAATTTAAGTTCCTAGCGGTTGCAACACTTCTCTAACAAAAATTGTGAACACTGGTCCACATGTTGGTATATCCACCATAGACACCTCCCGATTTTACTTATTTTGAGGATTTTTACTGCACTTCATACGGAGCTACCAGTAATTTTACGTTGAGAGTTCACCGTGGTCACAAAGCTTCTGCCCCATAGGTCGGAGCCGCATATCCCGGAATGCCTGTTCCGGATACTTCTGGTCCCTACCGCGATAGAAATTAATCCAGGAGCATGATTTGGCTTCATTTGTAACTGTTTCAGTCATCATGTCGAATAACTATGGTTACAGAAATTTGTCAGGAAAACGGGATTATGTGAGAATTCGTTATGGTCTTCAGAATATGAAACTCCCCCAATTTCTACCGCAGCAGTACCAGTCGCATTCACTAACACAGAATGTTTCCAGTTCCTGCAGTTTTACTGTTGTGGTATTCGTGAGAAGGTATGAGTCGGAGAAGAATAATAAGGGCAGCGAGTCATGAAACGAAGTTGAACAACATATGCAGTCTTTGGAGTTGTGATGTTTACAACATACTGCGCTTAGATTATACGAGAAGTGTATACATGCATACCTATTGCACCAGTCTGTCCAGTACAAACTAATGACGGACTGGTCCTAGGAGATTTCAATACACATTATGAGTAGACATCGGATTTTAGCATGTTTTTTATTTCTTATCCGATTGGACTCAAATTTTGGATCTAGGCGTTTTGAGGGTCAATTTTTCGATATTTGGGGTCATATCAAAAATATGCAAAAAATATGCAAAAAATATGCAAAATATATGCAAAATATATGCAAAAAATATGCAAAAAATATGCAAAATATGCAAAAAATATGCTAAATATGCAAGTGTTTTTTTGACAAAAATCGTCAATTAAACTTGGAAAATCATCAAAAAAGCATTCTAAATTAAGTTTTTTGACGTTTAACATAGTTTTTTGCAGATTATTATGTTATTGAGACTCTCCAGATATTCCGCCACAGCAATAAATCTAGACTAACAAGACTTAAATCAGTTTTCACAAGGTAAGAAAATGTCAACCCAGCATTCCTATTACAACATAATTTGCTTCCTATACAAATGTAGATAGATAATGGAAAAATTTCAAAAACTCAATCAGAAATGTCAAAATCAACGTGTCCAAATATGGTGATAGTTTCTAATCGGCCAAAATTGTCTAGCAGAAAAACAATGGAGCTAGAGTTAGTCATCGCTATTTTTGTTTAGATAAAAGCGCAATTTTTTCTAGTTTTTGGAAAAAGGGTTCGTTTTTTAGCGAAAAATGGGAAAAAGTACTAAAGTACCATTTACGATTCCAGGTTCTGGAATATAACTATAATTAGAAGTATACGTTTTGAATATCCACATATTAGATTTTAATATATTTATAGTGTTTAGTACTTTATTCAGTTTATACATACATAAATTGGCAATTTTTGTTCTTTATGATCAAAAAGCTTCTTTGGAAAAATGCTCTAACTGCCGCTTTAATATTGATAACATGGTTTTAGTTTAATGCACTAAAAATACATAATTTTATAATTTCGATCTATATTGTACGCATAATGCAGAATTGGAAAATGTTCACTCCTCGGCGAAAAGTAATGCATTATTGTTATACCCATCCACGATGAATAATAAGAAAAATGAAGAGCGTCCAATGATTAGTGCAATATGACATCACTTAGAAAAACCACACAGTAGAGTGGTAGTGGTAAAATAAGTCAAAAACCTTGGAATTTAAATGGCAAAACCACTCACATATTTCTGCTAGAAAAGTATTTGGAATGCTAAAAAATATAATTCATTCATTCCTGCTACAGGAAAACAATTTTGATAACACAGTCGAAAAGTCATAACCCTTTTGTATACACAATTGTTTAATTTATACCTGTCCGTGTACTCGATAATTTGTACTAATTATTACCAATGCTTTGAATTTTGACAGTTGTTTAATGGAGAAGTTGGTAAAAAAATTGTTTGAGCAACATTTAGTAAAAATTATCGAGTACAAGGACAAACCTTTCATGACACATTAGTCATGTTGTATAGGATATAAATAAATATATTAAGAAAAATATTCGCGCAATATTGTCATTAAAGTTGTCAAATGCACTATACACCTAAAAGGCAAAGATTTTAAGGAATATTAATTTACAAAACGATGAAATTATGCATCTGTCTCTAGGTTTGCTTACATCCTGATGTAAACTTTAAAAACGCCATATTTCTAGCACTACTTTCACAATCTGATTGGCTTTTTCTTTTTCCGGATTTTCGAGTAGAAAAATCTCACTAGTTTTTACACGTAGAACACTTTCATTTAAGTGTTCGTAATTAGCAGTTACAATTTAAAAAAGTATTTTTATATAACTTCCACGAGTGATTTAATCCGAACATTTTGATAATTCGGACACCGCCGAAACCTGTGGTGTAGGGATTATCGCGAATCAACTGTATATATGGGAGCAATATCCAAATCTGAATCAATTCTTACCAAAATAGGGATCGCCCTAGGGCCAAAAAATCCCCAATTTTTATGCGAAGTGGTCTATAAATGTGACCTGTGCTTTATTTTCAAAAAGACATGGCGAGATGGATAAGTGCGAATCTATGCAGATCATCAAAAGGAACTGTGGGTCTATTTCGTTTCATTTTGCATGTTGCAAACTCATTCACTAAGACATAATACCCTTAGGGTATTAAAATATAGTTATCAGTGCAATCATGAATAAAAATTCCGTGCAGAATTTGTTTCCTTTACCCAATTTCACAATTTTTTATTTCCCTATTTATGCTCAAAAAGGGAATATTTTTGTCGATTCAACTAGTATACGCCACAATGAAGCGAATCTAGTACTTTTCAACTTTTAACAAATATTGATTTTAAAAGAATTTCACTTTTAAAAATTATTTTCCGTGTGGAAAATTCAGAGGGAAATATTCATGATGACACCGTATATATTTGTTATATGTTTTTAATTAAATATGAAAGATTTTATGTAATATTCAATATTTCCTTAGTCTTAATTTCTAGCTCATTTGTTATTCTGTCAGACAATTTTGGCCGAGCAGAACCTATCAACATATTTGGATACATACATTTTGACATTTCTGATTGAGTTTTTGAACAAATTTGTATTAGAAAATAACTTATGTTGTAATAAGAAGGCTGTGTTATAGGAAATTTTCTAAGTCTTTTAGTCCAGATTTATTGCTGTGGCGGAATAATAACTAATAACATGATAATCTGCTAAGAAATCGACGTTTAACGGCAATAAACTTAATATATAACACTTTTTGATGGCTTTCCAAATTTAATTTGATGATTTTTGTCAAAAAAATTACTTGCATATTTTGCATATTTTTTGCATATTTTGCATATTTTTTGCATATTTTGCATATTTTTTGCATATTTTGCATATTTTTTGCATATTTTGTGCATATGCAAAATATGCAAATATGCAAAAAAATAAAAAATATGAGCCTGTCATTGCATTCAGTTTTCTTCAAAACGAATTTTGGTCCAATCAGAATTTTCGTATCTTTATTAATAAAAAATATGCAAATATGCAAAATCCGATGTCTAATTATGAGTTATGACATGACACCCAATCCCTGGAAATTACCAGAGAGGTATATCACTGGCTAAGCAGATAGATTGCTAAAGATTTTGCAAAGTGACGTTACTGCCAGCATTAGAGCAGACTGCCATAGTTCATCTGATATATACAAAGTGTCTCAAGAATGTCGTGACTTGGCAACACGTAATTTTCCGTGGCTCCGAAAAATCTTCCTATCATTACCATCAAAAGAGCACCCGACTTCATGATCTCTGAACGCCGTATCTTCATTTATCCTGAGAAAGCCAATTGGCAAGGTTTTGGAAAATTCACCAACCAACTCATTATTGGACTGCCGAATCCTCGGGTAACTGAGAGGAATTTCTATCATCATTACTGCTTCAACACACGCCATATTCCTGTTGAGCGAATATCTGAAATAAGACCTAATTTCCCATTAGAGGTGACGGTATTTGCGAGTCATAGAGCTGACATCGGAAGCCAATAGGTTACCCCGCAAAAACAAAAAAATTTGGCAAGATCATCTGAAATCCTGAAACATTAGAAACGGTAGAAGTAAATAGTGCCAACGTTTAATAAGCTATCGAAACCTGAAAAAATCCGAATTGTGTCATTTGACGGTTTAGTGACAGATCCGAAGAGATGCGAGTTTAATTTTAGTCGACAATTTATTGATCACCCTAACAACGATCGTGCGAACAGAAATGCTTTGTGTCGTTTGCAATCTCCTCCAGCCGATGAGGAATCAGTTTACGATTGACCATGTTGTAGGTCTTATCCGAAGCACAAAATCGTTGAAAGCACTTGATCCTGGTGATGCTAAAGCAGCTGATCATCAACACGGATTCCGGAAGCCATTTTCATACAAATTAGGCGAGGTCTCCACCAGAGCAGGCCGTGTCACAGAACGGTAATGGTAGCATTCTACCTGACTTGAGCCTTCGAGGATGTCGAAAGAAATCCATCCGGCCTTATCTCGAACGTTGTGTGTAGTATAACATGGAATTGAGAAACAAGAAGTCCAAATCCTGTAGAGTGAATCAGGGGGTTACACAAGGAGAGATAATATATCTGGAACTGTTTAAACTCTACCTTTATGCAATTCCACGTTCTCCCAAAGCCATTTAGATAATTACCTAGGAGGACGATTGTACGCTTCTGCCGCCAGGTCGCACTGTTAATAAATTCCACGTTCTCCCAAAGCCATTTAGATAATTACCTAGGAGGACGATTGTACACTTCTAGTGCCAGGTCCCACTGTTAATAACATTTGTGTCAGACTAAGTGCAAAAAATGAGGCTAAGTGCATATCTCATTAATCTTGCCGAGTTCTTTCATGCGAGGATTATGAAAAATATCCGGCACTAAATAAGTCAACAGCAACATTATTCACCATATGGCCTGCGGAGATAAAGCTATTACTGAATCTGTACGACGATGGGTCATTAATTCCGACCACTAATTACCCCAAAGTACGGTGGGTCACATTTGCTTGCTTATATAAGTCGTCCGCGCATGCCACAGCTGTCTGCGATCAAATGAGAAGTAGAAACAAGGTCATCAATTTCTTAGTCGACAGCAATTGGGAGCAGATAAAGAAACCATGTTAAACACATACGATATGCGGTCTGTGGTAAGCTATGCGGCAACAGTGTGGTTTCCAAACGTAGGTGATATGCAATAGATGATTGAACAAACTGCCAAAATGCAGCCATAACAACTTCAACAGGATGTCTCCTTATGTCTTCGGTGGACCATTTAGATGTTGAGGATAAAGTCTTGCCGGTGTGTCGGGACAACAAAATGTTGTCAAAGCAGAACCTCTAGATCAATCTTGTTGACAAAACTGTTATGCTGACAAAACCCATCTGCATGTGTTCTCGTCTACAGCACAGCCCCGAGCTCACAATATTTACAAAGACTCCCGAACTGTGTCTGTTGTTCCCTTTTTCCGGGAAAAGAATGTCTTTCAGACGTTCTTTGATTCGACTTTCTCCGATTCGACCCTAATGCGGCTAAATCCAAGACTGCCAAATGAAAACTATCTGGGGTTATTGTTCGGGTTGAGTCCGATTTGTCGCCCTTTTTCCCGATTTTCGGAACTTTGGACAGCACCTTTTGACTTAAGACCTGCTTTTGCGGCTGCCTTGGCGATAGTGTTCATCTTTAGCTCAGACTTTGAGTAGCAGACAGAAAAAATTAAGGATTTGACTTCCTGACTCCAGGATGGCTTCTTTGGTAGGCATGTGGCTCTTCATTTGATCTAGTCCACTTTTCCAATTTATTTTCATAGATTCTATTTTTTTTTTTCTGGTACAATCCACCATTAAGCCATATCAACTAACCGTTGGAAAGGTTCTTTTGTTTATTACTCCCTGTGTTCTCAGTTTTGGACTCAGCAGAGTTGACGCCCAAGAATCGACTGTTCTCGCCGCTGCGTTCAGTGATGTGGTCACCTTAGATAATCTGGTATGAATGAGTGGTGCCACTGTTTTTGGTCCATCACCTAAAGAAGACACGAGGAGAGGGGGTTCACTAATATTGCGGAAATTCTTGGGTAATTGAGGGTGGTTTCTCTTGAACTTTTCAGCTATCTTGGGGTTCAGTCGTATCAGTTTCTGCTCTCTTTCTGTCAGTGAAGAGGGTTCCCTGTTCACAAACTTCTTTAAGAAATTAAATTTCTTTTTGCTCCAACGGTACGGACAAGATTGGAGGCTATGGGAGGGCTGTTGGATATATTATGGACAAGCCTGTCTGACTCTACTGCATCTTTTCTAGGAGAACGAGCCCGATCCTGGCCTAGTGAGATCAGAATTCATGTCTTTACTCACTGTCGACACGCGCTCGGCTGATTGCTGTTGAATGACAATGACAACTGCTTCCTCTTCAAAAGAAGATGCGTAGTCGTCAAGGTCAAAGTCCTATCCAGAGAAAAAAATGTTTATTTCATTAACACCAATACGGTACATTTAAGTCGACCGATCGTCAGTTGTTGTAACCGAAGACTGACCTGCGCCAGTCAATGTAGCGAAGTTTTTTAACTTTTGTGGGGTGGTACCTGAAGGAGTAGATCGATATAGTCCATATTCGAACCTCATCTATACTTGATAGGAATATTATGATGTGCAAAGTATGGACCATATCGGTTACTGCCTTCGAGAGTTGTTGTCCGCACTATTTTAACGAAATGTTGTGAACTTTTGTGACCGAAGGAGTGGACCGATATGGTCCATTTTCGAACTTTATCTAAATTTGAACAAAATATTGGGAAACCTAAGTTGGACCTAATCAGTTGGTACGAGTTATTGACGAGAGCTATCGTATGCTCCGGACATGGCCAAATCGACTCCAAATTGTCAGAAAAGTATTTCGTCCAAACATACTTGGGTCAAAACCATTATTTCGATGAGGCTCATTTTGGTCGTAGGAAAGTCTATATACTGTGGGTACTAAGGGATCTAAAGGTACTGAGGGCATACATTCCATTGCACCACAGAACCGTCTTAAATATACATACCTTACCAAAGCTTATGCCCAACTTATTGAACTGCTCCGCATTCAATGTGATATCAAAAATTACCAACAAACCACCTATCAAAACGGCACTTCTTTGCCGTAATCCATACTCCTCCCGATGAGTTATGATTCACAATTTATTTATTTCTTTTTTTCTTTCCATTATGCGAGTGTGTGTCATGCTTACGTGCGTGTGCTGCAGATTCCATTACCAATATTTCGGTTGGAAAAAATTCAAAAAAATTCAAAAAAAAAAAGAAACGCCAACAAAATGAAACAAAAATAACCATCAATACATACTCCCAAACCTGCGACGACTATATCCATTTCTATAAAGAACTGTGTGCGGATTTCGCACTTTGTTGTAGACAGACAACAGTAGGACTCGCAGTGCAAACAACCAGCCGGCAGCCAACAAGCCAGACATATTTTACACCCATTACGCCACGAACAACAAGCCACCTCTACATTTCGAATGTGGCTCACGTCGCTGTTTATTTGAGGTAACGGAGATTGGGGGCTTGTGCCTGTGCTACACGCGTATCTGCATTAAGGCGTCAAGTTATGCGCAAAATTCCCTAAAGCCTCATTTAATACCTTGTGTTTTCCTGAGAGTGTTCGAGTGTAGAGGCTTGACATGACTTACTTCCTTCCGCACATCCGTCCGTTTGTTAGTCCGTCCGTCCGTCTGTTTGTTACCATGTGGCTACCTTCTTTTTGCTGGGACTGTTGGTTCGTTTAAAGATAAAGAGAAGAGGTAAGTAAGTTCTTTTGTGCCTTTTTGACACCTTACTGACCAAGTTGATATTTTTTGGTTATTGGGCTAAAGATGTTAAGTGGTGTGCCGGAGAGAGTGAGGAACACTTGAACAACATAAAGAATTGACAGACATCTTTACTTAGTTATTGGAAGCTTAACCTTTGTCTTCCACCAGCCATTCAATATTCTGAACACAACAGACGAAAAAATTCCTCCTGCCACAGTCATTCGTGTGTTCTTCTTAAGTGGCCAAACCAAAATGGGATGCTCGCTCACACTGGTAAAGTAACAGACTTTGTGGCGGCGCCATGATTATGTTAACAAGATTGATTGCCTTGGAAACTGTTGAGAGTCGTCTCACTTGGTAAAGTATTCCAAGTATCAGAAGTATCTAAAAAATTTTAAAGTAGCAACTGTTTCGTAGAAGTGGAAAAGATGTTCCGGGGGAATTAGTTGTTGGCTGGTTGGTTGGGTTGGCATAAGTGTTGCAATATGCTATTTCGTGTTACTTGACTTAAGTTTCCCCAAAAGTTATGTGTTCTTCTTTTGGTTTTTTTTTTCTGAGAAACATTACCACAAAAGAAATAAAAAGATTTCATAGCTGCTGATATCCCCTTGAGTATGTCATTTACTATCGCATTTGCTGGGTATTTATTGTTCTTTTAAGTTGTCTTCCATTTTTTGTTGTTGTTTTCATTTCAATATTTATTTCTTTGGAGAGTTGAGGAAAAGGATAACACCACAATAGCTCAATTCATATCTGTGGTAAATAGTAACAAAGCACCCTCCCCAAGGCAACATTCATAATTTATTTGTTGAGTGAAATTGTTTAGAAATTGCTCTCTGACTGAAATATTTTATGAATTTTTATTTTCCACTTGTCTTTGTTTGTGTGGAGGAGTGGAGGAAGCTAGTGCTGCTGCTTATTGTCATCGATATCGAAATGAAATCCCATTTGTGGCAGTATTGTTCAATGAATTTATAATGACCATCTTTTGCCCTTAAGGTTAGTTAAACTTAAGAAGTTTAGGATGGAATTGCAATTGAGGTTTTGATAATTTAGTCAACTGTCGATTATTATTATTCTATGACTTTCCATTTATTGTCAGTTGACGTTTTCGAGGAAGTTTGATTAGGACATGGACGATATGAAACGATTTTTGTTGGTTCCTTTTTGAATTACAACATTTATACCATTTCTCATGAAGAATAAATGTAAATAAAACAAATAAAAATGGGATAAATCTGGTTTGCAGGTATACCAAAATAGGATCCCATAGTGACAAAATTTTGAGCATTTTCTGCCTAATTTTTCTAAGTAATATATGTATATCGTTTAATATTACACGATGCTAAAAAATATTTGATGAAGTTACTGAAAGTGAAAAATTCCCTTTTGAAATCCCTTGGCTGTCTTTGAGGGATAATACGTTTCAAGGACTTTCATATCCAGAAGTAATTGTATACACAAAAAAAAAACTTTGTTGCATAGCGCAATTAAAAACATATGGACCCAAAGCGAAATATATGGTCTGAAATAAAACATAAATAACAAAAATGTAATCTATATAAATAAAAATCAAATGTCGTTCGTTGGTAATCGCATCAGGTTAAAATGGGCTACATATTTTGTTGAATTTCGGAGGGAGCGGGGTACTTCCCCTATACCCTATTTCTTTAAAAATGCTGTATCTATATAAATAAAAATCAAATGTCGTTCGTTGGTAATGACAGCAGCTGAGAACGGCTGAACCGATTTCGATAATTCTGTAAAATGTGCGCCATAACCCGGCTTGGGTGTTTATGCAAAGAAAATTTGACCACGCCCTCTTTTACGTCCACTTTTTTTAATTTTTATCAATACTACAAAAACTACTGAACCAATTTCCTGAAATTACCAGGGAATGTACAGGAATGGCCCCCCGGTTAAAATAGGCTACAAATTTTGTTGAATTTCGGAAGGGGGCGGGGTACTCCCCCTATACCCTATTTCTCTAAAAATGCTATATTTACATTAATTACGTATGTATCGCTTTGGAATTAATTTGGGAGACAATTGTGGCTGTGTCTCCGATCTTAGCTACTTATATGGGACCCAAAGCCTTGACCACGCCCACTTTTTAAAATATGTTACATCTACGAAACTACTGAACCGATTTTCCTAAATTTTTCAGGGAATGTACAGTAATGGCCCCCGGTAAAATTAGGTCGCATATTTTCTTGACTTTCATATTTAAAAAAACGCCATATCTTCTTGAAGAAAAATCAAATGCCGTCACAACCCAACTAGGGTTTTAAGGAAAGAAAACTTTACCACACCCACTTTCTTTAATTTTCAATTTAAATTTTTGCTACAAAACAACTGAACCTATTTTCCTGAAATTGTCAGGGAATGTACATCGATGGTCTCCGAAAACAGGCTATGGGCCATTATTATATGTGTTCTTTTACTATCTGATGGATTTGAAAACGCAAAATAAACCAATTTGGAGGCATTAAAAATAAAATTTTTGCATTGAAAGTTAATGTCAACAGGCTCCTCCTTGAAATTCAATCATCACTTTTAACTTTAAGTTAAGCGGAACGCTCTAAATCTGTTCGATAAATCCAAAATATAACAAAAGAAGACATGTAATAATGGGGATATATATTTTATTCAATTCCAGTGGGGGCGGGAGAACTCCCCTATGCGATATTTTTAAAAATGCTATGTTTGGAAAAACTGCGAATGTATCGGTTTAAAAATTTACGAATTAATCTACATTTTTTTTTTAAATGTTATATATCCAATACTACTGAACCGATTTCCCACAAATTTGCAGCAAAACCTTAATGTTATGTACATTTTATGAATTTTGAATGAGATGGGGTACGTTCACCATTCTTTTTTTTAAACGCTATATGTATAAGACAAATTTATGATTATATCGGTTTCAGCATAAATTTTGAATTGTCAAGCATAAAGTCCATAAAAAGTTGTCATTAAAACTCATTTGACGGGTCAGCAACGCGGACCGGGGTCTGCTAGTTAGGAATAAAAATGACACTAATAATACGAACTAATATGTGCTTCATCGAACTAATGGTTTTGGACCACATGTATGTTTTGTAGGATACTGTTTCAGAAGCCGGTTTAGCCCGGTCCTTCGTCTGTCGGTCTTGTGCACACGATAACTCTCGAAAAGATCAACCGGTTTGAACCAAATATGGCTTCTCGGAATAAGTTCTGTTAGTTCATCGACATATTTCTTCAAAGCTTTTTCAACGGACCACTGCTTCGGGAATCCCCGACACAGATTTTTTTCACAAAAGCCCAGATTAAGTATAAATCTCTGGCATTAAGGACAAGTCTGTGATTCCTATAATGTTACAACCTTTTCGGAGACAAGTCTATAATTGCCGTTATAACGGCCCAAAATTCCAAAACCCTATACCGGCTCTAAACAAGCTGTGAACAATTCTACGGTGACCAACTCACATGACTTATACGCACGTTAGCTATCATTGGTTCAGCCTCTGCACATCACAATATATTTCTCAATCTTAAATCCAGTTCAAAAATTGACTATATCGGACCACTCCTTCCGGTACCTCTCTCACATACGTTCAACATTTTCGCTTTAGGAGCATTTTAAGGATCATTCGATGTTTGTTTTGAAATTTACATCGAAGGTTGTCCTTGTGATTCTGATTACTACGATTTATTTTTCGGGGCAAGTCCAAGCTTCCTGACATAATGACCCGAAAGCTTTGATATGAGAGAAGTCTCCCTTGTCCCGTATGGGATGTTGTGGAACAATGTTTATGTTGACTCAATAAAAAGACCAGCTGGCACGACACGTTGCGCCTGAACTAACTTTAAATGATAAGTTTTTGTGGATTCTGAAACGACAATGTTCATAGATAAGAAAAAATTAAAAGAAAGAAAAAATCGTGGAGCGCTTTTTAAATAAATCAAAGTTCACATTTTAAGGTTTTCACGATTTTGGTTGGAAACAGCAAGTCCTATTGAAATGTAGAGATTCTATGAACATTGTATTTTCAGAATCCGCAAAAATTTCCCAGGCGTAAACTACCTTCATTTAGGTTAGTTCAGGCGCACTCTGCAGCTACTGTTGCATTTTTGTTCTTCAGGTGATTAATTGCTGTTAGGACCTCACTTTGGCTAGTTGGCAAAAACTCAGTGCCGTCGTATGGGATTGGTTCTGGGATATCTTCATCACTACGCCGTGTTTGACACCAAAAGCATGATAAAATGCCCTTACAGATCATCTGTGCGCTATCTATATCGCTTATAATATTCTCTTCATCATCTTTGCAGGGGAAAGTGCATGTTAAAATCAAAGCTCCCAAATTATCACTTGAATTTTACTCGCGAGTGAAACTCTCACGAATTCGAGCGCGAGTACTCTTACGAGTAGAAAAAATTAATCGAGTAAACTCATTTTTCTGCGTCACTCGGGAAGAATATTTCTGATTTGCTCGATTTTACTCGCGTGTGAAAAGTACTTGCGAATACGAGTACTTGAGCAGTACGAGTTTTGGAAGAAACTACGAGTGGGAGTGAAACTGCTCGAAGTAGACTAAGAGTTTACTCTCAGAGTAAAATCGAATGAAAAACATTTTTGGCCGTTTGTGTGTGTGTATGAGTATTAGCAAACGGGCTTTAATATACTGCGGACTGAAGGTTGAGAGGACAATCTGAGAGGTTGTTCGGAGGTGGTTACCGTACAATTTTTGGACTTGGACTACTGACGTTCTGGTTGCCCTGTTTGTCTCGGTCTTATCTTAAGAAGCCTTACCGCACTGCTGATCGTACCATGAATTTTTGAGTGGTGATTTTTGGTATCCAAGTATAGATTTGCTGTAGTTCGTAGAGATATGAAGCATGTGGGTAAGTTGAGCGGAGTAGCTTTGTGTTATCAGTTGTGTTTCCAACTTCTCCCCCCAAAAATTGTGGACATAGGTCTACGTTTTGATATAACCCCCTTATAACTGTACCACCCGATTTTTGGTATTTCGAGGATTTAAGCTATATTTTCCATGCATTTATCAGCAGGAGTTGCGGTTGGTTGGAGCCAAATTTTGGTTATTCAAAATCTAGGAAGTCCAATTTAATTTGTTGAATATTACAGAACATTTGTAATTACGTTCCATTCAACAAAAAAGTATATTACACTAAAAACACAAGAAAAAATATAATTTTTGAAAATTTATAATAAACTTTTTTACTTTTATTCAGAATTTATTTGACAATAAAGCAAATATAAAGAAAGATATGTATGAAGATATGATATTTGCAACAATTTTCTGACAATCGGATGCAATATACATCCACCGATACGAATCTGGAGTGTTCTAAATTCTGCGATTTATTATAAATGTAACACATAGCTCATTATTAGTATCATTGCAGCTTTCTGTACGTCAGGAAGCCAGAACACTGTGGTCGAACTTGTATGGAAAGTGAGGCCAAAAATAATTCCTGTGCAGATATCAATACGAAATTTTCAGTAAGGGTTAGTTTAGCAACACAAATGAAGAAAAGCAAAAATAAAATCAACATAGGTCCAACTTTAGGTATAGCCACCATAGAACGGTACCCCCTGATTTCTGGCATTTTGGGGGTCTTGACCACATAATTAAATGAAATTGGCTAAAATTTCGCTACCGGTCCTCCCAAGTGTTAGAAACCCTTTTGAATTGGGTCAAGGTTTTGATAGGATCCCCATATAATTATACAGCCCTATTTTCGGAATTTTGAAGGTTTTATATAAATTACAATGTGCAGCAGCATTTTTGGGGGTGGAAAATTTCTTTTTGAGATGAAAGCCCTTGATGAGTATACTAAGAACCTAAAAGGAAATGTTCGGCAAAGGTCAAATTTCTGAGATATCGCGCGATGAAATTTTTGATTTTTTCCCTATAATACTTGGGAAAATAGCTTCATATCTCTGTTTGGCGTTATTGTAGCTTCGTTTTGAGGTGACATATCTTCAGTGAAATCGATTGGCGAATCTTTTTGTGGAACATTTTATTCTTCTAACTCAATGCCTTTCATGTCCTTTTCGTCCTTTATTTCGTGAACCGTAGTGAAAGTACCACAAGATGAGATGAGATGAGATTTTTCGTCATCGAAATCCAACCTGTTAAATTTTCACATTTTTGATGGTATTCTCAAAGAGAACTGTCATAAGTAATCCATAACAAATTTATTTTAGAGAAATTTAACATGTAAGGAGTAGATATTTGGTACCAAAAATTAGGTTTTAATTTTTTTTAATTTTGGCCAATGTTAGCGACCACTGTGCAGCGCTTAAACTGCATCTTCTCTGTAAAGAGTACGAACATTTTAAGTTCCTTAAAGCGTTTGCGGGGGTCGTCAACTTCGAAAGGGTTTTTTTATCACCCGAAGCTCAACCAAATTTATTATTTATCATGTTAGCACGCTACCTTTAAACGACATACCACGTGACACTATGGGAAGGTCCGTGTCCTGGATTTTGCCTTGTTAAAGCAAATCAAGTCCGTTGCTTGCCATCTTTCACATCCAACAAGGAAATTATTCCAAAAATTGTTTATTTTGAGGGTCTCAGATTTTTGGGTTTTTTAGGAGGTATGTTCTTGTCGAAAGAATTATATGACTTTTGGAACCTTTTTGTCTGAATTCCGATTAAATGTAAGCTTTTGCCATAGGAAATTCCAAATTAAAGACAATCCGGTTAGAAAATATTGTGAATTAACTGAAGTCGCTAGGAACGTTTATGTAGGTTATATTAAAACATAGACCAATGCAATATATTTTGACATGAGAACATGAGAACTTGAAAAGGCCGTATTACAGCTGATTCGTTTGGATAATCGACTAAAATATTGTCAGTAACTGTTAACTCGGTTAAAAAAAGTGGCTAAAATCTTCAAAATACTCGGACATGAAATCGGCAGGTACATTACATGAGCTATTCAAAAACAGGGTCCATCTTGGGACAATGTCAGACTGTACAAGGTTTGGAGCAAATAGGTATTTCCGTTGAGAGTTATCGTGCGCTCCAGCTAGCAAGATAGACAAACGAATCGACTCCAAATTGTCTGACAAGGATTTGGTCTTAACATATGAGGCGTTAAACCCTTTTTCGATGAGGCTATGTTTGACAGTATCAAAGAGCTGATGGTATATGGTAATGTTCAAAAAATTTTACAATCACGAACTGTAAATATATTTTTTGCAATATGAATATATCTGTTGATTGAAATGTTTTAGCAACGGGCTCATAACATGGACCACAAAAAATAATTTACGTGGATGCTGTGTTGGTGGTAATACACAAAAATGGGTAAAAATGTGTTGAAGTAAACTAGGTTTTTTGTGTTCTTTCAGGATTTCTGGCCAAACCATGCCACATTCAGACCTGTGCTCAAAGAAAGAATTAATAAATACCCCTTGGCCAACTTGGTTCCAATTCATAATTTTTCGATATAAACATTTGAAGTTTTGATTTCGGATTTTTTTGAATTTTGCTTATAATTAGAGGGCGCAACCAGTTAATGATTCTAGCTATATGTAGGGTAATAGAACTCGTGATTCCACGTTGTTTGATCTATATCTCATGAGTGTGCATATTCCTAGTAATAGATGTTCAAAGTCGAAAATTGGTTGCGTAAATTTTCTTAAAAAACTATTTTTTGGCTTTAAAATTTGGAACTGTAACAAAGGTACCTTTGAACGCTGCGTGATTTTGTTTTTTTACTCGCCGGATCTAATGTGTTCTTCCGCGTTCGAATCCATCCACTAAAATGGCGGATATAGATACTTTGAATATGGGAAAATCTTTGAAAATATATTTTGACAATTCCGCGCATTGAACCGCGATTTTCTTTGAAATTGATAAATAAGTGGAATTCTTTATACGCGATTATAATATTTGCAAAAAGGTGTGTCATAAATTACAGAGATTCGGGAGTAATATTCGTATTTAACCCAAAATAGAATGTGGTGGCACATCCGTGGTTCTTGACGAATCTGTTTAAAATTTGTTATATTGTCGTATTTTTATCAGAAATAGGATCGCTGTATTCAAAAGTCGAAAGCTCTTCAACTGATTTTAAAGGATTCGTGAATTACACGCTTTTTAACTTTTGTGTTTCTTCTTTGGTTGTAATTTTATTATTACTCTCTTCTTGTTATTTCTATTGCTTATCACAGAAAGCAAATATACTTTCACGATGACAAACTATTTTTCTTGAAGAAGGTTTAGCAAAATACTTCAGGTTTTGTATGGAAATTTAGCGAAATAGTAGAATAACTCCCAAAAATTTTTCTCAAATTTTTCGTATTAAACCAAAAAATATATTTTTGAAATATGTAATTTCCAACAATAAGTTTTCGTCCTTTGTTGTTGCTGTAATATGCAAGATATAAACCCAATCTTTATAATTTTGTTCTCATATTTTTCTACGCGTTGTCTGGATTCTGTACATATTTTTAACTTATTTTTTTAGAGATTTTTATGGTTTCTGAGTTAGAATTAATAAAATTTCCGCGAAAATAAAAATAAATTTAGCAAATATTTTAGCATCTGCGGATAGATATCAAATGCTGTTAACGATTTATATATAATTTTTCTTATTACAACACAAAGGAAATTTTTAAATATCTTTTCTTTATAAGAGAAGAAAACCCCCCATAACTTTTGAGAACAGCATCCAATTTTGTGAACGCGAACAGATTTGGAACCACGATATTTTTCGTAACCCATGTACCAAAAATCGATGTGCTCGCCAAAAAAAATTTTTCAATGGTATTGTAAAGGAAATTTGAAATTTAACATACATACATATATTCAGGTTAATGATTACAGAGCATTACGGTCAAAAGGCTCCCTAGCTCTGTATGCCTTAACACTTATTTCTCATTATCCATTCCAAAAGTATGACATCAAAATTTGCGGTTAACTGTATCGTAATAAATCTGTCCTAATAAACCTGGTATGTGGGATATATCTTCTATATGTGGTGGAGTGTTATGAAAGACACATGTATTTGCTAAATATTGCACATCTCAATATTATTATTTCTCCTTCTGTGCTGTTGGAAATCGCTTTGTTAATATAAATTATTTAAAAAATCAGTAAATAAATATTTTTAACGTAACTTTTTCTTCTGTTTCAGGTATATAATGATTCCCTAGCAACACAGAACATAGCATCAAAGGTAAGAATAAAGCAATTTTATTTATGGCCTCAAAAGCGGTAGAAAGTTACTCCTAAAGAATGTATTTACTTTGAAATTTACTGAGTTTACCATACAAACAACAAACCCCTTCCCTAAAGATGCGTTCCATTAGTTCCTGTATCTTCTCCATTGGGTATTCCGCTATTAATTTTTAGTCAAGGCTTCGGCTCATTAAATTTTGCAAATTTCTTTAACTATTTCCACGATGTAACAGGCAATAAAATATGGTTTTATTTTATTGCTGCGTTCTTATGTTTCTTTGCCTCTGTATTTCCAAAACTAGAAAAATTTATTTTCCATTGTCACATAAATTACAAAAGAAAATATATAGAAAATATATGGCATAGAAATGCAATGAAATGCCCTTTCAAAGAGGAGGGAATACAAATGCTACAAAACCTTTAACGAATTTGTGTGAAAGCGCGAACAACTTGAGAGGTACGCTAGATTTGCATCTATGGCTGTTGAAAATGCTTCTCTTATGAATTGAGTAAATAAAATTAGGTATGAATAACTAGGGAAAGGTAAATTATGGTTACGGCAGAAGCAAAAATCCAGAACAGAGACACAGAATAACAACCGGAAGAAAACTTGAATTTACCCTAAAGACAAAATGTAAAGCAGGCTGTGTGCGTGGTTGACACAATAACAATTTTAGAGTATATGAAAAAGGTATAAAGTATACGCATACGAAAAAAAATCACGGCATGCATTTACACTGATGTTGAACTATAGTAAGGTCTTATAGTTTATTTCATTATTCTATTCTACTATGGAACTATGGGCGAAAATTATATCAACCAAGAAAGAAAATGGTATTGTTAGTGGGTTTGTCATATAATATGCCAAAGGATGTCTTCAGAAAAACTTTCAAATCTTGTTGCTATAGAGGGTTTATAAACTTTGTCACGATCAAAGAATAGTACTCATTGAAATAAAGTTTTTAGACACCTACGAAAATTTCCAAATTTTTTTTCCTAAATTTTATTGAATATTTTATTCATAGTCCTTAAAGAATGAGATAATATTTTCGTGCGCAAGTCAATACGTCCTGAGATAGTGGGTCAAAAGCTTTAAAAATCACTAATAATAGTCCATTTAAGTGGTTACCCTTAATTGGACGATTTGGCTGAAAATACGAAATATTTCTTACAACCGTGCATCAAATTCTACGAAGTTCTATATAGGACAACTCCTTCAGATTCCTCCCTCACATAATTTAAGTTTCCCTATTATACGATCGTTTTGAAATGTTTACTCTCTCGCCCTGATTGCGTGTTAAAAGTTTTCAAATTTATAAAGAAAGTATTATAAATTATTCAAAAATAGTAGATTCTTGCAGGTTCTGGAATAGATGAAAAGTTTTTTCCTGGAAAAGTTCACACTGCTGATAGATATAATGGTCCAAGAGCTCTAAAAATCCTGCAGTGGCCAACTAAAACGACTGCGAACACGATAAATATCATAAGGAGTGGCTAACTTTGGTCCAACCTTTGCACATCGATATAATTTAACAATTTTCAATTAAATTTAAAGGCTTTTCTAGAATTTAAAGGCTTTTCTAGAATTGTTTTTGGAATGTTCGTCAAGGGTAGTCCTTGTTATTCTGTTTACAACGATATTTCTTCGTGAGCTTGCTTCCCTCCATAAGCGTCTGAAAGCCTATGGCGTTGTATGTGGACAACAAGGTTTCTTTACCTTTGCAGATAGTTGTGGCATGCTAGGATGATCTGAATTGGGTGTCGAATGTGACCCTTACAATCTTGGGGGCAATTTCTGGTCGTAATTCTTACTCGTCGAAGCATGCATTCCAGCACCAACACATCTCCTCTGTCCCTGTGGTGTAGGGTATTGCTGTAGATTTACTAGCTGACATTACCAGGTTCTTTGATTTGACGAAACTGTCAAGGTTAGCCATGATGCCATGGATCTTCTATACGACAAGGGTAAAGTTCGAACTGCTCCGAAGATATCACAACACCTTGGAGAACTCCCAGTTTCACTCTACGAGGCGTTGACTTCGAGTTCCTGAACTGCACATGTAACTGGCCACCGTACAGGTAGTTAAGGATCCAACGTTTCGAACTCGGCTCGAAAATGGTGGCTTAAATATTCTCAAGCACTATGGTGTGTATGATCATATCGAATGCCTTCCGAAAATCTAGTGACCCGAGAAATATTCTGTCACGCGACTTGTTCTATGGTATGAATAGCAATCAACCAAGTTTATGATCGGTGATTTGGCAACATCCTTTAAGACTTGGGAAGAGTAAGACTCATATTGTTTATGGTAATGGCGAGATTCATCCTTACTCAGGTTTTAGTAGTGGGACCACCCGCCGATTTTCAGGCTTTGAGATGATGCTTTCAGGTAAAATGTCAAATTACAGGTAGTACGGTTGCAAATACCGTAAATCGGGAGGTTCCGTTATATGGGGGCTATACAAAAACATGGACTTATGTTGACGATTTTTGGTGGAGAAGTTTCGCCGCTACTGAGGACCTCAAATGTCAAATTACAGCTAGTTCGGTTAGAAATTGTAGCTAAAATCCTCAAGATACCGAAAATCGTGAGGTACCGTTATATGGGAGCTGTACCAAAACATGGATCTTTATTGATTTTTAGTGAAGAAGTTTCGTGGCCACTGAGAGCCTCAAATGTCAAATTACTGCTAGTATAGGTAAAAATTGTAGTTAAAATCCTAAAAATACCGAGGTACCGTTATATGGGGGCTATACAAAACATGGACCAATGCTGACGATTTTTGGGTGAAAAGTTGCGTGGCCACTGAGAACCTTAAATGACAATTTACGGAGAAAAATTATAGCTAAAATCTTCAATATATCGAGAATGGGGATGTACCGTTATATGGGGGCTATACCAAAACATGGACCTATGTTGACGGTTTTTGGTGGATAAGTTTCGGGACCACCCTAAATGTCAAATTACAGCTAGTTCGGTTAAAAGTTGTATCTAAAATCCTCAAAATATCCAAATTCGGGAGGTACCGTTATATGGGGGCTATATCAAATCATGGACCTATGCCCAACATTTTTGGAATATATGTTTGTTGATCAATGGGAACCCTAACTCTAATTCGGTTTGAAAATGTGACTGGAAACGTAACAATATCTGAAATCGGGTGGTACCCTTATATGTGGGCTATACCAAAACGTGGACCGATGTAGCCAATCATCGAACTTGACCTACCTGCAGACAAAAGACGTATTATCCCAAAAATTCAGCGTCTAATCTCCATTTTTGTGGATGCTAGAGTGATTACCACAGACGGACGGAAGGACGGACCTGCATGTGTCGACTCAGAATTTTACCCAAGAATGTATATAAGTTATAGGGTCGAAAATGATTATTTCAATGCGTTGTAAACAGAAAAACAAACTAAATATACCCTCCATTCTATGGTGGAGGATATAAAACAAACACAAACTTATTTGTGCTGAGGTCGTTGGCTGCCACCGCATCGGTTTATGGAGGTATCTATCTGGTGATACTAACTACAATTGTTTTTGCAACAGTGAAGCCTATTAGCTTTATTTCTTTATCGGACGTTTCAATATATTTTCCGGCAGTTGGATCAAGGACATCCTCCTTTCCAACTATGACATTAAAATCTTTATGGTGAGGTCATATGCTTTTTCTAGTGCTCGTAAAGTATCTGTGGGTTTAAGGTTGGGACATTGGCGTTGAAGAAGTTAGCATTGCTCTTTCATTAAGACAGCGACCGTATCGCCTCCTTATAAAACAATGTCACGCACGGTGAGCCTTAACTAACTTTAAATGAAAACCGCTTACACCTGGAAAGTTTTTGCGGATTTTGAAACAGCAATATTCATTTTCTCTAATTCCATTTCGATACGACTTGGAGTTTCCAAACAAAATCGTAAAAAACCTACAAGAATCCTAAAATGTGAACTTTGACCGCGATTTATTTAAAAATTCCTTCTTCGATTTTATTGGGTTTTTTAATTTTTGTCATCTATGAACATTGTAGTTTCAGAATCCGCAAAAACTTCCCAGGTGTAAGCAAATTCCATTTAACGTTCATTAACCGCAGCGTGAACTTCATAGCATTCGAGAAATAATCATCAAAAATCCACTGCTCAGTGTTGTGTGATGTAAAGTCCATGAATATCTTTAGTTTTCTTGGATGTTTATGAACGTCCTGAAGGTCGCCATTGTACGGGCCAAAAGAGGAATCTTCCTGTTTTACAAATTTGTTCATTATAGGTAATAAATTTTTATATTCTCAGCCTTCAGGCACTTTGATAAGACCAACATTTTGCCTCATCGAAATAATGGTTTTTGACCACAAGTGTATTTGGACGACATCCCTTTCATATAATTTGCAGTTAATTTAGCAATGTCCGTTATTTAGTTCCAAGATTAATGGTCAATTGCTGGCGGTATTAAAGTGAAGTATAAGTAAATCCCTGCCTCTCATGGTCGATCTGCATCTAAGCAACAAATCAGACCTGTTATCCGTTCATAATGAACATTTCCTTTTTCTTCATCTTCTTTATATTCAAAACATACAGTTCCCAACATAAATACAGATATTTTGCAATAAGGTCACACATGTAATCTCCTGGATTTAAACTCTTTTTCATCCAAGTGACACCTTTCTTTTTATTAACCATTTAAATGATAATCTTTGTTGTCATCCCATTGTGCATAGCCATTCATACATACCTTTATAAAATAGCTGCACTTCTTTAAATTCAATGTATGATGTCTACTTTATGATGTAGCAACAGCAAGGAAACGGAAATAAAACCATAAACCAAAGTAAGCCCTGCTGCCATGGAATGCATGCAAGTAGTCCAATGCAGGCTTACACACACCTATGCAATAAAATAAACACACAACTGTGTGTAAGTTGCAGTTCAAACAGTAAAAATCTCAACAGAGACTAGACGCAAGACGAGGAATAATAAGACAACAACAACCACAGCAATAATAATAAGAAGAAGATATGAAATGTGTTGTAGTCGTCGCATGGCCCAAATGTTATTGTCAAGCAATGACCCCATTAACTGAATAACTTCAACACACACACTCATATAATCGTATGAAAATTCCCCCACACATATATTCCATGATCAGATGGAGAGAGGGACAGCTAGACACCCGCACCACCCGCAATCATGCCGCCACATCAAGGCGAAAAACTAGTGCAGACTTGCACCAAAATCCCGTCTAAGATGTTATGCTGCTTGTTGTCGTCTTGTGTTCTACATTTTGTTGCACCTTTTGTGTGTTTGTGTCTACTTTGTGTTGTTGCCTTGCCTTGTCTCTGCCTTAAGGTTTAAGTTACCCTCCAGTCAGACAAGCAACAAACCAGCCAGCCAAGCCAACCACATTGTTAAGGTATTCTTTCATTCAGCCAGCACGCATTATGTGTATGGTGGTTTTTTCCCCTCCGTTTCACCTCTCGCTTATGCTTTATCCATCCATGATCTTAGGTGAAACGGTTCTGTGCATATCTTTGACTTTATTTTCTTGTGTCGGATATTTTCTTTCATTTTCGCTATCACGCATGGAATGTGGAAAATGCAATATTACATGGTGGAGAAGAAGAAGCAGAAAGAAGACAAGGGACAAAGACTTGTGGACTTAGCTTGAATTACAACACACAGCCCAACAGACAGTAGTTAGCTGATGGCAGCAGACAGTAAAATATGGTGTCACAAGTCAATGACTCACTCACTCACTCACATATGTGCCGTGTGTGATTACGAACATTTTGTACTAATTTAGGACACAAAAGTTTGCTTGTATATATGACAAGATTGTCTGTCATAGTTGTAAATACAATGTAAAAGAAAACTATTAAAGAGACACAGAGAGACAGTGGCAGGTTGTTATGACAAACAAGAAATTGGCTTTTGTGTTAGAAGATTGGAATTTTATGAACTGTGCAAATATTTTAGATGAAAATTGGGTGCAAGTTATGAAATTATTAAGGAGAACAAGCATTAAGAAAGTATCAGTAAGTTGTGCCGACAGAGATATACCCTCAGCCTCGGACCTAAAGAAAGGAAGCAAACCAAATACTTCTAAAGTCTACAGGGGTTTTTTGCGATTTTGAGCAAATTTCTCAGCAAGTATGGATTTGCTAAGATTTTACAAACAAGATTTTACAAACAAGGTGAGTCCTTGAACTGCACTCTTTCCAAACTCTGTTTGGAATGTACCGGTTGTCCGATGTATTCGTACATAATTCAAGGCTGTAAGAAATAATACGATGTATAAAGTTTGACGAAATCGTGCTCTCCCTTCGACGGTTATCTTACGTACTGTCCAGTTTAGTAGGTATCGTGAGATGAAGTATGGACTTGCCCCCGATAAAATTGAGGCTTCGTAACAGGACCCATAAAAAAACTTTATGGAACACATTTCAAAACGATCCGAGATGAGCTGTTATACTGAACTTTTCCCCAAATTTTGTGGGGGACGTATTAATGAACGGGACCGATATAGTCCATATTCCAACCTGAAACATGGCTAGATTTAATAATACGATGTGAACAGTTTGGAACAATCAGAAACTCCCTGCGAGAGTTATATTGCGGATTTGCCATTTTTCGTTTTTTCGAGCTTTTAGGCGATAACCTCAGGCCGTCGCAAAGAAGGCCGCAAGGACTGCTGCTGAAAAAAATTTCAAAACGATCCGAGAGGAGGTCTTAAATTTCACTTATTCCAAATTTTGAGTGGGAGATACCCGGAGGAGTGGACCGATATATAGTAGTTTAGTGATATTATCATATGCAAATTTATGACTTGTTCGATTACTCCCTTTAAAGCTTTGTTCCAGAAGTAAAAAGTTTTTACAATTTTTACGACTTTTACCCATTTACCTGAAAAACCGTTCCCGTACACAAAAAAGTTGTAAAATGTTCACTTCTCTTTGAACAAAACTGGCGCTGAATGGCGCTCTCTTTAAAAACTTTTTACTCGTTAAATTTGAGCGTGTAAAAAATAGTAACATGGTAGCCGGAGTCTGATTGGCTGATACGCCGACTTTAATATTTGTTCCAGTTTTGTTTTGCGTATTTTCCATTTTTCCGTTCCCGAACTACATAAAAAACTTTTGTGTGAGAAAAAAATTTTACCGTTCTCTCTTTTACGAGTTTTACTATTAAAAAGTACGGGAACGAAGCTTAAGAGTTATCGTGCGCACCATTTTTCGAACTTAAACTAAGTTTGGAGAAAATATTACGAATGCTGAATTTTTGACCCAATCGTTTGCTTCGTTCGAGAGTTGTCGTGCGCACCAGCCATACATACATACAGATATCCCCTTGAATTACTCACATGTTGTTGTTTTTGTTGTAGCAACGTAAATATGTTAATTCGTGTATTATTTCAGTTATAAGGTTCTGGTTATTCTGTATCCAAACTCAAAAATTCTGCAATCGGGGCTGGTTGCGTCCATAAAAATATGAATACAGGTGATTAGGGTTTGCTGTTGTGCAGCTAAACAAATGCAGCGGGTCGCGCATGTGTTGGGTATCGTGGCATCAATTCGGTCCCAATACGAATTGAGACGGCTGCATCGGCCGGATCTTAACTGGGCTAAAACCACTCGTTTTTGCCTTAGCAGCTGGCGTTCTTCTGCTGCAGTGGGGATTGTTCCCAAGTACGACGTTCACACTGTCTCTCTGTACTCTTTGCGCGACTGCATCAGTGTGAATGCTAAGCCTGCCTGATATGCTCGTTTGTCTAGCGGTTCTCGTTTGTGCCTTTGGACCTCTCTTTCTCTTGATCATTTAGATTTCTTCTGACGTTTTTGGGCGAGGAAGCCTGTCCATTAAATCATGACAGGAATGCTAACTACGATAACACCCAAGCAGGTACTGCATCGGCAACATCCTGTGCACATGCTGATGAACCGGCAAAACCTTCATCTCCTCATGGTTATTTTTTGGCAGGTTTGAATATTCTTCTACTGCGTAGCGCAAAATTTTTCATTACACACTGGAGCGGCATAGCTTACCACAGACCGGCCTTATCTATATATATAAAAGAGCTTAGTGAGTGACTGAGTGACTGAGTGACTGACATATCATCGCCCAGACGAAACCGCTGAAGCTAGAAAGCTGAAATTTTGACTGTGGGTTGCTGTCGGTGTGTAGGGGTGAGATAAGGCTGGGTTTTTTGAAATTCGACCTAGAAGGGTACGAAAAGTACTAAAAGGTACTAAATATGGTACCCTTTGTATTATGCAAACGGGAAGAGCTAGAATTCTGAAATTTGGAAGGAGGGTAACTGATGGAGATTTAGAAAGATGTACCAAAGGGTTTTTGGAAATTCGACTTATAAGTGTACGAAAAGTTACTAAATTTGGTACCAATTGTATATTTTGAGCGGATATACCTACAATGTTCATATTTGGTATGGAAATCAAGGTTGGGAAGTGGTGTTGATATAAGGAAATTATTTTTGAAGTTCGTACTTATGTGTACGAGTAGTACTAAATGGTACTAAATTTGGTACAGTTTGGATTTGGGTGAACGGATAGAGCTGAAAACCTGAAATTTGGAATTTGGATTACCGTTGAAGCGTACGATTGAGATATGGGTGTACTTTTGGAAATTCATACTTATGTGTACGAAAAGTACTAAATGGTACCAAATTTGGTACAATTTGGATTTAGATAGACATGGAAACCTGAAATTTGGAATTAAGATTACTGATGGAGTGAAGGATTGAGGTAGTTTTGAAAATTCTTACTTATGGGTACGAAAAGTAGTAAACGGTACTAAATTTGGTACAAATTGAATTTGGGTGAACGGATAGAGCTGGAATCCTGAAATTTGGAATTTAATTACTTTTGGAGTGTAGGATTGAGTTAGTCTTGGAAATTTATACTTATGGGTACGGAAAGTACTAAATGGTACTAAATTTGGTACAATTTAAATTTAGTTGAACGGATAGAGTTGGAATCCTGAAATTTCGAATTAAGGTTACTGATGGAGTGTAGGATTGAGAATGTACTAAATTTGGTACAATTTATATTTGGGTGAACGGATAGAGTTGGAATCCTTAAATTTGGAAATAAGATTACTTATGGAGTGTAGGATTGAGGAAGTTTTGGAAATTCATACTTATGTGTACGAAAAGTACTAAATGGTACCAAATTTGGTGCAATTTGGATTTAGATAGACATGGAAACCTGAAATTTCGAATTAAGGTTACTGATGGAGTATAGGATTGAGGTAGTTTTGGAAATTCATATTTATGGGAACGGAAAGTACTAAATGTACTAAATTTGGTACAATCTATATTTGGGTGAACGGATAGAGCTGGAATCCAGAAATTTGGAATTAAATTACTTTTGGAGTGTAGGATTGAGTTAGTCTTGGAAATTTATACTTATGGGTACGGAAAGTAGTAAATGGTACAAAATTTGGTACAATTTACATTTAGTTGAACGGATAGAGTTGGAATCTTAAAATTTCGAATTAAGGTTACTGATGGAGTGTAGGATTGAGGTAGTTTTGGAAATTCATACTTATGGGAGCGGAAAGTACTAAATGTACTAAATTTGGTACAATTTATAATTGGGTGAACGGATAGAGTTGGAATCCTGAAATTTCGAATTAAGGTTACTGTTGCAGTGTAGGATTGAGGAAGTTTTGGAAATTCGTACTTATGGGTACGAAACGTACTAAATTTGGTACAATTTGGATGTGAGTTAACGCATAGAGATGGAATACTGAAATTTGGAATTACAACTACTTTTGAAGTGTAGGATTGAGGTAATTCTGAAATTCGTACTTATAAGTACGGAAAATACTAAACTTGGTATAAATTGCATTTGTATGGAGAAATAGCGCTGGAATCCGGAAATTATAATAAATAGTAAATAATAAATCATAAATAATCTATATATATAAAAGAGGTTAGTGAGTGAGTGACTGACATATATATCATCGCCCAGACGAAACGGCTGAAGCTAGAAAGCTGAAATTTTGACTGTGGGTTGATGTCGGTGTGTAGGGGTGAGATAAGGCTGGGTTTTTTGAAATTCGACCTAGAAGGGTACGAAAAGTACTAAAAGGTACTAAATATGGTACCCTTAGTATTAGGCAAACTGGAAGAGCTAGAATTCTGAAATTTGGAACGAAGGTAACTGATGGAGAGTTAGAAAGATGTACCAAAGGGTTTTTGGAAATTCGACCTATAAGTGCACGAAAAGTACTAAAAGTTACAAAATTTAGTACCAGCTGTATATTTTGAACGGATTTAGCTAGAAACTTGGAATTTGGTATGTAAATAAAGGTTGGGAAGTGGTGTTATAAAAGAAAATGGTTTAGGAAATTTGTACTCATGTGTACGAAAAGTACTAAATGGTACTAAATTTAGTACAATTTGGATTGGGGTGAAAGGATAGAGCTGGAATCCTAAAATTTGGAATTAAGATTACTGTTGGAGTGTAGGATTGAGATAGGTTTGGAGATTCGTAAATTATGTGAACGAAAAGTACTAATTGGTACTGTATTTAGTACAACTTGGATTTAAGTTAACGGAAATAGCTGGAAAACTGAAATTTGGGATTAAGATTACTGTTGCAGTGTAGGATTGAGATATGGGATAGGTTAGGAAATTTGTACTTATGTGTACGAAAAGTACTAAATTTGGTACAATTTGGAATTGATTGAACGTATAGGTCTGGAAACCTGAAATTTGGAGATAAGGTTACAGTTGGAGTGTGGGATTGAAGAAGATTTGGAAATTAGTACTTATGGGTACGGAAAGTTTTAAATGGTACTTAATTTCATACAATTTCGATTTGGGTGAACGGATAGAGCTGGAATCCTGAAATTTGGATTTAAGATTACTGTTGGACTGTAGGATTAAGGAAGTTTTGGAAATTCATACTTGTGGGTACGAAAAGTACTAAATGGTACTGAATTTGGTACACTTTGGATTTGGATGAACGGATAGCGATGAAATCCTGAAATTTGGAATTAAGATTACTGTTGAGTTGTAGGATTGAGGGAGTTTTGTAAAATTCGTACTTATCGTTATGATAAGTATTAAATTTCGTACAATTTAGATATGGTTGAACGGAGAGAGGTGTGTAACATTCGTATATTTACGAAGTGTACTAAAGATGTCTTAATGTTGTATCGGGTGTAGGCACGGGTGGAATTTTAAACTTTGTTCTTAGAGTCACTGTTGGTATGAAGGGTTAAGATATGGAGATGGTTTTGGAAATGCATACTATAAAAGGTAGTAAGTGGTATAGAATTTGATATAATTTGTTATTGTGTAAAGGGGTTAGCAGGATGCTTTGGAATTTTAGGAGGAGGTTTCGGAAATTCGTTCTTATGTATTTGTAAAGTACTATAATTTAGTTTGGGGGAACTGATAGAGCTGGAAATGAGAATCGCGGTTGGTACAGATGGTTGATATAAGAAAGTAATTTTTTGAGGTTAAACCCACGTGTATGAAAAGTACTAAATTTGGTAGGATTTTTTAATGCGTACAAATTCTGAAATTTGGTTTGAGGGTCGTTGATGGCTGAAATGATATTGGAAATATCTAATATTAGGTAATAAAAAAGTACTAAATGGTACTGAAACTTGGAATTAAGATTACTGTTGGAGTGGAGGATTTAAGTAACCTTTGAAATTCGTTCTTATGTGTACGAAAAGTACTAAATTATACTTAACGTGATAAAATTTGGATTTGGTTAACGCATCGAGCTAAAGTCCTGAAATATAGAGCTAAGATTACTGCCGAAGTGGAGGATTGAGTTAGTCATTGAAATTTGTACTTTCGTATGAAAAGTATTAAATGGTACTAAATTTTGTATATGGAATTCGGAAATTGTATGAAAAGTATTAAATGGTACTAAATTTTGTATATGGAATTCGGAAATTTGGTACCATAGTTGCTGTTGGTGTGTAGGTAGTTATGGATGTCATTGTGGATGTATGTACGTACCATAAAAGGTTAAGCTGAAATTGTGAAACTCGGCATTAGGATAGCGGTTGGGGTATAGAATGGAGATAAGGATCATTAAATAGGTATCGCTGTTGCGATATAGCTTTTGATATAGGGATGTAAGTTTTGAAACTACTACCTATTATTAGTACTAAATTTGGTACCGTTTTGTTGTTGCATAAAGGGATATAGCTGGAATTTCGAATTTTTGTTTAGGTTCAGTGTTAGTTTTTAGATAAGGAGGTTTTTTATATGCGAAATTAGGTATGGAGGCCACTGAGGGCTAAGGTATTAAGCTGTTGTTGGAAATGCGGAAATACATTTTGATATCACAAATTCCGAAATTACAACTACTTCGGTTGGAAACAGTGGATACAACTACCCGCACCGTTGTAATGCGACAAGGTTTTCTTTTTTTTTAGAAATTGGAACTAAAGGTTTACGAACAATATTAAATTAAAAATCATTTAAAATATGTGTTGATACATCAATTTTTTTCATATTAAGTATTGTTTATTTGTATATTCTTCATTTTCCGCATACGAAGTAGCGGGCATTTTGCTAGTACTTTATAAGAGGTCAACAAGGTTTCTTTGTCAGCATCCCACTTGCTGCCGGCCAGGGATTTGTGGGCTTTAGAATCCATGTTAATGTTGAGCAACTGGAGAGCAGGTTGTCATCATGAGTGACTCTAGAAACTGTGGTACTGGCGACAGGAGTGAAATGAGCCTGCACGATTCGCTTCTGCTGGCATTCTTGCCTTGCTTCAGTAGCGAAACACCTTGCTAACGATATATTGAAGACACATGTCATGTCCTATACCTCTCGGAATGCTCTATAGACTGCCGATTGTAATAACACGCGCATCACTTCGGAACTAACAATGTCACGCCGTTAAACGTAACAGCCGCTCTATCATGCTTATTTTCCGGATTCGTGAGTAATTTAATCGTTGCCCACAATTTTCTTAATCCTATACCAATATTGCATTGCTTCTTCAGGTGATCTAGCCACTTGTTCCGCTTATGTTCGCCTACTAGGCTGTTGACCTCAAAGGGGAGTTATCAAACTTGTACGTTTGGTCTGACTTCGGGTATTCGACCAGCAAGTATGTAGCTAGTGGCTGCAACAGTGTCCCGAAAAGTTCCCTCAACTATGTACCCGACGATCTGAGGGAATGAACAGCTTTGTAAAGCGGTGATTGGTAAATTCTCTGAACCTATGTCAATCAGCCTTTCCATGGTTCCGAATAGTACGGCTGTGTGAAGTTATGAATTACCAGACCGAGTGCCACAATGGTGATGTGAGCGTCTTCAGCCACCGTACAAAATGTGGAGGCACCGAGTAAAAGGTTGGTCCAGCGCAGTTCTCCTCTGATCATTGCTTAAGACGGAATGTCAAAGCTCATGAAGGACATTGAAGTCCCCTAGCACCAACAGTGAACTAATGTCAGGCATATAACGCAAGTCGCAGCTATTGATCGGCTGTATGTATTCATTAAGCAAGTCTATTGTGACATTCCCACAGTTTATTGCTGCCCCCCTACAGTCCATCTAAGAGTCCACTAGAGTCAAGTTCAAGCGAGGTAAGTTCTGCTCCACCGCCTCTTGTTCGATTCGTTCGCAAGACGTTGTAACCATCGCATTGTTGCAAGATACAGGTGACAGGATAACGGCGACCATAATGTTCATTCCACTCATAAAGTGTCCGTTGCAATTGAATTGCCGGAATGATGCATTTTCGGTGCGCTAACTGACTGAAAGAGCTTTTGTACGGCGTAGCACACTGCTCTTCACACTATCACTCTCGGGGTTCTCTATAAATGGTTGCAGTCACTGTCACACCACCAATTGAAAGAAACAACTGTTTTTCTTCGTCTTTCTTTCCCGGATTCGAGAGTGATTTAACCGTTGCCTACAATTTACTTAACCCGTTACCAATGTTGCATTGCTCCAGGTACTCTGGCCATTTTTTCCGTTTATTTTCGCCACTAGTCTCCTGACTTCAGGACTAAGTTCTCTAACTTTTGGTTTTTCTGGGTTCGTTTGGTCTGATTTCGGGTATTCGTCCAGCTGGAATGTAGCGATTAGCTGCGACAGTGGTGATGTCCCGAAAAATTCTACCAACTACCCGAGGATTTGGTGTAATGGGCAGTTCTAAATTCTCTGAAACCTTGTCAATCAGATCTTCGGTGATCTTTTTATGGAGACTATGATCTGAATTTGTTCTGAGCCAAGGGAAATGGTGGCGTTGAGCTTTGCTTCGTGGGTCCTTAAGGCCATGATGTTTTTCCCACTCATAAAACCTACAATTTCGCTAATTGAAGGAACGATACATTTCCGGGGCAAGAACGATACATTTCCGATACAAAGCCGCCATAGAATTGTATCTGCCGATTTTTGGTACTTTGAAGCTTTTAGCTTCATTATCCCACCGAAATGGCTGAATATTAATATATAGTCTCCGTTAGGGGTGCAGAACTTTCCAACTGACATTTGTCGGCATAGGTTCACCCCTTCATATAGCCCACGTAGAAGCGTACCTCCTGATTTTCGGTATTTTTAAAGTTGTGACCTAAATATCATGCCGAAATAGCTGAAATTTGGTACTTAGTGTTCGTTAGGGTTATAAACCCTTTTACCTGAAAATTTACGGTATAATTCACGCCTTTATATATCCCTCATTCAACGGTACCTCCCGATTTTCGATATTTTTAAGGTTTCAGCGTCATTATCATACCGAAATGGTTGAAATTTGGTATTTAGTCTTCCATTAGGGTATCAAATATTCCAGAAGAGAATTGTCAGTAAAGGTCCACGTCTGCATATAGCCCCCATAGAAGCGTACTTCCTGATTTTGTGGCATTTTAAAAGCTGTGCCCTCAATATCGCACCGAATTGGCGATATTGAAAAGTGCTATTTAGTCCTCGTTGGGGGTATAAAACTTTCCACCTGAAATTTGTCGGCATAGATCCACGCCTTTACATAGCCTCAATAGAACGGTCCCTTCCGATTTTAAGTATTTTGAAGGTTTCAGCGTCATGATGAAGCCGGAATAGGTGAAATTTTGTATTTGGTCTTCCATGGAGGTATAAAATATTCTAGAAGATAATTATCATTATATGTCCACGCCTTCATATAGCCCCCTTAGACGTGTATCTCCCGATTTGCGGTATTTTGAGAGTGTAATCTCAATAACCCACTTAAATGTTTGAAATTTGGAATTTAGTATTCGTTAAAGGTACAAAACATATCTTGCAAAAAATCAAAGAGTGTAGGTCCACGTTTGGGAATAGTCCCCATATAAGAGTAGCACACATATAAGAGTTTTTGAAGGAAAAAACTATCCAAATATATCTTGGTTTTAGTCTACCCCCCATGAACCAGTTTAGTCCAATTTTATGTTATGTATTTCGAGGTGATTTTTTTGAGAAATTTTCGAACCGAAATGCTGTAATTGAATATTGTGTGTTGTCAGAGGATCTAAAGGCTCAATTTGGAAAAATTTTAATTCTGGTCTATATTATGGAAAGAACAACGATGACGCCCCATATGAGCTCTTTCAAGGGAATTTTCATCAGTTAAGATATTCTGCTCCTGCACATCAACAATATTGCAGTGCTGGATTTTTATAGTTGCTGCAAATTAATTTTTATTTTTGCGTGTTGTTTTAAATATTTTATTTTTTCTGATAGTCGTTTTTTTTTTCTTGTCCTGTTCTCTTCATTTACATTCAGCTAAATGCAATTAAAGTGTTGACAGTGACACTCGTCGTCATCACAGGCAGCAGCAGCCGGAACATCATTGGTACATTGTCAGACCCCATTCAGAGACCTATCAACTTGTTTCATAGTTTTCCTATAGAAATCAAAAACTGGATGCGTTACGTAAGAGTTGAACATAACCATTGTTCTCGGTTTATTACACATGTGCCACGAGCCCTCATACAGGCTTGCGGGGAAAAATACGGTAACAACAATACCACTACTACACCCACCCACACCCTGCAATATTTGTTGCCTGCCACAGTTACAAATGTAAAGTGTAATTTCAAGTGACAGCTGAACACGGTGGGGGAGGTATGCATGTGGGTGGTCTATGTGTGTATTTGTATTTGTGTGTGTGCGATAGTTAACATTATTTCTTCTCATCATCAACAGCAGCAGCAACACCGCCATCAACAATGTCTTCATGATTGTTGTCATCGTCATTAACATCAGTGTTTGCTGCTGCTAGAGCAATATGCGTATGCCGGTGGGTGAATAGAAGACCGACCACATATCCCCATTGTTGTTATTTAGACAAATTCATGTCATCTACCTTAACACAAATTGCCAAGTACGACAACTGAATGTTGTGGAATGCATGACAAACCTATTCAAATTGTCAGAATCGTGCCTATCGTGCACAAATCATCAACAGCAACATCATCATGATTCTCATTCTCAGCATGTACAAATTTTCCCTTAAGATCTTCATCAACAGTTGCAGGGGAAGCAAATTTTCATCACCACCAACAGCAGCAACAACAACAACAACATCCATATTATCACCATCATCATTTCACAATTTGTTGTATTTTGATGTCTGTGCTAAGAAGAGCATTCAACCAGAATTCAAACTAATGTCATATAATTCGCATGCATATGTACTCGTACATCTGAATGATGACAACAGCAACAACAATAACAATGGAATGTACTGCACACAATAGCCGTTGTTATTACTGTTACAACATTTTGTATTAACTTTAATGTAATGTCACAAAAAATTGTTGTGATTTATTAAACGAAATCAACATGTTTAAATTGTCAAGTAATTAAATGTTAGGTACGGATTTCTGTAAACATAATTTATGGGTCCAAGGGGACCCGTTTCGAATTAAAATAAGGCCTTTTAAAGTATATGCTTTAACAAAAATGGTTTCCTCTGAGCACAAGAACGAGCATAGCTCCGATAGTCTTTAAACATATATTACATAAAAAAGCCTACGGTTTCAACACAATCCCACGGCGGCTGGTTCTATGCACCGTATTGACTTGGAGGAATCTTCGACCGGGGACCGTCACCATAAGAATTATGTGTTTGTATTCGTATATTTTCTTCACAATGAGAGCAGCAATTTATTCCGGAATGCCTGCTTCGAGCTCTTTTGATCTGTGCCAGATCCGCATCCACCATATCACTCATTTACTCAAAGAGTGGCATAACTCAAAAATGCTTTTTCTGAGTTAGCAATTTTTATTTTTTTACGACTTCTACTTTATCTTGTGTCAAATTTTAATCACTAAACCTCGACCAATTACAGCATATTTTCTAGGCGTTTGACATAAATAATCAAACATTTTTTTGAGTTTATGAAGAACTAAAAAATCATGATTGATCTTGCGCAGAAATTCAGCACATATATCTGTTTAGCTCTTTACAAATGATTGTCCAAGTAGTTGTTTTTATTTTTTGTGTAATAATATTTTTATATTGGGAACCAAATTTCAATCGGCAATTTAAAACGCGTTTTTCTTGAAACTTGATTGTTTGAGATGTGACACTCTTTGAGTAAATAAAAGATATGTAAACTTTGGTGAGATGTAATGCATGTATGGAATAGTTGCACTTCCGAGGTTTCTCATGACTTAGTCGCCTCCAGGAGTACAGCGATAGGGGTTATGTTGCTCCTTCGCAATGTTGCAACTTCGTCGTCGGAATACGAGACACCTCCGAAGTTTCCTCAAAAATAACACCACATGTGTTTGTTCAGCACCCCGAAAATGCATTATTCGTACAATTCAGTTTAACGATCTAAGTAGCAAAGTCAGTAAAATCGCAGACTTTATATCGGAGGAACCTTATGGTCGCCGCGATGCGGGAAACAATGCTCACCGTCATCTGTAGCTTACAGCTATTCATTAGTTACAAGGTCTTGTGAAAGGGTCGTACAAAAACGGTGTAGGAGGAGGATTTGCTTCCTTATTCACAATTTTTTTCCAGTACAGATCTATCTTCCTTGAGCTTGACTATAATCACCCATACATGGAATGTATCCTGATTATGTTTTCAATTATGAAGAACTGTGCCTGCGTTGCATTATATGACCAACGTTAGTTCGATTTTGGATAGCAATGATCGTCTGGTGCTAGGGACTTTAATCACCACTGTTACATCACCACTGTGACACCCAGTCTGATAAATGACTTATTCTGGCAACCCATAATTTGCCTTGCCTCAGGCCATCTTCCTATCATCGTCCCCGTTAACAGACCACCCTACTTCATAACCTCTAGAAAGTTGATTGGCAAGTGTTCAGAGTATTTACAAATCACCGCTTCAGAGAGCTGCCCATTCCCTCAGATCCTCGTGGAGCTGCGAGAATTTTACGGGACATCATCATTGTTGCAGCGCTTCATACCTGCTGGTCAAATATCCGGAAAAACGAACACTTAAGACCCAAGCATAAGCGGAGGCAATGCAACATTGGTACAGGACTAGGTAAATTGTAGGCAACGGTTAAATCATTATCAAAACCGGGAAAGAAGGACGAAAGAACAGGTGTTACTTTCAACGGCATGACGGTGACAGATCCGAAGAGGTGCTCGTATTATTTCAGCCCTCCGTTGGACACCTGAGTCTAACCAGGCCTTTGTCATTTTATTTTGCATTTTAAACTGGGTTACGATAAAGCTATGGACCTGTGATTCCAGGTAGCTTGATGAAATGATGAAAACCTTTTCAATGAAAGAAACATGAAGTCAAAAGGATCAACGAAAAGGAGCTAAAAGGATTTTATGACATTCGTAAAACATGAGTCTGACCAGTATTTCGGACATTTTTCCTAAAATTAGATTTGTTCCTATATTATTTAAAAAAATATATACCCGTTTGTGAAATTTGTCGCTTTTCACCCTACCATGTATTAAAATTGCACATAAAAAGTTCGCAAAAGTAGGAGATGGGTGTGAAATCAGTGAATGTTAAACAACCTACCAAATCCCTTGCAAGTAGGGTTACACTTTTATTTTAGACAATTTTACACATAACTGGACAAATAAAACCCATTACTTCGTTTTGCTGCCATTTTTGTGGGGTGGATTGGTTCAAATATAGGATTCTCTAAATGAATTAGAGGAAAGTCCTTAGGATATATTCCTTCAATTAGCTCTTGATAGCATCGTGAAATATTAATAGGATTATCGAGAATAGAGATATGAAAAATACTATTTTTTACTTCATAGGCATATATCCGTTTTTACTAAATTGATCAAATTAATAAAATTTGTAGTTTTTCGGCATGTTTTTGACAAAAAAGGATTATTTATTAAAGATTAGGATCCTTTAGACATATTTTACTAAGAATTATAAATAATCTGGTCTGGTCAGACTCATGTGTTACGAATGTGACAAACAATATGGGTGTCCAGCGAAGGGTTAGAGGGCAGTTCAAAGAGCACCCCGAGAGTGATAGAGCGAAGAGGAAAGCACATAATACCACAAAACAGCATTACAAGCCATATCCACTCATAACAGTCGAGGACTGAACCAGAACAGTAAGTGCGACCGAATAGTTATGGCGGATCTTGAACTATCAAAGGCCTACGCTACTGTCAACCGTGCCTAACTGTTCGATTATGTAGGAAAGGCTTCCCTCCAGCCGTAATTGAAACGTTGGATAATCAAATCACTTTAACTTCCATCTTTCTGAAGATAGTAATGTATGCGGATGATTGTACGATCATGGTGTCGAATCGTATCATCGATGACATACATATGTCATAGTTTAAATTTCCGCATAGCTGACCTAGTGCAGTTCTTCCATCTAACAAATATGAAAATATCCACCGTTAAGTCCGCTTCCACACTGTTCACCCACCCTATAATTAAGCTCCTCCCTGAACATATCGTTCAATGGTGTCCTGATTCCGACCACTAACTACCCCAAGATATTGAGTGTAACGTTCGATAGCGTGCTTAAAGAGACCTTGTAGACATCTTATAAAGCGATAGGACGGTCTGTGGTAAGCTATGCGATGGTATGCAAATTTTAGATAGTTTTTGTTACGCAATAGAAAAATAATCAAACCTGCCAGAATGCCGGTGCCTCCTCTTGTAGCTAAAACCTTTAAATCTGAAAATCGGGATGTAACATTCTATGGGGGCTATATCAAAACGAACCTGCATCAACAAAATTCTGAAGAGAAGTTATGTAGCCTCAACGAAGCCTAAATTTTAACCAAACCAATGGGATAACGAACCTAAAACCTTTAAAATACCGTCCTATGGGGGCTATACCAAAACGCGGATCTTCACCGACAAATTTCATGGGGAATGTTTTGTAGTCCCAATAAAGACTAAATACAAAGTTACTACCATTTCGGAGGAATAATGAGGCTAAAACCTAAAAAAATCCGAAAATCTGGAGGTTCCCTACTATGGAATCTACTTTGACCTTCTCCGAAAAATGTCTGTATGAAAGTTGCATAGCTCCAACCAAGATTAGACACCAAATTTCAGCCAATTCAGAGGAATAATGAGCCTAAAATGTTAAAAATACCGAAAATACGGAGGTACCGTTCTATGGCGGCTACATTAAAATTTAGACATGTAACCACAAATTTCTGGGGTAAAATGTTTTAGCCAGAAGAAAATTTGAGTCATTTGCCCGTTTAAACTTGAAAATCTTACAAACCCCGCACGGTATAATTTTTGCTTCAGAACGCTTTAATATTTTTCTGGTCAACTTTTGTAGCACATTTACCGATATTTTCCGAAAATGTTGCCAAACTGCCTGAAGAGCGTTGCAATGCTTTTGCGATGTACTAGAGACTTTTTATACCCTACACCACTATGAGGGGAGGGTATTATAAGTTGGTTTTGGTCAAAAAGTTTGTAACGCATCGAAATAATGGTCGTAGACCCATACTTATATATACCAAAATGAATGTCTCGACGAGCTGAGTCGATCTGGCTATGTGTGTCCGTCCGTCAGTCCGTCCGTCCGTCCGTCTGCCCGTGTCCGTCTGCCCGTGTCCGTCTGTCCATCTAAACCTTGTAATCACGCTACGGGTCGCAATTTTGATCGGATCGTCACGAAATTTTGGATGTTGATGGGGTCCCGGAGGGGAAGAAGCCTATTGATTTGGGTGATGGTCGGATAATATTTAGGGGTCAGAATGGGCAAAAAACTTATGTGGATAAAAAGACAACGTTTTTTTCCAAAGCCAATATCTCAGCTTCTATATGGGGTATACCAAAACCTGACAATGAAAGCAGAAAATATCACTTTTCTAATGATGTAAAGTAGGTGCTCGTAGGTGATCAAACAACGAAGATATCGCAATAGTAGCAAATAAAACCCCAATTTTCATTTTTGCGATTTTAATTATATTGACAAATATCACAGCTTTGGTTGAAAATTTTCCAAAAGCAAAGCCTGACTATGAAATAAGAAGATCCCGTCTTTACAATGATGCAAACTAGGTCGGCGTAGGTAACCAAATAACGGAGATATCGCAATAGTCGGTAATACATCCCATTTTTCTATTTTTTTGGAAATCACGCTACAGGTCGCAATATTGATCGGATCGTCACGAAAATTTCAGGGTTAACGGGAGTCTCACAGATAAAGAAGCATAATGATTTTGGTGATGGTCGGATAATATTTAGGGGTCGGAATGGGCAAACACTTATTTGGAGAAAAGTCAACATTTTATTTCAAAGCCAATATCTCTATTTCTTTAAGAGGCATATCAGAAGCAAAACCTGGAAAGGAAAGTAGAAAATATTACCTTTACAACGGTGTAAAGCAGGTTGTCGTAGGTGGTCAAATAGCAAAGATATGGCAATAGCCGATAATGCATCCCATTTTCCGATTTTTTTGTAATCACGCTACAGGTCGCAATTTTGATCGGATGGTCACGAAATTTTGGGGGTTAATGGGGGTCGCAAGAAGAAAGAAGCCTATTGATTTTGATGATGGTCGCATAATATTCAGGGGTCGGAATGGGCAAACACTTATTTGGAGAAAAGTCAACGTTTTATTTCAAAGCCAATATCTCTGTTTCTTTAAGAGGCATATCAGAAGCAAAACCTGGAAAGGAAAGTAGAAAATATCGCCTTTACAACGATGTAAAGTAGGTTGCCGTAGCTGCTCCAACAACAGAGATATCGCAATAGTCGGTAATGCATCCCATTTTCCGATTTGTTTGTAATCACGCTACAGGTCGCAATTTTAATCGGATCGTCACGAATTTTTTGGGAGTTGATGCGGGTCCCACATAGGAAGAAGCCTATTGATTTTGGTGATAGCCGGATAATATTTAGGGGTCGAAATGGGGAAAAACTCATTTGGAGACAAATTCAAAGTTTTATTCTTTGTGAATATATTGGCTTTTAGTAGGGGTATTCCAACGACAAAGCCTGTCAATGGAAGAAGAAAATATTACCTTTACATTGGTGTAAAGCAGGTTGGCGAAGGTGGTCAAACAAGGGAGATACCACAACCGTCGGTAATGCATCCAATTCTTCCATTGTTTTGCAATTTTGATAGGATGGTCACGAAATTTTGGCTGCTTATGGGGGTCCCAGAGACAAAGAGGCATATTATTTTTGGTGGTAGTCGGTTTACACAGGGGTAGTGGTGTAGGGTATCACATGGTCGGCCCCGTCCCGACTATAGCCTTTGCTCACTTGTTAATTATTGTTTTGGCCACAATTTTGGTCCAAGTGTTGGATCAAAAATCACAATGGTTTGCCATTTATCTACTAAAATATTAAAAAACAAGTGAGCAAGGGCTATAGTCGCGACGGGGCCGACCATGTGATACCCTACACCACTACCCCTGTGCACAAGCTTTTCACTGGTAAACAATTGTTTTAGGGAATATAATCCGACTACCATCAAAAATAATATGCCTCTTTCTCTCTGATCCGATCAAAATTACGACCTGTAGCTTGATTGCAAAAAATGGAAGAATTGGATGCATTACCGACTATTGTGGTATCTCCCTTGTTTGACCACCTTCGCCAACCTGCTTTACACCAATGTAAAGGTAATATTTTTTTCTTCTATTGACAGGCTTTGCCGTTGGAATTCCCCTACTAGAAGCCGATATATTCACAAAGAATAAAACTTGGAATTTGTCTCCAAATGAGTTTTCCCCATTCCGACCCCTAAATATTATCCGACTATCACCAAAATCAATAGGCTTCTTCCTCTGTGGGGCCCCATCTACCCCAAAATTTCTTCACTATCCGATCAAAATTCCAACTTGTAGCGTGATTACAAAAAAATGGAAAAATTTGGTATATTACTGAATTTTGCAATACCTCGGTTTGCTCATTTACGCCAACATAATTTGCATCAATATAAACGAGATATTTTCTTCTTCCATTGACGGGTATTCCTTTTGGAATACTCCAACCAGAAGCGGAGATATTCGCATAAGAAAAAAAACGTTGACTTTTCTCCACATAAGCTTTTCGCTTATTCCGACTCCTGAATATTATCCGACCATCACCAAACTAAATAGGCTTCTTCCGCTGTGGGACCCGCATCAACTCCCAAAAAATTCTTGACGATCCGATCAAAATTGCGACCTGTAGCGTAATTACAAACAAATAGCAAAATAGGATGCATTACCGACCGCATTGCGATATCTCTGTTGTTTGAGCAGCTACGGTAACCTACTTTACATCGTTGTAAAGGTGATATTTTCTACTTTCCTTGCCAGGTTTTGCTTTTGAAATACCTCTTAAAAAAGCAGAGATATTGGCTTTGAAATAAAACGTAGACTTTTTCTCCAAATTAGTTTTTGCCCATTCCGACCCCTGAATATTATCCGACCATGACCAAAATCAGTAGGCTACTTCCTCTGTGGGACCCCCATTAACCGCTAAAATTTCGTGACGATCCGATCAAAATTGCGACCTGTGGCGTGATTACAAAAAAATCGGAAAATTGGATGCATTATCGACTATTGCCATATCTCTGCTATTTGACCACCTACGACAACTTACTTTACATCGTTGCAAAGGTGATATTTTTTACTTTCCTTGTCATGTTTTGCTTTTGATATACCTCTTAAAGAAACAGAGATATTGGCTTTTAAATAAAATGTTGACTTTTCTCCAAATAAGTGTTTGCCCATTCCGACCCCTAAATATTATCCGACCATCACCAAAATCAACAGGCTTCTTCATCTGTGAGACCCCCATTAACCCTCAAATTTTCGTGACGATCCGATCAAAATTGATTGATTTCCAAAAAATGGAAAAATTGGATGTATTACCGACTATTGCGATATCTCCGTTATTTGGTTACCTACGCCAACCTAGTTTGCATCATTGTAAAGATGGGATCTTCTACTTTCGTAGTCGGGCTTTGCTTTTGGAAAATGTTCAACCAAAGCTGTGATATTCGTCAATATAATTAAAATCGCAAAAATGAAAATTGGGGTTTTATTTGCTACTTTTGTGATATCTTCGTTGTTTGATCACCTACGAGCACGTACTTTACATCATTGGAAAGGTGATATTTTCTTCTTTCATTGTCAGGTTTTGCTTTTGGTATACCCCATATAGAAGCTGAGATATTCGCTTTGGAAAAAAACGTTGTCTTTTTATCCACCTAAGTTTTTGCCCTTTCCGACCCCTAAAAATTATCCGACCATCACCAAAATCAATAGGCTTCTTCCCCTCCGGGACCCCCATCAACATCCAAAATTTCGTGACGATCCGATCAAAATTGCGACCTGTAGCTTGATTACAAGGTTTAGATGGACAGACGGATAGACGGACGGACGGACGGACTGACGGACGGACACACATAGCCAGATCGACTCAGCTCGTCGAGACATTCATTTTGATATATATAAGTATGGGTCTACGACCATTATTTCAATGCGTTACAAACTTTTTGGCCAAAACCAACTTATAATACCCTCCCCACATAGTGGTGTAGGGTATAAAAACGTGGATAAAAAACTTTAAATCAAAATCGGGAGACTTGATTTTCACCGTAGACATATGCTCTAGTATACTTTTTTGATCAGTACAATTTTGATTGTACGAAATCCGTTTCTGAAAATGTGGAGTCGCATTATCTATCTCCGGCCGTCTGTCTATTTGTCCGGCTGGTTGTAGCGCACCATAATTTTGGAACGGATCAACCGATTTTTTGCAAATCTTAATAGTTTGTCAAAACTTAGATCATGTTCGATGATGTGACATATTGGTCCACTCCTTCGGCTACCTACCTTACACAAGTTCATAAAATTTATCGAAATAGTGCGCACGATAACTCTCCAAGGATGCAACCGATTGGGTCCAAACTTTGAAGGTCGTAATATTTCCTACATGCGTCGATTTTTGGGACATTCGGAGGCAAGTCCATATTTTCTGAGATAATGTCTCGATAGCTCCAAATTACCCTGTCTGTCTTAACTCAAATAACTGATGAGCACTAAAACTTACGTATTGAGTATCGTAAATTTTTCATCCAAACGTATATCAAGTTCCAAAAAGATCTTTATTGGGAAAACATTTGACTGAATCCCTCTCACAAAATTTCAACATTTATGCTTAAGGGAAGTATAAGAGCTGTTCGGCGATCGTTGTCAAATTTTTAGTGAAAGTAATTTTGGTGGTCCTCTTTACAACGATATTATTTTTTTCAGTCCATACAAGTCTATGATTCCTGACATAATTGTGCAAAAGTTCTAAAAGTATTCACCTTGACCAATCCAACTAAAATGGCTGTTAAAGGGATTTGGACCAATCTTTGCTCATCGTAATCGTTCTTCTAAACAGATATCAATTGAGAAGATGTACTATATTGGTCCACTTCTTCCATTACCAAACACTTGGGCCCAAAAAACGTTAACATCAGTTCGAGAATAAATTTCAAACTTATAAATACATTTTAAATTTTAATTTCGGATAGTTATCGCAGTTCTTATTAAAATAGTAATGGGCAGTGAAAAAGAACTCTTAATTGGCTTGATTCTTTTCATTATGTCGCATACTCCTTCAAGTAACGAAAAATTCTCATTTACCAAAATTTATCAATCTCTATTTGTGTATTGGAATGTAAAATATGATTTCCCACCACTAGTAAATATTTAAATCCAACCCCACTTTTACAGTTGGTGGCATACCCGTACTCATGTTATTGTTGATCAGCATACAAAATACGCGCTGGTTGCTCTCGTTAAACTTAACTTTGTTCGCTACAAATACAAATAAAACGCTTCAAAATTTGCGTACAATAAACATTTGTAATGAATTGACAAATTGCATTTGGCACAAAAAGTAAAGTAAATAGCGGGTCCACGAAAAGAAATGTCAATCAGAGTCAGCATAAATGCATGGCGCTGTAGTTACACGGCGGCAGCCACAATTCATGTAGACAATTGACATGATTGCATGATGAAGGTGTATCAAGCATGTAAACACAAATACAAACGCACGCATTTCGTTTTCTTTTTTTCATTTCGACCGTTTGCACGGGACCCAAATGAAGAGTAGTAGAACTCTTACTAATGACATTGTGTGTCAGTTATTGATTACGTGGTTCAGTTATTTTTAATTAAATTCAACAGAAATGTGTACAATTGTTTTTAAGCGCCTTATGAAGGGGATGTGAGGCGGGTGCTTAATTGAAAGGAAGGTGGTTAAAAATTTTAAATTTAAGAATTGTATATTTTTCTGAATGTCTTTTAACACATTCTTAATTTACGATGATTATCGTAAAAAATAAGCAAAAAAAGCTTATGGCTGTAACAAAAAATAATCTTAAATATCTTATATGTATGTTATATGTATCTTAAAAAATATATAATCGCTTAGAGTCCTATGTGTTTGGTTTGAAGTGTTTTCAAAAAGTCCACGACTGCAAGTTTGACTCTATAACTACCAAATTTTTACCCTATAACTACCAATACGTCCTACAAATATTCTCCCCATATTGCCATTTTAACTTTTTTCAAAACACGTACTTTTATTTTATTAATCTTTGCTAACTATTATTCATTTTGAATGAACCATTAATATAACAAATACTTAAGCCTTTTAATTAATTGTTACAGTTTATTATTGCTGTTGTTTTTTCTGTATGTCATTCAAGTACATTTAACATTAATAAAATAACAACAAAGCAGACAATTGAAATTATAAAAACTATATTAAAGCTATGGTTTAAATATAGAAATGCTTAATGTGGCATTAATATTAAAAACTAATTAATATGACCAATGCATATAAATTGAAATTTGCATAGAAATTTAAATTCATTATTAACAAAAAACGGCAAACAACAAAAAACAAGATGATTATTTCCAAGGGGATTAAATGCAACCATATTGCTTTGTTCAAAAAAAGCCAAAGACAACCACTACGCACAATCAGACATTATTAGACTGATAATGAAATTTAATTCAAAATAGATTCAAATTAGTAAAAGAGAAAAAACGTAACATTTTGAAACAGTAGCCGTTTGGGAGATTATGTTGAATAATAAAAATTCGAAATTAGGATCATCTTTAAAAATCCAGCTTTATTTTTCTGGTGGTCCTTGCAAAAAATCTTCAAAATCGACATTAGTCACAATTCTTTTTCGAGAGGTCCTTAGAAAAACTTCTTAAAAAATCTGGTGATCCTTGGATATAAATTCTTAAAAAATCCCCGATTTCTTCTCTGGTCATCCTCGTCACTCGATTATAACAATTAAAAAAGTATCAGACGGCTTTGCCAACAGAGATATACCCTCAGCGTGTGTGAATTGAAACTTACATCTATGGGCAGAGCAACTACCAGTAACACAATCAACATAATTTTCCCCAATAATTGTGCACTTAGGAGTTTTTCAATTTTATGGCCCGTTTTAGACGTACGATTTGCCGACAGAAGTATATATTTGGATTAAAGCTCAAAAGTGTTGCGGAGGAGTTACCTCGAGAAATGCACCGCATGGTCAATGTTGGAAGTGGATCTTGTTTTGGGGGCCATTTTTTCGATAGATAGCGCGCACTCCAGTCATTTTAGCTGATTACCGCATAACTTAGAGGTTTTGGACCACTAAGTCAGGAAGCATACTCTTGCTCATGAAATAAATAATATCCTTGTGGTCCTGTGATAGCATCGGAATAAATTGCCAGAGGATATTCGAACAGACCGTAAACTGTATTTAAACATAAATATTGAACTTTTGTGGGGTGGTACCCAAAGGAGAAGACCGATGTGGACCATTCTCAAAGATAAACTAGATTTGAACAAAATATTAGGACATTCAAAGTTTGGACCAAATCGGTTGCTCCGTTCAACAGATATAGCACATACCATTTTAGGCAAAAGTTTGGAACTTTTGTGGGGAGGTACACGAAGGAGTTGTCCGAAATGGCTCATCTTCGAACTTATACTAACTAAGTAATGGTCAAAATATTACGAAGGCCAAATTTTAGACCGAATAGGCTGATCCATTCGGGAGCTATCGTGCGCCAGACAATACACATGGTGCCATAGAGTTTTTTTGCAACTCTCAGGCCATTTCTCAGGAGTTATGACCTTGCCTCTGAAAAAACTTGTACTGTCATAATGGGGACAGCGAATACTGCTGCGAATGGCTGCAACAATCAAAGCGATTTTAGAGCAGCTCTAAAACTGGACTTTTCCGAAATTTTGTGTGGGAGGTACCCGAAGTCCATATTCTAACTTTATCTAAGATTCCCAGAAATATTACGATTTCCAAAGTATGGACCAAATCGGTTACTGCCTTCGAGAGCTATTGTGCGCACCATTTTAGCTAAAAGTTGTGGCTCGAGTAATTAGAACACCATACAGTAATATGCTCAGGGAAAACCTCATTTCAGCCGTCCACGTAGTCAACAATGTGGAAGTGAATTTAGAGGCGTAGTTCAGATGGAAGAACTGCACTAAATCAGGTATGTCGATTTTTAACCTATAGCTTATCTCATCGATGAAGTAAGCCGACGCCAAGATCGTACAGTCATCAGCGTATATTACGATCTTTATACCGTCTGGATGATGTGGAATTTCTGAAAGTTAGAAACAGAACAGTTCCTCGCCTTTCGGAACTTCCTGTTTCACTCTATGAGTTATCAACTTCGATTTCATACACGGCTGGTAGAGGTAAAACAGTTCCGAAGATATCACTCCGCCTTGTGGAACTTCCTGTTTCACTCTACGGGTCTTTAACTTCTGATTTCATACACGGCCGGCTCAGGTTCAGTCATTGACTGATATGTGTGTATATGGCGCGTGGTGCTATTGTGGTATCCGGAATTCCGGAATCCATGCTGAGGTTTGGCAAATGGAAAACTGCTTCTCATCAAGCGGAAGAGTAGAATGGCCTGTACGATTCACCCCTGATGGCAAACTTGCCTGTCTTTTGTAGCTGGAGATTCCGTCCGGGCCCAGCTCTTTGAATGATTTCGGTGAAATCTGCAACATAGCTCAACATAAATTGTGGTGATATCTCATCGGCTAAGAGGATCTTGTACAGCATATCACACTGACGGAGGCGAGCATCAGCGGAAAAAGCTGATAAACGACCTGAAGCAACGCAACTTTGATAGATTATTATGTAAATTATGGCAACGGTTAACTCACTCTGGAATCCAGGAAAGAAGGCTGATAGAACGGCTATTACTCTCGACTTGCCTTTTGACTTCATGAGTAAGTTCCCTAACTTTGGGTTTTTAGGGTTTATACGACGAAGCTCATCACTTTGCTGGAAAATTTGGTTTAATTTCAGATATTCGACCAGCAGGTACGTAGCCGAAAAACTCTCTCAGCTACACCAGGATCTGAAGGTATAGGCAGCTCTCTTGTGATTGGTAAATTGTCTGAACCCCTTGCAAATCAGCTTTTCCACGGTTCAGAAAAGAGGTTATAAAGTCGAGTGGTCTGTTAATGGAGACAATGACGAGCCAAGCGAAATGAGGGGTTACGTACAGTGCTGATTTTTATCGAGCTGATGTAATCTCTTCTTATGCTCGTAGGAGCGTTTTCGTTTAGAGTGCAAAATGTGGAACTATCAATTTTCTCTGCCAGATCTGTACACCTTTGATCATTGACTAGGATGGAATGTCAAAGCACATAATGAGCATTAAAGACCAGGCAGTTATTGCTCAAAAAGCAAAGTAGTATCAGGAATAAAACGCAGGCCACAATTATTCATCGGCGATGTGTATACATTAAGCACATCTATCCATATACATCATGAGTGAGTCACTAGATCTGTACTGGACAGATTGGTGTATAAGGAAGGCAAGTCCTCCTCCTCTTCATGTACGATCCTTCCGCAAAACGTTATAACAAACGTGGCCTGACGGATCGTGGCGTCCATGATGTTTCGCCATGACAGTTTCGCTCATTTTATTGAGGAAGTCATTGCAATTGAATTGCAGATATGATGTATTTCCGGTGCGCAGAACAAAAACGTGAGGTGTAAGATGATACGTTGGTTAATGGGTAGGAGACGGCTGGCTGTCTCGTATTCCGCGGATCACGAGGAATTCGACGACGAAGTTAGGGATATGCTGGGCAGCAGGCAGCAACATAACTCATATTGGATTAGCCATATAGGCGGCTAAGGCGATAGCTAACGTAAAATCGAAAAACGAAGTGACCCAAAGGAACCAACGGTATTTTCGTTGTTCATGGACCTCAACACGATACAATTTTTGCATCAGAATCAGCGATTATTGGTTTGTTGATTCTTGGTAAACAAATCTTTAAAAATCCATGATTATTAATTAATCTAATGCTTCTTGGAAACAATTCTTTAAAATTTTACGATTATGTTTCTAGTGGTCCTTGGAAAAAACTGTAAAAATCCCCATTATTGGTCTAAGGATCATTGGAAAAAATTTTTAACAATTCACGATTATTGGATAAATTGTCCTTGGAAAAAAATACTTTAAAGTACACGATTATTCGTCTATTATTGGAAAATAGTCTTTACATATTAACGAATATTGGTTCAATGGTCCTAGGAAATCCTCCATAGTTGGTCCTCTGAAAATGGTCTTTGGAAAAAAGTTTAAAAATCCACGATTATTGGAGAAATGGTCCTTGAAAAAATACTTTACACGATTATTCATCTATTATTAGAAATTAGTCTTTACAAATTAACCAATATTCGTTCAATGGTCCATGGAAAATAATTCGTTAAAAATCCATTATTATTGGTCCTTAGAAATTAGTATTTGGAAAAAATATTTAAAAATCCTCGATTATTGGCGTAATGGTCTTAGGAAAAAATTCTTTAAAAATTCACAATAATTATAATAATTATATTCCTAAAAAATCTTAAAAAATTAAGTCTATTACAAAATCTACAAACGCAGAATTTTCACCCATCCGTAATACCCAGCAAACCAATCGTACCGACATCATAACGAAATTTTTAAAAATCCATGATTATTGGAGAAATGTTTCTTGGAAAAAATACTTTAAAGTACACGATTATTCGTCTATTATTGGAAAATAGTCTTTGCAAATTAACGAATATTGGTTCAATGGTCCTTGGAAAATAATTCTTTAAAAATCCACCATAACTGGTCCTTGGAAATTGGTCTTTGAAAAAAATATTTAAAAATCTTCGATTATTGGGTAATGGTCTTAGGAAAAAAATCTTTAAAAATCCCCAAAAATTATAATAATTACAATAATTATAACAATTATATTCTTAAAAATCTTCAAAATCATAAAGAAAGTTGTATGAAGTGGTTGACATAATTTCGGAACGAAATGTCGGAGCAAAATTAGATCGATTTTGGTCCGATTTCGAAAGGAAATCTGAAGAAAATCCGTGGGAAATTCGGAGGGGCAATTTTTTCTTCGAATCTTCGTACAGATTTCTGAACGATTTCGGAATAATGTCGTATGAAAATCGGAGGTACCTTCTGAATCTTCGTAAAGATTTCTGACCGATTTCCGAATATTATCGTATGAATATCGAAGGAAAACATTTTTCTATGACGTCTTTTTATTGATCAATTTTTATACCCTCAGCCTTTAGGCTAGAAGGGTATATCGTCACCATAAATGCCCGAAGACGTAACCCACAAAAACAAAACTTTACAGGAGCAGCAAAAAACGTTAAAAAAATGAAAAACAGTTTCATAGAATATCAATCTTATGTGGGGGAGTTAGGGGTATTATCACTCACGTACGAATGGAAGTAAATAATAAACGCAAACCCGCGAAAAAACTTGGTTTTGGGATCCGTCATAACAACAAAATCTGCAATGTTTTCCCATTTTCCGAAATGCCATTTCTTGAATAGGATCGTTATTTTTGAACGTGGAAGCTTGAAATTTTGCCGGATCATGTATTTTAGCTTTATGTATCAAATTCCATCAAAAAACTAATTTCGATTTTCATGTGGGTTACGTCTTTGGGCATTTATGGTGACGATATACACTTTGATACGAAAAATGTCTGTCTGGTTTGTGCGCACGATAACTTTCGAACAGTTCAACCGATTCGAACCAAATTTTGGGTATCGTAATATTTTGTCCAAACTTAGTTTAAGTATCGGTCCACTCCTTCTGGTACCTTCCTCACAAAAGTTCAAAATTTTTCTGTAAAATGGTCTGAACGATAACTCTCGAAGGGAACAATCGATTTGGTCAAAACTTTGCACATCGTATTATTCCTTCCAGATATAGATCTGGTTCGAATATGAACTATATCTGTCCACTCCTTCGGGTACCTCCCACACAAAATTCGGATAAAGTAAAGTTTAAGGGCTCCTCTCGGATGGCTTTGCAATTTTTTTCAGTAAGTTTTCCTCGCGGCTCCCTTTATAACGGTACAATTTTTTTTCTTGCGGAAGTCCATACTTCCTAAGATATTGGCCTAAAAGCTCCAAGAAATCCTGACGCCACCAACCAAAATGACAAATCCGCAAGATAATCCTCTCAGGGAATTTCTGATTGGTGTAGGCTTTGCACATCGTATTATTTCATTCAGTCATGTATCAGGTTGGAATATGGATTGTATCGGTCCACTCTTTCGAGTACCTCCCACACAAAATTCGGATAAAGTGAAGTTTAAGATCTCCTCACGGATCGTTTTGAAATTTCTTTCAGTATTTTTTTTTTGTGGCTCAATTTACGACGGTACAATTTTTTGCCGGAGTAAGTCAATAATTCCTAAGACATTGGCCTAAAAGCTCCAAGAAACCCTGACGGCACTAAACAAAATGGCAAATCCGCAAGATAATCCTCGCAGGGAGTTTTTGATTGATGCAGGCTTTGCACATCGTATTATTTCATCCAGTCCAGTATGGGATTGAAATATAAACTATATCGGTCCACTCCTTCGGGTACCTCCCACACAAAATTCGGATAAAGTGAAGTTTAGGAGCTCCTCTCGCATCGTTTTGACTCTTTTTCAGTAGATTGTTGGAGCGGCCTCATTTACAATGGTACATTTCCCAGCAAAATTTTATGGAAGTGGTTCTATGGGATGCCATGATTTCACTGGATCTTTTGCATTGGTTCAAATGAAGTCGTGAAAGATCCGATCTTTTCATCAGCATTTGTACCCATTCAAAGGAAGTCGTGAAAGATCCGATCTTTGCATCAGCATTTGAACCCATTCCATCAATCCAATATAGATGAAATTTGTGTATTTATTTATACACATTTTTCTAAATAAATGAAAGGTTATTCGAGCTTGAGGTCTGTTGTTGATGTTTATTTTTCGTTATTTATTTTCCAATATTTCGGAATTCCTTGAATTCCATCTTCAGGGAGTTTATTTTTCTAAATATATAAGATTAATTATTTGCAATAGGCTTGATGTTGTCGGAGACTCGAAATCACAACCAATGTTGTTAAAACTCTCATCGTAATGATAATGTCATTACAAAGAGTTGGTGAAAATGACATGTCAAAGCATTGCTGAAAATGACATGTCAAAGCATTGGTGTAAATGACATGCTTTGGATCCAAAATATGAATAGCATCTTTTGGGGTCCACGCTCATATAAAATTCATCGATGAAGATGCTAAAAAGATGACATGCCAGATCACTTGCACCCATGATTAAATGGCATCTTTGGCATCGAACATTTTGCTGGGTTTGTTTCGGAGTAAGTCAATACTTCCTAAGGTAATGGCTCAAAAGCCCAAAAACCCTGTCGGATATTGTACAAGATACACCCTGCAAACCAAAACTTTTTAAAAAATTTCTTTCAAACTTATTTTAACATAATTTAATGTTTTGAGTCCTTTATGATGAAATTTGGTTGCCAAAAATGTATGGTATATGTATGTCAATGATTTGGTATAAGCCCACGTTACGGTACCTACAGATTTTAAAGCAAACTCGTAATATAAAATCAATATATTTTATATACGGCATAATTATTGTGTTTGGTTTTGTTGTGGTTTTTTTTTTTGGTCAGTGGCTGAGTGTATTTCTTCAACTCAGCTGACTGATACGTACTTACTTGTTCTTTGTTATGTTTTTTATTCGAAGATTGGAAGGTACACGGCGCCTCCTATCAAAATTTAAATGAAAGTTGCTTACACCTGGGAAGTTTTTGCGGTTTCTGAAACTACAATGTTCGCAGATGAGAAAAATCAAAAAAAAAAAAAAAATCGCCGGAGGGATTTTCAAATAAATCCCGGTAAAAGTTCTCATTTTTAGGGCTTTTTTGTCGTACATCCAACATTTGGTTTGCTGGGTATATTTCTCTATTTGTCTGTGTATCTGCATCCTTTGCCCTTCAGCAATACATACGTGTTTACATGTAAATTTCTATAAAAAAGACAGTCCTTTTTTTTGTAAAACAATTCTAATTTGCAACATATTTTGCAAATCAGTTTTGCAAATGTTCGCTCTATTTTTCCCATGATGATAATATTGGCCATAAAGTTAATAGTTACATGTAGGAGATTGTGTACGTGTATGTGTTTTTTGTTTGCAGGGAGATATAAGTTTTGACATTTATTTGCCAGCACGTTTTTTAATAAACGTTATTTCGTTTAAATGGTTTTTGTAATCGCTAACAATTCGTTTTAATTAATAATATAATACTTTTTTGTTTGTAACTAATAGCTAGATTAGCCGGAATTTATTAGTTTCATAGGGTGAATGTGTGTGCGTGTGTAAATTTCACAACGGTCGTAATTTAGTTTAAGTTTGAAATTATACATAAATACATATTTAGCTGTTCAATAACTTTTTTGTATAGGACAAAAAGGAAGAACGCCAGAAAAGGGATATCTGACCATGGAATGCAAGATTGTTGGCACGAAACAATACTCAGCAACACAGTATCAAAAAAATTGTACCTCCAGTGTCGAGGGTTTTACCTAAGGTAGTCTGTGAGTTGTAGTACAATGCTATAATATCATACTCAATTTTAAATAAGAAATATATATTTTTAATTTTTAAAATAACATTTATGTTTTTAGAATACATTTAGTTTTTAATTTTTTGTTCATTTACGCCTATGTCGTTGCAAAAAGCAATTACCACAAAACTGTTTTTCTATATAAGAGAGTTCAGTCAGTCTCAATTTATATTTGTTATATTTCCTCTCTAACTACCCATTTACTATTTCATTCGTTGACCAAAATTTAAAGCTTCGGTTAATTCCTCGTAATTAATTGTTCATAAAAATCATTTAGCACTGCTGCTTCTATACTCGTAAGTTAAGCTAGAACATTATATGAAATTAGTTACATACTTATTTATAAATTAATTGGCAACAACTAACATTCAATTATGTGGGATAAACAAATGTATATTGATAATTGTTTTAATCAATTTTAACTAATACACCTAATAAATATGATGGGGTTATTTGCTAAGAACTAGGGATGGACATTTGTTGTAAATGTTACTTAAAGAGATTTCTTGTTGTTGTAACAGTTTGGCTGACTCGTCAATGTCGATTTCCCTGGAATGCAAATAATATGCATGGAAGATTGAGTTAGTGAGTGTATTTGGTTGCATTGGAAATTTAGGAGTTGGAGGAGATATGAATATACCACATCAACAGGTTGACATCAACTGGGTTCTAAGCTGTGAATCGATCTAGACAGAAAGAAATATGTGTCGCACCGCGTGGAACCTGCCTGCCCTGTAGGCAGATGACTTCAATACTTGCTATAATCCTTGAGGCCTATTGCATTTGTTTTTTAAGCAAGATCGACAGTAGCTTAAAGCTACAGAATAGGCCTACTGGTTTGTTAAGCCTTTTGAATTGTTCATCAACCAGATCACAATTGTACAAGTATTGTACTGGTGGCTCTTGGCAGGGATCTCCCGATGTCAGCGACTGTTGAAAGTGTCTGAAAGTGCAGATGTGCCTTGTGGATGGTTTCTTTCCCATTATATAGTGGTTGTGATGCGATGGCTGATGACACGCCAGCAGGAACTTTCGAGTGACCAAAACACTTGGTCCGTTCCCGTACTTTTTATACCCTCAGCCCTTAGGCTAATCAGGGTACATACACACACTATGATACTAACAAAAATATGCCTCATTGAAATAATGGATTTATAACCCAAGTATGCTTGGACAAAATTCGTTTCAGATAATTTGGAGTCGATTAAGCCATGCACATCGTATTATTCTTTCCAGATATAGATTGGGTTCGAATATGGGCACCTTCCTACACAAAATTCGGAAAAAGTAAGTAAGTTTAAGAGCTCCTCTCGGATCGTTTTGAAATTTTTTTTCGACAGGTTGTCCTTAAGTCCCCCTTTATGACGGTACATTTTTTTCGAGGAAGTCCATATATTCTGAGTTAATGGCCTAAAAGCTCCAAGAAACCCTAACGGCACCAACTAAAATGACAAACCAGTATGATAACTCTCTTAGGGAGTTTCTTTGTACATCCTATTATTTCTTCCTGTCATATATCAAGTTGGATTATGGACTAAATTGGTCCAGTACTTCGGTTTGAGGACTCGTCTCGGATCTATTTGTTTTTTTTTTCGCAGCAGGTGGTTTCGCTTTCCCTAATACAACGATGCAATTTGTGTCCTTGTGCTTTCCGGAATGTTTAATGGTGCTAAAACTGAGGGCTCGTGACAGCTTAGAGTACCGTAAACGTAAAGTGGTTGTCTAGTAATTTCGAAATTGGCTCTGTTGGTATTTTCATCCTTAGGCCATAACGTGAAAATACTTGCTGGGTATTTTTTATCACTGGAAGCCTGCAGTAATTTAATAATTGAGTTAGTTAGCTGATGTTCACTCCGTAGGTAATGTTTGTGTAGTTATCTGAATACGTTTAAAGCTAACGCAGTCTAGGGGTCTGGAAAATTGTTAAACAGAAGGAACAAATAATTCCTCCTTGCGGTTCACTACCTTTAACATTGCGGCTCTTAGATCGTTTTCTCTAAATTTCAAAGGTTTCGCCATATTAGGTAATGTGGAGTTTAAAATGTCACCAAGCAACACTACATGATCGACTGTGCTCAAAGTCTTTTATAACTTTAGGGATGGCAATGTCGTCCTTTCGGATATTGACTGGCTGAAAGCGCTTGCAAGGTTATTGACTACATCTAACAGGACGTATGAGGTGCTACTATGAACCTTTTTCATCTATACGGGTGCTGAACCGCAGGAAGAAGTTCTGTCATATTTGGTAATAGTAGATACTCCAAAACCTTGATTAGCAGTGGCAGGATGAAAATATAATGTTAATTTTAAGAAACCCAAAACCTCATTCTCGACTGTGCTACAATCGTTCTTTAAGAAGGTCAGGCTTGGTTTAGCTCGTTTGTTAGATTGTTGCCGACTTTCATAATGACTGTGGGGGGCTGTGCCAACTAGCGAAAGTGCCAGAATTGCTATTAGCAAGCGTAATGTTGGGCCGAGATTCTTCAGCATAAGCATAGAAACATCTGGATTCAGTATTTTTGTTTTCTTAGCTCTTCGATGGCGGCGCTGATGTCCTCAGATGTGAATAGGAGAGGGTCCTCTATGTTTAGTTTCGGTCTTTACTGAGGGCTGATCTTAATATTTTTTGCTTTGATGATTGGACATTAAATTGATTGACATAACTTTTGCGCACATTTTTTGGCGTCTGCAATGTTAGCGCCTCTGAATCATGTTGATGTATGACCTTTCTGCGTAGTTGTCGATATCATTAGTAAGATGTCACGCAAGAGATGTCTGGAAAACCTTTTGCAGCTGGCCCTATGTTCTACAGCATAAGCATGAAAATATTAAGTTCCAGTATTATCGTTGGTTCAGCTTTTTTTTTGTGGCTTTGCTGATGTGCTCGAATATGCCGAGGAAAGGGTTTAATTTCAGGGTTTTTTCGGGGACCGACTTCCTGTTCTGTCTTGTTAATTAAACTCTAAATTGATTGAAGGATACCATCGTCCAAGCCGTTCGTGAAACCATCCTTCCTTTTTGGTTTTACCAAGTTGCTGGACTTCTCAATAATACCAAGGTCCGATACGATACACGATACACTGGATTCGCTTTATGTAAAATACAAAATCGATACTCTGATGAAGGAAGCACGAACATTTTGAGGTGATCTTGGTGGAAAAGCCTTTATTAATAGGTTAGAAGGGTCCAAAGGTGTCATGGGAAGGCAGCCTGTTGGCGGCACCTCAACGACATTTTGGCAGGTTTGAATATTCTTTCACTTCGTTGTGCCACATATCTTATCAAAAACCGGCCTACGGCTTTGTTCCCATTTCTGATTTTGTCGCAAATAGCACTTATTCACATGCTATCGAACGAGTATCATAATGGTTCGTAACAGAGAGTGGGTCCTCTTATGTGTTCTTGAGTTGTGTTAAATGTTACTTATTCCTTTTTAATTACAATCTTCAGTGCGTATAATGCAACTTATATAAAAGTCGGGGTAGTAAGTGGTCGGAATCGGGACAACATCGACAACAAGGACAACCGTCCAGGTGGCAAACAGTGTGACAGTCGATTTAGCGGCGCATATTCCTCATAAAAACTACGCTAAACCCGCTAAATAGATATTTAACCTATCACATATGACATCGGCAAAATGACGTGTTGCCAAGATTGTACAATCATTCACATACATTGCCATCTCTTTACCGTCTGAAGGGAGTGGAATTTCATGAAGGTAGTTGTCAAACCGTTCCGGAGACAATACTTGGGAAACTCACTGCTTCACTCTGTAGATCACTGGACTTCTTATTTCTGAATTCTACAAACAACTTGTGTCCATACATGTTGTTTATTATCCAACGTTTCAAACTCGGCTGGAGGAATGTGGCTTCGATCAGCTTGGCATGGCTGAGGGTATCGAAAACCTACGAAACACCATGACTGTTCGGTCGCACAGTCTGTTCCGGCTTAGTTCTCGTCTGATGTATGTGGATGTGGCCTGTATTTTTTTTGCCGGTATCCTTGTTTGGCGTAAGTAATTCCAGGGTCCTTGTATAATTAGGGTGCCACCGTGGTGCAATGGTATGCACACCCGCCTTGCACGCAGAAGGTTGTAGGTTCGACTCCCCGGCTAGACAACATCAAAAATTTCAACGGTGGCAAAATACCCCTCAGTAATGTTGCCGACATTTCCTGAGTATTTCAGCCATGTAAAACTTCTCTACAAGTGGTGTCTTAAGACACGCCCTTCGGACTCGGCGATGAACTGTAGGTCCCATATCATTGAGCTAATATGAATCGGGGTACACTCGTTGATATGAGAGAAGTCTCCCTTGCCCCGCCTGGGATGTTTGTGGAACAATTATATATTATAACAATAAATTGAGGACACTTATCAAATACTCATGATGATTGCAACATTACATCTCTCCGATGTCGACATGTGGTGGATGCGATCTAGGAAGTAAAACATTAATCGATATATCATGTGAAGCAGCATGATTGCAGAGATTTTCAAATTAGAGTTTAAACATTTCGTTGCAAGTATGGTATAGTTGATATATATCAAGCCTACAGTGTATAACTTAACTATGACTGATATAATATTGTTTATGGTTTATCATGGTTTGCTTTGCCTATATCTTTGGGAGGGCTATCTGTATGCAGTACTAGCCTGAAAATATATGTATACTAGCTGAACACGGTGCGCTTCACTGCCCCGAATATGGTAAAATATATTTTGACACATATATTTGTAGGCCAATTTTCGTCACACATTCCAAATTTCATTAAAATCGGGTATATATAGCGTGTTTGGTGCATCAAATACATGAAATCGGGCGAAAATATATATAGGAGCTATATCCAAATCTAAACCAATTTCAACATAATTTGGCAAATTTATTTCTAGACCCCATTCCGTCACACATACCAAATTTCATTGAAGTTGGACATATATATATATATATATGGGAGCTATATCCAAATCTGAACCGATTTCAATATAATTTGGCAAATTTATTTCTTTACCAAATTCCTTCACACATCCAAAATTTGGAGACATTATCTGTTACCATTCTATAGATATTTGCATAAAAATCTACATTTTTTGGAAGTATCTCTGATTCTGATGCTATATCTCCGGATTCACGCGGAATTCAGAAATTTTTATAGCCTATGTTATTTTTAGGCCATGTAGTGGTGATATACTCTGAAAATTTCAGGAAGATCGGTTCAGCGATTTTTGAGTCTATAAACTTCAAACAAACAAACAAACGTACAAACATTTTTCTACTTTATATATAGATGTATGTAGTTGTTACGTGCCTTTAATTAGCATATGTTTCACAAAGATTCCGGACACACGTGGCCATTCACAATGACATCTATACAGCAAAACTATGGTAATATTTGAGTTTGATTAAAGTTTTCATCAGTGGAACAACGAAATAGTGAATGCATGCATATGTATATGTTCATATATTTGCATGTACACGTACAGGTGTGACACACACGTTCACTCTTATGAATATTTATGTAGGTTTTTTAACAAATAAGAGTAAAAGGAATATATAAAAAATGCCTAACAACAGAAGGATTTAAAAGTTTCCAGATAGTGTGTGCATGTGTGGTAGTAGAAACACTCCTAGAATGTTGTTTGTTGTGTTGGTGCCAGGTTTAAACAATTGCTTTAGAATTGTATATACCTCCTCTCTGTCTCCCTCTGGGTGACTTTGGGTCATTGCATAGTTACAATATGAGTGTGTCGTTAAAGAAAGCCGAAAAAACGACATTCATATGTATTACAAATCTGATTAGACTACAAATAAATGTATGTGTGTATGTATGTCTGAGAGAGTATCTGTGTAAGCTCCAATGGTGCTCCGGCCTTTTTACATTCAATTGGCACGCGACCCAGCTATAAAATATAGAAACTAAACAATTTTGTTTTATGCAAAAAGTCGAGCAACAGAAAAAATATTTAAAAAACAGTTGGAAACATAAAAAACTATTCAGTTTTTTAAGATGATTAGTCGCTAAAGGACATTTTCTTAAAAAATTCGAAATTAAATGCACCAAAACACACACACATACATAATTTTTCCGCAACTTTTAATACAAAAAAGTACAAACATAAATCTTTTAGCTGTTTTTTTGTGGGGAGATTGCATTCAACCTAAAATAGGTTTCATGTTTGCAAGACATTTTGGCGTCAGGATTTTCTTGTTTGTCCTCTACTGTCATCCTCCTCCTGTTCAGTTGAAATAAAAGGGGCGGCCTTAGCTTTTTATTTAGTTAAACTTTGAGAAATTAATGGTTGTGTGTTTGTGTGCAAATGTTTTTTTTTTCCATAAACTGCAGTGCACTGACTGACTGAGTGCACCAAAAACCTTGTCACTGGGTTTGGCATACATTTTCTATCGTTGGCATTGCCTGTCACAAAAATTTGAATGCGTTTCTTGTAAACGCAAATGTACACACACACACACTTCTATGTACACACACATAAATTGGAAATGTTGTTGTGTATATCTTTCGGAGATTGTTGTCACCCTGTCGCTCTGTTTGGTTTCTTGCTTAGTATTTCTTCTTCATTTGATCGCAGGAAGGAAGGAAATTCAAATTTTTGGCTCTTGAATTTTTTCTTATTGTCGTTTGTATTGAATGGATCCTAGCAAGAAGATGTACATACGATAAATGTGATAATGAATGACATTGGAAATTAATGACAACATTGTCGCACACACAACAACTATTTGGAGTTTTTTCTTTTCTTGACTTCTAATCAGCCGTAAAGAGTAGCGCCTGTATGTCGGATAATTTGATGTGATTTTGAGTGACTTTCTAATGCACATTTGAGAGTATCCAACATGTTGCCCTACCCTAAAGACGAATTAGAATATGAAGTTCTTGAGATTTCTATGGGCTTGGAAATAAAAGGTGAAAAAGAATAAAGTGGGAAATTAAAACACTATCTTCCAATATTTTGTAAAGACGATGACAATATTTTGACACTTAACAAAAATCATAAGCTGTTTTTAATTCTACGCCTAGCCTGAAAAATAAGATTCCATAGAACATGGAGCAGAAAAGGTGGCCCTACATATATATTGGTACGATATATAGGTACGGGTTATGGTCTTTGATCTAAGAAAAGTTTATTTAATAGATTTATTAAATTCTTTTGAAGTAAAAGGGAACAATCTCGCAGCACTCTTTGATGTTTAAGAACTTCCCCCCTGTCTTCAATTTTTTTTACTAAATTTAGAACTGATAAAATTTGTCTAATTCTCTTATTCAATTTTTGCTAATTTTTCATTTTTATTTATTTTCAGGTAAAATTCAAACATATCTGATAGTTTACGTAAGTAAGATCTTCTTCTAGTCTTCTACCTTAAGCTCTTTTAAATAAGTAAAGAAATCAGTCAGTTTTGCGGACACCTAAATACCCCAAAATATATAGGTCATAAAAGTCGTTTGCGGGATATGTATCATAAGACGATGGCCTAATTATTGCTCTGACAAATCTAATCACTACAGTCTACATCAAAAATATATACCTTCGTATTTTGCAAGAATACCACTTAGAAGGGGTTTCTGAATATTCCGACTTTTATTGGGAGAAGAAAATATAATATTTTGACATTTCAGCGCCAAAACCTTAGGAAGTGTTGACTTTTGCCGTCATCTAAACACCCCAACACACAGTCCAAAACTAGGAATGGCGGACCTAAAAAAGAGTGTCATAAGGCGTTGGTCTAATTATTGCACTGACAAACCTTATCTCTATAGTCTATATCCAAAATATGTACCTTCTTATATTGCCGGAATACCACTTAAGCGGGGTTTTTGAAAAATCGGACTTTTATTGGGAGAAGAAAAAAAATATTTTGACATTTCAGCACCAAAACCTCAGGATGTATTGACTTCCCTTAGCAACAATGAAGTTTAGAAACATTATTTTCGGCCGGGCCGGAAACCTTAAAAATATCTGAATACCAAAACCTAGAAAGCAGAATTACAAACAATTTAGACCGAAATCGTGGCTCTAAAAACGTAGACCTACATATGTACACAATTTGGTTATAGAAGTTTTTTCGGCCACTAAAAACTTCAAAATACCTTAATATGGGCGGTACAAGAATATGGCAGTTATACCAAAATGTGGACCTATGATCACAACGAAAAACGTGGGCGGATCAACCCATCTTCGATTTGTTTGGATGTTAGAGTGATTACCGCAGACGGACGGACATTCAGAAATTTACCCTGTTCAGAAGTGGCCTTCAGCTTTATTAAAGCGCAAGAATTTTGAACTTTTGTGGAGAAGGTACCTGAAAGAATGTGCCGACATGAACCCTTGATTTTTTAGAGCCTTATTAGAGAGGAAGTTTTCGATGTGTAAAGGTTGGGCTAATAGCAGTCACTCCATTCAGTAATTGTCTAGCCCAACAGTCATTTTATTTGGTCACCTATGTCAGAAGGAATGGTACAGTCCACGAAAAACTTTATATCGCTTCAAAGAGGATCACACGGATTACCTTCTGTAAAAAAATTATAGCGATATTCGAACATCCCTTAGAGGCCTTAAGGCTTGGGTACATAAGCTGCCTCGCCTGGTTGCCTTGCTTTCATTCTGACATAACAAAAATAAAAGAATAAAGAAGAAAAGAGCAACCTAGTTCGAAATTGGCTCTGCCTTCTTTATTGTTTCATATTATGTTATGTCAGAAATGAAGCAGGAAAGCAAGGCAACCAGGCGAGGCAGCTTATGTACCCAGGCCTTAACAGAGGTACTCGAGGGCTTTGTCCGATATAGACCTTCTTGAAAGTTTGGAAGGAATTTTCCGATGTTCAAAGTTTCGGCCAAATTGGATTTTCAATTCGTAAGTTATGTGCTCATTTGAGTTGTTGCCAGGGTGTTTTAAAGCCCCCTATACAAATTTGTCGTTTTAGTAAGAGTCGCGTAGATAATCTGCTGAAAAAAACAACGACAACAACAGCTACTCGCAGAACAACCACACGAGATGCGCCAGTTCCATCCAGAAGATCCAAAAATCTTTACTATGTCCGAAAAGTGTGTTTGCACCCTATCGATGTCCAAATTCCGCGTTGTGTCTGTTCGTGCTTTATTTGCAACGTTTAGACGGGTACGTACCTTTGCTGCAACAAGGTAGTCGCCCGAATCAATGTTTGCGCCTCGGAACGAGCGTACATCCAACACGCTCGATGAATGTCTTCCATCTATCACAGCATGATCAATTTGATTACTTGTTCTTTGATCTGGAGACAGCCAGGTGCCCTTATGAATATCGAGATGAATTAATCTGGTACTGCTAACTATCATGCTTTATGCAGCTGCAAAGTCTATCAGCCACATACCATTGTCAGATGTTTCACTGTGGAGACTGAAATTCCCGACTGTTGAGCCAAAGATATTCTCCGTTCCAATTTTGGCATTAAAATCGCCTAGAATAATTTTAATGTCATGGGCAGGGCAACGGTCATATGGTTCTTCTAAGCGCTCGTAAAATATATCTTTGGTCTGTTCATCCTTTTCTTCAGTGGGAGCATGAGCGCAAATAAAGCTGATGTTGAAGAATTTAGCTTTTATTCGAATTGCAGCAAGTCTTTCATTCACTGGGGTGAAGCTGGATACCAGATGTTTTAGTCTCCGACTAACTACAAATCCACAACCAAACTCATGCTTTACGTCATGGCAGCTATAATACAGTGCGTCACCTTTAGGTGTTGTTGTGACGGATTCCTAATCCATCGTACTTCCTGTATGGCAGTAATATCGGCCCTGTACTTTTCAAGTACGTCTGCCAATGCGAAGACTGCACCTTCTCTATAAAGAGTGCGAACATTCCAGGTGCAGATTCGCAAATCATGGTCCTTAAAACTTTTGCGGGGTTCGTCAACTTTATAGGGGTTTGTTTTTCTTTTCTTTCGTTTTTTCATAGTAGGCTAGGGGAGGGTTACTAACCCAACGCCCAAACCCAAGTTTTTAACGTTCTTATGGGTGGACGCGCGGCACATGTTAGCTCACTACCTTTAACGTGTGTTAAAGGCAATTCCACAGTTGACACCACGGGGAGGTCAGTGTCCACTTGAAATGAAAGAGGGACCAAGATAAATCCTGGGCTTTTCCATGTTAAAACCGGTCAGCACCGTTCCTTGGTATCTTCCATCCCCTACGTCAGATAAGATCACGCACAACATTAATCCCTTTAAAACTGTTTTCTATCCGTTATAAACAAATTTCAATTACATTTAAAATACAAGTCAAATCTGCAAAAATACAAATAATATCTTGCCATTCAGAATGCATTTTTTTTCTTTCTATTTAAATGAAAAGCCACTGAAATGAATTTTTATTTTCCACTATTTGAAACAACAACAACTACAAAAACACACAAAATACTTTAATACCATTTTAACCAATAGCCATTGAATGAAGGATGGAAGAAAAAGCAATGCAATGCTTAAAAAATGAATAAACGAAAATCGCATATTAGCGATTTTCTACTTAAATCCCATTGCTATTCAACAGAGAAAAAACCGAAAAAATACACTTCTGAAAATGAAAAACGCCACTGAGGATTGGAGTAGCTGCTGCACATTAGAGGCAATAACTGGAGAGCACAGTCAGTGAATGAAAAAAGACAGGGCAAATAAATTGCATGGATTTCTGTTTTCTACAATATTTTTTGTTGTTGTGTTTTTTAGTTTTTGTTCTTACTATTTGGAAATCTATTGCAACATCTTAGGGGCAAATATACTCCAGTGTTTTGTTGTTATTGCCACTTTTGTATGCCAGCGAACCAAGCCACTAAATTTAGGGAATAGCTTTTTATTTCATTTTGTTCTTCACTACCCCTTTAACGGTTCACTAATTCAAGGATATGCACCAATGGCTATGCGTTTGTGTGTGCGTGCTTCCTCACAGATATGTATATCTTGCTGTGCGAGTGTCTGTATGTGTTTGTGTTCATTTGATTGTAATGCTAGCAAATATTTTACTTTCTTTCCCTATTTTTATTTATGAGCACAATTTGGTTTTGTACAATTTTTCTATTTTGAGGTTTATGCGATTTTCCCACCCCAAAACCCGGCTCTTTATCAATTGCCTCCTAAAATTCAGTGTCTTTCCTATTCTACAAAAATCCTTTTTGGCTAAAATTGCGTGTTGTCGTTTTGTACATTTATTTTATGTTGCATTTACCGCAACAGCAATGCAAACTGAAATGTGAATGAAATTCGCTGGCAAACGTTGTTGATGTTGACGATGATGATGATGGCAATGGCGCATTGTTGGCTGGCATTAGTCGAAGTTGTAGTAGTAGTGGTTGCGGTTAAAAGTCTAAAAGTTAAGTGTATTTTTTCTTCCTGCCTCTGTCTCTCTCCTTTCAAAGAACAGGATTTAAATAAAACAGACGATATTTAAAAAGGATTTCCTTAGCGAAATATTCTAATTTCTAATGCAAATTAAAACTGGAATTCTTGAAATGAGTTCGCAGAACAAAAATGTTTAAAGCCATCGTGGTCGAGTTCTTATATTTGAATTTATAATTTTTTGTAGATTGTGCCGGAAGATTGACTATTTAAATGAAGAACACTTCTTGTCAAAATTAGAATTTCCTATTTAGTCACAAGTAGCTAATGTTTCTACTTGAGTGGTGTCATTGTTTTAATTTAAGCATTATTTGAAATAGAATTTTTGTTTGGACTGATTAAGTTGAGACATTATTACAAAATTAATAGTTTTGAATGTTGAACATGGGATCGTAACGAACTATTTTAATTTTTCTGATACAATATTATATTATAATTTTCCTGATACAATACCAAAATACCTTAACAAATTTAACAAACAATGAAACAACAAAAAGGAAGGAAGGATCGCACCAGATGTGGAGGTAGGGATTAGCTTTCCTATTGCACCAGTCTATCCAATCCGGACCTATCTCGCTTGAACATGCCTCTAATGACCCGTACATGGGTAGTATGGGGGTAGCAGTCAGGTGTGTAACTGCCGAGAGAGAATTGATGAACGTATACATCCCGCCGAGAAATAGCTGTATCTCAGATAACGAGTCACATTGGCCCGCTTTTAGATGGACATAATTGTCTGGTCCGGGGGGATTTTTATGCGCATTATGAGATGTGGCATTCGGCCCTCGGAAACGACCAGAGGGGTACAGCGCTGGTTGAGCAGATTGATAGCTATACGTTTCCACTGTCAATGAGGACGCCCCTACCAGAATTAGAGGAGAGGGTCACAGTTCACCAGACAAGACCATCGTGTCACCTGGTCTGACAAATGACGTTACCTGGCAACCCGTTATTTCCCCTTGATCAGACCATTTCCCCATAATTTTCTCCATTTATTTCATCACCTCTGAACGCCGCATGTTCGTCAATCATAGGAAAGCTGATTGGCCGAGTTTTAGAGTGTTCACCAATCAATGCTTCAGAAAACTGCCCAATTCTTCTGATGTTCGGGTAGAGGAAAGGACGTTCCGAGACATCATCACTGCTGCAGCCGCTCGCCATATCCCTAATGGTCGAATACCCGAAGTAAGACCAAACTTCCCAGCCGGGCGACGGGATTTGCAAATGAGCGTGGTGAGCTTCGTCGAGCTAACCTAAATGACCCCAGAGTCACGGAGCTGACACTGGAAGTTAGCAGGCTTGTCGGCGAGCATAAGCGGAACAAGTGGTGAATTGTGGACAACGGTTAAGTCACTCTCGAACCCTGGAAGGATGGAAGATAGGACCTCAGTCACGTTTGGCGACGTTACGTTGAGTGACCCGAAGAGGTGTGCAAGTTATTTCAATCGACAGTTTGTCGAGCACCCTGAGAGTGACAAGGCGAAGAGGAGAGTATTACGTCGCATCAGATCTCTTCCTTTCGAGGATGAACCACCACAGTTTACAATGGATGATGATGCGAATGCCATCAGGAACGCTAAATCATCCAAAGCGTTGGGCCCTGATGGAATCTCCATGGTAATGCTGAAGCAGCTGAATGAGCCGGGAGTGGAGTATCTCACTAAAATTCTTAACTTGTCGCTAGCCACCCTCATTGTTCCCGAAGTCTGGAAAATGGGCAGAGTGTCCCCGCTACGGAAGCCAGGCAAGGATGCCAGCAAAAGTGAATCATACAGGCCGATTTCGCTTTTGTCGTCCGTAGCAAAGACCCTTGAGGCCTTAGTCCTCCCCAGTACCAGTAATAGCTATGAAGTTGCCGATCATCAGCATGGATTCCGTAAGCAGTACATCGCGACAACAACGCTGCACGCCATCTCCTCATATCACTCATTTACTCAAAGAGTGACACATCTCAAAAAATCAAGTTTCGAGAAAAACGCGTTTTCAGTTGTCGATTGAAATTTGACTTCCCAACTTAAAAAAATTATTACACAAAAAATAAAATAACCAATGGGACCATCTTTTGTAAGGAGCTAGCCAGATATCAGTGCTAAATTTCTGTGCAAGATCAAGCATGATTTGAAGTGATTAAGTGCATCATAACCGCAAAAAACTTTTTTGATGATTTATGCCAAACTCCTAGGAAATAAGCTGTAACTCGTTGAGTTTTAGAGATATCAACTTGAAAATTTGACACAATATAAAGTAGAAGTCGTAGAAAAAATAGAAATTGCTAACTCAAAAACCCCATTTTTTGAGTTATGCCACTCTTTGAGTAAATAAGCGATATATTTGTCAAGGACTCAACCAGAGACCGCCGTGTGATAAATAGTGATGGTGGCGCTTGACTTATTAAAAGCCTTTAATACCGCCAAGCACTCCACGCTATTTGAGGACATTGAGCATACAACCCTCCGGCCAAGTCTGAAACGTTGATAATCATTTACTAGGGCGAATATTTTTTATCAAAATTGGTTTTGTTGCATGCCCTCAAACCAATTGTCGAAAGACTTTTTTCACTCCGTTTGAGACACCTCCAAAATATTGTTTTTGACGCTTCAACAACATCATCTGGCGACGAAAATCCTTGGCAACACTGTTTTTCCAGATGTGCGGGAATAAAAAGAGTTCATTGTGTGCTAATTCAGAGTTGTAAGTCGACTGACCCATCAATTCCATGTTTTGGTCAGACAAAAGGCGCTGGTTTGAGCCCTGAGAGCGATTTGTCATGGTGCATAATGGTTCGTCTTCTCTTGTTCGTTTTTCGAATTTCTCCGAAAACTTCAGGCAAATAAATTTGGTAAAATTAGGTGTTGGCTTGACGAGATGTGGCTGCGTGTGCACAAGCTTTTCTCTCGTAAACATTTATTTTAGGGAGATAATAAAGTTTTCACCTATCTGGCTTTTATACCAAATGAATTAAGGCGAACTGAACCAAAATAATAAATATTTAATTTTATATTATTGGCCTGTTTCATTAAGACGATACGAATTCAAATTCGTTCGGACTACTGCATTTGATATTTGGTACTTGGGCTTCGTTGGGGTACATCACTTTCCATCTTTCATATAACCCCCATAGAACGGTACCTCCCGATTTTCGGTAGTTTGAAGGTTGTGGCCTCAATACACCACTGAAATTGAAATTATAAAACTTTCCACCTGTAATTTGTAGGTAAAAGTCAATGTTTTAATATAGAGCGGTACCACCCGATCTTCGGTTTTTTGAAGGTTGTGGCCTCTATATGCAATAACTGCCCGGTCACTTTATGGCTTCATCTACAGCCGGATACATACATATCTCGGAAACCGATTGCATTTTAATATTTGGGTCTTTGGCAAACTTGTAGCTCTAGCTCGGAATAACAAAAGTGAAGGCCATGCTAATCCATAAAAGTGGTTACTTAGCACGTTAAGGTCTTATTTCCTTCACTTTATCAGTTTATTTTTAGATTAACTCCAAAAATAGTATCCTTACCTTATGGATGTTAGGATGTAGGACGATTTTCGACCATTTCAAATAATTTTTGAGAAAACAGCACCGATCTTCCACTTTTTGGTAAGATTTTCTATGGAAAATTTAAATTTTTTATGCCTATGACCATCTGAGCTGCAGTGATGAGCTTATTTTCATTCCAAAATACTTTCATTCCAAATACTAAAGTGACCCTATTTGGAATTTTTTTGTTTCAATATTTAAGTTATTTATAAAAACATTAAAATATCCCAAATAAACAACGGTTTTCAAATATTTTTAGCAATTATAATGAAAGGTATGTGGAACGTATTTAAAATGTTCAGTGTCGCCAATTAGATGCGCGTGTTTGACTAATTGATGTCCGTACTTGTTGATTTTTTTTTTGTTTTAAATTCAATTTTCACAATAAATTATGAAAATAGATGTGAGTAAGATCGAGTTGGACTGTGTACCTTATCATTTCATAAAATGGGAACAGTTTTTGTTACCAATTTCTATTGAAACATTCTGCACAAATTTGCACTTTTCATTTTTATGTGGAATTTTGACTTGCAGATATATACAAATATAGTATAGGGTCACTTGCTGGTGTTTTGTTAAAATTTAGGGTTTTGATGTATTACGAGGCATATAGTAGGATTTATGTCAAAAAAGTTCGTAGAAAATTTTAATCTGATACAATCACATTTTAAAGGAGATTTTTAACGATTTTTGAAAACAAAAAGACCAAATTGCCGCTAGAAAGCCCTTTGAGACAACTTTATTGACAAGACGATGGTTTTTTAACAAAAATATTCCTCGCATTCTTGTTAGTAAAGTTGCCAACAACACAACATACCTAAAGTGCAAGGATTCCAAGAAATCCTAACTAAAACATTTTCAAAAGTGTAAAAATAGTAGAAACTTACCCACTATTTTAGTTTCTTATTTTTCAAAATTGATATCTATATTTACGTGGTATGTAATGCAAACAGAGATTTCATGTCTTTGGACACTTATAGTGAAATTTAGTGGAAAACATTTTTGCCTTTGACATCATTTTTCTCAAATAATGTTTTGTAGTACAATTTTACAAAAACCTTAGATGAAGTACGACAAATTGAACCCTTAAATTGTTTTTAATTTTTGCATATCCCTGGAGTATCGATAAAATGTAGAGTTTTAATGTATTCTAGGACCTATAATAAAATTTTATTGCGAACAAATTTGTAGAATATTTTGATCTGATACGATCACATTTCATAGGATAAAATACCAAAATAATATAATTAAACCAGCGCACACTGGTCGAAACCACTGATCTAGCGGCGCGAAAGTAAAAAAATCGAACTATAAAATTGCGAAATATTTTCCATTGTATCGATTACAGAACTTTACAGACAAATATTTTGTTTTTTCATTTTTGTTGTTGTAATTATGAACTCAGTTATTCACTGTCAAATATAAGAGTTTTTGTTGCATCAGATTTTAAAAAATTGTAGCAAAAATTTAACTTCATATTTGTTTAAATGTTAAATAAATTCGTTATGAAACTGGACAAGATTTATTTTTAATTAATAGCAGAGTGTGTGATTTAAATTATAAATATTAGTTTGGGGTCTGGAGATACTTAGTTATATAGCAATAAATTTTCAAAAAATTATTTTTTTTAGTGTTTTTATGGGTTGTACGCGCTTGTTTCATAGAGTGCATCTTGTAAACTTGGCCGAACTTGGATTCGATTATTTTTCGGGGAATGAATTTGGACTCTCTTGTTACAGAATAACCACATTAGGGCTGCAAATATTTGCAAATCTTTTGATGACTGCACTTTTAAAATAAAGGATTTTGCATGAAATTCATACAAATTTAGCTGTGCATTTGTATGGGAGCTAAATCAAAATATGGACCTATCTTGAGAAATTTTTGCAAGGAGGAGTTCTACCCCCAGAGACTCTATAATACCATATTATATTTAAATATGGGATAACAACTAAATATTCAACGAATCGGGGGTACCATAAAAGGTGCTACATCGAAACATAAATCCGTATTGAAAATGTTTTGTAAGAAGATTTTATACGCAGCAAGAACACGGAATGCAAAATTACAGCCAAGTTGGTTTAAAAATGTGGTCATGATATTCAAAATACTTTAAATTGGGAGGTACGGTTACATGGGGGCTATATCAAAACGTGCACCTACGTCCATAATTTTTAGAGGAAATATTTTGTGAACACTAGGAACCCTAAGTACCAAATTACAGCTAATTTGCTACGAAATTGTGGCTCAAATCCTCAAAATACCGAAAATCGGAAGGTACCGTTATATGGGGGCTATACCTAAACATTAGCCGATATTATTCATATTTGGCCCATTATTACCCACAGGTACAAGCTGAGTTTGTGCAAAATTTCAGTGACGTATCTCAATTCGTTTGCAAGTTATTAATTCCGCGCCGCTAGATCAGTGATTTCGACCACTGTGCAGCGACCCGAAAAACATAGGAACCTAAGGTTAAATCAAAATCCATCCATTTTTAGAGTTTTGGCCAGGTTTTTCGTAAAATTGACCATTGTGCGCCGTTCTTCCTCGTTTCACTTGTATAGAGCCCTCCAGAGGTCTACAAAAAGATAAAAATATACTGCATACTAGCGATACTACGCCTTTGTAAAAATGTTGATTTATGTAGTCCGGAGTTACTGGCACTGATGATTCAAGGTTTCTTATTGCGTATGAGTATGCTCGTAAAGTATACGACATGAGGAAATTATACCAATAGCATTTTATTTTGTCACTTCATAAAATCTATTAATTCCTTTAAATATTTAAACTCAACCTTTCTGGGAAGAAAGAAGAAGCCTTACATGTACTTTAATGAAGGAAACAAATTTTAAAATTCATGAAAATTCTACAACGAGAACTTTGTTAGGTTTGCCTACATCCATACTTTTATTTCAATCCTCATAATTTTCACAGCCCACTTAATCATTGTTATTATAGATATTTCCATTTAGTTTGATTTATGATTTCAATCTCAAACCTTAAAAATATTTGGAGGATAACAGACCAAACGAAACCCCACTTCATAAAAACCATAATTTTTATTTTGGCATAACCTTGCTGTCAAACAATCTTCATTTCAACCACTACACCACCGCCCCAACCCTAAACTATTTCAGTTTTCCATTCATTCATCATTATAGCTTTCATAAAATAAATGAAAACCTACAAAACGAAAAAAAAAATAAATTAAACATTTTTACACTTTAATAAATCTCTATGTTCAATATTTTACTTCCTGCATTTATAAAAAAGAAACAAAAAGACATTTTGAAGAGGCAACCAAAAAAGAAAAGAAATATTAAACGATAATTTTATCAACTTTTGTGCAAGTGATGGCTGGCAAGGCCTACGATTGCCAAGTGAAAGGGCGAGAAGATAAATAATTGCTTTGTCTACTCGAGTGAAAGACATTGTGGTGCCACCGTAAGAAGATGTTGTCTACAGTGTACATACAAAAGTGGAGGCCACAATAAAATCTACTTAACACAAGTAGGCAAAATAATAGGGTAGAGGGAAAATTTTAATTAAATTTTCCTACTATTACAGGTCTGTTCGATTTTGAAAATAAATTCTTTAGAAATCCATGAATATATGTACTTCTAACATGTCTTCAAAACAACTCCAAAAATTTCTCTGATGTCCATTTGAAAGTCTTTATAAAAACATTGGTTAGAAAAGTTTTCTAAAAATATCCAAATTTTAATCCCACATTATCATAATCAGACGGGTAAACGATTTTAGTCTCCCATAGCATCAAATATATTCCTAAAAGTCCACATTAACCGCACTCCAAATTTTTTTTATTTCATACCCACACCCCAATGTCTTATTAAAATTCACAAACTCTCTTCACACCCAATTTTTTTCGGGAAGAAAATTACAATGCACGAGACCACCACTCATACTTCATATCTGCCAGAAGGACGAAAAAATCCACTTCATGAAATACACCACTTATTCAAGCTGTATATATTTTCTTTTGTTTTCTGGTCTTCTGGTGAACAGGAACAAAAACAGCACATACACACCCATTAATGATGCTCCTGCTGAGAAGCCTTTTGAAGAAGTAGGACGAAGAACTTGATTTATTTCATAGTTCAGACTTTTATTGCTGACGAATTGAGGTCGTCCATAGAGAGGTTATAAGAATAATAAATTGTATATTTTATGTGTGTGTGTGTCCAGTTGCATATTTACATCGTAGATTATTTATTGTTGTATTGATATGTATTATATTGTCTTAAGCAGATGTTATTAACAAAATCTTTTTATGATCCAATCGATACACTTTAATAGCATTTAATATAAGACTTGGAAGATTTGTGAAGTTCAAAATAATTTCCATTCAATTCCTTGCAATTGTAATTGTCTTTGTGCTCAAGCAGAATAATTGTAGATTATTACAGATTATTTCATATTCAATTTCCATATGTGTTCAAATCATGTGCAATTTTCATATATGTCTTACAGTTTTTATTGTGACTGCGTCGTTAAATCTTAAAGGTAATGGTAACTTCTCTGAAAATCAATTTCATCTGCAATTCTTTCCAAAAACAAACTTCAAATAAATCATTTCTAAAGCATATGTCAATGCAAATTAAAGCTTTGTTCCTTTACCTTTGGGTGCCACCGTGGTGCAATGGGGGGTTCGATTCCCCGGCCAGGCAACATCAACATCAATATGTTGGCGACATTTCCTGAGTATTTCAGCCTTGAAAAACTTCTCCATAAGTGGTGTCTTAAGACACGCCGTTCGGACTCGGCGATAAACAGTAGGTCCCATGTCATTGAGCTAAATATGAATCGGGGTGCACTCGTTGATATGAGAGAAGTCTCCCTTGTCCCGTATGGGATGTTGTGGAACAATGTTTTTTTGTTTTTTTCCTTTACGTTAAAGTTTTTGAAAGTTTTACCAGTTGTACCATTTTTAACTCGGAAAGCGTTCCTTAACCCCAAAAAGTAGTAAAACTTGAAGCAAAATTTAAGAGAGAGCATGCCAAGATGGTTTTCTCTTTTACTATTTGCTCGTATCTGTTTCTTCTTCATCTTCGCATAATCTGCAGTAGTCCGTGGAGAGTAGAGAAGTGGTTTTCCGATTGAAGAGGTTGCACCAGATTGCCTTTGATACCTTACAGCCAGGTTCGTTAATCCAAATCTGACCAGCCTTGTCTCGGTATACTTGTTCTAAGAGCCGCATGAAATGACACAAGGGTGGCTTGATTGAGTTATCGATTTCAGTGTCGTTTGACTCAGATCCCCTACGCGCCAGTTCATCCGCTTTTTCATTTCCCTCGATGTCGCAATGCCCCGGGACCCAGCACAAGGTAACGACTGATCTTAGGGCCTCCAAAGCTTTCCTGCAGTGCAAGACCGCAGTAGACTTGATTGTGTGGGATCTAAGTGATTTTAGGGCAGCTTGGCTATCCACATAGATAGTTACCGGTCCAGCTATGTCCCCTTCCATGTTTCTTATCAACTCTGCTGCTTTCATGACCGCAAAGATTTCGGCTTGGAAGACACTACAATTTTCGTCTAGCTTGTAATAGAGCCGTAGGTTGAGGGTATCGCTGTAGACGTCCGATCCTGTTCCCCTTTACATCTTGGAGCCATCCGTATAAACCTCTATACCGGGTAGAGGTGGGGAGTTGATGGTCGGGTATCTGAACTTCAATTCCGTCGAAGTATAATTGTGGTGATATATAATCACTGATTACCTCCGATCACACTGTTAGTCCAGATCGTCGTAAAATAGCAGCGTGGCCATAGTCGAAGTTGCGCCATGAGTTTATCTCCTTGAGTCGGAGAGCACTCTTTGCTGCCAACCCTTGCACCACGATATTCATCGGTTGAAGATCCAGTAGTACATTGAGGGCAGACTGTGGAGTGCTTTTCATGGCACCGGTAATTAAAAGAGATGCCGCTCTTTGAACGGTATTTATTTTGTGGAGAAGGGATGTCTTACTCAATACATTCAACCATACCAATGAACAATATGTAAGAATAGGGCGAACTATGGTCGTAAAAATCCAGTGAATGACCTGTATTTTCAATTTTCAACTCTTGCTAATAGAGTTCTTGCATTAACCCTGCTACTACGTTAGAAAAAAATCACATACGTTATGTTGGGGTCATTTGATGACCCATTTAGTGAAAAAATTATATAGTATACATTTTAAAAAGGGTTTTAAGGCAAGGGATAATAGCTTGAAGTGTTTATTAGAGACAATTTTTGTTTGATCACTAATAAATTCAGTGAAGACCCAAAAATGTACGTAAATTCGATGTCAATATTATCGTCAAAAAATTTGTCACTGAACTGAAAGGATTAGGATTAGTTGTTATTGAATGTACAAATTACAACAGTAAATATCAATTTGCTGTATTCTTTTGTTATTTTTTGTTTTGATGTCATCTAAAACAAGAAAAATATGTAAGGAAAATGCAAAAAAAATAAAATTAAATTTTGACATGCCGCATTATATACGCACGGGGTCATAAAATGACCCTAACATAATATGTGTATACACATGCAATAAAAAGACTTCTAAGCACAAATTATTGATGAAACTAATTGATTTCAATAAATCTCAAAAATTCATGCACTGAGTAGTAAGGACTTTTAATTATATCCCACCATTAAGACATACGGTGATGATAAATACGATTTGGGTCATCAAATGACCCCAACGTAATAGCAGGGTTAATAACGTTCACGTTCTTCGTTCACGTTCTTCGACATTCCTTTTCCACGTTAGTTGATGGTCCAGGATAATGCCGGGGTACTTGGCCTCTAGAGAGAGCTTTAGGGCTACTCCATCCAGCGTTGATACTCGTAGGGTGAATGGGTTGACTTTCCTTTTGTTCGTAAATAGAACCAGCTCTGTCTTAGATGGGTTCATCTCAAGTCTATTGTTGTGTGCCCATCTTGATAGATTGACTAGAGCTCCTTGCATGAGTTCCGAAACCGTTTGTGGGAACTTCCCGCTGATCATTATGACCACGTTGTCAGCATAAGCTATTGTTTCTATGCGTAGTTGGTCATATTCCTTAAGTATTTCGTTAATCACCAGAAGCCACAGCAGTAGAGGTAGTACGCCACCTTGTGGTGTGCCCCTGGTGACAGACTTCCGAATGGAGGTCTCACCGATATTTGAATTGATTATCCCGCCGCTGAGCATTCCATCGACCCAATTGATTAGTGTAGTGGAAACACCTAAGTTAGAGAGTGAATTGCGGATGAATTTAAGTTTGACGCTATTAAAGGTGCCTTCTATGTCAAGAAACGCTGCTAACGTATAGTTTAAGCCCATCATATTCCTCTCGATAAAACCAACGACTTCATTTAGTGCAGTTTCCACCGATCTACCTTTGATGTAGGCGTGTTGGGCAGGACACTACATATTTTCAAGCTTGGACCTTATTCCAAGGTCAAGCAATCTTTCTGAAGTTTTCAATAGAAAGGGAGATAGGCTGATTGGTCTGTAGTCTTTAGTAAGTGTGTGACTTGACTTCCCCCGTATGTCGCCGTGACCTCCCTCCACAGAGCCGGAGTGAGCGATAGACGTATACAAGCCCTAAAAATGTGATCCAGGTGTGGAATCAACACCTCCAGTGCATTTTGTAGCATTGCAGGGAAGATACCATGTGGACCAGCTGATTTAAAGGGCTTAAAAGTGTTTATCGCCCAAGCTATCTTTGTGTGACTTATAATCTCTCCGATGACTCTCACCTCCCCCGTGGTTTGGTTGCACATGGGTGGATCGCCTGAGCGATCTGGGGCATCCATACAGTACTCTACGGAACCACTCCACCATAATTTGGCAAACTCTCCTCACTCGCTCTCCTATCTAAAATATTTTTTTTTTCAATGTCTTTCAATCCATAGTACTTACTTAATTATTCTTACTTCTTTCCTTGATACCTACCTTCTATGCAATATGTTTCTTCTTTGTTAGGTGGGAATTTGTATAGCACCATTGAATCCTAAGTACCAAATTTCAGCCACATCGGTGGGTTAAGGAGGATAAAACCTTCAATATACCGAAAATTTCAATATACAACAAATTCCAGGTGGAAATTTGATTACCCCCAACGATGTATTTATGCTTCAGTCATTTCGGTGGGATAATTAGGCTAAACCCTTCAAAACACAAATTATAAAGCTCTATCTTAAAAATTGCGAGCTGTAATTTGATTTCAACAGACTGACGGACGGATGTGTTACAAACGGAATGACAAATTTAATTATACCCTCCGTATTATGGTGAAGGGGTATAATGATCCAAAACCAACCTGAAACTGGTTTTAAATGGAACTGCTGCAGCCAGAATGAATCTGTTGAAATATATGGCGAAATCCCTTAGGATACGTGAAATTATGTTAACAATTTTTTGGCAATTTTATTCCATGTCCAATGTGTTTATCGAAAAAAATTTATTAAGATCCCAAGTATGTCTGGACGAAATCTGCTTCAGACCTCTCTTAGAAAAGTTGAAAATTTCGCTTAAGGGTACACATAAATTTTTAACGCAGGTACTCCCTATGGCCTTTATTTTTTACTTTTTGATGGTATCTATTTATTCATTTTCTTTTTTTTACATATCTGCCGTGACCAACTAGGTACGATAATTATAGCTATAGAACTGTCCGTCTGTCTAGTTGGCTGGAGCTCACAATAACTCTCGATAAGGATGAGCTCTGCAATCACTTTGATTTTTTCCAACCACTTGTATGCGACGTTACAAGTTTTTTTTAGAGGCAAGTTCATACTTCCTTCCGTGTGTAGAGGCTGGAGCGAACGGTAACTCTGGAACAGATGAACCGATTTGGTAAAACATTTGGCCTTGGCAATATTTTGGCCAAACTTAGTATATGTTTGAAGATAAGCCATATCGGTCCACTCCTTCAGGTACCTCCCCCCACAAAATTTCTAAAGTTTCCGCTTATATGGTGCGCACGATAACTGCTAAAGGCATTAACCGAGTTGGTCCATAATTTGCACATCGTAATTTTTCTGCGAGTCTCAGATGTCGTTCGAATATGGACTATAGCGTTGCACTCCCTAGGGTACCTCCCCTACAAAAGTTCAAAATGTTTGTTTAGTGTTTGTTTTGTTTATTTGCAGTTGGGGGCCTGTTCGAAGATCCTTTGGAAATGTCTACCGATGTCACCCCTGTTTTTCTTGGACAAATAAATTTTTGTCGGCAACTTATGAACGTCTTAAAAAGGCCACAAAATATGAAAGCCTTTTAATACATAAATATTGGGGAAAAGGATTTCAGTTGTGTAGCCGGTATTCTATTCGATATTGTTAATAGATGAAAGTTTCATTTCACAAAGGTTGTGGGTATATAGGAAAAGGCGGTTGATACTTTTTTACTTGTTCATTCATAAGTCCATACTACCTTAAAATGGCTAGTGAGCCGGTGTTCGAGATGATATTTTTTCCAAACTTACTTCAAATTCGAAGATGGACTATATAGGTCTATTCCGTCCGGTACATCCGCACAAAAGTTCAAACATTTAATCTTAAGTGCAGGTTGAGACCTGTTTGCAGATAAATTTTACTGTTTATTTCAAACAGTTCTCGAAACTTAAAATCAAAAATCAAACCAAAATCTATAAACCATATTTATGGTTCTTTGTACACTCAGCCTTAAGTGTGCGCTTCCTGAGAGCAAGTGAGCATAAATTTCAATGCATTATTTACGCTCACTGGCTCTCAGGAAGCGTACACTGCCTGTCGCTGGAGCAAATGTTTGCCTAATGTGACCTTACGTTTAGACTATATACTAGGGTTATGACTTTTTGACATTTTTCTTCATTAATTCAATTTTATTATAAAAAAAGATTCCGCACAAATCACTTTAAAAAAAATTAGAAAAAATAATATGAAGTGAAAAAAAAAAATTTTCTCAAAAAAATATATATATTTTATTTCACATAAATATTGAAAAAATCCCGCACAAAACACTTTTAATTTTTATGATATATGAAATAATGTTATATAATATAAAATGATATATATATATATATATATATATATATATATATATATATATATATATATATAATAATACGACGATATAATCGTTATGTCATTTCGGTTATGTCGTGTGCCCCTATACTTTGTTTTTAGTTAAATATCTTCTAATAGTGACTTCAAAAAATGGTCAAAAGTTCTGAAAAATAAAAACTTTAAAAGCTTTTTGTGTGTAAGCTTTTTAAACTCATCACGCTATGATACAGGGATATGAGGTTGTAAAAAAGTCAAAAATGTGCCTCATCGAAACAATGTTTGCAGACCCATCATATGTCAAGACCAAATACATTTTCAAGAGGTTGGAGACGATTTCGCCATGTCCGATTGGTTGGATGGAGCACACAGTAACTTTGATCTAAACTTTATACATCGTAATATTTCTTCCAAAGTTTGTTTCAGTTAAATCATAAACAAATTTAATATGACCAAGACAGCGTTAATATCGATTATTCAGACGGTCGTAAAATACATGTGATCGGTCTTTTGTTTGGTAGTGGCATTAAAATATTACATCTCACACCTTTTACGGTGGTCAGTTCTTTTTGTTACTTTTCATGCAAAAGCCAACGATCTGAAGTGTCCCTTGTTATGAATCACATCCTACTTCGCTAATATTCACTTTAGTTGTAATTCATAATTGCCTTATTTCATGCGGAGGAGTACACTTATGCGTATGCACTACGACAACACTTATACGTATAGAGGTCCATACTTTTTCATAGAAATAAATTTGACTAAAATTGTCAATAATAGAAATATCGCAAGCACGATATAAAACCTTACTGCTATTAGCATTAACTTTTTTCCTAAAATCAGCAAGATTTTATCAATAAAATTAGATCTCAACAACAGATTTCAAATATTCCCATTTGGGGCGTTTTCATTTGCAATATAAAAATCTTATCTTCTCTTACTGTGAATAGTAAGGAAATTAAGTCATATTAGCTGATGAGAACACGCCACGCCCCACAACCTAAAAAAAAACATTACATAGCATTTGCAATTACAGCTCACAATTACAATTATGCCACAAAAAGAACAAACAAACTGACACAATAAACATTTTTCACTATGACAGTTAAAGTAACATTTCATCTAATGTAAGTAAGACAAAACCCACTCAAATACACTTACATACAAGCAGCACTAACATCAATGCATTCCCTAAATGATGTATGCATGCATTTAACATCCATCAGACAAAAGCTGACGCTGAAAAATGGCAACAAAATTGCTAAAGAAAGTGCCGCATTCACTCAAACACAAAGCTTTTAATACATCCTATGCTCACTCTCTGTGGGGCGACAGAAGACATTATCATTTTTGTACAAAAATTCGTTTAAAATTAAAATACAATTGTTGGTGTTGTTGTCGACTTCGTTGCCGTTGTGTAGCAGGCATAGTAAAATGTCAAAGTAACAAAAAAACCAACAAAAACACACACACATGAATATCTATTCAATTTTGGGAATCTCAACTGCAGGCAGGGGAAATGTTGGTGGTTAACATTACATTCTACACACCCCATTCATTTATCCACTCATTCATTCATTCACTCGTCGCCCGTTGCAAGTAAGGCAAATGGGATTTGAGAGAACAAAAACAAGTACTTGTAAAGCAGAAGCAAACTTCCAACTCATAAAAGTTGCACACACACATGTGTATGATGTACATGCAGATCTAAACATTATTCAGTTACTTTGATTATTCCCACATTTTACTACAACTACTATGTACCAGCAGCCATTCACTAACAAATACTATCCCAGCCAGCAATTGGGAGTGAGTGAGTCACTTCCTCTATAAAAAGTAATCGCTTTCTGAACTTCTATTCTAGAAAATAGCGATCCTTTATCATTTTACAATAACAATTGCATTGCTGTCCCTTTTTTAACTTCTTGAATAACTACCTAGTGTCAGAAAAGGAGATCGAAATTCTATTATTGCTTTTTTACACTAACAATGCTACTACTTACGACTATCGCATGGGCAGACACTTTCTCTGGTCAATGCAGACACTTCGATTCTTTACGTTCATTTGAGGCGTGTACAACCTTAAACTAATATAAGACTTTAGCCTATCTGGTGTTTATAAGGTACGGTGGTGCAGTGGTAAGCATGTTCGCTTTGCATTCTTAAGGTCAGGGGTTTGATTCCCAGGCCAGGCAACATAACATTTTTAAAAGTACAAAAATTAACTTAGATGGCAATTTCATCTAAGGATAGTGTTCTTTAAAAACGTATGTAATTTGAAACATTAAATAGAATAGTAAAAAAATTAAAATTAAAAGAATAACAACAGATAAAATGAAAAACGAAAAAAAAATGTTTTTTTTCGTCACAACCAATTTTATCGCTAAAAGTACTTCTAGGAAGTCTCGAAAGCGGCATTCACAAGTAGTGTCGTGGACGTGGTTCATTTCTTCCCGAACGGTGTGCCTACTTCAATTAGAATGCGAGATCGCGGATGTGTATTTCTATCGCCTGGGAGTGACTGCTTCGGGTAATGGGCGATAATAAATGCTTGCTGGGATGGCTCTTACTATCACCCTCACCATTGCCGCTTTTCTTGTTACTGGCAGTGGTAGCTGCTGCTGCAGTAGCAGTATCATTCATTCATTTTTCACAGCCACTCTCATTCTGTTTTCATTTCTAAACCATAAATTGCTGAATAGCAGCGTGAGAGTACTTTACAATATTCGCTGGTACAGATTTCCATATTTGAATGTTTAGTTGTTTCGTTACTTTGGCGAAATAGGCACAGCAGTAGTAAACCACATTTTGTTAACTTTGCTTGTAACACAGGCTGGTGTCATGCCATGTCCTTGTTGAAGGAATGATGAAATGTAGATTTTTCTGCGCGGTGTCAAGTCAGTGAATAGGAAATACAAAGAAGTTTATTTTAAAAATATAGAAGAAATCAATAATTCTGTATTAATCAGACCTGACTATAAACGATGACAAGTTGAAGTAACAAGGGGAGAATTTGAGATAACATGTATTCAGTCAAATAGATTGAGGATTCATATTCTGACACCGCAGCATTTTAGAAGACAAAAACATACACTTGTTTGATGTTTGAAGTAAAAATATATTATTTTATTATTATCATATATTTCAAACTGTTAAGAATTTTAATTTACTCTGTGAAGCAATGTTGTAGCTCATTCGCGAAAATTGTGATGACAAATCTATCAAACTTCATCTTCAAGGTAAATATCGTTAAGATTAAATTTCTTCAATAATTTTTTTTCTCAGGTGCTCGTGCCCTCAACCAACCAGAAACGTTTACAAAAAGTCCATATAACGTATGTGTCCTGCTTACGCCAGTTTTAGCCTTTTTGAGATATAGTTGGATTCCAGGGGTTTCCGGTATGCTCTTTCTGAATTTTTGGTCTGTGATATCCACGTTTCGACGAGGAATCTTATATTATTTTCTGGTATGAAATTTAATTTTTGATTTAGAAGTGTGGCAAAGATGGGAAATTTTTTATCACTTTGTTCCATGTGATAGACAATATTTCACATTTGTCTCACAAGGGTGAATATGGAACAAATCGACAGAATTTTTATAACTTTCATATACCAACAGATATTTCTCTAAATAATTCAAGTAAAAATATACATATTTTCTTAAGTCAGCCCCACGCAGTTGTGACGCAAATAATATATTGTGATTATCTAACAAGTAAAAATGGCGTTAAGTTCGGCCAGCCCGAACTAGTTACACCCTCCACCAGGAGTTATATTAAAGTAAAATTGAACAGTTAGTTTCCTTTCGTTTATGAAGAAGACTAAATACCAAGTATCAGCAAGTTCGGTAAAACAATGTGGCTAACTTTCAAAATACGGAAATTCGTGAGGTACCGTTCCATGAGGGCTATATCAAATCGTCGACCTATACCTAAAAATTTCTGGCGTAAAGTTTTTAGACTGAAAGAAAGCTAAATACCAATTTTCCGATATTTCGGTAAAACCTTCAAAATACCGAAAATCAAGAGGAACCCGCGGAACTGTACTGATAATTCTCTTTTGGAATATTTTATAACCTCATGGAAGACTAAATAACAAATTTCAGTCTTTCGGTAGGATATTGACTTTCATTCAGAAAGGCATATACCTACAACAAAGGCTAAATACCAAATTTCTGCCATATTGGTGGGTTGCTGTGGCCACATCCTACAAAAAACCGAAAATCCGGAGGTACCGTTCTATGGGGGCTATATGAAGGCGTGGACCTATACCGACAAATTTCTGGGAGAAAGTTTTGTCCCCCAACGAAGACTAGACCTTCAAAATACCGAAAATCGGGAGGTACCGTTCTATGGGGGCTATATGAAGGCGTGGACCTATACCGACAAATTTCTGGGGGAAGTTTTGAACCCCCAACGAAGACTAAGTACCGAATTTCAGCTATTTCGGTGGGATAATGAGGCTAAAACCTTCAAAATACCGAAAACCGGGTGGTACCGTTCTATGAGGGCTACATCAAAACGTGGACCATTATAGCCAACCAAGCATCCTAGGAGCAATAGAAATTACAAAGTTTTATCTTAAAAATTGCGAGCTATATCTTGATTTCAACAGACGGACATGGGTATATCGACTTAGAATTTTACCCTGATCAAGAATATATACACATTATAGGGTCTCCGATGAATATTTCGATGTGTTACAAATGGAATGACAAATTTAATTATACCCTCCATATTATGGTGAATTCCAGAGAACTGTAAAATACTAAAATGTATCTGAGATCGCTTAAGCCTGGAGTCTTAATAAGTCCCAATTTACATTAGGCGAGTTTACTTGCGGCAATTGTCAGTTTGTTGGTGAGAGAGGGTGTTGAAAGGCAGAGGGTTACCATATGCCTCACCTCTCTCTCCAGCAAACTGACAATTGCCGCAAGTAAACTCTCCTAATGTAAATTGGGACTAAACAACATTCTAGAAAATATAAAGAATTAAGGAACGGTTCTCCATTTTAAAAATTTAATTATTGTCACCCATTCTCTCCTGTTCACGTCCGTAAATACTAAACCGGTAAAATTTCCTTGGATTTTGATCATATTTTATTACAGACCTGAACAGGGGAAATGTTAACCATATTACAATCCTTCCTAGATAGTTCATTAAATTAATCCTGGAGGTAAGATGCGCCACTGAGCACATTTCTCAGTTACGACATTAGAAACTATTTGTCTAACACTAATGCTGGTGGTTTTGTGCCTGCTGCTAATTGTGTAAGCATAAATGTTTTGGCCATCAGGGGTTAGTTCACGGCTTTACAATGTTTATCTCGTTCTTACTCCTGCACATATCACACTGCCGTTTTTCCATTTCTCTCTCTTGTGGTAGGGAGTTTTTCCTCAACCTTTTCACTGACGCTCGTGGTCATAGCTTGGGTTTCTTTGTGGCGTCTTTGGAAAATTGGGTAATGTTCAATGACTATTATTTTCCTTCTGTGTCAGTTCAAAATTTTTTTGAGGGTTGGGTATCGGTTTATTGACCTACCTTTAAAAACTTACCATTATGTTAAAAAACAAGAACAAAAAACTCTTCTAAAGTTGACTCCCGCATTCGTTTTAAGGTCCATGATCTCTTAAGCTGCACCTGAAATGTCCGGATTCTTTATTGAGTAAGTACGAAGCTGATATTATCGCCTCACAGGGAGTACGATGGAAACGGGGCGAAGAGAAAGACGAACAGACCAATGATGTGCCAGGCCTTGACGTTAAGGTTGTTCTAGGTGATTTTATTGCTAACATTAGGATTGAAATTTTCACGGTCAGCATGCACAGCCTTCATGAGGTAGCATCCGATAAAGGAATAAGGCTAATCGATTTTACAGCTTCAAAATACATGGCATGAAGTGGCGACAGGGTCTTTTACCACTGCAAACGCAAGGCTACGTACAGTGTTGGTCACAGAATTAGCACACCCCATTGGGGCAAAATGATTTCAGTCAGTTAAGAGTTTTGATAGGGCAAATTGAAATATTTTCATAAACAAAAACCTTTTGTATAATGTATTTAAAAGATTTAATGAAATAAGAGAATAGTAATATCAGTGTTTTTTTGAAAATAATAGTTTTGTGAAGACGCCCAAATTATCAAGGGGACATATAATTAGCACACCCTAAGATTTTTTAATTTAATTCAATTAATATTCAAAATTAATTTATATTGAAGTTAATTCGTATTCAAAACGTATTGAACAAATCATTTTTTGAAAGAAAAAATAATTTATCACCCCGGAATCTCAAAACATATCCAAATAGCGGACCATTTTTCGTAATGTACACTTAAACGTCAGAAAGTTGCCAAAACTTTAAAAACAAATGTACAACTGCATCTGAAATTTTTGTAATTGTTAACCAATTACCGAAATTTAAATATAAACTGTAAAAACTTTTCAAAAAGTGTTTAAGGTCGATGATTCATTCAAGAAAATTTTCGATTTGGAAGGGGTTTATAGAAAGAAGATTAACAAAATGCACCCTTTTGTGAAGAAGGATCAACTTATGACACCATTTGTTATTCAAAATTACACGTCTGAATAACACCAAAGACCTATCACTACAAAACTGTCAACAAAGCACTAGGTGAGCACGTAGCACATGAGTATGTTTAACCCTTTCTAACAATAAAGGATTTTGAGGTTTGCTGAAATTGGTTAAAATCCATGAAAGTAGGTATATACTATTCAAGATAAATGTTTTCAGGATTATTGATTTTAAATTTAATCGTTTTAAGCTCCGGGAAACATATTATCTTGCGGTCTCACTAGACTATCACCCATTTGCCTTATTTTTAGAAAACTATTGAAATCTGCGTAGGTCCCATAGAGATGAACATAGGTTTATCGTGGCATACATCACGACATATCGGTAAAATTCAGTCCTGATGGATAAGTATTTATAAAATCAATAGCTCAAAGCATCATATTATAGTTTTTTAATGAAAATTTTTGTGTCAAACGGACTAAACAGATGCACACTGCTGGTGGGTATATCCCACTATTCGCAAATTTACGAAGATGAACAAGAAAATGATGTTTTATTTCATGTTTCTATGAACTATTTGCCTCATTGAATTTGTTTACATATGAAAAAATCGATAAAAAACACTAAAAAACTGAAATTTCCATCAGTCCTTTGGGACCCAAGGTGTACCCCACATAATTCCCTTCTGACCCTGAAATTTCGGAGACTGGTGGAGAGTATAACTAGCAGACTGGAACTTACATCTAAATGAAATGGATTAAAACTGAATATGGACGAAAATATTGAAACTATTCACAATATTAGTGATTATTTTAAGGTGTGCTAATTACGTGTCCAGTGAATTTAGGACATTTTTTACATTTTTGGAGGTTATTCAAATTGACAGTTATGTTTCAGTTTCTGTATTGCGTTGTATTCTTTAAGCATACTACTGAGAATATATTAGTACAAGTATTTTATTAAATACAACTACTTTTGAAGGTCTTTTTAGGCAAAATAAATGTTGGTAGTGGGGTGTGCTAATTATGTGACCAACACTGTAGATGTTTCATATGACAAAATCGTTCTGTAACAGACGAATATACTCTCGTGACATTGTACAAGGCGAGGTACCTACTCGGATCAATGCTCAACAAAAGTGCGATCTGGAACAAGACGAAGTCGTCAGCAGCAACACGAAGCGACAAGAGAAATATCGGAAGGAATATAGAAAGAGCAGGAAATTACGCGAGGGTGTGAAAATCAAGATATTCAGGAGCCAGGATGAAATATAAAAATTTTACAAGATTGTAAATTTCAAAGAGCACGGTATGGCGCAAGCACATCCATCTGCAAAGATGACGAAAGGAATTTGGTAACAAATACGATAGCGTAATGATAATCTGGAAGGGGTATTAAAACCTCAGTCTGATAGATCTCGTCCACGTCGGAAACTGCCTAAACGTTGATACACGGAATTTCTATTTATAAGGTGGTCATGAATATAAATTCACAAAATTTCATTGGCTTATATTGAAGTACAGTTAGTATAGAGTGTGTCGCAAAATATTTCAAGTAGATCGGAGCAAAATTGAGATATGACCTTTCAAAGTGGAGAACCCGTAGTGGTTTGTGTGTTTAGGCGTACTTTATTGGTTTATTATACCACTTCTTTTTGCATAATTTTAATGTACCTCACAATGGCTACCTGTTGGGAATTCCCTGAAATGAATTCACTTGTAACCTATGAATGAAACTTATACTGGCCTATTAAATACTAATCCATATGGCTAGCTAGAAGTCATAAAGAAGGAATGTACCGGACACGTCCAAAAGCGTATGGGGTCCCGCTTTCGAAGTTTAGTAAAAAGTAACAAAAAGCTTGGAGGCAAAGGAATGTTGACAGGAAAATTGATTGACAAGCTCACTGTCTACTATGGACTTGCAATTCGACGCCATTTGAATTCAATTCACGATATGCATGAGGCAATGTGGGCGACATTTGATCATTAAAGTTCAAGCGATACAAATCGACGTCACGAGAGATGTCCAACCGGTGAAGGCTCGTGGTGTTCATATCAACGGGCTCGGGCAAGAAAAGAGGCTTTCATACACGATTACAGACCACTGCCATTAAATGTTTTAATGCTATTAAACCTATATACAACGATCTAAGTAAAGAGTCTTTACTCGAAAGATGCGTCGGCGGCTTCAATCAAAATAGCAACGAAAGCTTCAATAAACTTATTTGGAAACTTTACCCCAAAATCCTTTCAGTGGAGCACTCGTTGTAAATTTAGCAGCTTACATTGCGATTGGTTTTTTTAAAGAATGTACAAAATCATTGTTATTTCAGCTCGATCGAAGTGAGCTGTGGACAAAACGCACACGAATATGCTAAAAAAATCGACCAAGCACGAATTGCACTGGCAGAGAAAGGTGCGGTCGACTGCACTCGTGAAGGAAGAATGTTGCGAAGGCAACACTAAATTTCCATTTTACAAGCTGCATCGTCGCCGGGAGAGCTTTTACAAAAAACGGGTTTCGCAGGTAGCCATTTACCACAAAACTGTGTAATATTTTTTCAACAACAAAAATTCCAAAGGTAGTTTAAGATGTGCTCTATCATAGGAATAAAAGATTTTCCTAAAAATATTGGTAGTTTTCTCAGAAAAAAGTTATGAAAATTGAGTTTTTTTTTTGCCAGCACAACTAGGGATAACCCCTTAACTTAAAGAGTTGATTTCCTAGCTAAGATTTCCTAGTAATTTTTGGATAATTTCAGTTTTGTTACACAGTTATATTACCAAACGTAAGCATTCTTCGGTGCGTATAATATATGTCACTACGAATACGTCACAGTAGTAAATGGTATTTTAATGTGGTAAATAATTGATTAGAAAATATTTCTTTTTTCTCAGCCACACACAACTTTTAACTTTTACACAAAATAGCGTTAATAATTACATTTATTTTTCTTTTACTCTTAAGCTTTTTATCATATATACTTTATTTTATTTTTCTCCTCAATAGATAAATTCGAAAGAAAAAAACTAAAATACTAGCGTTTATCTTTTTATGGTGGTATTAAAATGGTTGAAAGCTTTTGCCATTGTTATTTTCCTATTTTAACAGAAGCAATATTGCAAAATGTTTTTTTTTTCTCAGAGGGAAAACAAAAAACCACAAATGTACATATTTAATTTTCTGTTAGACAATTATTAATGATTTCAGTTTTTGTATGGTATTAACACTGACAAAAGAAAATATAGAGAATTTATGCAAAGCAGTAGAAATTGTCTAATTTTTGTTATTATTCCATGATTCACGACAAGTCGTTTATCTCTTCACAGAAAAAATGTTTTTTAATATTCTCTTTTTGTAGCTTTTTCTCGCAAATAAATGGTTTTAATTTCATTGCTGTTTTTCTTTCTTCCCTATATTTTTTCTTGCAGAGAACGATGATGATTGGCGGTTAATTTTTTGTTTGGAGAATATGGAAGAAGGAGGAGTGACTTCAAATGTGAGTATTCCAAAATTGTGTTTCAACAAAAGCTATATATATTAGAGATAGATCTCTTGAATTTATTTTTTAATGTGGATTTTAAATAATGTGCTTTGGAGTGTATAACTAACGTTGGCAAGTATACGCACATACGACGGTGAGAGTAATTAGTTGACAATTTACTTTTAATTGAAAATAAAATCTTTTTCTAAGGACAACTCCTATCAGTTAGAAGTCAATATCATTGAACTCTTTTCAAGTATACTTCTAAAACAACGTCCGAGGACATCAATTAGGTATGTATCTTAAATAAACCCTGTAATATAAGCTAATTTGAACAATACCATTATCATGGCTTGTCAATAAATAATTTTCCAACGCTTTGCCATAAACACGCTATTACATAAATTGATATATCACAGCCGAACAGGCAACCAATAAACAAGGACTAAACATTAAAAATACTTTACTACTAAGATTATGACCTTGTATTTAATCCAGGCAAATAACTTCAATTGTTCGTTAAACCTTCCCAACAATCGTTCAATGGAAACATTAAATCCATGTTAGACACGCAGCAATTTAGTGTCCACTTAATACACCAATCAAATCAAATATAAATTTTCCGCTTAAATCATGCAAACATTGTGACAGTCGATATACATTTTTTATGACGTCTACATTGATTCACGGTGTGACACGTGGAGGCAAATTTGAATAAGTGGTGGGTGGAAACAGGGTGGTAAACATTTACAGAATGATAGTTTTTAATAGGAATATTACTATTCTGCTGGAATGACTTCATTTCTTTAACATCTGGTATTAAGCCTGGCTGAATACGGATTTCCATAGGAACTATGGATAAGGATTTCCATAGGAAATCTTTAATTCAGCCTGGCTGAATAAGGATTTACATAGGAAATCTTTAATTCAGCCTGGCTGAATAAGGATTTACATAGGAAATCTTTAATTCAGCCTGGCTGAATAAGGATTTACATAGGAAATCTTTAATTCAGCCTGGCTGAATAAGGATTTCCATAGGAAATCTTTAATTCAGCCTGAATAAGGATTTCCATAGGAAATCTTTAATTCAGCCTGGCTGAATAAGGATTTCCATAGGAAATCTTTAATTCAGCCTGGCTGAATAAGGATTTCCATAGGAAATCTTTAATTCAGCCTGGCTGAATAAGGATTTCCATAGGAAATCTTTAATTCAGCCTGGCTGCATAAGGATTTCCATAGGAAATCTTTAATTCAGCTTGGCTGAATAAGGATTTCCATAGGAAATCTTTAATTCAGCCTGGCTGAATAAGGATTTCCATAGGAAATCTTTAATTCAGCGTGGCTGAATAAGGATTTCCATAGGAAATCTTTAATTCAGCTTGGCTGAATAAGGATTTCCATAGGAAATCTTTAATTCAGCCTGGCTGAATAAGGATTTCCATAGGAAATCTTTAATTCAGCCTGGCTGAATAAGGATTTCCATAGGAAATCTTTAATTCAGCCTGGCTGAATAAGGATTTCCATAGGAAATCTTTAATTCAGCCTGGCTGAATAAGGATTTCCATAGGAAATCTTTAATTCAGCCTGGCTGAATAAGGATTTCCATAGGAAATCTTTAATTCAGCCTGGCTGAATAAGGATTTCCATAGGAAATCTTTAATTCAGCCTGGCTGAATAAGGATTTCCATAGGAAATCTTTAATTCAGCGTGGCTGAATAAGGATTTCCATAGGAAATCTTTAATTCAGCCTGGCTGAATAAGGATTTTCATAGGAAATATTTAACTCAGCCTGGTTGAATAAGGATTTTCATAGGAAATATACAGTGGCGGCCATATAATTAAGAACGATATCGTATTAAAAAGTATTTGACTTGCTACGTTCCAAATATTTGAATATTTATATGGAACAAAATTTGTAAATAAAGTACACGGTAAGCACTTTCAAATAAAGCCAAAACATGTTTTAATTCTCCCTCGTTTATACGAAAGAAACCACGATTTATTAAAATAGTCATAAATCGACCTGGCCACATAATTAAGAACGATATAAGTAAAGGTTACTTTAAGGTAATTTTCATACACAATATGTGAATATATCGTTATGAATTTTAGAAATCGGTTACTTTGATTCATTTTTAGTATCAAATGTCCTTCAATGGTACATATTATTGCGTCTCAGTTTGATAATTAGGGCATAGCTAACGTTTTCAAAAATTTGCCCATAATTTGACGAATTTATTTTATTTTTGGGATCTAAAGCCACAGTTTTGGCTTTCTCTCATTCCCTCGATGACGCTCTAAACGATACCCTGTGATTGTCGTTCCACAATCGGCGCTTACTTACCCTTAAATTGGGTTTTATCCCACTTCTTTGAGTCCTTTACGAGGGAATTGTCTGGGAAATAGTTTCGTAAGAGCCATTTCCACCTTATAAAGCGGTAGGATTTTTGTCTGAAGGCAGTAGACAGGAAATGAAACAATAATATAAGGTCTATACAAAAATTGGAAGAATTCCACACCGAATATAACATTAATTAAAATAATGTTTTGAATGCTCGAATTCCACAATAATTTTGTGTATGTACATCAGACATTAGTTTATACAAAAATTATATTTTCATCCATAAAAATTATTGATTTGACTGGTTTTGATATTAATATGAGCTTCATTGATTAAAAAGTCTTTCATAACTATACCTACCACGCCCACAAAGACATTGTGCAATGAAATCTTTCAAAATATTAAACCTTTAACTTTTGTTCGGTGTACCGTTAGGCCAACTTTTTGTACAAAACGAAATTATTTTTTTATTTCCTGTCTACTATCTGCAGACAACAATCCTGCCGATTTATAAGGTGGAAATGGCTCATACGAAACTATTTCCCAGACAATTTCCTCGTAAAGGACTCAAAGAAGTGGGATAAAACCCAATTTAAGGGTAAGTAAGCGCCGACTATGGAACGACAATCACAGGGTATCGTTTAGAGCGTCATCGAGGGAATGAGAGAAAGCCAAAACTGTGGCTTTAGATCCCAAAAATAAAATAAATTCGTCAAATTATGGGCAAATTTTTGAAAACGTTAGCTATGCCCTAATTATCAAACTGAGACGCAATAATATGTACCATTGAAGGACATTTGATACTAAAAATGAATCAAAGTAACCGATTTCTAAAATTCATAACGATATATTCACATATTGTGTATGAAAATTACCTTAAAGTAACCTTTACTTATATCGTTCTTAATTATGTGGCCAGGTCGATTTATGACTATTTTAATAAATCGTGGTTTCTTTCGTATAAACGAGGGAGAATTAAAACATGTTTTGGCTTTATTTGAAAGTGCTTACCGTGTACTTTATTTACAAATTTTGTTCCATATAAATATTCAAATATTTGGAACGTAGCAAGTCAAATACTTTTTAATACGATGTCGTTCTTAATTATATGGCCGCCACTGTATAACTCAGCCTGGTTGAATAAGGATTTCCATAGGAAATCCTTAATTCAGCCTGGCTGAAAAAGAATTCCCATAGGAAATCTTTAATTCAGCCTGGCTGAATAAGGATTTCCATAGGAAATCTTTAATTCAGCCTGGCTGAATGAGATTTTTCCATCACCTCCCTTAATTACCACACCAACCTTTGAGCAAAAAGACAAATCATAAAAAAATCCCACCTTACTAAAAAAGAGCGGACCAAACAAACGCGTGCAATTAATTAAAAGCAAATAGAGACTTACCCCAGCAACACCCCAAACCAATAAAAGAATTGAAAAAAAGACAGCGAAACTTCAAGCGTTGCCACACCTGTTATGCTTTGCCTGCCATCGTTTTATGTTTTTCACATTTCATGAAAGCAAAACATGGCCTTAAATGAAACTCGATAATATCCTGCAATCTGTGAAATGAAAGCAAATGAAATCAAAATACCAAAGCGAGCAGGGGACATGACGGAGAAGAATTGATGGTGGAAAGGTTGAATATACACGCCAACACGTAAAACCAACGACAGAGATTGCAACTCAAATGTAAGCAACAAAACTGTCATTGCTGGAAATTGAGCCTGCAAATATTCACCACGACAACCCCACGACATTCAAACATTGCAGGAAGAAGTTTTAGATTTAAACGAGGCTACCTCTCAAACGGTTTAGTGGAGATTGTTTTCACCGTTTCGTGTTTTTTCGGTAGTGAAGTTTACCGTTTGATGGGAAGGATTTGTCTAGAATGTGACACCAGTGACGAGGTTACACGGTGACGAACAACTAAAATTAATACATTGGATCTAAAGTCTGTCAACTTGGCTTAAACGTGTTCTGTGTACGGTGTTTCATCTTTGTGTGCTTTGGTTTGCTATGCTGTTGGAATACAGATTGTCTTTGGCTTTGTCCCGTTTATTGCATTTGCCGAGCCATTCTTCTTCCATTTTCCCTCCGCACCTGAAAAAAGACTTTGTAAATATGAAATTAAAAGAATTTTTGCTACTTTTTTGTTATCCTTTATTTGTCGCTTTTTTCCTTTTTCGGTACGAAAGACTAGCATGCAGCACGTGACAGGACAAAGTAAACAGTGTTAACCCAGGCCAAGTGCAAAGGCGGTGTGTCTTTCTAATGTTGTTGTACGAGAAATCTCTGACCATATCAAAAAGGGGTTGCTTTTGTTCTGGGCCAAAATGTCTAAAATCACGGTTTGATCTAAACCTTACAGGCAACACCAAAAACAACAAAACCAACAAAGTAGAGACAAGTAACAAAAAGCCATAAGCAAGTTAAAATGTAATAAAAATTAATAAAATATATTCTCTGTTGAGAAAGAATAAAGGAGTGGAGATAGATAAAGTGGCCAGTCAGTCCTACTGTCCAGTGACATAAGGTGCAAAATAAAACTGACTCCTTTGAAATGAAAAAGGGTATTTTAGGAAAAGTTCCGTTTTATTATTGCTTTCTCTATTTAGCAACAAAGGCTAGAGATTATGTGGTCTGAGGGCATATTAAATTTTGTCTTGCCACAGGGCAAGTTTTCGTATGCTTATCAATTTAGATTTAACTTCAATGGTATACTTTTGGGGCCATACATTTATAAGGGAAATATGGAATAAAGATTCATTTCCTCACAAATGGTTCGAATGGTTACTTTAACTTGTAGTAGGGAGTGAAAATTTACTTCAAGAAGATTATTTACTTGAGGAACGTTAACAATAATTTGGACTCTTTAAAGAAATCCCATAAAAGTACGGGTAAACTGTCAGCTAGAATCACAACAGCAATGATTTTAATGAGAAAACAACTCATTTCCCCTCTCAAATGTATGGCTCGGTTCTCTCCTTAATCTGGCTCTGGCCCTATCTCCAGGCCTGTGAATGTGGCTGTATCAATGGGTTGTAACCACAAAGCTACTGAAGTTAGCTGAGTACGTTTGCCGGATGCATTGCGCAGTATCGCCTGCCTATAGGAATTGCGGCGACTGCAGCATCCCGGACGTATTTGAGCCAAAAATACTCTGGTGATAGGCTTCTCTCTCTAGGCCATGAAGATCCTTTCTGACATGCCTGGGTGGAGGTCCTATCCACCATATGGTGATTAAGATGACACAGGTTGTGGTTCTCAGGGCGGTCTTCTGTCGCAAATTTATGACTTGGTTCTGTGATATCGAAAACAGGTAACACAGTGTGTAGTGTGTTCTGTTTGCTGTTTCATTTTGCTCTGGCTGGGGCAGTTGAAAAGATATTTCGCGCGGATCTGTACCACATGCTGAGCAGATGTTTTACACTGTGTTTTTCATCCTTGCCCTAAAGGGGTTATCTACGGATCGCGCGTGAGACTGTATCTGTGTGAATGCTACCAATGCCTAATAGGCTTGCTGATGTAGGAGATCGCTCTTGTAACACGGGTCCTATCCTATGACTATCACGGTAACACCCGTACAATTCTTGCAACGAGAGCATGTTCTTATGTTACCGTACTGGAAGAATATTCGCTGTTCAATATTATTCCATTGTATTGCACTGGCGCCGCATAGCTTACTGTGGACCGACCATGGCGTTATATGTATGTAGTAAACAAGGTTTCTTTATCTGCACCTACTCCGAAACGGTATTCTCGGAATGTGAGTAGCGATTAATGACCCACCCATCCCCCTCCCCCAATTCTAACAGTCGCCTGGTTACATGGGTCTAAAACTGGAAGTAATACGGTTACAAGATACAAACCGAAGTCCATTTTCTGGTACCAAAAGTGGAGAAGAGAAAACTCTGCACACCGTCAGAGATTTTTAGTATCTTTTCGGGGACACTTACTCACATAAACATGCTGTCGTTCGCCAGCTCCAGAGCGGAAGGGAGGAATGGTCCTGGCTCCTAACAGTGAGAAAGCCACCACCATGTAATTGTAGTGATTGTACTGTTCAAGAGTGAAATGCAACCTATACAGTGGATTTTCAAATCGGTGTCTGCGAGCTAGATGTAGAAACTCTATGGAGGACAACCACGCTCTGGGATATCCCTAAGTAAACCAAAAGGGCGCTGGCCTACGCATGATATTGCTGCTCTCATGCAACTTTGCACCATGGTTTGAGCTTTCAAGACGAGAAACATTACAACATACAACTCATAAAGATTCTGCGTCAACCCTCGCATGGACCCCCTGCTTGCTTAGACAACCAAGGGATCGCAAAATGTAACTTCACATGGGACTCCACTGAGACAACGGTTTCAGGTTTGGACCCAATTACTTCTTATGTTATCGCAAAAAGCTGCATTATGCGTGGGTGAATTACATGCTGTATAATGTGACCCCCATATAATCGATTAGTCATCTCTGCAGAGTGTCCGTTGTTGTTGTCATAGTTCATCTTGTATACCGGGCCCATAAAGCTGGATGTTCTTCCTGATGTGCCCCACTTCATTGATTCTTTCCCTTAATATGGTTGGGGTTCGATGGCTGATGATATGCGGCAGTGATTCGTATTGTATTATTTTGGGCAGATTGCAAAGTCCCTCACTGGGCTTCGCTTAAAAATCAGATCATAACCGGGCTGCATTGTTTAGAACTGAACGGCTTGCTGATTTATAAGTGAGCAAGATCTTCTTGTCCCTGCCCCAAGTTGTGCCCGAAATGGCTTTGAGTACCTTATTGAACTTTGGATTAGACAGCTACTGCATGTTTTCAAAGATTACGTTGAGTATTTTCGGGTTATGGGCTATTGGTCTTGTCCTGCCTCCTCGTTATATCTTTTTTTTGTTTGCATGACGTGAAGATGCTGGTGTTGCGCTACAGGTAGGTGTTGCGCTACAGGTAGGTGTTTAGTCATTCTAGGTAGCAGTAGTGATTTCAAAACTTTGGCTACCTTCTCCGCACGGGTAGACGTTCAGATGTTCACTGTAGCACTACAGATTCCATAACATAGGCTAGAAGTGGCAGGAAGGAGATATGATTCTCCGCTGATAGCTGGTTTGTCAGGTTTTGGTAGCATTAGCTGGTCGTTCGTAGGAGCAGCTATTTTTATTACAGTGCTTATATCCTGTGTTGAAAATAGGAAAGCTGCCTCACTATTCGGATTTTGGGCTCTGCTCAGAGCTGCCATTTTTGTCCTGCTCTGCTTTTCGGATGGGCAATAAATTGTTGCCAGAACTTTAGCTAAAGTGGTTTTGCTATCCATGATGTTAACACCTCCGAAACTTACTGCAATGTTTCCTGTGTGAATATTTGCTATTGTAAGGACCTATACTGCGGCCACGAGGTTGTGTGAATCAAAGTTGTCCAGATGCTTCAGCTATTTTTCAATGCGACACTGATTCTCAAAGTTGTTGATTTCGTCGGATAGTGTAGGGATTCTCGGAGCATCTGGAGATGACTGGCTAATTTCGCATCGTGGTCGTAGATTTAGTGACAGATGTTTCCATATAGCATGCGCGAAACAAGGTGATAAGATAGGTTGTATAGGAGTTCACCCTTTCAAAAATGACATTTGGCTAACTTGACGCCAAAATCATACAATCATCTGTACATGTAACTAACTATCTTAATACTATCTGGAGGGAGTGGGACATAGGAAAGACATAGGTTAAGCAGTTCTGAAGATATCACTCCACCTTGAGGAACTTCCTGTTTCACTCTACCCTGTTCCCACTTCTTATACCTGAATTTCACGTCCATACATACAATTGATTGAATAGATTCAAATATGGCCGGAATTCACCACATCAAATCACAAATCACTTATTCCGGCTCCAATGTTGCAACTCTTCAAATAAACCAGCCACTTATTTCGATTGCGCTCACCAGCGAACCTGTGTCAACTCTCTGACTCTGGGGCCACTGGGGATGGCTTAACAAATTTCATCACGCTCAATTTCAATTCCCCCGCCTGTGTTGGTATATAGCAAGCGGCTATATTAGTGATGATGCCCCAGAACGTCCATTCTGCTACCCTAACATCGGAAGCGTTGGTCAGTTCTCTGAATCGATGATTGGTGAACTCTCTAAAATTAGTTTTTTCATGATAGCTACTCGTAGATGGGCGGAGTTCTAAGGTCATGAAGACGGGCGGTATGCTAACGGAGACCAGTGCAGCTATTTATAGGCGGGATTTACATTAGGGTTAAAACTTTTTTCCATTTTTTGCAAATATCAAAAATACCACCACATAGTCGTGTAGAGCATGGAAAAATATAAAGAAACGCGTTATCAATTTTTCACTACTCTTTATAAAGTATCCGCACCGATTGCATTCAAGTTTTCCATTACAGTTATTTATATTAGGTCTTCCATTTCGGTAGGAAATCGTTATAAAAAAGTTTTCTCATTTTGAAATTCAATGTAATATTTAATATCGGACTATTCTACATAAGTCTAATGCAAAATTTTGACAAAATTGTTTGATAATTAATAATTAAGCGTTTATTTTTGCCTAAATAACTTATATGTGTGATTTAAAAATTAAAATGTTTATAAAGAAATATTTATCCAAAGGCCTCTAGAAATCCTTGTCGGTGTGGAAACTTTTTATACCCTCAGCATTTATGCTCACGAGGGTATATACCCTTTCATACGGGCAAAATGTGCCTCATCGAAATAATGGTTTTAGACCCCAAGTATGTTTGGACGAAATGTGTTTCAGACAATTTGGAGTCGATTGAGCAATGTCCGTCCGTCTGTCTGTCTGTCGGTCTGGCTGGCTGGAGCGCACGATAACTCTCGAACGGATGAACCGATTCGGTTAAAATTTTGGCTTTCGTAATATTTTGCCCAAACTTAGTTTAAGTTCGAAGATGAGCTATATCGGTCCACTCCTTCCGGTACCTCCCCCACAAAAGTTCGAAAATGTTCGGAAAATTTGTGCGCACGATAACTCTTGAAGGGAGTAACCGATTTGGTCCATATTTTGCCCATCGTGGAGCGTGTACCAGACCTAGATCAGGTTTTAATATGGACTCAATCGGTCCACTCCGTCGGGTACCTCCCACACAAAAATTTGGAAAAGTTCAGTTTAGGACCATCTCTCGAATCGCTTTGATTTTTGCTTTAGCAACTTGTATTCGCTGCCCTCCATACGACGGTATAAGTTTCATCAGGGGCAAGTCCATACTTCCTGAGAAAATAGCCTATAAGTTGCAAAAAACCCCTATGACACCGTGTGAGGAGGTTGGAGGGCAAAATAACTCTCGAACAGGTCTGCCGATTCGGTCCAAAATTTGGCTTTCGTAATATTTTGCCCAAACTTAGTATAAGTTCGAAGATGAGCTATATCGGTCCACTCCTTCCGGTACCTCCCCCACAAAAGTTCGAAAATGTTCGGAAAAATTGTGCGTACGATAAACTCTTGAAGAGTGCGGCCGAATTGGACCATACTTTACACATCCTAATATATCTACCAGATATAGATCAGGTTCAAATGTGGACTATATTTGTCGACTCCATCCGGTACCTCCCACACAAAATTTCGGATACATGTTCACTTTAAGACCTGCTTTCGAATCACTTTGATTTTTGTTGAAGCAACTTGCATTCGCTGCCTCAATTGCGATGGTAAAAGTTGTTTCAGGGGCAAGTCCATACTTCTTGAGCAAACATCCCTGAAGTTGTAAAAAACCCCTATGGCTTGAGATCCATTATTTTTAGTATCTCCTCCGCAACACTTTTGATCTCTAATCCTAATCAACATTTTTGTCAGTTCAAACGCCCAAAATTCCCTAAATACACGCTTTTTTGGGAAAATTTGTTTCAATATACACAGGCTGAGGGTATATCTCTGTCGGCAAAACCGACTGATACTTTTTTACTTGTTTCACCAAATCGAACTTAGAAACGCGACTTCGTTATTAAGACAATATTTCGTACATGGTACTGCCGTGGTATTTTTTGCATATAACCCTAATGCACATGTTAATCAACTCTACCTCCGTAATCAGGTGTGGACCTGAGTACTATCCCCGTACATTCCGTGTACGGGTCATCAGATTGAGGCTTAAGAGTGATAGGTCTGAATTCAACAGATTGGTGCAACAGGAAATGTACTCACCACCTCCTCCTTGCTGCGATCATTTCTCAGTACGTTTAAACCATTACATGATGATGACTTTCTGTGGCCCGGTTCGAGCAGTATGCAACAACATAGTCTCTGCCGTAGTCCCTCACATGGACAGAACAACCCCTTAGATGCAATCACTCCCGACATTAGTTGCATCTCATCGAGTGTGCTGGATGTGGATGTAACAAACAGAGCACATCCGTATTGATCGTGGGGTTTCCTCACTACCAACACTAGGATTAAGACAATTTGATATTTTTTCTCAAAAATGATTTCCTGTAGTGAGAATGAATGAACTTTTGCCTACTAATGCCTAAAAATATTCATTCCATTTTATTTTAAAAAAGGCTCCGCACAAACCACTTTGATTTTTTTTAAATGCTATGAAATGATAAAAACATCTCAAAAAATTATTTCCTATTGCACGAAAGAATGACCTTTTGCTTATTTAAATATTGAAAAAGGTCCTGCACAAACCACTTTTAATTTTTATGATATTTCATATATATATTTCATTTCATATAAAGTCATATATAATATAAAATGATATATATGTAATAATACGATGATAAAATTAGTGAGAAACAAACGATTATATCATTTCGGTGGCTTCAAAAAATTTTCAAAAAATGTGAAAAATAAAAACGTTAAAAGTTTTTTGTGCGGCAGCTTTTTAATCGAATCACTTTTTATAATCTTAGGCAAAAACTCATCAAAAAGAACCCATCTCAGGAAAGGGGGGTTTCCACAAAAAAAAAAAAAAAAAAAAAAACAGTAAGGAAAGGAATTATAGTCGGGCGGGGCCGACTATATGATACCCTACACCACTGTGAATATGTAAAATATAGGAGATATACATCAATTTGAACTGATTTCTATATAATATGGTACACTTATTACTAGACAAAATTCCGTCACACATTCCAAATTTCATCAAAATTGGACAGATATAGGGTGTTTGGTGCAGCAAATATGTCAAATCGGTCGAAAATATATATGGGAGCTATATCCAAATCTGAACAGATTTCGATGTAATTTGGCACACTTATATCTTGATCGAATTCAGTCAAACATTCCAAATTTCATCAAAATTGGACGTATATAGCGTGTTTTGTGCAGCAAATACGTGGGAGCTATATCCAAATCTGAACCGATTTTCACCAAAAGCAATAGCGTTCTTCCAATGGCTAAAAAATTATATTACCCAATTTTCGGCTGAATCGGACAATAAATGCGACCTGTACGTTGCGAACAAAAATACATGGACAGACGGACGGACGGACATGTTAAATCGACTCAGAAAGTGATTATATGTATATCCCCCAAAGGAACTATGGGTCTATTTCGTTTCCTTTTGTATGTTACATACAAATGCAGAAAGACATAATACCCCTTACCACAGTGTGGTGTAGGGTATAAAAACGTATATGTAGACAGACGGACGGACGGGCTATTCCAGAATAATTTTGAAGTAATTTCTGGTAAAATGTTCCAAAAGATATAAAAATACCTATTAAAATTAGTGACTTACTGAACAACCTTGGCTCTTCATAATATTTCTCTCAAACTTAAACCAAGTTCGAAAATGGACTATGCTGTACCTCTCCGTCGAATCTGCTCCAAAAAACTGAAATTATTCGCTTAATTCCAGTATAACAATTGTTCACGGATCGTTTTAAAATTTTCACCAATAGTAATTGTTATGGTTCTGTTTACAGCAATATAATATTTTTCGTGGGCAAGTACATACATACTTCCTGACATAATGATCCGAAAGCTGTGATACATCCTGCTATGGCCAACTAAAATGGACAGTAGGCTCAAGAACTATCTAAAGGATTGACTACCAAACTTCTAGTCGATCTTTGGTATTGTCCATCTTGGAGCTTGATATATTTTGGTGTATTCCTCAACAAAAGTTCAAAAATGTTGCTCTGACGTCCAGTTTAAGTCCACATCTCGGGTCAATTTGAAATTTTAATAGAAGTTAGTCCTTGTGATCATGACTAAAACAATATAATGTTCATCTAGGGACAGCCAATACTTCCCAAAATATATCCCGTGTAACTCATGGATCATAGGGAAATTAATAATTTTTTAACCTTTGTTCAATAAACTCCACTTAAATTCCTTCGTTCTTGTCTTTCACCTTCCCACCATTGATCTAGCTGACATGAATTGTAAAAAAGCAAAGGCCATATATTACCCTAGTACACTGACATTGTCGCCTTATGGTGATTTTTGTTGTGCTTCTTTTCTTTAAAGTTATGCCGTGATAGTACATTTTTTGCTACTTTCAATATTTTTGCACCTTCATCCTTGTCGTTTGTGTGCTGTTTTTGTTCATTCTTTCATTTGCCATCTCCGTGGGTTTTTTTTATTCATTCGCTTTTTTTCGTTTTTTGTTATTGAAGGACATTGAGCATATTTTCCACGCCATGAAATAACATTAAAGCCAAAGACATGAAGACTTTAGCCATATAAAATTGTTACCAACTAAAAATATGAAAATCACTTTGTGTGTGGGTGTGTTTGGTCAGTTTGCTTCTGTAAGCGGGTGTGAGTGTGCATGCACTTTATTTCCTTTTCCGTCCACTTCTTCTTGACGCTATAGTGCTGATGGTTTCTAATTCTTCTTTCCTTCATTCATACCTTCGTTGTATTTCTTCTTTTTGGACAAAATGAATTCAAAAGTGAGCTAAACCCACCATCGCATTCTCAAACACACACAGTTACATAATAAAGTTTACCTAGCTTTTTGCTCAGATATTCCATAAATATCATAAAAAAGGGAAAAAAGATCTAGAATTCTATATACATTTTGAATTCTATGGCACCATGTTTTCCAGGGACTTTTTTCATGAAAACCAAAAATGAACATAAGACCATTCTCCATCAACTATTGCTTGGCAACATAATAATTTTTACTCTCAACAACAACAAAAACTTGTTTCAAAGGCAAAGAAACTCTAAGAGCATAAATTTGCTTAGATTTACACTTAAATCCATTAAATTCTTAATTAAATAAAAGACACAGCAAGCTGTAGCAGCATTAAATGATTATCTTCTTTTAACACCCAGCTCCCGAATGAAATTAACATGAACTGACAGCCGCTTGCAGCAGCAGTCAGCTAGTTCTTCTAAGAAATGTTTTAGACGTCTTCATCATCGTCGTCATTAAATCAGGGATAATAACTTCATCTTTTGAGGCTTCTCAATTAGAGGAAAATGTGAAAACATTAAAATTATGCCTTAAAGGATAATCACATTTTAATAATGGCCGCCATTATAATTATGCCATATACTATACAAGGATAATAATGTCTTTTATGTGGAAACAAACATATTTCTTCTTAGATAATTAGAAGTGCAGATTCCTTTTTGGGTAGAATTATGTGAGAGATACTTATTATAGTTGTAATCGAAACATTAAATCAAGGGGTAATGTCGGTGGAAATGTGTATATGTTTAATGTGGTGGTTTTAATGTTGCTGCAAACACTGTCGTAACATATGCGGATAATTATACATTAAGCCACTATGACGGGCACGATATAGGCTCTCCAAAATTACTAATGAATTTCTAATAAAACAAAGTAACTGTGATAGAATTTTTGGTCCCTTCCGCAGAGCAAAAGCAGTAGTAATCCCAAAGTTGTAGGAAAATTTTTATTTTTGACTCGCAGACCCCGGTCCGCCTTGGTGGCCCGTCGTAATGAGTTTTAATGACAACTTTTTATGGACTGTATGCTTGACAATTCAAAAATTGGTATTTTCTACCTCACTTCTTCAGTCTATTGTCAAACCGAGAAGGATTTAAATGTATCTGTAACCTTTCTATTCTCATACGGACTTTATCGATTTTTCCGTCCATTGATGTTGTTTAAGATTTGTTATCGTCCACTGTCCCATGTCCGCTGTCTTTTTACTGAAGCGATCTAATTATAAAATTAATTTGCATGCCGATGCTCTCATAAGTTTAACAAATGTAGTGATTATAAAACAAAAAACCCCGGAAATTAGTCTATAAATAAAGGGCATTTTGGACCAGGAGACTTTCCTGAAAAATTTCTGCAAATTGTATGAAATTAGGGTGCCACCGTGGTGCAATGGTATGCACGCCCGCCTTGCACGCAGAAGGTCGTGGGTTCGATTCCCCGGCCAGGCAACATCAAACATTTTTCGACGGTGGCAAAATACCCCTCAGTAATGTTGGCGACATTTCCTGAGTATTTCAGCCTTGAAAAACTTCTCCACAAGTGGTGTCTTAAGACACGCCGTTCGGACTCGGCGATAAACAGTAGGTCCCATATCATTGAGCTAAATATGAATCGGGGTGCACTCATTGATATGCGAGAAGTCTCCCTTGTCCCGTATGGGATGTTGTGGAACAATGTTTTTTTTTGTTTGTTGTATGAAATTAGGTACAGTAGTTTTCAAAAAATAATGTATTTAAAAGAGTGGGCGTGGTCATTAGTTTTCAATATACAACATATTTAAAAAGTGGGCGTGGTCCGGTAATTTGGCTCCAAATATATACCTAGTATACGCACAACCACATTGTCTCCCAAAATTTATGCTGAAACTTATATAACACTATGCAACACTGAAAATGCAAACAACTTCTAGTATGCATTTTTTGAAAGTACATATTTAGACTACAAAAACCCTAGAAGGGTTTTGTCCTGTCAGATCCAGTTCGGATTTGATGGCCTCATCTAAACCGGGCTAAATCTACACTTTATTGCATTTTTCAGGCCTTTATCTCAGAAACGAATAGGAATTTGGCCTTGTTGTCTTAAGCAATATTGTAGCCCTAAACTAGTAGAACTTACCTTTGAAAAAACCACATAAGAAAAACTCCATCTAGGGCATCAAAAGCTATGAAATATAGAACATTTTACATAATTGCTGAAATTCTGGTCAGCATCGGCTAAAGTATTTGGAGTTGGACCAAGTAACCAACAGTTTATTTTCGCATTTCGGATTTCACTACATTATTGACATTTTTATTCAATCGTCGTTGAAAAATGCACTGAAAACAACGGCATAGAGGCATTTTATAACAATGACATGTTCTGAAGAGTTGTGTATTGCATTCCAGGGAATATTTTTCCAACAGAAGTTTTTCTAGTGGACCATCTTCATGAGGAGGCGAAAGTTTTACCGGTGCGTCAGCACAATAACATGTTGTCGATGCAGTACCTGCTTGGGTGTTACCGCAGCTCCCCCCACCCAGGCACGTCAGGAGAGACCTTCATGATCTAGAGAGAGAGGTCCAAAGGTATAAAAGAGAACCGCTAGATCAACGGGCCTATCAGGCAGGCTTGAATCGCATTCACACCAACATGGTTGCGCAAGCAGTGCGAAGATACAGTGTGAATGCTGTACTTGGAGTCCATCCCCCATCCATCGCAGCAGACGAACGCTAGCTGCGAAGGCAAACACGAGTGGTTTTAGTTCAGTTAAGATCCTCAGTTGGAATTGTTTGCAAAAGATCACCTTAAAAATGTTGCACAATGTAATCATATGTTTGGCTTATACATATAGCGTTTAAAAGAAAGGCGTGGGGAAATTTCGAAATTCACAAAATATGTATTCATAACAAGGGCAAACCTAGAACTTTTGCTGCAAATTTCATGGAAATTGGTTCAATAGTATTGGAGATATTTAAAAAAACAGGCGTGGTCGAGACTTTAGGCCCCAAAGAAGTACCTGGATTGTAGGTTAATTCGTTAATTTTTAAACCGCCATATTAGTAATATTTGCAAATATATCGCTCTTTAAAATATCGCATAGGAGAGGTACTGCGCCGCCTCTGGAATTCAATAAAATTTGTAGCCTGTTCCGGGGGCCGTCCTTGTACATTCCCTGACAATTTCAAGAAGATCGATTCTGTAGTTTTGTAGATCTAACATATTTTAAAAAGTGGGAGTTGTCAAGTTTTTGTGATAAGTAGGTAAGGTCGGGGACACAACCACATTTGACTCGCAAATTAATTTCCAAACCGATACATTCGTAATTATTGTAGATATAAAATTTTTAATGGAATAGGATATATGGGAAGTACCCAGCCCCTTCCGAAATTCAAAAAATTATGTAGCCTATTTTCACCGTTGACCATCCCTGTACATTCCCTGACAATTTCAGGAAAATTATTTCAGTAGTTTTTGTAGAAAAGATTAAAATTTTAAATTTAAACAAGTGAGAAAAGGCTATAGTCGGTACGGGGCCGACTATGTGAAACCCTACACCACTACCTCTGTGCATATCTTTTTACTCGAAAACATTTCTTTTAGGGAGATACGGAAGTTTCCACCTATCTGCCTTTTATACCAAATGACTTAAGGCGAACTGAATCAAAATAATTAATATTTAATTTTATATTTGACTACTATTGACATCACCAACACCAATATGCTTCTATCTCTATGAGAAAGCTTCGTGTGATATTCGTCATTATTATTAAAGTCGCAAAAATGAAAAATTGGGTTCTATTAGCGACTATTGCGATATCTTCGTTGTTTGACCACCTACGTTACATCGTTGTAAAGTTGATATTTTCTACTTTCCTTGCCAGGTTTTGCTTTCAATATACCCTAATAGACGCTGAGATATTTGCTTTGGAATAAAATGTTGACTTTTTCTCCAAATAATTTTTTTGCTCATTCCGACCCCTAAATATTATTCGACCATCACTAAAATCAATAGGCTTCTTCCTCTGTGAGACCTCCATTAACCCTCGAAATTTCGTGACGATCCGATCCAAATTGCGACCTATAAAAATGGTATGTACTCGTATTACCGACTATTGCGATATCTCCGTTATTTGGTTACCTTTTCAGTGGGCCTTTCGTGGGCATAGAAGTACTGCAACCTTGCTTCTTGGTCTCACCGACTCCATTAGAAGGTCGTTTAATGATCATAGTCAATGTGTCCTTATCTCTATTGATATGGAAAAAGCCTTTGACCGATTGGTCTATGGCACACTTTTAAATAAACTGAATTCGCAGGCTTGGCTTCAAGGTAGCGCTTGTCGTTTGATTGCCTCATATCTAAGAAATAGAAAACAGTATGTATACGTTAATGGTGTGGCTTCCGGTGTACTCCCTGTAAAAAGTGGTGTGCCCCAAGGTTCGGTGATTGGGCCATTACTGTTTATGCTGTATATCAATTATCTCTTTTCCTCATTGAACCTTTATTGCTCACCATATCTGTTTGCGGATGATGTTCAAGGGTATATCAATTGATTTTGTAGACAGAATGGAATGTCTCGGTGTCATTTTGGACAATAAGTTGGACTTCACTTATCACATTGATCGAGTAGTCTCACGTACTAACTTTGCTTTACGCCAACTTTACAATTGCGACTTGGTTTTACCTCGAGACATTAAAAAGACTTTAATTCACGCTTTAGTCATGCCTAACATACTAGATTGTCTTGAGCTGTATTCCGGAACTACCTCATCCAGACTGAAACTTGTTAAAAAAAAACCTTCAACAGTGCTATGCGTTATCTATATTCCACCAAACGCCTTTCACATATAACGCCTTTCGCAATAGATTTTCTAGGATGCACTTTTGAAGATCTGATTAATCTTCGGTGCCTCCTTCTTTTTTATAAGATTTGTAAATTCCAGTGTCCTCGTTTCCTTGCGACTTCCTTTACATTTTCTCAATTTACACGAATTACTAGCCTCAAAATCCCTCGCTTGGATGGACGAATGGATAAATCGTTTCAAGTTAGAGTTTCTCGTCCCTTCAATTCCCTTCCCAATAATCTAAAAATGTTCAATTTCTCTATTTCTACTTATTGAAAGCGCTTTCTTCTATACATTAGATCAACATATGAGAATATCTCACATATCCTGTTGTATTAATGTGTTATATTAAATAAACAGGCAAAACAATTACATATTTATAACTTTAAATTATAGTTTTAGCTTTATGAATTTAGCTTATATATAACTTGTATTTATATATGAATTTCTATACACTATATTACTATATTTAGGAGTAGGAACTCTTCTTATGAATATTGTAAAACTAATTGGCCTTCAGGCTTACTTTACAAAATGTTTCAATAAATCAATAATATAAATTGGGACCTGTAGCGTGATTTTCCAAAAAAATGGAAAAATGGGATGTATTACCGACTATTGCGATATCTCCGTTAGTTGGTCACCTACGCCGACCTAGTTTGCATCCTTGTAAAGATTGGATCTTCTACTTTTATAGTCAGGCTTTCCAACCAAAACTGTGATATTCGTCATTATAATTAAAATCGCAAAAATGAAAAGTTGGGTTTTATTTGCGACTATTGTGATATCTTCGTTGTTTGATCAATTACGAGAACCTACTTAACATCATTAGAAAGATGGCATTTTCTAATTTCAATGTCAGGTTTTGCTTTTGGTATACCCCATATAGAAGCTGAGATATTCGCTTTGCAAAAAAAGTTTTCTTTTTATATAAATAAGTGTTTTGCCCATTACGACCCCTAAATATTTCCGACCATTACCAAAATCAATAGGCTTCTTCATCGGTGAGACCCCCATTAAACCTCAAAAATTCGTGACGATCCGATCAAATTGCGACCTGTAAAAATGGGATGTATTAGCGACTATTGCGATATCTCCGTTATTTGGTTATCTACGCCGACCTAGTTGCATCATTGTAAAGATGAAATCTTCTACTCACGGTGCTCTTGAATCAAATTTAAATGGAAGGTGCTTACACCTGGGAAGTTTTTGCGGATTCTGAAACTACAATGTTCATAGATGCGAAAAATCAAAAAACTAAAAAAATCGCAGGAGCGCTTTTTAAATAAATCGCGATTCAAGTTGACATTTTTAGGGGATGTTTAGGTTTTTGGAATTTTACTTGGAAACCGCAAGTCCTATCAAAATGGGATTAAAGAAAATGTTGTAGCTATCAAAATTCTCTACAAGATTGACCTAAATGATATTTTTGTAGGTTTTACAACTTTTGAGATATAAAAGCTGAAATTGGGACAATTCAAATTCAATTCAATTCTGTATCGTCCCCTTATAAAACAATGTCATGACTGCAATTTCTCAACTTAAATTTATATATCTAAAAAAATGGTACAACCTAGGAAAAATTACATAAGCCAGTCTTGCAGAGAATTTTTACAGCTATAAGATTTTCTAAGGTCCCATGCCGATAAGACTTGCCGTATTCAAGCAAAATCGCGAAACCCTAACAAAAAACCTAAAAATGTAAACTGAGCTTTTTTATCTCAAAAATGGTACAGCCTGAGAACAAATCATAAACGTCAATCTTGTAGAGAATTTTCACAGCTACAACATTTTCTTCCGCTTCATTTCGATTGGAATTGCGGCTTCCAAGCAAAATCGTGAAAACCTAAGAAACACCTAAAAATGTGAATTTTGACCGCGATTTATTTAAAAATACCTACAGCGATTTTTTCTTATTTTTGGTGTTATCTCATCTATGAACATTGCTGTTTCAGAATTCACAAAAACTTCCCCTGTGTAAGCGGTTTTCATTAAAGTTAGTTAAGGCGCACCCTTCATGACATTGTTTTATAAGGGGCGATACAGTCAGTGCATTGTCCCAATTTGAACTTCAATATCTCAAAAATGGTAAAACCTACGAAAATACGGTAAAGGTTAATCTTGTAGAGAATTTTCATAGCTACAACATTTTCTTCAGTCTCAGTTTGATAGGACTTGCGGTTTCTAAGCTAATCGCTCCGGCGATTTTTTTAGTTTTTACATTTTTCTCATATATGAACATTGTAGTTTCAGAATCCGCAAAAACTTCCCAGGTGTAAGCATCTTCCATTTAAATTTGATTCAAGAGCACCGTGTACTTTCATAGTCAGGCTTTGCTTTTGGAAAGTCCTCAACCAAAGTTGTGATATTCGTCATTATAATTAAAATCGCAAAAATGAAAAGTTGGGTTTTATTTGCGACTATGAGATATCTTCGTTGTTTGATCAATTACGAGAACCTACTTAACATCATTAGAAAGGTGATATTTTCTACTTTCTCTGTCTAGCTTTGCTTTTGCTATACCCCATATAGAAGCTTAGATATTCGCTTTGGAAAACAACGTTGTCTTTTTATCCACATAAGTTTTTTGCCCATTCCGACCCCTAAATATTATCCGACCATCACCAAAACCAATAGACTTCTTCCCCTCCGGGACCCCCATCAACATCCAAAATTTCGTGACGATCCGATCAAAATTGCGATCTGTAGCGTGATTACAAGGTTAAGATGGACAGACGCACAGACGGACGGACGGACACACACATAGCCAGATCGACTCAGCTCGTCGAGACATTCATTTTGGTATATATAAGTATGTGTCTACGACCATTATTTCGATGCGTTACAAACTTTTTGGCCAAAACCAACTTATAATTGCATCAGTTGAGAACGACTAAACCGATTTCGATAATTTTATTTTTGAAACGTTCGTCATAACCCAACTTAGGTTTTTATGCAAAGAAAATTTGATCACGCCCACTTTTTCAATATTAATCTTTTCCACAAAAACTACTTAACCGATTTCCCTGAAATTGTCAGGGAATGTACAGGAATGGCCCCGTTGAAAAAAAGGCTACATCTATTGTTGAATTTCAAGAGGCGGGATACTTCCCCAATACTCTATGTCGTTCGTGGATAATTGCATAAGTTGAGAACGGCTGGACCGATTAAGATATTTTTTTTTTTTGTAATATTCGTCATAATATTAGTTTTTTTTTTTTTGGAAAGAAAAATTGACCACGCCCACTTTTTAAATATGCTATATATACAAAACTACTGAACCGATTATGAAACTTTCAGGGAATGTACAGGGATGGCTGCATATTTTGTTGAATATTAAAAAAACGCCATTTTTGAGTTAATACTGAATGTATCGGTTTAAAAAATTTACGAATTAAAGTAGAATCTTTGGGGCTTAAAGACCCGACCACGCCTACTTTTTTAAGCATGTTATATCTGAACACTGATGGCTACGCCCATTTTTTTCAATACATTATTTTTTCAAAACTACCTAATTTCATAAAATTTTCAGAAAATGAATGTCCAGTGGTCCAGGATGCTATATAAATATTTGTTGATGAATATCGGGGGCCTATTATTTTATAATCGCTAAAGTTATGAATGCATCGGATGCAAATTAATTGTCGAGGCAACGGTGGCTGCGCTCCCGATCAAAGGTTCTTTCTTGGTGCCCGATGTTCCGACCACGGCCACTTTTGAAGTACTAACGAACCGATTTTCATGAAATTTTGTGGAATGTGCCGTGGTTCATGTAGGCATGAATATCGGATGTGGCACGGAATCTCCCCTATTAAGAAAAACTATATATTTAAAAATTTCCTAATATGGTGAAGTTCAACCGTCCATCAGCCATGAAAAACTAAAAACATATACATACATAAGTAAAGATAAGCGGGAGAATTCGACTTTACCTTTCCGTAAAGCATAAAGTCCATAAGAAACTGTCAATAAAACTCAATAGGATGGGCCAACAACGCGGACTCCTGTCTGCTAGTTCTTGAATAATATATATGAAGAAACATATTTGCTTTGCTACAGCAACAACAATGCACAGATTTAAAGACTTTGGTCCATAAAATACACTACATATACTGATCATCATATATATGCTGCTTCTGTATGCTTTCCCGGCCTCTTTGTGGACGGGCCAGATTACTCCAATAATCAAAAAAAGCTATAAATTACAGATGTTGCTAATTCGGTGATACATACACCGAATTAGTGTGTCTCCTTTGGGTTTACATAGTTCGGCTGACAACTTATCGGTCTAAATTGCACTTCCGATGACTTACTTCTTGCTTAAGCACTTTTTGGCAATATCGTCTTGTAGGAGTGTATCGTTCGTATCGTTCTACTAGTAGATACATGCTTCCCGCCTGCTGCTTGAGCCTTCAATTTGATGTTTGCCTCTTTGGTGCAATTTTCGGACCACATTCTGTCTCCTCTAAATCGCGATTTTTTACACTATCGCTTTCATCCTTGCTTCTGTTTGCGCTAACGTACCTCATACTATGATCCTGAAAAAGATTGCGGAAGCACTCATTTTACACCATCGGCGCCTTAAATACAGAATGTCGTGAGTTGTAGTTTCAATAAAGATTTATTTTTTTTGGCAAGCTAATATGTTTTAGCAGAAACTCATTTCTATCGATATCGAATGCGGGAATTAGGACACTGAAAAACAAAACATCGCTTCACGAGAATTCTAATCATATTTTGTTTGAAAACGTCAGCATAAGTGTTGCGGCAGTATAAAATTAAAGAAGATTCCGTATCATTTGGCCCAGGAATAACCATGCGAAATAGTTTTGTTAGAAATATCTGCGTAGGTGACACCGCTGGTGATCAGTGGCTCCTTGGGAAAGAGGAGGGATAAGATAACTTGACTGTATTGGCATAAACAACCATTACTTTTGCTTGTCATCATCTCTATGTGTTACCTTTTTTTCTTGCAATTTAAAAATTCCCTAATTTACCTTTGTGATGCCATGAGAAACACGTCCACATTATTTTTGCCATTAAGAAAGTGCTTACGTGTAAGTGAAGTCATGGTGATTGCCAAAATAATAATATTTTCTCTGAACATGTATCCATTCCTATAACTTAGAAAACTTTCGTTTAAAATGATTATATGAGAAAAGGAAATTACCCGATTTTCATAACTATGATATTTTTTGGTTAAATTTACAATATTTTCAGCATATGTTTCGTGTAATCTAACAGTTTCATTCATATTTGCCCCCACCTCTCTCTCATACTTGGCATTTCTTAACATTTTAATAAAAAGCAAAACTAAACGAAAATGGTAAGTTCAGTTTTATTTGACATTTCATTAAAACGACTACAGGATGTATTTTAACACACACATACACACATGTACTATTGCACATGCTGATACGCCAGGACATTTTTGTTTCAGTTTTTTTCTTTGCTGGCCTTCTTAATTCAATGTGCACGATTACAACATTCCTGTTGAAAGCTCATAAAAATGACGACATCATAGGAAAAATGTTTAGAGAAAAAATTAAAAAAAAAAACGATTGCATTAAAAATGTTGATATGTGCTTATAAAGGGAATGGGAAACGCTACGAAACTGCCACTGTCAACGTATATTAACTAGCGGTATCAAAGTTCGTGCCTTTAACCAAAAATTGTGGTTAAATTAGGCAAAGATTTTCAGCACGGTTTCATCAGCTCTCTCCACCACCATCATGTGTGGCATTACTGACACCACGATAATTTAGCAACTTATGTTTGTTAGTAATTTAAAACTACCAGCATTCTTTCACATCACCTTCCCATTCAATGTTGCGCCCCTTTGGGCCTTAACGAATTTCTCATCAAGGCAAACTGCTATAATATTATCAAGTGTTTTTTATTGGTGTTTCTGTTTTCGCTCTCTCTCTCTCTCTCTCTCTCTGATATTAACATGCACTTCCTATAAGCTGACCTAACCTGACGCTCGTGTTTCCGCATCCGTACGGAAGTGGTAATGTATGTTTGTATTACAGGTTGTTTTTTTTTTTTTTTTTTTTTTGTGTAAAACTACTACTGTTATTGAGGCCACCATAATCGTTATATCTTCATATATGTGTGTGGGTATGTGTTGCTGTTCATATGTCAACTACAAGGAAACCTCTAGTCATTTCATTTTGTTTTTTGAAATAGCATTTTTCTCCTTTATTTCTTCCATTTTTTGCATTCAAATGATGACCACCATATAAAAGAAAATTCTTATTAGAATCAGGTTTTAAAGGTACAACAAAACATATGTTTGCAGTTTACGTTGGGAAGAGTTTTGGCTCAAAATTTAAATTAAAGCAGATCGTGTTTCGGCACAACATTATTGGGTAGAACTTTACGGACAACGTCTGAACCTTTAACCCTTTCGGCCCCGAACTTTTTTCCTCGCATTAGTAGTTACTTTAAAGACATAGAATTAAAGTATAAGTCAAAACTAAGACATAACATAAATTGGTGGGCGTTACCCCACCTATTTCGGAAGATACAGTACATTTTATCTAAAATTTATTTTGTGCAATTATGTAAATATAAATGTTATAATCGTATAGAAGTATACCTCTGACCTTACTTTTGAAGAATCAAAACTAAAGTTTAACATAAAGCTCATACATTTTGATTTAGAAACGATTTAAATAATTTGGACTGTACACATAGATTTTTGACATGCCGTGATTTTCCAGACTTCACACTGAATAATGCATGGTAGTTCTGTTGATCGGGATACAACTGGCACTTTTTTATAATTTTTGCGTTCTTAGGACTACAATTACCCAAAGCAATGTGTTCTTTGAGGAAAAAAATCCGTTAGTTTTAAATAAAACGACGTTAAAATCGAAGTTGCTTATAAGCAACGTTGGGGCCGAAAGGGTTAAGAACATTTAAAATATATAATACTTGTTATGCGGTCCACCATAGTAAAGAGGACAGACTAAGTTTGTTTTTCCGTTTCTAACGCATTGAAATACTCATTTGAGACACTATAAAGTATATATTCTTCATCAGGGTAAAATTTTGAGTCGAGCTATAAATGTCCGTCCTTTCGTCCATCGGTGGTAATCACTCTGGCATCCACAAAAATGGTGGTAAGACGCTGAAATTTTGGGAAATGCGTCTTTTGTTTGCAGGCGATGATGGGCTATATCGGTCCACATTTTCGTATAGCCCCCATATAACGGTAACTAGGTTGTCCAAACAACCGTTTTTTTAACAAAACGGTTTTCTGTTAATCGAAATTTAAAATTTGTAAAATTGGCATAAAATAGCTCATATTTGATAAATATTTGATTTAAAATATGGAGAAAGGGGTAAATTAAATACAACGACTTCGTTATTATATAATTATCTCATAATATCCCTGTTATATATCATTCAACCTCGAAATGGGGACAGCAAAATTAAGACTGAAATTGTGCTCTGTGAATAGTAACAACCCTTACATATATAAAATTGTGTAACAAAAAAATTATGTTTACATTTTATTAAGGTGGATTATCCCTCATACGAGAACCTCAAATTATCGTGCCGGAATCAAACATGCATTTTGTTATCGTTGCCCTTTACAACCTTAAATTCGACAAGTTCTTAGTTTACTGTACTAATCAAAAAAGGATGAGTAACGTCATTACAACTACCTTGTGATATTACATATACGTAGTTTTTTTCATAGATTGTTAAGTTGAACTAGATTGGCACAACTATACATTTTACACAAAATATTTTTCAAATTTAAAGGTATCTGGCATTTACAAATTGGCCCGTACCATGTGTTACTAAAGTTTAGTTTACTAAGAATATTCAAGAATACAATTTAATATTAAAAATATTACTATTTTTTTTACCGGTTAACCGACACAAATAACCGGTTTGTTTAGTTAACCGAAAATGACGTTTTTGGCGAAAATCGGTTTCGGTTTTGTAACTCAAAACCGGTTAAGCGGTTTCGGGTTTGACACCCTAACGGTAACGCCCGATTTCAGGTACTTTGAAGCTTTTAGTCGCATTCTCAAACCGAATTAGCCAACATTTGACATTAAGGATTTCTATTATTCTATTTCTATATTCCAAACACTATGGGCATAGATCCACGTTTTGGTATTGCCCCCATATAACGGGCAACCGTTTAACCGAACTAGCTGTAATTTGGCATTTTTGGTTATCTGTGGTCACCAAACTTCTTTACTAAAAATCGTAAGTATAGGTTAGGCCGAGGCGATATGTATGGAAGGAAAAAAGTGTTATCGGGCGCCAGGAGTTTTTGATTTTTGGGATTGTACTGAGCAAAAAAGTCAACTAGACCCTATGTCTACGGTAAAAATCGAGCCCCCGGATTTTGACTTGAAGTTTTTTACAAGGATTTTTGGATATTTTGGCATATAACAACCAAACCACTGAGATTTTCGATCCAACACAAAGACAACAATTGTAGCCAAGATAATAATAAAGAATAAAAGCATTGTAACGCTCCTTCACGTAATTATGGCCTCGAGGAGGTGCATATTTTTGAGAAAATATCGATAAACGACACTGTGCTACAAAATGGGACTCAATGTCAGTGGGTGGAAAATTTCTTTTGGAGATGAAAGCCCTTGGTGAGTGTACTAAGAACCCAAAAGGAAATTTTCACCATAGGTCAAGTTTTCGAGATATTGCTTGATTAATGGTTTAATTTTGGCCCCTTAATTTGTGATAAAATAGCTTTACGAGTATATCTCTCTGAAGCGTTATTGCAGCTTCATTTTGACATTACATGTCTGCAGTCAAATCGAATGGTGAATCTTTTTGTAGGATATTTCATCCCTCTAACTCAATTCCTTTCATGTCCTTTTCGTCCTATATTTTTTGAACCGTAGTAAAAATACCACAAGACTAGATTTTACAGCATCCAAATATTCCAACAAATGTTGTTCAGAAGATTTTAGGTACGGTTCTCATTGATGACCAATCGATATTTCCCCGTTTTCATGGTCCTTTTTGACATTTTACCGGTTTTTGTTCAGAAAACTAAGTTTTGTTTTTATGTTTATTCGTTATTGGTCTGTGGTGCTTCTGAAATACTTACCATAAGTAGCTCTTGTAATGACGAACACGTTAATAACAAATTTTATTGGAGGAAAGACCCGGTTATCTAAATTTTTGAACCGGATATTCTGATATTAAAACCGATTTTGGAACAGGTTTTAAGTAACCGATTAACCGTATATGTATATCATTAGAAAGCTAATAAAATGGTCAATCAAATGACAACAAGTAGCTGATTACAACTTTTTTGGCTACGAAGCTAGAACAAAACTCCAGGCGCCCGTGATGGTGTTCAAATCGCCCTACTCTATTATAGGTGCTTGTTTGGGTATATAACGGTACCTCCCGATTTTCGGTATTTTGAGGGTTTTAGCTAAAAAATTTTAACCGAACTAGCTGTAATTTAATATTTGAGGCTGTCTGTGGTCGCTTAAAATCGTTGAAATAGGTCAATGTTCTGATATAGCTCCCATATAACGGTATAACGGATTTTCGGTATTTTAACATTTTTTGAATACAAGTTTTAACCGAACTAGCTGTAATTTATCATTTTAGGTTCTCTGTGGTCGAAATTTCTTCACTAAAAATCGTCAACATAAATCCATGTTTTGATATAGCTCCCATATAAATGTACCTCCTGATTTTCGGTATTTTGAGGGTCGAAGCTACATTGTTTGACGGAACTACCCGTAATTTGACTATTGAGGTCCACCGCGCATTTTGATATAGCCCCGTAGGTGGTACCTTTCACCTTGTTGAACAAGTTTTTTAGATTGGATTAGATAATTTAGGCATTAAAGGGTAACCGTGGTCGAAAAATTTTTCCACCTAAACTTGTGAAAGAAAACTAATTATTTCATTTTAATTTACACTCTTTTATGGTGGTAAAGTTCGGCTCGACCGAACTTAACGACTCTTTACTTATTAAATATTATTACAGTATAAATTTAGTAATTAATTATATGTTCGAAATCCTGATATAGTTAAAAAAGCCCAAAATTGGTATTGGAAACAGCTTTTTTAAAATCTGATATAAGTGGAATAAGCATGTTAGACTGTCGATGTCCTTAGCAGACGATGATTTTCGACAAGGAAATTTCGAAAGAATATGCAGCAATATTTGTCCAGTATCACAATGTCGAAAAAGATAGAGTCAGCAAGATGCTGTTGCGGGAGATGAAATATGTACATCCCACGATCCAAGGCTTAATAGTACAGTGAAAAGAGACATGCGTATAAGGGGAAAAATCGCAAAAATTCCCACAAAGCTGAATTAAAGTGGAAAGCTAGGGTTAGCAATTAGAAGTAACGTGCTAAAAGTCCCCATCGATACCACGTGTGCAAACTAGGTTATTCAGGGTCAAAGGTCAGTTTTCGGTGGACTTATTCGGTTTTTTTGATTTTTCTCAAAAACGGTACGACCTATCAGAAATCGACTAAAGTAAAAGCTGTAGGTTTAAAAGATGTCAACAATAATGACCTTTATGACTTTTGTCACCATTCTTTACATATCGTGATATAAGTGTCAAAATACACATAGGAAGAAGTAAGCCGCGTAAGAAAACCAGGAAGTGGACCGGTTAAAATAACAACGCCACACATGGGTTAAATGGACTATTTTTGCATAAAATGGCTATAACATGGAATAACTCTACTAAAAACGCTCCGATTTTGTTGGATTTTTTAATATAGGTATAATTTCACTCCTCAAGGAAACATATATTCTTTTGTCCGCATATATTAGAGGTTTCAACTGAATATGTGCGTATTTCTCTTATAAGTGCATATAAATGATGTGTTTTTTAGAACCGCTATATCTCAAGAATGGTTCCTTCTAGGAAAAAAATTATAAAGAACAAACTTTTAGAGAATATTTGCTCTAGTCACTTTTTGATTTTGTTTTCAAGAAAAAAATAATACGAAAATCTAAAAAATCCCTAAAATTTTGACCTTTGACCCCGAATAACTGTTGTTGCACACATGGGATTGATGGGGATTTTTAGGACATAGCTTCTAATGGGAAACCCTAGCTCTCCACAAAATTCAGCTTTATAAGCAATTTGTAGATATTCGCACAAAAAACAAATGTCTGAACATCTGATTAATTTCTCAAGTTGGAAACGCAAACACACACAGACACATGCATGCCATCACGGTTTCCCTTTGTTCTTTAACAAATGTCTGCAAATTTAGATAAAGACCACATATCCGTTAATTCCAATCCTCTCGCATGGACAACAGCAAAAAAAACAAAGTGTTGTGGTCATTGTCTAACAAACATTCAAATGGGGATTTTCTCAGTTGATGTTTTCTGTGTGTTTGTTTTTTACTCTATTCCTACATTTTGTAGAATGAATTGAAATGGTGGGAATGTCCAACAGCAACAACGAAAATGCCATCATGCATGATGATGATGACTGTGGTATTTGTGACTGTTCGTTTTTTTCGACTCCAGCCTACCATGACAGTGTGCTAATTAGAAGACTGTGTTTTTGTGGCCACAGTAGAAACAAAGCGAAATAAGAAAAAACACAAAAAAATCGCCAAACCACAAAATGAAATGAAACGAAAAAATGGATCCATCTAACAATACTCTAGAGCAAAAAAAAAAAAAAAAACATTATGTACTAGTGAGACGGACTATGGCGACTTTGAAAACTAAATGACAAACACAATGACCATTTGGACAATGGTGTTAAAGCATGTGTTTAAGTGAGGGAAGGATAGGAGTGGAGAGGAAAAAACTAAATGATTTTTACATGTTGCTAATACAAAATCGCTTTGTATGCAACAAAGTGTCCTGAATACATGTTATTTGTGCCACCACCATCCATTTACATTTTAGTGTTGTTTTAGTTAGCTCTTAGTGTCCTTTTTCTTTTTGTTGTAGCTGTTGTTGCTTTTATTAATCATTACCGTATGATTATATGCATATTTGCTGCATTGTCATATAGCTATTAATCATAGATTTCAACAAAATCAGCAATAAGCAGGAGGATTGGTCATTTGTGTGCTTTTTGTTCAGTTTCCTTTAATTGATCCTTTGTCGGCTTGGTAGCTTTCATCTGAGAGCTATATGTAAATGGTTTTAAAGATAACAATTTTTATATTTGCTAAAAAAATAATATGTTACAGGACACAGAACGATCCTGATCAGCTATTTCACAGTCCAGGCACTTAACATAGAAAATGAACTTTGAGCGCAGACGGAGGTCTATGTTACTATGCAGGAAAAGGTAAAGCCGCCGCAATACCATCTAAAGAACGGCTTTGAGATTGTGGTTAGACACAAGCACACATTTTCTCGTATTTAACACGGTTGATTACTGTTTTTTTTTTAATTTCTTTATAAATGAATTTTAAGCAACCCCTATTCAGGTCAAATTTTGGGGCTGGGCATATTTTTGGCTTCTCATTAAATTGCAATCGAAAATATGACATATGCAAAATTATGCAAAATGCAACAAATATTTCAATAATAGGTACAAAAATGTTTGTGTGTACAATTTTTCAGTTTAAAATTCTCTTCAGAAGAGTCAATAAAATATAGAAATGTATAACCACAGCCACAACCTTCAAAATATCGAAAATCGGTAGGTATTCTATGGGGGCTATATGAACCCCTGAACCTAAACCGACAAATTTTAGGCGGAAAGTTTTTTTACCCCCAAGGAAGACTTAATACCAAATTTCAGCAATTTCGGCGGGATATTAAGGCCACAACCTTCAAAATATCAGAAATCCGGAGGTACCGTTCTATGGGGGCTATATGAATACGTGGACCTATACCGACAAATTTGGTGGGATATTGAGGCTACAACTTTCAAAATACCGGAAATAGGGAGGTACCGTTCTATGGGGGCTATATGAAGACGTTGACCTATACTGACAAATGTCAGGTGGAAAGTTTTATACTCCCAACGAAGACTTAATACAAAAGCCATTTCAGTGTGATGTTGAGGCCACAACCTTCAAAATATCGGAAATCGGGAGGTACAGTTCTATGGGGGCTTTATGAAGACGTGGACCTATGCGGAAAAATTTCAGGTGTAAAGTTTCATAGCCCTTACGAAGACTTAATACCAAATTTCAGTCATTTCGGTCAGATATTTAGACCACAAATCCTAGTAAAGGTTTTTGCATATGGTTTTGCATATGCTCATCTTAAGCAAATATGTAAAAATATGTCAAAATGTGCACGATATGCAAAAATTACTGGGACTAATTCGTTTTATTTTCGTTTTACCCGTAAAATGTAACGAGCTAACATGTTTCGCGCGTTCACCCATTAGAACGTTAAAAACTTGGGTTGGGCGTTGGCCTAGTAACCAACCTACAAAAAAGATTTTACAATAAAAAAAACAAAGAATAAGACGAAAAACAACGGACGACCTCCGAAAATGAGAATCTGCACCTGGAAGTTTCGGTCAAATTACAGAATAATTGCAGTTTGCGCACTGTCGGATGTACTTCGTAAGTTCATGGCTAATATAATCGCCTTACAGGAAGTGCCATGGAATCGGGCAGACTTAAAGATTACGATTACAAATTGTTATGTTATGGAATTAGGTTTCAACTTAATCCCGCGTAGACATTGTTTTATTCCCCGATACGATTTGTACCAAATAAAACGAGTGTTCGTTCTGGATTACGATTCTGGAATGCTTTATCGACGTTATTCAAGCAAGACTTTATTTCTCTTCTAAGCACAAAGCTTATCTCCAGTAAGCACAAATCTTAGCTCTATTCACGTCACTCTTTACTCTTTAGTTTACACAGACTACTTAACTCGCGGGATGATTTATAACTACTCAACTCCCACCCACGACAAACTCGAATTTATACCCGATTGCGTATGCATAGACTGTTCCAGTCCCCTTAATCTGGCAGGTTCTACATTGTTCAGGTGAAAGGCTAATGCTTGGCAAATACACACATGTACGCAAATACAAACAGACGCATAAATGTAAACAACTTATCAATGCGCTAGCGCTCAGATGGGGAAACCAAGGACCAGATCGAGCATGTTGTGATGGGTGGAAGACACTCTTTCAAGGTGTTAGATGTCCGATCGACTCGAGGAACGAATGCCAATTCGGACCATTTCCTCGTGCCAAGATACTCACTCGTCTTTGTGTTCCGACTAATGTGTGATCTAACTCAGCTCGGAAGCCGATTGCACAAGTGTACTCCGCACAACTAACCCACATGCTAAAAGACTCCCTTGTCCCGATAATGTGGAGCCGCAGTGGCAAAGAATAGTTCGCTCTCTTTAATGTACCGCAAAATCTATACATGGATACCAGAGGCCACCACCTAAAAATCCATGGTACAGTCAGGGTGCCGTAAGGTTATTCAAGAGCAGCGTTGCATTGTACACTGTACATTCACCTACAAAGATGATGAAGGTAATCTGGTAAGTAATACAGATAGCGTACTGTGGAGCCGGAAGGAGCATTTCATCAAGCTTTTGGGCGGCGATGAAGACACCCCAGAACCAATCCTATACGACGGCATTGAGTGTTTACCACCTAGGCAAAGTGAGGTCAAGGCAGCAATTAATCGGCTGAAAAACAATAAAACAGCAGGAGCTGATGATCTACCTGCCGAACTCTTCAAGACCGGAGGCGAAATGCTGATAACTAGTATGCATCAGTTAATTAGCGAAATTTGGTAGGAAGAAAGCATACCCAAATATGGGTACCTCAGCGTACTACGTCCCGTCCACAAGAAAGAACAAGACGGTTTGTGCAAATTACAGGGGCATATGTCTCCTACCCATCGTATACAAAGTGCTGTCGAGCATAGTGTGTGAACGTCTAAAACCTATGGTCAATAAAATAATCGGCGGTATTAGACCTGCTAAATCGATAATTGACCAAATCTTCACACTGCGCCAAATACTGGAGAAGACCTACGAAAGACAGTTTGACACATACCACCTGTTCGTGGGCTATAAGGCCGGCTTCGACAGCCCAATTAGCTCAAAGGTACGTTCCAAGCCAGGTCTGAGTTTGGCATCCCAAGTTGTAGACGATATCACATCACATCGAAAATTGGAGAAGTAAAGCGGTAGATCGGTACGTTTGGAAATCTATTCATAGATGTGTCTTTTGTTTTCATGCAGGTTAAGTTCGAAGATGAACTAATCGGCCCAAGTTTTGTTATAGCCCCCATATAGCGATACCGTCCGAGGAAGTTTGACATTTTAAGCCACATTTTCAGAACGAAATCAAACATCTTCTCTACCAAAAATTATGTTTTGGAATATCACCCATATGACAGTACCGCCCTATTTGTGATATTTTGATGTTTTTGGACACATTTTCAGACCGAATTTGCTATAATTTGACATTTAGCGTTCCTAGAGGTCACGGTACCGCCCTATTTAAGGTATTTCAACGTTTTTTTCATATTATAAGACCAGATTAGCAATAATTTGGTATTTAGGCTTCCTAACCATAACAAAACTTATCCACAAAAATTGTGGGCATGGGTCGTTTTGGAATATAACAGTATCGTCTGATTTCCGGTATTTTGACGGTTTTAGCTACATTTTAGGACCGCATTAGCTACATATTGACATCTGGTTCCTTATCTAAAGAATAGTGGACATTGGTCCATGTTTTGTTATAACCTCAATATTACGGCAACTTCTGATTTTCGATATTTTGAGGATTTTAGCGAAATTTTTTGACCGAACAACCTGTATTTCGGCATTTCAATTCTCTGTAGCGCCGAAACTTCTCCACCAAAACATTGCCACCAAAGGTCAGATTTTCGGTATTTTAAAAAAAATTAGCTAATTTTTTACGGAATTACCTGTTATCTTACATTTGAGCTTCCTAGTGGCCACTACATAGCAGAACCTCCCGATTTTCGGTATTTGAAGAATTGTAGCTACCTTTTTAACCGAAATAGCGGAAATTTTACATTTTAGATACATTTGCCAATCTAATATGCTTAACAATAATTTTTCTAAAATGTTCTTCTGTCAAAGCTTTTGTTCTCCTAGCAATCAGCTTGCCAATAATATCCTTACACAAAAAAACTACTTCAGTTTTTGTCTTTGCATAATTAGATAACTTTCCTCCAACATACATCAATCTATTCTTGATGAAGCAAACTTTGAAAATTGCCTTAAGGTTAAATGCAAATTTAAATATACTCTGGCTATGACTACGGCCTGTATGGTTTGTGTCTTTGAAACTTCAGTCAGCACACATATCTAGCAATTATAGAGAAGGAATACAAACAAGTTTTGATAGAATTTTAATCAGACATTATGTGCTCATTAAAACTGTCCTTAGTTTCAAAAATAAACTTTCAATCTTCCTGTCAACTAAACAGCAGCAGAGTGGGTGCAGCAGAGAGAAGAGTAAAATTTCCACTCTTTGCATGGCAAAGAAAAACAAAAAACGGAAGTTATGAACAAAGGCTAACAAGCTAGAATGTGTATGACTGTGTGATTGGATGTTTCAATGATATAAAAGAAGTTGAACATCCGGCATATCTTGCCACAATCAACCGCTCGTATGGTATGTGTGTGTGTCGATGTGAGGAGTACGCCTACCTCCATATCATTATTAAGGATAGCCATAAAATAACAATATCGTAGGAGTAGTGGGGCGGCTATTGAACATGTCATTGTGTACTTTGTCCAACAATATGTCATTTGCATATTTCTAGTAAAAGAAATTTTTAAATGTTAATTTTGAAACTTAACCGAAAACTTAAGTTTGTTTCTGGAAAAAGTTATTGAGGAATATAATTGCGTGATGATTACATATTCTTGTGCATCGGGTTTAACATATAAGTGGAGAGCTGAATATGTGTGGGTGCTTTCTAGTACGTTTCAATGTAGAATCTAGCAGAAGCAAGACATTTCTTGTTCATTAGAATACTTATTTACTTTTACTTAAATTTGTCCTATAAGCCGAAGAAAAGATTTCCACTCTTCTCTTTTTGTTGCTTTGCTTTCCCGATGTTGAATATAACATTTTCCACTACATCTTCCATTCGTTTACTCAATCAGAGCCTCGTCCTTCCCGTCCTATGTGTATCGCCATGCGCCATACAGTTTTTAGGGGCTTGATCATAGCTCATCTCGGTTCGTTTAACTATGAAGATGTGTTTGTATAGACGGTACAGCCCATATGACGTCGCCAACGCAAATTAGCCAGCACAGTGGTTTCGAATCGTTTTCTTCTGGTCAAAACTCTGTAACTTTTGAACGGGAAAATATCTCACATAATATCTTTTTCGACACTAGTTGATCGGGTTAATAGTTGCAGGGGAATTCAGGGTCTAAGGTAAATTTTTGAGTTTTTTCATATTTTGCATCAAAAAATTACAGTTTTTGGGTTTTTCATATTTTCCAATCTATTACAAAAGATCAAACAGCAATAAACAAACCACAAAAATAAAAAAATAAAATTTTTTTCCAAACAAGTAAGAAAGTATCAGTCGGCTTTGCCGACAGAGATATAACCTTAGCCTGTGTGAATTGGAACTTTCATCTACGGACAGATCGAATGTATTTAGGGTCTTTTCAGAATTTTGTGGCAATTTTTAGGACATTTGAACTTTCCTACAAAAATGTGGATTAGGGTTAAATTTCAAAAATTTGCGGAGGAGGGAATGGACCGACATAGTGCATTACGGAAGTGGATCTTATTTGAGAGTCATATCTTTTTGATAGATATCGCGCCCAATAGTCATTTCAGTGGGATATCGTACACCTGATGGACCAGTATGCCAGGTAGCATGGGTGTTCATCATCGGTATACATTTCCAAAGGATCTCCGAACAGACCCTTTACTGCACTTGGACACAATTGTTGAAATTTAGTGGGGGAGGTATCCTAAGGAGAGGACCGATATGGGCCATTTTAAAAGTTAAACTAAGTTTGGACAAAATATGACGAAGGCCAAATTTTGGACCAATTCGGACTATCAGTTCGAGAGTTATTGTGCTCTCCAACTACTACATATGGTGCCATATGTTTTTTTTACAACTTTCGGGCTGTTTTCCCAAGAAGTATGGACTTGCCACAGAAAAAACTTTTACCGTTGTAATTGAGACAGCGACTGCAAGTTGCTTCAACAGAAATCAAAGTTAGTCAGGAGCAGGACTTAACAACAAAATCAAAACGATTTGAGAGCAGGTCCTAAACTGAACTTTTCCGAAATTTTGTGTGGGAGGTACCCGGAGGCGCGGACCGATTGAGTCCATATTGAAACCTCATCTAAGTTTGGTAGAAATTTCACGATGTGCAAACTTTGGACCAAATCGGTTATTTCCTTCAAGAGTAATCGTGCGCACAAATTTTCTGAACATTTTCTAACTTTTGTGGGGGAGGTACCGAAAGGAGTGGACATATATAACCCATCTTCGAACTTAAACTAAGTTTGGACAAAATATTGCGAAAGCCAAATTTTGGACCAAATCGGTTCATCCGTTCGAGAGTTATCGTGCGCACCAGCCAGCCATACACACGGACGGACATTGCTAAATCGACTCCAGATTGTCTGAAACACATTTCGTCCAAACATACTTGGGGTCTAAAACCATTATTTCTATGAGGCACATTTTGCCCGTATAAAAGTGTATATACCCTCGTTAGCACAAATGCTGAGGGTATAAAAAATAAAATTTCTGCACAACTTAAAAAATACTCTTTGGGTTTTAATAAATCTCATATAACTCATACGTTAAAAACTGTCAATTTGTATTCCATGCTGTTCCTTAAAAGATCTAGTCCACTAACGATGGAATTTCACTAAAATTTGCTACCCGAGGAAAAATATATTAAAAAAACCAAAATTTTCAAATAAATAAAAATGAGCTGAGCCACGCTGGGTTTGAACCCACGTCCTTGAAAAAACACAAGGAAAAAGGTGTTGTCACGGCGTGTTGGTGTTCAGAGCCAAAACTCATAACTTTCAAAGACTACGATAATAAGCGTTTGTCATGAAAGCCATATAATGACTGAACAAAACACTTAGCATTGTAAAAAAACAAATTGCAATTGAAAGAGTAAAAGTTAGATGATAGCGGAGCCGTCCCGGCGAAACATGTCATGTCACATAGTGGTGGGTGTGTGAGTTCGAGTCGTCGGCTTTCCTCTTTCAGGTGCATTATTGATCATATTTCCAACGAGAAATTAATTAAAAAATAATACTAAAAATTATCTTCGTCTAAAAAGGCAAAATTTTCAAATAAATAAAAAAGCCGACTTATAATTTTTATTTTTCATAGTAGAATGGTTTTTATAGAGGTGAGATATAAACTCGAAGCCCAAGACAAATTTTTATCGTTCTTATGAGAGAACGGGCGAACCATATTACTTTGACGGGTATTGTAATGTGGGTTTCTCGGCGGCTGAGGTAAGTACAGACGCTTCCAACATCTCCATAATGATACAATCCTTATGAAATAAAATACTAGGGTTTAAAGCACATATTTATTGTCGGTTGGCAAACCTGACCGCAGTAGCAAGCTGATTTCAATAGCGAAAAGTGAAATACTTAAGACTCAGATGACACGAGATGGATGAGAATTATTCATTTGGAGTCATTGGTGAAGTGCAACGAATACATTAAGGTGGTCTGTATTACAGAGTTGATGTATATTAGGGCGGTCTAAAAAATGACACTTTTTTAAGCGCCTACAACCCAAAATTTTTCCATTTGATCCAAAAACCGTATATATTAAATATTATGGCAATCGGTTTACGTTAACCCGTGCCCCTGACAGATCTGTATTCCCATAGTACCTTGTATGGGGGCCAAAGGCGAATTTTCACGAAATCGCTCAACATGTCACATTTATTGTTCAATCGATGAAAATATTTACCAGTTCATTGTTGTGGCTCACAGGGTGCTCTTGAAGCAACTTTAAATGGAAGGTGCTTACACATGGGAAGTTTTTGGTGATTCTGAAATTACAATGTTCATACGAGGGCGGTTCGGAAACTTCTTAGCCTATCAATGAAAGAGAATAGTTAGTTTTTCAAAAATATTTTTATTTTTCAATATAATCTCCTGAAACTTAAATACACTTAGTCCAACGCTTTTCTAGCAATTCTATCCCTTGATTAAAATAGTACGACCACCTTTAAATTCAGCAAGCCAATTTTTTACTGTTGCATATGAAGGAGCACTTTCACCTAACACATTCACCATATCATTATGAATTTCTTGTCCCGATAAACCTTTTTTATGTAAATATTTAATGACAGCACGCATTTCTAATTTTTCCATTGTAAAAAAATTGCGGATGTGTCTTTGAACACCTGTTTCTATATGAAGGAGTTGCCAGATCGAAACAAAATTTAACATGTGTTCATAACAGAGATGGAAGTTTCCAAAACACTTAACTTTTTTCTGTTTATACCGCGCTTTTTGTGCTAGGCTAAGAAGTTTCCGAACTGCCCTCGTAGATGAGAAAAATCAAAAAACAAAAAAATCGCCGGAGCGCTTTTTAAATAAATCGCGATTCAAGTCGGCATTTTAAGGACTTTCTAGGTTTTCTCGATTTTGCTTGGAAACCGCAAGTTCTATCGAAATGGGACTAAAGAAAATGTTGTAGCAGCGAAAATTCTGTACAAAATTGGCCTGCATAATATTCTCGTAGGTTTTACAAGCAAAATCGTAAAGACCTAAAAACCCTAAAAATGTCATCTTGAATCGCGATTTATTTAAAAAGCGGTCCGGCGATTTCCGTTTTTTAATCTTTTTCATCTATTAACATTGTAGTTTCAGAATCCGCAAAAACTTCCCAGGTGTAAGCACCTTCCATTTAAACTTGTTTCAAGAGCACCGTGCTCAATAACTAATCCTACCAAAAATTGTGGAAATCGGCTCAGATTATGCTCCAATATGCATATTTGCCCAATTTTAGGTAATTTAAGCCCTATAATAAAGCTAATATTAACATCTGACCCGATTTTTAGCCAGCTGCAATACACTTCTAAAAGATTATAATCATATCGGGAAATTCTCAGTCTCTCAGTTAGGGAAAATATCTATTTTAGTATTTTTAGTATTTCTCCTCTAGTTTTCCAAATTTATCTACTCTAAACAACTCTAAATTATGTTCTCTTTCGGAATTTCTTCACATCAGGTGTTTATTAAATATACATTTAAATGATATCCTTTGATAAATTGTTCACACATATCCAAGCAAGCACTCAAACGTGTCTGCGCGCACACACACAGATGTATTTTTGAACACTAAATAAAAATCCAAAAAGTGTGTGACACAAAACTAGTACCAGCACATAAAACTTGAATCAATAAAATACCGGTAATTTTGTGGAAGCGAAAATCTGTCTCTACAAATGAATTGAGCGACTACATATATTACCCTATTTAAAATTGTGCATGTTTGGTGTGTGTGTCCAGGTTCGGGCACCACTGATGGTTGTTACGGATAAACATGGCAAATGGCTTATTTTAATGTACAAATACCAAAAACAGACATCTAGCCAAACGAAACAACCACCAGGCCGAAAAATTATTTGCTTTCAGGTGTATTATACCCATATGTTTGTGTCAGAAAGTGGTATTGATATAAAAGCTTATTTGAATAACCAAATGTACAAACATACTTACACGAAATGGTACACCGAAACACACACTCACACAGATGTGGAGAAATGAAACCCATAATCATATATAAATAAATATGTATACAGATGTGTAAATGTATATGGATGTGTTGTCGTAGCCAAACATATCCTATACCACAACAACACCAACAACAAAAAATGCAACAAACAATGTGAATAAAATAAACATTCATCTACTTTTAAATTTAAATAGCATTTCGTCGTTGGCGATTGCGATTTTCTGACCATATGGGGCCACGCGAGCCACAAAATACTTATATTATTGGCATGGCATGTTGCATTTCAAAATACATGCGGCCAATAAAACTCCCACACACACGCACACACAAACAAAACACCAACACAAATCCATGTTATACGATAATAAATTTTAATGAGTTTTTCACAAATAATAAAGAAGCAGGAAAGCATCATCAAAATAAATGGTATATTATTTTGGAATAATATTTAATTGTTATCGACTACACAATCATTAATTAATGGGGTGCTTTACGAGTGACATATTTAGGAAATTTAAATAGTCAAATAGGTATTATTATCACTTATCTCAAACCAGTGGTACAAATTGTGAAAGCTCACAGCCAACTTTGGGTACGATTCCAAAGAATTGAATACAAAAAACAAGTAAGAACGGCGTTAAGTTCGGCCGGGCCGAACTTGTTATGCCCACCTCCACGGGTTGTATTGCAGTAAAATGGAACAATTAGTTTCTTTTCGTTTATCAAGAAGACTAAATACCAAATTTCAGCAATTTCGGTAAAACAATGTGGCTAACCTTGAAAATACCGAAATTCGGGAGGTACCGTTCTATGGGGGCTATATCATAACGTCGATCTATACCGATAAATTTCTGGCGAAAAGCAGACTGAATACCAAATTTCCGATATTTCGGTAAGATAACGTGCCTAAAACCTTCAAAATAATGATAATGATAATTCTCTTCTGAAATATGTGGAAGACTAAAGAAAAATGTCAGTCATTTCGGTGGGATATTGACGTCACAACCTTCAGAATTATGAAAATCGGAAGGTACCGTTCTATGGGGGCTATATCGAAACGTGTACCTCTTTTTACCTCCAACGTAGACTAAATAACAAATATCAGACATTTCGGTGTGTTGTTGGGGCCACAAACTTCAATATACCGAAAATCGTCAGGTCTACATGAGGGCGTGAACCATACCGTCAAATTTCTGGAGGAAAATTGTGTACCCCCAACAAACACCAAATACCAAATTTCAGCAATTTCTGTGGAATATTGAGGCCATAACGTAGAAAACACCGAATATTGTGACGTACCGTTCTATCGGGGCTATATGAAGGCGTGGACCTGTACGGACAAATTTCTGGGAGAAAATTTAATACCCACAACAAAGACTATATACCAAATTTCAGACATTTCGGTGAAATGTTAAGGCCAAGGCCTTCAAAATACAGTAAATCGGGAGGTACCGGTCCATGGGGGCTACGTTAAGGCGTAGACTACTGGGGGAAAGTTTTATACCCACAACGAAGGCTAAATACCAAATTTGAGCCATTTTGGTGGGTTATTGTGGCCATAACCTTCAAAATACCCAAAATCGGGAGTTGCCGTTCTATGGGGATTATATTAAGGCGTGGACCTGTACCGACAAATTTCTAAGTAAACGTTTAAGTGCCAAAATTCAGCAATTTTGGTGTGATAATGAGGCTAAAACCTTCAAAATACCGATTCTATGGTACCGTTCTATGGTAGCTATATCAAAACGTGGATAAGCCCATTTGAGATACCAAACATCCTAGAAGTAGTAGATACTTCTATACCAAATTACAAAGCTCTATCTTTAAAATTGCTGGCTGTATATTGATTTCAACAGACGAACGGACATGGTTATATCGACTTAGAATTTTACCCTGATCAATAATATATATATATATATATATATATATATATATACTTTTTAGGGTCTTCGATGAATATTTCGGAATGACAAATTTAATTATACCATCCATAATATGGTGGAGAGAATAACCAGTAAGGAAATTATCAAAGTCGGTCGGAGCCGACTTTATGATACCCTTCACCACGGTGAATATTTATACAGCATGGAATAATTACATAGTTTCTCTTCGGTGATGATGAACCCGCTAAAAAGGCGTATAAATACGGGCCGCAGCATTGCTATAAACCACTCGCTATATTTAACTCCGAACCGATTTAAATTAAATTTGGTTACCTTATCTTTAGTCACAATTCTGTCACAAATTCAAAATTGGAGATACCTACATTGCGTCATCGGTTCATCAAATACATTAAATCGGGCAAAAATATATGGAAGCTATATCCAATAATTTGCCAAACTTATTTCAAGACCAAATTCGTTCACACGTTTCAAATTTCATAAAATCGGACAGAATTTGCGTGTTTGATGCCCCAAATACATCAAATCGGGCTAAAATATATGTGGGAGCTATATCCAAAATAAATGAACTTGTCCTACTGGCTAGAGCAGCGGGACTGGAAATTAATATTGAAAAAACAAAAGCTATGCGCATTAACAACTCATCGAGTAGCCATATAATGATTGACAACCGGCAGATAGAATATGTACAATCATTCTGCTATTTAGGAAGTATGATGTCGGCAAATGGTGATGTGGAAGATGACATCACAACCAGACTAAACAAGGCGAGATCTGCATTTGGCAGAATGAACAAAATATGGCGGTCATCGCAAATATCAATAAAAACTAAAACAAGAATATTCAACTCATGTGTTAAATCCACCCTCCTGTACGGTAGCGAAACCTGGAAAATGACGTCCAGTATAATGCAGAGACTACAGACATTCATAAACAAATGTCTTCGAATATTATGTCGCATATTCTGGCCAAACCAAATAACAAACGACGACCTTTGGAGAATAACAAATGAGGAGCCAATTAATGTTCAAATAAATAGAAGAAAATGGAAATGGATAGGCCATACACTGCGAAAGACTCAAAACAGCATAGCCAGAAGTGCTCTAGAATGGAATAAACAAGGCAGCCGCCGTTCAGGACGACCAAAAAATATCTGGAGAAGAACTGTTTTAAAAGAATTACAAAATCAAAACATAATCTTTGAACATATTAAATATATATGTAATCTTATTCTAAGATGGAATTCTCTCGTAGAAGCCCTATGTTCCCATGCGGAATAAATAAAGGGAAAAAATATCCAAATCTAAACCGATTTCAATATAATTTAGCAGAGGTGTTTCTAGACCAAATTCAGTCACAGGTTTAAAATTTCATCGAAATCGGACAGAATTTTTGTGTTTGGTGCACCAAGTACCTCAAATCGGCTTACAAAGCTATATCCAAATCTGAACCGATTTCAATATAATTTGGCAACATATTTCTAGACCAAATTCCGACACATGTTTCAAATTTCATCGAAACCGGACAGAATTTATGTGTGTGGTGCACCACATACCTTATATCGGGCGAAAATATATATGGAAGCTATATCCAAATCTGAACCGATTTTCACCAAAAGCCATACCGTTCTTCCTATGGTGGACGGACTGACATGCATAAATCGACTCATAACGTGATTCTATGAGTATCCCCAACAGGAACTATTGATCTATCTCGTTTCCTTTTGCATGTTACATACAAATGCACAAAGACATAATACCCCTTGCCACAATAAAATTAAAATATATGTAAATAAAATATATTTTATTTTATAAATTAAATTTAAAGTATCTTGAGTTTATATTTTAATAAATTAATTTATTTAATTTTTTTAAGAGTTAATAATTATTATATATTTATAGAAGTATCGCTCATGTCCTATAGGAATACCATAATAAAATTACCCATACGCCCTTATGTACAATTTAAAGAGTTTTAATACATATTTACAAAACACCATATTTATACTAAAGAAAATTGTGTTATTATGACCTCAGGCAAACAAAAAAAAACTATTTTTCATTTCTCTTTTCACTTTACCTTAATACACACACAATTTTTTGGCCATTAATCGTCATCAAAATGCCAAGCATACCGAAAAAGACCAGCCAGCACCCAACAGTAGTAGCCTAAAACAATAATAAATATTTACCAGAGCATTTTACTAAATAAATTACACATTTTTAATAAACCAACCGACTAACCGAGCAACGAACACAAACATAATTAAACCAAAAAAATAACAACAGCAACAACAACAATGACATGCAACTATTTTCCAACCATAGGAAAAATTGGTTGTTTAAATGTATTGGTGTTGTTCTTGTTGGTTCTCCTACATACATATAAACAACTAAAAATATATATATTTGTTTGCTATTTAATGGTTTATGGCCATAAAATGAACATTTGTTTAAAAATAAACAAAACATCAAACGAAAAATAAAATAACAACAGCAAATATACCAACATCACGATATACCAACAAAAATGCCAATGAGCAGCAAAGCGGAAGTAAAATGTGTTTCCGTTTGTAATAAGTTGTTTTTGTTAAGATTTTTTTGTTTGTAACAAAAGCCAGTGAGTAAAACAGAAAATCCACAAATTGCTAAAGCCGGAGCAGATCATGTCAAGCAATTTCCATTTAATACATTAACGAAAAACTTAAATTCTTTCTGAATATAAAACAGATTAAAAGCTTCAATTATAAACTGAAATTATATTAAAACATAATCTTCTTGATCTCCAACTTCCACAAAAACAAATTGGATATCTGATTTTTTACTTTTCCTCTCTTAAAGGACATTAGCTCGAAAAGTATCATTGCACGATGACGAATAATTATAGCAGTACAGTATAGTTTTGGTGAAATATTCAATTCTCCAAGTTTCCTAATTGTAACCAGAAATGGTTGGTATGGCGATTTTTTATGCTTCCCACGGCTAAAAAGTGGAAAACGTTATATATATGTATTGAATGTGTAAAAAGTAGTAAACGTCGTACAATTTTAACAGTTTGTGGGATTCAAACGAGTTATTCTAAAGATAGCGAAAAATGTATTTTCAAATGATCCGTACCCATATTTTGTTGATCCCTAGATAATATATGGCAGCTGTCATAAGCTGAGCTGCTTTCATATAAAGAAAGATAAAGCCATTGAACGAATGACTCAAAGGCTCTTGAAGACGCTAGCACAAACAAGTAAACCAGCAAGTTGTGCCTCAAATATGTCATCATAATAATCTGTTTGGACGATTTTGTTGATGATTATGTCGTCGAATTTATCGGCATAATCGTTCATAGAATGCCCCAACAGCTTTGTTATGGGTTATTCGAGAGTAGCGTAAAGTTTTCTGACCACAAGCTTGATTGGCAACAAATATGATTGATTACACTGTGATACAAATTGGAACTCAAGATTAAAGAAATCAAATGGAAATTCTCGGTCAAGTTTCTGAGTTATGGCGTGATGAATTGTTTATTGTCCCCTTAATTTGCTTGAAAAATGGATTTATATCTCTATTTACTTTTATTGTAGCTTCGTTTTGAGTTCGGAATTCGATTCGACTTAAGACATGTAATCTGAAAACGAAGCTACAATAACTCAAAACAGAGATACAAACCTATTTTCTCACACATAATAAGGGACAATACAAAATTTTTATATCTACACTGTGTTAAAAGATATTATGTTTTTGGGCATTTGTATGTAACGTACAAAAAAAGTAAAAAAGTATCAGTCAGCTGTGCTGACGGAGATATACCCCCAACTCTTGACAAAAACGAGTTTGCTTTAAAATATGTATGTACCGTAATCTGGGGCTATACCAAATCATTGACATATACCAAACATTTTAAGTACATAAACAAACTTTTTCAAAAAGGACTCGAAATATTAAATTACGTTAAACTAAGTTTGAAAGAAATTTTTTAAAAAGTTTTTAGAGTTATATTGCACTATAGACATTTTAGTATGGACCATTATCTTAAGAAGTATTGCATTACTCCGGAAAAATGTACCATTGCACTGTGGTCGAACTTGTATGGGAAGAGCGGCCAAAAATACTTCCTGAGCAGATAACAATACGAAAATTTCAGTAAAGGCTAGTTTAGCAACATAAATAAAAAGAAGCAAAAAATAGTCAATATAGCTCCAAGGTTAGGTATAGCCCCCCATAGAACGGTACCCCCTGATTTCAGGCATTTTGGGGGTCTTGATCACATCTTTCAGTGAAATTGGCTAAAATTTGGATATCGGTATTCCCTAGTGTTAGAAAACCTTCTAGCAAAATTTTTTTGAACTGAGTCCACGTTTCGGTAGGTTCCCCATGTAATTGTACCGCCCGATTTTCGGAATTTTGAGGGTTTCATATAAGTTATCAAATCGAAATGGCCGAAATGCCACTTAATCTTTTGTGGATGTAGGCTACCCCCAGAAAATTGCAGATTAATGTAGGTCCACTCTTTGATTTTGTCCCCATAAATAGGTATAGCCCAATATTCGGTATTTTTAGGGTTCTAGCCGTAATAATCAATCAAAATGGCTGAATTTTTCAAATTTTACATTGAGGACCACATTTTAACGTATCCTTCATATAACTGAACCTCACAATGCCTCTTCTATATATTTAAAAAGCTGAAATGTATCACCGGGATATTTGAAAAAATGACAAAAACACCCTGAAATGTACCCTTAGTATTTTGGGAACCAGTTCCAAAGATGCGGAAAGATGCAGCTGAAAGGTTGAAAAATATAATGCTTAGACTACTACTGATCTTTTAAAAAAAAAAATCGTTAGGGGGAAAGAGGGGGAACATAATTAAAACTTTACATGAAATTGAATTATATTGAAGAAATGACATTACAAAAGTCCTTTGGTCAACACACGTATTCAATAATGAATCCCAAAAATTAACAAACACAAAACTGCATAAAAATTAAGTTAATACATTGTTTTTCAATATTCGAATTAAGTTTGGTCAATATAGAGTTGATTTAGTTTGATATGGATATTTTACTTTCACCTAACTTTTGCACTGAATTCACCTAGAAATCCAACCTGTTAAATTTTCTATTTGTTGGTGTCATTCTCAAAGAGTACAGTAAGAAGTAATCCATAACAAATTTATTTTAGAGAAATTTAACATGTTAGTAGTAGATATGAACACATTTGGTACCAAAAATTAGACTTTCATTTTTTAATTTTGGCCAATGGCAGCGACCACTGTGCATTGTAAATGAGGCCGCTCGAACAACCCACTGAAAAACATATAGTCCACTACCGATATAGTCCATATTCTAACCTGATACATGACTGGATGAAATAATATGATGTGCAAAGTTTGTACCAATTAGAAACTCACTGCGAGAATTGTCTTGCGGATTTGCCATTTTGGTTGGTGCCGTCGGGGTTTCTTGGAGCTTTTAGGCCAATATCTCACGAAGTATGGACTTGCGCAAAAAAATTGTACCGTCGTAAAGGGAGCCGCAAGGAAATCTTACTGAACAAAATTCATAACGATCCGAGGTGAGCTCTTAAACGTCACATTATCGGAATTTTGTGTGGGAAGTACCCGAAGGAGGACCGATACAATCCAATCTGATACAATCCATAGTCCGTCCGTTTCGCATCGTACATGTCGCATTTACTGTCCGATTCACCTGAAATAAATTTGCCATATTTTATCGAAATAGGTTCAGATTTCGATTGTCCCCAAATATGTATATTTTCGGTCGATTTCACGTATTTGCTGCACCAAGCACGCTATATATGAATGTATGTCCGATTTCGATGAAATCTGGAACCTGTGACTGAACTTGGTCTAGAAATAAATGTGCCAAATTTTATCGAAATCAGTTCAGTTTTGGATATAGCTCCCATACATATTTTCATACATACATATATGTCGGATTTCGAGGAAATTTGTGACTGTATTCGAAATCGCTTTAGATTTGGATATAGTTTCCATATATATTTTCGGCCGATTTCACGTATTTGCTGCACCAAACACGCTATATATGTCCGATTTCGATGAAATATGGAATGTGGGATTGAATTCCTTCTAAAAAAAATGTGCCAAATTATATCGAAATCGGGTCAGATTTGGATATAGCTCCCATATATATTTTCGGCCCATTTCACGTATATGCTTAACCAAACACGTTATATGTGTCCGACTTCGGTGAAATTTGGAAATTTGTGACTACGATCCGTCTAAAAATAAATATATGCCCCATAGAACTGTACCTCCCGATTTTCGGTATTTTGAACGTTGTTTTCTCAATATCCTATCAAAATTGGAAGAAATTTGGTATTTAGTCTTCGCTGGGGGTGCTCAACTTTTCGCCTGAAATTTTACGCTATTGCTCCACGCCATCATATAGCCCCCATAGAACGGTACCTCCCGATTTTCGGTATTTTAAAAGTTGTGTCCTCAATATCCCACCGAAATGGCTGAAATTTGGTATTTAGCCTTCGTTAGGGGTACTTATCTTACCAACTGAAATTTGCCGGTATAGTTCCTCGCCTTTGTATAGCCACCATAGAACGGTATCTTACGATTTTCGGTATTTTGAAAGTTGTGTCTTCATAATCCCACCGAAATGGCTGAAATTTGGTATTTTGTTTTCGTTAGGTGGAATACAAGCCCCTGTAGAACTGCTACTCCAAATTTTCGGTATATCCCACCAATATCCAATATCCCAACTATTTTTTAATTCGGTATTTAGTCTTCGTTGGGGGCCAAGCCATTGCTGCCTACGCAATTAGCAGCAGAACACGAAACCAACACCATTAGTTTTACTTACACACAATGTGTACCCACACAAACTGCGTTAGCGCAAGCAACACAAAAGGCTATGCACGCGTGCATACGATTAAATGTCACTTTTTCTCTGCCGGCCACCCATGGTATAGGTTCACGTTTTGGTATAGCCCCCATATAAGCGTAGCCAGCATTTAAGGTGGTTCGTGGTGGGGGTATAAAAAGTTCGGCCGTACTTACTTGTTTCTTAAAGTGCGGGAATGAAATGAATTCAGTGCGTTCCAAGTCAGGGCTGTACGGCGGATGACCCATCAACCCCACATTTTGTCCGGTCAAAAATGCGCTGGTTTGAATCGATGTGTGAGAGCCCACATTGTCATGGTGCACAATGATTTATCTTATCTTGTTCGTTTTTCAAATTTCTCAGGAGACTTCAGGCAAACAAATTGTAATGTACCACTCAGAATTAACCGTCCTACATATCTACAGCCGTATAGTTGCCACACGGTCATGCGACCATTTGCTTCGAAGTGTTTTTTCCGTGAAAAACTTTCGTTGGATTTGGCACGAAGACCCTCACAGTCAATTGTTGTTTTGTTTCGGGCTAATACGCATAGATCCAAGATTCGTCGTCTGTGACGATCTTATAAACACCGCAATCGCGAAGCACCGCTATCGTATTTATTCACAATTTCTTTGCACCAATCCACAAGAACCGTTTTTAAGCGATTGTCCAATTTTGCTGGATCTAACGAGAAAAATCAATTTTTGCGGTCATGTGATCATGCAAGAAATGCCCAAGATGAAAGAAATGCCCAAGGATGCCTCTACCTCATGGAATATAACATGGCGATGTTGATTTTTCTGTTCACGTACGGCTTAATGTTTTCTGGCACAACGGCCGATTTTGGGCGACCTTCACGACCTTCGTTTTTTGGCGAGTTTCGGTCACGATTGTTCGACATACAAAGATTTAATTTGATCGATGCACTCTTGCCGTGAAAATTGTGAAAACTAATCGGACGAAAATGTCCACATGTTAATTCCATTTTTTTGCAAAGTGATTTTTTCAATTCACTGTAAACAACACTACACATGGACGCATGACAAACTGTCCTGAGTACGTTTATTCTAAAAACTGTCAAACTTTTCAAAAAAAATGGCGCCTGGCAACACGGAGTTGTCTAGGCCAAAAAGTTTTCGTGCAGCTCTAGTACTCACTGTGAAGAGTTAGTTCGTTTTAAACTAATTGTCTAATTCTATTAACCAATTTACCAGGCTCTGAGAAAGTAAAGGGTGATACAATTAGAGGTACTTTTTTAATATAATTTTTTTTTTTTTGTTGACTTATCGCGTGTGAGTCGACATTTGACATTTTATCTTGGAAAACAATGAACAATGTTTGCAAATAGTTAAACTTTATTACGAAAATTGGCTTTCTTTGAGGAACGTGTTTCGAGCCAAATTTTGTTCAGCGCTGAACCATTTCTGGCTTAACGGGTATGTAAACAAGGAAAGTAGCCGCATTTAGGTTAAGAGCAACCTAAAGATATTCAAGAGGTGTCACTTTATCCAGAAAATACAACGGTTTCATGTGGTTTGTCCGCCGGTAGAACCATAAGCCCATATTTCTTCAAAAATGATGTCGGTGAGAACGTAACCTTCAATGGCGACCATGTTAGCCGAATATTTGATGCTTAAAAATTAAGCTCGTAATCTCGGTTTTATTTTGGTTTCAACAAGGAGACGCTTCTTCCCCACATGACATCAATCAGTGGGTTTATTAAGAGAACACTTCGATGACCAGACCATTTCAGGATTTTTGGCGGTCGATTGGCCACCAAGATCGTGTGATATCACACCGTTAGACTTTTTCCTGTGGGGATACGTAAAGTCTAAAGTGTATGCGGACAACCCCGCTTTAATTCAGACCTTGGTGCAAAAAAATTACGAGTGTCGTTCGTCAGTTACCAGTCGAAATGTTCGACCGATTCAGCGAAAATTGGACTCTACGGACAGACCGTCTAAGACGTAGTCGCGGTCAACATTTAATAGATATAAACTTAAAAAAAAAATATATGCGAAAGAATGTTCTTTCAAATGATAATAAAAATTTCGCATTCAATTAGAATTTTCTGTGTGTTTTTTTTTTCTTTAAAAAATTTAAGAACCTCTAGTTAGATCAACCTACATATATATGACTATGATGTGTAAACGCATCTAAGTAGACTAAGGTTCTTTGTCCTTTGGAGGCTGTGTCACCGATTATAACGAAGATTGATCAAAGCAGAGAATGATATATTGTTATCCAATAGATCATTCCTTTATTATGTTGGAACGATGTATCTATACTTGGCGAATTGAGACTAATTTACCAAATCTCTAAGTATGTTAATTTTTCTTAATTTTTAAAAGCAATTATTAATGTTTTCTCAAGGAAAAGAATCGAATTAAAATTAAATTAAAAAAATTTAAAAATAAATAATTACAATTTTAGATACTTAAATTCATATACTGATATTTACAAAAGATTTATTTAGCTGATATGGATTTGATATATTTAATTTGTTTCTGTAAATGACTTGTAAATCATTGGAGACTATGTAAGAAATAACTAAATACTCGTACTACTCCCAATGTAATTTTTCTCTACGAAGTAACTCTCAACTCCTCTTCTCTTGAAATGTTTTATTACTTTTATCAAGAGAAAAAGATCTATGTAGGAGTGTAATATAATTTTTCTTCAATGCTATTACATTAAAGCTCTTATGAGAGGAGTGTCCCTTTTTTAAAAAATATGTACATGCGTGTATGAGTGTGTGCATACACACATTACTACGCCTTGAAAGACAAATGAAGGATTCAGTCCGTTGTTTTATGTGTTAATATAAATAGTTGAGATTGAATGAATGGGAGCAAAAATACAAATGCAACTACATATGTGGGCATATCTTTAGCTAGCTATCTATCTCTGCATATAGTATATTTGTCTTTCTGTGCTCAGAGTGCGTGTATGTGTGTGCGTTGGAAGAAAGATATGTTATATAAATAAATATTATGTTTTACTTGGCATGCAATAAATTGCATTAAATTGCATTTAAATGTGTCCGACAGCTTAACAATGCGATGAATAACTTACATTACATGTCCATGTAAAACACCATCATACAAACGCAATGTCACACTCACATACATGTGTGTATGTGTGTGTGTGCAGCCACAATTACAAGTATTGCAAACAAAAGCTTACACATTTGAGCCTAATTGTGGGTGTGTGCTTAAATTTAAAAAAAAAGTTTTTTATTACAACAGCTACCAGGAAATATCCCAGAGAAAAGAAATAAGAAAAACAAGCATAAGCTAGGATTAACTGTCCAGATTGAATGTTTCTTTATACCCTTCACCATATTATGGAGGGTATAATTAAATTTGTCATTCCGTATGAAACACATAGAAATATTCTTCGGAGACCCTATAAATGGTCCGTTCCTTTACTTTTGAAAATGGTAAATCCGGCAATAGTAGTGAAAGTTGCAAACTACCCCCATATGAATTGTATGGTGTCTGAAGTAAAGGAACGCTTTTCGAGTAAAAAGTGGCAAAACTTGAAGATTCGATATAAACATGTTAAGATAAAGTTTTGTAATTTAGTATAGAAGTTTCTATTACTCCTAGGATGTTTGGTATTGCAAATAGGCTACATCGGTCCACGTTTTGATATAGCCCCATAGAACGGTACCACCCGATTCTCAATTTTGAAGATTTTAGCCTCATTATAACACCGAAATGGCCGCAACTTGGTAATTTGTGTTAGTTGGGAATATAAAACTTTCTCCAAGAAATTTGTCGTTATAGGTCCACGCCTACATATAGCCCCCATAAAACGGTACCTCCCGATTTTCGGTATTTTGAAGGTTGCGACCACAATAATCCATATAAAATTTGTCGGTATAGGTCCACGACTTCATATAGCCCTTATAGAACGTACCTCCAGATTTTCGGTATTTTGAAGGTATTCCTCAGAAATGGCTGAAATTTCTTATTTAGTCATCGTTTGGGGTATAGAGCTTTCACGCCTAAGTATAGCCCCCATAGAACGACACCTTCCTATTTCCGTATTTTGAAGGTTGTGGCCTCAATATTCCACCAAAATTTCTGAAATTTGGTATTTGCTCTTCATTTGAATATTAAACATTCCATATGAAATTTGTCGGTATAGGTCCACGGCTTCATATAGCCCCCATGGAATGTTACCACCCGATTTTCGGTAGTTTGAAGGTTTTAGCCTCATTATCACACCGAAATGGATGAAATTCGGTACTTAGTCTTCGTTGGGTGTATATAACATTCTCCCAGAAATTTGTCGATATAGGCCTCGCTTTCAAATAGCCCCCGTAGAACGGTACTTCCCGATGACGGAAATTCGTCGGTATAAGTCCACGATTTGATATAGCTTCCATAGAACAGCACCCCCCGATTTTCGTAATTCTGAAGGTTGTGACCTTAATAATCAACCGAAAGACTGACATTTGTTATTTAGTCTTCCATGGAGTTATAAAATATTCCATAGGAGAATTATCGGTATAGGTCCGCGGGTTCCTATATCCCCCATAGAAGAGTACCTTTTGATTTTCGGAATTTTTGAAGGTTTTACCGAAATATCGGAAATTCGGTATTTAGTTTTGTTTTAGTCTAAAAACTTGAGGGTTAGCAACATTGTTTTACCGATCTTGCTGAAATTTGGTATTTAGTCTTCTTCATAAACGAACGGAAACTATTTGTTTCATTTCACTTCAATACAGCTCGTGGTGGAGGGTATAACGAGTTCGGCCAGGTTGAACATAACTCAGTTCTTACTTATCTTTTCAAATAAAATTTTAAGTCCTGCTCCGCTTTTACGAATTTTCTAAGCATCCATCTTAAACAATATACCACAACTGGTACATGACCATAAAAAACTGTTGGTTTACTTTTCAGTAGGGCTATTCACTTCCTTAGCTCAGATCTCTGAGAAAAGCACCGATTCTAAGAGAGCTACAGCCCAAACTCTTTTTTACTTTTGTGATAATTTAGTTTTGTTAAAATGTCTCTTTTTTATATGTTATTTAAAATTGTAGTTGTGAAGCGCTGTTAATTTATTTAAATTTTTATTGAATTCCCTGTCAAAATGTTTACTGGGACATTGTGTAAATTAAACATATGCATTTGTGACTACCACCAACACTGTCCCTCCCCTCTCTTTGAGCATCCTGAAAGTAATTCATTCTTGCACACATTTTCATTCATTACATTTGAAACATGTTGGAGAGACACCCACATATACCAATACATACATACATACATACAAATATGTACATACGTACACAGATGCACAACTGATTTAAGTTTCATACTCTCCAGTGGTGGTGTATGCATAGTGAAGAACAAACATATTAATAATTGATTATAAATTTAAATTGAAATAAAATTACAACAATCAGCAACTTAAAACAATACCGACCGAATCGACTCTACTCTACTAAAGGCGAACTTAAGTTCGAACGGAAACGTTTGTTTGCCACACATCAACCAACCATACCGTGTGTTGTATGTTCAGATATATTATCCGGTTATTTTAAATAAACATTTGCCTGACTTTATAAATGTTAACAGAAGTATTTAATGTTCAAAGTTTAATTTATTTATGATGATATGACTACCCCTACAAATAAATACATACAGATATATCTGTATTTGTATGTAGATATTTTATCAGTGCCAACATTATGTCGCGTGTCATTGGGTAAATGTGAATCATGGAGGGTCAGATGAATTCTTTTTGCAAAATAAAAAAAAAAATATTTTTATAACTAAAAGGGGTTATTTATGGATGGTTGTTCTTTTTATTTTGCAATGAATATTGGCATAGGGTAACATTTCAATATTTATTGTTTTATTTTTCATATGTGAAACCAAGAGGGAAAGCGTTTCATTGTTGGGCACTTAGCTGTTATAAAACTATTTCCCACAAATATTGCCGAATTAATAAGGGAGACTTCCGACACATTACAGAGACTTTATGACCCAGTCCTAGTTTTTATTTTTAAACTTCCTTTTGATTCGAGCGGTGAAATTCCCAGTATATCAATTTAGCAAACAGTTCTGCTGATCTGAAGATAGGTTTTGAAGTAAATGTTCGCTCTTATTACAGAAAAAGTACAATACCGATATTACCGCTTTACAGAAAGGTGTATGGAAAGACAAAGGTAACACAGAACAACAACGTAACACTGTATTGAAGTTGCCATGAAAGTAGGAGTTCGAATGTGTGTTGTTTTAGTTAGACATTGAAATTTAAAGGAGAAGATTTTCCCTATCGAAAAATTTTGCTTTCAAAGTAAAACGTCCGACAAAAACAAAATATATGGCAGTTAGCAGCAAAAATATCTCGAACACCTAATTAATAATTAATAAGCCCAAGGGCGCTCATTCTATGCACCGGTTTTAATCGGAGCAATCTTCGACCAAGGGCTGATACCTCAACAATTATGGGGTTTTGTTCGTGTCCATTTTCACCATGAGAGCGGCAATATATCCCGAAATGTCTTTTCCGAGCTCCTTTGTTTCGGGCTGGGATAAAGAAGAACCCCGTTTGCCAGATCTGCATTCTCCACAACATCAGGATGTTGGGAGTGGGTGCACTTCCGAAACTAATCTGGTCTTAGCCGCTCCACGACAGCTGAAATAGGAGTAATGCTGCTCCAAAAATGGTATATTTTGTGAGCCAAAGAAATGTCCTGTTACCAGTTATTCAGAAAAAAAGCAGTTAGCAGCAAAAATATCTCGAACACCTAATTAATAATTAATAAGCCCAAGGGCGCCCGTTCTATGCACCGGTTTTAATCGGAGGAATCTTCGACCAAGGGCTGATACCTCAACAATTATGGGGTTTTGTTCGTGTCCTTTTTCACCATGAGAACGGCAATATATCCCGAAATGTCTTTTCCGAGCTCCTTTGTTTCGGGTTGGGATAAAGAAGAACCCCGTTTGCCAGATCCGCATTCTCCACAACATCAGGATGTTGGGAGTGGGTGCGCTTCCGAAACTAATCTGATCTTAGCCGCTCCACGACAGCTGAAATAGGAGTAATGCTGCTCCAAAAATGGTATACTTTGTGAGCCGAAGAAATGTCCTGTTACCAGTTATTCAGAAAAAAAGTTTTCTGTCTTACCTGAAACTTGCAAATTTGTTATGACTACAACGTTTTGCAGAAAGATCGTACAAGAAGCAAGGGATGAGGATAAGAGGACATTGCCACAGCTCGTAAGACATCACCATTCTGGCATCCGGCCTGTCAAATGACATGTCTTGACAACCCGTCATTTTCCTTGGCCAGGACAACTTCATCGTCTCCCTTAACAAAAAACCCGACTTCATAATTTCTTACCGCCGTACTTTTCTGAAGCATGGTTAGCAGGAGTTCAGAGAACTTACCAATCACCGCTTCAGAAAGTTGTCCATTCCCTCAGTAGTAGCTGACAGAAATTTTTCGGAACGTCATTATGGCTTCAGTTGCTCGCCACATACCTGCTGGTTGAATGTGCCAACCAAATTTCCCAGCGGAGACGACTGAACCAACAAATGAGCGTGATCATTTTCGTCGTACGAAACCTGAAAACCCAAAAGTTAGGTCAAGTGCATAGATCATCCGAAGCAATGCAACATTGGTACATGATTTAATACATTGTGCGCAACGGTTGAAACACTTTCGAAGCCGGCATTCAAGGATGATAGACTGCAGGTTCCAAGCAAAATGTTCGATGCCAAGGATGCTATTGAATCATGGGTGCAAGTGATCTGGCATGTTTTCTTTTTAGCATTTTCACTCATGAATTTTGTATGAGCGTGACCACCATAAGATGACATTCATTTTCGGATCTTAAGATGACATTCATTGTCGGATCCTAAGCATGTAATTTTGACCAATGCTTTGACATGTCATTTTACCAACCCTTTGGCATGACATTTTCATGTCTTGTTTGGAAAATGGAAAATTCTGCATTGAAATATGATTGTCATGGCAAACCAAACTCTTTATTAATTCAAACTAATTCATGAAATAACTAGAACTAATTTATCAGCATAAAATTTACACCCCAAATTTCAATTTAATCACCGCCAACAGAGTTTACATCGTCCACTCTCAGCCACTGATTTTGTTTCATCTTACAAAAGCTTTTCTATTATCTTCTCATCACCAGTTCAGATTTCGACATGGACTCCAACAGCACTCTTTTATGAATTTCTAGTTCGTGAACCTACATTTAATTTGTAATTTTGTAATTTTATAACAAAAATTTTGGAAATGTATACTCGAGAGGGATAGAGTGAAATGGAGTGCAGGGCAGCGACCTATAAATGCCCTTTCAGCCTAGAAGATACCAAAATAATTTTCTATGAACGAAGTTGCAGATGTCATCCGAAACGCGAAATCATGCAAAGCGTTGAGCTCACTAGGAATCTCAATGGTAATGCTTAAGCTACAGGGTGAACCCGGAGTTGAGTATATAACAAGTATCCTCAATCTATTGTTAACCACCCAGAAGCCACCGACCGTTTCCAGAAGCCTGTTACTGAAGCCAGGCAAGAATGTCAACAGAGGTGAATTGGCCGATCCCCCAAGTGCGGTAGCAAAGATATTAGTAGCAACGATTCTAGAGGCACTACTCCTCTCCATTATGAGACTCAATTTTCCAGTTGTCCCAAGCTGATGTTGGACATCTGGGGAATGGTTATTCTTCTTGGGAAGGAGTAGTGCCTGAAAATTCCGAAAAATGCACTGTACCGCTGCAGCTCATTCATACTGATATACTGCCTGCTCAATATAAAGATAAGAGAATGCCGTACTCGGAGACCACCTTCAGCAATCGCAACATCAGAACGGCAAGGCTAACAGGTGTGGTTTTAGGGCAGTGCCTTTATTCAGATTGGTAGTGAATAGGAACAATTAGTTTAATTTCGTTTATAAAAGTTCGTTTATTGCAGAAGTAATACTCCTGATAATACTCCCTCCAAAACAGGTCATATGGGACGACATCGTTGTTCTTTCCAAACCACGGACCAATATTTACAATTTTCCGAATTTAGCGAAATACATAGAATTGCGCAATACCGACTAGACCTAAACCTAGATATTCTGGACTTGGATAGTTAACAACATAGGCAGCACCATTCTTTCAAAATACGGAAAATTGGGAGGGACCTTTCTATGGCAGCTATATAAAAACATGGAACAATACCGGAAATTTTCAGGTTGAAAGTTTTATACCACCAACGGAGAATAAATATTAAATTTCATTCGTTTTGATGGGTAATTGATGGCACAACCTTAAAAATACCGAAAATCGGGAAGTACCCCTCTATGGGGGCTATTTGAAGGCATTGACTTATATTAATAATTCTCTTCAGCAATATTTTATACGCCCATGGCAGTTTGAATACTAAAATTTAATTAATATCGGTGGTATATTGAGGCCACAACTTTCAAAATACCGAAAATTGGTAGGTACCGTCCTATGGGGTCTATCTGAGGACGTCGACCTATACCGGCAAATTTCGGGTGGAATGTTTCATACAGAAAGACTTAATACCAAATATCAGCTATTTCGGTGGTGAATTAAGGCTACAACCATCAAAATACAGAAACTCGGGAGGTACTATCCTATGGGGGCTATATGAAGGCGTGATCCTATACCAACAAATTTAAAGTTGAAAATTGTATACCACCGACGAAGGCTAATTACCAAATGTCAGTTATTTCGATGCGGTATTGAGCACACAACTTTCAACATACCGAAAATCGGGAGGTACCCTTCTATGGGGGCTATATGTAGACATGGACCTATACCGACAATTTCAGATGGAAAATTTTGCACCCCTAGCTTACACTGAATACCAAATTTCACAAATTTCGGAGGTAGAGTTCTATGTAGGCTTTACGAAGGCCTATACCGACAAATTTCAGATGAAAAATTTTATAACCTCAACGAAGACTAAATACCAAATTTCAGCAATTTCGGTGGGATATTGAGACACAACCTTCTGTGTTCTATGGGGCTATATGAAGGCGTGTACGCATACCGACAAATTTCAGGTGGAAAGTTTTATACACCAAACGAAGACTAACCACTAACCATTTCAGTGTGATAATGAGGCGTAAGCCTTTAAAATACCGAAAATCAGGACGTACCGTTATACGGGGGCTATATCAAAACGTGGAACGATATAGCCCATTTTCAATACCTAACATCCTAGGAGTAACAGAAACTTCTATACCCAATCACAAAACTCTATCTAAAATTGAAAGCTGTATCTTGATTTCAACAGACGGACGGAAGGACGGACGGACAGACACATGCTGATCACGAATATATACTTTATAGGGTCTCCGACGAAAATTTCGATGTGTTACAAACGGAATGACATATTTAATTATGCTCTTCATATTACGGTGGAGGGTATAATTAGACACATATTAAAAGCACATGTCCACCATTTCTGTTATTGATTTCTTAAGGGTATTAAGCTGTATGCGAAGCTAACTAATTATGTTAACCTATTTAAACTAGGTGCCACGGTGGTGCACTTTTACGCACATCCGCCTTGCACGCTGATAGTCATGGTTTCGATTCACCGGTCAGACAACATCAAAAATTTTCAACGATGGCGCATAGTATCGCTCAGTAATGTTGGCGACATTTCCTGAGTATTTCTGCCATTTGAAACTTCTCTACAAGTGGTGTCTTAGGGCACGCCGTTCGGACTCGGCGATAAACAATAAGTCCCATATAAATGAGCCAATATGAATCAGGGTGCACTCATTGATATGAGAGAAGTCTCCCTTGTCCCTTCTGGGATGTTTGTGAAACAATTATATTATATTTAAATTTACTTTTCATGTATAACGGCAATTTTAAACAAACTCTTTGTGAAATATCTTTTAATGGCTAACACTATGTCAACGCACTTCAACTCTTATGTCCTTAGTATTTAATAAATTTCCGAACGCAATAAAATTGTGCAATTACTTATCTGAAACAATCCCTTTCGGCATTAACTTTGTAAACACATAATTTCCTTATAAAGCAGCAATTAGTTTGCATTACAATTACCTTAAGAACCTTTTAATTTTATAGCTGATTTAACTATAAAACCATCACCTTAAGCTAGTAATTATTGCACGCAATGCTATTGTAAATCTTTAATCATCATCACACACACATACGCACATACAATCAAAAGCAATAAAGAACAGCTACTAAATTATTTGCAATACCGAAGACCAATTGTCCACCTTGTTGTAGACATATTTACATACTCGTACATATGTATATATTTGTATATGCAAAATAAAAAAATTGCAACATGACTCGCTAGAAGCAGCAGCGACAGCAGAAAACATACATTTAACAGAAACCACATTAGTAATTACGTATGACGCCTTTGGTGTGGCGATAAAGTGTTCATTGCTTACACTCTCTTTCTCTAATGCGATTAAATAACACTTCAGCGCTTCAACCAAACACACCCACATACACCAATATCAATAACAGCAACAAGACCACTACCACCAACACCATCACTAGCATTACCACCACTATTGCCACTGTTAACAGCAAAACCTATGCATTCATGGATTTACAACTTTGGTAGACTCAGACTTTAAGACCAGGTAACCAGATCCATTTCTCATATTGACGACCACCTACCTAGCAGGCAGTACTAAGGCCAGATAGAGCGAGCATTGAAGGCCAATTGCAATATTTGCTTGGCTGGGCCGCTGAGGGTGTTCGTGTGTGTGTTTGGTTTTGTTTTAAACCAGTTGACCAAATGCGTTTTTGACCACTTCAATTTTAATGGATGGATTTACAGGCAGTTCTACCAAAATGTCGTAAATCAAAGTCATGAACAGTTCACACAGTTTGCCAGGTAAAGCCACTTTATGGCAATGCGTCGATATTCCGGAATGAAAGGATAGGCATATGTACATATAAATATTCTTTCCTTGGTTGGTGTTAGTTGTTAGGATACTACTGACCACCATGGTCATTTCTCAATCTCTAGCGAATATGTATATACAGATGTGGTTAAGTATTCTTGCAATTGAAATGTAATGATGTGTGTAGGAGTGTTCGTTTTAAAATTTTAAGTGTCTGATTCATGTAGTTGATTGAATAGGCACTGTTAAACATAAATATATAGGATAATCCCACATGCCGTAGTAACGCGTTATGCGACATAAAATTATAGGTAGAAAGAAAGGGAGTGACTATTTTCAATGGACATTTCCGACAGAGATATATTCTCTGTCTTTGACATTGAAAACATTAAAATTAGAAGATGGCACGATCTAACTTAATCTTAAAACCTAAAAATGGATCTTTGCTTAGCATTTAGAACTTTTGTTGGGGAGAAGGAGTAAACTTTATAGTAATCCACATGGATTTGGCGAATAAATAAAATTGACAAATTTTTTTATAAACAAAAAATTTGGCTGGTAGCTGTAGGGTTCTTGGGCACCTTCGAGGACTTAATCTCGAAAAGAAATAGCTTGCAATGAAAAAATATACATACCATTGTTGTAATCTGGCATACTTTTTCATTACAACGTTATCATTTGTATATGGACAAGCCCCCAAAAACTCCTTGGGGACCCAATAACTACTGACTCCTAAACTTAGCTAAAGTTCCAAGGTAGACAAAATGATCTTAAGCTACCTTCTAACATGTCCCAATATTAAGGGAAACTCCTTCAGATCCGCCTCTTACTCCTGCAATTATTTTTACAGTGTTTTATTTAACTTGCTTTGGTGTCTTTTTAGTTCAAATATAGTAACTCATTTTCCACACAGTTGCAGCTGACAAATTGAAATAAAACTTTGCACACTTTTCAGATTTGGATGACAATACATGAATACTAAACCAAAACCAATCTGGGTCCATTTTTTATAGCCCCCATATAGCGCTACCTCCCGATTTAAAGTATTTTAAGGGTTTTATCTTAATTTTTAGCCCGAATTGGCTGCAACTTGGCATTTGGAGTTCCCAATAGTACATAAACTTTCCCACAAAAATTTTTGAACATAGGTCCCCATTAAGCGGTACCACCCGATTTCAGGTATTTCGAAGTGTTTCTTTACATATTCGGTCTAAATTGTCTGTAACTTAGTTATGGGGTTCCGGTGAAGGTGGAAAGGGCATGTCGAGAAGTAGAAGTTCGGAGGAGGTTGTTCAGAAATTCGAGGAGGTTGTTCGGAAGTTAGGAGCAAGTTGTTCGGAAGTTCGGAGGAGTTTGTTCGGGGTTCCGGTGGTGGTTGTACGGAGGTTCGGAGGAGGTTGTTCGGAAGTTTGGAGGAGATTGTTAGGAAGTCCGAAGGAGTTTGTTCGGAGTAGTAAAATCCATTTACTTAAAAAATTAAGAATTAAAAAAATAAGTTGCAGTGTCTTATTTATAAATGCACTAAAAACTAGAAATAAAACGCTTGCATTTAAATTAAAAATGGTGACAAAATTAAAGGGCAATAAACGGCAAGCGTTTTATTTGAGAGATTCCATCATGAAGAATATACTTATTGAGGCTAAGAGAAAAATTATTTTCTAGTTTTTAGTGCATTTTTTTTGTATACCTTTCACCATAGTATGGAGGGTAAAGTTAGTTTGTTTTTCCGTTTTGTAACACATTGAAATAAACATTTGCGACCCAGAAAATATATATATATTCTTCATCAGGATAAAATTCTAATTCATTCTAGCCTTTTCGGTCTATTGTAGTCACTCTATCATCCACAAAAATTTAGCTAGAACGCTATATTGGTGCACCCAAATGTATTTTTTCTTTTCATGGGCAGGTCAACCTCAAAGATTGGCTATATCGGTCCATGTCTTGGTATAGCCTCCATATTAACTGCAATTTGTGACCGAACTAGCTCTAATTTGATATTTGATGTTCTTAGTGGTCAAAACAATGTTAAACAACAACAGTTGCCAACATAGGTCCACAGTTTTTGAGTGAAATACCCGTAATTTAGCATTTGGAGTTCACTGTTTTGGTATAGAGATATTTTCCGATTAGCGATATTTTGAGGGTTGTTGTAGATTGTGCCATTTCTTTTGATATTTGCATCTCTCCTTGTCTGAAACATTATTTGGTACTGAATTGTTCGGAGGGATTCTTTCCTATTTTAACTAGGACCTAGTATCAGTTAAAGTCATCTTACAAAGCCGAATGAGCTTTGCGGGAATACCAAAACAAGACATGGCTTGGAATAACTTTGGGCGTAGGGGGCTGTCGAAGGCTGGTATAAAGCTGCTTTGGTATGCTCTAATTTTTCATTGATCATAGGCTTTAGTCGTTCGCATAATATTCCTGATACTATCTTGTAGGCAATAGGGAGCAGATTTATGTCCCTATATTTAGAGCATACAGGCTTATCTCCTTTCTTGTGGACGGGACACAGGATACTCAGGTTCCAATCGTCGGGTAGGCGTTCTTCCTGCCAGATGGTGGTAACAAGCTGTTGCATACACCTTATCAGCGTTTAGCCTCAGGTTTTGAACAGCTCGGCTGGTAAGCCATCGGCTCCTGCTGCCTTATTATCCTTTGGCCGGTTAATTGCTGACTTTACCTCATCTTCGCTGGGCGGTATACATTCAATACCATCTTCTGGGATTGGATCTGTGGTATCTTCGTCGTCTTCGCTACTATTGGATACCAAAAGGTTCCTTCCATATCCTGAGCACACTATCTGTATCAGTTACCAAATTAAAGCTAATAATAAATATTCAATTTTTGTTTTGAATATTTTATGGTGGATGGTATAAAATTTCGGCCCTCCGAACTCAGTGATTTTTTACTTGTTTGATATTGAACTATATCGGTTCACGCCTTCGGGCACTCCATACGTCTGTGGTAATCACTCTGGCATCCACAAAAATGGAGACAGGACGCTGAAATTTTTGGATGATGCGTCTTTTGTTTGCAGGCAGGTCAGGTTCGATGATGGGCTATATCGGTCCACGTTTTGATATAGCCCCCGTATAACGGTACTCCCGATTTTCGGCATTTTGAGGATTTTAGCTACAATTTTTAAGCGAACTAGCTGTAATTTTACATTTGATGTTCTCAGTGGCCACGAAACTTCTTTTCCAAAAATCGGCAATATAGATTCATGTTTTTGTATAGCCCCCATATAACAGTACCTCCCAATTTTCCGTTGGCCGAACTACCTGTAATTAAACTTTTAAAGTTCTTAGGGGTCACAAAATATGTCCACCAAAAACCGTTAACCGAGGTCCATGTTTCGGTATAGCGCCCATATAAGAGTACATCCCCATTTTCGGTATTTGGAGGATTTCAGATAAATCTTTTACCTATCTACCTGTAATTTGACGTTTGAGGTTCTCAGAGGCCACAAAATATCTCCACCAAAAATTTTCATCATAGGTCCATATTTCGGTATAGCCCCCATATAACGTTGCCTCCCGATTTTCGTTATTTTGAGAATTTTAGCAACAATTTTTAACCGAACTAGCTGTAATTTGACAGCTGAAGTTCTTAATCGTCATGAAACATCTCCACCAACAATTATCTACATAGGTCCACACTTTGATATACCCCCCATATATAAAATTACCACCTGATTGAACACATTTTTTATACCCTCCACCATAGTATGGAGGGTATATTAAGTTTGTTTTTCCGTTTGTAACGCATTGAAATACTCATTTGCGACCCTATAAAGTATATATATTCTTGATCAGGGTAAAATTCTAAGTCGAGCTGAGCACGTCCGTCCGTCCGTCCGTCCGTCCGTCCGTCCGTCCGTCCGTCCGTCTGTGGTAATCACTCTAGCATCCACAAAAATGGAGATAGGACGCTGAAATTTTGGGAAAATGCGTCTTTTGTTTGCAGGCAGGTCAAGTTCGATGATGGGCTATATCGGTCCACGTTTTGGTATAGCCCCCATATAACGGTACCCCCCGATTTACGGTATTTTGACGTTTTTAGCTACATTTTCAGACCGATTTGGCTATAATTTGACATTTAGGGTTCTTAAGTGTCAATAAACATATATAACAAAACTTGTGGACATAGGTCCACGTTATGGTATAGCCCCCATATAACGGTACCCCCCGATTTGCGGTATTTTGACGTTTTTAGCTACATTTTTAGACCGATTTGGCTATAATTTGACATTTAGGGTTCTTAAGTGTCAATAAACATATATAACAAAACTTGTGGACATAGGTCCACGTTTTGGTATAGCCCCCATATAACGGTACCCCCCGATTTGCGGTATTTTGACGTTTTTAGCTACATTTTTAGACCGATTTAGCTATAATTTAACATTTAGGGTTCTTAAGTATCATTAAACTTATTTAACAAAACTTGTGGACATAGGTCCACGTTTTGGTATAGCCCCCATATAACGGTACCCCACGATTTGCGGTATTTTGACGTTTGTAGCTACATTTTTAGACCGATTCAGCTATAATTTGACATTTAGGGTTCTTAAGTATCAATAAGCTTATATAACAAAAATTGTGGACATAGGTCCACGTTTTCGTATAGCCCCCATATAACGGTACCCCCGATTTACGGTATTTTGACGTTTTTAGCTACATTTTCAGACCGATAAAGCTATAATTTGACATTTGAAGTTCTTAAATGTCAATAAACTTATGTAACAAAACTTGTGGACATAGGTCCACGTTTTGGTATAGCCCCCATATAACGGTACCCCCCGATTTACGGTATTTTGACGTTTTTAGCTAAATTTTCAGACCGATATAGCTATAATTTGACATTTAGGGTTCTTAAGTGTCAATAAACATATATAACAAAACTTGTGGACATAGGTCCACGTTTTGGTATAGCCCCCATATAACGGTACACCCCGATTTGCGGTATTTTGACGTTTTTAGCTACATTTTTAGACCGATTTGGCTATAATTTGACATTTAGGGTTCCTAAGTGTCAATAAACATATATAACAAAACTTGTGGACATAGGTCCACGTTTTGGTATAGCCCCCATATAACGGTACCCCCCGATTTGCGGTATTTTGACGTTTTTAGCTACATTTTAAGACCGATTTAGCTATAATTTGACATTTAGGGTTCTTAAGTGTCATTAAACTTATTTAACAAAACTTGTGGACATAGGTCCACGTTTTGGTATAGCCCCCATATAACGGTACCCCCCGATTTGCGGTATTTTGACGTTTGTAGCTACATTTTCAGACCGATTCAGCTATAATTTGACATTTAGGGTTCTTAAGTATCAATAAGCTTATATAACAAAAATTGTAGACATAGGTCCACGTTTTCGTATAGCCCCCATATAACGGTACCCCCCGATTTACGGTATTTTGACGTTTTTATCTACATTTTCAGACCGATTTAGCTATAATTTGACATTTAGGGTTCTTAAGTGCAACTAAACTTATATAACAAAAATTGTGGAACTAGGTGCACGTTTTGCTATAGCCCCCATATAACGGTACCCCCCCATTTACGGCATTTTGACGTTTTTATCTACATTTTCAGACCGATTTAGCTATCAATTGACATTTAGGGTTCTTAAATGTCAATAAACTTATATAACTAGTGGCTATTCCATGTTTTGGAATAGCCCCCATATAACGTTACCGCCCTATTTCAGGTATTTTGAGAATTTTACCAACAAGTTTTAACCGAATTATCTGTTATTTGAACATTTGACATTTGAAATTCTTAGTGGTCACAACACCTCTCCAACAAAAATTGTCAAGAAAGCCCCCATATAACGGTACCTCCCGATTTTCAGTAATTTGATGATTTTAGCTACAATATTAAACCGAACCAGCAGTTATTTGACATTTGAAGTTCTTAGTGGTCACAACACCTCTCCAACAAAAATTGTCAACATAGGTCCATGTTCGGATATAGCTCCCAGAAAACGGTACCTCCCAATTTTCAGTAATTTGGAAATTTTAGCTACAATTTTTAACAGAACTAACTGTAATTTGACATTTGAAGGTTGTAGTGGTCACCACACATCTGCATCAACAATTTTCAACATAGCCCCAATATAACGACACTTCCCGATTTTCGGTACTTTGAGGATTTTACTTAAAATGTTTAACCGAACGTAGATCCATGTTTTTGTATAGCCCCAAAACAAACCTCCCGATTTTCCGTACCTTAGCTTTATTTTTTGGACGAACTTTCTGTAATTTGAAATTTAAAAGTCAACAAAAATTCTGCAACAAAAATTGTTCATTTAAGTTCATATTTTCGTATAGCCCAGATACCTCCGAACTAGCTGTTAATGACATTTGAAGTTCCCACGTTATGTACCGATTTTTGATATTTTGAGGATTCTAGCTAAATTTTTTAACCGAACTAGGAGTTATTTGACATTAAAGGCTCCCATCAAAAACTGTCAACATAGGCCCATGTTTTATTATAACCCCTATATAACAGTAGCTCCCAATTTCTAGCCCACCAAAAATTGTCAACAGTTAGATATAGGCACCATAAAATAGGGCCTCCCGAATGAAGCATATTATGTACATTATCTGACATTTTAACGTACTCACTTAAAGTTGTGGACAGGAATGAATATTTTATGGTGGAGGGTATGAAAAGTTCGGCCCGGCCGAACTTAACGCTTTTTTACTTGTTTAAATTAGATAAGATAATTTTGGCATTTGAACTTAACGACTTTTTACTTGTAAATTTTTGTCTAGTGACAGCAACTGCCCTTGTGGTAGCAACTTGCCCTTGTGTCCCACATCAATAACCTGGAAGAAAAATTGGTTAGCACTATACACACTGGAGAAACCTCCTTTGGACATTTTCGGGTTTCGGTGAAAAGAGTCATTTTCTATCTTTCTTTTTGCAGCTATGTATTTGTGAATGCTGCCCTTAACTTCCATGCGTCCGGAAATTGCTTATGTAGAAAAGTGTAGTCTTATGCACTTTGATTAATAATTCCATAACATGTCTTAAGTACTTATTATTCTATTCAACTGCCTATCGAAAGAACTCTATGCCATAATAAATAACTCACACAACTTTATGAGTTGTCAATACACCCTTGTTCTACTCTGTCATTTGTAATATATATGAACTTTTATATTTAACCAATCTACTTAGTATAAGTTTAATTTAACTTATGTCACTCATATATTCCACATGCATTACTAATTTATTCTTCATTTCTAAAATTATCATTACAGAACAAGGACAACGAAAAGTTTCGAACTACAAGTAAGTTGACTATAAGAAGAAAATTTAATTAAAAATTTTTATAATTAATATACACTGGCACAATTGACAAACTGAATAACTCCACCCCCACACTTATGGCAAAAGTCAAGTCAGAAGAACTTCTGCAAGCGTCTACATATAAAATACGTATAGTTATATAATGAATGAAAGCCAATATACAATTTCAAATTTATACAAAACTATGCAAATATAGAAAATTTTAAAACCATGACAAGACAAACAATAAAACGAGAAAGATGTTCTTGGGCGAAGGAGAAGAAACGAAGTAGGAAGAAAAGAAAAAATATGTAAATTGCATAACCAAGACAAGAGACGACAGGTACACTCTTAAAACACAAAACTACTCAAATAAATTTTACTACTTAAAGTCATTGTTGTTATCCTCATCATTATCAATACAATCTTCTAAAAGGATCAACCTGCTTTTAACATAGCAATACCAACCATCTTACATATGTTCATGTAACGTCGGGGAGGAAGGAAATGTTCAGGGATATGTAAAACAAGACACAATTTTTTTTGTTCACTTGTCACATGAATTGAATTGTAAGAAAATTAGAGGTGGGGTAGAACGGAGAGAGAATTGCTAGTTATCAGAAACAATATCCTACGATTGATGTATCAAGAGATAAGAAGAAAAAGAGATTGCCGTAATACCGTAACTTCAAACAATGTCATGCAAACAACATTAACGCCATTCATAGGTTTCCTGATATGCGCGAATCATCTTCAGATTGTGAGTTACACACACATTCTTACAGACAACATATCTATTGGTGTTATTTTTTTCGTCCTATTCACAAGTGAAATGCGTTGATTTTCTTTTTCATGCCGAAGAAATCCTATTGAACTTAAGGCTGACGCTGATGTCTATAATCATGATATTTTCGCTGGATTTCATTTCCCTGGCATGTGATTTCTTTCTTCGAAGCTACAACAGTCAGCGAATGAAGCTGTGTCACTTTTCTTTATTATGCTTCTGGGTTTATTAGGGTGCTACTCACTTCAGAGTATAACAACTGAATGATATATTATGTTCGGGTTAAGGAATATTGAATAGGTAGTGGTATCCGCATTTTTGGAATATGTTATGCCAACAATTTTCTTTATTTTGGTTAGAAATTACAACAATAATAACTTTACTACAACACTACCCATTCGGGTCGAGCATACATTATAACACATTATTAAAAACTTTATTATATTGAGATAAAAATTTTGGATAAAAATTTAACTGACTGCAGCCACAGATTATTCGTTCCCAACGCTGAAGTTAAATATACCTCCAAGCATTACTCCCTCAACTTCTCAACGAAGTTTTCGTATTCAGTTTTCATTATATCCTAAGTCTTACGACTAATGGTCCAATCAAAAATGTGCTTCAGTAAAATTATGGGTTTGGACCCCATGTATATTTGGAGAAAATCTGTATCAGATAAGTCATAAGTCTACTCCTTTAGGTACCTTCTCCACAAAAGTTCAACTTTTTCGCGTGTTCAAGATAATGCTCGACGTGGGTTACCTTTCGCTACAAGCTTTGCCAATCGTGATTATTTTTTCCAAACTAATCTCAAATTCGAAGATGAAGTATATGAAATGCACCACAGCAGGTCAATTATTATGGCTTAAGTACAGGTTGAAGCCTGGTGGCGGAACAATTTTGAAATTTATTTTATTTCTTTAACCTACGCATGGTTTCGGGCGACTTCCCGTAATAGCGTAGAATAGTTGAAACGTTGATTGATTTTCTCCATCAGGGCTTCAGTTGCAGTTTATCTAGATGATCTCTCTTAATCCTCCAGTAAATGGTCTTCTTGCGAGTCGCTTATTGTTTCGTCTAGCTTTTGTGTGTTGCTCGGAGGTTTAAGCTAGTGACTGACGTCCTCGTCCTCGCCGAGACTTGCCCCGCCTTTTAAGAAATGAGACGTAATACTCCACACCCTTAATATTTACCAGAGTGTCTATAGAGAAATTTTCAGGTTCCACCACACGGAAGACACCATCCTTTTTCTCCTATTTCTGGAAGACCTCCGATTGCTGGACATTGGAGGCCTAGTCAAAAACACCGAGCATGAGCTCAGCCTCGAGTTTGCATCTATATCGCTTGACATACATCGCCACTTTGGTCAGGTGAGGGATTTCATCATTCCCCACCAACATTCGTTTGACACCTTTCCATGGAGTTAGCTATATATCCCCGCGAGAGCCGCAGAGTTCGCACGCTGGCCCAAGTTGCACATTAGCGCACATTAGTGCACCTCCCTGTGAAAGACCTCCAATCTTATCACATCCATGGTCTGAGTTTGATTGCAAAGACTCAGTCCATGAGTTCCGTCTCGAGATTGCAGCCATATGCCACATGCCAACCGTTTCGGCCAGCTTTAATTTGTTACCTTTTTATACCCTTTTTAGACCCCAAGTATCTTTGGAAGAAATTCGTTACAGACAATTTGGAGTTGATTTAGCCATGTCCGTCTGTCTGGCTAGAGCGCACGATAACTCTCGAACGGAACAACCGGTATAAAATTTGGCTTTCGTAATATATTGTCCAAACTCAGTTTAAGTTCGAAGATGGGTTATATCGATCCACTCCTTCAGGTACCTCCTCCACAAAAGTTCGAAAATGTTCGGAAATTTTGTGCGCACGATAACTCTTGAAAGGAGTAACCTATTTGGTCCATACTTTGCACATCGTGAAATGCCTACCAGACTCAGATGAGGTTGCAATATGGACTCAATAGGTCCATTCCTTCGGGTACCTCCCACACAAAATTTTGCCCATCTTCCCCCAATATTTAAAAAATGTCACTAAAATGGTGCGCAGTATATCTCCTGAACGAGGCGTTCACACTACTTGAGCTAGAACGCTATATTTTTGCACCCCACTGCATTTTTTTCATAGACAGGTCAAGTTCCAAGATGGACAATATTGGTCCACGTTTTGATATTTGAGGTTCCCAGTAGTCTTGAAGCGTCTCCGCAAGCAATTTTCAACATTGATTTATGTTTTGGCATACCTACATATAACGGTACCTCCGATTTTCGGTGTTTTGAAGATTTTAGCTACAGTTTTTTGAACGAACTGCCTGTAATTTGACGTTTTAAAACCCTAGTAGTCGTTGAACTTCTACACCAAATTGTTAATATAGGTCCGTGTTTTGCTATATCTTCCATATAATGGAGATTGAGAAGTTTAGCTGCAATTTTTAACAGAAATTTGCCTCAATTTACCGTTTGAGGTTCCTAGCGGTCACAACTCCTCTCCACTAAAAATTGTTTGTTCATGGTTTGGTATAGCACTCATATAACGGTACCTCTGATTTTCGGTATTTTGAAGATTTTAGCTACAGTTTTTGACCGAACTGCCTGTATTTTAAGGTTTGAGATTTCCAGTGGTCACAGAACTTCTACAACAAAAATTGTCAATGTAGGTCCATGTTTTCGTATATCCCCCATATAACGGTACCTCCCGATTTTTGGTATTTTGAGGTTTTTTGCTATTTTTTTTGCTGAACTGCCTTTAATTTGACGTTTGAGATTTCCAGTGTTCACAAAACTTCTCCATTAAAACATTTAAACGTCGGTCCACACTTTGAAATATCCCCCATATAAATTTGCTGTCCGATAGAAAACATTTTATATACATTTTCTGACCTAAGTTGGGTATTAAGGGTATCCGTTGTCATAAAATATCTCCACATGGAATTGTGGAGAATATTTTATGGTAGAAGGTATACAAATTTCGGCCAGACCTACGATTTTTATTTGTTCTTCTTCAACTTTTTTAGGGGAAGGTTCAAGAGGCAGGTGATCCTACAGTTATACTACAAGCAGGTCGTATCACATGTAATATCTCATGTTCAGAGAAGAATAGTTTGACCATACAAACTCTTATCCGGCGGTGGGGACGCGCTTTGTAGGCGAACGGAATAAAAGTTTCAATTTGTGTCTGAAGGTCAGCTTGTTTCGATGAAATATAATGGTGCATAATATATGTCTATAAGAAATCATGGAATTACACTGTGCAACATTTTTGAGCCAATCGCGTGCAAACAACTTCTGTCTAGAATTTTATGAAAGTAGAGGACCAATAGGCAAATACCATATTTGGGTTTTGTTTTCTTAGATCGGGTTCGGTTTTTATGGCCTCATCTAAACATGGTTAAAGATCGAATTATTAGAACAAATCGGGGCTGTATCTCTGAAACCAATACGAATCTTGTTTTGACATCTGCAGCAAACTTGTAGATAAGAACAAGAAGAAAATATTTGGAGGAATTGTGAACTCGAAAAACTGAATTTCTTGCCTCAAATTTTATAATATATCTAAAAATTCTAAAATGTGTGTGTATTTCGCAGCGTATCTCCCAAAATGTTAAATTATTCTTAATGTTACCTTTTGGGAAAATATTCTGTGAAATGTAATACACAACTCTTCAGAACATTATATTGTTGTAAAATGCCTCTATAGCCTTGTTTATAGCAAATTTTTCAACAACCATTTGGTAAATATTTCAATAATTCATTGAAATCCCCAACATGAGAATAAACAGCCTGTGTGAACATTGTTTGAAATAAGTTTTGTAAAAGGTATGTTATGAAATACCCCCTTAACAACGTGAAATAACCATTTTAGAGTTTCAAAATGTTCTGAAGAATTGATGGACACATTATTTTGAAAATTTCTAGAATGGTTACTTGTTTCAACTCCTAACAGTTTAGTTGTTACTGACCAGAATTTCAGAAATTATGTAAACTTTTCTATATTTTAACGAGTTTGATGCGCTAGATGCAGTTTTTCCTAGTTCATCTGTATGGCACATAAGTTGTATTACTTTAGGACTACAATATTGCTGAAGACTGCACGTTGATTGATTTTCTCCATCAGGGCTTCAGTTGCAGTTTATCTAGATGATCTCTCTTAATCCTCCAGTAAATGGTCTTCTTGCGAGTCGCTTATTGTTTCGTCTAGCTTTTGTGTGTTGCTCGGAGGTTTAAGCTAGTGACTGACGTCCTCGTCCTCGCCGAGACTTGCCCCGCCTTTTAAGAAATGAGACGTAATACTCCACACCCTTAATATTTACCAGAGTGTCTATAGAGAAATTTTCAGGTTCCACCACACGGAAGACACCATCCTTTTTCTCCTATTTCTGGAAGACCTCCGATTGCTGGACATTGGAGGCCTAGTCAAAAACACCGAGCATGAGCTCAGCCTCGAGTTTGCATCTATATCGCTTGACATACATCGCCACTTTGGTCAGGTGAGGGATTTCATCATTCCCCACCAACATTCGTTTGACACCTTTCCATGGAGTTAGCTATATATCCCCGCGAGAGCCGCAGAGTTCGCACGCTGGCCCAAGTTGCACATTAGCGCACATTAGTGCACCTCCCTGTGAAAGACCTCCAATCTTATCACATCCATGGTCTGAGTTTGATTGCAAAGACTCAGTCCATGAGTTCCGTCTCGAGATTGCAGCCATATGCCACATGCCAACCGTTTCGGCCAGCTTTAATTTGTTACCTTTTTATACCCTTTTTAGACCCCAAGTATCTTTGGAAGAAATTCGTTACAGACAATTTGGAGTTGATTTAGCCATGTCCGTCTGTCTGGCTAGAGCGCACGATAACTCTCGAACGGAACAACCGGTATAAAATTTGGCTTTCGTAATATATTGTCCAAACTCAGTTTAAGTTCGAAGATGGGTTATATCGATCCACTCCTTCAGGTACCTCCTCCACAAAAGTTCGAAAATGTTCGGAAATTTTGTGCGCACGATAACTCTTGAAAGGAGTAACCTATTTGGTCCATACTTTGCACATCGTGAAATGCCTACCAGACTCAGATGAGGTTGCAATATGGACTCAATAGGTCCATTCCTTCGGGTACCTCCCACACAAAATTTTGCCCATCTTCCCCCAATATTTAAAAAATGTCACTAAAATGGTGCGCAGTATATCTCCTGAACGAGGCGTTCACACTACTTGAGCTAGAACGCTATATTTTTGCACCCCACTGCATTTTTTTCATAGACAGGTCAAGTTCCAAGATGGACAATATTGGTCCACGTTTTGATATTTGAGGTTCCCAGTAGTCTTGAAGCGTCTCCGCAAGCAATTTTCAACATTGATTTATGTTTTGGCATACCTACATATAACGGTACCTCCGATTTTCGGTGTTTTGAAGATTTTAGCTACAGTTTTTTGAACGAACTGCCTGTAATTTGACGTTTTAAAACCCTAGTAGTCGTTGAACTTCTACACCAAATTGTTAATATAGGTCCGTGTTTTGCTATATCTTCCATATAATGGAGATTGAGAAGTTTAGCTGCAATTTTTAACAGAAATTTGCCTCAATTTACCGTTTGAGGTTCCTAGCGGTCACAACTCCTCTCCACTAAAAATTGTTTGTTCATGGTTTGGTATAGCACTCATATAACGGTACCTCTGATTTTCGGTATTTTGAAGATTTTAGCTACAGTTTTTGACCGAACTGCCTGTATTTTAAGGTTTGAGATTTCCAGTGGTCACAGAACTTCTACAACAAAAATTGTCAATGTAGGTCCATGTTTTCGTATATCCCCCATATAACGGTACCTCCCGATTTTTGGTATTTTGAGGTTTTTTGCTATTTTTTTTGCTGAACTGCCTTTAATTTGACGTTTGAGATTTCCAGTGTTCACAAAACTTCTCCATTAAAACATTTAAACGTCGGTCCACACTTTGAAATATCCCCCATATAAATTTGCTGTCCGATAGAAAACATTTTATATACATTTTCTGACCTAAGTTGGGTATTAAGGGTATCCGTTGTCATAAAATATCTCCACATGGAATTGTGGAGAATATTTTATGGTAGAAGGTATACAAATTTCGGCCAGACCTACGATTTTTATTTGTTCTTCTTCAACTTTTTTAGGGGAAGGTTCAAGAGGCAGGTGATCCTACAGTTATACTACAAGCAGGTCGTATCACATGTAATATCTCATGTTCAGAGAAGAATAGTTTGACCATACAAACTCTTATCCGGCGGTGGGGACGCGCTTTGTAGGCGAACGGAATAAAAGTTTCAATTTGTGTCTGAAGGTCAGCTTGTTTCGATGAAATATAATGGTGCATAATATATGTCTATAAGAAATCATGGAATTACACTGTGCAACATTTTTGAGCCAATCGCGTGCAAACAACTTCTGTCTAGAATTTTATGAAAGTAGAGGACCAATAGGCAAATACCATATTTGGGTTTTGTTTTCTTAGATCGGGTTCGGTTTTTATGGCCTCATCTAAACATGGTTAAAGATCGAATTATTAGAACAAATCGGGGCTGTATCTCTGAAACCAATACGAATCTTGTTTTGACATCTGCAGCAAACTTGTAGATAAGAACAAGAAGAAAATATTTGGAGGAATTGTGAACTCGAAAAACTGAATTTCTTGCCTCAAATTTTATAATATATCTAAAAATTCTAAAATGTGTGTGTATTTCGCAGCGTATCTCCCAAAATGTTAAATTATTCTTAATGTTACCTTTTGGGAAAATATTCTGTGAAATGTAATACACAACTCTTCAGAACATTATATTGTTGTAAAATGCCTCTATAGCCTTGTTTATAGCAAATTTTTCAACAACCATTTGGTAAATATTTCAATAATTCATTGAAATCCCCAACATGAGAATAAACAGCCTGTGTGAACATTGTTTGAAATAAGTTTTGTAAAAGGTATGTTATGAAATACCCCCTTAACAACGTGAAATAACCATTTTAGAGTTTCAAAATGTTCTGAAGAATTGATGGACACATTATTTTGAAAATTTCTAGAATGGTTACTTGTTTCAACTCCTAACAGTTTAGTTGTTACTGACCAGAATTTCAGAAATTATGTAAACTTTTCTATATTTTAACGAGTTTGATGCGCTAGATGCAGTTTTTCCTAGTTCATCTGTATGGCACATAAGTTGTATTACTTTAGGACTACAATATTGCTGAAGACTGCAAAGCAAAATTCTTATTAGTTTCGGAGATAAAGGTCCGATCACTGGAAAAAAGGCTCATTTTAGGTCGGTTTAGATGAGGCCATAAAATCTAAACCCGATCTAAGAACACAAAACCCAATTAAGGTTTTTGTAGTCTCAATATGTACTTTCAGAAAATGCCCATTAGAAGTTGTTTGCATTTCCAGTGTTGCACAGTGTTATTAGAATACCCTTGATTTGAAATCAGTATATTTTATGGCCCTCAGAAGTAAACTATTTCGGTGTGCTTCTTTTGTTCTGACTCAGGCTGATGGTATGTTTCAGTTGACACTTTTGTATTTCAATTTTAGCCTTTATGTTCCATAGCATCGCCTACGCTATTTGATATTCGATACCGATAATACCCAAATTTTCCATCCAGGACCCTTATGGGGACCTATCCTATGTATATTCTTTGATTATTAAATTTCCGTGCCACCCTAATACCAACACCGTTAAAATTCAAGGCTCCTACGAGAATGACAACATGAATTCCATCAAAGCTTATACAAATATGTGGGTTTTGTATGTTTCATATTTATGCATAAGTAGATTCCTTTTGCCACAGATTCCATCGATGATAATCCCCGCGTACACTTTCTCATAATTTAATAACGTAGATGTGTAACATAACGTACAGATGAGCGTGTGGCTGTATGTGGGGCCTGTAAATTCAAATATCGTCTCCTGTGTGCCAACATCGATAAATGTTTATATTATTTTGAATTGTATTCCCTTTTCTTATTTCATTTCCTTCAATTGCTTGCCATTCCCAACAATTGCCTGTACATAGGGAGGAAGCATTTTATGCTTTCAAGTGTTTGCTTACAGCTTAAGAGTCAATAAAATTGTCATATTCTTATGGATTTTTTTACTTGTTTTTTTTTCTTCTTCTTCTTTTCCGCTAAAGCAATTGTTTTGTTTGGCAATCAACATAATGATTGCCATCATAATCATAATAATGAAGATTTTTCTTATACACATGACAATAGCAACCGAACAATACTTATGCAAATGTATGCGATCGCATAATGTAATCCCCCGACGAGAATTTGTCAATGAAGGAAACGAAATATAAAAATAGCGGAGGATATTTGTTATTAAGTATTGTCACTCTCATGGTAATCTGGTTGTTAAGAACAGGCATTTTGGAGAAAACATTCCTTCTCAAGCTAATCAGCGACGCTGTGTTTTGCATAAAAATATGTGATTAAATATGACATAAATTTTATTTTTTATATTTTTAGGGATGGTTAATTTAGATTTTCTTTATTTTAGAGCTAATTGTATAAAATGTATCTTTTGTACAGTTTAAAAGAAAGAAGATCTAGTTAGATTGCTTCAATAACTGGAAAACATACTTTTGCTTCAATACAAAGGAGGTCCTATTTTCTACAAAATCAGATGGGACATAAGAAACCTTCTACGGATGGGATGGCTTCCCAAATTGTTTAATCCTTAAGTCTATAAAATATATTTATTTTAAATCAAGGGTTTTCTGCAAATTCCTTGTTTGTTTATGAAAATCGTCCGAGAACGGATATTCGTGTGTTACATATTAATATATTTAGTTCGAACTGTTCGAAAAACGGCTACCCAATCGAAATCATTTTAGACCAAAAATTATTTATTTAGAAGGTTTTCAGAATTTTGTGCCCTTTTTCAGGATATATGATTTTACCAAAAATCTGTATGGATTTTTCCTTCTTCTTTTAAATCTTCTTTTAATCTTTGTTATAAATAATACTTTGCGAGAAAATTTCCGGCACACAGAGAACTCTAAAAGCTGAATTACAAAATCCTCAAAGAAAACTTGATCAAAAGTTATTGTTATAGAAAGGGCTGTTATGTCGAGGTAAAAATGGCACAACACCGACTCCAGGTCAGTTTTTATACCCTACACCACTATGTGGTAAGGGGTATTATGTGTTAGTGCATTTGTATGTAACATACAAAAGGAAGCGAGATAGACCCATAGTTCCTTCTAGGGATATACATAGAATCACTTTCTGAGTCGATTTATGCATGTCCGTCCGTCAGTCCGTCCGTCCGTCAGTCCGTCCGTCAGTCCGTCCGTCAGTCCGTCCGTCAGTCCGTCCGTTCGCAACATACAGGTCGCATTTGTTGACCGATTTCGCTGAAAATTGGGGAATACCATTTTTTTAGCCGTTGGAAGATCAAGTTCGAAGATGGGCTATATCGGTCCAAGTTTTGGTATAGCCCCCATATAACGGTACCTCCCGATTTAAGGTATTTTAAGGATCTTAGCCGCATTTGTTGGCCAAACCAGCTGAAATTTTACATTTGAGGTTCCCAATGGCCGCGAAATTGCTCCACTAAAAATTGTCAAGATAGGTCCACGGTTCGGTATAGTCCCCATATAACGATACCTCCCGATTTAAGGTATTTTATGGATCTTAGCCACATTTTTTTGCCCAAACTAGCTGAAATTTTACATTTGAGGTTCTCAATGGCCGCGAAATTGCTCCACTAAAAATTGTCAAGATATGTCCACGGTTCGGTATAGTCCCCATATAACGATACCTCCCGATTTAAGGTATTTTAGGGATCTTAGCCACATTTTTTGCTTGAACTAGCTGAAATTTTACATATGTGGTTCCCAGTGGCCACGAAATTTCGCCACTTAAAATTGTTAAGATAGGTCCATGTTTTTTTGTAGCCCCCATATAACGGTACCTCCCGATTTTAGGTATTTTAACGATTTTCCCCAAATATGGCTCCAATTTGCCATTTGGAGTTTAATGAGTTCAAAAAATTTACTTTAATGTTTGTTTTGGGTTATTAAAAAACTTCTCCACCAAGAATTATGGACATACATATGTCGACGTTTTGATATAGCCCCGAATTTTGGTATAGCTTCCATATTAAAGTACCGCTAGATTTTAGGCACTCTGCAGTTTTTATATACTTTTTATACCCTACACCACTATGTGATAAGGGGTATTATGTGTTAGTGCATTTGTATGTAACATACAAAAGGAAGCGAGATAGACCCATAGTTCCTTCTAGGGATATACATAAAATCACTTTCTGAGTCGATTTATGCATGTCCGTCCGTCCGTTCGCAACGTACAGGTCGCATTTGTTGTCCGATTTTGCTGAAAATTGGGGAATATCGTTTTTTTAGCCGTCGGGAGAACGCTATTTATTTTGGTGAGAATCGGTTCAGATTTGAATATAGCTCCCATATATATTTTCGGCCGATTTCGCGTATTTGCTGCACCAAACACTCTATATAAGTCCGATTTCAATGATATTTGGAGTGTGTGACTGAATTCGGTCTGGAAATAAATGTGCCAAATTATATCGAAATCGGTTAAGATCTGGATATAGATCCGATTTATATTTTATATATTCACAGTGGTGTAGGGTATCATATAGTCGACCCCGCCCGACTTTGATCCTTTCCTTACTGGTTTTTTCACGACTCTGGCTTACTAAAAATGAATAAAACATGTAATATAAGGTAAAATTCTATCTAACATCGAAAAGTACTGCAGAGACAAGTTAGAAAGTTGTAGTCGATTTTGTCGAAATATATGCACGAATATATACCCTCAGATTATTACAGAACTTTTTATACCCTCCACCATAAAATATTAAGAACTAAAAAGGAATAAATATTTTTTTCCTGTTCACAATTTTAGGTGGAGATATTTTGTCACCACGCATACCTAAATAAGGTCAATAAATTTATCTAAAAGTGTCTTAAATCGGGTTGCATCTTTATATGATGCTATATCAAAGTGTGGACCTACATATCATGATAATTTTTGGTGGAGACGTTTGATGACCACTGAGAAGCTCAAACGTCATATTACAAGTAGTTCGATCAAAAATGTGAAGAAATCTCTAAAAATACCTAAAATCGGGAAGGTCTATACTGACAAGTGTTGTGACCACTTGGAACCTCAAATGTCGAATAACAGATAGTTCGGTAAACAAATGTAGCAAAACTCCTCAAAACACCTAAAATCAGGGAGCTCATACCAAAACATGGACCCATGTTGAAAATTTTTAATGGAGAAGTTTTGTGACTACTGGGATCCTCAAATGTCAAATTACAGATAGTTTGGTGAAAAATGTAGTTAAAATTCTCAAAATACCCAAAATCGGGAGGTACTCTTATATGTGGCCTATACCAAAAACATGGACCTATATGGACAATTCCCTGTGGAAAGTGTTGTGACCGCTAGGAGCTTCAAATGGCAAAACTGCTATATCGGTTAAAAACTGTTGCTAAAATCCTCAAAATACCAAGAATCGGCAGGTACCGTTATATGGGACCTATTTTGACTATTTTTGTTAGATATGTTTTATGACTACTAGGAACCTCTAATGTTAAATTATAGGTAGTTCGGTAAAAAATGTAGGCAAAATCGTCAAAATACCGAAAATAGGGAGGTACCTATACCCAAACATGGACCTAGGTTGACAATTTTTGGTGGGGTAGTTTTGTGACCTCTGGCCACCTCAAACGTCAGGTAGTTCGGTCTAAAAATGTAGCTAAAATCCTTAAAATACCGAAAATCGGGAGGTATTGTTATGTGGGGGGTTATACCAAAACTAGACCTATGTTGACAGTTTTTGGTGGAGGTATTTTGTGATCTCTGGGTACATCAAATGTTATTTGTCATAGTTAGATCAAAAAATGTAGCTAAAATCTAAAAATACCGACATTCGTGAAGTACCGTAATATGGGGTCTATACAAACACAAGGTCCTATTTTTACCATTATTGGTGGAAAATCCTAAAAGTCCTAAAATCCTCAAAATACTGAAATCGGGAGGTACCGTTACTAACTTAAAATCTAACTTCAAATCCGCAACCAGTACGATGATTCCTTATCACTACACAGCGGAATTTTATGCAACCCCTATTTTTTGTCCGATTTATGTAAAATTTTGGGACTGGACATATTTTTAGCTTCTGATTACATTGCAATCGAAACATATGACATATGCAAAATGCATAAATTTTTGCATATGCAAAATTTATGCATTTTACATATTTTCTTATGCAACCAATATTTCAACAATAGGTACAAAAATGTTTGTGTGTACAATTTTTCTGTTTAAAATTCTCTTCAGACAAGTCAATAAAATAGGGAAATGTATAGCCACAGTCACAACATGAAATTGAGGGCACAACCTTCAAAATACCAGAAATCTGGAGGTACCGTTAAGACGTGGGCCTATACCGACAAATTTTAGGTGGAAAGCTTTATACCTACAACAAAGACTAAATACCAATTTTCAGTAATTTCGGTGGGATATTGAGGGCACAACCTTAAAAATACCAGAAATCCGGAGGTACCCTTCTGTGGGGGCTATATGAAGACGTGGACCTGTGCTGACAAATTTAACGTGGAATGTTTTATACCCCCAACGAAGACTAAATACCAATTTTCAGTCATTTCGTTGGGATATTGAGGCTACAACTTTCAAAATACCGAATATCGGTAGGTATCATTCTATGGGGGCTTTATGAAGACGTGGACCTATGCGAACAGATTTCAGTTGTAAAGTTGCATACCCCTAACGAAGACTTAATACCAAATTTCAGCCATTTCGGTGGGATATTTTTGAATATATTTTTGCATATGGTTTTGCATATGCTCATTTTATGCAGATATGTAAAAATATGCACGATATGCAAAATATGCAAAAATTTCTGGGCCTAATTCGTTTTACTTTTTAAAAAACGAATTTGTCTAATCAGACTAATCAGATTTTCTCTACGATCATCCTAACCATATATGCATTTGCATAGGATTCCGCTGTCTACTTATCACGTCACGGGTAGGTTTGTAGCCACTTGAAATGAAAGAGGGGCCAAGACATGTCCTGGGCTTTGTCATATAAAAGCCTGTCAGGACCGTTCGTTGGTACCCTTCATCCCCCATCATATAAAAGCCTGTCAGGACAGTTCGTTGGTATCTTTCATCCCACTTCATAGAAAATTGGGAAACTGTGGCGGATTTTGTTCTAAAATTAGGTTTGCAAACTTATATTGAAATTTTCACTCTCATTTTTTCAACAATGATAGGCTACTTATTTATATATGTATGTACAGTGTTAGTGCTACCGCTACAATCAAACGTGCGTAAACCCCCAAAAATTGTGTTAGATATTATACATATGTGGCATCTTAAGCAGGGATTAATGGAAAAAAAGCGAATAAGGCCTCAAGACGATCCTTTAGTCAACTAAGTGCCTACAGTAGGCCTGGGCGATTTGAAAACCTTAATAGGCCCTTCGCGTTTCTGATTCCTGAGATTAAACTGAGCAAAAAAGCCTACTGGACCATATGTCTACGATGAAAATCGAGCCTCCCGATTTTGACTTCAAGTTTTTTATCTACGTTTTTTTTTACATCTTGGCATATAACACCCAAACCATTGAGATTTTCGAGCCAATACAAAGACAAAAATTGTAGCCAAGACAGTAATTAAGAACTCTCTAATACATTGCAAATGCATTGGAACGCTTTTTCAGGCAGTTTTGGTCTTGAGAAAGTGCAAACTTTTCGTTGATAAATGACACTGTGCTACAAAAGTTAACCAGAAAAATATTCAACCGTTCTGGTGCAAAATTCCATCGTGTTCTGATCCATGGAGAACGAAAATGCCTTTAGTTCGTGTGGGTCACTTCGTTTTATTTTTTTATAACGGTAAAAGTAGTGAAATTCTGGATTTCTTATATCTTCAAATTAAAACGGGCATATCTTATTTTCTTCACAACGGATTTCTTTTGATCCTTCTTTCTTTTAAAGGGGTGAATAATATCTTTTGAATAAGGTATTATTGTTTTAAATCATTTAACAAAAATGTGCCTCATCGAAATAATGGTTTTAGACCCCAAGTATGTTTGGACGAAATGTGTATCGGACAATTTGGAGTCGATTGAGCAATGTCCGTCCGTCTGTCTGTCTGTCTGGCAGGCTGGTGCGCACGACAACTCTCGAACGGATCAATCGATTCGGTTCAAATTTTGGGTATCGAAATATTTTGTCCAGATTCGATTTAAGTTCGAAGATGGGCCATATAGGTTCACTCCTCTGGTACCTCCCCCACAAATGTTCAAAAATTGTCGGAAAACTTGTGCGCACGATAACTCTTGTAGGGAATAACCGCTTTGGTCCATACTTTACACATCGTGTAATTTTTACCAAACTTAGATGAGGTTCCAATATGGACTCAATCGGTCCACTCCTTCGGGTACCTCCGACACAAAATTTCGGAAATGTTTAGTTTAGGACCTGGTCTCGAATCGCTTTGGTTTTTGTTGCAACAAGTTGTATACGACGCTGTAAGTTTCATTAGGGGCAAGTCCATACTTCCTGAGAAAATAGCCTGAAAGTTACAAAAAAACCCTTTGACACCGTGTGTAGTGGTTGGAGCGCAAGATAACTCTTGAACGGATCTGCCGATTCGGTCCAAAATTTGGCTTTCGTAATATTTTGTCCAAACTTAGTTCAAGTTCAAAGATGGATTATATCGGTCCACTCCTTCCGGTACCTCCCCCACAAAAGTTCGAAAATTTTCGGAAAATTTGTGCGAACGATAACTCCTGAAGGGAGTAACCGATTTGGTCCATACTTTGCACATTATGAAATGTCTGCCAGACTTAGATGAGGTTCCAATATGGACTCAATCAGTAAACTCCTTCGAGTACCTTCCACCCAAAATTTCGGAAAAGTTCAGTTTAGGACCTGCTCTCGAATCGCCTTGGTTTTTGTTGTAACATATTGTATTCACTGTCCCCTATACGAAGGTACAAGTTTCCTCAGGGGCAAGTCCATACTTGCTGAAAAAATAGCCTGAAAGTTGAAAAACAAACCCTATGACACCATGTTTATGGGTGGAAGCGCAAGATAATTCTCGAACGGAAATGCTGATTCCGGCCAAAATTTGGCCTTCGTAATATTGTTTCCAAACTTACTTTAAGTTCGTAGATAAGCCATATCGGTCCACTCCTTCAGGTACCTACCACACAAAAGTTCAAAAATATTCGGAAAAATTGTGCGCTCGATAACTCTTGATGGGAGTGACCGATTTGGTCCATACTTTACACATTCTCATAATATCTACCAGATATTGATCAGGCTCGAATGTGGACGATATTTGTCCACTCCATCCCGTACCTCCCACACAAAATTTTGGATAAGTTCACTTTAAGACCTGCTATTGAATCACTTTGATTTTTGTTGAAGCAACTTACATTCGCTGCCTCAATTACGATGGTAAAAGTTGTTTCAGTGGCTGGTCCATACTTCTTGAGAAAACAGCCCGAAGGGTGTAAAAACCCCCTATGGCACCCCCATGGTCTATGTCGGTCCATTCCTTTAAGTACCTTTTCCGCAAAATTTTTGAACTTTAATCCTAATCAACATTTTTGTCGGTTCATACGACCAAAATTTTGAAACCCCCTAAATACATAAGTTTTTTTGTGAAAAAAGTGTTTCAATTTGCACAGGCTGAGGGTATATCTCTGTCGGCAAAGCCGACGGATACTTTTTTACTTGTTTTCCCTTAAATTCTCTCTTTTATTATTTTGCTCAGCTATGATTTACATTATTAATTAATTCAATTCTTGTTTGTAACATAATAATTTATGTCTAAAGCTAAAAATTAATAATAAAACAAATTGTATTCAGAAACTAAAGCAACACATATCAAATTTGATATCCTTTAAATTATCCACATTTCATGGAAAATGGTTTATGTCCACATTTTATAACATCATCACGGATGGCTATGACCAAAAGAAAATGTAGCATAACATTCGTTAAGATTTACCTTTACATTATTTGTGAAAATATAACTGTTGACAGATGAGTTTGTAGCTATACCCCGCTATGTCTGTTTGTATGTGTGTTTGCGTTGCCACTGTTTTGAAGAATGTGAAATAAATCTCAACATGACTTGTCTTCACAAAGTGTTTTCAAATGACACATCAAATAAATCCCCGAAAAGAATATCCACACACACTAACAACCATACAATTGCTGTGATACACACACACATGAAGAGATTTATTCCACATGAAAACCATTACTCAAGCAATCTCCTAACCATTTCCGCTATTTCAATTTCCTTTTCAAGTGTGACTAGAAAAATATTTACCTTTTTTATTTCTGCTTGGCGTAAGAGAAGAAATCATAACATGACTTAGAGTAAAAGATCGCTTAGCTTTGTGTGATTGTGATGGTATTTTATGTGGGAATGTGGACGACCAGGATGAGGAGGATGATGTCGTTTATGATTTCTACGGGTTTTTTATGATATGCTGTCAACTTTTCTACACAGGTCACAAGGACCATATTGTTGGAGGGATGAGTGTTGGTAAATAGAAACAAAACGTTTGAAAAATATATTCTTTAAAAATATATCATTCTGGAATGTTGCTTATTGTTGTTGTCTTCGTGTAACAATATGATGATGTATGTTGACATTTGGACTCTTGTTAGCTTTGCCTTATGGAAACTTTGGTTTTGTTGTTGTAACTGTTGTGGCTGGCAGTGGTTAGAAGGGGCATAAATAGGACTAGCTTGTTGGTTGTATGACTTGACTGACGTTGGTTGAATAAATTGTTTTGTTTATTGTGACATAATGATTTTATGGTTTTTATTTTTTATTGAGGTGTTCTTTTATTTGTTGTAGTCACAAAAATGTCATAAAATTCGTTTATTGTTCCCGAGTCAAATATATTTTTTGGAAGTTCATACCAGTGGTACCAGTAGAATTGGCTGGTTTGCGGATGTGCTTTGTGTTATGACATTGTTTTACGATTGTTTATGACCCAAATTTGTTTTGTGTGTGGCAATTATTCTAAAAAAAAAAAACAGAACAAATCGCTTTGTTATAACTTAATTTTTTGGTTTGATTTTTTAATAAATTTATTAAATCCTATATACATTGGTGCAATGGCGTATGCCACATTAAATAAACATTCTTCCTGACTTATACAATTGTCACAAATATTAATACAAAATTTATAAATTTTAAATAAATGAACATTTGACACACAAACCCCATAACATCTAAATATCAAATAAATATTTCACAACTTTGTACATAGCTGCTAATAAAATATTCAATATACAATTCAAAACCATGTAACACACACATTATTACACAATAATAACATTTAAATTTTTACTGGCGTCAATTTTGTTTAAATTTTCAGGCAATTTGTTTTGATGTCATATTTTTTAACAGCAATTTTTTGAACATTTCAATTTAATTGTGCAATGTCGTTTTTTTAATCCATCTTTTCTCTTAAAAAAAGTAAAATAAGCCACTCAAAAGCTGCATCCTTCATAGAAAAACATATGAAATATTTATTATATACAAAATAGCTACTGCGAGGAAGTTCAGAGAGGAAAAACATTATAATAAAATATTTATTTAAATCATAAAAAATATGTTTACTCCAATGACAGCCAATAGCAGCAGACAAATGGGAATATAGCAGATTCACTTTGAACAAAAAGTCGCGAACTTTCAATGGTCAATAACATATATATATATATTTTTTTTTTTGTTTCAAACAAAAAATGTGTTTTGACATAATGCTATGTTACAATATTTCCCATAAGCTCGAAAGGAATTAAATAATAATAATAAATTTAAATATTCTGAGAAATATGTTTATAATTAAACGAAAGATACTGTGGTGTTCAGACTGAATATTTATTTTAAATTAACTATATTTTTAATAATGCGATTTTAAGAACAATTTTATATAATTTTTATTTTAAAAATTGTTTTATAATTTTTGCTTAAACAAGTACAAACAAGTACAAGTACAAAATAATCAGTCGGTTCATTATAATCAAGAATCTTCACCATCTGCGACTGCAGACCTCCTCTAAATTATTCCTTCAAATGGTCTTCCCTTAGGAGACAAATAATTATAAGAATTAAACGTTAATTTTGTAGAAGAATAATAGAAATTACCATACAATAAAGAGTTCGCTTTAATTCGTCAAACAGTAGATCATTAGAATTTTGAAAGGCTTAAAAACATATAAAAAAGTATCAGTCGTCTATGCCGTCAGATACACTCCGGTTCATCTGAATAGAACCAACCAATATTTGTCTACAAATACCGTTATATCAGACGAATGGAGAGGAATTGTAAATTATAATTTGTGGACATGTAGAGTATATAGTAGCCGATATTTTCAATACCTAACATGTTTCACATATGCGTCATAACGGTACCTTTTACTAGCTTTATTAAAAAATGCCAAAATATTAGCATGTTTTAATGGTTCACCAGGATAGAACCACCCTAAGAATTTACACAAATCCTTTGTTAGCTGTGGTAAACTTAAAAAAAATTATTTATAATTATAAATAAATGCCGTTAGTGTTTATTGCCAACAAATATTGTGCAAAAATTTGTATAAGGGTCTTGAAATTTGATGAAAATCGAGGCTTAGAGCTCCAAAAAATATTTTTATGAAGAAATCGGTAGAAATAATTTATAAAGTCAAAATGTTATACTGAATTATGTTCAAAATTTTCTATACTACAATAAAATTACAAAAAAGTCACATTTGATAGGTGTATGAGTCCGAAACAGAGGAAATATGGTAAAGATAATTCAAAAATCTACCTTTCCAATCCAAAATTTGATATTTTATTCCAGGAAAGTGAATGCAAATCGATGGTTTCCACCCAGTTTCGTTGGCTGTGGACATCTACAGGTCCAAAAAATAAAGAAAACTCCACCGCTGAACGCTTCATGTCAACATCAAGGGCTTTGATTTAGAAGATATCGCATGACATGGAAAGCACAGAAACAAAGGCGATCTTTTTTGTGTAATAACGGATCAGAAATATTTTTTCGGTACTTATACTATGAGTAAAAGATGTGTGAACATCATAACCATCAAAATTAAACCCTTTCCTTTCGAAAAAATTAACGTCTGCCTTCCCCTATCGCTAAGCTGTTTCTTCACATCAAATGTCTTAGAACCTTTTGAAATTCCAAGGACTTGATGGTGACATGAAGCGTTCGGCGTTGGAATTTTCTTTATTTATTGGACCTGTAGATATCCACAGCCGACGAAACTGGGTGGAACCCATCGATTTGCATTCACTTTCCTGAGATAAAATATCAAGTTTTGGATTGGAAAGGTAGAATTTTGAATTATCTTTACCATATTTCCTCTGTTTCGGACTCATAAACCTATCAAATGTGACTTTTTTGTAATTTTATTGTACTATAGAAAATTTTGAACATAATTCAGTATAAAATTTTGTCTTTAAAAATTGGTTCTACCGATTTCTTCATAAAAATATTTTTTGGGCTCTAAGCATCGATTTTCATCAAATTTCAAGACCCTAATAAAATTTTTGCACAATATTTGATAGCAATTAACACTCACGGCATTTATTTATAATTATAAAAGGTTTTTTGTTAAAGTTTACCACATCTAACAAAGGATTTGTGTAAATTCTTAGGGTGGTTCTATCCTGGTGAACCATTAAAACATGCTAATATTTTGACCTTTTTCAAAAAGCGAGTAAAAAGTACCGTTATGACGCATATGTAAAACATGTTAGGTATTGAAAATATCGACTTCTATATACTCTACATGTCCACAAAATTATAATTTACAATTCCTCTCCTTTCGGCAGATATAACGGTATTTGTAGACAAATATTGACTGGTTCTATTCAGATGAACCGGAATGTATATACCCTCAGCCAATGTAAATTGAAACTTTCATTAACGGATAGATCGAATGTATTTAGGGTCTTTTCAGAATTTTGTGGCCCTTTTTGGACATTTGAACTTGCCGACAAAAATGTGGATTAGGAACAAAGTTGAAAAGTGTTGCGGAGGGGGTACTTATTCCTTTATTCCGACATAGTCCATTATGTAAGTGGATCTTATTTTGGGAGTCATATCTTTTCGATAGTTATCACGCCCACTAGTAATTTCAATGAGTCGTCGTATAACTTTTGGACAAGTATGCCAGGACTTGCCCACTGAAAACATAATATCGCTGTAAACAGGACAACAACGTACCGCATCGGTGCACATTTCCAAAGGATCTTCGAACAGACCCTAAACTGCACTTAGACACAAATGTTGAACTTATGTGCGGGAAGTACCCTAAGGAGAGGACCGATGTTAAAGTAAATTTGGACAAAATATTAGGAGATCCTTAGTTTGGACCAGTTTGGTTGCCGGTGCACTTAGTGACATTTTTAAATATTGGGGGAAAATGCCGGAAGTTGTAGACCGGTATTGCTCATCTTCGAACTGAAACTAAGTTTGGACCGAATCGGCAGATCCGTTCGAGAGTTATCTTGCGCTCCAACTACTACACACTGTGTTATAGGCGTTTTTTTTGCAGCTTTCAGGCTATTTTCTCAGGAAGTATGGACTTGCCCCTGATAAAACTTGTACCGACGTATGGAGGGCAGTGAATACAAGTTGCTGCAACAAAAATCAAAGCGATTCGAAATCAGGTGAACTTTTCCTAAATTTTGTGTAAGAGGTGCTTGAAGGAGTGGACCAATTAAGTCCATATTGGAACCTGACCTAAGTCTGGTAGAAATTTTACGATGTGTAAAGTATATACCAAATCGGTCACTCCATTCAAGAGTTATCGTGCGCACTAATTTTCCGAACATTTTCGATTTTTTGTGGGGGAGATACCAGAAGGAGAGGACCGATATAAACCATCTTCGAACTTAAACTACACTGCCGCTCACTTGAATAGAACCCCCCTGCAAAATTGTATTCAACCTCCATTTTTTTCCGAATTATACAAAATATGAAGTTTTTAACTTTTATTATATTTTGCTTCATGTGTTTGGAGTAAACTTAGTCATTCATTTGCATTCAAATCCAATTTATATAAAAATTATACGAGAAAAACAAAATAAAGTCAAAAATTGGAGTAAAAAATTTGGCTCATTTGAATAGAACCCCCCTTTAAAACTTGCGAATACAAAAAGATTGTATTAGAATATCGGTGCATATTCACTCTATATTGAAAACGAAGTACTTTCAGTACTATTCAGTAAAAGGATATCCCTCCTGATTAAGGATACACCCGTATATCCTGCTTTGGCAAGGATTCTTTAAATAATCAGGTGTAATGCCTAACAAAGCTTGCTTTTTTCTGTCAACAAGTTTATTTTTGGAAGCGTACTGTCTCCTAGAGTCGTATATTTTACGCATAAGTCATTCCCATACAGTTTAGAGAATATTTACCACTGTAGAATATGGTGGCCCCTCCAGGATATCCGCATTTCTATTCAAATCTTTAAGTTTTGATGACTCGAAGTGTACAAAAGTTTATAAAATCGTGATGAAATTGCCACTCGGGATATCCGAAAATGTTTTTCAATACTTGAAATGTCAGTTTTAGAACTCCTTTATAAGTTGTCGTGCGCATTTAGGGTGAACTAAATTGACGCCCAAGTCCTTGATAATTAGTAAGGCGTTCCAGCACAATAAAAACACATGCATCGCTACAGAAACAATTTAGAAGATGGTCTTCCATTCAATAGACGCGAAAATAATAGTTATAGAGTTATGCAATTGTTTACTTAATGAGGAGAGTCCTTAAAAATTATGAAGGACTTGGGCGTTAATTTCTTTCACCCTAAATGCGCACGATAATTTACAACGGAGTTCTAAAACAGGTATTTCCAGTATTGAGAAACATTTTCGGATATCCCGAGTGGCAATTTCATCACGATTTTATAAACTTTTGTACACTTCGAGTCATCAAAGCTTAAAGATTTGAATAGAAATGCAGATATCCTGGAGGGACCACCATATTCTACAGTGGTAAATATTCTCTAAACTGTATGGGAATAACTTAAGCGTAAAATATACGACTCTAGGAGACAGTACGTTTCCAAAAATAAACTTGTTGACAGAAAAAAGCAAGCTTTGTTAGGCATTACACCTGATTATTTAAAGAATCCTTGCCAAAGCAGGATATACGGGTGTATCCTGAATCAGGAGGGATATCCTTTTACTGAATAGTACTGAAAGTACTTCGTTTTCAATATAGAGTGAATATGCACCGATATTCTAATACAATCTTTTTGTATTCGCAAGTTTTAAAGGGGGGTTCTATTCAAATGAGCCAAATTTTTTACTCCAATTTTTGACTTTATTTTGTTTTTCTCGTATAATTTTTATATAAATTGGATTTGAATGCAAATGAATGACTAAGTTTACTCCAAACACATGAAGCAAAATATAATAAAAGTTAAAAACTTCATATCTTGTATAATTCGGAAAAAAATGGAGGTTGAATACAATTTTGCAGGGGGGTTCTATTCAAGTGAGCGGCAGTGTAAGTTTGGACAACATATTACGAAAACCAATTTTTGGACCGAATTCGTCGATCCGTTCGAGAGTTGTAGTGGGATTCAGCCAGACAGACAGACGGACGGACATTGCGACTCCAAATTGTCTGAAACGGATTTCGTCCAAACATACTTGGGGTCTAACACAAGCATGGTCACATTTGGCACGGCGGTGCCGATGATTTTCGGCAATTTACACGCACAGAAAGAGCGTACAAAAGAGAACAAATGTTTTGATTTGTTATTGTTTTATAGCTTGCGTGAATACAAACTTACTAACACACTGTTATAAGCATAAATGCTGAGGGTATAAGCTGTAATTAGTCATGCCACTGATGGCCAGAAATTACCCTTACAGAAAGCCAGTAGCTCTTCTCGGAGAAATTCAGCTGATCTGCTTATAGCAGGGCGGTTGATTTTCTCACAGAAGATCAATAGAATTTCTATTAGAGATCGGTACTACTTTCATAGAAAATGAATTGATCTACGTATTGGAGATCGGTATGATTTCTATTAGGTTAAGCATACATAAATGAGAACTTCTACCATTATCCCAGAGATTATTTTCAACTTATATTCACCGTATAAGTAACAAATGACGGAATAATACTCATTCGCCAACATGCGCAATCCGTACCATTGTCCAATTATAGGAACAGCTAATACCTACATTTACTGTCAAAATATATTGTTGTAATTTGAAATCGAAACAAAAGCTTAACCACCATTCAAAGATATTAAAGAAATTATTATCGTTTTTGATATAAATACGAAGAATCTTTAAATTATTATGATACTAGTATATCGCGAAAGATGAGAGAACAGAATTTTGTTTCTGCATTTTGTCTATTTAATGGCATAAAAACTCGAAACGAATGATATTTTCAATTAAAGAAATCAAGGCGAATAAATGTCTTTTGCGGGAACAACAACAAGGTCACGATTTCAAATACAATTTTTTTGGCTGCAAGTACATACATACTTCCTGAAATAATGTCCCAAAATATGTAACCAACCCTCCAGGCATGACTGATGAACACAAAAAGCTATGAATTGAGTTTCCGATTTGGCCGAAATTTTATGCATCAACAATTTGTTCCAAACGTACATCAAGTTCTACAAACGGATATATTGGAAAACATTTCCTCACAAAACTTCAAGATAATTCGCAAAAGTGCGGTTAGAGGCTTGTTCGAGGATCGTCCGACCAAAAGTACTTCTTGTGGTCCTGCTTATATCTATATAATATTTTTCATGGGCAAGTTCATGCTTTCTGATATAATGCTCCAAAAGCTCTAAGAATCGATTGTGACCTGATAGACTCGATAACTATTCCACCTGAAGTTGGTGCTACCAGTTTATACGGCCATACAAAAACGTTGACCTATTTGAAAAGGTTGACATTTTTTTTTTTTTTTTTTTTTGAGAAACTCAAATATCAAATTACACTTAGTTCGGTCAACAAATGTAGCTAAAATACTGAAAATACCTAAACATGGACCTATGTTCACAGTTTTTGGTGGAGAAGTGCCAAATAATAGCTAGTTTGGTTAAAATTCAAATTTCAAATTTTGTCAAATTTTTCTTTTTATCTTTGTTCGGCTTCAGGTCCTTGTAATAAAACAAACATTTATTTTGTTTTATAATTACATTTATTTCCGATATTTCGATTGTCTTCGACAATCATCATCGGGGAGATTTTTATTGTTACAAATCAATCGATGACCACTTCAACCTTCTTTCTTAGCAAGTTTTTATAAATAATAAATAATTTTGTCAAATTTTCATGTTGATATTTCTAAAACTAGACAAGTTACAGCTTAGTTTGTTGGGGTACCACGGTACCAACCGATTTCCGGCCTTTTAAAGTTTTTATCTACATTTTCGGCCAACATTGGCTATAATTCACGGTGCTCTAGATCCAACTTTAAATGAAAGGAGCTTACACCTGGGAAGTCTTTGCGGATTCTGAAACTACAATGTTCTTAGATGAAAAAATCAGAAAACAAATCGCGGGAGCGCTTTTTAAATAAATCGCTGTCAAGTTGACATTTTTAGGGTTTTTTGGTTTTCAAAGTTCACATTTTTAGGGCTTTTTTTGGTTTTCTCGATTTTGCTTGGAAACCGCAAATCCAATCGAAATGGAATTAGAACAAAAATATTGTAGCTGCAAAAATTCTCTACAAGATTGACCCTTATAATATTTTAGTAGAATTTATACTTTTTTAGATATAGAAGTTCAAATTAGGGTAATTCACAGACTTTATCGTCTGCTTGTAAAACAATGTCATGACTGCAATTTCCCGACTTAAACATATACATATATCTCAAAAATGGTACAACGTAGTATCAAATTACGAAAGGCTATCTTGTAGAGAATTTTCACTTACCGTTTTCAAGCAAATCGTGAAAACCTAATAAAAAGCTAAAAATGTGACCTGAACTTCTATATCTCAAAAATTATAAAACCTAAAAATCATAACGGACAATCCTCTAGAGAATTTTTACAGCTACAACATTTTCTTTAGTCCCATTTCGATAGGATTTGCGGTTTCCCAGCAAAATCGCGAAAACCTAAAATAAACCTAAAAATGAAAATTTTACCGCGATTTATTAAAAAATCCTCCAGCGACTTTTTCTTGTTTTTGGGGTTTTCTCATATATGAACGTTGCTGTTTCAGAATCCGCAAAAACTTCCCACGTGTAAGCGGTTTTTATTTAAAGTTAGTTAAGGTGCACCTTACATTGTTTTATAAGGAGGCGATACAGTCAGTGCATTGTCCCAATTTGAACTTCTATATCTCAAATACGGTAAAATCTACAAAAATACTATAAATCATAAATCTACAAAAATATCATCTAATCCTATTTCGATAGGACTTGCGGTTTCCAAGCAAAATCGAGAAAACCTAAAGAAACCCTAGAAATGTGAACTTTGCGATTTATTTAAAAAGCGCTCCGGCGATTTTTTGTTTTTTGATTTTTCTCATCTATGAACATTGTACTTTTAGAATCCGCAAAAACTTCCCAGGTGTAAGCTCCTTTCATTTAAAGTTGGTTCAAGAGCACCGTGATTTGGTTATGGGATTTCGGTGGTCAAAAAATTGTATTTACTAACAAATTAAAAAAAAAAAATAAAAAATTAATCTACAGTGTTTTAGAACATTGGTGGCGTTTATTTAATTGGGATAGCTGTTACAATTTTGATTTTTCAAAATAGTCTGGCTTAATCCCTTTTGTTGTTTTAATATTTAAAACAACAAGTTTATTAGTGGAGAAGGTTTGGCATTGTTCGCCAAGGGGTAAGGCAAGGAAGACTAGTTTCGATCCACGCCACTGGATCTCATCAGTTCCCTTTGTTTCTTGTTTGTGGATATTCTTACCCCTTACCCCTTGGCGAACAATGCCAAACCTTCTCCACTAATAAACTTGTTGTTTTAAATATTAAAACAACAAAAGGGATTAAGCCAGACTATTTTGAAAAATCAAAATTGTAACAGCTATCCCAATTAAATAAACGCCACCAATGTTCTATTTGAGAAACACTGGCACGGTTTTGTGTGTTGTTGGTATATAAGCTACCAAACAGCATTTGGGTATGTGCATTTGTTGAAAAATCAACGACACATACGAGTGGAAGAAGGTTTGCTTTGTTTCGTAAACACTTTCGTCGGAGTTGTGTTAGGTTACCAAAGAAAAACTTCTCATTGAAGGTTTTTCTTTGTTTACGTTTATACTTCGAGCTGACGATTGATGTTTGGGTATAAAAAGTTTCTTGTTGAAGAAGTTATTGAAAAATAACTTCGGTGGAGAATATCCACAAACAAGAAACAAAGGGAACTGATGAGATCCAGTGGCGTGGATCGAAACTAGTCTTCCTTGCCTTACCCCTTGGCGAACAATGCCAAACCTTCTCCACTAATAAACTTGTTGTTTTAAATATTAAAACAACAAAAGGGATTAAGCCAGACTATTTTGAAAAATCAAAACTACAGTGTTTTATTTATAAATGCTTTAAAAGCTAGCAAATAATTATTCGCTTAGCATCAAGTTTATATTCTTCTTCATGATGATACGTATCAAAAAAAAAAAAAAAAAAGTAAATTAAAAAAAATAAATTAAAAAAGATGACAAAATTAAACGGCAACGTTTTATTTGAGAGTCCATCATGAAGAAGAAAATACCAGTTGATGCTAAACGAAAAATTATTTTCTAGCTTTTAGAGCATTTATTCTAGCTTTTAACGAATTTATAAATAAATCACTGTAGCTTCATTTTTAAATAATTTGTTTTTTTCAAAATCAAAGTATGAGAAGCTTAGGAATTTATAAAAAGCATATAAGCAGTCGATACAGTAAGTGCATTGTCCCAATTTGAACTTCAATATCTCAAAAATGGTAAAACCTATCATAAATGACAATCTTGTAGAGATTTCACTGCTACAACATTTCTTTTAATCCCATTTCGATAGAACTTATGGTTTACAAGTAAAACCACCAAAACCTGAAAACACCATAAAAATGTGAACTTTGACCGCGATTTATTTAAAAGCGCCCCGGCATTTTTTTGTTTTTCCGATTTGTATACCCTCCACCATAGTATGGAAGGTATATTAAGTTTGTTTTTCCGTTTGTAACGCATTGAAATAATCATTAGCGACCCTATAAAGTATATCGTCACCATAAATGCCCGAAGACGTAACCGACATGAAAATCGAAATTCGTTTTTTGACATAATCTGATACATAAAGCTAAAATACATGCTCTGGCAAAATCTCAAGCTTCTACGTTCAAAAACAACGATCCTATTCAAGAAATGGCATTTCGGAAAATGGGACAATATTGCAGATTTTGTTGTAATGGAGGATCTCAAAACTAAGCACTTCAGCGGTTTTGGTTTCACTACTTATTACCCTTCGTATATGATCGATAATATCCCATATACTCGCCTTCATAAGATTAATATTCCATAAAACAGTTTTTAATTTTATAACGTTTTTTGCTTCTCCTGTAAAGTTTTCGTTTTGTGGGTTACGTCTTCCGGCATTTATGGTGACGATATATATTCTTCATCAGCGTAAAATACTGAGTCGATCCGTCTGTGGCAATCACTCTAGTATCCATAGGACGCTGAAATTTTGGGAAGATGCGTCTTTTGTTTGCAGGCAGGTCAAGTTCGATGTTGGGCTATATCGGTCCACGTTTTGGTATAGCCCCCATATAACGGTACCGCCCGATTTCAGGTATTTTGACGTTTTTATCACATTTTCAAACCGAATTAGTTAAAATTTAATATTTAGTGTTACTAGTGATCAACAAAATTATATTCCAAAAGATATGGCCATATGTCCATGTTTTGGTATAGCCCCCATATAAGGGTATCTCCCGATTTTCGGTATTTTGAGAATTTTACCTAAAATTTTTAACCGAACTAGCTGTAATTTTACATTTAAGGTTCTCAGTGGTCATGAAACTTCTCCAAAAGCCGTCAACATAGGACCATGTTTTGGTATAGCCCCCATATAACGGTACCTCCCGATTTTCGGTATTTTGAGAATTTTAGCTACAATGGTTACCTGTAATTTGATATTTGAGGCTCTCAATGGCCATGAAACTTCTCCACCAAAAATCGTATATATATGTACTTGTTTTTATCTAGTTTCAGAATCCGCGAAAACTTTCCCGGTATAAGCACCTTCCATTTAGAGTTAATTGAGATGCACCGTGGTACTCAATTCTTTAGTCTCCTGGCAATTATAATAATAACGCTGTGAAAAATGTTTAAGGTAATCTCGTGCAAACAATTTGAACTGATGATTTTTTGAAAGTTCAGACCAAAACGACAAATACCCTTTTTGGGTTTTGTTGTGTCAGATCCAGCTTGGATTTTATGGCCCCATCTTATATTGACTCTTTAAAGCGTTTTGGGGCTATATCTCTGAAACCAATGCGAATCTTTTTTTGACCTCTGAAGCAAATTTGTAGATAGGGGCAAGAATAAAATATTTGGAGATTTTTATAATCTTTTTAAATTGGGAAGTCAAATTTCAATCGACAACCTAAAACCAGTTTTTCTCCAAACTTGATTTTTGAGATGTGTGACTCTTTGAGTAAATGAACAGTATGTTCACTATATTCCACCCCGAAGTTACTGGCCACAACTGTCAGTGTAGTGTTATTAGATTTTTATATCTAACGCAATGCTCCCAAGTTTAAAAGATTATATTTATTGGGACGGAGCACGCTAGCAGAACATACTTCACTATGACATCAATAACGATTACATTTTTTCATTTACAGTGAATTTTACACACAATTGCAGTAATAAATTAGGCTATAGCAGAAACAACTTCAAATAAACTGTTCTACAAATTCCACACAGCAAACACATCAATTTTTTATCCAATCAGAAAACATATAATTTTTATTTAACATTAAATTGATGGTTAATTGTTGGGACTAGATGGGTGGAAGTATTGATAATAGCACGAAGGTTCACATAGTAACAAAAAACATTGTAATAAAAAAAAAAACAAATCCATAAATTGTTTTAATTTGATAAATATAAACCGGAAATCATTGTTTAATAGCCACAATAATGTTTAACAATTGTATGTGGTTGTTGGTCTAGTGGACTAAATGATTTGTGTAAGTTATTGTTCATTTGTGGTAGTAGTAATTGTATAATTGTGTACAAATACAGTGGTATTGTGATTTTATCTTTGTATATACATATGACCCTATACTTGCTACTTGTGGTCTTTGTTAACCCTAGAAACTTGATTATGAAAAAGCAGAGGAAGTCTATTTTACTGATGACATTTCATTGATAATTTTGTAGATTTATGTTCTTATGTCAATTTTGTTGTTGCCCTTTTACTGTATATTTAAGGGTATTTATGTTGTTTAACTTCTTTGTTTGTAAAGACCACACATATTAGTGTGAAATTGTGTGTGTGTGTGTTGCAATCAGAAAGTAAATAACAAATAAACAAACATATTAAGACTGGTGATATGTTAAATTGCCAATATAATAAACAACTACTTAAATGGCTTAACGATTTATTAAGGTTTTGTCCAAATACAACCCTCATGAGCATGGAGACATAGAAGTAGATTGTTACTTACTAATTTGTAAAGTACATTAAATCGAATACAAATTACTTAAATAAATATAAATCTCTACCACATGACTTGTTAACTTAATTCAAATATTTATAAATGTCATATTTCTTTACAAAATATCCTTTCTATGATTATTATCCTTTTTTTTCTATTTTGACAAATTGTTATTTATGACACTTTATTTATAGATTGTCATTTTGTGTGTGCATTTGTTTGAAATCCATACTCAAGAACCATTTAATTTCATTTTTTGTTTTCGTAAATAAACTAAAATTTTCTATTCATAAATTTTTGTGATGCCTATTAGCTTTAATTGACACATCTCAACTGTGTAGATACATATATACACTTATGTATGTATATATGTGCACACTTGCATACACAAATTTATGAAAAATTCACATTCACCATGAAATGCATCACTCACATTGAGTAAAGAGTGAGAGCAACAACAACAACTATACCAACACTTTTTGTTAGGTGTTCAACTCGTCGTTTTGGAATTTTATTATTTGCCATTTTTGTGTAGCCATTTTTAATTGAGTCACAAAATTTAACACTTCTAAAGTAGTTTAGATTAATTTACACACAATTTGTGTATGCATTTTTGACACCTGTCAGTGATTAGTGTGATTTTTAATATGAATTCATAATGTCACTCACCATCGTCATCATGAGGAGCAATGTGTACTAAATGCGTTTTGTAGGTTGACATAATTCAATTGAAATTGTCAAATACTTTGAATAGTTGAGCTACAAAAATTCAAATACAGGATTTGAGTAAAATTTGCAAATATTTTATTAAAAATAAAATAATTAAAATGTTCTTCGCAACGTATTAATGATGTTGTTAAATGTACGCCACCTTAAACAACGGGCATTTTACATTTGAAAGTTATTTAAAAAAGTTTGTCTAGGTGATAAAACCCATGTGAAAGTTCTTCAAGCTCCACAATCCTGTTTTTTTTTTTTAAGAACAGATTAAAGCTCTACTGTCGTGGATTTATAAAGAAAATTTAAAAGCTCCACACTTGCTGATTTTCAAAAAATATTCAATATCCACAGTCGTGGATTTGTAAAGAAAAATTTCAAGCTCCACAATCGTGGATTTAAAAAAAAATAAGCTCGATAGTCGTAGTTTTTTTAAAGAAAATTTTCAAGCTGTACAATCGTCGATTCACAAAAAAATTAAGCTCGGCGGTCGTGGATTTTTTAACAACAATTTTTAAGCACCACAATCGTGATTTTAAAAAGAATCAAGCTCGACAGTCGTGGATTTTTTAAAGAAAAATTTCAAGCTCCACAATCGTGGATTTAAAAAAATCAAGCTCGACAATCGTGGATTTTTTAAACAAAAATTTCATGCTTCACAATCGTGGATTTACAAAAAATCAAGCTTGACTGTCGTAGATTTTTTAAAGAAAAGTTTCAAGCTGTACAATCGTGGATTAAAAAAATCAGCTCGGCAGTCGTGGATTTTTTAACAAAAATTTTCAAGCTCCACAATCGTGGATTTAAAAAAAATTAAGCTCGACAGTCGTGGATTTTTTAAAGAAAAATGTCATGCCCCACAAACGTGGATTTACAGAAAATCAAGCTCGACAGTCGTTGATTTTTTTAAAGAAAAATATCATGCTCCGCAAACGTGGATTTACAAAAAATCAAGCTCGACAGTCGTTGATTTTTTAAAGAAAAGTCATTGATTTTTTAAAGAAAAAATTGAGGATTTTTTGCAAAAATGGGAAATTTTTTATAAAAAAATATAAACTTTTTTAAAGAAGAATAGGGATTTTTCTAAAGCAAAATATCGATTTTTAATGAAAAATTTCAAGCTCCACAATCGTGGATTTAAAACAAGTAAGCCAAGGCTATAGTCGGACGGGGCCGACCATGCAATACCCTACACCTTTACCCTTGGGAATTAGCTTTCCACATATCAACATTTCTAACAAAATAATTGTTTCGCTTTATTGCAATTTTCATCAGGGGGAAGATCAGTAGTTCTATTTTTATATGTAGTATACTTTGCCGGTATTTGTCCTCCAGGAAATAAAATGTAGACCAAAAATATTTTTTTGTATTTTTCATACAAAAGTAATGGTCCATTTCACCCGGTAAATAATATAAGATCATCATCCAAAAGTTATAGGCATCTTCCTCTACCTAACTCCCAACATCGTGCAAAATTTCGTGATTATTGGGCTATAATTGCGACCTCTAGTGTGTTTATCATTACACTACAAACAAATAACAGGGTATATTAGGCTGTAACTCTGTTATCTTATCATGTACACCAACACAATTGACATCAATAGAAAGGTCAAGCGTTCCTCTTCCAAGTATAGCTTACTTGCCCGGAATGTCTCTTCCAAGAATAAAGATTTAAGCTGTATACTAAAATTTTTCGCAATTTTCACACAAAAGTTTTGGTCCATTTAACCCTCTAAATATTATCTGATCGCCATCTCCAATTGCAAGCTACTTCTTCGTCATATAATCTTACCTTACTTAAAATTTCGAGGCGATCGACTATTATTGCGACCTACAGAGCATCTACAAAATCGGATAAAAATTATGTTTTTGGTCCATTTCGCCCGCTAAATATTTCACGATCATCACCAATTAAAATAGCGATCTATTCTGATGTGAAACCGACCTCCATACCAAATTTCGTGACGATCGGTCCGTAATTGCGGCCTGGAGTTTGATTACAATTTATAATGGACAGACGGACACACGGACGGACGGACGGACACACATCTCAAAATCGTTTTATCTCGCCGAGATATGAAGATTGGTATACCACATTGGGGGTCTCCGACAAATATTTCGCGGTGTTACATGAATTTTTACCAAAACAAACTTATAATACCCTTTCCACTTTGTGGTGTAGGGTATAAAAAATGGCGGATTTTTTTCAGGAGTTTTTTTTAAAGAATAATCTTGGATTTAAAAAAATCAAGCTCGACTGTCGTGGGTTTTTTTTTAAAGAAAAGTCGTTGATTTTTTCAAGAAAATTAGTTGATTTTTTAAAGAAAAGTCGTAAACTTTTTAGCGAAAAATCATTGATTTTTTAAGAAATATAGGGAATAGGGAAATTTTTAAAGAAAAATAGAGAATCTGTTAAAGACAAATAGAGAATTTTTTAAAGAAAAGTAGAGAACTTTTAATGAAAATTTTGAAGCTCCAAAATCGTGAATTTTTTTATAAAATGGCAGATTTTTCTGGGATTTTTTTTTAAAAAAATTGTGGTTAATAAAATCAAGCTCTACAGGCGTAGATTTTTTAAAGAAAAGTCTTTGATTTTTTAAAGAAATGTGGTTGATTTTTTAAAGAAAAGTCTTTGATTTTTTAAAGAAAAATCTTTGGTTTTTTAAAGAAAAATCATTGACTTTTTAAAGAAAAATAGGGAAGTTTTTTAAGATAAAATGGATTTTTCAGAGATTTTTTAAGAAAAATCGTGGATTTTTAATGAAAATTTTCGAGCTCCACAATTGTGTCCAAACTTAGATTAAGTTCCATTTCGATCTAATCCTCTGGGTAACTCCCCCATTATAGTTAAAAATTATTCGCTAAATTGGTGCGCAATACATCTCTCGAATAGATTACAATATTTGGTCCGTGTTTTTCAACGATGAGAACGTAAAAAACAAGTAAAATTACTGATGGGAACGAACACAACACATAATTGTTGAAGTGACAGCACGTGGTAAACGATTCTTCCGAGTCCAAGGGAGGATTAAGGGACTTCAATGAACTTCATGAGCTATGACGTTTCGTCTAAGGCAAGCTGATGGATCCCTATTATGCACGGTAAAGGAAGACAATCCTATGAGGATAAAAAGAGATTGCCACAGCTCGCTAGACCATCACAATTGCGGCACCACGTCTAATAAAGGACATGTCCTGTCAACCCACCATTTCCCTTAGCTCATACCTGCTCTGTTAACGACTTCATAATTACCGTGCTTTTCTGAATCATGGAAGAGCAGATTGGCAAGGGTCGAGATACTTTAACAATCACCACTCCATACGCTCGGATGCCACTGTATGTAATTTTTGAGTCATGTTTTATTAACCCTATAACGACTCCACAGTGTGATAGAACGCCAAAAAAGAGAAGACACGTGACTCGCCCTTTTCCCTATCTCATCAACTTTCGCGGTTATAGGCCTCCATAGGTCTAAGGCTTTGATGTAAAAAGGGGTCATTTAGTCAGGAAATTTGAATTTATTTCAGTGGCATAGTTGTAGCTCTTGTCTTAAAGAACAAAAATTGTGAACACATACATATAATCCATCAAACTACACCTGCAAGGTCAAAATCACTATGGTCAAATTTCTTTTACAGTTTTTTCTCGGGTTTTGGTCTATAGCTATCAAACCGATCAATTTTGAAGCAAACAACCCACTATAAAAATGTGCCTCAGACCTCAAAAACCTTTTTCTAGAATATACGTACTCTGTATAGACGTTTCTTAAAGTTCAAAATAGCAAAGCAAATGTGATTTGTACCCTGATTTCTCTGGTCCTGGTCCACAGATATTAAACCGTTCAATATTTAAGAAAACAACTAACTACAATAATGTAGCAAAGGCATCAGTAAACAACTTTCTGGATCATGCGAAATGTCTATGGACGGTTCTTTTTGGTAAAAATAGCAAACATCTTTTGAAAATATCCAATTTTTATATTTTTTCTCCGACTCTGGTCCAAAGATACGCAGTCGCCCAAAAACTAAGGATATAGTCAACTACAAAAATGTACCTTAAATTTCAATAAACAAGTTTCTAGAACGTATGAAAATTCTAAGAATTATTCTGAACTTCTACCTTTCTGAAATTCCACACCCTCTAGACGGCATAGATATCGTAATGTATGCAGATACGATGTTGGCGGCGGATCCTATCGTCGATCAGATATATACTAGGTACATATACATACATACCTAGCTGACTTAATGCAGTTCTTACATCTGAGGAAAAGTAGGAGACTGAAATGAGGCTTCCCCTAAATATATTGGTGGATGGATGGATTTTGGCCATATATTAGGTGTACCGTTCGATAGCATTTTCTTGAGTCGTCCTCACAAGCCGGAACCATGTGCGACAATATCAGAAGTGGGAACAAGGTCCTCAAATCGCTAGCTGACAGTACTTGGGTGTTGAGGCAAAAAAACCTTATTGATCCCTCGCAAAGCAATAGGCAGATCTGTGGAAAGCTATGCAACGCCGGTGTGGTATAAAAATCTTTGCTCTGAGGATTGGAAGAATATACAAACCTTTCAGAATGCCGCCTAGACGACTGCAACAAAGTGTCTCCTTATGACACAAGTGGACTATCTTCATGGTGCATCAGCACAACAAGAGAGAGAGAGAGAGAGGTGCGAAGCTCAAAACAAGAATCTTTAGATCAGCCAGCCTATCTGGCAGGTTTCTGTAGCATTCACACTGACGCAGTTGCGCAGGCAGTACAAAAATTACAGCAGGAGAACGCAAGCTGTCTAGGCAAACACGACATTTTTAGCCCATTTAAAATCCGGACAATGCAGCCGGATTGGGTCCAAAACTTGATATTTGAGGTTCCCAATGAACATAAAACTTCTCCACTAAAATTGGTATAGTCCCCATATAGCAGCACCTCCCGATTTTCGACATTTTTGATTATAGCTACAATTTGTGACTAAACTACCCGTAATATGGCATTTGAGGTATCCTACAGCCGCAAAACTTCTCCAACAAAAATTGTCGACATAGGTCCATGATTCGGTATGGCCCCATACAACGGTATCTACCGATTTTCGGTATTTCGAGGATTTCAGCTACAATTTTAAACCAAACTCGCTGTAATTTGACATTTGACGTTCTTAGGGTCACAACACTTCTTCACCAAAAAGTTGTCAAAATGGGTCCATGTTTACATATAGCCCCCCTATAACGGTAACTCCCGATTTTCGGTATTTTGATTTGTCGACATAGAACCATGTCTCGGTATAGCCCTCATGTAAGGGTACCTCCCGATTTTCGGTATTTTGAGGGTTTTAGCAACATACATATTTTGACCGAATTACCAGTTCTTTAACATTAGATGTTCCCAGTGGTCCAAAAACTTCTTCACAAAAATGTTTCAACACAAAACCATGTTTCAGTATAGCCGTTATAAAACGGTACCTCCGGATTTTAGGTATTTTGAGAACTCTTGCTAGATTTGTAATTTCTGTAATTTCACATGCCAGTTTCCCAGTGGCCACAAAACTCTCCCAACAAAATTGTCAACATAAATCAACGCTTTGACCCCATAAAACGGTAGCACCGATTTCAGTAGTGCCATTCTCTAACAATTTTTTTGTAGTTACCGACAAAAATCCGTAAAATTAAAACGCAAATTTATGAATGAACAGTTCAAATAAAAGATGACAACGTCCTTGCTATCGGTAGAATTTTACGACTGCTTTTTATTCGTCGCTAACTTTCCAAAAACATCGGTATTTACCAAAATTATAAGCATTTTAATTTTACCGACAATTGTCGGTAACTCAACTTAGTCTTCGTTGGGAGTATAAAACTTTCCCGCAAAAATTTGTCGGTATAGGACCATGCCTTCATATAGCCCCCATAGAACGGTACCTCCCGATTTTCTGTATTTTGAAGGTTGTGGACACAATAATTTAGTATTTAGTCTTCATTTGGTGTATTAAACGTTAGATATGAAATTTGTCGGGATATGTTATATGTGTTTTGAAGGTTGTGGCCTCAATATTCATCAGAAATGGCTGACATTTGGTATTTAGTCTCCCTTGGGGGTATACAACTTTCCCCCAGAAACTTGTCGGTCCACGCCTTAGTATAGATAGCCCCCATAGAACGGTACCTCCCAATTCCCGGTATTTTGAAGGTTGTGGCCTCAATATTGCTCCGAAGTGTCTGAAATTTGGTATTTGGTCTTTATTAGGTGTATTAAACTTTCCATTCGAAATCTGTTGGTATAGGTTTAAGCCTTCATATAGCCCTTATAGAACGGTACCTCCCGATTATCGATATTTTGCAGGTTATGGCATCAATATTCCACCGACACAGTCGAAATTTGGTATTAAGGGGTATAAAACTTTACATATGAAATTTGTCCGTATAGATCCAAGCCTTCATATAGCCTCCATAGGTACCGATTTTCGGTATTTTGAAGCTTGTGGCCACAATACCTCCCGATTATCGGTATTGTGCAGGTTGTGGCCTCAATATTCCTCCAAAATGGCTAAAATTTGGTATTTAGTCTTCGTTGGTGGTATAAAGCATTCCCCTAGAAAATCCTGTACCGGTTCACGCCTTAGTATACCCATAGAACGGTAACTCCCGATTTTCGGTATTTTGAAGGTTGTGACCACAATAATCCAACGAAATGGCTGAATATTGGTATTCAGTCTACGTTGGGGGTACAAAACTATCCACCTGAAATTTTAGGGTATAGGTACGCCTTTATATTGCCCTTAAGGAATGGTACATCCCAATTATCGGTATTTTGAACGTTGTAGCTAAAAGCATTTCCGGTTGAAATTCGCCGGTATAGGTCCACGTTTCGATATAGCCCCCATGGAACGGTACCTTCCGATTATCGTAATTCTGAGGGTTGTGCGATCAATATCCCACTGAAATTACTAAAATTGGTTTTTTAGTTTCCATGGGGTTATAAAATATTCCAGAAGAGTATTATCAGTATAGGTCCACGTCTTTCTATATAGATCGAAGTTTTGATATAGCCCCCATAGAATGGTACTTCCAGAATTTCATATTTTGAAATTGCTACAATTACGTATTTAGTCTTCTTCATAAACGAAAAGAAACCATTTGTTCCATTTTGTTCTTGTTCTTGTTTTTTTTTTTTTTTTGTTTTCTTTTGTTCTGTTTTTAATAATTTATTTATTATACCCTCCACCATAGTATGGAGGGTATATTAAGTTTGTCATTCCGTTTGTAACACATCGAACTAATCATTTGCGACCCTATAAAGTATATATATTCTTGATCAGGATAAAATTCTAAGACGAACTGGCCATGTCCGTCTGTCCGTCCGTCTGTCCGTCCGTCTGTCCGTCTGTTGTAATCACTCTAGCGTCCGCAATAATTGAGATAGAGTGCTGAAATTTTGCACCCGAGGGTCTTTTTTCCATAGGCAGGTCAAGTTCGAAGATGGGCTATATCGGTCCACTCTTTGGTATAGCCCCCATATAACGGTACCTCCGGATTTGAGGTATTTTGACGTTCTTAGCCACATTTGCAGACCGAATTAGCTATAATTTGGCACTTAGGGTTCCTAGTGATCAACAAACTTATATCCCAAAGGATATGGACATAGGTCCATGTTTTGGTATAGTCCCCATATAACGGTACCTCCCGATTTTCGGTATTTTGAGAATTTTAGCCACAATTTGTAACCAAACTATCTGCAATTTGACATTTGAAGTTCTCAGTGGTCATGAAATATCTCCACGAAACATCGTCAACATAGGTCCATGTTTTGGTATGGCCCCCATATATCGGTACCTCCCGATTTTCGGTATTTTAAGAATGCTGCAATTTTTAACCGAACTAGCTGTAATGATCGGTATTTTGAGAACTTTAGCTACAATTTTGTCTATTCAAAAATAATCTTCAATATAGGACCATGTTTTGGTATATCCCCCCATATAACTGTACCTCCCGATTTTCGGGAATTTTCAGTGGTCACGAAATTTCTTCACAAAAAATTCGTCAACATTGGCCCATTTTTGAGGCTCTACATTGTTTTGATGAAACTACCCTCAATGTGACTCTTGAATTTCCCTGCAGCTATAAAACTTTTCCGCCACAAAATTTAAAGATAGGTTGACTCTTTGATATAGCCCCGTAGGTGGTACCTTTCACCTAGCTGAACACAGTTTTTTAGATTACACTGTGCAACAAAATGGAGGTGAAAGTCTGGGGCACGGAAAATTCCTCTTGGGGAAGAAAGGCCTTGGTGAGCTTATTATGAACCCCGAAGGACAGATCCGCCGTGATTTTTTGTTAGAGACCCTGTGGGCCATCAGAAATTAGCGTTATATCTTTGTTCACTGTTGCTTAAGTGCTCTACAAAAACAACAAACAAAGATATAATGCTAATTCATGATGGTTTATAGGGTCTCTTACAAGAACTTCATCACGCCATAACGCGGAAGTTCGACTCACGGCGCATCTGTCCTTCGGGGTTTTTAATATACACACACCAAGGGCTTTCATCTCCAAAAGGAATAATCTCTGCCACAACATTTGCGTTCACAGTGTAATTTAAGCAATAGTGGGAGGCAGTAGGAGTCTATCCATTGTCGAAAAGTTGTTCCACCTAAAATTGTGAAAGGACCCTAATTATTCCATTTTAATTAAGACTATTTTGTGGTGGAGGGTATAAAAAGTTCGGCCCGGCCTAACTTAACGACTTTTTACTTGTTTATTTTTTTTTTTTTTTTTTTGCTAGAGAAATCAACATTTGCTGAGATAAGCGTTCTAAAATATCCCAATATATCTCCACTTCATACCAACTATAGCCAGATGTTTTGCATGATTGAAATATGTACAAATTTTGCGCGGGATATTGAAAAACTTCGAAAATATATTTGAAGTTCCTCTCAAGAATCGTATACACTTTTTGACCGATTACATTTCCTAAAATTTAAAGTTTCCACAATTTGTTAAATAATTTAACCAAATAAATGTATATCTACTTCATCTAGCGTAATACACCTTCCCCATTACCACTACCACATTCAGCACATTTTATTCGTTGGCCGTCATTGAAGGCAGCCAAACATGTATGAAAATGCGGTGACCATGTCAAGTGCAGGTTTCCAAATGACTTCACCAGTCGTCATGTAGAAAAATGAAATTCAAAGACCATGTTGTTGTTGTTGGGTGGTAGCAAATGCTTAACACCGTTCTTTTTTCGATTTTTTTTTCTTCTTTTAAGCCATTAAAGTATTTCAGCCAAAAACACAACTAACATTTGGTTGGTCAACATATCCTCCTCCTAGTGATTTTGTTAAACAATGTCCCAAATCGTTGCGAAACTAAAGTCTTTATCCGACCCCTTACCAAAAAAAATAGAGGGAAATATTCAGATATATTATTGGATTTGTAGCCATTTTTGACCATCAGCCTGTCAAGGGGGAACGCGCTTGAGGTCTCTGTGTACACTACTGTAACAGTGTGTTCACGGCTGAATAAATGACAAGAGCGTTGTCGTGGTGGTAGTGGTGGGAGTGAGTAAATGTGAGTGAATATAAACTCTCTGAGGATTTTTATATAAAAGGCAGATAGGCTGTCGCCAGTTTGTATAGCAGATTAATTGCTTTTTGGTATTTTTGTAGTTGTTGTTGCTTTTTTTGCACAAAAAGACTAACAAAGCCAACAACTAGCACGGCCCATGATGATTACGGGGGCTTATAGAGCAGTCAACAAACGACAAAGTCACGAGAAAACCTAAGGCCTTATGGCAAATGATGTGGTGCTTTACTTCGTGTAGAAGGGTGGTGGGGGGAGATATTAAAGAGTGACAAAGGTTAGAGAATAAATTTTTACTTAGCCACCACACGCATACAACGCCATTCAATGTTGTGAAAGTAATAATGCGGTTCCTCGTTTTTTCTGTTGCAAAATCGTTATTCTATTTCTGTAACAGTTCCACCAACAACCTATCAACGCTGAAAAGATTACAGGAAACTTTGTTTCCTGTCATTTCCGTTTCCTTCTTTTCAGTAATATAATGGTAAATTATAATTTTAATAGATATTGCATTGCCCTGAGCCATAACTATAACTAGATTACTGATTTTGTGCACTAAAGTAAAATACGTACATAGAAATGTGTGGGTGTGTGTTCGTTTGTATCCTCACAATGCCACCACCATATATTATTATACTGTGTGGCTTCACTCTTTTTTGCAATTATCTTTTGTCCTTCTATTACTCTTTAATGTTTATGTTACTGATAAAGGTTAAAAGACACATTGGATTTTCGGTTAATTCTATTACTTTGCCATATATTTGTGTGTGTATAAAACAATGAGGAACATTATTGTGGTATCTGTGGCTATATCCCACTTAAGTGGCATATAAATGTACTCAACTTTTAGCGTTTGAAGAGGCTTTTGTGTCGCTTGTTTTCTTTTGGAAAGCGATAAAAAAGATTACCAACAAATTGAAAAATACCAATTTTAAGGATAAACGAAGCAATTGCTTTGACCACTAAGTAAAATGAAATGTAAGCAGCAATATAAATATTACGTGAGGTTAAGTTGTTAAAACATAGACGCAACATATTTAGTTTTTATCCTACAAAATAATTTGAATTATCGCAAATTCTTTAATGTTTCTTTTTTCTTTTCGTTTTAGGAAACATTGACATGGCGTGAGGCTTTTAAACAGTAAGTACAAAATTGATTTATAATGAAATAAGTAAAATAGAATGAGTCGACTTTCCCAACAGCTAGATACCCTCAGCCTATGGCTGTACAAAAAATATAATATCATGAATGTTGAATAAAACAACATAAACCCTTTTTTATAGCAAACATACCAACTAGTCGTGGTTTTGGAAACAATCGGGCCAATAACTAGAGAAGTATGGAGAATAAAATGGCCCAGACCAAACGCTAGAGCTAGAATTACACCAAACATATGAGCTATATCAAAACGTGGACATATGTCCACAATGACGGAGAATTTGTTTGACCACTGGAAACCCCAAATGCCTAATTACATCCAATATTAGCTGAAAAGGTCGATAAAAACTTCAAAATATCTGAAATCGAGTGGTACCGTTATGTGGTGGATATTCCAAACCATAGACCTATAACCACAATTTTTGGGAGAAAATGTTTTTGATCACTTGAAACCATTAATGCCAAATTATAATTGATTTGCTCAGAAAAGGTTGTTAAAACCTACATAAGAACTGAAATCGGGCGGAACTTTTATACGGCGGCTATTAAAAAAGGTGACCTAAGTCCAAAATTTGTTGTGGAGAAGTTTTTCACCACTAGAAACCTTACATCCCAACTTGTAGCTCATTCGGTCAGAAAATGTAGCTAAAAACTATAGAATTCCTCAAATCGGGCAGTAACTTGCTCCCAAAATTAGTTGGGAGTTATGTCCGTGAAGCAAAGCGGACATAGCTCCCACAAAAAAAGCGGACATAACTCCCACTGGAATGTCCGCAAGGTGTGGTCAGACATAGCTCCTAAAAAACTTTGGGGCTTATGCCCGCAAACAATAACTCCCAAAATCGTTTTGGGACTGATGTTTGTTGGGAGTTATGTTAAGGCATCGTCATAACCACAGAAATGGAAAATTTTTTTCATTTCATGGAATTTTGGTTGGCGCTGAGCCTTTTTTTATACCCTCCACCATAAGATGGGGTTTATTAAGTTTGTCATTCCGTTGGTAACTACTCGAAATAATCATTGTAGACCCCACGAACTATATATATTTTTGATCGGCATGCAATTCTACATCGATATAGTCATGTCCGTCCGTCTGTGGAAATCACTCTAGCGTCCGAACGGATGGAAGTAGGTGGATGAAATTTTGGTAGAATCTATTACATGTATGTACGTAGGACTTTTAGTATTGAAAGCGCGCTATGTAGGTCCACGTTTTCGTATACATAAGATGTTTGTCCCATTTTACCACCGAATTGGTTGTAATTTGGTATTTTGTCTCTCCAGAGGCTAAAAACATTTCTACCATAAAATGTTCATATATGTCCACATTTTGGTATAGCCCCCATACAACGCCCCATATATAGTACGCGTCACTTTAAGATATTTTGAATGTATTAATCTCATTTGACCACAGAACCGGTTGTAACTTTGTATTTTGTGTTTTCAGAGGCTAGGAAACATTTCTACCATAAAATGTTTATATAGGTCCAAGTTTTGATATAGCCCCATAGGACGATATCTCCCAATTTTCGGTATTTTGATGGGTTTAGCCTCATTATCACACCGAAATGGCTGAAATTTAGTATTAAGTTTTCGTTGGGGGTATAAAACTTTCCCCCAGAAATTTGTAGGTATTAGGTCAACGCCTTCATATGTCCCCCATAGAACGGTTCCTCCCGATTTTCGGTATTTTGAAGGTTGTGTGTGGCCACATTAATCCACCGAAATGGCTAAAATTTGGCATTTGGTCTTCATTTGGGGTACATAACGTTCCATATGAAATTTGTTGGTATAGGTCCACGCTTTTATATTGCACCCATAGAACTTACTTCCCGATTTTCGGTGTTTAGAAGGTTGTGGCCTCAAAAATGGCTGATATTTGGTATTTAATCTCCGTTGGGGGTATAAAACTTTCCCCCAGAAACTTGTCGGTACAGGTCCACGCTTTAGAATAGCCCCCATAGAACAATAATTCCCTATTTTCAGTAGTTTTTAGGTTATGGCCTCAATCTTCCACCGAAATGGCTGAAATTTGGTATTTAGTCTTCGTTGGGGGTCTACAACTTTCCGGAAATTTGTCGGCATAGGTCTGCGTCTTCAAATAGCCCCCATAGAACGGTACCTCCTGATTTTCGGTATTTCGAAGGTTGTGACCTCAATGTCCCACCGAAATGACTGTCTTCGTTAAGGGTACACAACTTTCCACCAGAAATTTTCAGGTATAGGTTCACGCTCTCATATAGCCCTCATAGGACAATAGCTCCCAATTTTCGGTATATTTGAAGGTTTTAGCTACATTATCCTACCAAAATGGCTAAAGTTTGATATTTCGTACTCCTTTGGGATGCAAAACTTTGTCGGTATCGTTCCACGTTTTGGTGTACACCCCTGGAAAGGTACATCCTAATTTTCGGTATTTTGAAGAGTTTAGCCTCATAATAACACAGTAATTGCTAAAATTTGGTACATAGTCTTCGCTGAGGGTATAATTGGTCGGTATAGGTCCATGTCTTCATATAGCCCCCATAGACCGGTGCCACCCGATTTTCGGTATTTTGAAGGTTGTTGCTCAATATCCCATTGAAATGACTGACATTTGGTAGTTAGTCTTCGTTCCCCACCGAAATAGCTGATATTTTGTATTAAGCTTTTGATAGGGGTATGAAACATTCCACCCGAAATGTGCCGGTATAGGTCGACATCCTCAAATAGCCCCCATAGGACCGTACCTTTAAACCATTTGTTCCTATTCACTTAAATACAGTTCATGGTGGAGGGTATAAAAAGTTCGGCCCGGCCGAACTTAACGCTTATTTTAGGCATTAATAGGCAACAGTTCATTCATTCTCACTACAGGAAATCATTTGTGAGAAAAAAGTTAAAAAGTCATAACCCTAGTGCCCGCCCTTCCGTTTATCATCTAAACCTTGTAATAACGCTACAGGTCGCTATTAATGGAGATCCCGGAGGGAAAGAAGCCTATTGTGATGCGATTGTGATGGTCGGATAATAGTCAGGGGGTCGGAATGGGCAAAAACTTATTTGGAGGAAAAGGCAACATCTTATTACAAAGCGAATATCTCCGTTTCTATAAAGAGTATAGCAAACAAAGGAGATATCGCAGTACTCACCAATCCAACCAACCTTTTCATTTTTGCGATTTTTATTGTAATGACGAATAACGCAGCTATGAAAGTAGAAAACCCACCTTTACAATGATGCAAAGTAGGTTGGCGTAGGTGGTCAAACAACGGAGAACCTCGTCAATGGAAGAAGAAAAATACCCTTTACATTGATGCAAAGCAGGATAGCGTAGGTGGTCAAACGGCGGTGACATAGCAAAAGTCGGTAAAACATCCCATTTTTCGATTTTTTTTTGTAATCACGCTATCGGATCGAATCGTTACTAAATGTTGATGACTAACGGGGGTACCAGAAAGGAACAAGCATTTTTAGTTTGGTGATAGTTGGATAATATTCTCTAAAGGAAATCTTTACCAGTGAAAAGCATATGCAGGTGAAAGATAAAACATACTCGACGGCTCTGTGAATCAGAACTCTGCTTACTAAAAATTGTTGGTATATTTTAACCAACCTTCGTCAGCGCAGCTGACTGATACTTGTTTACTAGTTTAATAAAATACATAACTTTAAAAATACTTAGTGAATTTCTTAAAATTGATTATTTTTAATGATTATACGTAGCTGACAACACAATCTATAATATAATTGCATTGAGTTCAATGAAAAAGTTAGCATACACCATATTTATACCCTCAGCCTTTAGGCTAGAAAGCGTGTATACACTTTGATACGACCAAAAATGTGCCTCATCGAAATAACGGTTTTAGACCCCAAGTATGTTTGGACGAAATTAGTTTCAGACAATTTTGAGTCGATTTAGCCATGTCCGTCCGTCTGTCTGTCCGTCTGTCTGGCTGGTTCGAACAATAAATATAGAACGGTTCAACCGATTCGAACCAAATTTTGGGTATAGTAATATTTTGTCCAAACTTAGTATAAGCTCGAAGATAGGCCATATCGGTCAACTCTTTCGGGTACCTTCCCCACAAAAGTTCAAAATTTGTCTCTAATTTGTCGATTTGATCCAAACTTTGCACATCGTATTATTCCTTCTAGATACAGATCGGGTTCGAATATGGAGTATATTGGTCCACTGCTTCGGGTACCTCCCACACAAAGTTCGGTTAAAATGAAGTTTGAGAGCTCCTCTCGGATCCGGCCTTGCGTCTCCCTTTACGGCGGGACAATTTTTTTCTTGCGCAAGTCTATACTTTCTGAGATATTGACCAAAAAGTTCCAAGAAACCGTGACGGCACTAACCAAATTTTCAAATCCCCAAGGTAATTCTCGCAGGGAGTTTCTGATTGGTGCAGACTTGCACATCATATTATTTCATCCATAGGTTGGAATATGGGTTATATCGATCCAATCCTTCGGGTACCTTCCACGCAAAATTCGAAAAAAAACTAGTTTAAGAGCTCCTCTCGCCTCGTTTTGATTTTTTTTCAGTAGATTGTTCTAGCGGCCTTATTTACAACGGTACAGTATTTTTCCGGAGTAAGTCAATACTTGCTGGATAATGGTCCAAGCTCCAAAACCCTTTCGGCACATACTAATATGGCTACTGTGCAAGATAACTCCAAAACTTTTTGAAAAATTTCTTTCAAACTTAGTTTAACGTAAATTAATATTTCGAGTCCTTTATGAAGAAGTTTTACTAAAAATTTTTGGTATACATACATATTTTAAAGCAAACTCGTAATATTTAATAATTTTTTTTATATACGACATAATTATTGTGCTTGGTATGGTTTTGTTGTTTTTTTTTCAGTGGCTGTGGTTATATCTCCGTCAGCACAGCTGACTGATACTTTCTTACTTGTTTTATCCTAAAATCCGCCTATCTTTCGAATTTTGAAGTCACTATATCAACTAACCCAATCGATCTTTTTAATAATAATCAATTGTTTAACAAGTTCCTTCAATATAACAATATCATTTTTCTAAATTCCCCATATAAATTACGCACAGAACACTTGTGAAAACTGTATTTAAATATTTTCTAATATTACACTTAAATAACAAAACTAACACTCAGAATGATGGAAAAAGGACAAAATCTACTTTGGGATTTCCTAACTCACATACGCATTTTCATGGAAATGTAACATTGGCTCGTTAACTGGATATACAAGCATGCCAATTACCAGAGGATTTTAACTTCAAACTTATCATTTTTTTTTTTGCGTAGAAAAAAGAAATATAAAATGAAATATAAAACGAGCATACATATATTTTTAGATGTAACAACAAAAAATATGAGTTTGCTTGTAGTTGGTTTTCAAACGTAAAAAATATTCTGTCACAAAATAAAACAACTCCCTGCAAACCATTGGAAGATTGTTGGACGATTTTTCGACCAGATTTTTCTTCAACGCTTCTTTCCGGCGATCTTTTAGCGAATTTTTATATAAAATTCACCCATGCGAGTAATTTGCCATTCGTAGACGATTCTCAAAAATTATTGTTTATAATCAATCGCTACGACAAATTACCTGTTATGCTTCTCGGCGATCTTTCCGCGAAATTGTGTTATGTTCCGCTATTGTTAGAGCAGGCGAATAATATATTATTCTTCCGAACCCCGATCACGCGATTGTTACTAAAATTTTTGATTTGGTTGCTTATAATTCTCATATACACATTCTGCATAACTTTGGTATAAATGGCACGTATTATATTATGAGTATTGACAAACATAGTACATGTCTGGGTTTTGCCAAGTGGAATTAAGAAAGGCCCGAGAAGCAATATAAACCACTATGTCATAAGGAAAATAATAAAAAGTTATAACAAATCAGAAAATAAAACAAAAAGTATAAAAATCAAAGACAAAAATGGAAAGAAACAAAAAACAGAGAAAAATGAAAAATAATTTTTCTTTAATTTTTTGTTTATATTTTCTTCTTCTTAAGATCTTCCAAATGATTCGTCAGCGAATCTTGGTCGCGATTCGCATTCCATAAACACTTACTTTAGGTTGGTGTTACGTAGAAGATTTTTAGGCGATATCGCCTGTGAAAAATTATTCGCCCAGGAAAATCGCGTATTATTCTTGGGCGATAGAAATGGTTTGCAGGGCTATTACGTATAGCACTGCCGAATACATACATATGTATGTCTGTATGGGTATGGGAATGTGGTTGAAACCAAGCATGTCACGCCAAACAAAATTTGTGATTTTTTCTACATTACAAGGAAGCATATTTATACTTATACATATAAAGGACATTTATATACAAACTAAATTTTGCCATAGCTCCCTATTTACACTACTAATGGCTTTTATTTAGAATAGAGAAAAAGTGTGAGTATTTTATGAAGTAGAGTGTTGTCGTGGTGTGTATATGAAAAATTGTCTTTGGGCGTAAGGGGGCAAATGTCGTCAGTGTCTTGGTGCTGGATATTCTCATGTAGTTGAGGATGTTGATGCTATTTTTTCCTAGTGCTGGGTTGATGTTGGTGCTGCTGAACGAGCAACATTTTTGTTTAGAATTAATTTGTTTTGTGTCATCACGGAATTACAAGATTAGGTGCAGTGAAAATTGCGTTATCTGTGTTGTACATATATTTTTATATCCTCAACCTCCTTATATAGCTATGTACGACTGTCCGTCCGTCTGTCTATTGAAATCAAGATACAGCTTATAACGAGTGGTTTTACCGAAGGCTGAGGTTAGCTCAGCCGCTGCCAGGGTCGACTCAAGGACCCACAAACCTTAAGTAAGATGAGACACGATTGAACTGACTTCGGCGTTATTCGGATTGCTGTTGGATCGGTAGTCTTCGTGTGTTGAGTTCGGCTCGGTAGTCTTCGTGTGTTGAGTTCGGCTCGGTAGTCTTCGGGTGTTGAGTTCGGCTCGGTAGTCTTCGGGTGTTGAGTTCGGCTCGGTAGTCTTCGGGTGTTGAGTTCGGCTCGGTAGTCTTCGGGGGTTGAGTTCGGCTCGATAGTCTTCGGGTGTTGAGTTCGGTTCGTTAGTCTTTGGGTGTTGAGTTCGGCTCGGTAGTCTTCGGGTGTTGAGTTCGGTTCGTTAGTCTTCGGGTGTTGAGTTCGACTCGGTAGTCTTCGGGTGTTGAGTTCGGCTCGGTAGTGTTCGGGTTGCTACTCTGTAAAGAGAAGAGGCGGGTATAGTTAGGCAATAGAGCGAACGGATCGCAAGGAGCGAACGAATCGACAGGAGCGAACGAATCGACAGGAGCGAACGAATCGACAGGAGCTAACGAATCGGCAGGAGCTAACGAATCGGCAGGAGCGAACGAATCGACAGGAGCGAACAAATCGCAAGGAGCGAACGAATCGGCAGGAGCGAACGAATCGACAGGAGCGAACGAATCGACAGGAGCGAACGAATCGGCAGGAGCGAACGGATCGACAGGAGCGAACGAATCGCAGGGTCGACGGCTGTTGCTAGGTTCGGTTCAAGTGACTGCGGACAATGCCACACGTCTTATCTTGTACTTCGTTTAACGCCAGCACTCTACAAATTCAGCGACGAAAACTAAACATCTTATCCATCTGGGTTTACGGAGTGAATGAGAATTATTATTTGTAAGGCGAGTTAACCAGGAAATACACTGAAGTTTGAATAATGTTCGAATAGAGTAGTAATTATGCATGAAGTTGGGATTATGAATGCACAAATAAGGTACTTTTGTATTGATACTGGATGTAATGTCAGAGAGGCGGTTTGGTAATGTAACGGTCACGTTACAACCTCGCAATTTTTAAAATAGAGCTTTGTAACTTGGTATAGAGGTTTCTAATAGGATTTTTGTTATTGAAAATGGGTTATTTCGGTATACGGTTTAATATAGCCCTCATAGAACGATATCTCCCGATTTTCGGTGTTTTAAAGGTTAAGGCCTCAATATCCCACCGAAAATACTGATATTTGGTATTCAGCCTTCGTTGGTGGTATAAAACTTTGCACCTGAAATTTTTCGGTATTTTGAAGATTGTTTACTCAATATCCCACCGAAATCGCTGAAATTTGGTATTTCATCTTTGTTGGGTGCATGCAGCTTTCCGTCTGAAATTTGTCGGTGTAGGTCTACACTTTGATATAGCCCCCATAGAACGGTACCTCCGGATTTTCGATATTTTTTAAGGTTGTAGCCTCAACATCCCACCGAAAAGACTGTAATTTGGTACATAGTCTTCATTTAGGTTAAAAAACTTTCTACCTGAAATTTGGCGGTATATGTCCACACCTTCATATAGCCCCCATAGAACGGAACCTGCCGATTTTCTGTATTTTAAAGGCTGTGGCTTCAATATCCCACCGAAATTGATGAAATTTAGTTTTTAGTCTTCGTTGGGAGTATGAAACTTTTTACTTGAAATTTCTCGGTACAGGTCCACGCCTTCATATAGCCCCCACTAGAACGATACCTCCCGATTTTCGGTATTTTAAAGGTTGCGGCCTCAATATCCCACCGAAATGGCTGAAATTTGGTATATAGTCTTCATTGGGGGTATACAACTTTCCACCTGACATTTATCGGTATAGGCCCATGCCTTCATATAGCCCCCATAGAACGCTACTCCCAATTTTTGGTATTTTAAAAGTTGTGGCAGCGATATCCCACCGAACTGGCTAAAATTTGGTATTTAGTCTTCGTCGGGGGTACAATATATTCTAACTGTAATTTATCGGTATAGATTCACGCCTTCATATAGCCCCCATAGGAAGGTACCTCCCGATTTTCTGAAATTTTTAGGTTGTGGCCACAATATTAAACCGAAATGGCTGAAATATGGAATTTGGTCTACGTTGGGGGGGGTATAAAATTTTCCACCTGAAAATTGTCGGTATAGGTCCATGCTTTCATATAGCCCCCATTTACCACCTATTGACCCAAAACCATAGTGTTTCGGACAGCGGCTGCCAACCCATCATCAAACCTATGCTTCTACGTAGGTTTCTATGCTGCTACAACAACAACATTAACAACTAATTGGTAAAATGTGGCTAAGGAAACGCCAGACAACCAATAGAAAAGTCTGTGTAAAAGGTATTTTGATCTTGAATAGATTCAAGGCAGAATGTGCCAACTATCTAAGAGAAAGTTTGCTCTTAAAATCGAACTCAGGATATACTTCATGGCGCCTCGGTCTTCTGCAAAGTCTCCTCCTTAAGTTCTCCATCGAAATGTACTACTTTTTCATAGTGTCATACGGACGCGGTGATAACGATCTTTACCAGAGAATCATTCAACGGTATATTATATGATAGAAGTTTTCCTATTTTTCATGTGATATATTTCTGGGATATATGAACATTTTTGTGTGCTTAAATTAATAAATATAAAGAATAATATACATTTAATCACAATTAAAACTTCATTTATAATTATGACCCAAAATCCTCATATCTGCAACTAACAAATCTAAACACACATTTCTCTTTTCCCCATGATATATGACTTGATAATTATGTCACGTTTGGAAGGTTAATCGTAATAATTTCACAAAACTTGTCCTCCCTCCACTTCTTGTTTCCCCTTTAAAAAAAAAGTATATTTTCCCAAATATAATATTAGATTCATAAATCAAATTGTTTCTTACTTTTGTAAAGGGGGATTGTTTTTGGTTTTGGATAAATTACATTTGCCCCCTTCATTTGTCTGTTGTTGCTGTTGTTCGAGACAAATTATTTGTTTTGTAAAAGCAGCCATTATATCCTTGCTAATCTACGCTGCGCAACAATCACAAACAATCATCCTTTTTTGCTGCCGACTTGAACAGCATTTATGATTTAGTTATGGCGTGTTAAAACTATTTGACAGTTGCTAATGTAATTTTATATTTAAAGCTAGACAGTAAAATGAAACTGAAATATTAAATATTTTTTATGGACATAGACAGCAGGAACAAATCGTTTAGAGAAGAATGAATCGTATACCTTATGCATTAATAATAGAGAATATGGCCATCGAAGGTACATCTAGGTTCTTTCTCCTTAAAATACTTTATTGCAAGTCTTTGAAAATCGACGATTTTAATCAGTTTTTCAACAACCAATATTAAAATCAGGGTTTCGGAGTCGAGGTATTTTTGGGTCGACTCCGAATCCAGACCAATTTTTTTCACGACTCCTGGTCGACTCCGAGTGTAATTTAATAATGTAATAATTTTAACTTCTTCCCATATTGGCTATATAGGCTAATCTATTGAGTTTTCCTAACATATTCTTTAGAAAGAGCATTCATTCGGATATAATACTCAACTACAGAACATAAATATGAAGTAAAATTAATACCTATATTGTTTCGTCTGAATCTTACTTTAAAAAACGGCAACAAAATACAAGATATAAAGTATTTGTCGGTTTTGCCGGTTTTCTGCACGAGTATATTCTGGAAGGAACCCTTCCCCGTGAAAAAATGTTTAAGCTTTAAATATATGTGAAAATTAAGGGGCAGTACAAAACATAAGGATTACATGCGATAAAACTTGTAAGCAATTCATGACCAGGTTTTAAAATGGTAGTAAGCCAACATTGTAGGGTGCTTCGAGAGCTTTAAGGGGTGACATCCAGTTGAAAGCCCAATAAACCCCATTTTTATACCCTCCACCATAGTATGGAGGGTATATTAAGTTTGTTTTTCCGTTTGTAACGCATTGAAATACTCATTTGCGACCCTATAAAGTATATATATTCTTGATCAGGTCGATCTGTGTACGTCCGTCCGTCCGTCTGTGGTAATCACTCTAGCATCCACAAAAATGGAGATAGAACGCTGAAATTTTGGGAATTCAAGTTCGATGATGGGCTATATCGGTCCACGTTTTGGTATAGCCCCCATATAACGGTACCCCCCGATTTACGGTATTTTGCCGTTTTTAACTACATTTTCAGACCGATTTAGCTATAATTTGACATTCAGGGTTCTTAAGTGTCAATAAATTTATATAACAAAAGTTGTGGACATAGGTCCACCTTTTGGTATAGCCCCCATATAACGGTACCCCCGGATTTACGGTATTTTGACGTTCTTAGCCACATTTTCAGACCGATTTAGCTATAATTTGAAATTTAGGGTTCTTAGGTGTCAATAAACTTATATAACAAAAGTTGTGGACATAGGTTCACGTTTTGTTATAGCCCCCAATAACGGTACCCCCCGATTTACGGTATTTTGACGTTTTTAGCTACATTTTCAGACCGATTTAGCTACCATTTAACATTAAGGGCTCTTAAGTGTTTATTAACTTATATAACAAAAGTTGTGGACATAGGTCCACGTTTTGGCATAGCCCCCATATAACGGTACCCCCCGATTTACGGTATTTTGACGTTTTTAACTAAATTTTCAGACCGATTTAGCTATAATTTGACATTTAGGGCTCTTAAGTGTCAATAAACTTATATAACAAAAGTTGTGGACATAGGTCCATGTTTTGGTATAGCCCTCATATAACGGTACCCCCGACTTACGGTATTTTGACGTTTTTAGCTACATTTTCAGACCGATTTAGCTATAATTTGACATTTAGGGTTCTTAAATGTCAATAAACTTATATAACAAAAGTTGTGGACATAGGTCCACGTTTTGGTATAGCCTCCATGTTTACAAGTTTTAACCGAATTATATATAATTCTTAGTGGTCACCACACCTCTCCACCAAAAATTGTCACGAAAGGTCGATTTATTGATAAAGCCCCCATATAAAAGTACCTCCCGATTTTCAGTAGTTTGATAATTTTAGCTACAATATTAAACCGAACTAGCAGTAATTTGACATTTGAAGTTCTTAGTGGTCACAACACCTCTCCATTAAAAATTGTCAACATAGGTCCATGTTCGGATATAGCTCCCATATAACGGTACCTCCCAATTTTCAGTAAATTGGCAATTTTAGCTAACTGTAATTTTGAAGGTTGTAGTGGTCACCACACATCTGCATCAACAATTTTCAACATAGCCCCAATATTTTACTTAAAATGTTTAACCGAACGTAGGTCCATGTTTTGGTATAGCCCCAACACAAACCTCCCTATTTTCCGTACCTTAGCTTTGTTTTTGGACGAACTTTCCGTAATTTGAATTTTAAAAGCCAACAAAAATTGTTCATTTAAGTTCATAGTTTGTATAGCCCACATACCTCCGAACTGGCTGTTAATGACATTTGAAGTTCCCACGTTGTGTACCGATTTTCGGTATTTTGAGGATTCTAGCTACAATTTTTAACCGAATTAGGAGTTATTTGACATTAAAGGCTCCCGTCAAAAACTGTCAAAATAGGTCCATGCTTTATTATAACCCCTATATAACGGTACCCGCCAATTTCTAGCCCACCAAAAATTGTCAACATACATAGTTAGATATAGGCACCATAAAAAATGGCCTCCCGAATGAAGCATTTTATGTACATTATCTGACATTTTAACGTACCCACTTAAAGTTGGGGACAAGAATGAAAACTAATTATTCCATTTTAGTTCAGAATATTTTACGGTGGAGGGTATGAAAAGTTCGGCCCAGCCGAACTTAACGCTTTTTTACTTGTTATAACTTAATCTGTTTTCTGAATTTTTTGTTAAAAAATATTAAGAAGTTTTGTGCCAAATGGCCGTCTATGAAACCCTATTTGTATACCCTCCACCATAATACGAGGGGTCAGGGTTTAAAAGCCAGAATCTAAAACCATTAGCATTAGCTGTACACTTCAACTGCTACACAACATTGACACACATTATATCGGTCCACGTTTTAATATAGAACCATAGAACCGTACCTCCCAATTTTCGGTATTTTGAAGGTTTTAGCCTAATTATTGAACCGAAATAGCTGCGGGTATAAAACTTTCCTTCTAAAATTTTTTGGTATAGGTCCATGTCTTCATATAGCCTCCATAGAATGGTACATCCCGATTTTCGGTATTTTCAAGCTTGTGGCCTTAAATGGATGAAATTTGGTATTTAGTCTTCCATGGGGGTATGACATATTCTAGAAGAGAATTATAATTATATTTCCATGTCGTCATATAGCCCGCATAAAAGCGTTTTTTGGTATTTTTAAGATTGCGCTCTCAATAATCGAAACTGCTGAAATTTGGTATTTAGTCTTCGTTTGGTGTTGTACAACTTTCCACCTAAAATTTGTCGGTATTGCTCCACGATTTTCGGTATTTTGAAAGTATAAACACATTGTTCAACCAAAATGACTGCATTTTGGTAGTTGATCTTCGTTGTAGTTACAAAACTTTCCTCCAGAAATTTCTCGCTAGAAGCCTTTGTAGAACGGTACTCCCTATTTTCGTGATGTTGAAATTATTTTTCGCTAAAGTTACAGAACATTGCAAAAAATCGGGAACAGAACATTGCAAAAAATCTCCACGTTGGGTGCCACCGTGGTGCAATGGTATGCACATCCGCCATGCACGCTAAAGGTCTGCGGTTCGATTCCCAGGCTATGCAACATCAATTTGTCAACGGTGGCAAAATACCCCTCAGTAATGTTGGCGACAATTCCTGAGTATTTATGACATGAAAAACTTCTCTACAAGTGGTGTCTTAAGACACCCCGCACACTGTTGCCGCTTCCATACAAATGTGGACAAAAATAGAAGGCGTTGACCTAGGTTAATAAATTTTTGCACATGCACTTATGAGGGCACATGAATGAAAAATAGCCTGCAAATTTAATATGTGATATTTTCTTAGGCTCCTGGATAGTTTCACCGATTTTCGTAAAAATCGGTTCAGGTTTGGATATAGCTCCTATATACATCTTTCCCCGATTCTGCTATAAATCGCTCAATTTTTGATGAATAGTCTTCAAATTTAACATGGGACGTTTCCCCAGGCACCTGTTCAGTTTTACCGAATTTGATTTGATTTCGCAAAAATTGGTACAGATTTGGATATAGCCTCCATATATATCTTTCACCGATTTTGCAATAAATCTGTCAATTTTTGAAAAATAACCTTCAAATTTAACATGGGATGTTTTCTTAGGCCTTGTGCAAACATTCATCAACCCAGGTCAATGGTAAAACTAAACAGGGGCTTGAAGAATCCCATGTTAAATTTGAAAGGTATTCATCAAAAATTGAGCGAATTATGGCAAAATCGGGAAAAGATATATAAAGAGGCTATATCCAAATCTGTAACTACTCAGGATCCTAAGAAAATATCACATATTAAATTTGAAGGCTATTTGATTTAAATTGACCGAGTTATAGCAAAATCGGGGAAAGATATATATAGGGGCTATATCTAAATCTGAATCGATTGTTGTAAAAATCGGTGTAGCTCAGGGGCCTAAGAATTTAAAATTTAACGAGTGGTAGCAAAATCGGGAAAAGATATATATAGGAGCTATATCTGAATCTGAACCGACTGTTGTAAAAATCGGTGTAGCTACTCAGGGGCCTAAGGAAAGATTACATACTAAATTTGAAGGCTATTCGATTTAAATTGACCGAGTTATAGCAAAATCGGGGAAAGATATATATAGGGGCTATATCTAAATCTGAACCGATTGTTGTAAAAATCGGTGTAGCTACTCAGGGGCCCAAGAAAATAACACATACTAAATTTGAAGGCTATGCGATCAAAATTGAACGAGTTGTATCAAAATCGGAAAATGATATATATGGGGGCTATACAAAATATGAACCGATATATCTCAGAAGGTTGCAGGGATGGGCAGAATGTTTTTACACATTTTGATGTGGAAGAGATTTCCAATTAACGGATAACAGGGGCCAAGATGGCAATAGGTGGCAATCGAAAGATCTGCTCTACTAAATATTAAGAATTTTGCATTTTTTTTATCAAATTGAAATTTTGATTTTTTGATGACGGTACATTGGCCATGTGCAGTTAATGTCAACTTTTTGTACTGAAACGTTATATTTATAGCCCAAACATCAAATCCCCATCCAAAACTTCTTATATTGCCAACAAACTTTTCAGAAAATGTTATTTTAAATGTCGTCCAATTTTCATATGAGTATCACCTTAGATTACCTGGGAAATATTTGTCATATTTAAAGAGCTATCATTTCAATATGGATGCACATATCTACAAAATTCTTTCAGATTCCTTGTATCGGATATTTTTACTGTAAGAAAAAACATAAACATATGTAAAAGTTAACATCACATTTTTTCGATTTTTGTCCCCGCGGCAACACTGTGTGCCACTGACACTCCGTTTCTTGTACTCGATTTCTGTTATTGTGCTGTCATATACATTTCCCTTGAAAGTTTTCCTTAAATTTATATTTTCTAATTACCAATTTTTATTGCAGCAAATTTAAACTCTTTGAATGTGAAAAGAAAGTTATAATTTTGTAAATTAAAACCATTGTTTACCTGCTTTAAAATGGAACTATGGAAATTGTTAACTTGTTTGCTTATTTGTTAGTTTGTTTATTGTTCTCACTTGCAGCCACTGCTACTTGTCCAATTAAATAAATTTTATTATTGAAATAGTTATACTAGCTGTTTGTTGTTGTTATTGCTGTAAAAAAAAAACTTTAGCAAATAAGTCATTAAAATATTTCCAGACCATGGCTATGCATAAAACTACAAGTGGAAAGAGTGAAAAAATTCTAGCCAAGTACTTGTGTACCTATGATGATAATAGGCTTAAATATAACACACCAAGAGGACGCATACATAAAATATAAACAACAGCAACAACACCAGCAGTAGCAGCAGCACACATTAAGAAATGAACAAACATGCAACAAACTACTCATGAAATCAGGCAAAAATTATCCTGGAATTGTGTTTTTAGTTTTTTTTCCAGGATTATATGAAATATAATCACGCAACAACCAACCTCAGCGTACACTCACCATGAAGTCACACAATTTTCATTCTATGAAATAAATTTGAAATGCATGACGACTACGGCAACTGTCTAAAACACTGAACTGCAAAATTTTAATAACAATTATAATCAAATTTCTGACTCTTCCCTGCTGGCGGTGCTTTCCCAGGAAAGATAGACAAAAATAATTGTGGATAACCAGAACAGAAAAAACAAACAACCGAATTGCCAAAGCATTAACGCACAAAATAGCAGCCCAGAGTTATGGAGAGAGAGAGTGAAAAAGAAGCAGTAGAAAAAGCATAAAATAATTATTTCGCTTTGGCATAAATAATATAATTCTTTTTTATGTGAAACAATTACCCGACTGGTAATCTGACTTAGAGTATTTTAATGGTTAGCCGAACAGTGGGTTTCTAATTATGGGGACATAACAAGGACATGCAATTAATAAAAATGCGTTAAATATGTATAACTTACGGATATGAGAGTGGAACTACTCGTAGTATTGGCGTGTACAACGAAAATGACACAGAGGACTATTTTAGTGGCATTAGTGGCATTGAAATTATTAAGACTGCTTTTCAAATACAGCGTTGATTAATTCCACTTAGAAAAAAATAGAAATGTAAACATAAATCTACACACAGAAAAAAATGGCCTCTCTAACATATGTCCCAAACATATTTTGCAGCAAACATATATTTGTTTGCACGCAGTCCCAAACAGAACAACGCCTTTCATAAAGCAAAAAAGAAAAAAAAAATACTGGTTTTTCTGAGAGATTAAAAAAAAACAATTTTGGCGAGTTTTTCTGTTTATTGACTAACAACCACCCCACAACACCAAACTAAGCAGATACAAATTTTGCTGCTTTTTATTTATTAATTTTTTTATTTTGTAGTATTGTACTTACCGTCGTTTCTTCTAAAGATTTTCACTATAGTTGTTATCGTCTTGTAAGCATAGCAGAATAATATGAATCATATGTACATATGAACATGTTGAGTCTATCAGCGGTAGGTTGAGATATTAGATGTTGCCTTTATATTAAAGAAATTACAAATTTGTAGTTGCGAAGTATTTGACTATACGAACTTTGCTTTTTCGACACCAAACGCACTGTACTTATTTGGTTTGTCGGTGTGTCAGTTAACAATTGTTGCGACAGCGGTAGTTGTTGTGTGTGTGGTTTGTTGGTCAAGTCTCAATATTATGGTGAGACGATGGTGGGGGTTGTGTTGTGGTTTGTTGATACATTGTCAATGCGATAGTGAGACCGATGAAAATGTAGGGAATAACAGCCCAACAAACCAATCGTACCGCGAAATCAGAACAATGCACATGCACACAGCTCTTTATTATAAACCAGCATTCCGCAGCTGCGAGAGCCCTGTTGTTATTACTCACTTTGAGCAAAATCCTCTCCACTCATATAAATATGTTCTAACATAAAAAATATGTTGGTACCCAAACATATTAAATTGAGATACGTTACAAAATGTTGCAAACATATATTTGTTTGGACACAAACAAACTATGTTTTGATCCAAACATATATTTGTTTGCAATCGGTCCCAAACAAATATTTGTTTGGATCCTAACATTTTTCTAACATATATTTTCTGCGTGTATATAATATGATTTAATACAATCTTTGACCTGGTATAAATAAATAAACCAAGTAAAAAAGTATCAGTCGGCTTTGCCGACAGAGATATACCCTCAGCCTATGTCTGGGGTCTTTTCAGAATTGTGTGGCCCTTTTTGGACATTTAATCTTGCCGACAAAAATGATGATTAGGATTAAAGTTAAAAAGGTGTTGAGGAGGAGGTACTTGAAAGAATGGACCGGTATAGTTCATTATGGAAGTGGATCTTATTTAGGGAGTCATATCTTTTCTATAGATATCATGCCCACTTGTCATTTCAGTGGGTCATCGTATAAATTTAGGACCAGTATGCCAGGAATAGACTTGGAGTCCAAGGAAAACATAATATCGTTCTAGACATGGCCACAACGAACACCATCGGTATACATTTACAAACGATCTTCGAACAGAGCCTTAATTGCACTTAGGCACAAACGTTGAACTTTTATGGGGGAGGTACCGGAAGGAGTGGACCGATATAACCCATCTTCGAACTTTAACTAAGTTTGAACAAAATATTGTGAAATATTGCAAAAGCCAAATTTTGGACCGAATCGGTTGATCCGTTTGAGAGTTATCGTGCGCTCCATACAGCCAGACAGACATACGGACGGACATGGCAAAATCAACGCCAAATTGTCTGAAACGGATTTCGTCCAAACATACTTGGGGTCTAAAACCATTATTTCGATGAGGCACATTTTGCCCGTATGAAATTGTATATACCCTCGTTAGCAGCAAAAAAGCGTTAAGTTCGGCCGGGCCGGGCTTTTCATACCATCTACCATAAAATATTCTGAACTAAAATGGAATAATTAGTTTTCATTCCTGTCCATAACTTTAAGTGGGCACTTAAAAATGTCAGATAATGTACATAAAATGTCTTCATTCGGGCGGCAATTTTTTGAAGAAGTTTTGTGACCACTGGGTATCACAAATGTCAAATTACTGGTAGTTTGGTTTAAAAATGTAGGAGATATTGTAACTAGTTCGGTTAAAAACTGTTGCTAAAGTCCTCAAAATACCGAAACTCGGGAGGTACCGTTATATGGAGGCTATACCAAAACTTAGGCCTACGTATAATATTTCCAGTGGAACTCCTTTTTTGGTTCAAATTGTTCGGTTAAAAATATTATCTAAAATCCTCAAATACCGAAAATGGGTACGTAACGTTATATGGAGGCTATACCAAAACATAAACCTACGTAGAATATTTCTAGTGGATTATGATCAATGGGAACTTCAAATGTCAAATAACACCTAGTTCGGTTAAAAATTGTGGCTTGAATCCTCACAATACCGAAAATCGCGAGGTACCGCTTTATGTGGGCTATACGATAATATGGACCTAAATTAACAATTTTCTTGTAGAAATTCTGTTAGCTGTCAAATTTTAAATTTCAGAAATTTCGGCCAACAAATGAAGCTCTCAAATTTTAAATTACAGAAATTTCGGCCAACAAATGAAGCTAAAACCTCAAAATACTGAAACTCGGGAGGTTTCGGGAAGTTTGTATGAGGTCTATACCAAACCATGGACCTACGTTGACAATTTTTGGTGTAGAAGGTTTGCGACCATTGGGAACCTCAAATATGAAATTACCGTTATTTAGATAAAAAAAATTGGTGCAATTCTCCAAATACCGAAAATAAAGAGTTACAGTATTATGGGGGCTATACCGATACACGGACCTATGTCGCCAATTTTTGGTAGACAAGTTTCGTGACTGCAAGGAACTTTAACGGGTAGTTCAGTCAAAAATTTAGGTAAAACCTTTAAAATACCGAAAATTGGGAGGTACCGTTATGTGGGAGGCTATACCAAAACACGGAACTATGATGAAAATTTGTGAAGAAGTTTCGTGACTGTGAGGAAAATCAAATGTCTGATTACGGATAGTTCAGCCAAAAAATGTAGACAAAAGCCTCAAAATACCGAATATCGGTAGGTACCGTTATGTGGGGGGCTATACCAAAACATGGACCTATGTTTAACATTTTTTGATGGACAAGTTTCGTGGCTGCAGGGAACCTCAAATGTCTAATTACGGGTAGTTCAGACAAAAAATTATGCTTAAATCCCAAAAATACCGAAAATTGGGAGATACCGTTATATGGGCTATATCCAAACATAGAGCCATGACAATTTTTAGTAAATATGTGTGGCGATAAATTACAGCTATTCCGATTAAAAGTTGTAGCTAAAATACTCAAGTTACTGAAAATAGGGAGGTACCGTTATGTGGGGGCTATATTCAAAACATGGACCTTTGTTGACAATTTTTGGTGGAGAGGTATGGTTACCACTGAGTACTTCAAATTGTAGGTGAAATCCTAAAAATATCGAAAATCGGGAGGTACCGTTATATGGGGGCTATATCCAAATATGGAAATATGTTTAAAATTGTAGATGGAGAGGTGTGGTGACCACTAAGAACTTCAAACGTCAAATTGCAGCTAGTTCGCTTAAAATTTCAGTTAAAATCCTTTAAATACCGAAAATCGAGAGGTACCGTTATATGGGGGCTATATGCAAACATGGACCTATGTTGACAATTTTTGGTGGAGAGGTGTGGTGACCACTAATAACATCAAATATCAAGTTACCGCTAGTTTGGTTGTAAATTGTAGCTAAAATCCTCAAATTACTGAAAAACGTGAGGTACCGTTATATAGAGGCTTTATCCAAACATCGACCTATGTAGACAATTTTTGGTGGAGATGTATGGTTACCACTGAGTACTTCAAATGTCAAATTACAGCTAGTTTTGTTAAAAATTGTAGGCAAAATTCTCAAAATACCGAAAATATGGAGGTACCGTTATATAGGGGCTATACCAAAACATGGACCCATGTCCATAACTTTTTGAATATAAGTTTTGTGGTCACTAGGAACCCTAAATGTCAAATTATAGCTAATTGGGTCTAAAAATGTGGCTAAGAATGTTAAAATACCTTAAATCTGGTGGTACGGTTATATGGGGGCTATTATCCACAAGTTTGTTATATAAGTTTCTTGACACTTGGGAACCCTAAATTAGCTATAATAATTCGGTATAATAATGCGGTACCGTTATATGGGGGCTATATCAAAAAGTGGACCGATATAGCCCATCATCGAACTTGACCCGCCTGCAAACAAAAGACGCATTTTCTAAAATTATAGGACGCTTCATTTTTGTAGATCCTGGAGCGATTACCGCAGACGGACTGACGGACATGCATAGATCGACTCAGAATTTTACCCTGATCAAGAGCATATACTTTATAGGGTCGCAAATGAGTATCTCAATGCGTTACAAACGGAAAAAACAAACTTAATATGCCCTCCATACTTTGGCAAAACGTAGACGTGCGCTGATTTTTTACAAACGATTTTTTGCATCTTTTATAATATTTTGTACCTATATTGGGACTATATGAAGAACTATTCTGACAAATTTCATGTGGAAAGACTAAAAGACAAAAAAGACTAAATACCAAATTTCAACCATTTCGGAGAAATATTGAGGCTACAACCTTCAAAATACCGGAAATCGGAAGGTACCGTACTATTGGGGGCTATATGAAGACATGGACCTATTCCGACAAATTTCTGGTGGAAAGTTTTACACCACTAACGATGTATAAGTACCAAATTTCAACCATTTCGAACGGATAATGAGTTTAAAACCTTCAAAACACCGACAATCAGGAGGTACCGTTCTATGGGTGGCTATACCCAAACGTGGACATAGGTCCGCAAGTATCAGGGGAAAGTTTTATGACCACTAGGAACCCTATGTACCAAATTACACCTATTTTAGTATGAAAATGTGTCTTTAATCATCAAAATACCGAAAATCAGGAGGTACCGTTATAAAGGGGCTAAAACAAAACATTAGCCCATATTGTTCATGTTCATCCAACAATTATGCTACATTATCTTCCGGCCAAATACAAAATCGTTTAGATTTAAAAAAAATAGCAAGAAGCGGTAGAGGACGGCATATTCAGTCGACGACCAGCAAAAAAAACTTGCATAAATAAATATTTTTCCATCCTTTGGAAAGAACAACAGGTAAGATATTCTCCTCCTGTAATGGATAACAGGAAGAGCTTAGTACTTTCATAAACTAAAAGAAACTGATTGTTCCCATTTACATCAATACAGTTCATGGTGATGGGTAAAAAAGTTCGGTCCGACCGAGCTTAACATCGTTCTTACTTGTTTTTATTAGTTTTTGTATTTAAACATAATAACAAATTTACTTACATTTTTTGTGTAGCCCACGGTATTAGCTGTAGGCACAGCCCACATATTTATTTTACTTATCTTGAAGTTAGGTACTGATCTGAGCTGAGAATTCCTTAATTCCTGTATGTATGAACATAATAAGAAATAGGTGATGATAAAAATGGGGGCTTTGGACAGTAATATAAATTTTCTGATTAACTGCACTGCGCCGTCAGGACATAGATCACTTCACTCTTTATAATTTATTGCTAAAGTCTACTATATCAGTTATACACCACGAATCAGGATAATTGTTGTCGTTCCATCTCCAAGATTATCCTTACCCTACACACTATAAACATAATGAAGCAAAGGTCTTTGAGGGGATTAGCTACTACTCCGGTTGCCGCGTCTGATTAATCCTAACCTTGCCTAACTCTCAACAAATTTCACTACTGCTCATTGACCTACATCACACACTTGGAACCCCACAGACTTATGTACATTTTCCTCCACGCAAACCTACACAAACTGAAATCGAATTTGTTCGAAACAACAAACCCATCAATGAAAAAAATAAATGTTCTACTAACTGCAATACAGATTGTTTTGAATTCCTCCAAGGAATTGACAGAACAAAACAAAATTCCATCTCACAATTAAAGCAAAGTTCGTGAATCCCGTTTTGTCATCAACAAATAGGATTTCGCAACAAAACTTTCCTCAACTCTATCTCAATCTCCAACTGACAATATTAACTATACAACCATTTGAAAATTAGCTTTTGTTTGCCCGAATAGTTAAAACTGTCAAAAAGTTGAAAATCGATAAAAATTACTTAACTTTTTCTACAGTTTGACATTAATTACACATTTCCATGCAGTGGCATGGCAAGAAGGCAAGCAGGCGCACAGATAGCAACATGTGATTCTGGTTGTGTGCGGAAACACTGTTTGAATGTGTGTGTGTGTATTCTTTGACAGAAAGTACAATTTTTGGGAGAATTAAAACAAATTCCCTTTATTACGTGTCATTTGGCAAAATTGCTGCTGCTACAGAGGTTCTTCCATTGTAATTGTGTCTGTTGACAAATAAAATTCCAATTTCAATAACTTCAATGTTATGAAACCCCTGATGAGAGGGGCAACTGGGATGAAGAAACTAAGAGGAAAAGGTTAACAACAACTTTCTTGAAGCATTGTTAAACGAGTTGAGAGGAAACTTTTTTAATCTTCTTACAAAAGAGTCACATAGTGAGCGGGGGGTAACGAAAAAGGACAAGCTTCAAACTTTTTACTTAAATAGCCGGAAAATTAAAACACTATAACAAGTTTTCTGCTGCTAGTTTCTCGTTTTTTTTTCGTCTTCTGCTGCCGCTTTGGTGAATGAAACTAAAGTGACATTTTGTTATCACCACTTCATTGCTTCATGTCGGAGTGAAACAACAACAATTTAATGACACACCCGCAACCACAACCCACACAAACATACCCAGCCCAATGCACACACGCCTGCACGCAATATTACCCAAAGATGTTTCGTCTCATCCCACCTCCTGAGGAGGTAGTTTTGTAGCTCAAAGTGTTTGCTCTTTAAGACAAGTTGGTATTTAGTTGATGGCTGTTGTTGCTTCCTTGCTGGTGTTGAATTGTGGAACTTAAAACTACTAAACTTGAAACTAAAACAAAAGGGGAAATCTCTATTGACACAAACTTAGCAAGCCGAATGAAAATGACACTCGGAAATAAAGCAGATAGGAAAGAAAAACCGGAAAAGGGGTAAACCACGTAAAGATCCTCCTCTGGCAAACAGACGCACGCACACACCAAACTTTGGTTAAAAGGTAAATATTTATGTTGACAATTTTAAATCTTCTACTCCCTGGTGTTGTTGGTGATTTTCTTCGTAAAAGATATCGATAGCTGAGAAAACGATATGCTTATACAATGATAAAGTTTTGGGACAGAATTCAACTATTTGTGACGGTATAAGGTAGAACAATTTATAGGTGAAACACGGTGCTCAAATAAACTCTTATCCATATCACATATACCCGTTGACACAGAAGCCGAATTCAAGCAAACGTCTTCATTCGATGTCGAATTTTTTTGTTGCGAGAACAGCATTAATAAACAAATATTAACGCATATTAAACCAAATGCCGTCACATTTTCCAAAATTCATCAAAATTGGACTGATGTAGCTTGCGTGATACATGAAATCGGCCAAAAAATATATATATGGGAGATATATTGAAAATCCTTAAAAAACAAGGACAGACGGAGGGACATACGTAAATCTAATCAGAGATTGATTCCATGTACTATTATATTACTAAACCAGTAAGAAAAGAATCAAAGTCGGGCGGGGCCGACTATATGATACCCTACACCACTGTGAATATGTAAAATATAAATCGGAGCTATATCCAGATCTTAACCGATTTTGATATAATTTGGCACATTTATTTCCAGACCGAATTCAGTCACACATTCCAAATATCATTGAAATCGGACTTATATATCGTGTTTGGAGCAGAAAATACACGAAATCGGCCGAAAATATATATGTGTGCTATATCCAAATCTGAACCGATTTCGATATAATTTAGCACATTTATTTCTAGACCGAATTCAGTCAAACATTCCAAATTTCATAAAAATTGGACGTATATAGCGTGTTTGGTGCAGCAAATACGTGAAATCGGCCGAAAATATATATGGGAGCTATATCCAAATCGGAACCGATTTCGATATAATTTGGCACACTTATTTCTAGACCGAATTCAGTCAAACATTCCAAATTTCATCAAAATCGGACGTATATAGCGTGTTTGGTGCAGCAAATACGTGAAATCGGGCGAACATATATATGGGAACTATATCCAAATCTGAACCGATTTCGATATAATTTGGCTCATTTATTTCTAGACTGAATTCAGTCACACATTCCAAATTTCACCGAAATCGGACATATATAGCGTGTGTGGTACAGGAAATACGTGAAATCGGCCGAAAATATATATGGGAGCTATATCCAAATCCGGACCGATTTCTGCACACTTATTTGTAGACAAAATTCAGTCACACATTCAAAATTTCATCAAAATTGGACGTATATAGCGTGTTTGGTGCAGCAAATACGTGAAATTGGTCCTGTATCTTTCAAGATAATAAATAAACAACATTTGGCACGTAATAGTTTTGGTTTACTGGTTCTGCGGTGTCCCAATTCCAAAATTCTGCAACCCTACAAGGATCGTGCGGTACCAGTCTAGATACAGGCATGTTTGATGCAGCTACACCGCCCAGACATCGTTTGGGTTAAAACCACTTGGCATCTGGCGTTCTTCTGCTCCAAGTACCGCATTCACACAATATCTTTCAGCCTCCTGTGCAACTGTATCAGTGAGAGTACTATCCAACCCTGCCTCCTAGGCTTCCACTTATACATTTAGACCTCCCTCTAGATCATTAAGATCTCTTCTCACGAGGAGGAAGCCTGTCCACATGATTGTGGCAAGGATGCTCATGGCGATAATACACAAGCAGATACTGCAATTACTACAACATATTGTCCTGAACCTCCGGTAACATTTCGCCTCCTCATGAAGATGACCCTCTGGTGTCATGAGAAGGCACCCTGTTGCGGAGGCATTCTGGCAGATTTGAATATTCTTCCACTGATTGCGCTAACATACCACACTGCCGCCGCAGAGCTTACCACAGACCAGCTTATTGCTTTTTCAACAAGGTTTCTTATTCAGCAACCCAAGTGCTGCCGACCATTGACTTGAGGACCTTGTTCTTACTTTTGATCTTATTGTATGCAATCAACGTTACCCCTATTATTTCTGGTACATAGTGGTTGAAATGAGGACACCATCGACCAATATGTTCAGAGAGAGCCTCATTTTTGCCGTGTAAATGGTGAACATTGGAGCAGCTGATTTAGCGGCGGATATAGTCATATTCCTCCAATGGAAGGACTGTACTATGTCAGCTATATAGAACATATAATATATATCATCGACTATACGACCCGATTCCAAGATTGTATAATCATCCGCATGTGGATAATCACCAGAATGTGTAATATACGAAATGTACAGGTTAAACAGTGTCGGAGATACCACCCCGGGGTAGGGAAGTCCCAGTTTCACCCTACGAGAAGTCTACTCTTGCATAGGTCAAAAACAGTCATGACTGTTCGATAGCACGACCTGTTCTGGTTCAGTCCTCGACTGATATGTGTGGATGTGGCGTGTAGTGCTTTTGTGGTACTCTGCATTTTCTGGAATCCATGCTAATGTTAGGCAACTGGGAAGCAGTTTCCCATCGTGAGGAGGAGTAGTGTCTTTAGAATCTTCTCTGCTGGTGACAGAAGTGAAATCGGCCTGTACGATTCAACTCTACTGGTATCCTGGCTTCAATTCAGTAGCCGGACCACCTTGCCAACTTTCCAGGCTTCTGGTACAATCGTATGGGAGGCTAACGATAAATTGAGGACATTTGTCAAATTCTGACCATATCAAAACATGGACCTATGTTGACAATTTTTTTGTAAAATAGTTTCTTAACCACAGATAACCTCAAATATCAAGTTACAGCTATTTAGATTAGGAAAATAGGGAGGTACCATTATATGGAGACTATATCGAAGTGTGGACCTATCTTGACAATTTTTGGTGGAAAAGTTTTATAACTGAAAGGAACCCTAAATGTCAAATTACGGGAAGTTCCGTCAAACAATGTAGCTAAGACCCTCAAAATACCGAAAATCTGGAGGTACCGTTATATGGGGTCTACACCAAAACATAGACCTATGTTCAGTCATAGATGACGTTTGAATATAGACTATATCGGTCCATTCCTAAGTGTACCTCTCACACAACATTTAAAATTTTGTGGCCCAAGGGCAGTTAAAGGACAAGTCTCGGTTCGTTTTGATTTTTTTGGTAGCAGGATTTCTTCGCGGTTTTATTACAACGGTACAACTTTTTTCGGATAATGCTCAAAGGCTATAAAAAAAACTATACAGGTATAATTGACGTGTACGCAGTCGTATGACGACCGGTTCTATGCACCGTATTGAATCGTAGGAATCTTCGACCAGGGGCCGTCACCTCAAAATTATGTGTGTTGTGTTCGTGTATTGTTTTACCATATCCCGGAATGCCTCCACCGAGCTCTTTTAGTGCGTGAGGGATATAAAAAACCCCAATAGATCTTTTCACTTTGACAGATCCATATCCACTATAAGTCAACATCGGTGAGATATAATGGATGTAGGTGATATAAGGCTACTGCGATAGGAGTTAAATTGCTGGTTGCTGTGTCAGAACAAGGGTGTCCAAAACGAATGTAATTTGACAATTGATGTTCTTAGTGGTCACAACATTCCTTAAAAAAAAATAGCTTCATAGGCCCATGTTTTGGTATAGCCCCCATATAACGGTACCTCCCGATTTTCGGTAATTTCTGCAATATATCACAACTAGTTCGGAATTTATAATTTAGTGCCGCTAGATCGGTAGTTACAACCACTGTGCGCCATTTGCAATCTCCGATAAAATAAGATATTAAAGAAGTGTAAAAAGGAGGATATAGTATTTTTATGGCACTTACTATAATAAGATTATATTGACTATCTGAAAACACCCTCTCTGCTTAAAGGTTCTCCTTAAAGATTTACCTTCTCCTTAAAGATTTAGATTCACTGATCATAGCTACCAATATATTTGCTTCAACAAGGCTCTTGTATTTTACTGACACCTCAACCCAAGTGTTTTTATTGTTCATATGGGTGAAGCGTTTACAGGTACATACAAGGAAATAAAGAAACCTCATGGATTTTCCCATATTTAAGATCATACATATATAATCCCCTCTGTCATCTAAACATTTATCCTGCTTAAATTTGTGTTGTTAGATCTCCAATGCTTCAAGAAATTTCCTCATTTTTGTATATATGTACATACATATATAGATTGTAAATATGTCCTTAAACCATTTCATTAACTATTTCCGCGATTTTTTCTTGCCATTTCAGCACCCCAACAAAAACAACAACAGCGGCAACAGAAACATGTCATGTTTAGATTTGCAACATAATAAAGGAAATACGCTTTAATCCCCTCCTTAAAATGTCACGAATGAGCTCATGTATGAGAGTAAAGCGGAAACATGCCACATACTCGCACACACACCCACACTAACGACACTACAAGGTAATATGTGTGCGTGTTTGTGTGTTTTCTCCCAGTTTAACTTGAAACCACCAAACACCCAAACCCATTTGGTTTATTTTACTTCAACTAAACGACACCAGGTAATTATGCATATTTAATCAAAACTTTCTTAAAACAAAAAAAAACACACACACACACAAAAGAAAAACCGAATAAAACACCCACGTCTATGTCATGTCACTCAATTATACCAGTCACATACAGAGTCAATTCTCAAAACACAGGTTAAGAATAGGTAGAGACGGAGGCTCACTCATACACACTTTAACATAAAATGTTTCTACTTCAGCTTGCATAAATAATTAGACTTACAACAACAGCAGCAGTAACAACAACAAAACGAAGAAATGGCTTAGCAAAATCTAAAGGAATTCTTAGAATTAAAGTAAAACCATTTTAGTAAGGACTAAGGACAAAGGAAGGAGATGACTTCAAGAGTCATGTTAAGTGTAATAAAGCTAAATTGTTATACACAGAAAAAAACACACACACTCACACAGACAATGTGTTTTTGAGATGAAGCCTTTAGACATTATGTGCAACACTACTAGAAAAACCTTAAGCCATGAATGACATATATGCCTAAAAGCATATGTCACTATGCATGTGTATGTGTGTATGGATGTGTTATACAAACACCTTAGTTACATAGATACACACATAGTTGGTTGCAGCATAAATTATTAATTTATGCATGAAATTAAAGGTAAAACATCTTCATCCTCTACTTAGGCAAACACACTAAACTAAGTGTTTGCCTACATTTAGAGTAAAAAGCATACTTTACATAATTGTACATGCATACATAACATATCATTTTACATTGAGCATTGAACGTGATATGTGCAGTTTATATTTAGAGATGTAGGCAGATATATTTTTCTTTATTCGTATAATGTAGGAAATTGTTATGGTTTATCTGAGAATTTCAAGATCGAAGACCTTCTGGGCCTTAAACACAAAATGCTATAAAAATGTCGAATTCGAACGTTATATAACCACCGAGATAATGTGTATGTGCATTCAGAATAGAGTTCAAACCGGCAGACGGTGGTCGAAACCACTGATCTAGCGGCGCGAAATTAATTACTTGCAAACGAATTGAGATACGTTACTTAAATTTTGCGCAAACTCAGCCTGTGTCTGTGGGTAATAATGGGCCAAATATGAACAATATCGGCTAACGGTACCCTCCGATTTTCGGTATTTTGAGGATTTAATCCACATTTTCGTAGCAAATAAGCTGTAATTTGGTACTTAGGGTTCCTAGTGGTTACAAAATATTTCCACCAAAAATTATAGACATGGGTGCACGTTTTAATATAGCCCCCATGTAACCGTACCTCTCGATTTAAGGTATTTTTAACATAATGCCTGCATTTTTAAACCGACTTGGCTGTAATTTTGCATTCTGTGTTCTCGCCGCGTATAAAATCTTTTTACAAAACATCTTCAATACGGATTTATGTTTCGATGTAGCCCCTTTTATGGTACCCCCGATTCGTTGAATTTTTTACTTGTTATCCCATATTTATTAGTATATTTAGCTATAATATGGTACTATGGTGTCTCCGGGGATAGAACTCCTCCTTGCAAACATTTCTCAAGATAGGTCGTTATTTTGATATAGCTCCCATACAAATGCAGAGCTAAATTTGTATGAATTGCATGCAAATTCCCTTATTTTAAAAGTGCAGTCATCGTAAGATTTGCAAATATTTGCAGCTTTAATGTGGTTATTCCGTATCCCGAGAGTCCAATTTCATTCCCCAAAAACTAATCGAACCCAAGTTCGACCAAGTTTACAAGATGCACTATATGGAACAAGCGCGTACTACCCATAAAAACACTAAAAATTGAAATTTTTGAAAATTTATTGCTATATAACTAACTACCTCCAGACCCCAAACTATTTTTTATAATTCAAATCACACCCTCTTCTATTAATTAAAAATAAATTTTGTCCAGTTTTATTTACGAATTTATTTAACATTTAAACAAATATGAAGTTAATTTTTAGCAACAATTTTTTAAAATCTGATGCAACAAAAATTCTTATATTTGATAGTGAATAACTGAGTGAATATTTACAATAACAAAAATGAAAAAAGAAAAACTTTGTCTGCAAAGTGTCTGTAATCAATACAATGGAAAATATTTCGCAATTTTATAGTTCGATTTTTTGACTTTTGCGCCGCTAGATTAGCGTATTTTTAGTTAATTGAACTTTTTTAACCAACAAGTAAAAAAGTATCAGTCGACTTTGCCGACAAAGATATTTATACCCTAATCTTGTGTGAATTAAAACTTCAATCTATAGGCACATCGAATACCGGCTACACAAAAAAATGTATAGGCTTATTTTGAAATACAAAATTGGCGGAGATATGAGCATTGGAATTGAACAATTTATTGTGATTTGTATGTAGCATAGAAACTTTAAACGCGTGTTTCTGGAGATGGCATTTTTGAAGCCAGTGTCAACGATAGCTTGAAACGAATTGACCGATCTTCATATGATTTGGTGAGGTTGTTAAATACATAAAAAGCTTGTCTTCTAGCTTGTCTAAGTCGATATAAACATGTCCGACTGTCCGTCCGTCCGTCTGTTGAAATCAATATACAGCTGGCACTTTTTAAAATAGAGCTTTTAAATTTCGTATAGAAGTTTCATTACTCCTAGGATGTATTGCAAATGGGCTACATCGGTTCACATTTTGATATAACCACCCGATTTTCGGTATTTTGAAGGTTTTAGCTTCATTATCACACTGAAATGGCTGAAATTTGCTATTAAGTGTTCGTTGGTGGTATAAAACTTTCCCCCAGAATTTTGTTGGTATAGGTCCGCACCTTCATATAGCCCCCATAGAACGGTTCCTCCTGATTTTCGGTATTTTGAAGGTTGTGGTCTCAATATTACTCCGAAATGGCTGAAATTGGGTATTTAGTCTTCGTTGGGGATAGGAAACTTTCCCCCAGAAATTTGTCGGTACAGGTCCACGCCTTCATGTAGCCCCCATAGAACGGTACCTCCCGATTTTCGGTATTTTGAAGGCTATGGCCACAATACTCCATTGAAATGGCTGAAATTTGGTATTTAGTCTTCGTTAGGGGTATTCAACTTTCCCCTTTTAATTTGTCGGTATAAGTCCACGCCTCCATATAGCCCCTTTAGAACGGTACCTTCCGATTTTCGGTATTTTGAAGGTTTTAGCTTCGTTATCACACCGAAATGGCTGAAATTTGGTACTTAGCCTTCGTGGGGAATATACAATTTTCCCCCAGAATTTTGTTGGTATGGGTCCACGCCTTCATATAGACACAAACAACGGTACCTCCCCATTTCCGGTATTTTGAGTTTTGGCCTCAATTCTCCGATATTGCAGAAATTTGGTATTTAATCCCCATTTGAGTTAAAAAACGTTCCATATGAAATTTGTCGGTATAGGTTCACGCCTTCATATAGCCCCCATAGAACGGTACCTCCCGATTTTCCTTTTTTTGAGGGTTGTGGCCACAATAACAAACAGAAATGGCTGAGATTTGGTATTTACTCTACGTTTCGATATATTCCCCATAAAAGCGTACCTCGTGATTTAAGGTCTTTTTTAGGTTTTAACCACATTATCCTACTGAAATATCGTAAATTTGGTATTTAGTCTTCTTTGAGTCTAAAAACTTTACGCCAGAAATTTGTCGGTATAGACCGACATTTTAATATAGCCCCCATAGAACGGTACCTCCCGAATTTCCGAATTTTGAAGGTTAGCGATATTGTTTTACCGACATTGTTGAAATTGGGTATTAAGTCTTCTTCATAAACGAAAGGAAACTAATTGTTCCATTTTACAAGTTCGGCCCGGCCAAACTTAAAGCCGTTCTTACTTGTATTCGTTTAAATCGAAATTTTGACTTTGTTTTAAAAGGTATTTTATAAAATTCTGTTTCGCTTAAAGACAAGATTATTAGGTTCTTAAAATACCCACAAAAATATACGACGATCGACCTATCCGTTTCTGAGCTATCGTTGGCACCGCAAAACGCTTTTACAAAAAGGGCTTCGCAGGTAGCTATTTACCACAAAACTATGCAATATTTTTCAACAAAAAAAAAAATTCCAGAGGTAGTTTAAGTGGTACTTTCTTTGAAAAAAATCGTGAATAATGAGTCTGCACAAGTAGGGGTAGCCCCTTAAAGCTCAAAGGTGTTGCGGAAGAAAAACCTGAAGGAATGTATCGACGTAGTTCATTTTGGAAGGGGATGTTAATTTGGGAGACATCCCTTTCGATAGATATCGCGCCCTCCAGTCATTTCAGTTGGTCAATGTATAATTTAGGGCTTTTCTACCATTATGTCAGGAAGCATGGACTTGCTCACGAAAATTATGTTTTCGCTGTAAAAAGGACCAAAAAAAGTCATTTGGTAAAAATTTCCAAAAACTACACGAACAGACCCAAAATTAAAAATGTTTCGCAAGAGTGCAGTTTAATATCTGCTGCCAGATTAAAGGTATTGCAGCAGGAGGTTCTCGTTGCCTCTATTACGACGGCATCGACGGAGGCTAGTCGATACTTTCCTAAATAATTATCCTAAAGGTTGCAAGACAACTCTCGAATAAATTACCTGTATTTGGTCTAAACTTTGCACATCGTAATCATTCAAACTTGTATCAAATTCGCAAAAGAGCTATAGCTAACACTTTCCGATACCTACGCCACATATAAAGTAGGCACTGAATCCGTGGTTTCACCTGGGAAGGAGAGTTAACATGTACCACTCGTTCACTTACAATTACGGAAAGACTTGTGCAAACGTTTTAAAAACCATTTTATTGACGTTGCAGTTTACGCTCTGGCAGATGTACTTCCAAAAAGAAGGCTGATATTACTGTCGTACAGGAAATACGATGGTATGGGAATAACGTCACAACAATTCATAAAGGCGACGCACTGTCGGAGGTTAAAATGTCTAGTCATTGCGCCAAAACATGGAAGTAAGCAGTACCAGATTAAAGCATATCGACATTCATAAGGCACGTGTCTGTCAACAGTTCAAAATAAATAACAAGTAAAAAAGCGGTAAGTTCGGCCAGGCCGAACTTTGTATACTCTCCACCATAAAATACTCTGATTGGTCGGTCGGTACCGTAATATGGCGGCTACAATCCTAAATGAAAAATTGTAGCTAATTCGGTGAGAAAATTTAGCTAAAAGCCTCAAAATACTTTAAATCGGGAGGTATCGTTATATGGGGGCTATACCAAAACGTGGAGCTATCTTGAAAATTTTTAGTGGAGAAGTTTCTTGGTCATTGGGAACCTCAAACGTCTAATTTCAGCTAGTTTGGTAAAAAAATTTAGACAAAATCCTCAAAATACCTTAAATTGGGTGGTATCGTTATATGGGGGCTATACTAAAACGTGAACCTATATAGCCCATCTTTGAACTTGGCCTGTAAAATTTTAGTGCTCTATCTCAGTTATTGCGGACGCTAGAGTGATCACAACAGACGGACATACGGCTACATCGTCTAAGAATTTTATCCTGATCAAGAATATATATACTTTATAGGGTCGCAAATGATTAGTTCGATGTGTTACAAAAAAAAAAAAAAAAAAAAATCTTAATATACCCTCCATACTACAGACATATGTATACCCTCAGCCTGTGTATATTGAACCATTTTTTTCCAAAATACGTATGTATTAGGGGGTTTGAAAAATGTTGGGCGTTTGAACCGACAAAAATGTTGATTAGGATTAAAGATCAAAAGTTTTGCGGAAGAGATACTAAAAGAAATGGATTGACATTGACCATTATGGATGTGGATCTCCAGCCACAACATATGGTGCCACAGGGGGTTTTTACACTCTTCGGGCTGTTTGCTCAAGAAGTAAGGACTTGCCCCTAAAAAAACTTTCACCATCGTAATTGAGGCAGCAAATGCAAGTTGCTTCAACAAAAATCAAAGTGATTCGATATCAGGCCTTAAAGTGAACTTATCCAAAATTTTGTGTGGGAGGTAACGGATTGGTGGACGAAAATAGTCCATATTTGAACCTGATCTATATCTGGTAGATATATTAGGATGTGTAAAGTATAGACCAATTAGGCCACTCCCTCCAAGAGTTACGGTACGAACAATTTTTCTAAACATTTTTGAACTTTTGTGGGGAAGGTACCTGAAGGAGTTGACCGATATGGCTTATCTTCAAACTTAAACTATGTTTGGACAAAATATTACTAAGGCCAAATTTTGGACCGAATCGGCAGATCCGTTCGAGAATTATCTTGCGCTCTAATCACCTCACACGGTGCATTGGGGTTTTTGCAACTTTCAGGCTATTTTCTCAGGAAGTATGGACTTGCCCCTGCCTGAAACTTATACCGTCGTATGGAGGGCAGTGAATACAAGTTGCAAAACAAAAATCAAAGCGATTCGAGATATGGCCCTAAACTGAACTTTTCCGAAATTTGGTGTGGGAGGTACCCGAAGGAGTGGACCGATTGAGTCCATATTGAAACCTTATTTAAGTCTGGTACACGTTTCACAACGGGCAATGTATGGACCAAATCGGTTACTCTCTTCAAGAGTTATCGTGCGCACAAATTTTCCGAACATTTGCAAATTTTTGTGGGGGAGGTACCGGAAGGAGTGTACCGATATAACCCATCTTCGAACTTAAATTAAGTTTGGGCCAAATATTACGAAAGCCAAATTTGGGGCCGAATCGGTTGATCCATTCGAGAGTTATCGTGCGCACCAGCCAGCCAGACAGACAGACGGACGAACATTGCTTAATCGACTCCAAATTGTCTGAAACACATTTCGTCCAAACATACCTGGGGTCTAAAACCATTATTTCGATGAGGCACATTTTACCCGTATGAAAGTGTACATACACTCGTTATCATAAATGCTGAGGGTATAAAAAGAAGTATGAAAGTATCTCTAACCGTTTAAAAGTTGCATAATTTTGACCAGAAAAAAACGATTCTAAACCACTGTGTATCGTATGAACCACGAGCGGTGTCAGCTATACAACGATTGCGTTGGCCATGAGAATGAGCGACGATGAACCTATTTAAAAGCCGTACGGGCAGCATGGATGTACACGCAGAAAAGGAAGACCAAGACTCCGATTTACTGTATTTTGATACCCCATATAACGCAAGGTGTCACATTAAGGAATTTTTTAGTCCAATTTGTCCATCTGGTTTCAATATAATATATGCGGGAGGGTATACCAAAGTTCTGCTCACTCAAACTTAGTGACATTTTTACATGTTCTGTTTTAAAACAAAACATTTGTTATCTTATAATATTTTGTTATGGTAACCCTATTCTACAAACAAAAATATGCAAAATAAAATGGAAGACACACTAAAGGATTTTTGACGCCTTGTGTGTGATAATTTAATTGCATAAGGGAGGAAACACAGACATGTATCATCGTCAAACTGTAACAGTTAGAAATGAATGGTTATACAAATGTATTTAATATATGTATGTGCATACATGGCATATAAAGGAATGGTTGGGCTTTTAAATGAATATGTGTGAATTTTGGAATAATAATTTCATTGCATTTCACTTCGTTTGACTGTCATATTGTGTGTGCTTAAGCCTATTTGAATTAAATGGGTACAACATTTAGTTAAACATATCGCTTGTTACGTAATTTAGTCACAAGTGTGCCAGCAGAAATAATATGGTATTTATTTAAACATTATCAATTCCAACGTCATCGTTTTCACCTAATGGATGGTAAATTCGAGCATGTTTCACTGTATGTGCTGGAAAACTTCTTTGAATTAGATAGACAAGTTACATTATCATGATTTTATAGATGGGGAAAAGGAGACACCAAATTTTTGAATCTATCTAAGATTTCTATTTAAAATAAAAAAAATATATATTTTTTGTTAAATATTAAATTTTATAAATTCAACTTGTTCTACCTTTGACAGTATTTTATTTCCTACCTTTGTTGAAACAATAAGTAAAAACTATTTCCCTCAGTTTTATCATTTCATTTGATGATCTGTCAAATTCACATGCATACTACATACATACATTTCAGTTTTCACATTCATGTCAAACTGTCATTTCGTTAAAAAACGGATAAGAAATCTCAAGTTTTCAACTTGCCTGTCTAAGTGCGGAGGCCAAATCGCTCTATTCCTTTGGTTTATTTACGCATTTCAGTTGTCAGAAGTAGTTTAACCCACAAGAAAGGACACACACGCAAAACTTTTAAGACAGCAACACAAAAAACAAAGAAAAACAACAGCAAAACACAAAACGCAATTATTTTTCTTTTCACACCGCTTTAGGATATATGAAATGTGTTGTCATGTTGTTATTTTGGTTAGATAATTTTAACAGTGAAAAACAAGTTTTTCACTTTCAAGGATTTAATAGAAGGTGTTGGTACAAAATGTGTGTGATTAAATATTCATGGTGAGAGGACATAGTGAATAGACTGGAATGTGTCTTATTTGTGCACTTACATAGGATTATTATCGATGCATTACTTAAATTTCCTCCGAAAGTTTAGGTATTGAGAGTACCGATCCGACCATCTGATGCGTATTATCGCGCAACAATATCGGACTGTTGCATTTTCGGGCAAATAATGGTGTTTAAAATATTATCCATTTTATGACCGAATATCGTTTTCCGTTCTATTCCTTTTTTAAGGTCAACGCACACCGATTAAAAATCACATCGGATTAGATAATTAAAAAGTGAAGACATGTACATTCTTCCACAAACTAGTAGATATTCAAACTTGTAATCACAGTTTACGTAAGGCGTTGACTTTCGGCCAGAATTTAAGACTATCAACAGGCAGATCGAACACCGATTAAAAACCGAAATTCTTTTTCCCTAAAAAATACTTGTTTACGTAGTTTTCAGAATCTGGTAGACTTTGTTTCGCAAAATTATGAAATGTGCTATATACTCTCAGCTATCGTCGCACAGTGTCACGACCGTGGCCAAAAATGGTCAAAATCAAGTACTTCGAAATACAAATTTATTGATGAGAATTTATAGTAAACATTTCAATTTGAAGGAATTTGAATTCTGGTATTTATATGTCAAGTAGTTTTGTCCATGGGAAATTTTAACATTTGAAGTAATTTATGGTTCTAAAATAAAATTTTAAAGTAGCTTTGAATGTAATAAACACGGATTTAATTTTGTTTGGAAGTAAATAGTGATCAGATGGTGTTTACAGCTACACAATTCGGTGGTACTTAGTACATCGATTTTGTAAACCAAATTATAATATTAGTGGAGTGGGAAAAAATTGTATAAAAGTGTATATCGATATTATTTGTTGTTTGAGTTGTAAACAAGGGAGTACTTCAAACGTATTAAGGTTCCAGCTGCAGAGGTTTGCAGACGAATATATTATTTCCCTTTTTCAGCGACTACCTCACTCACTTTAACAAAGCGTTTTGCGGTGTTGGTTATAGCGCGAAAACGAATGAAGCGATCATCATATATTTTTGTGGGCTTATTAAGTACGTAATAGTCTTGCTTTAAAACGAGAGACATTTAAAAATAGCAATTAAAAAAAATGGTGAAAAGCGAAAGTCAAAATTCGATTTTTTACAAAAAAATGGACCATTTTTGAACATTAATCGGTCAAAAAACGTTTTTATACCCTCAGCATTTATGCTAACGAGGGTATATACACTTTCATACGGGCAAAATGTGCCTCATCGAAATAATGGTTTTAGACCCCAAGTATGTTTGGACGAAATGTGTTTCAGACAAGTTGGAGTCGATTGAGCAATGTCCGTCCGTCTGTCTGTCTGGCTGGAGCGCACGATAACTCTCGAACGGATGAACCGATTTCAAATTTTGGCTTTGGTAATATTTTGCCCAAACTTAGTTTAAGTTCGAAGATGGGCTATATCGGTCCACTCCTTCTGGTACCTCCCACACAAAAGTTCGACAAATTTGTTCGCACGATAACTCTTGAAGGGAGTAACCGATTTGGTCCATACTTTGCACATCCTGAAATGTGTACCAGACTTAGATAAGGTTTTAATATGGACTCAATCGGTCCACTCCTGCGGGTACCTCCCACACAAAATTTCGGAAAAGTTCAGTTTAGGGCCATCTCTCGAATCGCCTTGATTTTTGTTTTAGCAACTTGTATTCACTGCCCCCCATACGACGGTACAAGTTTTATTAGGGGCAAGTCCATACTTCCTGAAAGTTGCATGAAGGTTGCAAAAAAAAACCCTATGACACCGTGTGAGGTGGTTCGACCGCAAGATAACTGTAGAACGGATCTGCCGATTCGGTCCAACATTTGGCCTTAGTAATATTTTGTACAAACATAGTTTAAGTTCGACGATAAGCCATATCGGTCTACTCCTTTGGGTACCTCCCCCACAAAAGTTCAAAAATGTTCGGAAATTGTTCGTACGGTAACTCTTGAAGGGAGCGGCCGAATTGGTCCATACTTTACACATACTAATATATCTACCAGATATAGATCAGGTTCAAATAAGGACTATATTTGTCCACTCCATCCGGTACCTCCCACACAAAATTTCGGATAAGTTCACTTTAAGACCTGTGGTGCGATTCTCTAACACATTTTTTGAGTTACCGACAAAAATCGGTAAAATTAAAATGTTTATAATTTCGGTAAGTAACGATCTTTTTCAGTAAGTTAGCTATGAATAAGAAGTAGTCGTAAAGTTCTACCGATAGCAAGAGTGCTGTCAGCTTTTATTTGAATTTTTCATTCCGAATTATGCGTTTTAATTTTACCGATTTTTGTCGGTAACTGGAAAAATGAGTTACAGAATTCCACTACTGATATGGAATCACTTCGATTTTTGTTGGAGTAACTTGCATTCGCTGCCTCAATTACTATGGTAAAAGTTTTTTTTAAGGGGCAAGTCTATACTTCTTGAGCAAACAGCCCGAAGGGTGTAAAAACACCATAGGCACCATATGTAGTGGTTGGAGATCCACTTCCATCATGGTCAATGTCAATCCATTCCTTTTAGTACCTCCTACGAAAAACTTTTGATCTTTAATCAACATTTTTGTCGGTTCAAACGCCCAAAATTTTTAAAACCCCATAAATACATACGTTTTTTTGGGAAAAAATTGTTTCAATATACACAGGCTGAGGGTACATCTCTGTCGGCAAAGCCGACTGATACTTTTTTACTTGTAAAAAGAATATTCTCATATATAAAGACAAGAGTTTGATGTATTCAATAAGCTCACAAAAAATATGAAGACTGAACACAAATTTTAGTCATTTCGGGTGGTTATTGAGGCCACAACATTTAATATACCGGAAATGGGGAGGTACGGTTCTATGGGTGCTATAGGAAGACGAGGATCTATACTGACAGATTTCTGGTGGAAAGTCGTAAGCCCCCAACGAAGACTTAATACCAATTTTCAGCCAATACGGTGTGATAATCAGGCTAAAACCTCCAAAATACTGAAAATCGGAAAGCGTGGACCTATTCAAGCAAATTTCAAGGTGAAAGTTTTATGCCCACAACGAAGACTAAATACCAAATTTCAGCAATTTCGGTGTAATAATGAGGCTAAAATCTTCAAAATACCGATAATCGGAAGCAAAGTTCTATGGGGGCTATATCAAAACGTGGACCTACACCCAAAATTCTCAGTTGGAATCTTTCATCCTCTGCTGAAGACTAACCACCAAATTTCAGTCATTTCGGTTGGTCAACTAAAACTTTCAAAATACTGAAAATAGGGAGGTACGGTTCTATGGGGCTATATCAAAACTTGGGCCGACCATCCCAGTTTTTGGTCCTGGAGATTGTAAATCAATAATAGGTACGTGTACCAAAATTGATGCACCTACAACAACTCCTTCTTTTTTTGGCCACAGTTAATATGAACTCGCGACATAGTGCGTCGCCATTTTGGTGCAATGATAAGCACATCTGACTTGCACACCGAACCCGTTGGTTCAATTCATAGGCAGGCAACAACACATTTTGAACGGTGGCAAAAAATAACTCTCATCGTAACTCTGGCGACATTGCAATGAGTAATTCAGTAATGTAAATCTTCTTTACATCGATAGAGATATTGAACATATGTAGATATTTTAATAAATTTTTCGTTGTTAAACATATTTTTTTTTTTTTTTTTTTATTTAACATTCTTTATTTGCAATCTATCTTTTTCATTAGACAATAAGCAAATTGCATAAAATATTATATACATAACAGGAATTATGTAACTTCAGTAAGGTACATAATTATAAATAGCATTTACATGGTGATGTGTTTAATAATGTTTACATTAAAAATAAAAAAGAAATTAGTTACTTAAATCTAATACGTGTTTTCGTTTAAGTCTTCTTGTTTCATTACTATTATCTAGCAGAGAATTTGCCAGAGGGTTTGAATGGAGTTCAAGTCTTCCTATATAGTTTCTGCTAAGCCTCTTTATGTCTTCTTCAACTGAGCGCACTTCCAGATCTCTTGAGATTGTGGTATTTCTTACATACCAGGGAGCATTAGTTATTAATCTCAACATCTTTGATTGAAACCTTTTTATAATGTTAATGTTAGACTTGCAGGACGTGCCCCACAATTGGATCCCATAAGTCCAAACTGGTTTAAGTATTACATTATAAATTCTAATTTTGTTCTTTAGATTTAGTTTTGATTTTGGTCCTAATAACCAATACAGTTTTCGACTTTTAATTTTCAACATGTTGTGTTTGGCCTTTATATGTGGTTTCCATGTGAGGCGGCGATCTAATATCATTCCCAGGTACTTGACCGTATTTTGCTTGGGAATTGGTTCATTGTTGATGATAACTGTAGGGCAATCTCCTCTTCGTAGGGAAAATGTGACATGACTAGATTTTTCAGAATTCACTTTTATATTCCATCGTTTATACCATTTTTCAAGATCATTCAATTCCCGTTGTATAATTATGGATGCTTGTTGAGGACATTCATTAACAGCGACAATAGCTGTGTCATCAGCGTAGGTAGCAACAGTCGCGCTAGAGGATATTGGCATATCTGCAGTGTATAGTGTGTATAAAATTGGGCCTAGTACACTACCTTGTGGGATTCCCGATTTTATTTCAATTGTGGCCGATTTTTCATCTTTAACTCTCACGTAAATGCTTCTCTGCGAAAGATAACTTTTGAAAAATAAGTAATATGGAGCTGGTAGGAGTTGTTTTATTTTGTACAACAGTCCTTCGTGCCACACACGATCAAAAGCTTGTTGTACATCGAGGAATACAGCCGAACAATATTGTTTAGTTTCCAATGTGTCTATTATAGTGTTGACAATTCTATGACATTGTTCAGGCGTGCCGTGATTTTGCCTAAAACCAAATTGGTGATCAGGGATAATTCTTTTATTTTCTAGCACGGGAAGTAGCCTTTTTATAAAAAGTCTCTCAAATATTTTTGAAAATGTTGGTAAAAGAGATATCGGCCTAAATGAAGACAGCATGTGCTCAGGTTTTCCTGGTTTCGGAATCATGACTACCTCTGCGATTTTCCATTTAGTTGGAAAGTAGTCCAGTCGCAACATTGAGTTATATATGTATGTTAAGAATATTACACATTTCCTGGAAAGATTTTTTACGACTTTTGCGTCTATCATGTCATACCCTGGTGATTTACCTTTATTTAAATTTTTAATTTCAGTTGCTACTTCATTCGGAGATATATGTTTTATAGGGCGATCCATTTGACAAGCTGAATCCAATAATTGATATGTTTCCGCATAGTCTTCTCGATTTGCGAAATCGAAAGGTTGAAATATTTCTTTAAGATGGTTTGCAAAAGCATCTGCCATGTTTTTATTGGACTTACACCATGTTCCATCGGCGTTCTTGATTACATAATTTCTTTTGACGGGCCTTTTTAGATATTTTGTTGCTTTCCACAATAAGTGTTCATCATATTTTGAGTTATTTATTTTCTCCAGAAAAGTAGCTGTAGACTCATTTTTAAATTCAGAGAGAATCCTTTTCAACTCTCTACGTGACCTATTGAATCGTATGCGATCGACGGGTTGTCTGCTAGTTTGCCAGATTTTTCGAAGTCTTCTTTTTTCACTTATTAGCTGTCTTATTTCGTATGATACTTTTAAATTGCTTCGCTGAATGACCGGTTGTGTTGGCGTTGCTAAGAGAGCCGATTCATGGATTGCTCTGGTGAGATGTTCTATAGCATCATCTATTTCACATTTTGTTTTAAGACTAGTGTTTAGATTTATTTTGCCGTCAACAAATGTTTTGAAGGCAACCAGGTCAGTTTCAGTCTTTATTAGTTGAGTATTTAAATTTATACGATTAAAGGATGTAGAGATGTTTATTAATATAGGAATATGATCTGAACTCAGGTCGTCCACGCTAGAAATATTGAGATTGTTGCTTGAAATTCCTCGATATACAGCAAAATCTAATAGGTCAGGAATTTTGCATGGATCAGATGGCCAATAAGTTGGTGAACCAGATGAAAGTACTGATAAGTTTTTGTCTTGTATACATTTGTACAATTCCCTTCCTTTGGGGTTAACCAAACGTGAGCCCCACCAAGGATGTTTAGCGTTATAGTCACCTCCAACAATAAATTTGTGACCCATCTTATTGAAGAATTCTACATATTGTTGATACAAGACTTGGTGGCGAGGTGGAAAGTAGATTGATGAGATTACTAAATCTCCATCGTTGCATTTGACTTTAATGCTTGCTGCTTGAACAAAACATTCTCTGACTTCATCTAATATTTCATATTTTATGGCACTCCTCACCAGAATGCAGGATCCACCATGAGCCCGGTTATCGGGATGGTTTGTTTTAATAAGGTCGTAACCCCTTATATTAAAATAGGTAGAACTTGTAAAATGTGTTTCCGAGACTAGAAACACATCAATATAGTTAATTTGAAGGAATATTTCTACTTCCCTTGTATGGTTTGGAAGCCCATTGGCATTCCATAAAGCTATTCTTAGATTTACTTGCATAGTTTTGTGATTAGTAATGACATCATATTAAGAAGTGTGTTTGTTAATTCTATTTGTTTGTTCAATAATTCTTCTATCCTACCAAATGTGGCTTGCTCGTTAGTTTTCAAAATGCCTGCATAAGAATTTGGTGAAGATTCATGGAAGTCTTCATTGGCAACTCTGTGCGTTTCTCGGTCAATAGCGGGACGCATATTGTGACGTTTATATTGTGATCTCACTTGTATTAGTTTTTTGTAAGCAGGACATCCTCGGTAGTTTGCAGGGTGTTTATCAAGACAATTAATGCATTGAGGTGGTTCGTTTTTGTCTTTTGTACATTCATTAGTTGGGTGACTTAATCCACATTTAACGCATTTATAAGTGTTTCTACAATATGTCTTCGTGTGACCGAATTGTTGGCACCTGTGGCATTGTACAATATCATTCGATTTTATGGGGGGTTCAATTTTTATTGATGCAGCACCTATATATTTCATTTTATAAATGTCAGCATTGTTTGGTTGGGGTTCTAAATCCACAATGAAAATAGACATGGGTTTTTTAGTTATTTTACTTTTAAGATTCATAACATTTCTGACTTTATGACCTTCCTTATTAATGGAATCTTTAATGTCAGCTAAGGGTGTTGTATGATGTAAGTTTTTGACAATTACTCTGTATGCTCTTTCTTGCTTCAATTGATATGTATGAAATATTTTTTTCTTTACATCAAGATATTTGACTAAAGTTCGATACGCGTTCGTAGATTTTGTCATTAGCCTAACATGGCCGTCTTTTATTGACTTGTATGTAAATTCTTGAGGCATAATTACCATTGAGATATCCTCAATCATTTTTTTGATATCACCAACGTCAGGTATGATGATAGGTGGTGGTTTTGGATCATTGATTTCTGTTTCTTCTATTTCTTGTGTTTCTTCAACATCATTGTTCTGAAGTAAGCTAAACTTATTGGTGCTTGTTGATGGTCCATCATTACCGGCAATGCGTTTGATGTTGTCGCGTTTTGGTGAGTCTTCACTACGACGTTTTTGTGATGTTACAATTTGCCAGTTGATGTCTCTAACATTGTTTGTGCTTGGGGTACCAGCACTTGGTGTAATGTTGTTTCCAGCACTCATGCTGCTGGTTCAGCAGTTGAGTGTGGGTAGACGGTGTTGTTGCAGAATGTGTCTGCTTGTTTGGGTACCGAAAAATAATTTTTGTTTTGTTGGTAATATTACCATGCACAGTTTAAACAAACTGTTTGGTGGCACTAACAATTTTAATGATTTGTGACTTTTTAAATTTCAAACGATTTTGCTAGCACAGTAAAGGTACGTCTGTACAGAATGACTGTCACAGAGAGACTGTTGTTAAACATATAACACCTAAAATCGGTTAGTTGTTCCTGAGAAATTTAGTGTAAACGTCAAATTTAATTTTTCTTTAAATATTACATTATATTGTAGGTTCTTGACATTTTATTTTTATTATATAACTAGTAGACACGGGTCCGCGTTGCTGACCTGTCGTATTGCGTTTTAATGACAACTTTTTATGGAGTTTATGCCTTACAATTCAAATATAGGTATTTTCTATCTCATTTCTTTGGACCCATTGTCAAACCGAGTTATTCATTGAGGATTTTAAATTTGTCAATTTTCTCTTACGGACTTTGTCGGATTTTTATTTTGACAAAATTGTTCTAATGATTTTTAGACCTCAACAATCAAAAATGTGTTATTTAAACTTTTGCTTATTCTCAGTTACGGTAAAAATAAAATATTTCACACACATCTATACCATTATGGACTCATTTACTAATCGGTATTTCAAGGATATAAGGACATTCAAGAGATTTTTCTCCCACTATCTCGAAATAGTTTGCGTACTTCGACCTTTTTATGAGAGTAAGAACATTTTTTCTCTTACAAATTTGATATTTTAAGGAAGTAACTTTAAGTTTGAATCGGAAATACGCTCCAAAAGTGTTCCTCAAAATTCGGCCTTCCAATGGTACCAGTGTTCTGCAAATGAATACACAACACTTCGGTCAGTTTATTGCCAATTGTTATGAAAAATCGTTCCAGTACAAAACATTAACGATAAAAATCAAATCAAATCAAAGTTGTGTAATGTTACACTCCCTTTTAACAACTTCTTAATAACCCTGCGTTTACAAATGCCAGTATTGGCAAGACAATAGCAAAAATACAAACCTTTTTCACAAATACATTTATAAATTTTTAAATATGTATAGAGAAAAGTATGAATATACTGGTGAAAATGTATTGTAACTTTGCTATTATCTTGCCAATACTGTCTGTGTGTAAACGCCTAGTAAGGAAGATATTATTTTCTAACCATATATTTTCTAACCATAGACTGATTTGTTTACAGTGTGGTATTTTTCACAAGAAAATTGTCACAAATAAATTTCAACCCATAAACGATTCCAACGTCATAACAGACATAATCTGTAATCCAACTAAACCAACAGCTGTTTGGATTACGATTGCGTCAACCTTTAAGATAACAACGTGAAATACACTTTAGTACGATCAAAAATGTGCCTAATCGAAATAATGGCTTTGGGACCCAAATATGCTTGAACGAAATCCATTTCAAATCTTCTTCAGTATTTTTTGTTTAGGCTAGTGTCTAATCCTCTCTAGTTAAAACAAAACAATATGGCTGTGTCCTTACATGTGATCTGGACATATAATAAATAATTGCTCTATTTACCACTGTTTTTCAATTAGCTTATCCCCGATGATGATATCAGCATGATACAACCGCCTAAGATGCCAATCTCCTTCATAGCATACTTTATGTATCTTAAAAATAGCCTGCATCCATTTCAACACTTCTTTTTTCAATAAAAACCTTTCAGAAGAAAAAAAGTTTTAAAAAGTTCATTATAAAATAAAAAAAAAAAATTGTGTCACACGTCCAAAATGTTAAGAAATGTCTTTAAGGAGATTGAAAACAATTTCCATATCCTTGCAAGGAACATTTTACGGGTTATTGGTCAATATAAGACACGACATACTTGTACAGCAAAATAAGAGGTCAGATTATAATAAAGGTTTAACAAAACATTGAAAAGATTTGTGACGTCTTATAGCAACAGAAAGTCATTTAAACAAATGCAAACGCACACACACACATACACACAAACTTTCCATAATATATGCCGATTTCTTTCTCAATAAATACAATGGGTTTTGTACAAAGTTTATACTTATGTATGTATGTGCGTATCCTTTTTGGAAATCTATAAATTTTATCGTTTCAAAAAGATTAGCTTATGACCTGAACTCAGAATATTTGTATGTGTGTATATGTAAATAAACACACAAAGGAACAGCCGCAACAACAATAAACGAACTTCACTTGAATTGGCAAATCGAAAAGTTTAATTTAATTTTAAACTTTATGTTGCTGTTTCAGACAGCAGGGCAGCCACGACTTTTGGCCTATCACTGGATAAGCAGGAGGGCGGGCAGTCCGGCAGAGAGGTTAACATAGAACTCGTTGTACTTTCTTTGTGTTTATTCAATGTTGTATTGGTTTGTAGTATTGTGTTAAACATTTTCCAATTTCCTTCTATGTGCCAAATGAAATTCATTTACGATCAAAAGATTATATTGTTTATTGTTCGATTGCTGCACCGCAATCGCACCAGGCTTTGATGATGATGATGTGTTTATACTGTAAAAATTGTTGAAATAAAATTCAAAGGTTTCCTTCCTCTGCTGCTCAATGGGAGGCATTTAATAAAACTTTTAAATGGCTAACAGTTTTTCGTTTTGTTTTGTTTTAAAAATCCACTTTTGGTTTATAAAGCAAAAGAATTGGAGCGTCTTGGTGTACTTGGCTAATTAATTGTGTTTATGCCACGAAATGTACTTTAGAGAGAGAGAGTGGAGAAGAGAGAATTTTTTGCAAGGAATATTAATTACCTTGGAACGAATGCTAAGCTAAATATTCGAATGTCTGTGCAAGAATCATTATGAGCAAAATATATCAATTTCCTTGCATCTTGAGTTTCTAAGATGTGAGTCTATTGTTGACTGTTTAAGACATTAATTAGAGTTTAACTTGAGTTTTATTTTAAAGTTTATTCTCAAGGGCATTTTTGTTTTTTTTTTATTTATCTTCCTCCATTACATAATTTTTTTTTTGTTTTCACATAAACAATCAAAATTTTCTTTTGTCTTTGATTTCTCTTGCCCCTTTTTATATTTTTAATTGCTTTGCAATGTTCTACAATATCCTTTTTGTATAGAGTTTCAAGTCTCATAAAATAAATGATTTCATTATATCTTTGAACTAAAAGCAACAAAGAAACAATTCCAAATAATTGTCAATTTTGCTTGGTAGCAATAATGAATGAAACTCAAAAATCTAATTAAATGATTAGATAGACAGTTAATGAAAAATTCAATATTTTGTTTCAGAGATAATGCTTTTCCTCTTAATTAAGAGATGATTAACATGTATAAACACAGAAGATTTTGGAATGCACGGCGCACATTGTCACGACCGTGGCCAAAAATGGTCAAAATCAAGTACTAGGAATACAAATTTATTGATGAGAATTGATAGTAAATATTTCAATTTGAAGGATTATGGTATTGATTTGTCAAGTAGTTTTTTCCATGTGAAGGTTCAAATCCGATAATTGTTGGAAATATGTATTTCTGTCCTTATTTTACTAAAATTAATAACTTTATTATGCTCCAATAACACTGTGCAACACTGAAAATGCAAACAACTTCTAGTGGGCATTTTCTGAAAGTACATCTTGAGACTACACAACCCCTAGTTGGGTTTCGTGTTTTTAGATCGGGTTTGGATTTTATGGTCTTAAATATACAGGGCTAAAATTACCCTTTTTTTCTTTGATCCGGGCTTTATCTCCGAAACTAAAACCCAAATAGGGTTTTGTAGTCTAAATATGTACTTTCAAAAAATGCATACTAGAAGTTGTTTGCATTTTTAGTGTTGCATAGTGTAATCAAAATCGAAAAATGACGCAGTTTTTAAGATGTTTAAAATCCTAAATAAAACGAAAAACAATTGTTAAAAAACACTGTGCAACACTGAAAATGCAAACAACTTCTAGTGGGCATTTTCTGAAAGTACATATTGAGACTACAAAACTCCTATTTGCGGTCTTCAGCAATATTGTAGTCCTAAAGTAGTAGAACTTAAGTGTAAAATAGACGAAGCAGGAAAAACCGCACCTAGCGCATCAAAATTGATAAAATATATGAAAGTTTACATAATTTCTGGAATTATGGTCAGTTACCGCCAAACTATTGAGAGTTGAACCAAGTAACCTTTTGCAAAATTTGCCAAATAATGTGCATAGCAATTCTTTAGAAAATTCTGAAACTGTAAAACACTTATTTCATGTTGTTTAGGCGGTATTTCATATCATACTTTCTACTAAACATATTTCAAACAACGTTCACACAGGCTGCTTATTCTCATATTAGAGATTTCAATGTATTTTTGATATATTTATCAAATTGTAGTATAATAAAATGTTAGAAACAACGCGATAGAGGCATTTTACAACAATGGTATGTTCTGAAGAGTTGTGTTTTACATTCCAGCGAATATTTTTCGCAAAGATAACATTAAGAAAAATTTAACCGTTTTGGAGATACGGTGCGAAATATATAAAAATTACAGAATTTTTAGATATATTATAAAATTTGAGGCAATAAATGAGTTTATTCATGTTCATTATTTTCCCAAATACTTTCTTCTTGTTCTTATCTACAAGTTTGCAGCGGATGTCATGGAAAGATTCGCATTGGTTTCCAAGATATTGCCCCGATTTGCTTTAAAAAGTTAATATTTAACCATGTTTAGATAGGGCTATAAAATCCGAACCCGATCTAACAAAACAAAACCCAAAGACGGTTTTTATCAATTGGGTCTGTACTTTCATAAAAACCGCATTAGAATTTGTTTGCACAAAATTACCTTGAAAATGTTGCACAGTGTAACTTAATATTTAAAGTAATTTATCGTTCTAAAATAAATTTTTAAAGATTTAATTTTGTTTGGAAGTGAATAGTGATCATATGGTGTTTACAGCTACCCATGTCTGTGGTACTTAGTACACAGATTTTGTGAGTGGGAAAAAATTTTATAAAAGTGTATATCGATATAATTTGATGCTTGAGTTGCGAAAAGTGAGTACTTCAAATGTATAATGGTTCCAGCTGCAGATGTTTGCAGACGAACATGTTATTTCTCTTTTTGTCAGTGACCACCAGGGTTTCGGAGTCGAGGTATTTTTGGCTCGACTCCGACTCCGACTCCAGGCGAGTTTTTTTCACGACTCCGACTCCGACTCAGACTCCGGGTCGACTCCGAGAGTGAATTCCTATATCACTAAAAATGAATAAAATGTGCACAAATTTTTAATATTTTCCTATATTTTGGCCTATATAGGCTAATGTCCTAATTTCCTTACATATTCATTACTGTTTCTGAATAATCTTACATTGAAATATAGCAAAGTTCGAAAGTTTTTGTCAGTTTTCCATTTGTTGCACTAGTATATTCTGGGCGGAATTCTTTCGCGTGAGAAAATCTTTAAGCTTTCAAAATATGTGAAAATGATGGGGCAATACAAGTCGTAAGGACTACATGCAATAAAAACTATAAGCAATTCACGACTAAGTTTCAAACTGGATGTAAGCCAACATTTTAGAGTGCTTAGCCTTACAAGGAGACCCCAAGTTGTAAAGCTCAATAAAAGCCATTTTTCATAATTGTTTTTCGAGAAAAACTACGTATCTTTTTTGCAGATTTTTTTCTTCATCTGAAAGAGAAAAATATTACGAAGTTTTGAGGCCGTCTACGAAACCCTGTTTTTTATTAAAGCATTTTGCGGTGCCCACTCTATCTCGACAACTAATAAACCAATTGTCATATATTTTTGTGGCCGATTTCGAGAAAAACACAGTTTATATGCTGCATACAAAATTAAATAAATTGTTCCCATCCAACGCTTATTCTGAGGCATTATTGTTCCGATCGACTTTAAAAATTTGACCACATATCATATGCTTTTTTCTGAAATTTACAAATAGGGATTAAGGGGTGATCCCTATTTGTAAATTTCAGAAAAAACTAAAATTCAGCGCTCACATTTTGAATTTTGGTGTGGGTGGAGTGGATAATTTTATTGAAATATTTGAGATATATTGTGTACACCACTCAGCACGTAGGCAGATGGATGTTTTTTTGGAACTGAAAAATTAGCAAACGATGAGATTTCGTACATGAAAATATTCTACAAAAATGTTGCTAGAAAAATTTTATGTAGGGTCGGTCCACTAGGACAAGAAATCGACATTGTAATGTCATGTCATTTCATTGTCCTGTATCACTTTTACCCGATCCTTTCTCATGAAAACTTTATGATTATGTATTTCATTGAATTTCGTATATGCAATTAATTGCGTAGAAAACTCGGATACACATGTTATTTGAATGTCTCCATCTAAAGCCCTCATTGAGTATATAATGAATCCTATGGGATCATTTGAGGTTCTCAATTGGGGATATCATTCACAAAAGGAATTGTCCTCCCCCAGATCATAACTTTCATTTTGTGTCACAGGGTATTCACTAAGATTTCCCATAGAGACCACAGTGTCTTTAATAGAAGACAAGGATGATTTCTCATTCAAAACAAGATGAGAATACCAGTAGACCTTTGTGAGAAGACCAGTAAGAAATCTGACGAAAGAAGTTAAGGGTCCAATCTTAATTCGATCTCAGAGGATAGTAAATATCCTGTGAAATTTCATTTTACTTAGTATAAAATATAATTTGCATATATATTTTCTTATACCTTTCTTTTAAAATAAATAATGATTTAAAAATAATGTTCTTGTTCCAAATTTAATGTTATATTTCTATAACGTGGAAAAAAATTTGCCCGGAGTCGGAGTCGAGTTATTTTTTTCGACTCAGACTCCGACTCCGACTCCAGCAAAATTGCTCGACTCCGACTCGTAGACTCCGACTCCGAAACCCTGGTGACCACCTCACTTGGGTTTTACAAAGCGTTTTGCGGTGTTGGCTAGAGCTCGAAAACGAATGGACCGATCATCATATATTTTTGTGAGCTTATTGAGTACGTAATAATCTTGCTTTTGAACAAGAGACTTTTAAAAATATCAATTAAACAAAGTCAAAATTCGATTTTTTAACTAAAAATGTGCCGTTTTTACCATAAATTGGTCAAAAAACGTTTTTAAATGAAAATTCTCATATTTAAAGACAAGAGTTTGATGTATTCAATAAGTTCACAAAAAATATGAAGACTGAACACCAAATATCAGTCATTTCGGGTGGATATTGAGGCCACAACCTTCAAAATACCGAAAATGGGGATATACGGTTCTATGGCGGCTATAGGAAGACGAGGACCTATAGCGACAGATTTCAGGTGGAAAGCTATAAACACCCAACGAATACTAAATACCAATTTTCAGCCACTTCGGTGTGATAATGAGGCTGAAACCTTCAAAATACCGAAAATCGGGAGGTACCGTCCTATGGGGGCTATATGTCGGCGTGGACCTATACTTAAAAATTTCACGGTGAAAGTTTTATACCCCCAACGAAGACTAAATACCAAATTTCAGCCATTTCGGTGTAATAATGTGGCTGAAACTTTAAAATACCGAAATCGGGAGGTACCGTTCTATGGGGGTTTTATCAAAACGTGGACCTACACCCATAATTCTCTGTTGGAATGTTTTATACCGCTGCCGAAGAATAAATACCAAATTTCAGCCATTTCGGTTGGTCATTGTGACTAAAACTTACAAACTACTAAAAATCGGGAGGTACGGTTCTATGGGGGCTATATAAAAACGTGAACCGACCAACCCAGTTTTTTATCCTGGAGAGATTGTAAGTCAATAATAATTACGTGTACCAAAATTTATGTACCAACGATAACTCCTTCTATTTTTGGCCACAGTTAATATGAACTCGCGACATAGTGCGACGTTGTCGATTGTAGTTAAGCAATTATTTTATTTACTTTACTTTCACAAACAAACTTACTTATGTAGATATGTAGCTTTAGCAACAACAATGCATTTGAAGCCAAATTGTAAATAGCTTATAACGAGGGCTGCATGAGTACTATCTGCACTATCTGCTTAGGAAGACCAGAGACACTATGCTGCTTCAAAAATACTTCAAACTGCAAATTTGCAATAAGTTTACATACAAGTTTTCAAACTCAGCCTTTGTCTAGCACCTCATCTAAATATGGTTGATGAGCTGAATTAAACCACCAGCGACGAACCAACGATCGTAGTATATTGGTTGTATATGTGTGGACTTCGCTAGATATCCCTTTTCAATACAAACTCCTTCGGAAAAATATTTACTATTAACAAAAAAAGCTTTTTTGTTTTCTTATCAGATAATTTGTTGAACCACTTTTTCCACTCCGATTGAGACACCTCCAAAATATGGGTTTTGAACGCTTTCGAATTTCTCAGGAAATTTCAGGCAAACAAATTGTAGTATAGCACTCAGAATTAACCGTCCTACATTTCTCAAGCCATATAGTCGCCACACGCTAGTTTTGCAGAAGAAACAGGCGTTCCTTTGCTTCAAAGTTGTTCTTACATGAACAACTTTTTTTTGGATTTGGCTCGCTTTCGAAGAATTAAAGGGTCGATTCCTGTTTTGTTTCTGGCTCCTAAGCAAATGTCCAAGATTCATCGTCTGTGACGATCTTACAAACGTCGTTTGAAGCACCGCAATCATTTTTACGCACTATTTATTTATTTGCACTAATCGACAAGAGCCTTTTTTGAGCGATTGTCCAATTTTGTTGGCTCTCACGAGAAAAATCCATTGTTGCGGGCATATGTTCATGCAATATCAAATGTTAGTTGGTGGTAAAAATGCCCAAGGATACCTCTTACTGGCAATTTTGTATTATCCGTTCACGTACGGAACAACGGCTGATTTTGGGCGACCCTCACGACCTTCGTTTTTTGACGAGTGTCAGCCCCGATGGAATTCATTAAACCAGTTTTTCATATAGCTATATGATGGCCTTTTATCGACACACAAAGATTTGATTTGATCGATGTACTCTTGTCGTGATTATCCACGTCGAAATTTGTGAAAAATGATTGGACAAAAAAATACTTCGGTACCGACAAAAATAAAACCAACAACGTCAGTTTTTAAATAAAAAGAATTATAATATTGGGCACTAGATGTATCTTTGGTATTAGTAAACAGCAAAGCCACCTCTAGTCAAACAAAAATCACCCTCTACCAGACACTGATAATACCCTTATTTATGTTTGGATCTGAAGCATGTGCACATGAGAGAAAAATTCTTCGAAATATTTATGAACTGATGTGTGTTAACGGCGAATACCGGCGTCGTATGAACCACGAGTTGTACCAGTTCACCGAAATTGATATAGTGAAACGAGTTACAAATTTGCGTTGGCTGGAACATGTCAATAGGATAACATCCAAAACTGGAGAAGTAAAATAAATGATCGGTGCGTTTGAAAATCTATTCTTAGTTAGGCTTATGAAATATAACGTTCTATTTAGAATATAAAGGCATCTAAGTAAGTAAACGGAAAAACAAACTTAATATACCCTCCATACAAGGGTGGAGAGTATAAAAACAGTAGGAGGTAAATTATTTTGGTTACTGCGACTCAATTGCGCAATAATTATGCCGTATATAAAATATATTGATTTTGTGTCAGGAGTTTGCTGTGGAGCTATGTATACCAAATTATTGACATATACCAAACATTTTTACTAACCAAACTTTTTTTATAAATGACTCGAAATGTTAAATTACGTTAAACTAAGTTTGGAAGGAATTTTTAAAGAAGTTTTTGATTTATCTTGCACAATAGCGATTTTAGTATGTTCTGGCAGGGTTTTAGAACTTTAGGGCCATTTTTGGAATTTTTGGTACTTCCTGAGGAAAAATATACCGTTCTAAATGAGCCTGCTAGAACAACCTACTGAAAAAAGAATCAAAACGATCCGAGTGAAGCTCTTAAACATTACTTTATCCGAATCTTCGTATATTTTTGTTGGCGTTTTAAGAACCTAATAACCTTGTCTTTAAGAGAAACAGAATTTTAAAAAATCGATTATAAACAAAATTATGAGCTGTCAAAATTAAGATTTTAGCGAAAAAAATTGACCTTTTTTTTGTCCAAAAAATAGGGGTTTTTTGTAACTTTCAGGCTATTTTCTCAGGAAGTATGGACTAGCCCCTGATGAAACTTATCGCGTCGTATGGGGGGCAGTGAATACTAGTTGCTACAACAAAAATCAAAGCGATTCGAGACCTGGCCCTAAACTGAACTTTTCCGAAATTTTGTGTGGGAGGTACCGGAAGGAGTGGACCGATATAACCCATCCTCGAACTTAAACTAAGTTTGGATAAAATATTACGAAAACCAAATTTTGGACCAAATCGGCTCATCCGTTCGAGAGTTATTGTGCGCACCAGCCAGACAGACGGACAGACAGACGGACGGACATTTCTAAATCAACTCCAAATTGTCTGAAACACATTTCGTCCAAACATACTTGGGGTCTAAAACCATTATTTCGATGAAGCACATTTTGCCCGTATGAAAGTGTATATACCCTCGTTAGCATAAACGCTGAGGGTATAAAAAATGGGTTTCGATAAAAACTCGTTTTAAGTTGAGCCTCTACACACAAAACTCAAAGGATTCTTCAATTTGAACGGTCATATCTCAGCCAATTTGCTCCGATCTACTTAAAATTTTGTGGTACACTCTATAATACCTATACTTCAAAATAAGCTAATACAATTTTTTCCCATTTTTTGAAAGTGACAAGTAGATGTAATCCCTTAAAGGCCATCAGAGGTGAGAGGAGTGTATTGACGTTTTTAATGTTTACGTTGGGAAGTAACCTAAGTAGGCGGGGAAAGGTCCGCAAATTTCTATTTTAGGTGTTAGGCGTGGATTTTTAAGAATATTTTTCTAAAGGCCATTAAAGGTGTTAAGCGTGGATTTTTAAGAATATTTTTCTAAAGGCCATTAAAGGTGTTAAGCGTGGATTTTTAAGAATATTTTTCTAAAGGCCATTAAAGGTGTTAAGCGTGGATTTTTAAGAATATTTTTCTAAAGGCCATTAAAGGTGTTAAGCGTGGATTTTTAAGAATATTTTTCTAAAATCTATTAAAGTGTAAAAAAAACTTTTTAGATTATATTTTTAGATTATATTGGGTCTTTTTTCGAACATTCTAAACAAAATTTCACTGAGAGTCTCAGAATAAGCATTATCTAGGTATAATATTTTCTTAAGAAAATGGCTTTACAAATTGATATATTGTAGGATAAAATGATTTGACTGTTGATTTTACATGATTCCATACTGAATCAATATCTCTTAAAATTCTTCACTTTTTTGGGACATTGTTTAAAAAAGAAATATTCCAAATCAAATTTCACCATGAGTCTCTGAACAAAAGAAATCTGTTACCATAGCATATAACATCTTTAGCAGCCCTTGTTTTTGATATATAGTTTAAGGCCATAATTTAGATTTTTATCTAGATTGTCCTTATCATTGAGTACCAAAATATTTCATTGATGGCTTTTCGTCACGAATTCGCCCAAAAAATGTTGTGCGCTTCATGTAAACAATTTTTTCTTTTAATTTGTAGTGAGTATATATTTGAAAAATATTGAAACCTTAGATCGGAATTTGTTAACTTGGGTATTTTTAGTATTTTAATCTAAAATTACGTAATCAGGATAAGCCATGGTTTCCTTATATTGTATGTGAAAATGCTTGGGAGGTCTAAGGCAATGGTCTAGTGAAAACATAGATGATACACCCATCCTAAAATGAACGATTTTGTGTGGTCCTTACAATGTAATGATGGAAGCAACACCTGCTTTGGGATAATTTTCGGAATTAATATATGTTCTAAAATTCTAAATTCTAGCCTATTAAAAATTGTAACTAGGTCGTCTTAGGTTTTTCAAAAGCGAAGAGTTAGATTGCCTTTGATTTACCGCACATATGTATTCTCATATGAAGTATACGTCCCATGTGTCTGGAGTTAAAAGTTATACAACATAAAAACGGTAAATTAAAATAATTTATTATTTTACGCCCCTAACAAATTTCTTATTAAAAACGTAGTGCCTCAAAACGTATATCATTTTTTACGTCCATAAACGTGGTTAATAGTATTAAAAAACAAATTCACATATTTTGATTTATCTAGAAATTTTATCATACTTTTTCACCAAACTCCAAACAAAAATAATATATTTTCAAATAAAATTCATACCTTTATCTCAAAGGCGTCACTAGAAGAATTTAAAGGAAGTATATACTCTTAGTATCATTAAACATATTTTCCAAAGACACCTACATGTGATGATGCCAGAACACATCTTCTGACTGCCTTCCTTTTGGTGTTGCTAGAAATAATATTCGACTGATTTGAAGGGGGATAATGTGTCCTTAAAAACATGACCTTCTTTTTGATTAAGTAAAATAATGCTGTTCTTTTTTCTTGATTTGCTTGAGAACTGTGTTGTTGACATTATAATAAGATGATATCGTCCACACATACACACACACACAGAAACACATGCCAATAGGAGGAGACCCTTACTTCTGTTACATACATTTGGCTGTAGTGGAAAAAAACAACACAAACATTTAGCATATTTTTGGGCGCACAAACAACGAGATTTTATCAAGAGGTCATTCAATATTGTTTTGCTTGTTTTGCATACTTGCAAAATCAGGCACACTAGAAAAGGTAAACGAACACCCAGTTCAAATTTGTTAGATGGTGAAGAGCACAGTGGAGGTATTTACTATTTCATAATGTGAAGAAAATGGGAAAATAAAAGCACCAGGAAGCAACCATAATTAACATCAATGAGAAAAAAACAGGAAAACCTTTCGTAATAATCTCCGGAATAGCTTCGGAAATATAAGTATGGACTCAAAACCTTTGTTTAGGAAATTGGGGACTCAAAACATTTCTTAAAGCCATTGGAGACACACATATTGGAGGCTTAAGAATACTAAAGAAGATCCTAGGCATTGAATCTTAAGAATATTGGTCTAAAGGTTTAGGCTTGGCCTTTTAAAAAAATTTTCCAGGCAAATGGAGGTACCTAGGGGTGGATTTTTATGAATAATTTTTCTCAAGGCAAATTAAGGTTCTAGTCGTTGGTTTTTTAGAGCAATTTTTCTCAAGGCAAATTAAGGTACTGGGTGTGGGTTTTTAGAAATAATTTGAAGTTCCTGGGCTTGGATTTTTATGGATAATTTTTCTTAAGGTCTTTAGAAGTGTAAGGCGTTTACAATTTTGTTTTTTTTTTTTTTCAAAATAGTCTGGCTTAATCCCATTGTTGTTGTTTTAATATTTTAAAACAACTATTTTATTAGTGGAAAAGATTTGGCATTGTTCGCCAAGGGGTAAGGCAGGGAATACTATAGTTTCGATCCACGCCACTGGATCTCATCAGTTCCCTTGTTTCTTGTTTGTGGATATTCTCCACCGAAGTTATTTTTCAATAACTTCTTCAACAAGAAACTTTTTATACCCAAACATCAATCGTCAGCTCGAAGTATAAAGGTAAGCTAGGAAAAAGGTTCAATTAGAAGTTTTTCCTTGGCAACCTCATACAACTCCGACGAAAGTGTCTGCGAAAACAATTCAAACCTCTTCCACTTGTATGTGTCGTCGATTTTCGACGAATGCACACACCAAAATTTGGTTGGTCTGCTTTACAGCAAAAAACAACACACGTCGTGCCAGTGTCTTCAATTTGAAGCATTAAAACAACAACAATGGGATTAAGCCAGACTATTTTGAAAAAAACAAAATTGCAAACGCTATCCCAATAAAAAACGCCACAATGCTTCAAAGTAAGGCGTTTACTTTTAAGGCCATTAGGCCATAAGAAGTGTTAGGCGTGGATTTTTAAGGATAATTTTTCTCAAGGCCATTAGAAGTGTATGGCGTGGATTTTTAAGACTATTTTGCTAAAGGCCATTAGAAGTGTTAGGCGTGGACTTTTAAGAATATTTTTCTAAAGGCCATTAGAAGTATCAGGCGGTGATTTTTAACAATATTTTTCTGAAGGCCATTAGAAGTATTAGGCGGTGATTTTTCTGAAGGCAATTAGAAGTGTTAGGCGTGGATTTTTTATATTTTTCTAAAGGTCTAGACTTGGGTTTTTAAAAATATTTTTCTAGGTGTCGATGGTTACAAATATTTTTCTAAAGGCCAAAAGTCCGAGGTTCGAATTTTAAAAAATATTTTTTCCAGGCAAATGGAGGTACCTATGGGTGGATTTTTATGAATAATTTGTTCTCACGGCAAATTAAGGTGCTAGGCGTGGGTTTTCAAGAGCAATTTTTCTCAAGGTAATTTAAGTTCCTGGGCGTGGATTTTTATGGATAATTTTTCTCCAGGCCTTTAGAAATGTAAGGAGTGGATTTTTAAGGCCATTAGAAGTGTTAGGCGTTGATTTTTAAGAATATTTTTCTAAAGGTCATTAGAAGTGTTAGGCGTGGATTTTTAAGGATAAATTTTCTCAAGGCCATTTGAAGTGTATGGCGTGGATTTTTAAGACTATTTTTCTAAAGGCCATTAGAAGTGTTAGGCGTGGATTTTTAAGAAATTTTTTCTAAAGTCCATTAAGTGTGTCAGGAGTGGACGTTTAAGGATATTTTTATACCCTCAGCCTTTAGGCTAAAAGGGTATTTACACTTTGATACGACCAAAAATGTGCCTCATCGAAATAATGGTTTTAGACCCCAAGTATGTTTGTACGATATCCGTTTCAGACAATTTGAGTAGATCTAGCAATGTCCGTCCGTCTGTCTGTCTGTCTGGCAGGCTGGTGCGCACGATAACTCTCGAACGGATCAATCGATTCGGTTCAAATTTTGGGTATCGAAATATTTTGTCCAGATTCGATTTAAGTTCGAAGATGGGCCATATAGGTACACTCCTTCAGGTACCTCCCCCACAAATGTTCAAAAATTGTCGCAAAATAATAATAATAATAATAACCGAATTGGTCCATACTTTGCACATCGTGTAATTTCTACCAAACTTAGATGAGGTTCCAATATGGACTCAATCGCTCCTCTCCTTCGGGTACCTCCCACACAAAATTTCGGAAAAGTTCAGTTTAGGACCTGCTTTCGAATCGCTTTGATTTTTGTTTACGCAAGTTGTATTCGCTGTCCTCTATACGACGCTGTAAGCTTCATTAGGGGCAACTCCATACTTCCTGAGAATATAGCCTGAAAGTTACAAAAAACCCTATTACACCGTGTGTAGTGGTTGGAGCGCAAGATAACTCTCGAACGGATCTGCCGATTCGGACCAAAATTTGGATTTCGTAATATTGTGTCCAAACGTAGTTCAAGTTCAAAGATGGATTATATCGGTCGACTCCTTCCGGTACCTCCCCCAAAAAAGTTCGAAAATGTTCGGAAAATGTGTGCGTACGATAACTCTTGAAGGGAGTAACCGACTTGGTCCTTACTTAGCACATTATGAAATTTCTACCAAACTTAGATGAGGTTCCAATATGGACTCAATCGGTCCACTCCTTCGGGTACGTCTCACACAAAATTTCGGAAAAGTTCAGTTTAAGACCTGCTCTCGAATCGCCTTGGTTTTTGTTGTAACATCTTGTATTTACTGTCCCCTATACGAAGGTAAAATTTTCCTCAGGGGCAAGTCCATACTTCCTGAAAAAATAGCCTGAAAGTTGAAAAACAAACCCTATGACACCATGTTTATGGGTGGATGCGCAAGATAATTCTCGAACGGAAATGCCGATTCCGGCCAAAATTTCGCCTTCGTAATATTGTTTCCAAACTAAGATTAAGTTCGTAGATAAGCCATATCGGTCCACTCCTTCAGGTACCTACCCCACAAAAGTTCAAAAATATTCGGAAAAATTGTGCGCACGATAACTCTTGATGGGAGTGACCGATTTGGTACATACTTTACACATTCTCATAATATCTACCAGATATAAATCAGGTTCGAATATGGACAATATTTGTCCACTCCATCCCGTACCTCCCACACAAAATTTTGTATAAGTTCACTTTAAGACCTGCTATTGAATCACTTTGATTTTTGTTGAAGCAACTTACATTCGCTGCCTCAATTACGGTGGTAAAAGTTGTTTCAGGGGCAAGTCCATACTTCTTGAGAAAACAGTCCGAAGGGTGTAAAAACCCCCTATGGCACCCCATGGTCTATGTCGGTCCATTCCTTTAAGTACCTTTTCCGCAAAATTGTTAGAAGTGTTAGACGTGGATTTTTAAGAATATTTTTCTAAATGTCATTGGAAGTGTTAGACTTGGATTTTTAAAAATATTTTTCTAAAGTGTTAGGCGTGGATTTTTAAAAATATTTTTCTAAAGGCCATAAGAAGTGTTAGGCGTGGATTTTTAAAAATATTTTTCTAAAGGCCATTAGAAGTGTTAGGCGTGGATTTTTAAAAATATTTTTCTAAAGGCCATTAGAAGTGTTAGGCGTGGATTTTTAATAATATTTTTCTAAAGGCCATTAGAAGCGTTAGGCGTGGATTTTTAACAATAGTTTTCTAAAGGCCATTATAAGTGTTAGGCGTGGATTTTTAAAAATATTTTTCTAAAGGCCATTAGAAGTGTTAGGCGTGGATTTTTAACAATATTTTTCTAAAGGCCATTAGAAGTGTTAGGCGTGGATTTTTAACAATATTTTTCTAAAGGCCATTAGAAGTGTAAGACGTGGATTTTTAACAATATTTTTTTAAAGGCCATTAGAAGTGTTAAGCGTGGATTTTTATGAATATTTTTCTAAAGATCATTTTAAGTGTTAGACGTGGACTTTTAAGAATATTTTTCAAAAGGCCATTAATAAGGCAAAAATAAAAAAGCCATTAGAAGTGTTAGGCGTGGATTTTATGAATATTTTCGTAAAGCCCGTTAATAATGTTTTTTCAGAGCTAGTAGAGTTCACTGTCCTTTATTTTAAGGGATATTTTTTCTCAAGCAAATAGAGGTCTTGCGACAATATCCTCCCACTGTTGCCCTACGAAATATATTTTTATTATATTTTTTCCCTTAGATTTACAAGTCCTTTTTATGCTATGCCATTCCAAAACACCACTCACATCAACATTCATTGATAAATGGTTATGTATATGTCACCATGTGTGTACATCGAAATAAGTGAGTATGTGTGTGTGTGAGTTTTTTAAGTAACAAAAACAAGTTCATAAATCACACTTGGTGGTCCAAAGATTTTGTTGTTATTCTTGTTTTTTCTCTAACATGTATCAAACAAGAAAAACTACATGCTGCCAAATACTAATACATACACACATGAATATGTATGTAGGTTCTTATACCTCCATCACAACCGCCATCAGAAAATATCCACCATTTTGGTTAACGCAATTTCCCTGTGGCCTCCAAATAGAAATATTTCCATGTTATTTTTTCGTCTTTTCATTTTTGCAAATGTGACAGAAAGACACATGGTGTTCCAAGCCACATTTGCTGAGTTTGTGTCATTTATTATGGGCTTACCAGTAGCAGCAGCAGCAGTAGCAATGCCAGCCACAGACCTAGGGTATTGACAGTAAATGATATTCGGCGAATTTAAGGCGCCATACTAACCCATTAGTCTTAGATGAAATGATTTCTTTCTGCTATAAATCTAAAGAGAAAAAAACGAATTAAGTTGGAACAGGAACAAATGAAAATCAATTACAGGGACAGTAGTCGAACGGATCGAGCGGAGGCATTATTTTTAAGCCAGCCATAAACGTGGTTGAAAAACGTAGATGAACTATCATTGAGGATTTGTACAAATATCTTTAAGGACCAGCTCGTTTACAATCTTGAAAAATAGAGAGGATAATATCAAAATTTGGATGTGTTACAGTGGCTACTAGATAAGTTGCAAGCTCAAATCTCTTCGTATCCTTCAATTGGAGTAAGAAAAATGTTATAGCAGCATATCTTCAGCAATGGTTTCCATTTAAGGGCCCCTTTTTATTTTGATTTATTCTTCATTCAAAATGCAATTTGGTATACCTAAGAAGTGGCAGATTATCTTACCAACAGATAACGTATTCGATGGAAATGCCCTACATCGCAATTTTTCCCCGTTAAGACGTTTTCTATCTCACTAAATTATGTTTGGGGTAATTATTTATTTTCATTAACTAATTCCATTTCGATTTACTAAAATCATTATATTTTTACAAAACTCTTTTTTTCTATTTAAAAACAAATCAGGAGCATTCATACATGTTTTGGTATTCCCATTTTCCCACACTTTCTCTGAAAATTTCCATTTGTAGCGTAAAAAATACATCAGCAAATGGAGACTAACATAGCCGGCCTATCGCCTAGTTCAAATACTATAAATTGTTGTGGGATAGCTCGTCCGATTAGCCAATTTCATTTTTGTTGTTGTTATTGCTACCAAATCTATGAAAAAATCCAAACTATAAATGCAAATCATACAAACACACATACACATAATGGGTATATGTTGAACATTCAACTACTAGGATAAGGATAGGTATTCAAATTCTAATTCAAATGAATTGTTAATCAAATTTGAATAATTTTTATCTGTGGAAATTTATAAAAGCATTTTAGGCTACAGTCACATCAGAACACACATACAAAGATATATATACACTAGAAAATTTAGAGATGTGTTGGTGCTACAGTACTGATTTTGGCCTTTTTCGGACACACACATCAGCGGTGGCATTCTATGTAAATTTTTATAAAAATTTTCAATTTCCGCAGGGCTTACAAATTACACAAGCCACACCACCAACACACATGAAGTACTATGAGTCCCAACCCCCTCCCCTCACCTAACGTTGTATCGATTTTTATAGACACTAAGCGGTATTATGTGTTTGGAAAGCCTATGGTATTAGATTTTTAGAAAAATAACCACGTTTTAGAAAATTTAATTCGTTGCCTAACGGCCGCAATTCAATTTTATAGATAAGCATCGACAATGACCGCCACCACCAGGCTGGGGAATGAATGAACGTTCGTTCACACACATGGAAACATGACCAGTGTTATGGGCATTGACTTAACGGCTACAATTAATGGAATCGTAGTTTTTAGATGGAGTGGAAGTGCAAATAATAATGTAATTATAATTTTTTGATAATTCTTTCCAATATTTTTGAAATAAATAGCAAATTCATAAATTTAATTTTTTCTTTTTACTGTTTATTTGCAGGTAAATAATATAAAAATTTAAGGTAAATAAATAGTCTTCCTATAAAATTAAATATATAATTGGGATATAAAATGAAAACTATAGATAAATGTGTCTGATTTGGGATTTTCTGGCCCCATATCCCAGTAAAAATTGGCTTCTCCAAGCAAAAAAAAATTAAATAAAGTTTAGTAGTCAAGATAGCAACGACTACCCGCTATTAAAATTTCAATACGATCCGATAAGCCTCCTTAAAAGGCTTAAAGTCCATCTTGCAACTGGATCTAATTTTGAGAGTAATTCTTTCCGAACAGCCCTCCAAATGCACTTAAGAATAATTTTGAAGTTTTGTTAGGGAGGTAGAGGTCTAAGGTACCAATCAACGGTCAACAAATGAGTCGTCTTTGGAAATAAAAAGCTTCAATTTGAAATTCACAAATGCAAATTTGCAATCTTGGATGTATAAATAGGGGCTCCAAATGGCGAAAATTGTCTAGCAACAACAACATCTAATATGTAAATAACTGCCTTCTTAGAAATAAAATTATATATGATAAATTTAGTGAGAAACAAAAGGTTATGCCACTTATTTTCAGTTATGTATCTGCTTATAGTGACTTCTAAAGTTTGTCAAAAAGCTCATATAGAAAATTTTTCAAATGACTTTGTGCGTGAGCTTTTTTGTCCAATTTTTTCTAACCTTAGGTAAAAACTCATCGAAATATGATACAGGGTTACGAGGTTTTAAAAAATGCATAACCCTAATCTAAATATATCAGTGATGGACTGAACCAGAACCAACGTTGCCGAGAGTTTTTGATCGGAAATCGTAAAAAAAGTCAAATCGTCAATAAATTTTAAAAAATCGTCTACATAGTCCACAACTAGGTTTGGTTACCGCTTAATGTGATTTTTATACCCTCCACCATATGGAGGGTATAATTAAATTTGTCATTCCGTTTGTAACACATCGAAATATTCGTCGGAGACCCTATAAAGTATATATATTATTGATCAGCATAAAATTCTATGTCGATTTAACCATGTCCGTCTGTCCGTCCGTCCGTCAGTCCGTCCGTCTGTCTGTCTGTTGAAATCAAGATACAGCTCGCAATTTTAAAGATAGAGAGTCAATATTTGGCACAGAAGTTTTCATTACTTGCAGGATGATTGGTATTGAAAATGGGATATATCGGTCCACGTTTTGATATAGCCCCCATATAACGGTACCTCCCGATTTTCGGTATTTTTAAGGTTTTAGCTTCATTATCCTACCAAAATGGCTGAAATTTGGTACGTAGTCTTCTTTAGGGGTATAAAACTTTCCCCCAAAATTTTGTCGGTATCGGTCCACGCCTTCATATAGCCCCCAAAGAACGGTACCTCCCGATTTTCGGTATTTTGAAGGTTTTAGCTTCATTATCACACCGAAGTTGCTGAAATTTGGTACTTAGGCTACGTTGGTGGTATAAAACTTTCCCCCAGAACTTTGTCCGTATCGGTCCATTCCTTGATATAGCCCCCATAGAACGGAACCTCCCGATTTTCGGTATTTTGACCATTGTGGCCTCAATATTCCACCGAAATGGCTGAAATTTGGTATTGAGACTTCGCAGGGGGTACCCAAACTTCCCCTTTAAAGTTGTCGGTATAGGTCCACGCCTTCATATAGCCCCCATCGAAAGGTACCTCCCGATTTTCCGTGTTTTGGAGGTTGTGGCTTCAATATTCCACCAAAATGGTTGAAATTTGGTATTTAGTCTTCGATGTGATATAAAACTGTTCGCCAGAAATTTCTCTGTACAGGTCCACGTTTTCATATTGCCCAATTTCCGACTAAAATTCGTCGGTATAGGCCTACGTTTCGATATAGCCCCCTTAGAACTGTACCTCCCGATTTTCGTAATACTGAAGATTGTGTCGTCAAAATCCCACCGAAATGGCTGAAATTCGTTATTCTTCCAAGAGTTATAAAATATTCCAGGATAGTATTATAAGTATAGGTCCACGTCTTTTTATATCCCCATAGCAGCGTACTTCTTGATTTTCGGTATTTTTTTAAGTTTTAGCCACATTCTCTTACCGAAATATAGGAAATTTGGTATTTAGTCTTCTTTGAGTCTAAAAACTTTCCGTCAGAAATTTGTCGGTACAGATCGACGTTTTGAAATAACCCCCATAGAACGGTGCTTCACATTGTTTTACCGAAATTGCTGAAATTTAGTATTAAGTCTTCTTCATACACGAAAGGAAACTAATTATTCCATTTTACTTCAATACAGCTTGTGGTGGAGGGTATAACAAGTTCGGCCCGGCCGAACTTAACGCCCTTCTTACTTGTTTCGCTTATAGTTATGACAATAATACTGACTACATAAGATATACACCCTACATCTGTAAAGCTAACTTAATTTCACTTAAATACCGGCATAAAAAAGCTTTCACCAAGTGAGAGTTTCCTCTATGGCTATCGAGTTTGCGACAATGCAGCAAGGTAAATACACTGCCAATTTTGAATAACAGCTTTGCTCAAATATCGCCTGATTGACTGTGTGACCGTCCATGTCCTTCGCAGAAAGCTGAAATCCTACATTTTTCACAGCGAGATAGACGATTTTCATCCGAGTTTGCAACATTGTTTTCTTTAAATTCTTTCGTTAAATTTTGGGTAAAATATAGTTATCCTGTTTTATTTCATGCAATTTTGGCTAACGTGAAAAATCGTCAATTCAGGACATAAAATCGTCAAATCGCCATTTTCGAATTGTGGGCCAAAAATCGTCAAAATGACGACAAATCGTCAAATTCTGCAATACTGAGCAGAACGCCCATGCAAACCGGTCAGTCATGGTGGCTCTTGACCGTTCGATGATACCGATCATTAACTACAACAAGATATTGGACGTAATTTACGATAGCACATTTAAGTCTTTATTGGAAGTCTCTCCTATTTGTGACAGAATCAGAAATAGAAATAAGGTCCTCAGGTCGCCGGCGGGCAGCACTTGTGGTGCTCACAAAGAAATCTTCTTGACCGTTCCGTGATAAACCATGTGCGGCGCACAGTGGTGCCGCTTCCCTACGAATGTGAACAAAAGTACAAGGAGTTGACCTTGGATGATGAATTTTTGTACAAGTACTTACGATGGTATAGTCATGAAAAATACCAACTTTGGTCCATATCGATTCAGATTTGGATATAGCCCCCCTTATATATCATTCCACGATTTTGCTATAACTCGGTCAATTTTAAAAGAATAGCCTTACAATTAAATATGTAATATGTTCTTAGGCGCCTAATCAGTTTTACCGATTTTGATAAAAATCGGTTCAGATTTAGATATAGCCCCATATATGTATATCTTTCCACGATTTTGCAATAAATCGGTCAATTTAAATTGAATAGCGACATTTTCTCAGGTCCCTGCTCAGTTTTGCCAATTTAAACAAAAGTCCGTTCAGATTTGGATGTAGTCCCTATATTTGTTCTTTATATTACCTCTTGTCTGGAGTTGCCACATAGTTGGTTTGAGTTTGAAATAAATTTAATTGAAACTAAGTGTTTTCTATTTCGATTTATTTGACTTGAAATGTTTGAAAACATATGCCAATTAAATCAAGATAGAGCCATTTTTTAAGGCCAATGGCCACTTTTCAATTTCCAATTCAAAAGTTTTAATGCACTCTTTGTCTAAAATTAGAACGTTTGTAGGTTGAATTCTCTCATACGTATGGCAACAATATTCCACTCATATCAAAATTGTGGTATTTACTCGATTCAGATTCGAGCATTTTTAAGTGTTTTCGAAAACGTATTAACTAAAAATAATACGAGGCAGTCAAATAAAAAGAATTGGTAAACTGAGTCAAAATCAGGAAACTTGAATTTTTCGTACAAATTGTTTATGATACTGTGGTTGTGTCTCAAAGAATCGAATTTTGTTGGATGTAATTTTTGCATAATTTTATTCGAAAGGGATGCCTGTTTCATTTACCAAATGGCCGAAGCTGCAATTTGCTGCATTTATTAGATACACTCCATGAATGAACCGAAATTTGTGAGTTATGTATAACATGCTATTGCTTCAATCAACATAACGGTACTTTATTTATAAACATTTTATATAAATTTTTTGTTCACAAAAATGAAGTCTATTGGCCACTCTTTAAGTCCCAATTCAAAAGTTGTAATATTTCCAATAACTTGTTTAAGTACAGTTCCTTGAACATGTGGTCCTATTTATACCCTCAGCATTTATGCTAACGAGGGTATATAAGCTTTGTTCCAGAACTAAAAGCTTTTTAAATTTTTACGAATTTTACACATTTTACCCCAAAAACCGTTCCCGTACACAAAAAAGTTGTAAAATGTTGACTTCTCTTTAAACAAAATTGGAGCTGAATTACGCTAAAAGTACGGGAACGAAGCTATACACTTTCATACGGGCAAAATGTGCCTCACAGAAATAATGGTTTTAGACCCCAGGTATGTTTGGACGACATGTGTTTTAGACAATTTGGAGACGATTTAGCGATGTCCATCCGAACGGATGAACCGATTTGGTCCAAAATTTGGCTTTCGTAACATTTTGTCCAAACTTAATTTAAGTACGAAGATACTCCCCCACAAAAGTTCGGAATTGTTCGGAACATTTGTGCGCACTATAGCTCTTGAACGGAGTAACCGATTTGGTCCATACTTTGCACATTGTGAAACTTATACCAGACTTAGGTGAGGTTCTAGTGCGGACTCAATCGGTCCACTCCTTCGGGTACCCCCCACACAAAATTTCGGAAAAGTTCAGTTTAGGACCTGTTCACGAATCTCTTTGATTTTTGCTGTAGCGACTTTTTTTCACTGTCCCGATTACGACGGAACATACTCGTTAGGGGCAAGTCCATACTTCCTGAGAAAATAGCCTGAAAGATGCAAAAAACCCCTATTACACCGTGTGTAGTGGCTGGAGCACAAGACAACTTTCGAATGGATCAACCGATTTTATCCAAAATTTGGCCTTCGTAATATTTTGTCCAAACATAGTTTAAGTTCAAACATAAGCCATATCGGTTCAATCCTTCGGGTACCTCCCCCACAGAAGTTCAAAAATGTTCGAAAAAAATGTTCGCACGATAACTCTTGATGGGAGTGACCGATTTGGTCCATACTTTACACATCCTAATATATCTACCAGATATAGATCAAGTTCGAATATGGATTATGTTTGCGCACTCCTTTGGGTACCTATCACACAAAATTACGGATAAGTTCACTTTAAGACCTGCTCTCGATTCACTTTTTTGAAGCAACTTGCATTCGATGATTCAATTACGACGGTAAACGTTTTTTAGGGGCGAGTCCATACTTCTAAAGAAAACAGATCGAAAGGTGTAAAATAAAACCCTATGGCACCATATGTAGTCGCTGGAGAGCACGATAACTCTCGAACTAACCGATTTGGTCCAAAATTTGGCCTTCCTGATACTTTCTCATACTTTCAGTGCGAAGATAGGCAATACCGGTCCACAATTTCCGGTAGTTCCCCGAATATTTAAATAATGTCACTTAAATGTTATGCACGATATCTCTTGAGCAAATTTGGTCCAAACGTTGGATTTCCTAATATTTTGTCCAAATTTAGTTTAACTTCTAAATGGTACCTCCATTAGGGTACCTCCTCCACAAAAGTTCAACATTTGTGTTTAAATGCAGTTTAAGGTCTGTTCGAAGATTTTTTGGAAATGAATACCGATGTTGTCAGTTGTGGTCCTGTTTACAGCGATATTATGTTTTCCGTGGACATGTCCATGCTTCCTGGACACAAAACTACGGATAAGTTCACTTTAAGACCAGCTCTCGAATCACTTTGATTTTTTGAAGCAACTTGCATTTGCTGATTCAATTACGACGGTAAAAGTTTTTTAGGGGCGAGTCCATACTTCTAGAGAAAACAGCCCGAAAGGGGATATAAAAACCCTATGGCACGATAACTCTCGAACAAACCGATTTGGTCCAACATATTGCCTTACTGATATTTTGTCATACTTTTAGTGCGAAGACATGCAATACGCGTCCACAACTTCCGGTAGTTCCCCCCAATATTTACAAAATGTTATGCACGATATCTCTTGAACAAATTTGGCCCAAACGTTGTATCTCCTAATATTTTGTCCAAATTTAGTTTAACTTCTAAATGGTACCTCCATTAGGGTACCTCCTCCACAAATGTTCAACATTTGTGTTTAAATGCAGTTTAAGGTCTGTTCGAAGATCTTTTGGAAATGTATACCGATGTTGTTCGTTGTGGTCGTGTTTAGAGCGATATTACCTTTTCCGTGGACAAGTCCATGCTTACTGACATACTGGTCCAAATGTTATACGATGACACACTGAAATGGCTAGTGGGCGCGATATCTATCGAAAAGATATGACTACCAAAATTAGATCCACTTCCATAATGGACTATGTCGGTCCATTTCTTTAAGTACCTCCTCCGCAACATTTTTGAACTTTAATCTTAATCCATATTTACTCGGCAAGTTCAAATGTCCAAAAAAGGCCACATAATAATGAAAAGACCGTAAATACATTCGATCTGACCGTAGATGAAAGTTTCAACTCACATAGTCTGAGGGTATATCTCTGTCGGCAAAGACGACTGATGCTTTTTTACTTGTTTCACAAATTTCAATATAAATTACCACAAAAAATTGTCTATGTCGGATATTACTTTGTAGTAGGACAATATATATCGACAAAATTCTTTCACGATTGTCCTATTTGAAATGTTCTCAATAAAATAAAATCCCCATGCAGACACGTCAGGATAGAATATATTTTAAAGTAATATAAAATATATTTTAAGGTAATATAAAAAATATATTTTAAACTCCCTACTGCATGCACATGTGTCTGTTTACATTATGCTGAAGATGTGATTGCTTTGATGAAAAAAATACCATTCAATATGACAATGATGATGTCGTTCTCTTGAAGATATGTGGATTTGACGTTCATCATAGAATGTGGTTTTTTTCCGCACAAAATTGCTTATGCTACATAGTTAGAAATTGTAGCTAGTGCCAGAATAGAACCTTCTGTGTTTGTGCATAACAAATCAGAGGCCGCGGGGATGTGTGGTTCCTGCATCAAGTGTATTACATGTTAGATTTTCTCATTTCATCAAAGTTTACATTGCTGACATTTTTACGTCGCTGACATGACGCAGAAAGAAGAAACTACAACAATGATGTCTGTTATTTGTTTTGCTATGAAAGATTGAATGTAGAAAATTGACACATTGACGAGTTACATGGTTGACTAGATGCAAAGACACGCAGCTATAGCATATTACACCATAACCACTGGCACTGGTATCAGCACCGCCGCCATCAATGATTTTCACCCACCACCGGTCGGTCGATCTATCCGAAGTACACTCAATTTACTGCCAAATGCAGCTGTCACTAACTTTGCAGTGAATGAAATTGAAAAACGAAACTACAAAGACAAATTTGATATTACTGTGTGCTGGTTGATGAAGTGATGGACTGATATAAATTTTATTTTCGGATTCTAAAGAGAGAGATTTAAGATTAAGATTAATGTTTTTGTTGGATAAAATATTAATCGGGAGACATAATGAAACCACTTCTCCTTTTCAAGAAGATAATTACATTTTCAATTGTGGTTAAATTCGTCAGTTTTGATGGTCACTGGTTGAGACTAATTGAAACTAAAATGAACTCTTTTAAGTATAGGTCGACTATTTTACCCCACTGTAAATTCGCAAACTTCCTCCATCACACCTTGGCCGCTACTATGGTACACCCAAAATATACATATTTAAATTTTGTTGATTTTATTTCGTTTGTTTTATTCGATTGTGCTCTATCATTTTTGTGGCATTTTCTGTCTATTCGAGTCCCTTCTCTTCTCCTGATTGTAGATGTGTAAACTAAGCAAGCACTCATATTAGAAATGACAGAAAACAAACAACGACAATGACGAAAACATAGAAAACTAATAACATACAACTAACAAAGTTTTTCAATTTAACATATGTTTTTGCTGTTGTTGTTGTTCGAACATTGCAATTTTTGCTGTTACCACCGCTGGTGCTGGTGCTCTCTATCATTACAATTTGTACTGACAAATGAAATTGAGGAACGACCAAAAAAATACCGAACATGTATGCTTTTGTCAAAATTAACAAAACGAAATTTGATTTTTTTGGCAAGTTCAAATTTTAATATGTTCATGATATTTTTTTACTTTTCTGTCATATCCGCACCCAAGGAGAATAGAAAATAAGGGTAAATGATTACATAGTAGTACAACCAACCTAAGGGTATGAAAAGTTCTACATTTTCTCCCCTATTCTCTGTAATTTTGCCAAAATAAACAAATCAAAATGTATATCTGTCAAATGTAAATGTAGTTTCGTATTTAAAATTGAGAAATTAATTGAGATTTTATTTTGATTTGCATGACGATGTATAAGGGTAATGGAATATGTGATTTTTAAAATTATTTTCAAGTTAAAATGCCGAAATGTCTATATTAATAATATGGAATAAAAAGTTGTCAAATTGTTTTGGCATAATCAATCGTAATTTTGTATGGGAATTGTTCGCCTATTGCAAAGGAAAAGAGCATTTTTTCAAATGCATTGCTTTATTGAATCTTTCATTGGATTCAAAATAACAAACAAATTTTAAAATATTATGACCTAACTGCCACCGTGGTGACTTGGTATGCACACCCGCCTTGCATGCTAAAGGTCGTTGGTTCGTTTCCCCGGCCAGGCAACATCAAAAATGTCAACGGTGGCAAAATACCCGTCAGCAATGTTGGCGACATTTCCTGAGTATTTCAGCCATGTAAAACTTCACTACAAGTGGTGTCTTAGGACACGCCGTTCGGACTCGGCAATAAACAGTAGGTCCCTTATCATTGAGCTAATATGAATCGGGGTGTACTCATTGATATGAGAGAAGTCACCCTTGTCCCGTATGGGATGTTGGTGGAACAATTATTATATGGCCTACAACAACATGAGTTTGGCAGTAATTCGAACGAATTTGAATTCGAATCGTCTTAAAGGAACAGGCCATTAAACTTAATATACCAGGTGTGTAGCGTGGACGCAAACCACATGAGTGGCACATGTTGAGTATCAATTCGGCCCAATAAGAATTGAGGCGGCTGCAATGTTTGCACAGGCAGCTGGTGTTCTTCGGCTGCGATGGATGGGAGCTGTCTCCGAGTAATGTATTGGCATCCTGAGTAGACCACCATACAAACCTTCCACGCACCTGGAACAATTTGATTAGCTAACGATAACTTGAGGACACATTTCAAATACTCAAGTCCGGGTTCATGGAATTTAAGTAAAATCTTGCTCCACAATTTCGCCCGTATGATTCGCCTCCGAGTAATGTATTGGCATCCTGAGTAGACCACCATACGAACCTTCTACGCACCTGGAACAATTTTATTAGCTAACGATAACTTGAGGACACATTTCAAATACTCAAGTCCGGGTTCATGGAATTGAAGTGAAATCTTTCTCCACAATTTCGCCCTGTTGGCATCCTTGCCAGGCCCCAGTAGACTACCATACCAACCTTTCACGCATCTGGAACAATATGATTAGCTAACGATAATTTGAGGACACATTTCAAATACTCAACTCCGGGTTCATCAGTTGCTAAAGCATTACCATTGAAATTCCAGGTGGACACTAGGCGTTTCGCTTTTGGGATGAAACCTGCACACGGTGCTCTTGAATCAAATTTAAATGGAAGGTGCTTACACCTGGGAAGTTTTTGCGGATTCTGAAACTACAATGTTCATAGATGAGAAAAATCAAAAAACTAAAAAAATCGCAGGAGCGCTTTTAAATAAATCGCGATTCAAGTTGACATTTTTAGGGGTTGTTTAGGTTTTTGCGATTTTGCTTGGAAACCGCAAGTCCTATCAAAATAGGAATAAGGAAAATGTTGTAGCTATCAAAATTCTTTACAAAATTGGCCTTAATGATATTTTCGTAGGTTTTACAACTTTTGAGATATAGAAGTTGAAATTGGGACAATTCAAATTCAATTAAATTCTGTATCGTCTCCTTATAAAAATGTCATGACTGCAATTTCCCAACTTAAACTTATATATCTAAAAAATGGTACAACCTAGGAAAAATTACATAAGCCAGTCTTGTAGAGAATTTTCACAGCTATAAGGTTTTCTCAGGTCCCATGCCGGTAGGACTTGCCGTATTCAAGCAAAATCGCGAAACCCTAACAAAAAAATCTAAAAATGTAAACTGAGCTTCTTTATCTCAAAAATGGTACAGCCTGAGAACAAATCATAAACGTCAATCCTGTAGGGAATTTTCACAGGTACAACATTTTCTTTAGCTCCATTTCGATTGGACTTGCGGTTTCCAAGCAAAATCGTGAAAACCTAAAAAAACACCTAAAAATGTGAATTTTGACCGCGATTTATTTAAAAATCCCTACAGCGATTTGTTCTTGTTTTTGGATTTTTCTCATCTATGAACATTGCTGTTTCAGAATTCAGAAAAACTTCCCCTGTGTAAGCGGTTTTCATTAAAAGTTAGTTAAGGCGCACTCTTCATGATATTGTTTTATATGGGCGATACAGTCAGTGTATTGTCCCAATTTGAACTTCAATATCTCAAAAATGGTAAAACCTACGATATTACCGTAAAGGTCATTCAACCCCTAAAAATGTCAACTTGAATCGCGATTTATTTAAAAAGCGCTCCGGTGATTTTTTTTGGTTTTTTGGTTTTTCTCATCTATGAACATTGTAGTTTTAGAATCCGCAAAAACTTCCCAGGTGTAAGCACCTTCCATTTAAATTTGATTCAAGAGCACCGTGTGCAATATCACCCATCGCAAATTGTGGTGGTAACTCTTGGACTGTACGGATCATTCCGTTTGTAACTCATGGAACTTATCATTTGCGGCTCTATAAATTATATATATTCTTGATCGGCGTAAAATTCTAAGTCGATTTAGCAATGTTCGTCCATCCGTCTTACAACAGACGGACTGTTGTAATCACGCTATTTTCCGAACGAGTCGAGCTACAAGGCTGAAAGTTTGTACACAAGTGTTTTTGGTCTGAACTTAAATTAAGTTCGCAGATGGGATATATCGGGCCACGTTTTGGATATTTTGACGTTTTTAGCCACATTTTCAGACTAAATTATACCCCCACCCCCGGCATATAACGACCAATTTCCCCGATTTTTGACAGTTCTAGCTACATTTTCTGGCCGAATTATCTATAATTTGGCATTTAGGGTTTCTGGTGGTCAAACAACTTCTCCACCTAAAATTGTGGGCACAGAGCACAGAATGAAAACTAATAATTCCATATTAGCTCAAAGTATTAACTTAACTCCTTTTAACTTGTTTTTCATATTTTGTGTCAAAACTTTTGAGTTTTTCATGTCTCTTAATCTATTAAAAAAGTCAAACACCAAAAAAAAACAGACCACAAAAAAGAAATTCGAATTTTTTATACCTTCAGCATTTGAAGGGAGTAACCGCTTTGGTCCATACTTTGCACGTCGCAAAATTTCTACCAGACCTAGATGAGGTTCCAATATGGACTCTATCGGCCCACTCATTCGGGTACCTCCCACACAAAATTTCGGAAAAGTTCAGTTTAGGCCCTGCTCTCGAATCGCTTTTTCTTGTAGCGACTTTTATTCGCGGCCCCCATACGAAGGTACAAGTTTTATCAGGGGCAAGCCCATACCTCATGAGAAAATAGCCTGAAAGTTGCAAAAAAAACCCTATAATACCGTGTGTAGTGGTTGGAGCGCAAGAAAACTCTCAAATGGATCTGCCGATTTGGTCCAAAATATGGCCTTCGTAATATTTTGTCCAAACTTAGTATCAGTTCGAAGATGGGCAATACCAGTTCCCAACTTCAGGTACTCCCCCCAATATTTAAAAAATGTCAATAAAATGGTATGCACGATATCTCTTGAACGGGGCAACCATTTTGGGCCAAGCTTTATATCTCCTAATACTTTGTTCATATCGGTCCTCTCCTTAGGGTACTTACTCCACAAAAGTTCAACATTTGTGCCTATGTGCAGTTTAGGGTCTGTTCGAAGATCCTTTGGAAATGTATACCGACGCTGCTCGTTGTGGTCCTGTTTACACCGATATTATGTTTTCCGAGGACAAGTCCATGCTTCCTGACATACTGGTCCAAAAGTTAGACGATGACCCACTAAAATTACTAGTGGGCGCGATATCTATCGAAAAGATATGACTGCCAAAATAAGATCCACTTCCATAATGGACTATGTCGGTTCATTCCTTCAGTACCTCCTCCACAATACTTTTAAACTATAATCCTAATCCACATTTTTGTCGGTTCATACGCTCATAATTTTCAAAACCCCCTAAATACATAAGCTTTTTATTTATTTATTTATTTATTTTTTTTTTTTTTTGAAAATGTGTTTCATTTACACAGGCTGGGGGTATATCTCTATCGACAAAGCCGACTGATACTTTTTTACTTCTTTGGTATTTGTTTTCGTCGTCAAAAATTGTGGTAAAAATTAACGTAAACAGTGCATAATATAATGTCAAAATGCAGCTAATTCTGTCAGAAAATGTAGCTAAACCATTCAAAACACCGAAAATCCAGCGGTACCGTTATATGGGATTTGGGGCCAAATTTCCTACTTTGGGGACTTTTTGTATTTGGGCCATTTTTCAAATTGAACAAGTAAGAAAAGTGTTAAGTTCGGTCGGGCCGAACTTTTTATACCCTCCACCACAATTTTCAGTAATTTCGGTGGATTAATGTGGCCACAACCTTCAAAATACCGAAAATCGGAAGGTACCGTTCTATGGGGACTATATGATGGCGTGGACCTATACCTACAAATTTCTGAGGGAAAGTTTCATACCCCCAACGAACACTAAATACCAAATTTCAGCCATCTCGGTGTGATAGTGGGGCCAAAACCTTCAAAATACCGAAAATCGGGAGATATCGTCCTATGGGGCTATATCAAAATGTGGACCTATATAAACGTTTTATAGTAGAAATGTTTCTTAGCCTCTGGAAACACAAAATACAAAGTTACAACCGATTCTGTTGTCAAATGGGACTATTACATTCAAAATATATTAAAATGACGCATACTTTATATGGGGCGCTATATGGGGGCTATACCAAAACGTGGACCTATATAAACCAACTTTGTTAGGAATGTTTTTTGGTCTCTGGAGGCACAAAATACCATATTACAACCAATTCGGTGGTTAAATGGGACAAATATCTTAAAAATTCCTTAAAACGACGACGCGTCACGCCACGAAAGCGTGGACCTATATAGCCCGCTTTCAATATCAAAAGTCCTACGTACGTATAATAGATTTTCCCAAAATTTCATCCACCTACGTCAATCCGTTCGGACGCTAGAGTGATTTCCACAGACGGACGGACATGGCTATATCGATGTAGAATTGCACGCTGATCAAGAATATATATAGTTTGTGGGGTCTACAATGATTATTTCGAGTAGTTACAAATGTAGTGACAAACTTAATATACCCCCATCCTATGGTGGAGGGTATAAAAACACCCCAAAAATTGGGGTCCATTTTCATTTCCGTTTGGGTTGTTATTTCATGGGGCTTTTTACTGTACTCCGAAACATGTTCGTTTAGCAGCCCAATGCAAAGATACTTAGCCCTCATGACGTATAATCAACATCAATACTCATTCGCAGTCTGATCACAAAACACTGATGAGCAAGGCTAGAATGGGAACCATAGCAACAGGATGGTTCTCGCAAGTATTGTTATAAAAATAAGATGTGTCATCCTCATGTAGGCTATTCACTCAATAGCTAAGTGTATATAATTATTTCTTAACTATTGCAATCAACTTACCTCAGGAACTTATTTCTGTTTAATCTAAATTTACAAAAACTGTTATCGTGCGTCCTGGACTTTAATACTCCGAAACATGTTCGTTTAGCAGCCCAATGCAAAGATACATAGCCCTCATGACGTATAATCAACATCAATACTCATTCGAAGTCTGATCACAAAACACTGATGAGCAAGGCTAGAATGGGAACCATAGCAACAGGATGGTTCTCGCAAGTATTGTTATAAAAATAAGATGTGTCATCCTCATGTAGGCTATTCACTCAATAGCTAAGTGTATATAATTATTTCTTAACTATTGCAATCAACTTACCTCAGGAACTTATTTCTTTTTAATCTAAATTTACAAAAACTGTTATCGTGCGTCCTGGACTTTAATAGGCTCTCAAATATGGTTTCCTTGAAAAATATTTTTAAAATCTCTTTCAAAAATTAAAAAAAGTAAATTTCAAAGCAAAAAAATATCTTTAATTTTCATTAAAAACATATTTAATTTGAAATTGCGTAACACAGAAGAAGACAACCTTCTATTTAAAAGAACGCCAAAACAATAGACTCAGACAGAGGACATCTGTTAGAAAACCAAACCAAATATCATTTACTTTTGTGACAACAAGACATTTGTATGCCATTAGAAATTGTTTTTATTTCTTTGGCAGCAACATTTTGTGTTTCTCGTCGGAGGCATTTCTATTCAACTGCCTGCCTTGTACTCCTCGGAGAAAATGCAAAGAAAAAAGAAAACACAAAGGAAATACAATGAAAACATACGCACACAGTGTACACAGCAACATAAAATATAAACGCAACTGCATATCGCTATGTATGCATGCAGATATGATGATGTACATGGGTTAGTGTGGTTTAGAGGTGTGGGTGTCGATGGAAATATTGACTTTGATGTCTCTGTAACAAAAGCTCACGATCTGAATGCTGGCTAAAAATAAAGCATAAAAAGAAATAGAAACAGAAGGAGAAGGCGAATAAAAAGAAACATGTAGTTGAATTGCTGTTGTTGCTACTGTTGATGTGGTATCTAATACTTTGTGTAACAACCACTTGAATGCATTCCGGCTTCTTTTTATAGTTAACCCGCTGTTTGGTTTAGCTTAACATGAATATGTATGTACATACCGTACACATGCAAATGAGGTCCTATTAAGTGCGTACATCTTCTTTGCTTTTTGTTGATTTTTCTGTTTTTGTTTTGTACAAAATGGCTTATATAAAATACCGACTACATAGATAATAAAACAACAACAAATATTATTTTTTAAAGAAAATAAAATAACACAATACAACGTATATGTTTGCTTTGCGTATACGCATCTAAATAAACCTTGAAGATGGCTTTATTTTACTTAATAGAGCAGATAGATAAAATAAGGATGTAAAGAATAATGAATAAATGAAATGAAAGCAAGTTAAAAGAAGCTTATTGTAGGCAATGAATGAATTTAACGCTGTTGTGTATTGCAGGAATTAGCTCCAGGGCCAATGGACCAATTGAAGGATAAAGTCATTAATTTGGGGTCAATTATTGGGATTGTTTAATTTTGCAAAGTTATTTTGTGGAGCACAGAAAGATAACCCAGCTTTACTCGGTTGGTCGTTTAGCCCCAAAATGTATGCAATATGCTCTAAAAATTGGACATCAACAGGAATAACTAAAGTCGTCACTAAGGTGTTTAGCTGTTGATATTTTGTGTCACGATCGTGACACGCGCCAATCTCTACTTCTTATCATCGAATTCCTACCGGTTACATATGCTGCGAATTATACATGACATATATCCACAGATAATGTAATCGATTTTAAATATGTCTAATGGTTTCGAAAGCGAAGGGATATAAAGCGAGGGCAAACTCAAACTAGCCTGTGTTTCTCTCGAAAGGATTATAAAACGACGTTGACGACGTTAGCTCAGTGGAGGAGGGATGAACCAACTGTGTGAAATAATCTCTTAGGGATGGAAGTTAAAGAGATATGAACAGGGAAGACGAAACCTTTGTTAGGGACTGAAAACCAAGCCTCTGCTAGGGATTGAAACGTACAACGTCTCTGTAGTTGCTGAAAACAGAAGTTAGGGTTATGACATTTCGACATTTTTGCTCAAAAAGTATTTCCAGTTGCACGAATGAATAAGCTTAAGCCGTATATTCCATTCAAATATTGAACAAGTGAGCAAAGGCTATAGTCGGGACGTGGCCGAATATAGAATAACCTACACCATACACTGAAAGAAAATTACGTCGTATCAATGAAATTTGTCATTGATTTTCAACCATCGTAAGACTTCATTGTATTAATGAAGAAGTTGCATTGAGATTCATAAAATAACTTTCCCTTTTCTTTCAGTTTAATATTTTAACTGGTAAACATTTCTTTTAGGGAGATACAAAGGATATCACCCACCCTGCTTTCGGGCTAGCTCAACTTAAATAACCGTTTCCAATAACTCTGATATTTTATATCAATGCCCATTTTGTAGTAATTTAAATCTCTGATGGTCTAGATGCATTATCAAGATATTCGCTTGGAATACGTCCAACAAAAGCAGAGCTATCCGCCGTGGGAATAAAATTCCACAAATTATATAATGGGGTATACTTTTGTTGTATGTAGACCACAATTCAATTAAAAAAAATGGAAACATTGGATGCATTACCGACTATTGCGATATCTACGCTGCTTGACAACCTACGCCAATGTAAAAGGGATCTTTTCCTCTTCCATTGACGAGATTTCCTTTTGGAATACTCCTACTAGAAACGGAGATATTCAGATAAGAATGAAACGTTGAATTGTCTCCACATAAGTTTTTGCCCATTTCGACCCATGAATATAATCCGACCATTACCAAACTCAAAAGGCTTCTTCATCTCTACAACCTCCATTAACCCCTAAAATTCCGTAATGATACGATCCAAATTGCAAACTGTTGCGTGATTACTAAATATAAAAAATAGGATGTATTACCAACAATTGCGATATTTCCGTTGTTTGACCATCTACGCAGACGTACTTTGCACCATTGTAAAGGTGGATTTTCTTCTTTCATAGCCTATTTTTGCTTTGGGAAGGTCCCCAATAAAAGTTGTGATATTCTCCATTACAGTTAAAATCGCAAAAATTAAAAGTTGGGTTGAATTAGCGACTATTAGGACATCCCCGTTGTTTGACTACCTACGACAACCTACTTTTCATCTTACTAAAGGTGATACTTTCTACTTTCATTATTTTTTGCTTTTGTTATACGCCTTACAGAAACGGAGATATTCGCATTGAAATTAAACATAAATTTTTTTCTCAAAATAAGCTTTTTGCCATTCCGACCTCTGGATATTATCCGACCATCACTTCTTCGCCTTTGGGATCCCCAGCAGCAGCCAAAATTTTGTGACGATCCAAATAAAATTGCGATTTCAATAAAAATGGAAAAATTGCATGTATTAGAGAGTATAGCCACATTTCCGTTGTTTGACCACCTACGCAAACCTACCTTGCATCATTGTAAAGGTGTGATTTTCTACTTTCATAGACGGGTTTTGCTTTTGGAAGGTCCGCAACCACAGCTATGATATAACTACAATCGCAAAAATGAAAAGTTGGGTTTAATTGGCCACTATTCGGATATCTCCGTTGTTTGACCACATACCCCTACCCAAATAAGTTTTTTTGCCCATTCCGACCCCTAATTATTATTCGACCATCACGATCCGATCAAAATTGCGACCTGTAGCGTGATTACAAGGTTTTGATCGACTCAGCCCATCGAGACATTCATTTTGGTATATCGTCACCTGAAATGCCCAAAGACGTAACCGTCAAAGGGTTACGTTGAGGGTTACGTCTTTCGGCATTTCAGGTGACGATATATAAGTAGGGGTCTACAACCATTATTTCGATGCGTTACAAATTTTTTGGCCAAAACCAAGTTATACCACCCTCCTTACATAGTGGTGTAGGGTATAAAAAGGTTATGCACAAACCATTTGAAATTTTTTTGATTTTTTTATACCCTCCAACAATGTTTGTATATATTCTTCATCAGGATAAAATTCTGATTCGATCTATGTACGTCCGCCCGTCTGTCTGTGGTAATCATTCTAGAATCCACAAAGATGGAGATAGGACGCTGAAATTTTGGGAAGATGTATGTCAAGTTCGATGATGGGCTATATCGGTCCACGTTTTGGTATAGCCCCCATATAACGGTACCACCTGATTTCAGGTATTGTGACGTTTTTAGTCACATTTTCAAATCGAATTAGCCCTAATTTGATACTAAGGGTTCCCATTGATCAACAAATTTATATTCCAAAAATTATGGGCATAGGTCCATGTTTTGGTATAGTCCCCATATAACGGTACCACCCGATTCTCAGTATTTTAAGGGTCTTAGCTGCATTGTTTGACAGAACTAACCGTCATTTTACTGTTGAGGTTCCCTGCAGTTATAAAACGTTTTCCCCCAAAAACTGTAAAGATAGGTCCACACTTTGATATAGTCCCGTAGGTGGTACCTTTCCGTATAAAGTATATATTCTTGATCATGGTAAAGTTCCAAGTCGATATAACCATGTCCGTCTGTCCGTCCGTCTGTTGAAATCAAGATACAGCTCGCAATTTTTAAGATAGATATAGATAGAGTAATTTGGGATGGAAGTTTCTATTACTCCTAGGATGTTTGGTATTGCAAATGGGCTTTGTCGGTCCACGTTTTGTTATAGCCCCCATTGAACGGAACTACCCGAGTTTCGGTATTTTGGAGGTTTTAGCCCCATTATCGCACCGAAATGGCAGCAATTTTGTACTTAATCTTCGTCGGGGGTATAAAACTTTCCCCCAGAAATTTGTCGGTATTGGCCCACGACTTCATATACCTCCATAGAACGGTACCTTCCGATTTTCGGTATTTTGAAAGTTGTGGCCGCAATATTCTTCAGAAATGGCTCAAATTCGGTATTTAGTCTTAGGTGGGGGTACCTCCATAGGGGTACCTCCATAGAACGGTACCTCCCGATTTTCGGTATTTTTAAGGTTGTGGCCACAATAATTCACCGAAATCCACGTGAAATTTGTCGGTATAGGTCCACGCCTTCATACATCCCCCATAGAACGCAGCTTCTGGTTTTCAAGGTTGTGGCCTCAATATTCCTCAGGAATGGCTGAAAGTTGGAATTTAGTCTTCGTTGGGTGTATAAAACTTTCCCCCAGAAACTTGTTGGTACATGTCCACTCCTTAGTATAGCCCCCATAGAACGGAACCTCCCTATTTCGGGTTTTTTTAAGATTGTGGCCTCAATATTTCACCGAAATCGCTGAAATTTAGTATTTGGCGTATTAAACGTTCCATATGAAATTGGTCGGTATAGGTTCACGCATTAGTATAGCCGCCATAGAACGGTACCTACCTTTTTCCGGTATTTTGAAGATTGTGGCCTCAATATTTCACTGGAATGGCTGACATTTTGTATTTAGTCTTCAATGGGGTTATCAAATATTCTAGAAGATAATTATCAGTATAGGTCCGCGTTTTCCTGTATCCCCCATACAAGCGTCGTTTTTGATTTTCGGTATTTTGAAGTTTTTACCGAAATATCGGAAATTTGGTACTTAGTCTTCTTTGAGTCTAAAAACTTTCCGCCAGAAATGTGTACGTATAGATCGACGTTTTGATATAGTCCCAAGGAACGGTACCTCCCGAATTTCGGTATTTTGAAGTTTAGACACATTGTTTTACAGGACTTGCTATAATTTGGTATTTAGTGCTCTTCATAAACAAAAGGTAAACAAGTTCGACCTGGCCGAACTTAACAATGGTTCAGGAATCGAGTTTCCTGGCCAAAAATCAAAATTTTGTTTTGTCAAAGATATTAAATTTTTATATGGGATTCGATAGTAAACATATTGAAACTAAGGAAACAAACAAAATTAGGCCCAAACATTTTAAGGTGTGGGCGTGGCGTGCCCCTAAAGACGAGCATTTTCCAAATTTTTGGGAAATACGTAATGTTTGCAAATTTCTGGAGAAAGACGAAGCTATTTCTCTGAAACTATAACAGCTATTGTGTTCATTGTTTTTTTGTACGGTAGGTAGGATTGTTGCCTTTTTTTAAATTTTTGAACAAATTTTTTTCGAAATTTTTTCGATTTTTTTTAGTTTTTTGGTAATTATTTTGTTTATTTGTTGGTGTTTGACCATCTTTAATACATAGGAAGATATAAAAACCACAAAAACACTCATATTTTGATGAAAAATAGTTCAAAAGTTTAACTTTGACCTTGAATTTCTCTGCAACTACCAGACCGAACTTGACCGCTTATAATTCGTCTGAAAGCTGATTGTGTTATCTGTTTAACAAAAAAATTATGAATATATCTCTATCCGTTCAAAAGTTACAGAATTTTGACCAGGAAAAACGATTCTGAACCACTGTGCGCCGTTCTTACTTGTTTAGATTACATTAGATACTTTAGGCATTTGGGATATCCGAGGTCGAAAAATTTGTCCACCTAAAATTGTGAAGAGAAACTAATTATTCCATTTTAATTATGACTATTGTATGGCTGAGAGTATAAAAATGTCGGTTCGGCTGAACTTAACGACTTTTTACTTGTTCACTTTAATACTGTTTAAGTCACTCTTAGATCGTGCTGATTTTTTTAATAGCGGCTAGGGGAAGGCAAAATTTTCGAGATATAGGCTCCGAAAAATCGCAATATTTAGGGCCACATTTTCATGCACCTATCGCACAAACGTTTTTAGTAGTTTTTGTGGACTTTGTTTCAAGGTTATAATTTTATTCTCTAGGGTTTCTAGTTTTGTTATGTTTTGTTTTGGTTTAGACTGTGCTGATTGGGACAGTCAGTGGAAAAATTAGGCCCAATAATTCACAATTTAATTAAGCCACTTCTTCAGAAAACCGGAACAGACAACGCCTTCATTTCTAACAAACAATAATCTTGCTACGGAAAATATATCATTGTAATAAAAATATGAGCGTTGGTCCTATAAGACGAATAAGAATTTAAAATCTGGATATATGTGTGTATGTATGTACAATCGGTGTACGTTTCCCTCCTCTGTATACACATGTACATCATAACCCTTCCTTTCTGTCAATTTTCTTTAAATCAGTCCATATCAATTGAGGAAAAATTTTACTTAGGTTGCCAAACAACTTCCCCCTTTGTACCTGCCTTCTTGCATTTGATTTTAGAAAACACTGACGCATAGTCCCCTAACTTCATACAACAACTTCACATTATTTGCTTATGATCACAACTTTTTGTGCTGTGCAGCAAATCAATGTCAACATTTAATATCCTATTCCAGCAGACCACCAAATTAAACTTAGCGGGACGCATATTGTTTAAAATCGATGGTTATAGGCAAAAAGATTCACACACACACTCACTCACATTTTATAAACTGTCCACCAGAATTTTGGTTAGTTTTGTTGTTTAAATAACGTTTTTGACCGACCACATGTGAATATTTCTAGCGTAGAGTGGTCTAAATCAAGTAAACCACACCAGAGGCATAGCCGTGGCACAAATACACCTAGTGACACACGATGATGGCGGTGGCGCTGGCGGTCGTATGACCACAAAATTTACATATACCGCGTTTGACTTATATTCAATATATTAGAGTGTGAAGTACGAGGACAACGACGACGAGGACATGTTTTGTGTGAGTAGGCCTTAGTTATTTGTTTACGTGTGTGTGCCAATGCAAATAGTTTACCAACACAGTAGCTTTATTCCAGTCGACTAAAATTTCCATGAACACAAATGTGCTGGTGGTGGGGCTGCCTGATTGTCGAAGTTATTTGTGTGCCATTGGTATTTTTTCGACTTTTTGTTCGTTTGCCTTTGAATATGCCAGTATTTGTTGTCAGCTGCATGGTACTTATGTGTCCTTTCGACCTAGGCCACATATGTTCCAAAAAATATGAAGGCCTAATATGAAAACAAAACTGTAACTAACCGTAATTGTGTATTTGTGTGTGTGATATATGCAGTTTATTACTAATTTTGGGGGACATTCCCTAATAAAAAGGTATAAGTTTTAAAATGATGAGATATTCCAAATATTTGAAAATAAAAAGGTATATATAATACATATATGAGATGTAAAAGCAATCAAAGTCGAATTTTGTTATATTACGCTTTAAAAATTTCAAGGTCAATGTAGTGGCGATACAAAACGTAGGATTTTTTGAAAAAAATAAAAAAAATAAAAAAGGTAAAAAAATCATTCTTAAGACCTCAAGAGGTCTTTTGGTCATTTGATAACTATTAATGGACAATTCTGACGTACAGGACTCACGATTTTTAGATAGCTTAATACCAGCAACTTAATATCAAATTAACTTAAGAAAGTCTTAGTTATTATAACAACCCTATCCCTATATTTTGAATACAAAATCACAATTTTCCACGAACTAATTTTTTGCCCTTTATTTAATTTTGTAAAATGCTCTTTAGAACGTGTTATAAAAACGTCCAATAGTAGATTGTGTTAATAAATTATTTTCTCTACTTTCATTTGCTTTAAATAAGCATAATTAAAATTTAAATGAACCAAAGTTTGCAATTACCATAACAATTGCAAAGATGGCATGCATACCTTCCCAGGCACCCACACCCCTCATTCGTAACATCTAAAATCTAGCAAAGCTAATTAGATATAATTTGGAATTTTTGGGGGGAAACTTGTAGTTTTGGTAATGACGATAATCAAGATAAGCTAATAAAACTTCATTATTGCAAAGAGTTCTAAGCACACACTTAATTAGTCTGTAAACTTATTGCAATAAATGAGAGATAGATTTAAGTGATAATCATTTTTGCGAAGAAATAAATAATCAGATGAAATATGAAGCAGAAAATTATAAAAAATATATATTCTTTTATTTAAAAATGTGTTTTAATGGTAGTTTTCTTTATTTCAGAAAACTCAGGCAGTGTAAAAATATCACTTATAAGGTAAGCTAAAAAAATCGTTTGTAAAACTTAACATAAAACAAAACTAAAAAAGGAAGTTATCAAAAACGATATACTCTCGAATTTCGTGAAGCAATGTGACTAACAAGGACCATTTCGTACAAATTAAATATGTGTATTAGGGTTATGACTTTTTTACAACCTCGTATTCATGTATGATATTTGGATGAGTTTTTACCTACTTACTTAGTTGGCCTATTACTTAACATTTGTGTTATAAGCAGAACTAAGAAAAGATTTCCATTCCTCTCTGTTTGTTGCTTTGCTTTTTGAAATACCCCCTCTTTCCCGATCAGCACGTGCCGCCTGCCAGCTCTGCATGTGCCGACATGTGGCCCGTATTTATACGCATTTTTAGCGGGTTCATCATCGCTTATTCTTATGACTTGGCCTAACCAACGCAATCGTTGTATCTCGATACGTTTAACTATACTGATGTTCGTGGTTCATACGACATCGATATTCACCGTCAACGCTGAATGGCCTGTAGATCTTTCGAAGAATTTTTCTCTCAAACACACCAAGCACTGCCTTATCTGTTGCGTACACAAGTACACAGGCTTAGGAACCATATATTAGCACTGGTAGTATCAGTGTTTTGTAAAGCGTTTTTTTTTTTTTGTATGGCGGGATGTGACTTTTTTCTAAACTGTCTACTTAAAGTATCATCTGTTGGCCAGTACAATTCCTCTTCATATTTCATAACTGTAGTGTGATTCTCTAACACATTTTTTGAGTTCCCGACAAAAATCGGTAAAATTAAAACGCAAAATTATGAATGAAAAGTTGAAACAAAAGTTGACAACACTCTTGCTATCGGTAGAACTTTACGACTGCTTTTTATTCGTCGCTAACTTACCGAAAAACATCGGTAATTAATATTTAATTTTACCGACAATTGTCGTTAACTCAAAAAATGAGTTACAGAATCGCACTACTGATGTTGTTTGTTCTGTTTATGGATGTGCCGAGGTAGTCGAAGTCTTTTACTACCTCATATTATAGGAACCAACTTACACTGTTAGTCCGAGCTCTATGGACGCATTGCGTGTCGAAACCATCAACTTAGTCTTCTCGTCGTTAACCGCCAGACTCACTTTAGCAGATTCTTTCTCGACCTTCTTAAAGGTATCTGTTACTTCTTTTACTGATCGGTCCATAATGTCGATATCGTAATTTATGTAATTTCTTTTAACATCTGTCATTTTACAAAGCCGTATGAGCTTTGCGGGGATACCAAATTCAGACATGGAATACCTTTGGGCGTAGGGGACTGTCGAAGGCTGCTTTATAATCGGCAAAAAGATGGTAGGTGTCGATCAGCATCTCTTGCGTCTTCTCCAGGATTTACCGCAGGGTAAATATGTATCTGGTCAATGGTGGTTTTGTCAGGTCTAAAGCCTAGTTATATCGTTGACCATAGGCTTTAGTCGTTCGCAGAATATCCCTGATTTATCTCCTTTCTTGTGGACAGGGCACAGGATGTTTAGGTTCCAATCTTCGGGTACTCGTTCTTCCTGACAGATGGTGCTAACTATCTAATGAATACGCCTTATCAGCATGTCGCCTCCGGTTTTGAACTGCTCGGCAAGTTGGCCATCGGCTCCTTCTGCCTTATTGCTGTATTTACATCATCTTGGATGGGCGGTATACATTCAATACTATCTTCTGAGATTGGATCTGTGGTAACTTCGTCGTCTTCATCGGGCACAGTTACCAAATTACCTTGCTGGCTTCTACAGATGAATGTGGTTGTACCAAAGCCATCAGTTCAATGTTTCACTCTTTGGTACAACTTTCGGACTTCATTCTGACTCCTGGACATCTCGATCTTTTACATTCCCGCTTTTCCATTTTTCTCTTTTTCCTGCGGAAAAGACTTTTCTCCTCTCTCCTATTCTCATGCCCTACGCTTTGCTACAGATTGTGGAGTACCACTATATGCCACATTTTTCTCTTCGGTAACAGCATGACACTCCTGGTCATACCATGGATTCCTTGGTGGAGGTCTCTGGTATCCAAGTATGGATTTTGCGGTTACTTTGCCATTGTGCTGATATGTTATCGGATCTCTGGTATCCAAGTATGGATTTTGCGGCTACTTTGCCATTGTGCTGATATGTTATCGGATCTCTGGTATCCAAGTATGGATTTTGCGGCTACTTTGCCATTGTGCTGATATGTTATCGGGACGAGGGTTAAGCAATTGAATTAAGCAATTGGACCAGTTGAGTGGAATAAGCTGTGGCTATCTGTTGTGATTACAGCTTACCGATATCTAACTTTCGTGTTGTGTCTGTTCGTACTTTATTGGCTACGTTTAACCGGGTACGTACCTTTGCTGCAAAAGGTAGGTTTGCTTTTCGGAACGAATGTACATCCAGCACGCTCGATGAATGCCTCCCATCTATCACAACGTGATCAATTTGATTTCTTGTTTTCTGATCCGGAGACAGCCAGGTGCCTTTATGAATATTGAGATGCTTAAATATGGTGCTGCTAACTACCATATTTTTTGCCGCTGCAAAGTCTATCAGCCTCATACTGTTGTCAGATATTCCACTGTGGAGACTGAATTTCCAAATATTCTAATATGCTACGAAATTCTTAATACGCTCACATTCTCTCACAGTATTCTATTTTATTCAGATATTTAATATCAACTACTTTGGTACAATTATACATATTATTGGTTTGAATTAAATTAGATTAAAATGTCCCTACGTAAGTGTGTTTGTTTTAATTTAATTACAGTAAATCAAATTAAATTGATTTCAATTAAATGAATATTCATCGAAAACATGATAGGCAGTTTCGCTGACAATAAATATTAAACTGAATTAATTGTCAAATTTTCTTTGTTCTTGGAAAAGTTTAACATTGTTGTAATGCATCATTGAACAAGTAATTCCAGGCAATAAAAACACAAAAACAGTAAATACTGTTTCCTTATTTTACGTATGGTGGTTATTGGTAGCTGTTATAGATGGTTGAACGATAACTATCTGGCCTAACAATGAAAACGTGAATATTTACCATCAAAAATAGTTTTATTGTTTTCTCAAGTAGTATCCACCGTATAAATCAGCTTTTTCATGTGCTCAAACCAATTGTTGAATCCCTTTTTCCACTCCGATTTAGACACCACCTAAACATAGTTTTTGAACGCTATTATAGCATCTTCTGGCTACGAAAATCGTTGACCACACCTTTTCTCTCGATATGCTGGAATCAAATAAAACCATTGGATCCCCAGTCAGGACTGTACGGCGGATGATACCACGTTTTGTCCGGTCAAACAGGCGCTGGTTTGAATCGATGTGTGAGTCGCTTTCTCTTTTTCGTTTTTAGAATTTTTCAGGAGACTTCTGGCAAACAAATTGAAGTGTACAACTCATAATTAACAGTACTAAATTTCTGAAGCCGAATAGTCGCCACACGGTCAGTTTTACCGAGGAAAAAGGCGACCATTTGCTTTGAAGTGCTTCTTGCATGAACAACTTTCGTTGGATTTGTCTAGCTTTTGAAGGTCTAAACGGTCGATTCCTGTTTTTTCGGGCTGCTAAGCATACATCCAAGATTCTTCATCTGTGAGGATCTTTTAAAAGTCGTTTGAAGCACAACGATCGATTTTATTCACGATTTCTTTGCACCAATCCAAAGAGCCTCTTTTTGAGCGGTTTTCCAATTTTGCTGGATCCATTTTTGCGGCCAGGTGTTCATGCAATATCAAATGTTAGTTGGTGGAAGAAATACCCAAAGATGCCTTTATCTCATATAACATGGCGATCTTGCATTATCCGTTCACGCACGGCTAATTTTTTTTCTGGCACAACGATCAATTTTGGGCCGCCCTCACGACCTTCGTTTTTTTGGCTAGTTTAGGCACAATTTAAGGGCGGTTTCATTCATTATTTTGAAGAAATTAATTAAATAAAATAATTCAGAATACTGACATACTTTTTTCTCAAACAAAACAAATCACACATATTCCAATGTTTGTATGTATATGTGGATTTTGTTTTTATTTCTCATTTATGGAACATAGTTGCAAAAATGTACATTCAAATTAGTAGTATTTCGCATAGGATACGTAACTGCAGTCGCACGATAGTTTGCGAAATACATGAACGCATTTTTAGACGGAAGTGAGTGACTGCTTTCCTTTCGCATGGGTTTTCATGCGACATACATGAAAAGGCTGTTAGTCTTTCATGAGGTTATAAAATGTTCCAGAAAAGAATTATCAGTAAAGGTCCACGTCTTCCTATATCCCCCATAGAGGCGTACCTCTTGATTTACGGTATTTTTTAAGTTTTAACCACATTATCTTATTGAAATATCGGAAATTTGGTTTTAGTCTTCTTTGAGTCTAAAAACTTTACGCCAGATCGATACCTCCTGTATTGCTGTATTTTTAAGGTTAGCGCCATTGTTTTACCGAAATTGCTGAAATTTGGTATTAAGTCTTCTTCATAAACGAAAGGAAGCTAATTGTTCTATTTTACTTAAATACCAGTCGTGGTGGAGGGTATAACATGTTCGGCCCGGCCGAACTTAAAGCCGTTCTTACTTGTAAGATTTCAATTATCATTAGTACATTTTCAGATTTTTTTGGCTAAGGGTTTAACACTTTTGCACTGTCAGTGAAATAACCAGGCTCACTGTTTATCATTGGAAACTGCCAAAAAGTTCCAAAAACTATCAATTTGATGTTTTTCCTTAGAATTTCGATTTTTTGTGTCACTCCAATTTTAAAATTTCTCTTTTTGGGTACCACCGTGATGCAATGGTATGCACACCCGCCTTGCACACATTAGGTCGTGGGTTCGATTTCCCGGCCAGGCAACATCAAAACACTTTTCAACGGTGGCAAAATACCCCTCAATAATGTTAGCGACATTTCCTGAGCATTTCAGCCATGTAAAACTTCTCTACAAAAGTGGTGTCTTAGACACGCCGTTCGGACTCGGCGATAAACTGTAGGTCCCATATCATTGAGCTAATATGAATCAGGGTGTACTCATTGATATGATAGAAGTCTCCCTTGTCCCTTATAGGATGTTTGTGGAACAATTATATATACTTTTTGTGATGGTAAATTTTAACTTATTTCTCACCTTCCCTTGAGAAACATATTGCGTACTGCGTCTTGTTACAGACTGCAGGATGGTCGTGAATGTCGCATTCTTCTTACAGGAGCTCTTTTTTGAAGGTCACTGGGAAGGTACAGAATATGTAGCCGTTGGTAAGAAGTTGTCAACGCTTTATCGTTTTAGAAATAATATAAAGACATTGAAGACCAAATGAGAGGACCTCTCTTGATAATCAATGTTAGTACTTGTACGATACTTAACCTGAGGAAAAGGCCGTGGGCCCAAACTCTGGCAGGAAACACCACCTTATAATGATATCTAACACGAATTATTCCCATAGAGAATACATCCATCAAACTAATCATATACTACTTACTAGTCGCTTTTCTTAAATTTATCAGCACCTCTATATAAATCCTACTTATTTTATTGCCATTACAAATTCTTGATGATATTGCCACCGTGATTGTTAATGTTTAAATGATATGATTTCCTGTTATAGAAAAGAACAAGAAGGAGACAAAAAATTTGATTAGTTAGTATTTGCCGTACAATTTATGTTCTTCTGGAAACTGGCCACCTATCACACCCACTCTATACACAAAAGGTTTTGTATCTTCTTATGTTGTTGAAGAAAGGACACTGCCTGGCTGTATATCGTATCAGATTTCCACGTAATATCAATGACTCTGTGCGTTTACTGTCCTGCTTCTCCCTTACTCTTCTGGATTGTCTAATAGCCCTGTTTCCTTAACACTAACACACAGCAACAACAAAAACAAATAGAATCGGGAAATACAAATTGCAAAAGTGGATGTTTAACAACAATTACAGTAAACGGTAGAAAAGAAAGGGAGTCAGTATTGCTGAAACTATAGAAAAAGAACAACAAGAATAGATGGAAACTTCTGCTAGTAAGCGAGGCATACATCTGAGGTATGTAGCAGTAGTAGCAGCCAGCAAGCAGTTAAAAGGTTCAACAAGAAGATGATATACAATATCCAACCAAAGGAAACGGATGTTTATTCCTTTTGTTTTGTAAACTAAATTCCTTTTGTTGCTGTTATTGTTGATATCTGTTTGTTGGCATTTCAAGCTAACTGAATGATTGTGAATGGTTGATTGTTTTGTAGCATTGCTGTTTTTCCTCAAGTTTTGCTTTCAAAAGATATTTATCAATTGGCCTGTAAGTTTACTGTTTGTGTGTGTGTGTTCGTACCAGGGTTTCGGAGTCGAGGTATTTTTGGCTCGACTCCGACTCCGACTCCAGGCCAGTTTGTTTCACGACTCCGGCTCCGACTCCGACTCCGAGTCGACTCCGAGGGTAAATTCCTATACCACTAAAAATGAATAAAATGTGGACAAATGTGTAACTTTTCCTATATTTGGGCCCATATAGCCTAACATATGCTTTAGAATGTTCATTAATACTCAACTACAGAACATAAATATGAAGTAACATTCATATTTATATTATTTCTACTGAATTTTATATTGAAAAATAGTAACAAAATACAACAGAGAAAGTTTTTACCTTTTTCCCGAGTATATTCTGGAAGGAACTTTTCTTTGAGCGAAAATCTTTACGCCTTCAAAATATGTGAAAATGAAGGGCAATACAAATACAAAACTGCATGCCGTCAAAATTATAAGCTATTTATGACCAGGTTTTAAAATGGATGTAAGCCAAAATTTTACAGTGCTTCTGGAGCATTGAAAAGCCATTTTTCATGAAACTTACGAAACTACGAAACTTTTTTGGTAGATTTTTTCTTCATTTGAATGAGTATAACTTAATATGCTTTCCGAATTTTTTGTTGAAAAGTATATGCGTTATGTGGTGCCAACTCTAGCTCGAAAACTAATAAACCGTTTGTCATATATTTTGTGGGCTTATCTAGGACTTACAAATCTGGTCCCATATCGATACATTTTGTAACAAGTTTTAGATTTTACTGAAATGGTGGACAGGAGAAGTCAAAATTTAAATTTTTGGACAAATAAAAATAAAATAAACTCGATTTTTATGGAATCATCTTATAATAAATAGTAATAAAGATTTTATCTAATCTTATGTAAAAGCTCTCCAAAATATGATACAGGAATATCAGGCTGTAATGAAATCATAATCATAATAACCATCTGTATTTCATACATAGGTAATAACTTAAACGAAATGTACCGAAATACGGAAACATAGGGATTTTTTGAGAGAGTAACGGGTAAAACTGTTAAAGGACAATGAAAACGTGACAATATCGATTTTTTAGAACCTACATAAAATTCTAGGTGGCACATTTTTGTAGAAAATCCCTTCTTGTTTTTCTTTTTCATTTCAAGAACAAAACGGACATGGAAGGAACTGAGCTATAAGGTCCAAATATTGTACAAATAGATTCCTCATTCTATTTAACTGAAAACATGTCATCTCAAAATGATGAAACAATATCGTCAAACAAAGCTATAAAGCAGTTTTTCATGCATTATTGGGAGCCAATCATAAAAAATCATTACGTCATTTTTCTCCCCTAGACCTTGACTTCCATTTGGTGTCACAGTATAATCAGTAGAATAGCCGAAGAGACCACAATGTCTTTTGACGGAGCCCAACAGGTCCTTTAATAGAAGACAAGGATAATTTCTCACAAAAGACAAGATGAAAAAACCAGTAGACCAGTAGGTCTTCTAACAGAAGACTTGTATATAAGACGTAAAATGTTTAAATATAACTCGATTTTTATAGATCTCTACTTTTGCAAAAAATTAAAGGATCAATTGGACCAAAAAATATTTTCCACATGCATTTTATAATCAAAATAGAGATGAAAAAGTCTAGACTTTAAAGGATAGTAAATATCCTGTGAATCGTCCTCTAACTACCGTTCGCTTATATTTTTCTTATAGATTTCTTTTCAAATAAAAAATATTTTTTGAAAAAATTGGTGTGCTGAATTTAGTGTTATCTATATAATATATATAATTATATTCTATAATGTAGAAAAAAATGCCCGGAGTCGGAGTCGAGATATTTTTTTCGACTCAGACTCCGACTCCGACTCCAGCAAAATTGCTCGACTCCGACTCGTAGACTCCGACTCCGACTCCGACTCCGAAACCATGGTTCGTACAAGAAAAAGTTTTACGATTTATTACAATCGAATTAATACAATAATACACTCAATATGGCTCAAATGACATGCCGTCCAAAATCAAACATTTACATTGTTTATCCACCCTCGAAGTGCCCATCAAAATGTTGTTGTTAAATACGAGGGCTGCAAGAAAACCATTTGGCCTAGGTAACAGCGCGTATTGCCAGGCGCCATTTGAAATTTTTTTGGACAGTCTGACACTACGTACTCAGGACAGTTTGTCATACGACCCTGTGTTGTGTTGTTTACAGTGACATGAAAAAATCACTTTGCAAAAAAAAATGGAATTTACTTGTGAAAATGTTCGTCCGATCATTTTTCACAACTTTCGACGTGGGTAATCACGGCAAGAGTGCATAATCAAATTAAATCTTTGTATCTTTATAAAGGGCCATCCTTTAGCACTATGACCAAAATCGGCCGTTTTGCCAGAAAAAATTAAGCCGTGAACGGATAATACATTATCGCCATCTTATATACCCTTAGCTATTTCCTCCTTAGCTATTTCCTCCACCAACTAATATTTGATATTGCATGAACACATGGCTCCAAAAATTTTACAATCGCTCAAAAAGAGGCTCTTGTGGATTGGTGCAAAGAAATCGTAAATAAAAACGATCGTTGTGCTTCAAACGACGTTTATAAGATCGTTACAGACGACGTATCTTGGACCTATGCTTAGGAGCCCGAAACAAAACAGGAATCGACCGTTAAGGTCTTCGAAAGCGAGAAAAATTAGACGAAACTTGGTCATGTAAGAAGCACTTCGAAGCAAATGGTTTCTTCGCAAAAGTGACCGTGTGGCGAGAATACGGTTTAGGAAATGTAATACGGTTAATTCTGAGTGGTATACTACAATTTGTTTACCTGAAGTCTCCTGAGAAATTCGAAAAACGAACAAGAGAAGACGAATCTTTCTGCATCACGACAATGCGAGCTCTCACACATCGATTCAAACCAGCGTCTGTTTGACCGGACAAAACGTAGAATTGATGGGTCATCCGCCGTACAGTCTTGACTGGGGATCCAATGACTTTGTTTGATTCCAGCATATCAAGAAAAAAGGCGTGGTGAACGATTTTCGTAGCCAGAAGATGCTATAAAAGCGTTCAAAACCCATGTTTTGCAGGTGTCTAAATCGGAGTGGAAAAAGGGATTTAGCAATTGGTTTGAGGGCATGAAAAAAACGTATAAATCATACTGGAGATTACTTAGGAAAACAATAAAGCTATTTGTAATGGTAAATATTCGCGTTTTCATTGTTAGGCCAGATAGTTATCGTTCAGCCCTCGTATATTATTAAATGATTTAATTTTTATACCATACACCACTATGTGGTAAGGGGTATTATGTGTTAGTGCATTTGTATGTAACATACAAAATGAAGCGAGATAGACCCATAGTTCCTTCTAGGGATATACATAGAATCACTTTCTGAGTCGATTTATGCATGTCCGTCCGTCCGTTCGCAACATACAGGTCGCATTTGTTGACCGATTTCGCTGAAAATTGGGGAATACAATTTTTTTAGCCGTCGGAAGATCAAGTTCGAAGATGGGCTATATCGGTCCAAGTTTTGGTATAGCCCCCATATAACGGTACCTCCCGATTTAAGGTATTTTAAGATTCTTAGCCGCATTTGTTGCCCAAACCAGCTGAAATTTTACATTTGAGGTTCCCAATGGCCGCGAAATTGCTCCACTAAAAATTGTCAAGATAGGTCCACGGTTCGGTATAGTCCCATATAACGATACCTCCCGATTTAGGGTATTTTATGGATCTTAGCCACATTTTTTGCCCAAACTAGCTGAAATTTTACATTTGAGGTTCTCAATGGCCGCGAAATTGCTCCACTAAAAATTGTCAAGATAGGTCCACGGTTCGGTATAGTCCCCATATAACGATACCTCCCGATTTAAGGTATTTTATGGATCTTAGCCACATTTTTTTCCCAAACTAGCTGAAATTTTACATTTGAGGTTCTCAATGGCCGCAAAATTGTTCCACTAAAAATTGTCAAGATAGGTCCACGGTTCGGTATAGTCCCCATATAACGATACCTCCCGATTTAAGGTATTTTAGGGATCTTAGACACATTTTTTGCTTGAACTACCTGAAATTTTACATATGTGGTTCCCAGTGGCCACGAAATTTCGCCACTTAAAATTGTTAAGATAGGTCCATGTTTTTTTGTAGCCCCCATATAACGGTACCTCCCGATTTTGCCATTTGGAGTTTAATGAGTTCAAAAAATTTACTTTAATAAGACTTGGCGTGGCGTTGGAGCTAAGTACTTTCATCATTAAGCTAAGCATTTGCGTATTGGGATGTATACTAATTATTCCATTTTTACATATTTCGACTGGTGTAGGGTATTACATAGTCGGCCCCGCCCGACTTTGGTCTTTTCCTACTGGTTTTATATACTTTACTATGGATTCTTGAGTATCTTAAAGAGCTACATCATTAAAATTGAAACCCAGTGAAGCGACCCAAGACAAGGTATTTAAACTATCCCACAGCTGCCGATCCTATGTACCGGAGGAATCTTCGACAAGGGGCCGTCACCTCAACAATTATGTGTTTGTGTTCGTGTATTTTTTTCATGGGAGCGGCAATATATCCTGGAATGCCAGCTTGAAGCTCTTTTGGTCCATACCGGGATAGAGATGAACCCCGTGCCAATATGGATCTGTGCCGTTTGTCAGATACGCATACACCATAGGTCAAAATGTGTGAAATGTAATGGATGTAGGGAATGGGTGCATTTCCGAGGGTGTTCTGGCCTTTGTCGCACCCAGAAAAACTACGATGGGTATGTTGCTGCTTGCGTCGCCAGAACATCTCCGTGTGTCTCTCTAACTTCGTCTTCGTCGGAATAAAAGACGCCCCCGCAGTCTCCCCAACAACCAAAAACGCAGCATGTAACAAACACCTGTAGCTGTAACGTTGAGGTGGTTACAACATTCTGCGGATCACCCAAGATCGGAGGAAGAGACTTGCCTTTCTAATACACAAGTACAGACCTATCTCGCTTGAGCTTGATCCTAGTGTATTGTATAGGAGTACCAGTAAAATGTGCAACTGTCGAGGTAGAGCTATTTCATGTGTACATACAGGGTGTTTTTTTAAGCCCGATAGAACTTGAAATTGTAAAAAATAACACAAAAAATTAAATTGTAATCAAAATTTTTGTTTTATTCGAAAGATCAATACGTGACATTAACATTTGAAAATGATTTCGGGCATATGGGCACCGCGGCTGTTCTTGACGAAGTGCATTCTGGACACCCAATTTTTGGCCACTTTTTCGAGCACTGCTGGCCGTATGTCACGAATAACACGAACAATGCTGGCCTCCAAGGCATCAATTGTTGCTGGTTTATCAGCATAAACCAGTGACTTCACGTAGCCCCACAGGAAATAATCGAGAGGTGTCAAATCGCACGACCTTGGAGGCCAATTGACAGGTCCACTTCTCGAAATCAACTTATCGCCAAATTTTGATTTCAATAAGTCGATGGTTGCGTTCGCCGTATGGCACGTAGCGCCATCCTGTTGAAACCACATCTCCTCCGGATCAATGTCATCCATATTTTCAAACAAAAAAATCATTGATCATGGTGCGGTAACGATCTCCATTGACCGTAACGCGAGCTCCGGTCTCATTTTTGCAGAAATAAGGTCCGATGATGCCACCAGCGTGAAAACCGCACCATACGGTGCATTTTTCTGGATGTAATGGAGTCTGTAGGGTCTCTTGTGGATTGGTCTCACTCCATATGCGGCAATTTTGCTTATTAACAAACCCGTTAAGCCAAAAATGCGCTTGTTCAGATGGACGATTATGTACGCCATACAAATGACGAAATCGTCTATAAGTTGCGCGAATCGACGACTGATTTTCAAAGTAAATTTGGATAATTTCGTAGCGTTGTTCAAGCGTGAGTCTATTCATGATGATTTGTCAGAGTATACTGAAACAAATAAAAAAAAGTTTCATCAAAATTTAATTTTTGTGTTACTTTTTACGATTTAAAGTTCTATCTAGCTTAAAAAAAACACCCTGTAGCTGTGTCCCCGTTATATGCCCGATATTAGTTGGCTTTTAGAGGGCAATACCGTCTGGAGCTAGGGGACTTCAAAACCCAACATGAGCTTTGGCATTCCGTCCTAGGCAAAGACCTGAGTGGTACAGCGCTGTCTGATCAAATTGATAGCTCCACGATTTTCACGTTGAATGAAAACGCTCCTACGAGGATAAGAGGAGAATGCCATAACTCGCCAGATATCACCATTGTGGCACCAGGGGCTCAATTCTGTTTCTATGAAAATGTGAAATGAAAACATTTATAAAGGAGAAAACTGTCAAATGAAAAAAATTATAAAGGAAATATTTTTCATTTCAAATTTTCATAGAACAAGAACCCAGCCCCTGTTCTGAAAAATTACGTAACCTGCCAACCCGTCATTTCCCTTGGTTCAGACCAACTTCCTATCATCGTCTCGGTAAATAGACCACCCGACTTCATAACCTCTGAACGCCATACTTTTCTGAACCATGTGGAAGCTGATTGGCATGGGTTCAGAAAATTTACCAGTCACCGCTTCAGAGAGCTGCCCTTTCTCTCAGATCCTCCGGTAGGTGAGGGAACTTTCCGGGACATTATCACTGCAACTGCCCCTGGCTACATACCTATTGCTCGAGTTGCCGAAATCAGCCCATATATCCCAGCAGAGGCGACGGGACTAGCGTGATGACCTTCGTCGCACAAACCTTGAAGAGATAGAGACCCTACTCTTGAAGTCAACAGGAAGTAGGCGAACATAAGCGGAAAAAGTGGCAAGGCCACCTGAAGCAATGCAACATTGGTTCAGGATTAAGTAGATTGTGGGCAAGGGTTAAATCACTCTCGAATCCTGGAAAGAAGGCTGATAGAACGGCTGTTACTTTCAACGGCGTGGGAGTAACTAACCCAAAGAGGTGTGCGTGTTATTTTAACTGGCAGTTTAAGAGCACCCCGTGAGTGATAGAGCGAGGAAGAGTGTGCATGAAGAGCACCCAGCCGAGGAGGTACCAGTATAATTTACGATGGGCGATGTTGCAGACGTCATCCGAAACGCGAAATTATCCAAAACGTTGGGTCCACACGGAATATCAATGGCAACGCTTAAGCCACTTGATAAACCCGTTGTTAAGAATTTAACTCAGCCTATCGTTAGCCCCCATATTGTACAAGAAGCCTGGAAAGTTGGTAGGGTGGTCCCGCTACTTAAGCCTGGCAAGGATGCCAGCAGAGGTGAATCCTACAGGACAATTTTCTCCTGTCACCCCACGATGAGAAGTAGTCTTCCAGTTGACCATCATCAACATGGATTACGACACTTGACCTATCGAAGGCCTTCGATAACGTCAACCATGCCAAGCTGTTCGAGGATATAAAGAAGACCACTCTCCAGCGGTGTTTGAAACGTTGGATAATCAACTATATGTGCGGATGCCAGTCGTTTGAGGAATTCAGAAACAAAAATTTCAAAACCGGAAGAGTGAAACAGGGAGTTCCCCAAGGGGGTATGATATCTCCTTTCTGAAATTCCACATCCCCAGACGGAAAAGAAATCGTTTGCGGATGATTGTACGATAAGAAGTCGGGTCGGTTCGGGTCATATCGTTGATGACTTATGTGATAGGTTAAATGTTTACATAGCCGACCTACTGCAGCTCTTCCATCTAGGGAACACGAAGATACCTGCCGCTAAATCCACTGTCACACTGTTCACCACTTAGATGATTGAAATGAGGCTCCCACTGAAAATATTGGTCGATGATGTACTGATTCCTACCACTAACTACCCCAAAATATTGGGTGTAACGTTCGATAGCATGTTTAAGTCGTCCGCGCAGGCCAAGGCCCTCAAGTCGTTGGCCGGCAGCATTGGGGTGCTGACAACGAATCTTTGTTGACCCCTTACAAAGTAATAGGCCGGTCTGTGGTAAGCTATGCAGCGCCAGCATGGTATGCAAAGATTAGAGCTACGCAGTGGAAGAATATTCAACCTGCCAGAATGACGCCCTGAGAACTGCTTGACACCTGTGGACCATCTTGATAAGGAGACGAAGGTTTTACCGGTACATCAACACAATAGGATGTTGTCGATGCTGTATCTGCTTGGGTGTTATTGCAGTGAGCATCCCTCTCACGATTTAATGCACTGGCATCCTCCACCCAAAGACGGCAGGAGAGATCTTCATGATCTATAGATAGGCCCAAGGCTTGGGTAGCAATCACACTGATGCAGTCACGCAGGCCCTACAGAGATACCGTGTGAATGCCGACCACCCCCATCTATCGCAGCAGAAGAACGCCAGCTGCCAAGGCAGTTAAGATCCGGACAATGATCCGATGATACCAAAACCAAAAACATTGGGACCACATGACACGCTGCGTTTGTTTAGTAGCCCAGATAACATCCACTCACCTGCCTCCTGATACTTTATGGACGCAATCAGCTCAAGTTGCAGAATTTTTGAGTCTGGATACAGATGAAACAGAACCTAAGAACTGTAATAATATACGAACGAACATATTTGCATTGCTACAACAACAAGGTCTTTAATTTTTTACGTTTATAAGATGAACTTAAACTGAACCGATCATACTCGGGATGTTCAATTCTCTAAATTGTTTCAAACCAAAGTATCAATTTGTTGGTGTTTGTAGGGGTTTGGAAACATACTACATAGGGTGTTTGGGGACAGAAAGCACGTCAAAGCCGAAATAAATTTCTTGTATTTTTCCTATAAAAATTCCGAACCGCAATTGAATAATTTTATGGGAAATATATTTTTTTCTTTTTAATTAATTTCTCGTTGGTGTCGAGCTTAATGACCGATGATTTTTGCAAGTGAAAAAGGAAAGCCGAAGATTCCAACTCACACAACCACCACTATTTGACGCGTTTCGCCTTTGGTAGAGGCTCATCAAAGTAATAGGCAAAATTTTCAAATATATTTTTTTCATTATATACTTTGGAGCCACCAACTTTGGCGAAGCTTCTATATTTGGATTTTCTTCGCAATTTTTACTTTCAAAAATATCCCAGCCTGCAACAATTCAAATGACTTTAATTTCTATGAATTTTCTCTTAAAGATTTCTGAGCATCAGCTGTGTGTTTTTCGGTTTGGGCCTTTTCAGTTGTTTTTTTTTTTTTTCTTGTGAGGCGACATAAGCTTGCCTGCTTCCTTATGTCCTTTTCTTTTCAAAATTCCACTTGAATACATTTTTCGATTTATTTCATTCGCTTCTTTGGCTCAACTTGGCTTGGCTTTGCTTTAATTTGTTTTGTGTTATTCTACTGTTTCGTTGCTGCTGTTGTTGTTGCCACTACCACTTCAAAATGACAGCATAAAAGGCTCCTCAAGAAAAGAAGAAAAGCAAAGCTACAAATCATGATGTCCTTCTGGTTTGAATTTAAAATGTTTTTCAAGAGTAAAAAAATGAATTTGTATTATTTTTTTCATTTCCCTGGTCTTGTTTTTTTCTTCTCTTCTTCTTCTTGAATGGACAGTGTGCCTTACAGGCTTAAATTTAATATTAGCATTATTCAACTAAGCGCTTAACAAGCTGACAGCTTTTGGCCATAAGGTCATGATGATGTGTCTTGTAATTGTCGCGTACAGCTTAGCGTAATTTTTCTTTGCCACATTATTTAATGGTTGGTCTTTGCGGTAGAACCCCACCCGGCCACCAAATAAAGTGAAATATTTAAATTATTTTGTTAAGTGATTACATGGCATTTCGTGTGTTTTTTCGTTTTCGGGTTTTATGGAGTTGGGGTATAAATGTCATTTTAATTAAGTACATAATTAAAACGCTTTTGTTTTATAGTGGAATATGAGGTGGAGATTTATTAATGAAGAAAATAAATTAAAGAAAATTAACTACTGAAGAAAGTAAAAAAATGCTTTAAAAGGAAAAATCTTATAAAGGATTAATAGAAGTAAAAAATTCTTTACATAATTAGATCGAAAGCATTTGCTTGTTTTAATATGCCCAATGTTAATGAAAAATTAAATAATAGCTCTGTTCCACAACTAAAAAGTTTTTACAATATTTACCACTTTTACACATTTTGCGTTCCCGTACACAAAATTTATATGAAAATCGTTTACTACTTTTACAACTTTTACGACTTTTACCACTTTATAAAGTACGGGAACAGGCCATATATTGCATTCTTTAGGCAATACATTATTCACTACAATTCATCGAATATTGAGCTTCTGTGTAGAAGTAACCGAAGATTTGATTTTGAATGTTAACACATGACAAAGCAAATGTTTATACCCTACACCACAATGTGTAAAGGGTATTACAAGTTGGTTTTGCCTCAAAAGTTTATAACACATCGAAATAATGGTCGTAGACCAGAATTAGATATACAAAACTCATCGAAATAAAGTCGTAAATCAGTATAGGTATACAAAACCAACAATATGAGCATATGTATATAGTGGTTTTTGTTAGGAGCCTAACACTCACTGAGAGCAAAAGTGCTCACATTGCTGTCGCGGATCCAGCTTTATATGTACCAAAATTATTACGAGCTGAATCGATCTCCGTCCCTGTGACCTTTCGTCCATCCCTTTTTACATCTAAACCTTGTAATCAAGACAATACAAGTCGCAATTGCAATTGGATCGACACGATTTTTGGTGGTGATTGGGGTCTAGAGAGGAAAAAGCCATTTGATAGTAAATGTGGTCAGATAATATTTAGGGGTCGGAGTGGCCTAAAAACGTATATGGGGAAATTATGAACTTTTATTCTTACGCGAATATATCCGCTTCTATTAGGGGTATTCCAGAGGAAAAGTTTAACATTTCACCTTTACGTTGCACAGTGGATCCACCCATTGGCCAAAAATAAAAAAATGAATGTCAAAATTTTGGTACAACATCTGGCAACACTGACAGCTATGACATGGACCTTTTTAAAAATATATTAATTTTTGTTTCATTCGAACGCGATCTTCTTAAGAATAGCTTCAAAATTCGGAACATTTGACTAATATGTTTTGTTGTGAGTACAACCTATATTTTAAGTGCAAGTAAATATATTCAAAATATCGCGAAACTAATACATATAGCAAAATATTATATTGGATTTTGAAGGAGGAGGTAATAGCTTAATTTTCGTTAAAAATTAGTGTTTTAGCGTGTTGTGGAATTGTAGTTAGCTGCATAATTTCTAAGTGTATTTTGTAATGCCAATTCGATCATATACATAAATTTGACCTAAGGTTTTAGTCATGATGCCCACCTCGGGAATAATTTTCCAAAGTAGTTCATGGGTTTAAGATTATTGAAATCAGCTGCCATCTAGTGCCAGACTATAAATGGTGGGCCGTTGACTAAAGCTGCCCTAGAATAGGGTTTCTATGGATACGTTAGCGTGTAACTCTGTTATCTGACCACGTACATTAACATAATTGGTATCAGTGGTAAGATGATGAAATCTTCTTCCAGGTTTGTCTTAGGTTGGCGGTACGTGCCTTCCAGGAAGAACGCTATAAGACCTATATTAAAAATTTTACCAATTTTCAGACAAAAATTTTGATTTTTTAAACCGCTAAATTGGTTGGATTTTATGTTGTTTTGGAGATTGTTTTGTTTCTTTAAGCCTATTTTTGCATAATAAGATAAGCTGGTCCTTTGTTCATGCCATTTTGAATTAACAGCATAAAACAATTCATACCGTATACCCCCTCCAGAGGGGAAGGGGGGGGAGAATGTTACGCTCGTGGTTTCTTAAAACACTCTTCGCAGCAGCACAAAGCTGTAACCGGCGTATTGGCTTGATTTTTACACTATAAATATTTTTGGCCACTTTCTCCATACAAGTGGATCCACTGTGCGTTGGTTGCCGTAGGTGGTCAAACAATGGAGTTGCATTTTTACAGTTTGTGGGCTTCTATGTCTATGACGGTTATCTCCGAATACCGGATAAATACCGAATACCGGATAAATATCTCCGAATACCGGTTAAAATACCTCAAACTATCCCTATCTATCCTATGCTCTGATTGACTAGGATGAAACTTCGAAAAGGGGCATCAACCATTAGGTGTTTGTGGGAACGGCAATATATCCCGGAATATTTGCGCCAAACTCGTTTGGTCTGTGCGGCATAGATATCAACACCGGTCCAGGGATCTGATCCTTTTGGCAGATCCGCATCAACATCGTTGATATGTAATGGATAATTGATCATAATCAATACCAGGACGGCCGGTTCAGTGGGAAAAAAGTATAGATGTAGTGTGCAGAAAAACAAAGAAGGAACTTGAAAGAAACTACGTAATTTAATTACAGTATTTAACTAGAGTGTTAACTGTACTTAACGGCATACATAATAATTAGAAATAGTTAGTCAAAACGGAATAACGGTACAATTAAAATGGATATTTTTTACAATGTTAACAAAGACTTTTTATAGTGGTGTAGGCACTATGTGGGACGGATCGTCACCAAATTTTGGGTGTTGATGGGGGTCCCGGGGAAGAAACCTAATGTTTTTTCCAAACGACATAGGGGATGGAAGATACCAAGCAACGGCCCTGACCGGTTTTAACATGGCAAAGCCCAGGATTTATCTTGGTCCCTCTTTCATCCCAAGTGGACACTGACCTCCCCGTGGTGTCACCTGGGGAACTGCCTTTAACACCCGTTAAAGGTAGTGAGCTAACATGTGCCGCGCGTTCACCCATAAGAACGTTAAAAACTTGGGTTTGGGCGTCGGGTTAGTAACCCTCCCCTAGAAAAAACAGACTACTATGAAAAAACGAAAGAAAAGAAAGACAAACCCCTATAAAGTTGACGAACGAAAGCTCATCCGGCTTTGTACAATGACTTTAACTGACACGAGGTCCACAGTTAAAATAGGAAAGAACCTCTCCGAAGAGTTTGGTACCAAAAGAGGTTTCAGACAAGGAGACAGCCTTTCGTGTGACCTCTTCAACATCCTGCTAGAAAAGGTTATACGAGAGGCAAACGTCAAAAGAAGTGGCACAATCTACACCAATAGTCACATGTTACTTGCTTATGCTGATGATATAGACATCATGGGCCCATCAGTAAAAGAAGTAACTGATACCTTTATAAAGGTCGAAGGAGAATCTGCTAAAGTGGGTCTGGCGGTAAACGGTGAGAAGACCAAGTTGATGGTGTCGACGCGCAATGCATCCATTGAGCTCGGATGGATGTTGGTTCCTATAATATTGAGGTAGTAAAAGACTTCGTCTACCTCGGCACCTCCGTAAACACAACAAACGACATCAGTTGTGAAATAAAAAGAAGAATTGTATTGGCCAACAGATGCTACTTTGGTTTAAGTAAGCAGTTTAAAAACACTCTACAAAACACTGATACTACCCGTGCTGATGTATGGCTCCGAAGCCGGGGTACTTGCGCAAGCAGACATGGCAGTGCTTGGTGTGTTTGAGAGAAAAATTCTTCGAAAGATCTACGGACCAATCTGCGTTGACGGTGAATATCGACGTCGCATGAACCACGAGCTGTATCTGCTATACAACGACATCAATATAGTTAAACGTATCGAGATGCAGCGATTGCGTTGGCTAGGCCATATCATAAGAATGAGCGATGATGACCCCGCTAAAAAGGTGTATAAACACGGACCGCTTGGCGGTGCACGCAGAATTGGCAGGCCAAGGAATAGATGGCGCAAACAAGTGGATGATGAGATGAAAAGGCGCGGTATTCCAGAAAGCGAAGCAACAAATAGAGAGGAATGGAGATCCCTCCTTAGTTCGGCCTATAGAACAAATGTTCGGTAATGGGCCAGCTACGTAAGTAAGTAAGGTAGTCCCTAAAAGAAATGTTTACCAGTGAAAAACTTATGCACATGGAAGGATATCACATACTCGGCCCTGTCCCGCCTATAGCCTTTGCTCACTTGTTTGTTAATTGGAATTTTGTGGTCTCAGCAGATAGATAACTTACTCGCAAAAAATATCCATATATGTCCAGGTTTCAATATAGCCCAGAAACCGGCATTGCCCAATTTTATAAATTTCGAGGAATTTTTGTTTTTGTAAGATTTTCGAACGGAAATATATAAAATTGCTGTAATTTGTTATTTCGTGTTGTCAGACGCAAGCTCTATTTTGAAAATAGTAAATACTGGTCCGTGTTTTGGAAAGAACAACTATGGGCGATTTTTTTAAATGTTTTGCTACATTTTCCCTTTGAAGTGGATGCCTCTTGGCATTTTAGAATCTCAATGGAGAAAATCTTCAAGCAGGAAATTATAAAGTGTTTTTTATCATTTAAGATATTCTACTCCTCCAAGGAATAAACCTTAACAAAGAGGAAGAGCTTTGTACTTTCATAAACGAAAGGCATGTTATCGTTCCTATTTACTTCAATACAGTTCGTGGTGGACGGTAAAAAACGTTCAGCCCGGCCGAGCTTAAAGCCGTTCATATTTGTTTTTAGTTAGTTAGTTTTTTTATAAAAATAATTAACTTACACTATATGCTTATCTTAAAAATTGAAGAAATAAAACATTATTAGGCAAATTTTAAAATAAATTTTTAAATTTGGATTTCCACGCAAATTCTTTAGAGACCAATGGGCCGAACATTATTGAATGTGTGTTGTTTCTTCTGAAAATAAATCTTTCAGGAGTATTTCATCAAAATAATTTGAATATCGAAGAATTTTGTTCATTATACAACTGTGACCTAATGTCTATAATTTATTACAATTACATTTGTTTAGCATTCGCTAATGCTAAAAAATAACAACAGCAGAACATCGTGTTAATGTCAATGTATTTGCCACTTTTAAATCCCAATAATAGCATTTAAAGTGTTAAGTGCGTTTAAATAAATTCTAAATATGTGCGAATATCCCCAACAGCTACATTTAAAATTTTATTTTGTCATTTGTTACAAAGAAAGCGTGCAAAGAAAGAAACAAGATGCAAAACAACACAAAATTATCAAGCAATTTGTAACTAAACAAAAGAAAACATCACACTGTACTACATACAGTAAAGGGGCATGGGAGGGGAATTGCTGCAAACACAAACAAAATGTTAGTGAAAAAGAAATAAAATAAAAGCCCATCAAACTAATGCTATTGTGTATCTAATCAGCTTAGCACTTTGCCACAAAAGCAGTAAGCCATGATTATGCCACGCAATGACAAATATACTCTACATACCATGAATGACATCCTAACACATACTTAGTTATATGCATTGCAATGATACATACATATATACGGACAGTAACATGAGAAAAGGAAACAGTTTGCTGACAAAAAATGCTTTCTATAGACGAATGACTTAGGGAACAACACACAAACAAATAAAATACTTTGTCATATGCAAATTAAGCGTCATAATTTAATATGATAGACAAATGGTGTCTAGAAATTTTGCATACAAAGGCCAAAAAGAAATAGACGAGCTGTATTTTGCTTATAAAGAAATCAATTATTATGTTGGGATATTTAGAAGATATTTTACGTGAATAAGGATCAACATTAAAGAATTCATCAAATATTTAAAAAAAACTAATTTTTATACGAGATTGGTGTTGTTTCTTGCTAAGGATATCAAGTAAAATGTCGTTAAATAGTCTTAATTAAAATGGAATACGGGGCTATATCAAAGTGTGGACCTATCTTATAAATTTTTTTTTATAACTGAAGCAATGAACCTAAATAAACAAAACGATTCCCGTACCAATCACACAAAGCTACAAACTTTTCTGGTTCTCTGAATCGTTCTCCCATCCAAAACAAAACCACAAACTTTTCAATGTAAAAAAGATGAAAACCGTACGATTGCTAAAATGTACTTCGGTTATGCTGTGCAGAGTGGTTGCATTCACTAACGAAAATAATTATAGGCAAACGTTTGCTGTGCGTTATGATAAATGACACACTCAGCCACACACACACATATGTATGTGATTGCTTAACAACCCCATAAGTTGACATCAACATTAGGGATATAACTTTTTTACAACCTCGTTTCCCTGTATGATATTTTGATGAGTTTTTACCTAAGATTACATAAAATCTTAATTAAAAAGTGATTCGATAAAAAAAGCTTCGGCACAAAAAGCTTTTATTATTTTAGACATTTATAGGCAAACGTTCATTCATTCCCAACACAGGAAATTATTTTTGAGAAAAAATTTCGAAAATTCATAACTCTAATCAACATACTACGGTGGATATGTTACCAACCACCAAACGTTTTTGAATTATTCACATGTGTTTAGTACAATTTCGTTTTATATCTGCTGTTTTGGAAATGACAACTTTTCGGTTTTCTTTTTCATCGCATTCACGAACGAAACTAAACAACGAGCTCGGCCAATGTGGCTTATGTTTCGTATGGAAAATACGAAACGAAACAAAAAAGATTTTTTACGTATTTACGAGTACTTCCGTCAAACAATGTAGCTAAGACCATCAAAACACCGAAAATGGGGAGGTACGGTTGACGATTTTTAGTGAAGAAGTTTCGTGATAACTGAACACTTTAAATGTCAAATTACATCTAGTTCGATTTTTGGTGGAGAAGTTTCGAGTTTCGTGACCACAGAGAAGCTCAAATGTCAAAATACTGCTGGTTCCGTCAAACAATGAAAATTGGGAGGTACCGTTAAATTGGGGCTATACCAAAACATGGACATTTATTGACTATTTTTAGTAAAGAAATTTGGTGACCACTGAAATCTCAAATTACAGCTGGCTCGGTTAAAAATTTTAGCTAAAATCCTCAAAATACCTCAAATCTTGGGGTACCTTTATATGGGGGCTATACCAAAACATGGGGAAGTGTTGCGACCACTAAGAACTTCAAATGTGAAATTACAGCTAGTTCGGTTAAAAACTGTAGCTAAAATTCTCAAAATACTGAAAATCGGGCAGTATTGTTATATGAAGGTATATCAAAGTGTGGACCTACTTTGACAATTTTTGGTAGAGAAGTTTTACAACTGCTGGGAACCTGAAATGTCAAATTAGTGGTAGTTCCGCCCAGGGTTTCGGAGTCGAGGTATTTTTGGCTCGACTCCGACTCCGACTCCAGGCGAGTTTTTTTCACGACTCCGACTCCGACTCAGACTCCGGGTCGACTCCGAGAGTGAATTCCTATATCACTAAAAATGAATAAAATGTGCACAAATTTTTAATATTTTCCTATATTTTGGCCTATATAGGCTAATGTCCTAATTTCCTTACATATTCATTACTGTTTCTGAATAATCTTACATTGAAATATAGCAAAGTTCGAAAGTTTTTGTCAGTTTTCCATTTGTTGCACTAGTATATTCTGGGCGGAATTCTTTCGCGTGAGAAAATCTTTAAGCTTTCAAAATATGTGAAAATGATGGGGCAATACAAGTCGTAAGGACTACATGCAATAAAAACTATAAGCAATTCACGACTAAGTTTCAAACTGGATGTAAGCCAACATTTTAGAGTGCTTAGCCTTACAAGGAGACCCCAAGTTGTAAAGCTCAATAAAAGCCATTTTTCATAATTGTTTTTCGAGAAAAACTACGTATCTTTTTTGCAGATTTTTTTCTTCATCTGAAAGAGAAAAATATTACGAAGTTTTGAGGCCGTCTACGAAACCCTGTTTTTATTAAAGCATTTTGCGGTGCCCACTCTATCTCGACAACTAATAAACCAATTGTCATATATTTTTGTGGCCGATTTCGAGAAAAACACAGTTTATATGCTGCATACAAAATTAAATAAATTGTTCCCATCCAACGCTTATTCTGAGGCATTATTGTTCCGATCGACTTTAAAAATTTGACCACATATCATATGCTTTTTTCTGAAATTTACAAATAGGGATTAAGGGGTGATCCCTATTTGTAAATTTCAGAAAAAACTAAAATTCAGCGCTCACATTTTGAATTTTGGTGTGGGTGGAGTGGATAATTTTATTGAAATATTTGAGATATATTGTGTACACCACTCAGCACGTAGGCAGATGGATGTTTTTTTGGAACTGAAAAATTAGCAAACGATGAGATTTCGTACATGAAAATATTCTACAAAAATGTTGCTAGAAAAATTTTATGTAGGGTCGGTCCACTAGGACAAGAAATCGACATTGTAATGTCATGTCATTTCATTGTCCTGTATCACTTTTACCCGATCCTTTCTCATGAAAACTTTATGATTATGTATTTCATTGAATTTCGTATATGCAATTAATTGCGTAGAAAACTCGGATACACATGTTATTTGAATGTCTCCATCTAAAGCCCTCATTGAGTATATAATGAATCCTATGGGATCATTTGAGGTTCTCAATTGGGGACATCATTCACAAAAGGAATTGTCCTCCCCCAGATCATAACTTTCATTTTGTGTCACAGGGTATTCACTAAGATTTCCCATAGAGACCACAGTGTCTTTAATAGAAGACAAGGATGATTTCTCATTCAAAACAAGATGAGAATACCACTAGACCTTTGTGAGAAGACCAGTAAGAAATCTGACGAAAGAAGTTAAGGGTCCAATCTTAATTCGATCTCAGAGGATAGTAAATATCCTGTGAAATTTCATTTTACTTAGTATAAAATATAATTTGCATATATATTTTCTTATACCTTTCTTTTAAAATAAATAATGATTTAAAAATAATGTTCTTGTTCCAAATTTAATGTTATATTTCTATAACGTGGAAAAAAATTTGCCCGGAGTCGGAGTCGAGTTATTTTTTTCGACTCAGACTCCGACTCCGACTCCAGCAAAATTGCTCGACTCCGACTCGTAGACTCCGACTCCGACTCCGACTCCGAAACCCTGGTTCCGCCAAACAATGTAGCTAAGACCCTCAGAATCGGGAGGTACCGTTATATGGGGGCTATACAAACACCTGGACCTATGTTGCCAATTTTTTGTGGAGAAGTGTTGTTACCACTAATAACCCCAAATATCAATATACAGCTAGTTAGGTTAAACGTTTTTGCTAAAATCCTGAAAATGCCGAAAATCGGTGTTGACGATTTTTGGTGAAGAAGTATCGTGACCACTGAAAACCTCAAATGTGAAGCTAAAACCCTTAAAATACCGAAAATCGGGAGGTATCGTTATATAGGAGCTATAGCTACGGTGGACCTATGAAGACAATTTTTGGTGGGGAAAGGTTGTGACCACCATGAACCTTAAATGTAAAATTGCAGCTAGTTTTCGTTAAAAATTTTAGCTAAAATACTCAAAATACCGAAAATCGGAAGGTACATTTATATGGAAGCTATACAAAAACGTTAACCGATATAGCCCATCATCGAACTTGACCTGCCTACGGCGAAAAGACGCTCTGGTGCAAAAATATAGCCTTCTAGCTGAATTATTGCGCCGCGCTGGTGTGATTAAAACAGGCGGACATGGCTATATCGACTCAGAATTTTATCCTGTTATTACTTCAATGCGTTGCAAACGGAAAAACAAACTTATTATACACTCCATACAATGGTGGGGAGAGTATAAAAACAACGAAACAAGAGCTGTTGGCTATACCAAAAAGCGTGTTTCAGAAGTGTTTCGAAGATTGCAAAAACCGCGGACATAAGTGTATTATAGCTGAGGGGAATTACTTTAAAGGGGATAATATAGGTATTGATGAATACAAATAAATACATTTATTTCTGTTCAGTTTATAAAGGATATTTTTTGGTCCGATCCCGTACTATTGAAAGAAATATTACGATTTGCAATGTTTCGGCCTACAAGTGGTGTCGCAATACACGCAGTTCGAACTAGGCTATGAAAAGTAGGCACCATATCATTGACCCAATATTAATCGGCGTGCATTCATAGATATGAGGGGAGTCTCCTTTGTCCCTTCGGACATTTATGAGAACGTTTGTATGTAATCTTTCGGCCAAACGTATGTATGTATATGTATCCTACTCTGCGCTAGGCCTGATTGATAGGTCAAGAGCCACTATGAAGGTTCAGTCGCTCGGCCTCTTCTGGTTCAGTCCTCAACGGATATGTATGAATATGACGTGCACTGCTGTTGTGATGCTGTGCATTTTCCGAAATTCATTCTGATGTTGGGTAAATGGGAAAACTACTTCTCATCATGGGGCGGATTAGTGCCTAGCGAATTTTAGCTATTCGGTAAGGGATAGACATGGTATTTTAAGATTCATATTTGCTGGAGGCAAAGATGGTGGTGGGACCACCCTGATAGCTATCCTATACAATATGGGTGGCTAACGACAAATTGAGAAAACTTGTCAAATACTCAACACCGGACTTATCCAAATGCTAAATCATTACTGTAAAGGCGCCGAAATTGCGCTCCAAAAAATAAAAGAAATAAAACACGAATATTTTAGTTTCAAATTCAATATTAAGCAGAAGCTTTATTGAGCAAAGTAAATAAATATAAATAGTAAAGGGAAAAGTATGGAAGAAAAGATAACCTGAGTTACATTTGGCTATCGAAAACGAAGCGTCAATAATAATGCCGAAAGATTTTGCAAAATTCACTGTTTTAACAAAAAAGCAGTAGGCCGTTTTCTAACGAGTATGCAAATTGAAATTTTATGACCGAGTCCGAAAGACCGACACCACATATAAATAAGTTTTACATGGCTGAAGTACTAAGGAAATGTCACCAACGTTACGCTGAGGGTCAATTTTATCCACGGCTGAAAAGGTGTTGTTGTCCTGGTGGAAGTGCTTACCATTGCACCTCGATGGCACCCAACTACATCGTTCATCGGCTGATTCTTCTTCGTCCTATCACTCTCGGCGTGCTCTATAAACTGCTAAACTAACATCCACAGCTCTTTGTCTCTGTCACGCCGCTGAAAATAACAGCCATTCTATCATCCTTCTTTCCCGGTTTCTAAAGTGAGTCAGCAATTTACTCAATCCTGCGCCAATGGCCAATAGCTTCAGGCGGTCTTGCCTATTGATTGTTGTTGATTTCAAGAGTAAATCCTTCCTAAATCTTGAGCTTTTCAGGACTTGTACGACGAACTTTTGTGGCAAATGTAACCGAAGCATTGGACCGTTTAAAGGCATCTACAAACTTGATCTAAAATTGTTCCCTCGAGATTTATCGTTTATACCATGGCTGGATAAATTCGTAACAGTCATATATTTTGAACCATTAGTCCAGGTTTGTCCTATAGACCATTTTTATACCCTCCACCATAAAATGGAGAGTATAATTAAATTTGTCATTCCGTTTGTAACACATCGAAATATTCATCGGAGACCGTATAAAGTATATATATTCTTGATCAAGATAAAATTCCGAGTCGATATAAACATGTCCGTCTGTCCGTCTGTTGAAATCAAGATACAACTCGCAATTTTTAAGCTGGAGCTCTGTAATTTGGTACAGAAGTTTCTGTTACTCCTAGGATGTTTGGTATTGCAAATGGGCTATAAAGGTCCATGTTTTGATATAACCCCCATAGAACGGAGCCACCCGATTTTCGGCATTTTGAAGGTTTTTGCCTCAATATTCCACCGAAATGGCTGAAATTTGGTATTTAGTCTTTTTTGGGGGTATAAAACTTCCCCCTCTAAATTTGTCGGCATAGGTCCACGCCTTCATGTAGCCCCCATAGAACGGTACCTCCTCCTAAATGGCTGAAATTTGGTATTTAGACTTCGTTGGGGATACCCAACTTTCCCCTTAAAATTTGTCGGTATAGGTACACGCCTTCATATAGCCCCCATAGAACTGTACCTCCCGATTTTCTGTATTTTGAAGGTTGTGGCCTCAATATATTCTCGAAATGGCTGAAATTTGGCATTTAGACTTCGTTGGGGGTATTCTAAATTTGTCGGTATAGGTCCACGCCTTCATGTAGCCCCCATAGAACGGTACCTCCTCCTAAATGACTGAAATTTGGTATTTAGACTTCGTTGGGGATACCCAACTTTCCCCTACAAATTTAAAGGTATAGCTCCACGCCTTCATATAGCCCCCATAGAACGGCACCTCCCGATTTTCAGTATTTTGAAGGTTGAAATATGGTATTTAGTCTTCATTTAGGGTATAAAACATTCCTCTCTAAATTTGTCGGTATTGGTTTAAGCCTTCATATAGCCCCCATTGAAAAGGTACCTCCCAATTTTCCGTGTTTTGAAGGTTGTGGCTTCAATATTACACCAAAATGGATGAAATTTGAAAATTGTCCGTACGATTTCACGCTTTCATATTGCCCCCATTTCCGACTTAAACTCGTCGGTATAGGTTCGCGTTTCGATATAGCCCCCTTAGAACCGTACCTCCCGGTTTTCGTAATACTGAAAGTTGTGACGTCACTATCCCACCGAAATGACTGAAATTCGTTACTTTGTCTTTCCAGGGGTTATAAAATATTCCAGAAGAGTATTATCAGTATAGGTCCACGTCTTCCTACATACCCATAGAAGCGTGACTCCTGATTTTCGGTGTTTTTTAGGTTTTAACCACATTTTCTCTTACCGAAATATCGGACATTTGGTGTTTAGTCTTCTTTGAGTCTAAAAACTTTCCGCCAGAAATTGGTCGGTATAGATCGACGTTTTGAAATAGCCCCATAGAACGGTACCTCACATTGTTTTACCGAAGTTGCTACAATTTGGTATTAATTCTTTTTCATACACGAATGGAAACTAATTATTCCATTTTACTTCAATACAACTCGTGGTGTAGGGTATAATAAGTTCGGCCCGGCTGAACTTAACGCCGTTCTTACTTGTTGCCAGTTAGAATATAGATCACCTTACTCTCTCATTCATTATTTCACCAAATAATTCTTTAAGAAATAATTACATTCATTAAAGTTCAAAATTACTTTAAGAACCCTTTCTTCATTGTCATTCTTTTCAGTTTTTTTTGTCATTCTAAGTAAATTAATTTATTCGTAACAACCATCCGACAACATACAGACACAATTTCATCTACGTCGTAGTTGACGGCAAACAATGTAAATGAGACGATTTCAATTTAAATGTTTATTAAGTCAAATAATTGAATATTTTATGAAAATAAACTTTTGGAAAATTTTGTGACAACAAAAACAAGAAAATAAAACAAAATTAACAGCAATACAACTCTGACTACGGCAACACAACTCAAGCTAACTCAGAGAAACAGAAATCTTGACAACAAAAATATACAGATGCCACCGACACCAAAAATGGATACCAATTCCCTATGACTGACTAGCAAGGAGGGAGTATTAGAGGCAATGTAAATAAATCCAAGAACTTTATCCTTTCTTAAAGTAAAGTTTACATAAATATTTATATAACTAAAAAGTATAACATAAGAAGAATCCCTCTTCGGGAAGACGACTTGATATTTTGATGGTGTTGCAGATTGGGTGTGTAAGCGTTAAATAAAACAAGTGAGTGATTTTGACTGCTGCAGGGTGTGAATAGCTTAACATATCTCTGTGTAAATCTTCTGTTAAACTACTTGAAAATCTTTTTGATTTTTTTCTTCCAACTCGTGCTCTCCCTAAGCATATGAATGTCATCGTCATCGAGCTGCCTTGCTGCCTGCTGCTTTTATTTTTGTCTTTTTTAATTAAGAATTCTTAACGCTTGTTCGCCTACGCAAATACTTGCGCCTGAACAAATCTCTTGCAAACAACATTATTTGCATAAACTTTTTCTGTGCTCTTGGGGAGTTCCGAGATTTCACACACATACGCACATTCTCATCGGCATTCAGCACATTGAGAAAATGCATATCCAAGGCATAGGAAAAAGGCTAAAGGAGTCAAAACAAAGCATTACTTCTTCAACTTCAACTCCTTAAAGATGCATCTTTAGTTAGAACAAAGAACGAAAAAAACGAACCATAGAAGGCAAACCAGAGGAGATGAAGAAACAAAAAAGCAGCAATGTACAAATTATGTTCAGTGTGTTCACAAGAAATTGCCCAGATCTATGAAATGCTGTGAACACATGTAGAATTACATGTCGTACAACACCCACAAAATGCAACACTCACATTATTGCCGACGACAAGGAAGACAACACCAATCTACACCACCAGTAGCAGGACGCCTTATGGATAAGAACTACAAACAAAAAATAAACCAAAAAACAGACCGACCAACAAAAACATACCAAATAACACTTCGTGTAACCCTTTTTCACCCTAACTCAACAATAACATTATTGGCCCTTAAGGGAAATGTTTTGAAATCATTTGGGAGGGAGAGCGACAGAGAAAACATACATTCAAGCAAAAGGAAATGAAAGTGTAGAAGAGCAGCAAAGGAAAAAGTAGTTTTTAAAGGCACTAAAAGTACGACAATTTTTTCAATATTTCTGAATGGGGTAAAACTATTGGGTAATTCTGAAATCTTATGTATGTGTTATAGTTTCGAAACAGTCAATTTAGGGACTAAATTTAAGACTCTACCTTTGTCACAAACGTTCCAATAGGGACGACGATGAGTTCTCTCATATTAAAAACTTTTGTCTCATTTTAGGTAGTTTCTTTTGTAATACGCAGTACGGCACCACTGGTGTCGAAGCCACTGAGTTTTCTCAATTTTCTGGAACCCATATAATCAGCGCAGTTTTTGAATTAATGATCGGAATAAGTTCGATTGGGATGAAACACTTCTCCACGTGAATAATCTCCTTTCGAAACGCCTCACAAATCAAAGTTTCTGCCGAATCTCCCGGGATTCCGCTTGCAAAACATCGCTTTTGTAAGATTGCTTCTCCTGTCTTTGCTAGTCTTACTACTTTTAGTGGGTGGAGATGTGGGGCGACTGGTCTATCTCCTTCTCCATAGCCTAGTCCATACTTCCTGGGTAGGATGGGTATATCGACTATGACCGATAATTTATCCCATAAGAGAGTCGCACACTGACTGCATAGATTGGTGATTCATAGACCATCTAAGGAAGATACCTTCTTGTTCGAATAAGATGGGAAAATCATGTTAACCATCTCATCCTGTGACAAGCGAACGTCTTCGCAGTTGCTCACGAGAGACTTTCCCGGCTTAGACTGAGTATTGTACTCTTCTCCAACAGATCGACCAAATATCTGTTCTGCGTGTGAATTGCGTGGCTCAGAAGGAAATATATTTGAGTAGAGTTGTCGTGCTCGAACCATTGTTTATGGTCATTGCTGTCATCGCTATTGAGGGTATTTTTAATTTGTTATCATCCGTAAGAGTTTGAACATAAGTACCCCGAAGGGCACATGTTCGTTAATACCTCGGTGTAGTAGATCTCTACATGAATCACCTTTGGTTCAGCCTCAATACTCTCCATTCAACAAAAAGGTAGAATGACTAGAATTGTAACCTTAAGCCCTCCTCAGCCCTGGGGGATGTAATTGCAAAGTACAACTACCTAAACATAAAGGTGATGCTGTGCATTATAGATACCATGACATAAAACATGAGTTTGGGGGCGGATTTTTGTTTAGGTCGAGTTTAAGACAACTAGTCTCCAGTTTGACCCGGGTGGATTTTGTGCAATTCGTGTAGAAGCAAATAAACCAACGATAGAAAAACAAGTAAGAACGGCGTTAAGTTCGGCCGGGCCGAACTTGTTATACCTTCCACCACAAGTTGTATTGAAGTAAAATGGAATAATTAGTTTCCTTTCGTGTATTAAAAAGACTTAATACTAAATTTCAGCAATTTCGGTAAAACAATGTGAGGCACCGTTCTATGGGGGCTATTTCAAAACGTCGATCTATACCGCCAAATTTCTGAAGGGAAGTTATTAGACTCAAAGAAGACTAAATACCAAATTTCTTATATTTCGGTAAGAGAATGTGGCTAAAAAATACCGAAAATCAAGAAGTACGCTTCTAAGGGTATATAGGAAGACGTGGACCTACAATGATAATACTCTCCTGGAATATTTTATAACTCTTGGAAGACTAAATAACGAATTTCAGCCATTTCGGTGGGATATTGACGTCACAATCTTCAGTATTACGAAAATCGGGAGGTACCGTTCTAATGGGGCTATATCGAAACGTGGACCTATACCAACGAATTTTAGTCGGAAATGGGGCAATATGAAAGCCTGGACCTGTACAGACAAATTTCTGGCGAACAGTTTCATATCACATTGAAGACTAAATACCAAATTTCCGCCATTTTGGTGGAATATTGAAGCCACAACCTTCAATATACGGAAAATCGGGAGGTACCTATCCATGGGGGCTATATGAAGGCGTGGACCTATACCGACAAATTTAAAGGTGAAGTTTGAGTACCCCCAACGAAGTCTAAATACCAAATTTCAGCCATTTCGGTAGAATATTGAGGCCACAACGTTCAAAATACCGAAAATCGGGAGGTACCGTTCTATGGGGGGCTATATGAAGGCATTGACCGATACCGACAAAGTTTTGGGGAAAGTTTTATACCACCAAAGTAGACTAAGTACCAAATTTCAGCCAAGTTTCACACAAGTTGTCTAAAGGTAAGGTCACATTAGGCAAATATTTGCTCCAGCGACCGGCATTGTGCGCTTACTGAGAGCAAGTGTGCATAAATTCAATGTATTACTAACACCCACTTGATCTCGGTAAGCGCACAATGCCGGTCGCTGGAGCAAATATTTGCCTAATGTAACTCTACCTTTAGAAATATTTAAAAAAAATTTTATTGAATACTCTTTTTGAGAAAAACTTCCAGTAAAATCAGAATTCTTCTTTATCTCCTGTAACTTCATTATCAAATAATAAAGGGTCGAGGAATTCTATAATGAATATAAAGGTCTTGAGGCTTTAAACTCATTCTGTATTCAAAAAAGGACGAGTTTATTATTGTTTATCAAGTGTTTTCCGTGGAGTATATCTCTAAAACCAATTAGAAAATTGTTTTACTACCTTAATTTTTTATTATTTATTTAATGGAGAAAAATTTATTGTTGTGCGTCATAAAGTGCTAATATCTGCTATAAGTAGCATACCCACCAGAATTTTTTTCCTACCATTAACAAAGATGTAGCTGAAAACAACCGTAAACGAAATTAATGCTCAAACATTGGTTAAATGGTATTAAAATCTGCTGTAATTTCGGCCTTTAGGCTAACGATAAAAATGTAACTCATCGAAATAATGACCTTTGACTTCTCATATCTTTCGACAAAAGCCGCTTCAAATAATTTGGCGTCGATTTAGCCCAGTTCTTTCTTCTGTCTGGCTCGAGCGCATGAGAACTCTCGAACGGATCAATCGAACTTTAAGTCATATTGGCCAATTCCTTTTTCCCACAAGACTACAATATATTTCGCGAAAATGGTGCGCACAATAACTCTCGAAGGTCCAAATCGATTTCTTCGAGGCATAGATTAGGTTCGAATATGGATTATATCGGTTCACTCCTTCAGGTACCTCGCACACAAAATTTCAATATCCGATTTCACCGAAACTTTGAACATCCTAAAATTACTTCCCGACGTACATATTGCTCATTTACTCAAAGAGTGACACATTTTAAAAAATCGAGTTTCGAAAAAAATGCGTGTTAAGTTGGCGATTGAAATTTGACTTCCCAACTTAAAAAGAATATTACATAAAAAACAAAATAACTACGTGGACCATATTTTTCAAACACCTAGCCAGATATCATGATTTGAAGTGTTTTATTGCTTCATAAACTCCAAAAACTTTTGTGTTGAACTATGCGAAACTCGTAGTAAATCAGCTGTAACTCATCGAGTTTTAGAGATATCAGCATGAAAATTTGACACAAGATAAAGTAGAAGTCGTAGAAAAAATAGAAATTGCTAACTCAGAAAGTGCATTTTTTGAGTTATGCCACTCTTTGAGTAAATGAGCGATATGTATATCAAGTACCAAGAGGGTCTATATGCGACAACATCTTCGGATACCTCCCTCACAAAATTTCAACATAAGTGCAATTTATGGGCTGTTCGAGATCCTTTGGACATTTTGACCAATGCTACTGCTAGCGGTCTTGGTTGCAGCGATATTCTATTTTTCATGGTAAGTCCATAACGGTTCAAAAGCTCTAAATCTTACCATGATCAACTAAAATAACGGCTTGACACCATAACTATCGAAAGAATGACTTCCAAAATTAGGTCCACTTCCAAAATGGACCATTCTTTCAGGTATCTTCTCCACAAAAGTGCAAAACTTCTGCGCTCTTATCGAAGTCAAACTTATGATCTCAGCATAAGCATTTAGTCGCTACACCCACCATCTTGAAGTTTTATACTCAAATGTCTCAAATTCTGAAACTCCCTGACTACACAATTTATAGGACAAAGATTTTGGTTATGAAGCCCGTATTCGATCTGTCTATAGATAAAAGTCTCAACTTACATAGGCTGTCGGCAAACCCGACTGATATTTTTTACTTGTTTTCGAGAAAACAAAAGATATGAATTTTCATAAGTTTACCTCCGCTGTGCCGACAGAAGTCATAGTCCTTGGAAGGTTTTAAATGTCATCGAGTTCATAAACATCTAATCGTACAATTAAGATAGAAATAAGGCGGAACAAAAACCATTGGGATATCAGTAGAGCGATTCTCTAACTCAATTTTTGAGTTACCGACAATTGTCGGTAAAATTAAAATACTTATAATTTCGGTAGCGACGAATAAAGAGCAGTGTAAAGTTATACCGATAGTAAGACTGTTGTCAATTTTTATTGAACTTTTCATATATAATTTTGGGTTTAAATTTTACCGATTTTTGTCGGTAACTCAAAAAATGTGTTAGACAATTAGACTACTGATGGAGTTTTTCGACTTAACCTATTTTGTCAGGACTTAGCTAAAATTTTGCCGAGATTTCGTAGTCTCAAACAATACTGCGAGTAGAATTCGGAGTCTATGAGTCGTAGTTGGTATCGCCCGACTCCTGATAAAAATGTTTTCTCTTTTTTCTAAATGCCTGTTCCAGAACCTGCAGGAATCTACACATTTTTGCTACTAAAAATGAGTAGATTCTTGCAGTACTGGAACAGACCATAAATGTAATTTTCTGATTTTTTTAGTTGGCTTGCATGGACTCTATCACTTCTGGTAAAATAGTAAAGTTTTGGTGTTTTTATGACATAAAAGAATATTATTGCCTAACAATAGATCGGTACAAGCCCAATCTGCACTCGCGGATTCGATTTATTATTTTTTGGAGTTATTGATTTCAATTAATTAATGGTATACAAATAACATTAATAGGTTTTTAGGTAGATCTTCTTGTCAGAATCAGTCCTCGTGGTAAAAATGTGTCCAATTGATAACCTAATAAGTCAAAAATAAGACAAAACTTTTTTAATGGGACTGAAGTTAATGTGGGATATATGGATATGTACTTTAAAGAAGAAGAAATACTAAAATTCTTTGAAATAGAATCGAAAATGCCAAATAAGAGCTACTGTGGTTAAAAATTCTGGGATACATTAAAACGTAAACCTACAAGGGTAATATCTATTTGAAAGATTTTTTAGTTATTGCGTCAATTGCGTTGGAGAATTTGGTTAAAATCTTCAAAATACCAACCGGAATTTGTGTATGGGGACTATACTGAACATGTTCTGATATGGTTAATTTCAATTCTAAGCATCCAAAGACTAATTTATTATACTCTGTTCCAAATTTCAAGTTATATCTAAAATATTGTAAACTCTCTCAATTGAAATTATATACTTTGTATCAATAGTTCATATAAAATCAACTAAAATCCCTTTAAAATAGCTTTACGTAGTGCTACACAACATTTTTTAATTTCATAATTTTCAGTCATGTTGGGCCCCCCGAAATGAAATCCTGCGTACGTCCCTGCCTAACATGTTTCACATATGCGTTATAATGGTAGTTTTTACTCGCTATATAAAAACTGTCAAAATATTAGCATGTTTTAAGGTTCACCAGGATAGAACCGCCTTAAGAATTTACACAAATCCTTTGTCAGATGTGGTAAACTTTTACAAAAAAAAAACTATTTATAATTATAAATAAAGGCCTTGAGTGTTTATTGCCTACAAAAATTGTGCAAAAAAAATTGTATTAGGGTTTTGGAATTTGAAGAAAAAAATATTTTTATGAAGAAATCGGTAGAAACAAATTATAAAGTCAAAATTTTATACTGAATTATGTTCAACATTTTCAAGACTACAATAAAATTACAAGAAAGTCACATTTTATAGGTTTATAAGTCCGAAACAGAGGAAATATACCCTGTAGCTTCCATACAACGGTACCTCCCGATTTTTGATATATTGAAGGTTTTAGCTAAAATTTTTAACCGAATTTGACAACACTATTCTACCAAAAACAGTTAACGTAATTCCATGTTTAGGTGTAGCTCCCATATTTTGGTATTTTTGACTACACTGCCTTTTTGAAAGAAACAAGAAAATTGCTGATTGTTTTCCTTTTTCATTTTCATAAACATGGACATTTGACAAAAGACAATTGATTTTCAACAGCATTGTCATATTGAAATTGTGAAATTCAGTATAAATTCAGTTTGGTTTTGTGCACTAAAAACGAGGATGATGTTCAAATTAATTTGAATTAAAGCTTTTAATGCAAATTAAGTCTGCCGTCTGTCTAGGCTATAATTATTCTATTTTAGTTAAGAAAAGTTTATTTTGGAGGGTATAAAAAGTTCGGCCCTGCCGAACTTAACGGCTGTTTACTTTTTTTAATTTCTAAATAAACTGTTCTTTTTCTTTCAGATATGACGTCCAATCACGTACACCAAACTAAATGGTAAGTTTCATATTAAAATTTCACTAGCACTTCAAATCTAAATTAGACGAGATGGTAAATTTTCGATCCCTCAAATTTAAGCAATCAAAAAGTTACTTTCAACGCTTGTAGATACACTTTACTTTGGAAACACGTACTCCGCATTGCCATTCTTTGTTTAGAAAATAATTGAGAAAAAGATTTCTACAAAATTAAATAGCAACAATTTTAAACTTGAGTTGTATCTATGGCCAGGTTACTTTTTTCCCTTTGCAGTCATGCAGTTAGTTCTTCATTAGAGTGAAAAAAGCTCTCGTCTATGGCCTCCATTGCTTCATCAAAAGTTAATTTGAGATCTCTCTTTTTTTTTTGTATACGGAAATGTTGTATTCTTCTGCTTCTTCATCTTCAAAAAAGGCCTTAAGAAATGCGCTGCAACAAAGTTAATTTGAAATTTACAAAAGCCAGTTGAAAGCATCCTGACATATTTAGGACTAAAGTAACAACTATTGTTGTTAGCACACACACAAAGCCACATTGAGAGGGTGAGACACAAAGATGCATATAAGACCTACAACCAATATTCTGCTAGAAATAAAAATCAACAACAAAATGAAGGGAATCTAACAAAAATACATTCAAGGGAGAACCAAACAACGAAAAGAAAAATATTTGAAAACTACAAGCAAGAAAGAAATCAAAAACAAATTTGATGAAGAAAAATTAGAGGATGAACTTCAGAGGGACCAACAACAAAAAAAACACGAATAGGAAACTTTAAACACCAACTGCCTCAGGCATTCTTTGGCCCAAACTCTCTTTACAAAAGCCAGCAAATATAGACACTTTTACAGGATAAGGAATCACAAACCCACACAGACACAGAGAACACATATACACAATTGCATTTATATGAAAAACAGATCGCATTTTTAATATCCTTACATACAGGCATTCAGGCAGCAGGCAGGCATTCAGGCAAGACCTTTACACATAAAAACTATTGACGTAGTTCCTGTTGGCTGGCTGGTTGTGCCATGAACTCTGCTGCAGAACAAAATAAAGTTCCTCTTTATGCTTTGTTTATTTTCTTCATGTGTTTGACTGCATGCGGCAAACTTCCGCTTTTTGTTTGAACTCTGTCCTCACCCACCACACCCCAGTCCCAATACCGCATCATCTAAACATTACCTCTAATGCACAGCCAATGCACCATCATAGATTGTATTATTAAAGTGATGTGTGTGTTGGTTGGTTGGTGTTTTTCTGAGGAGCTATACAACACCAAATATTATTCCATGTTTTAATGTTCCTATGCTGTTCTTGTTCATTTTCTCCAACAAACCATTCGTTTTTATTTCCAAGTTGTATTTTGTTTTCTTTTCAACCATGCTTTGTTTCTTGTTAACCATTTAGTTTATTTTCTTCAAGTGTTATTTTGTTTTTTCTCTGCTATCTTTTTTTTTTTTTTTTTTTTGTAGAAAAATTCCTGTAAAACAATGTTCTATTCCTTCGAACACTTGTATTTGCACATACTCGACCAGAATAAGGATACTATTAGGGAAACACTTCAATGCAACAACATTGCCAAACAAACATATAAAATGCCTCGTTGAGCTAATGTCTTATGCAGTTTTTTTAACGATAGTCATTGCCGGTTGCAAGACCGTTAGGTTGTCCTGGCGTTTTTGTGTTATCTCTAAAATTTTGTTCAGCAAATATTTCTTATCTACACTTAAATAAGTTCAAGTCCATTTCTAATTAAGACATGAATCTTGGCGTACTGCTACTTATGGGAATTAACCGCCACTGGTCCTGAACTTTGTGTTTCAAGGACTTTGAACAACCTTTTCATTGATGTCTAATTAACTAATTGAAGTTTCAAAATGTAAACAAATTAAGTTAACCATGTAACTGGATTTAGAATATATGAAAGAATGAATCAATATTGTTCAGTAACAAATGATCTCTCTGCTGTTTCAAATGTACCTATTTATAGCTTAGAGAAAGAAAGCTGTCGAAATGTACGGGTAAAAGTCGGTCGGTAAAGGCTTTTTTATTTTTCTCAAAAACGGTAAGCTTAGTAAAAGCCGACTAAAGTAAACGTTGTAGATTTAACAATTGTCTACTAGAATGTTCTTAAGACTTTTAAAAAATATTAAAAATAAGCCGCGAAGTACATTATGAGGCGAATCGCTTAAAATAACCACACTGTGTGTTAGGTATTTCCATAAGCTTTCAAACGATATCCACTTTGCAGTAATCGGTTTTTAAATATGGCCTTTCGGTTCGAATAACCGGCGAAACGGATCCGCCGCCCATGAGAATTATATTTTTCCGTAATCAGCGCAACAAACCACACCTTTTGGCAAAAATTCAAAAAAAATCGGAGAGTTTTCGTTGGGGTCATTCCCGTTGGACTTTCGATTACATAAATGGGTTAAATGGGCTATTTTGCATAAAATGACTATAATGGCTTTATCACACCATATGCTTTTTCACATGTATGACATCAGCAGGTCTGTATATTAGTATACCCAAAGTGACAACATACATGTGAAAAAGCATATGGTGTAATATAGCCATAACATGGATTACCTCTACTAAACACGCTCCGATTTTGATGGATTTTTTATTTTTAATATATAGGTATAATTTCGCTCTTCAAGGAAACATATATTTTTTGGGGGGACAGACCCGGTTATTTCGGTTATTTTAGCCGGTTCGTCTGAATATGTGCATATTTCCCTTATATGTGCATAAAAATTATGTGTTCAGCTTTGTGGGAATTTTTGCTATTTCAATGACTATTTTGACTGAGCTAATTGTAGGAATTTTACGTTTATGTTTTGGTTTCAGCAAAATATCGGCAAATATATACCTAAAGGAAAGAGGATCAAAATGCAATCACATTTTCGCATTCAGTGTCGTCAATTTTATTATGTTGACGAACGTCAATGAATATGGATTTTTACAAGTAAAAACATATCAATGGTTTTACTGACCGAACTATACCATCAGCCCGAGGGTAATATTGTCTGTACTCCAACCAAAATCTTTCTTCCCAAAAATTACGTATTTGGAAATATGACAAAAATATAGAAACTTTTGTGGACGCTCTAAATAAATGCGCACATTTTGGTAATAAATTTGATTTTAAATAAGGCGCCAATTGTTGAACTTTTTCGGGGGAGATACCTTTAGTATCTAATTTTGGGAATTATTCCTTTCGAACAGTCATTTTAATTCGTCACCGTAGGATTTTTATACCTCTTGCAAAGATTGACTTCACAGCGAAAAAAGTATACCATTGTTATAAAATCACACGGAATACCTTCCATGAAAATTCCAAAACAATCCTCAAACAGCTTTTAATCTGCACTTTTTGTTTAACACCGCACAGTGGTTCAAAATGGTTTTTCCTATTCAAAAATCTGTAACTTTTGAACGGATAAAGATATTTTGGTATTTTTTCCTCGACAGATTCGACACTTTCCGGGTTTTTGGTGAATTAAATTCGGTCTAGTAGTAGGCATTTAAGGTCAAAGATACAATTTTGAGATTTTTTTTCATATTTCGCATCAAAATATGAGAGTTTTTGTATTTAAAAAAGATCAAACCCCAATAAAAAGCTATAAAGACACAAAATATTGAAAAAAATATAAAAAGAATTATACAATTTGTTTTTCAAAATATGAAATATTTTAAAATTATAAAAAACTGCTACTCAGGTTTTCATAAAACTCATATAAAATCTCATTTATTTCTAAAGAAATGTTCATTTGTTTAAAAAACTATAATTCATATGGGAAACAGGAAAAAAAAAACACGTTCTTACCCATGTAATTTCAATAAATTTAAAAAGTGTTAAACTGGACGGGTACAAATTTATATATGGGCTGAAAAAGGACATGCTCAGGAATCTTTGTGTAAAAACGAAACGTTGTTTCATGTTGTTCTCTGAAAGTTCTAGTCCACTAAATTGAAATTTCACTAAAATTTAGTAGCTTGGGAAAAATAAAATATATCACTACGTGTAAACGCTAAGGTAATTTATTGAAACAAAAACAGTAATCCTATCTACCTAACAACAAATACATGAACACAACATCTGTTATAGTTTCTGAGAAATTGCAATTCCTTTCCCTAGAAATGTGCAAAAATTCACGTATTTATACCCTACAACACACTGTGGTAAGGGGTATTATGTCTTTGTGCATTTGTATGTAACATACAAAAGGAAACGAAATAGACCCATAGTTCCTTTTGGGGATATACATATAATCACTTTCTGGGTCGATTTATGCATGTCCGTCTGTCCATATATAATTGTTCGCAACCTACAGGTCACATTTTGTGTTCGATTCAGCTGAAAATTGGGGACTACAATTTTTTTAGCCATAGGAAGAACGCTATTGCTTTTGGTGAAAATCGGTTCCACGCACATATATAGAACAGGTCGAGGCTAGTCCACTTTTATATAACTTGTATGTGATAAAATATCTATATATATAAAAGAGCTTAGTGATGACTGAGTGAGTGACTGACTGACTGGCATATCATCGCCCAGACGAAACCGCTGAATCTAGAAAGCTGAAATTTTGACTGTGCGTTGCTGTTGGTGTGTAGGCGTGAGATAAGGCTGGGTTTTTGGAAATTCGACCTAGAAGGGTACGAAAAGTACTAAAAGGTACTAAATATGGTACCCTTTGTATTAGGCAAACGGGAAAAGCTAGAATTCTGAAATGTGGAATGAGCATAACTGATGGAGAGTTAGAAAGATGTACCAAAGGGTTTTTCGAAATTCGACCTCTAAGTGTACGAAAAGTACTAAAAGTTACAAAATTTAGTACCAGTTGTATATTTTGAACGGATTTAGCTAGAAACTTGGAATTTGGTATGTAAATGAAGGTTGGGAAGTGGTGTTATAAAAGGAAATGGTTTAGGAAATTCGTACTCATGTGTACGAAAAGTACTAAATGGTACTAAATTTGGTAGAATTTGTATTTGATTGAACGGATAGGTCTGGAAACCTGAAATTTGGAGTTAAGGTTACAGTTGGAGTGTGGGATTGAAGAAGATTTGGAAATTCGTAATTATGGGTACGAAAAGTACTAAATAGTACTAAATTTGGTACAATTTGTATTTGGTGGACGAATAGAGCTGGAATCCTGAAATGTGGCATTAAGATTACTGTTGGAGTGTAGGATTGAAGTAGTTTTAGAAATTAGTACTTATGGGTACGGAAAGTTTTAAATGGTGCTAAATTTCGTACAATTTCGATTTGGGTGAAAGGATAGAGCTGGAATCCTGAAATTTGGAATTAAGATTACTCTTGGACTGTAGGATTGAGGAAGTTTTGGAAATTCATACTTATGGCTACGAAAAGTACTAAATGGTACTGAATTTGGTACACTTTGGATTTGTGTGAACGGATAGCGCTGGAATCCTGACATTTGGAATTAAGATTACTGTTGAAGTGTAGGATTGATGTTGTTTTGGAAATTCTTACTTATGGGTACTAAAAGTTACAAAATTTAGTACAAGTTGTATAATTTGAACGGATTTAGCTGGAAATTTGGAATTTGGTATGTAAATGAAGATTGGGAAGTGGTGTTTATAAATGGAAGTGATTTAGGAAATTAGTACTCATGTGTACGAAAAGTACTAAATGGTACTAAATTTAGTACAATTTGGATTTGGGTGAAAGGATAGAGCTGGAAACCTGAAATTTGGAATTAAGACGGAGTATAGCATTGAGATATGGGGGTAGTTTTGGAAATTCGTACTTATGTCTACGAAAAGTACTAAATTGTGCTAAATTTAGTACAATTTGGATTTGGGTGAACGGATAGAGTTCCAAACCTGAAATTTAGAATAAAGATTACTGTTGGAATGTAGGATTGAGATAGGTTTGGAGATTCGTAAATTATGTGAACGATAGAGCTGGAATCTTGAAATTCGGAATTAACATTACTGTTAGAGTATAGGATTGAGGTAGTTTTGGAAATTCGTACTTATGTGAACTGAAAGAAAAAAATGGTACTAAATTTGGTACAATTTGTATTTGGTGAACGAATAGAGCTGGAATCCTGAAATTTGGAATTAAGATTACTGTTGAGTTGTAGGAATGAGGGAGTTTTGTAAAATTCGTACTTATCGTTATGATAACTATTAAATTTGGTACAATTTAGATATGGTTGTACGGAGAGAGCTGGAATTTTGAAATTTGGAATTAAAGTTACTGTTAAAGTGAAGAATTGAGGTACTTTTGGAAAATCGTACTTATGGGTACGAAGAATACTAAATGGAACTATGTTTGGTACAATTTGATAATGGACGAACAGATACTGCTTGAATCCTGAGATTTGGAATCAATATTAATGTTGTTATTTTGTATAATTGTCAGTGTATGGTTGAGACATGTGGTTTCCAAAATACGTACGATAAGTTTACGAAAATTACTAAATGGAACTCAATTTGTTGTTGGGTGTGGGGACGGAGCTGGAATCTGTATTTTTGGAGTTAGGGTGAGTATTGGTGTGTAATATTTGTATATTTACGAAGAGTACTAAAGATGTCTAAATGTTGTATCGGGTGTAGGCATGGGTGGAATTTTAAACTTTGTTCTTAGAGTCACTGTTGGTATGTGGGGTTAAGATATGGAGATGGTTTTGGAAATGCATACTATAAAAGGTAGTAAGTGGTATAGAATTTGATATTGTGTAAAGGGGTTAGCAGGAAGTTTTGGAATTTTTGGAGGAGGTTTCGGAAATTCGTTCTTATGTATTTGTAAAGGACTATAATTTAGTTTGGGGGAACTGATAGAGCTGGAAATGAGAATCGCGCTTGGTACAAATGGTTGATATAAGAAAGTAATTTTTTGAGGTTATACGATGAACGATCATATAAGTAGTTTTTTAATGCGTACAAATTCTGAAGTTTGGTATGAGGGTCGTTGATGGCTGAAATGATATTGGAAATATCTAATATTAGGTAACGAACAACTACTAAATGGTACTGAAATTTGGAATTAAGATTACTGTTGGAGTGGAGGATTTAAGTAACCTTTGAAATTCGTTCTTATGTGTACCAAAAGTACTATATTATACTTAACGTGATAAAATTTGGATTTGTTAACGCATCGAGCTAAAATCCTGAAATATAGAACTAAGATTACTGCCGGAGTGGAGGATTGAGTTAGTCATTGAAATTTATACTTTCGTATGAAAAGTATTAAATAATACTAAATTTTGTATATGGAATTCGGAAATTTGGTACTATAGTTGCTGTTGGTGTGTAGGCTTGAGTTATGGATGTCATTGTGGATATACGTACCATAAAAGGTAGAGCTGAAATTGTGAAATTCGGCATTAGGATAGCGGTTGGGGTATAGAATGGAGATAAGGATCATTAAATAGGTATCGCTGTTGCGATATAATTTTTGATATATATATATATAATTGTTCCACAAACATCCCTGAAGGGACAAGGGAAACTTCTCTCATATCAATGAGTGCACCCCGATTCAGATTAGCTCAATGATATGGGACCTACAGTTTATCGTCGAGTCCGAACGGCGTGTCTAAGACACCACTTTTGTAGAGAAGTTTTACATGGCTGAAGTACTCAGGAAATGTCGCCTACATTACTGAGGGGTATTTTGCCACCGCTGGAAAAATGTTTGGTGTTGCCTGGCCGGGGAATAGAACCCACGACCTGAGCGCAAGGCGGGCGTGCATTGCACCACGGTGGCTCCCTTGTCATAAAATATAGTCTTTATTAATCCATGCTTATAGGTCTGCATTTATATTTAATCAAGCTCATAGAACTAGCTGTAGACTACTGTTTTAAATTCACACTTTTTGTTTTATAACATTTTTAAAAATTTATCTTTGTTGTCCTTATTAAGACTTGAAAATATCTTAAAAAAGTGTATGCGCTTAATGTTTCAAAACTTCAAAACTTTTACTCTTATTTTTGTAATTCAATTTAATGCTTTCTATCAAATATTTGATATTTACATTATGCTTAGATGTAATGGTTACTTACAGTCGTTAAATAGGGCATTCCCACTGGTTGTCCCATAAACAAAATAACATTTCAAAAAAAATTAAGTGACATTTTATTTAAATTTTATATATTATCATGAGGCGTTCTTCTTCTTAGGAAATGTCAAAAAATGCAGAAACTATTTTTAAATATTCTTATAGAGCTGTGTATTGGCGTGACTTATGCAATTTCTTCATAGGCGTTCGTCAATATTGGTACTAGTATTGTTCAATTCAGAAATTTTTGTACACATATAGGCCATGAGTTAATCACAAACTAAAATTCCATTTAATATATTATCTACTTATGTCTTATATTTCACCCAATAGTTATACCAACAAAGCGCTTAAGAATAACTTCCAAAAAAGTAGTTAATTTCAGGCCAATAAATACATAAATTCCTGCACTAACTATAATTTAATTAAAAATCGAACATAAACTTTAAATTATCATGTTTTATTTTGCGATGACTTCATGTTAAACTTGAAGAACCAAAATAATTTACAACTTTTTCAAGCAATGCAAAAACATGGACCACCAACCAGCATAACACTTGCCTTACAGTGAAGCTAATTTTAACATGCAGGACAAAAGCAATAACAAGAGAACACACAATGCAAAGTTATTAGACTGCATAGCTAAGAGGGCTATCAAACAGTCATTTTTGTATGAACTATGTATGTTTCTCCACCACCAACAAGACTTAAACTATTCGAAGCTCATTGGGATGGCCATCTTTTGGTTTCTTTATATACTCATATTTCTCGTGAGTTTTATATGTATACTTTGTTTTTGCTGATAGTCAATCTCTTGTAGAGTTAAGGAGGTTTCTTACTTCATTGTATGAGCCATAATTTATAGTAAAATTGATATCAGATATTTAAGAAGAATTGTTAACCAAAAATTCCTGTGTTTGTAGTATTAAATTTTTGGTTAAAGACATAAAGTTTCAGCGTTCTAAATTACAGTTTATACCATGGTTTCTGAGTCGGAACAGTAGTCGGAGTCTACGAGTCGAAATCTGAATCGAAAAAATATCTCCTTCCAGTCGATCTTAACGTTAGGCAGTTTTATTTAGTTGTTTATACTAGAGTTGTGCCAAAGGAACTATATGGAACTATCTAGTTCACTTCGCAGTTCCAATGGCCCACATTTTTTCTTTGAACAAACTGCGTATACTTAACAGCACACGTTATATTTCAAGATGTTACTCATACGTTTTGGAACTAGTACAAGGAGCTAGGAACTAGATTACCCAACTCTAGTTTATACCCTCCACCATATTATGGAGGGTATATTAAAATTTATTTTTCCGTTTATAACGCATTGAAAAAATCATTTGCAGTCCTCTCATCAGGGTAAAATTCTGAGTCGATCTATGCATGTCCGTCCTTCCGTACATCTGTGGTAATCACTCTAGCATGCACAAGAATGGAGATAGGACGCTGAAATTTTGGGAAGATGCGTCTTTTGTTTGCAGGCAGGTCAAGTTCGATGATGGGCTATATCGGTCGACGTTTTGGTATAGCCCCCATATAACGGTACCACTTGATCTCAGGTATTGTGACGTTTTTAATCACATTTTCAAACCGAATTAGCCCTAATTTGACATTTAGGGTTCCCATTGATCAACAAATTTGTATTCCAAAAATTATGGGCATAGGTCCATGCTTTGGTATGGCCTTCATATAACGATGCCTCCCAATTTTCGGTATTTTGAGAATTTTAGCTACAATTTTTTGCCGAACTAGCTGTAATTTGACATTTTAAGTTCTTAGTAGCTCCTCCAAAAACGGTCTACATAAGTCAATGCGTTGGTATAGCCCCCATATATGATACGTATATATTTTGCGAATTTTAGCTAAAATTTTTAACCGAACATTTGACATTTGAAGTTCTCAGTGTTCACGAAATTTCTACTACAAAAATCGTCAATATAGGTCCATGTTTTGGTATAGCCCCCATATAAGGTTCCTCCAGATTTCCGGTATTTTTAGGGTATTAGCTACATTGTCTGACGGAACTACCCCTAATTTGACTTTTAAGGTTCCTGAAGTTATAAAACGTTTCCACCAAAAATTCTAAAGATAGGTATGCACTTTGATATAGATGGTACATTTCCCCATAGATGATACCTTTCACCTGGCTGAACACATTTTTTAGATTGGATTAGATAATTTAGGCATTTGGGGTATCCATGGTCGAAAAAGGTTTCCATCTAAAGGGAAACTTATTATTCTATTTTAATTAAGACTATTTATTTTATGGAGAACCTTATAAAAAGTTCGGCCCAACTAAACTAAACGTTTTTTACTTCCGTTTTTTTAAGTTTTGAAGTTAAGTATTATATTCGAACAAATGTTCTTTTCAAGGAACACCTTCGGAAAGAAACCAGCATATAGAAAAATATTATAACGTTTCTAAAAAGGCTCAATAAATTAAACCTTAAACCTTATACGGAAATTTTAAAACTCTCCCGACTGCGGAGTCGCAGTGGTGATTAAAAACGACTCAGGAGTATGTGTTGAACTAAAAATGGCTCGACTCCAAAATCCTGATTGAGACATTCCTTTGGAGCTTGAAAACATTCCTTATAAAACAAAACCTTTGGAGCTGGTTCCTGGCTTAAAAATATTGTTTATAAATCCACGCTTATATAGTTGTTTATAGGATTGAAAATATTCTTTATTCACAAGTAGATAAATAAACAAGCGTTAAGTTCGGCCAGGCCGAACCTTTTATACCCTCTACCATGCAATATTCCGAACTAATATGGAATAAATAATATTCTATTTGTTACGAAATTACCAAGGACCAAAAAAAGTTCAGGCAGATAAAAACTTTAAAAGAACCTTAAGTCGGTGATACCGTTACCGCCAATGCGGCCCGTATTTACATGTCTTTTTAGTGGGATCATCATCGCTCATTTTTAAGACGTGACCTAGCAAACACAATCGTTGCAACTAGATATGTTATGCAAATATGCCGTTGTATAGGCAATACAACTCGTGGATCATAAGACGTCGATATTCACCGTCAACGCTGACGGGCCCATAGATCATTCTAAGAATTTTCCTATCGAACACACCACACAGCCTTACTCTTTAGACGGATTTTTTACTATCTCAATATTATAGGCTTGGCAGGGTCGATTTGTGTGGAAGTAAAAAAACCTTTATGGACGGTTCGCGTTTCTCTAGTAAATCGCACAAGCATTGGAACGCTCATTCAGGCGGGCTTGAGACCGCGAAAATTTTTCGGGAAATGCCAATAAATGACACTGTGCTACAAAAGTTGATCAGAAAAATATTCAAGCCTTCTGATGCAAAAATTCTATCGCGGTCCATGTACAAAGAAAATGCCTTTGGTTTTTTTGGGTCATTTCGCTTTTTTGCTTTTTAACGGTAAATGTAGTCAAAAATGAGGTTTCTAAGTTTTTTTTCAGGTTTAAATGGACATAACTTCTTTTTTTCACAACAGATTTCTATTTATCCTTCTTCTTTTTAAAGGGGTGTATAATATATTTCTAAGAAGATATTCAAAATCGGAAGGCTCGAAGTCAAAATCGGGAGGCTCTATTTTCATTGTATCCTATTGTAGATATCCACATCCACATTTGGTGCGAGATCTGTGAACGTATTAAGAGTCGATACTTCCTGGTTTTATCGCCGTTACAGCCAGACCTACTTTAGCAGATTCACATTCGACATTTTCAAAGGTCAGTTCTTCTTTTACCGATTAACCCATGATGTCAATGTCGTCGGCATAAGCAAGTAACATGTGGCTATTGTCCCATTTTGTTTTTTTTTTTTTTTTTTTTTTGCTTTCGCATCTCATATAACTTTGTCTGACAGGATGCTGAATAGATCACACTACACGCCGTCTCCTTGTCTGCAAACTCTTTTGGTAGTCAAAAGTTCGCAAATTTTCTTTCCTGATTCCTAAATTGAGGACCGGTTATCAGTTAATGTTATCATACAAAGCCGAATGAGCTTAGCGGGAATACCGGAAACAGACACGGCTTGGAATAATTTTGAACGTAGGGGGCTTTCGAAGGCTGCTTTATAATCGACAAAAAGGTGGTAGGTGTCAATCTGCATCTCTTGGGTCTTCTAAAGGATTTGCCGCAGTTTAAATGTCTGTTCAATGCTGGATTTGCCAGGTCTTAAGTCACATTGGTATGGCTCAATTATTTCGTTGACCATAGGCTTTAGTCGTTTACACAATATCCCTGACAATTTTTATAAGCGTACGTCCCTGTAAATGGAGCACACAGTCTTATCTCCCTTCTTGTAGACGGGACACACGATGCTCAGATTCAAATCGTCGGGTACGCGTACTTGCTGTCAAGTGGTGATAACCAGCTGATGCATACACCTTGTCAGCGTGTCGTCTCCGGTTAAGAACAGCTCAGCTGGTAGGCCATCGGCTCCTACTGCCTTATTATTCTTCAGCCTATTTATTGCTGTCTTTACCTCATTTTGGCCGTGCGGAATTCACTCTATGCCATCTTCTGGCATTGTATCTGTGACATCTTCGTCGTCTTCGCTAGAAGAGCGCACTATCTGTATCAGTTACCAAATTAACTTGCTGGTCTCTACCGGAGGATGTACCTGTACCAAAAGTTAACTTTCTTTTATAGAATTTTCGGAGTTCATTCTGGCTCCTGTATGTCTCGAATTTTTCACACTCCCGCTTTCCAATTTCTCTTTTTTCTGCGGAAAAGACGTTTCTCTGGGCCAGTTCAGTGGAATATGCTGTGGCTAACTGTAGTGTTTGCAGCTTACCGATGTCCAACTTCCGTGTTGTATTTGTGCTGCAACAAGCTAGTGATCCGAGTCGATGTTTGCTCCTTAGAAGGATCCTACATCCAACACGATCGATGAATATCTTCCATCAATCTCAACGTCAATGGTTTCTTGCTTTCTGATCTAATGACAGCCTGGGCACTTTGCTGAATATCTTCTATCTGCTGCTACCAACTACCGTGTTTTTTAGTGCTATGAAGTCTATCCGCCTCATTCCGTCGTCAGATGCTACATGGAGACTAAATTTTCCGACTAGATCGAAAAGATGTTCTCCTTTCCAATTTTGGCATAAAATCGCCTAGAATAATTGTAATGTTCGTAAAATATCAGCCAGTTTCACTATGTCGAAAGAAAATGAAAACGAAATTTTGTAGTTTTTTAAAGCAAACACAAAGTCAATATTGCCATGAAAACCAAAATTTAGGTGTTTTTCGTTCGCAATCATTTTCTTTCGACATAGTGAAACAGGCCCCAAATCTTTGGTCTGCTCGTCCTTGTCTTCGTTGGGGCGCAAATAAGACTGATATTGAAAAAAATTAGCTTTTATTCGAATTGCGGCAAGACTTTTATATACCGGGCTGAAGCTGGAGACTAGATGTTTTAACCTCTGACTAACTATAAATCCGCAAGCAAATTCGTGCTTTATATCACAATAGCTATAATACAGTGCGTCATCTTGATGTGTTGTTGTGACGCCTTTCCCAATCCATCGTATTTTCTGTATGGCAGTGATATCGTTCTTGTACTTTGCAAGTACATCTGCCAGTGCGTAAACTACACCTTCTTTATAAAGAGTCCGAACATTCCAGGTGTATATTCTCAGATCATGGTACTTAAAATGTTTGCGTAGGTCATCAACTTTAGAAGGATTTGTTTTCCTTTTGCTTCGTTTTTTTTTCACCGTAGGATGTTTTTTTGGAGGAATTGTTTACCGCTTATGGGCTAGAAAATATTCTTTATAAACAGTTTAAAGCTGGTTGTAGGCTTGAAAATATTGTTCATTAATCCACGCCTTTGAAGCTGGTTATAGGCTTGAATATATTGTTCGTTTATGAACACACCTTTGAATCTGGTTATAGGCTTGAAAACATTGTTTAGAAATCCGCGGCTTTGGAGCTGGTTATAGGCTTGCAAATATTCCTTATAAATCCACGCTTGTGGAGCTGTTTGTAGACTAGAAAATATTCTTTATAAATCCACGCTTGTGGAGCTGTTTGTAGACTAGAAAATATTCTTTATAAATCCACGCATATATAGCTGTTCATAGGCATGAAAATATCTTCACAAATCCGCGCTTTCTTTAAAAAAAACTTAAAGTTAAAAAAACAAAAACTTTAAAAAATCTACGCTTTTGGAGCTGGTTATGGGTTTGCAAATATTCTTAGAAAAATGTTCAACTCTCCCAAACATGCTATAGACTCCCAACATCTCTAGTAATCACGCCACTACATAACGATGGTAAATTTCTTTCAAAAACTTTCCTCCCAACCAAATATCTAATTGCGTATGTCTTAATGGACGTAATGGTACTGTATAAGAGTCAGAGATAGCGGGTGAACAAGTGCATAAATTTTATTTTTCTATTTAATTTTCTTTTTTTTCTCTCTGTTATAGTTTCAAGTTATGCCAGTTGACTAGTTTTACAGCAAGTTTTCGCCCAGTTATTGAAGCAAGAGTAACAACATTGCATTCCGTTGCAGTTCGTATATTAACACTTATCGTGACACTTTACAATTTGTTGTTGCAGTTGTGTTCTTTTGTTGTACTTCTTCTTGTTGAATCTTAGTTTTCAAGAAATTCTTTCTTTTGTTTCAAAGTTTATGAATGGGACAATAATTAAAGAATCGTTGTCATGCCACCACCTCATGGGGGTTTTATGTTGTTGGAACAAAAGTTTATGATGCTTCTGCCAGATATTTGCAAATTTATGGACAGTTTTTCTAATATTGTAATTTTATGTTTTAAATTAAAAATACTTAATAAGTAGTTTAAAGTTAAGTTTATGTACATAAAATATGTAGGTAATTTATGGAAACTTAGCCTCCGTTACCAATTTTGCTGAGTGATATATGTTTGTACATATTTGTAATTAAGTATTCAAATAAATGTTCATATCCATGTGTGCCCAAAGAGGATAAGAAACTTAGTTATATGTTTGACTATGATAATTATGTGATTCTACTACATATGTATACATGTGTATTGAACTATACATATGTGTGTATTTGTGTACACATACATCTCCTTTGATTTTCAAACTTACAAAACATTCCTGTTAAACTTATTGACACTGTGTCACTCTCCATAGAGAATGCATGCAAATGAATCTCAACTACTCCTAAATGTATGCTATAGTTTTCATTGAAATTCAAATAATTTATAAGGAAAATAAAATATATGCACATCCTTTAAGCAATGGAAAGAGAAATTTAGTATAACACGAATTCCTTTCCCATAAACAAAGTCGATAGGGGGCACTGGATTAGAATTCCTATAACAACTTACATATGTTTTTGTAACTACACCATTTATGACCAATCCCAACTTTTTCTCCTCTTGACATTGTCAAGAAATTCCCTTAGATGCGTTAATAAATAGTTACTGGCACTCTGAGTGAATGTGTCATTTTCAAATGTTTTACTAGAATCGAAAAAGTATTTTCCATATATGCCATGGACACAAGCATGTATACAATCTTCCTTCCATATTGATATGTGTGTGTGTGGACTCTGTGTGTTCGTTCCAAAGGATATTCATTCTTCTATTATATTCCCTTCACTAGCAGACATACCACCACACATTTTGAATATTTAAGTGCGTATGAATGTCTGTTTTTGAGTCGTTTATTTGGTTATAGTCTTTGTCTATGGGTTTCCACTCAATATGTTGGACTGCTTCTAACCTCAATCATTCAATGTTTGATTCATTTGCAGTTTAGTTGCATTTTTTGTTGTTTATTTTCTTCACAAAAATGATAGATTTTTTGCTTGGTCGTTAGATATGGGAAGTTTTTTGAAGGTTGTAGACTCATAATACTAGTTGTGTTTACAATGGGATTTTTTTTGGTAGTTAGCAATTTTGGTCAATGCTGACACAGTGGTTTCCGAAGAAAATTTTTATACTTAAACTTAATTTTATACAGCACATTTTTCAAGCCTTTAAACGGCTCCACAAACGCGGATTTATAAAGAATATTTCCATGCTCCATAAGCGTGGATTTATAAAGAATATTTTCAAGCCTATAAACAGCTCCACAAGCGTGGATTTATAAACAATATGTTCAAGCCTACAAAACAGCTCAAAAGGCGTGGATTTATAAACAATATGTTCAAGCCTACAAAACAGCTCAAAAGGCGTGGATTTATAAACAATATGTTCAAGCCTACAAAAGAGCTCCAAAGGCGTGGATTTATAAACAATATGTTCAAGCCTACAAAAGAGCTCCAAAGGCGTGGATTTATAAACAATATGTTCAAGCCTACAAAAGAGCTCCAAAGGCGTGGATTTATAAACAATATGTTCAAGCCTACAAAAGAGCTCCAAAGGCGTGGATTTATAAAGAATATTTTCAAGCCTACAAGCTTAGATTTATAATGAAAATTTTTAAGCCTACAAGCTTGGATTTATAATGAACATTTTCAAGCCTATAACAAGCTCCATTAACATGAATTTATTAAGAATTTTTTCAAGCCTATAACCAGCTCTAAAGTCGTGGATTTATGAAGAATATTTTCACGCCTATAACCAGCTCCAAAGTCATGGATTTATAAAGATTATTTTCAAGCCTATAACCAGCTCTAAAGTCGTGGATTTATGAAGAATATTTTCACGCCTATAACCAGCTCCAAAGTCGTGGATTTATAAAGATTATTTTCAAGCCTATAACCAGCTCCAAAGGCGTGGATTTATAAAGAATATTTTCAAGCCTATAACCAGCTCTAAAGTCGTGGATTTATGAAGAATATTTTCAAGCCTATAACCAGTTCCAAAGGCGCGGATTTATAAAGAATATTTTCAAGCCTATAACAAGCTCCAAAGGCGCGAATTTATAAAGAATATTTTCAAGCCTTTAACCAGCTCCAAAGGCGCGGATTTATAAACAAAATTTTGAAGCCTATAACCAGCTTCAAAGACGTGGGTTTATAAAGGATATTTTCAAGCCTATAACCACCTCCAAAGGCGTGAATTTATAGAGAATATTTTCAAGCCTATAAACAGCTCCACAAGCGTGGATTTATAACGAATATTTTCAAGCCTATAACCACCTCCAAAGGCGTGAATTTATAGAGAATATTTTCAAGCCTATAAACAGCTCCACAAGCGTGGATTTATAACGAATATTTTCAAGCCTATAACCACCTCCAAAGGCGTGAATTTATAGAGAATATTTTCAAGCCTATAAACAGCTCCACAAGCGTGGATTTATATAGACTATTTTCAAGCTTATAACTATAGACATAGTTGTTGAGTTGGCAGCCTGAGGACAAATTGAAGTTACAGTTGAAGATGAGTTTGCGGATACAGAGAGGTATTGAATTTTTACGTACGGCTTGTAATGTTTGTCTGTACCTCTTGGCCTTCCTATTGAGAACTTCATTATGACCCTTCATCGAAATCCTCCCTTTCTTGTCTGGTGTTCCCAATGATCTTCTCTAGCCAAATGGCAGGTGCCTTTATAGTTACAACCTCAGCCACTGTAAACCACTCCGTATGAGTACCCACAATATATTCCACTCCATTACCCTAGAAAGGAAATCCAAATAGCAATCACATAACGAAAACACAAACATACGTAAGCCATCAAACAGAACCCCTCTGGTTGTAGTTGTTTTCACACATTTGTGTGGTTAGTATTTCGTTTTGACCACGTTAGCAAAAAAAAAAAAAAAAAAAAAAAACATACCTACATACATACACCAGAAAAAAGAAACACAAAGCGTCTATTGCTGGCTTACAAATAGAACAGAAAAAAACAACAACAAACTATTTCAAATACAACACACAAAGTTGAAAGGTAACCAAATATTGATTTATATATGTCACTGATTTCAATAGGGTCTGAAGGGGTGGGAAGTGGGCCTCTCTGTAAACACTATTTTATAGGATTTTTTTTTTGCTTGGTTCTGCATATCTTTGACTTCATATGTCATTATTTGAATAACTTTTCAGGCAATGGCAAATGTGTCAAAAAAAAAACACAACAACAACGACAACCAAATGTATGATAATAAATTACACACCAACACAAAACCCTAAACTGAGATTTAGAAAAATTTATAGAAACATTTTGAAGCCTTAAAGCATTTTTATGACAATTTTATGGCATTGTTGAGTTGATGGTGTTGTCTACCGTTTTTGTTTTTTTTTTTCTCCCCTAGAATAGAGGCACCATAGGGTAGCACTAGTTTTGTGTTGTGTGGATTTTAAATTCCCCCTTCTTCTGTGTGAAATTGTCAACGCGACTGATTTGAATCATTGACACTTGAATTGGAAAACGTTTAGCAAAAAGAGTGACAAAGCGCAGATATCAAAGTGAAATAAATAAGGGTTATAAACGCCAGCAATTTGTGTTCGGAACACTTGAAATGATTTGAGTGTGGTGGTTGGTTGTATTGTTTTAACGATGAACACTCAACACAATTTTGGCGTCGCCGTGTCTGAATGTTTATGTCAGCCTTTTGATCTATTTGTTGGATTTTTTTCTTCTAAATGGGGTGTGAACAGTTTGGCGGGTTGGCCCAATTTATCTGTTGCATTAAAGTTGTATTTGGGTTGTTTAAGGGGCTGTCTTAATATTTCATAAGCAGCACCAGTTTAAATAATCCATCAAAATTTAACTAACTAAGCCTACCTAAGCCTAATCAGATACTAGTAATGTATATGGTAGAAAACTATATTCTTCTAGTGGTAATACCTGCAGATGAAATGCGAATATAACCAATGACATTTGCGCTAGTCAGAACCTCGGAGATTTTATATAGTCCGGAGGCTAAGAAATTTACTGAATTTAAAGGAAAGTAGCTAATGTCTGGACGACATTACAAAACTGGCTTATAGTTACTCAACTGCGATAGATGTTTAATATTCCAATTCATAATTTACGAAAATTGTGTTAAGCTGGTGTTAGTAAACTTATACATATCTCCGCAGAACTCATCTACAGAAACCGCATCTATAGGAGCATGAATAGTTTTTACAAAGACTCCTCAGTGCCAATTATCAGTAACATCCAATATACCGAAAAGGAATAAAAAAAGAAAATTTTCGATATCCGGAGTTGTCTTCCATAAAAGAATAATGTTAAAGTGTTCTTCACAACGTGTTCCAATATGGTCAATTATCCCAATAATGTCGATCAATCTACATAATCAATAGCTAAATGCTATGGTATATTGTAATTAATAGATATAGGGTTGTCTGATCAGGTTTCCGATAAAATCGAAAAAGGAGCGCTAAACTAAGATTATATGGATTTTAAGCATCTAGAAACCGTACCCAAAAAAAATCTGAGATACATTGTTGCAGAAAATTTCGAAGCTGAAAAGTATCATCTTGTGGTATTTTAATTCCGATTCTTGGAAAAAGGAGGAAAAGGTCATTGAAGGAAGTGAGCTGAAAGGTCGAATGGTCTACCGCAAGAACAAAATCACGTCATAACTTGAAACTTCCACTCACGGCGGAGAAATAACAAAATAAGTTTTGGAAGTTTTAGGCGTTTCTGGGGTAGGCATCCATGATTAATTTCATTCGGAAAGATTTTTATCTCTAACGTTGTGGCCACAACCTTCAAAATGCCCCAAATAAAGAATAAAGACCAAATTTCAGCCATTTCAGTGGATTATTGTGGCCACAACCTTCAAAACACCGAAAATCTGGAGGTACCGTTCTATGGGGGCTATATGAAGGCGTGGACCTATACCGACAAAATTCTGGGGGATAGTTGTATACCCCCAACGAAGACAAAATACCAAAATACCATTTCGGTTTGATAATGAAGCTAAAGCCTTCAAAATACCGAAAATCGGATGGTACCGTTCCATGGGGTTATATCAAAACGTGGACAGTTATAGCCCATTTGCAATACCAAACATCCTACCAAATCTCTATCTTAACAATTGAGAACTGTATCTTGATTTCAACAGACGGGCGGACGAACATGGTTATATCGACTTAGAATTTTACCCTGACCAAAAATATATATACTTTATAGTATCTCCGATGAATATTCCGATTTGTTACAAACGAAATGACAAATTTTATTATACCCTCCATATTATGGTGGAGGATATAATAAAAGAAATGGAAAAAATGTAAAACATCTGAAAATTATGAAATCATGATATTGGTGGCGATCAGTAAAATTTTGCAAGACTGTCAGTTCGTTTTGAAAAAACATTACTCTCTGCAACAGAAAGTAATGATGAAGTTTAAGTCATTGGGGCAATACTCCAGACTGAAAAACAATCAAATATCAAAAAAATTTATAATTTGTTCCAAAATTAAAAAAATACTCCTTGGGTTTTCATAAAACTCATATAACTCTTATAATAACACATATACATATATAAAAACATTCATTTGTGTAAAAAAGCTATTTCCTAATTCTTGCGACATCGGTGTTCGTACGACGAAACTCTCCACGCTCATTTGCTAGTCCCGTCACCAGTTGGTATGTAGCGATCTGCTGCAGCATGGTTGATCTTCCGGAAAATTCTCACAGCTACCCGAGGATCTGAGGGAATGGCCAGTTTTCTGAAGCGGCGATTGGTAGATTCTATGAACCTTTTCCAATCAGCTTTTCCATTGTTCACAAAAGAACTGCGCTCAGAGGTTTTGAAGTCGTTTGGTCTGTTAACAGAGACGATGATAAGAATATGGTCTGAGCCAAGGGAAATTACGGCTTGCCAGGACACGTTATTTATCAGACCGGGTTACTGCAATAGTGATGTCTGGCGAGCTGTGACAATCTCCTCTTATCCTCTTAGGAGTGTCTTCGTTCATCGTGCAAAATGTGTAACTATCAAATTGCTCGACCAGCTCTGTACCCGTCGGGTTATTTCATAGGACTGAATACCAAAGCTCATGATGAGCATTGAAGCCAAAATTGAACTAATATAAGATATATAACGCAGGGCAAACTATACATCGGCGGTATATGCACATTAAGCAATTCCAAATCGGTAGGCCCACACTTTACTGCAACCCCTATACATTCCATGTATGGAAAACTAGAGTCAAACTCAAGCTAGATAAGTCTGTAGTGGACAGGCTGGTGTATAAGGAAGGCAACTGTGTTTGTAGCTAATTTATTGTTATCTGTCGCTGAGGTAGAACATAATAAGGTTTGAGGCGGATATTCTGACATTTATTATTGTACGAATGTTTCTTTTTTAAAAATTAATTCTATAGCAACATAAGCCAAACTTTAAGCTCCTCTATATTGCGACTACAACCATACCTAGGTTCACGTCCTACATTTTGTAACATATTGCGGCATACTTCCATGCGATACAGGTGTCGATTTTAGTTATTTTTTTACATTTTTAAGTATAAATATTTGCTCAACCATTATTCCATCAATAATATAAAAATATATTTATATATTTTCATGTATGAATATAAAAATATATTTTCATGTATTTATTCATTGATTGTTCTGTGTAACTTTAAATTGATATCACAACAAGAACAACAACAATGCCAACAAAATAATTGAATGGTTTTTTAGTATTTGTGTAATAGATTTATTTGGAATGCAATAAAAATTGGCATTTTGTCGATTACTTATCACAAAAGTACATAAAATAAAAACACAATCAAACAAATATGGACATCCTAGCATTCAAACACACACACACACTCTCTCACCAACTAACACTTATGTAAAAATATTTACATAAAACTTTGATAGGTTTGTGTTAGAATAACATCGGAACATTGATTTAATTTATTTAATAGATTTCCAATCATGTCTGATGTACAACAGCAGTAGCAGCAGCAGCAACAACAACATCAGCAATTGAACAAAGGATAGATGGACAACTCAAAAACTTATTGCCAGATCAATTTGAATTTATTTTGTTGACATATAAAAATTTAATCTATCTTTGAAATATATTTTGTAATGGCTATCAAAGTTGATGTTGATGATGACAAGGGATGAGGAGGGCATGAAATGGGTAGTTTAAACGGATGTAAAATAATTCAATTTTGGAATCTTTGCAAAGCTAAACTAAGAATGTTAACGTTTTGAATATTATTCTATTAAAAAGAGTTAAAGAAATTTTATAGTTTGGACGAGTTCGGTTAGCGTTTATATAAAGGAAATATTCGGGTGGCGAACACGGGTACTCACTTTACGTTAAAATCTACTATTCTAAATTCTGTAAAAAATTCGACCAAATCGGAGTTTATTACAGTTGTAGACGAACACATCGCCACGTCTACATAATAAAAGTTCTGCCCTTGTAATTTTTGTTTTACTTTCACAAACTTATTATTTTTAATTTTGACAATACTGCGTTACTTTATTTATATATTTCAACAACTTTCCAACAATTGTTTTGTTAATCCTATGACCTGGTCAAAGTGACACAAAGTCATTAACAAAGTGACTTCTTGTTCGTTAACATTTTGGCTAAATTGTGCCCTCCAACACCTGGCCAACCACTCGCGGACATTCATCAAACCACTGCAACCAGGTGAACCGGGTGGTGGTACTGCAATTACTTTATCTTTCGCAAGAACACTCAATGACGGCAACAGCTAAAGGCCACAACTGACATTTATTTTCAATCCTTTTCGTTCTTTTTTTGTTCTTCTTTGTATTTCCCCCAAAGGGGTCCCTTGTAATGGAATGGAATTTTTGGCATACATTTTGAAAGCATGTCAAAAGCACATGAGTTTTTAGAAGGGCTGGACGGTCATTCATTCAATTTTTTTTTTCTTTTTGTTAGAGAAAAGCCATAATTTATTCCCTTTGTGACTTCCGAATTGAACTCCAATTTATGGGAATATTTTTTTCTTTTTGTTTTATTGTTTGTTTGACGCCAATGGTTAGAGCAAAGTGTTGGCAAGTGTCACAAATGATTTGTTGGAATTTTAGAAATTTTACCAAAAAGTTATGTTCCGCTATTTGCAGACTTAGTTGAAAATTTTGCATTCTAATGCATTCAAGTTAGAAGTGGCATTAAAGGGTCGGAGGAGGATACAGAAATAATATGTCATAAAAGGGAATGAAATTAAGAGGATTTGTGAAATGTATTTTAGAGAAGGAATATGAGTTTTAATCCAAAGCAAATGGTTGGAAAACATGGTAGCATGGTATGGATGCATTTGCTTCCTATTTCATAACCAAGAATGCTGGTAAATGTAGCCGAAAACATATATTCAACTAACTCTGCGCATCGTCATGACTTTAAAATTGATGCTTCGACATTCAGGTTTATAATAATGCTTAGAAATTCATAGAATTTTTTTTTTTGGCGATTCCAAGGTATTTTCCCATCCGAATTTAGATAACCTAAATATTTTAATAATGGGAAACTACCATTTTGTTTTTGGGAAACTTTCCTGAAATAATTTTAGTATTATGTTCGAAACGCAGCAAAGTAAAGTCATTTGAGTTTTTCGGCTGCAAAAATCGTACCTATGAACTAATAGATATATTTCCTAACAAATGAGTGCTAGGAAGGGTGCTTGTTTGGAAATATCAATCAATTTTATCGTAAATAAAAAGATATTTTATTTTAATCAATTTTAGATTTTTTTTAATTTTATTTCAATTTTTATACCCTACACCACTATGTGGGGAGGGTATTATAAGTTGGTTTTGGTCAAAAAGTTTGTAACGCATCGAAATAATGGTCGTAGACCCATACTTATATCTGTGTCCGTCCGTCAGTCCGTCCGTCTGTCCATCTAAACCTTGTAATCACGCTACAGGTCGTAATTTTGATCGGATCGTCACGAAATTTTGGATGTTGGGTCCCGGAGGGGAATATTTAGGGGTCGGAATGGGCAAAAAAACTTAGGTGGATAAAAAGACAACGTTTTTTTCCAAAGCGAATATCTCAGCTTTTATACGGGGTATACCAAAAGCAAAACCTGACAATAAAAGTAGAAAATATCACCTTTCTAATGATGTAAAGTAGGTTCTCGTAGATGATCAAACAACGAAGATATAACAATAGTCGCTAATAAAACCCAAATTTTAATTTTTGCGATTGTAATTATAATGACGATTATCACAGCTTTGGTTGGGAACTTTCCAAAAGCAACGCCTGGCTATGAAAGTAGAAGATCCCTGATTTACACGAAATTTTGAGGGTTAATGGGGGTCACACAGTCGGATAATATTTAGGTCGTAATGGGCAAAAAACTTATTTGGAGAAAAAGACAAAAGCTTATGAACAGGGGTAGTGGTGTAGGGTATCACATAGTCGGCCCCGACCCGACTATAGCCTTGGCTCACTTGTTTATTTATTATGTATGGTATGGTAATATAGGTCCACGTTTTGGTAAATTTCCCTATAAAAAATTATTAATTTAAGTACACGCTGTGGGGAAGTGCCTCTGAAAAATGGGCCAATAGATCGGCTTCTTGAAAAAGCCCACATGTAAGAGCACCGTCCCATTTAAGGTATATATTTTAACGATTTTTTTATCAAAATTTTCCAACTGCATTTGTTATTTCATCCTTAGTAATTGAAGTATTGAAGGGCAATATATTTTTTTATATTTATTCTACTTATTGTTTCAAAGCTTTTTTCACATTAAGTGTTTTTTCTTCTATTGCAGATTTTGCCTATTATTTAAGAAATGCTGAGGACACTGCAGTAATAAAAGGTAAAATTTGATGTTGATACTATTGTCCATAAAATATTGTTTTACAGAAAAATGTTATGATAAACTATGATATAGTCGGGACGGGTCCGCCAACATAAAGGTTTTTAAATTGGGTTAGCTCAATAAAATTCTAATGATATAGTCGGGACGGGTCCGTCCACATAAAGGTTTTAAAATTGGGTTAGCTCAATAAAATTCTAATAATTGCAAACTGCAAATTAAACATCTTTTTCCATATCACTGGTATTTGACCACTTTTGGTAACACAATTGAGACCAATTTAAAGCTCAGAAAGTCTTCTTTAATATTGTTGTTGTTGCAGCAACTCAAATATACATATTTTTTCCGCTAACTGGTTCAGGTTCCCCTGTGTCCAGATTCAAAAATTCCATAACCTGGGCTGGCAGCGTCCATAAAGGATCTGAAGACATGCGAGTGGATTTAGTTGGGTTTACTAGATGTCCTCAAAGTTTTCTAATAAGTCAAGCTCCACTAACACTGCTCTACCGCACAGTTTGTTCTGATTGAATCTTCGACTAATATGTGTGGAGATGCCTTGCAGCACTGCTGCTTACGGAACACACTCTGCACGGTGCGCCTTAACAATATTTAAAAGTAAAGTGATTTCAATCACGTTGGAGTTGAGCTTAATGATCGAAAATTTTATTGCAAGTGAAAAAGTAAATCCGACGATTCGAACCCGTAAACCACCAATTTATGTGAATAATTTCGCTGTTAGTAGGCAGCTCATCAAACATATCGGCTGTGGGAGTGGCTTCTTTGTCATCGAAATTTTACTTCTCGAATGCAATATATTTGTCCGTTCAATTTTGTAAGACTTTCACGACAAACACTTTTTAGCGTAGCCTTGGAAGTTATGAGTTTAGCTTTGAACGCTAACACATCGTGACAACACCTTCATATGTTTTCGAGTCTGGTCTCAGTCGGTTTTTTTATTTTGCTTTCACCTGGGAAGTTTTTGCTTCTTACATTCCATGTGCGGGTCATTAGAGCCAGGCTCAATATTGAAAGCTTGAGTTTCTCCATATGATGAAGGTTTTAAAATTTAAAATTTATTTTTGTTATTTCTCCTTTACGGAATATATGAAATAAAGTCTGTCTGGTTACTTTTCCAGCAAGCATTGTCCAGCAAGAACATTATCAGAGAGTAAAGAGTTTTTATTCTCTTTTGCAAGACAATTGTAAAAAGGAAAAAGACACCTTCCCAGCAAAAATCAGCAAGCAATCAGCTGCCTTGCCAAAACAGAACAATTCGTCCGCCCATGAAGGAACCAAAGAAAGCAAAAATGTTGTATTTTATTAAAAATAACAAAAAATGGATTTTTCTTCAATTTTGCAACTTTGTTATACAAAACAAAAAAACAAAAAGAATACAATTAGACTTGCTATTTCCGCAATAAAATTGTTTTTAATTTTCACAAACAAACATATCGTCTGCTCCGTCGGAAAAGGTCGTAAGTCCCTCTCAATAAATTTTTCAGGAGAAAGAAAAAACATTCCAGCGCTTTCTGTATTAAAGATTTTATTATGGTGGTAAAGGCAGTATTTTTCGTTTATTTATTCCGCTTCAATACCTGTACTTTGTTTGATAAAATTCCGTCGCGTTTGGGGGATAATTGGATGTCTTTGGACTTACGACCTTTTCCTTGTACAGTTTTGTATTTTTAAAGGGACTTACGACCTTTTCCTACAATTTACGGACGTTTTTAAAATAAAATATTTATACTTTACAAAACAATGTGGAAATTCGTCCAATATTCGTGTAACATCGCGAAGTATTCGTCGTAGACCCCCACCCCTTGCTATTTTTTCATATCTTGACGTGATAAAGCGATCTAGCTATGTGTGTCCGTCCATTCATTAACAATTGTAATAAAACTCCAGGCCTCAAGTTTGGAACGATCGTCACGAAATTTTGTGGAGAGGTCGGGTTCCGACCAAAAGGTGAAATGGACCGAAAGGTGTGAAATGGACCAAACCCGACTTTGTAGCTGTCCTGTAGATCGCAGTAATATTTCAATCGGCGCGAAATTTTAAGAATGAATTGAATTTAAGACAAAGAAGAAGCTTGCAATTTAACATGGTGGTGAGATAATTATTAGCGGGTTTAATGGACCAAAACTTTTGGGTGAAATCTTATACATATATAAAAGACAATGTGTGTATGTTTGTATGTTCCGCAAAGCTGACGGCTGAACCGATTTTTTTGAAAACTTCAGAGAATGTGCAAGGAACAACCGAGGTGAAAATAGGCTTTTTATTTTTTGAATTTCGAAGGGGCGGGGGCTGGCCCTATTTAAAAAAAAAAAAAACGCTTTTTTGCAAAAGTAATGAAAGTATCGGTCGGAAAATTAATATGCGAGGCAACGGTTGTTGAATCTCCGACCCTAAGTACTTATTCCATGTAATTTTCAGATCATGCACAGGGATGTCTCTTGGTTGAAGTAGGCTATATATTTTGTTTAATTTCGGACGAGAGTGCCCCATTTTTTAAATGCGCTATATATATAAAACTTACGAACGATTACGTTTCCCCAATCCTGTGTACATATTTTAGCAATAAGACCCCACCACTCATACTTTCTCAAATATGCTACAAATCAATGGAAATACCAGATGTTATGCATAAAGAAGCTTTGGTCTTATTAGAAAGCAAGTGTTTATAGTTTCATCAGGTATATAATATACATTATATAAAGGTGGACATTCGGCATACCTCAAGTCATCAGTTATTTGGCGGTATGTTAAAATTGCATATCGACACCAACATTTCTGAAGATTTTTATACACTCCACCATAATATGGAGGGTATAATTAAATTTGTCATTCAGTTTGTAACATATCGACATATTCAGCGGAGACCCTATAAATTATATATATTCTTGATCAGAGCAAAATTCTAAGTCGGTATAACCATGACGACTGTCCGTCCACAGCTCCATTTTTTTAAGATAGATCTTCGTGATTTGGTGTAGCCCCCATAGAACGGTATTTTCAAGGATTTAGCAAATGGTTGAAATTTAGTATTTAGTCTTCGTTGCGGGTATACAACTTTCCTCTAGAATGTTGTCTGTATAGGTCCACGCCTTCATATAGCCCCCATAGAACGGTACCTCCCGATTTCCGGTATTTTGAAGGTGTGGCCTCAATATTCCTCCGAAATGGCTGAAATTTGGTATTTATTCTTCGTTTGGGGTATAAAACTTTCTCCCATAAATTTGTCTATATAGGTCCACGCCTTCATATAGCCCCATAGAACGGTGCCTCCCGAATTTCGGCATTTTGAAGGTTAGCCACATTGTTTTACCGAAATTGCTCAGATTTGGAATTTAGTCTACTTCATAAACGAAAGGAAACTAATTGGTGGAGGGTATAACAAGTTCGGCCTGGCCGAATTTAACGACGTTCTCTTCTTATTGATGGTCACTTGCATATCCCAACTAATTTGTGATGCAAAAAATATAATTGACATAAGAAAAGGTAACATAAACTGTTTCAAGGGCCAGCAACGTGGACCGGTTCGGCTAATATTTAATATAAAACATGACACGTTGTACTTACCACCTTGTATTTTTTTGCTTTACGACCTTTTCCTTCAATTAAATTTCATTATTAATTCCGTTAATGTACGTGGTTTCTTAGCTACATTGTAATCCCAAATAGTGTCCTTTTTTGTCTTCCCAATTATTTCTGCCCCAACTCTCCGCATCTTTTGTTTTTGTCCGCAAACCATGTAGAATCTTCAGCATGTAATGTCTTCCTTCATTAGGAAGTTTATCAACAGAGCTTTCTGAATCACTGTTAAAACCATGGGGTACTAGACCCATGACATCATCGTCTAATTCCATTCCAAATTCATAATGTTCTTTGTTAGCAAAAACCATGATGTGTTCTTAATTTTATAACATTTCAATTAATTATTATTTTAGAATCATTTGATAATATAAACATTGCACTTACCCGTCCGTAAGAAGGTATTTCTTTATTGAATTCAGAATACAAACTAATCTCGTTATGTGAATAAATGTCCCTAGAGAAACCACAAATTACCAGTTGATAAAGTTAAGTAAGATATACGACATTAAAAACAGTAAAAATTTAGATTTTTTTTTTACAAATTTTTCAATATATGAGGTATTTGAACACATACAGCACCCCAATTTGTATCAATGAATAGGCCAAACGTCCATCTTTCATAATCAGTTCGCTTATAGGGGAAAATAGATTTCAAATGTAAATTTTCGTTGCAATATAGAAATTATCACATTTTTGTTCAAAAGTTTAGTCCACAGGCTCCGCCAAAGGTGTAGGCTAGTTCTTTACATTGTACCCCAACCATGGATGACGTTAAACATAATATCTGAACTACATTAGCTGTAGTATTCTTTTAAAGTATACATTTTCCTGTGGACTTACGACCTTTTCGTACTTAAATTTGTACGTTTTGTGGACTTACGACCTTTTCCGACAAGGGCAAAACATATAGAAAAACGCGACATGCTACCATTTTCTTTGTATCATACGACGTGTTTTGACTTGTACTATCATCCTGTAACAAAAACGCGATTTCCAAAAAAAGTGGACTTACGACCTTTTCCGACGGAGCAGACGATATGTAAATCAACGAAAAATTAAAAAAGAACTGTCAAAATGTCTCTCTCGAATCTCTCTTTCTGACTTTTTGTGTTAACAGACGACTTCCAGCAACAATTGGTGCAGATTCCCAGCAAAATTTTATGGAAGTGGTTCCATGAGATGCCATGATTTCACTGGATCTTTTGCATTGGTTCAAATGAAGTCGTGAAAGATCCGATCTTTTCATCAGCATCTGAACCCATTCGAAGGAAGTCGTGAAAGATCCGATCGTTTCATCAGCATTTAAACCAATTCAAAGGAAGTCGTGATAGATCCGATCTTTTCCTTAGCATTTGAATCCATTCCATCGATCCAATAGAGATGAATTTTGTGTTTTTATTTTTACACATGTATATATTCTTTTATTTATCTAAATATGTACGTTTAAAGCAATGTAAGATTTATTATGCTAGGAAGTCCCAATCATTGAGCTAAAAGTAGAGTCGGACTGCACTCTTTGGTACTAGTCGTGTTCCTTTACGTGCCTGAGATTACCAGTTTTTACCCGCAAAGTGTTTCCTTACTTTTAAAAGCATACAATTTATATGAGAGCAGTTCACAACTTTTACCATTTTTGCAACAATTACCATTTTTAAAAGTAAAGGAACAGACCAATTATAAAAGTTCCTTGAATGCTCTAGAGAACCCTGCTCAACAAGTCGATTTGTAGATCCCTACAAAACAACAAACATTTCCAAAACGTTGTAAAATAAAATTCACGAAATAGTAATCTGCAGTTGGAGTCAATGTCGAAATCTGCACTGTACTGATGGGAAGTAAAATCATTTTGTAGGATGAATCAAAACCTGTTGCGGAGGAAGTAAACTCTGTTGCGAGCAGCGGCGGTGCTTAGACTGCAACAGCTGGGACGGCTGGTTGTCAAGTTTCTCACTTAAATTTACAACCTGTCGCTTGCCAAACACATCGTTTCCGAAGTCTGGAAAATAGGCCAGCTACTAAAGCCCGAAAAGGATGCCAGCAAAGGAAAATCTTTCAAACCGATTTCGCTTTTGACCCTTGTGGCTATAGTTCTTCCAGCATCAGAAATAACTTTCCAGTTGCCGATCAATAGCATAGGATCCGTAAGCAGCACAACAACTGCGCTGAAGGCCATCTCCTTATTAGCCGAGGACTCACTCAGAGCAAGCCGTGCGATAGAACAGTGATAGTGACACTTGATTTAGCAAAGCCCTTTGATATTGTCAAGCACCCACGTTGTTTGATGTCATCGAGCAGACTACGCACCGATGATGATAAATAAATTATAGTTATTTCATTAATTCCTTTGAATTAATAAAATAAAAAAATGAAAATCATTTTTCAATACAGTATTTTCCATTTTCCGAACAAGACGTGAAAATTACATGCTAAAGGGTTGGTGAAAATGACATGCCAAAGATTAGTGAAAATGCTATTCTTGGGAATTGGTTAAGATGGCATGCCAAAGGATTGGTATAGATGCCATGCCAAAGAATTGTTGAAGATGCCATTCCATCGAGTTAGTAAAGATGACATGCTTAGGATCTGAAAATGAATTGCATCTTTTGGGGGTCACGCTCTTGTAAAAAGAATGAGTGAAGATGCTGAAAAAATTACATTCCATTTCACTTGCACCCATTCTTGAATAGCATCTTTGGCATCGAACATTTTGCTGGGTTGTTACAAATTTTAGGGTAACCAGACAGACCTATAATAAATGGCCGTCATAAAACGTGACGTATTATTAACGACATTACTAATACGCCCAAAGCACTGATCAATTTGTATCGACAGAATCTAGACCAGCAAAGCTTGCCCATGTATGTACGTTAACGTAACTACAAAGACGTATGCAATATACGTCTGAAATGTATGTCAGATACGTCATAACTTTCGACAGACCATCTATGGCTCACATGAAGAACTCCTTGTGTCATTGGTTGATTTTTTGTCGCTGTCGGCTTTTCCATTCTATCACGCTTCCTGTAAGGCGATATATTCTTTTACGGAATTTTCGGGACCATTGCAACACTCAAAATGCAAACAATTTATAATGGGCATTTTCTGAAAGTACATATCTAGACTACAAAAACCCTAGTTGTGTTTCGTGTTGTTAGATCGGGTTTGGCTTTTATAGCCTCGTCTAAACCGGGTTAAAACGACCCTTTTTCCACTGATCGGGATATTATCTCAGAAACTAAAAAGAATTTTGCTTCGCGATCTTCTGCAATATTGTAGCCATAATTTTGTAGAAATTAAGTGTCACACATCATCAAATTCGAGAAAATATACGAAAGTTTACCTTATTTCTGGAATTAAAGTCAGTAGCAGCTAAACTATTGGGAGCTGAACCCAGTAACCTTTCATATTTGGGATTTCAATGCATTGTTGATATATTTATCAAATTTTTTTTTGAACAAGTAAAAAAGTATCATTCGGCTTTGCCGACAGATATATACCCTCAGCCTATGGGAATTGAAACTTTCATCTACGGACTGATCGAATGTATTTAGTGTCTTTTCAGAATTTTGTGGCCCTTTTTGGACATTTGAACTTGCCGACAAATATGTTGATTAGGATTTAAGATCAAAAGTGTTGCGAAGGCGGTACCTAAAGGAATGGACCATTATGGAAGTGGATCTTATTTTTGGAGTCATATTTCTTCGATAGATATCTCGCCCACTAGTCATTTCAGTGGGTTATCGTATAACTTTTGGACCAGTATATGCATGGACTTGTCCACGGAAAATATAATATCGCTGTAAACGTATGTAAACAACGAACAGCATCGGTATATATTTCCAAAGGATTTTCGAACAGACCCTAAACTGCACTTAGACACAAATGTTGAGATCTTGTGAGGGGAGGCACCATTTTAGAGAGGCCATTTTATAAGTTAACCTAAATTTGTATAAAATATAAGGAGATCCAAAGTTTGGACCAAATTGGTTGGTCCCGTTCAAGAGATGGCATGCATACTATTTTAGTGATTTTTTTTAAATTGGGGTGAATTTCGGTAAGTTGTGGGCCGATATTGTCCATCTTCGAATTGAAACCAAGTTTGGACAAAATATGACGAAGGCCAAATATTGGACCAAATCGGTTGGTCAGTTCTCCAGCCACCACATATAATGCCATAGGGGGTTCTTAAAACTTTCGGGCTGTTTTCTCAAGAAGTATGGACTTGCCCCTTAAAAATATTTTCCGTCGTAATTGAGGCAGCAAATGCAAGTTGCTTCAACAAAGTGAACATATCCGAAATTTTGTGTGGGAGGTACCCGAAGGAGTTTACAAACATAGTCTATTGTCAAACTTGATCTATATCTGGTAGATATATTAGGATGTGTAAAGTATAGATCAAATCGGTCACTCCCTTCAAGAGTTATGGTGCGCACAAATTTTCCTAACATATTTGAACTTTTGTGGGGGAGGTACCTGAAGGAGTGGACGATATGGTTTATCTTCGAACTTAAACTATATTTGGACAAAATAATACGAAGGGCAAATTTTGGACCAAATCGGTTCATCCAGAAAGACGGACGGACAGCCATGTTTAGATGAGTCCATAACCCAATCTAACACCACAAAACGCAAATAGGGTTTTTATCGACTGGGTCTGCACTTTCATAAAATCCGGAGTTGAAGTTTTTTGGACACAATTACCTTGAAAATGTTGCACAGTGTTATTATAGGGAGCATGCACATTGAATAGCAAATTCCTCTTGGAAGTGGTATAAAACCTTATATCATATCTTCACTCATTTTTGATCAAAAATTCTTACTAGGTACTTACAACTTTCTCCATATTTAATAATGACTTCAATTTGCATTTAATACCACTATAATGAAAATTTATGTATTTAATGTAATTTAAATTTACCTTCCGCCAACCCCTTTCAGACACCGAACTTATGTAAACTTCATCATCAACGGCATCGGCGTGTAATGATAAAAATTAATTTATGCCTTTAGTCAACATTTTAAATGTTTGTTGTCGCTCCTTTCTTACAAAAAGCATTCAATTAAGTTTGCCATTGATTATGCTAATTAAATATTACTTACAGCAAAATGATAAGAGAGAGAGGGAGAAAAAAATCCAAAGTATCCTTTAATTCATTTGTAAGTCATTTAATCTATGAAAGTGATATTTTCATTAAATGAACATTCACACACACTTACATATTTATGCTGATGAAAGGGTTAAATGGTTAATGACACTCGAAGAAAATTTTTAGTTGATGTGCAAGTAGGAGAGGAAAAAAAATATAAGCAGGGAATTTTTAAAACGACCCCAGTGCTGCGAAGCTGTGAAAATATATCTGAAAATTGAGTAGATTTAAAGTCAATTTATATTCCACAGTTATTGGTGGGAAAGGTCAAGAAAATATATACATTCTTTCGCTCAACAATCTCTCTTGCCCACCACCATTAAATTTCGGTAATTACTACTGCATAATGTAAATCAAGAATTCTAAATAATCACGGCATTCATAAATAAAAATTCCGTGCGGAATTTGTTGCCTTTCCCCAATTTCACAATTTTTTACTTCCGTATTTACGTCCAAAAAGGGAATACTTTTGTCGATTAGGTGAGAATACTCCATAACTAAGTGATTCTAGTAGTTTTCCACGTTTTAAAATATAGCTTTTTATAGAATTTAACCTTTTTAAATTATTTTCCGTGTGGAAAAATTCCGAGGGAATTCTTCATGATTGCCCTAAATATACCACCCTAAACTGCCAAATCTTCTAATGCTCCAGAAACATTTATTCCTATGAGTAACATTTCATAATTTTCCTGAGCTTAACTTTAACTCCCTTTCCCTCTCAAGAGAGACAATGTATGTATTTGCATGTGCATTATAATTTACTTTGTAGCTGACCGCATTATTTTTGTTTCGTTATTTTCATTTTTTTCTGTTTTTCTGAAAATGCCTCCTCTTTATTTACACCTCATAAATTACAAAATCACATTAATTTAAATCTCATTTTTGCAAATAATCACATTTATATGTATGTTTATTTATTGGCATGCATCGGTCTCGCGGCATCGAACTCAATCTTTTGACCCATGCAGCGGGTTCATATACTTACTATTTACTATCATGTAATGATGATGACCCACACTTTGCTGAATTAAAAATCCATTTCAAAAGAGAATTTATATTAAAGGCGGCAATGAACACAAGTAATACGGACATTTTGAATGTCCCCACCTACCGTACCATTGGTTGCATTTTATGGGAATTCTCTTTTTCCAGATTTAATTCAAATTAAACTCGCACACACATTGACATTACATTTAAGTAGCCTGGTTATATTATGGATGCAGTTGGTTTTTACTTGCTACTCATTATATCTACATTATTTACAATGTCTACAGACACACATGCATGCACATGAGTCCTCCTGCTATATGCCTTGGCAAATACATGCATGTTTACCCATTTAGCCCTGCAGTCAGATCAACATTGACAAAAATAACATGGTCTTGACTTCGGACATATAACCACACTACCTCCACAACGCTGTCACTGCAAACTGCCACCAATGCCGCAATTACCACCATCACAATTGCTAGGCATTTTCCATAGATTCCTGTTGTTTACATTTTGTAAAAGTACATCCTGGTGTTGTTTTAACATTTACTTCGTAAGTGGAATTGGAAAATTTAATTCAACATTTAAAGTGGAAGGGTAAGTTGGGATATACCCCAACGTACATACATATATGTCTGTCTTAATGTTGCCAAAGTTCCTAGATAACTAGAGATGGACAGTGGGTAAATACCCAATGGGTAAATACCCGGTAAATTGGGTAAATTGGGTAAATACCGGGTAAATACCCATTTGTGGGTATTTATTTGGGTATTTACTATATTGAATCGCTAATACAACATCTTAGACCCTATTTCTGGGTTTAGGTTATGAAATCGATTCAAAATGGAGAGTTTTACAATACTTTAACCAAGTGGGTAAATACTTGGGTAAATACCCGAGTATTTACCCAAGTGTTGGGTAAAAACTCATTAACTGCCGAACCACTTGACGTAGGCTGACAAAATTTGGCGTAAATCTTACTTATCTCAAAAAAACTTTTGGTACTGAACATGGGGCCTCTGGGTCCATGTTTTGATATAGCCCCCATATATCCGTACCTCCCGATTTAAGGTATTTTTTACCTATTAGCCTCATTGTACAATCATATTGGCTGAAATTTGGCATAGTGAGTTCTCAATATGTAGAAAATACCCTTGCAAAAACTTGTCAACATAGATCCACGTTTTCTAATAGCCCCCATATAAGGGTACCCCGATTTCGAGTATTTACCCAAATTTTGGGTAAAAACTCTTTAACTGCCAAACCACTGAACGTAGGCTGACAAAACTTGGCATACATCTTTCTTGTGTCAAAAGAACTTCTGGTACTGAACATGGGGTCTCTGGGTCCATGTTTTGGTATAACCCCCATATAGCCGTACCTCCCGATTTAAGGTGTTTTTCATCTATTAGCCAAATTTTACAACCAACTTGACTGTAATTTGGCACAGTGAGTCCTCAAGGAGTATAATATATCCTTGCACATATTTGTCAACGTAGGTCGACGCTTTCTTGCAGCCGCCATATAAGGGTACCCCGATTTCGAGTATTTACCCAAAAGTGGGTAAAAACTCTTTAACTGTCGAACCACTTGACGTTGGCTGACAAAATTTGGCTCAAAACTTTCTTATATTAACAGTATTAAAGGTATTGAAAATGGAGTCCCTGGGTCCAATTTTGGTGTGTGCATTTGTCGAAATTCGACAACACACACAAGTGGAAGAGGTTTGAATTGTTTCGCAGACACTTTCGTCGGAGTTGTATGAGGTTGCCAAGGAAAAACTTCTCATTGAACTTTTTTCTTTGCTTACCTTTATACTTCGAGCTGACGATTGATGTTTGGGTATTAAACGTTTCTTGTTGAAGAAGTTATTGAAAAATAACTTCGGTGGAGAATATCCACAAACAAGAAACAAGGGAACTGACGAGATCCAGTGGCGTGGATCGAAACTATAGTATTCCCTGCCTTACCCCTTGGCGAACAATGCCAAATCTTTTCCACTAATAAAAAAGTTGTTTTAAAATATTAAAACAACAACAATGGGATTAAGCCAGACTATTTTGAAAAAACAAAATTTTATTTTTAAAAAATATTTTCTTTTTTATTTTGTTGTTGTAGCAGCATCTAAACCTACGTAGAAGCATAGGTTTAATGCTGGGTTGGCAGCCGCTGGCCGAAATGCTATGGTTCCGGGTCAATCCGGTACGAGAGAACCCGCTGCCGTGGGATTATTTATTTTTATTTATTTATTTTTTTACATGTGGACCAATATTCGACGGATATTTTAAAATAAGGCTTCATTTCTGAGAGCGTATTTTCTACATGTGCAAATCTGATAGCAGAAGGCTTTTAGCTCAAACAAGAGCAAGAGTGAAACCGCCATTCAAATGTGAAGTTGGGTACAATACATTAAATTACCACAGGTGACCGACATACATATATTTCAAGCAGGGTCGGTGATAAGTTCCCCAAAGCATATAAATATTACTGACGATAAGAAGACTTTAGTTATATCAAGATTTTATCTAGCTTTACATGTGGACCAATATTCGACGGATATATATTTTAAAATAAGGCTTCATTTCTGAGAGCGTATTGTCTACATGTGCAAATCTGATAGCAGAAGGCTTTTAGCTCAAACATGAAGATATTAGCTAGCAAGAGTGATACCGCCATTCAAATGTGAAGTTGGGTGCAATACATTAAATTACCACAGGTGACCGTCTGGTTGGCTGGTACGCACGATAACTCTTGATCGGATGAGCCGATTTGGTCCAAAATTTGGCCCCCATATGATGATACAAGTTTCATCAGGGGCAAGTCCATACTTCCTGACAAAAAAACACTTCTTCCGGTACCTCCCCCACAAAAGTTAAACAAGTGTTGGGAAAACTTGTGCGCACATTAACTCTAGAGGAGAGTATCCGATTTGGTCCGTACTTTGAACATCGTAATATTTCTACAAGACATAGATCAGGTTCGAATATGAACTACATATGTATGTAAAATCCTTCGGGTACCTCCCACACAAAATTTCAAAAAAAAAATGGAGCTTACGGCCTTCTCTCGAATCACTTTGATCTTTGTTGTTACAACTTGCATTCGCTGCCGCCATTACGACAGTAAAAGTGTTTAGGGCGCAAATCCATTCGTCCTGAAAAAATAGCCCTAAAGTTATAAAACACCCATTGGAACCACGTAAAGTGGCTGAATGCTGCGCACGATAACTCTCGATCGGATCAGCCGATTCGGTCCAAAATTTGGCTTCCATTATATTTTTACAAGCTTTGTTTAATTGCGAAGATGGGCACTATCGGTGCGCAACTTCTGTTCGAAGATCTTTTGGAAATGTACAGCCGGTATTACGTATGATATTGTCAAAAGATGAAAGTTTCAATTCACACAGACTAAGGGTATATCTCTGTCGGCAAAGCCGACTAATACTTTTTAACTTGTTTAGTCATATTTTTCAACCGAATTAGCTATAATTTAGCGTTCTTAGTGATCAAATTTGATTTCAAAAATTATGTCTTGGTATAGCCCCCATATAACGGTACCTCCCGAGTTTCGGTATCTTGAGCATTTTAGCTACAATTTTTAATCGTCATTTCACATTTGAGGTTCTCAGTAGTCACGAAAATTCTTTACTAAAAATCGTCATCATAAGTTCTTGTATTGATATAGTCCCCATACAACGCAACCTCCCGATTTTTGATATTCTGAGGATTTTAGCTACAATATTTAACCCAACATAGGTCAATGTTTTGGTATAGCCCCCTTTTAACGGTACTTCCCGATTTTCGGTATTTTGAGAGGTTTAGCTACAATTTTTAACCGAACTAGCTGTAATTTAACATTTGAGGTTCTCAGTACCTCCCAATTTTTGGTATTTTGAGGGTTTTACCATAATTCTTAACCGAACTAGCTGCTATTTGACACTTATAGTTATCTGCGGTCACGAAACTTCTTTACTAAAAATCGTAAACATAGGCCCATATTTTCGTATATAACGGTACCTCACGATTTTCGGTATTTTGGGGGTCTTAGCTAAATTGTTTGACTTTTGAGGTCCCCTGCATTTATGAATCTTTTCCACCAAAATTCGTAAAGATAAGTCCATACTTTGATATAGCCCCGTAGGTGGTACCGTTCACCTGACTGAACACCATTTTTAATTCAGATAATTTCGGCATTTGGGGTATCCGTGGTGGAAATTGTCCACCTAGAATTGTGAAAGGAAACAGATTATTCCATTGCAATTTTAATTTTTGTTTTTGAATCGGAGAATATCTTGGCCACATGAAGAACCCCTTCTTGTCATTAAGAGAATCTAGCCAAAATCGAATCGAAGGGGCAAATGCTGTTTTACGCAATATGTATAATTTTCTACATACAAATGAACCTTTTTTTATGATCTAGGGGGAAAACTGCCTCCCCCCCCCCTTCATATACCTGGCTACGCCGATGTATTCGACCAGCAGATATGTAGCGAGCGCCTGCATCTGTGTTGGTGTCCCGGAAAATTCTCACTCTCTGAAGCGGTGATTGGTAATTTTTAAATACTTGCCAATCAGTTTTCCGTGGACCTGTTTGGTGCTTTTCCATGGATCAAGCATGACTTTTGGAGGTTACAACGTCGGGTGGTCTGTTAACAGAGACGATGATTGGAAGGGAAACGAAGGGTTGTCCGGACACGTCATTTATCAGACAGGGTGGCACACTATGTCAATCTCCATTTATCCTCGAAGGAGCGCCTTCGTTAGCCGTGTAAAACGTGGCGCTATCAATTTGCTTGGCCAGCGCTGTACCCTTCTGATCATTGCCTATGGCGGACTGCCAAGGCTCATAACGCAGTATGCAGTATGTACACATTAAGCAACTCTACACTTTACTGCTACCCCCATGCATGTATAGGACACTAGAATCAAACTTAAGTGAGATAGGTCTGTACCGGAGAGACTAGAAGGAAGGCAAATCCTCCTCCGCTTATTGTGTGCTTCTTCCCCACAGAGTGGCGGGGAGCTTTGGTTCTTGGATCGCAGCAACCACAGTTTTTCCAAACCAAAATAATTTATTATGACCTAATCATTTTTAGTTGGCGTCATGTCTGGACTAGAAGTTGGAAACAGGGCCGAATCAATAAAATAACAAGTAAGAAAGTATCAGTCAGCTGAGCCGACAGAGATATACCCTCAGCCACGTACCCGAAGAAAAAAAGTTAACACAATACTTCTGTAGGTTTTTTAGCTGTTGGGAAAATTTTCCAGGATGGAAAGGGCCGCAAAAGACTACATGTTGCAACAAAATTCAGAATGATCCAAGACGAGTGCATTTTTTCCCATAAGAGTGATCCAGTGCATATTCGGACCTAATACAAATCTGTAGGAAATATTTGTTTCTTTATTAGTCTATGGATATTTTCCTTACAGACTATATAATTAAATATGTTGTACTTAATTTTTTTGAATTTAAATATATTACAATTTTACTTTTCAATTTACAAAGTTTGAGCTAAATCGATTTCTCTCTTAAAGGGTTATTTTACACATTAGCCAGTTTAGGTGGTGCCGGAAGGATTTTCTGGACCTTTTTGGGTCATTATCTCAGGAAGTATGGACTTTCCCACGAAAAAAAATTACAACGTCGTAACATGGGCCGCAAGTGCAACCTGCTGCGTCACAAATTAATAAGATCAGAGAGGAGTTGTTAAACTATACTTTTTCCAAATTTTGTGTGGGAGGTACTCAAATGAGTGGACCGATATAGTCCATATTAGAACTCGATCTATGCCTGAAAGTAATATTACCAATAGCAAAGTTTGGCTCAATTCGGTTATTCCCTTCTAGAGTTATCATGCCCACAATCTTGGCGAAAAATTTTGAACCTTTGTGGGGGAGGTACCGGAAGGAGTGGACCGATATGGACTATCTTCGAATTTAAACTAAGTTTGGACAAAATATTGAAAGACCCAAAAGTTTAACCAAATATGTTGATCAGTTCGAGAGTTATCGTGCACTCCAACTACGACACATGGTATTATATGGGTTGTTTGCAGTTTTCGTGCTGATTTCTGAGGATATATGGTCTTGCTCCTGAAAAAAATTATATCGTCGTAATGGGGGTAGTGAATACAAGTGGCTGCAACAAAAATCAAAGCGATTCGAGAGCAGGCCTTAAACTGCACATAAGCAAAATTTTGTGTGGGAGGTACCCTAAAGAGTTAACCAATAATGTCCATATTGGAACCTCATCTATGTCAGGTAGAAACGTCACGATGTGCAAAGTATAGACTAATTCGGTTACTCCCTTCAAGAGTTATCGTGCGGACAATTTTTCCGAACATTTTTGAACTATTGTGGGGGAGGTACCTGAAGGAGTGGACCGATATGACCCATCTTCGAACTTAAATCAAATCTGGACAAAATATTTCGATAACCAAAATTTGAACCGAATCGATTGATCCGTTCGAGAGTTATCGTGCGCACCAGCCAGACAGACGGACAGACAGACAGACAGACGGACGGACATTGCTAGATCGACTCAAAATTGTCTGAAACGGATATCGTACAAACATACTTGGGGTCTAAAACCATTTTTTCGATGAGGCACATTTTTGGCCGTATCAAAGTGTAAATACCCTCTTTAGCCTAAAGGCTGAGGGTATAAAAACGAGTACATGTGTAGTTGGTGCTATAACAACTACAACTACAGTCTGTATTTCTCAAAGAAGAGCTCGAATTGCTGGCTATTGTTGCAAGGAAATCTCTATCAATAACCATTGTTCTAACCGCCAAGGAGAGGGGGGTTGATGCACTTGTCAAAGTGATGGCTGAGAATACCAAGTCATTCACAACAACATCAGTCGACGTTTTACTTTGAGGTTTTTGGGGAATTTTTAATGATCCATGAAGTATTGATTTGACTTGATGAAATATTGAGTTTTTGGCGGGATCAGCCTCAGTACCATGGAAGGAACAAGACAACTAAGCCTCTCTATCTCTTTTTATGCCCTCAGCATTTATGCTAACAAGGGTATATACACTTTCATACGGACAAACTGTGCCTCATCGAAATGATGGTTTTAGATCCCAAGTATATTCGGACGAAATCAGTTTCAGACAATTTGGAGTCGATTTAGCAATGCCCGTCCGTTTGCCTGTCTGGCTGGATGGAGCGCGCGATAACTCTCGAACAGATTAACCGCTTTGGTCCGAAATTTGACTTTCGTAATATTTTGTCCAAACTTAGTTTAAGTTTGAAGATGGACCATATCGGCCAACTCCTCCAAAGTTCGAAAATGTTCGAAAATTTTGTGCTCACGATAACTCTTGCAGGGAGTAACCGATTTGGTCCATACTTTGCACATCGTGGAATTTCTACCAGTTTTAGATGAGGTTATAATATGTATTCAATCGATCCACTCATTCAAGTACATCTCACACAAAACTTCGGAAAAGTGCAGTTTAGGACCTGCTCTCGAATCACTTTGATTTTTGTTGTAACAACTTGTATTAATTTCCCTCCATAGAGCGGTACAAGTTTCATCAGAGGCAGGTCCATACTTCCCGAGAAAATAGCCTAAAAGGTGCAAAAAAAACCCTATGACACCGTGTGTACTGGTTGGAGCGCAAGATAAATCTCGAACGGATCTGCCGATTCGGTCCAAAATTAGGGCTTCGTAATATTTTGTCCAAGCATAGTTTAAGTTCAAAGCCATACCGGTCTACTCCTTCAGGTACCTCCACCACAAAAGTTCAAAAATATTCGGAAAAATTGTTCGCATGATAACTCTTGAAGGGAGTTAGCGATTTGGTCCATACTTTACACATCTTAATATAGCTACCAGATATAGATCAGCTTAGAATATGGAATATACTTTTCCACTCCTCCCACACAAAATTTCGGATAAGTTCAATTTAAAAACTGCTCTCGAATCACTTTGATTTTTGTTGGAGCAACTTGCATTCGCTGCCTCAATTACGACGGTAACTTTTTCAGGAGCAAGTACATACTTCATGAGAAAACAGCCCATATGTAGTGGCTGGAGATCACGATAACTCTCGAACTGATCAACCGATTTGGTCAAAAATTTGGTCTTCGTCATATTTTGTCCAAACTTAGTTTCAGTTCGCAGATGGGCAATACCGGTCGATAACTTCCGGTACTTTCCCGCCCTATACTTACAAAAATGTCACTAAAATAGTATGCACGATATCTCCTGAACGGGGCAACCAATTTGATCAAAACTTCGGGTCACCTAATATTTTGTCCAAATTTAGTTTAACTTCTAAAATGGCCCTCTCCTTAGGGTACCTCCCCAACAACATTTCAACATTAGTGTCTAAGTGCAGTTTAGGGAGTGTTCGAAGATCCTTTGAAAATACATACAGATGCTGTTCATTTTGGTCCTGTCTATAGCGATATTATGTTTATGTATACTGGTCCAAAAGTTATATGATGACCCACTGAAATGACTAGTGGGCGCGATATCTATCGAAAACATACTCCCAAAAAAAATCCACTTCCTTAATGGACTATGTCGGTCAAATACCTCCTCCGCAATACTTTTGAAATTTAGTCCTAATCCACATTTTTGTCGGCAAGTTCAAATGTCCAAAATGGGCCAAAAATTCTGAAAAGGCCCTAAATACATTCGATCTGTCCGTAGATAAAAGTTTCAATTCGCATAGGCTAAGGGTGTATCTCTGTTGGCAAAGCCGACGATACTTTTTTACTTGTCTTCATTGTTTTGTCTGCTGTTGGCTTTGTATTTTTGATTACTTTACAATTCAAATTCTTGATTTGAATTACACACACATCCAGTTCATCGGAGATCTTCCCAATACTACATAATAATAATTTATTCCCATAATATGTTGTATAAATTAATTGTTTACTATTATTACTTTCAGAAAGCAATATTAGTTACTGACAACAACACAACATTATGTACATTACATATGTATATTGTTTCCATATATCATTTGCATGGCAACCACAATATCAACTGTAGTAATTGCCTTTCGTTTCTCTCAACTTGATGATTTGTGGTCAATTTGTTATATAAAATAATAAATTATTGACTTCTATTATCGGTTAATATAAATGATCTGTAATTATTGTTATATCCTCCGCTTCCTTCCCCTTACAATGAAAATATATCCTGACCAATTTGAAAATTGATTTCCATTTGATGGATGAACGACTTGATGATTAATGACTAAACATCAGGTTGGCCAACATAAACTATCATTTATTACAATTGAATTAAAGATGACTTCATAACAAACAGAAAGAAAGGCTCTTTTGTTACATGAAAAGCCCTACAACAAATTGTGTTAATATTCCAACAGCCCTCAATAAGTAGGTATTGTTGTGGCATGTATAAGTATGTGTGTGTTGCTGATGTTCTGCGGCAGAAAATTCCTGCAGCTCAATATAATTTATTGTTTAAATAAATTTACTAAATCATTAAGCAATTTCTGCTTGGAGTGTTTCTTTATGCTCTCTGCTTTTTGGGGGGATAGCTACGGATATTTGTACAATTTTTACGTGCACGCATTATATGTTACGTGCCTTTGGCTGACTTAATGTTGCTCTTGCTTGGTGGAGGCTACTCTTTGTTGTTTTGCGTTCTTTTTTTTCCTCACTTTTGTTTCGATTTCTTCCCGTAAATTAAGCGCGGATACGGAAGTGAGTCATTATAAATAATATATTGGTGCTTTTTTTCTTTATGAGAAGCGAAAAAATGAAAGAAAAAGGCAAGGAAGGAGTCAAGGAAATGCCTTAATTCATTCCAAGACGAGTTTCTCCTACATTATTTTGGGGAGGTACTGCTATTACGTTTTGTTTTCTTTTCTTGGTGCAGCAAAGCCTGTGAACCTTAGGAAAGCCAACATAAAGAAAAGCACACTCACTCACTAAGGTCAATAAAGTTGTTGGGTAGTGATTTTTTCTCCCTTCTGGTTTCTTTACATTTTCCGGTTAGTCAATTATATTTTTGCAGAAATTTATTCCGCTACCTCCTTTGCTTCTTGGGTAAAGGTAATGTAAAGAAGCTTCTTTTTCAATGATAGGGGCTTATAACAAAGTATGTGTGAATATTGTTTTTGTATTTGTGTGTGTATGTGCCTGCAATAATACCTGCACTAGAACTTACCACCCCATGATAGCTTATAAATTTAAAATATTTAGCACTCTGATTACACGCTGATATCATGGTATTACATTTAAGTGATTGAATTTTTTTGCTTTTTCCCTTTCTTTTGGGCATTCTTTTTTGTGCGTTTTCTTCCGATTCATGGTAGTGATTTTTATCTTGTCCGTAACTCTGTGCGTAACGTAAAAAGGGCGTAACAAATGAGGTCTTTTGTGTGAATTTACTACTTAACGGAAATTATAAATTACACCTTTTGCCAACGGCAGAGAGGTTAGTTGTGTTCGTAAACGTAATAAAATATTAATTTGTAATGTTTTCATAAAGTTTATGATTGAAATGAGTTAAATGGAATTTATGGATTTTCCATTTAACTTGGAAGGAGAATACCAAGACAAGGATAAATTCAATTTTTAGAAAGTCAGTCTTAATACCAATTTGGAAGTTTCTGTGACCTATCCAACACAGCCTACACAGAATAAAATTATAGCATTCTAACGAAGACTACTAACAATTTTAATAATTCAATCCCACGGCGCGCTGTGTTTCCGCCCGTGGACAAAAATTGAAAATAAATATTCTCTTAACACATCTAATTGTTAATATTTAGTAAAATTTTTGCCAATTTACAGCGGTAATATGTCGAGTTAAGTCGAAAAAGTTGAAATTTGTATGTGGTGCCTTAAAAACGTAAAATACATCCGCAAAGCATTCCCAGCTTATGAGTGAAATTATTAAAGAGGTAAATGTACAATTTCCAGAATGAAAGTTATAGTTGACAGCGTTGACAATGTTTTTACGAAAAAAAAATATTGATAAATAGTTTTCTAACTTCCTTAAAGATGACTTTTTCTGGTATTTTTAATATTAGTATTATAAATTTATGTTGAGTTTTACTAATGTTGGGAGTATTTTGGAAGACAACTTTTTTTTTAATACAGGGGAAAGTATCTAGTTCACGATAAAAAAAATCTAGCTGCCCCCAGGTAAGTTATTCCCCTTATACCACGCCTGTAAAATCGTCAAATTTCCGACAAATGGAACAAGGGAGACTTCTCTCATATCAACGAGTGCACCCCGAATCATATTAAGCTCAATGATAAGGGACCTACAATTTATCGCCGAGTTCGAACGATGTGTCCTAAGAAACCACCTGTAGAGAAGTTTTACATGGCTTACATGGCTGAAATACTCAGAAATGTCACCAACATTACTGAGGGGTACTTATCCACCGTTGAAAATTTGATGTTGCTTGGCCGGGGAATCGAACCCACGACCTTCAGCGTGCAAGGCGGGTGTGCATACCATTGCACGAGGGTAGCACCACATATTGAACATATTTTGTGAGGATGTATTATGTGCACTCAGAACCCAAATTGCAAAATTTCAACCAAATCGGTTGAAAAATATGTCTAAATTCGTCAAAATACCAAAAATCGGGCTGTAACTTTATATGGGGGCTATAGGTAAATGTGGACCAACATCCACTAAAATTTTTGTTCCATCTTTTTGCCTCGTTATAAACTTATATTTAAAATTTCGAGACGGTAGCTCGATTTGAACTATTTTTGGCTCTCCTTTCCATACAAGTGGGACAACTGCGCGGCGGGCGTTCCTATGTACCGGATTGAAACGAAGGAATATTCGACCAGGAGTCGTCACCTCAACACTTATGCCTGCTCCGATCTCTTTTGGCCCGTACCTGGACAGAGATGAACCCCGGGCCAGTATGGATCTGTTGCGGTTGTCAGATCCGCACCCACAGTTTCGGTGAGATGTAATGGATGTAGGGGAGCTCTGGCCTTAGTCGCACCCTGGATTACAGCGATACAGCTGCACCAGAACATCCCCAGTGTGTCTTCAGCTTCGTCGGAATACGAGACGCCCCCGCAGTCTCCCTAACAACAACAAAAGCAGCATCTAACACCACAATTCCTGCAATATAATTGCAACGGTCTCCGCAATAAGGTCAGCGAAATTGTGGACTTTATTAGTCGGAAAAACATCATGGTCGCCGCAATCCAGGAAACAAAGCTCACCGCCACCTGTAGCTTGCAACGGTGTGATGGTTACAACGTTTTGCGGAAGGATCGCACAAGAAGAGGAGGAGAAGGACTTGTCTTCCTAATACACCAGTCCAGTACAGACCTATCTCGCATGAGCTTAACTCTAGTGACCCATACATGGAATCTATGGAGGTAGCAGTAAAGTGTGGTACTGGCGAGGTAGAGCTGCTTAATGTGTATATACCGCCGATTAATCGCCCGGCGTTATTAATATGCCCGATATTTGTTCGCTTTTCGCTTATTGTCCTCTAATCGTCTGGTGCTAGGGGACTTCAATGCTCATCATGAGCTTTGGCATTCCGTCCTATGTAATGACCAGAAGAGTACAGCGCTGGCCGAGCAAATTGAACGCTCCACGCTTTGCACGCTCCTACGAGGTTTAGAGGAGATTGCCAAAGCTCGCCAGATATCATCATTGCGTCACCAGTTCGTATAAATGACGTATCCTGGCAACCGTCCTTTCCCTATCATCGTCTCCGTAAATAGCTTCTGAACGCCGTACTTTCCTGAACCATGGGAAAGCTGATTGGCAAGGTTTCAGAGATTTAAGCAATCAACGCTTCAGAGAGCTGCCCATTTCCTCAGATCCTCAGGTAGCTGAGAGAACTTTCAGGTACATCATCACTGCAGCAGCTGCTCGCCTAATACCTGCTGGTCGAATACCCGAAATAAGGCCAAATTTCCCAGCAGATGCGACGGGACTAGCAAATGAGCGTGATGAGCTTCGTTGTACGAACCCCAAAGACCCGCGAATTAGAGAGCTTACTCTTGAAGACAACAGGTAAGTAGGCGAACATAAGCGGAAAAAATGGCTAGACCACTTGAAGCAATGCATCATTGGTACAGGATTAAGAAAATTGTGGGCAACGGTTAATTCACTCTCGAATCTGGGAAAGAAGGATGATAGAACTGCTATCACGTGACAGTAACATATTTTAACCTAGCTAAGGAGGTACTCACAATTTACGATGGACGATGCTGAAGACGTCATCCGAAACGAGAAATCGTCCAAATGGTAATACTTTAGGAACTGGATGAACCGAAAGTTGAGTATTTAAAAGGTGTTAGCCACTCATATTATTAAAGAAGCTTGTAAAATTGGCAGGGTGGTTGTGCTACTGAAGCTCGGCAAGGATATAGGCAGAGGTGAATCGTACAGGCCGATTTCCCTCTTGTCGCTAGAAGCAACGTTTGTAGAGGCACTACTCCTCCCCACGAGGAGATGCAGTTTTTCAGTTGCCCAACATCAACATAGATTCCGGAAAATGCATAGTACTACCAGCATTACACGCTATATTCACACAAATCAGTAGAGCATTGAACCAGAACGGTCCGTCTTGGTGGCACTTGACTTATCGAAGGCCTTCGATACGGTCAACCATGCCAAACTGTTCGATATATAGAGAAGACCACTCTCCATTCATGTTTGAAACGTTGGATCATCAACTATGTGTACACACAGGGAGTTCCAAAAGTGGATGGTATCTCCGGAGCAGTTTAACCCCCACCTTTCTGAAATCCCACACGCTCCAGATGGCATATAGATCGAAATGTATGCGGATGACTGCACGATGTTGGCGTCAGGTCCTATCGTCGATGACATTTGCGATAGGTTAAATGTCTACATAGCTGACCTAGCGCAGTTCTTCCATCTGAGGAATATGAAAATATCCGCCGCTTAATTGACAGCCACACGGTTCACCACTTGGACGGCAGAAATGTGACTCCCACTGAACATAGTGTTCGATGGTGCACTGATTCCGTCCACTAACTACACCAACATCTTGGGTGCAACGGTCGATAGCATGTTTAAATCGTCTTAAGGGCTGCAACAGGGTGCCTCCTCATGACACCAGTGGACCATCTTCATGAGGAGACGAAAATTTTACTGGTGCATCAACACAATAGGATCTTGTTGCAATACCTATTCGTAGTGCGCATCCCCACCCCTCCCCCCCCCCCCCTCCATCAAAGCAGAAGAACGCCAGTCACCAAGGCAAACACGAGTGGTTTTACTTCAGTTAAGATTCGGACGATGCAGTCGCCTCAATTCGTATTGGACCGGAATTGATGCCACGATACCCAACACATGCTCTGCATGTAGATTGGGGCCCCATTACACGATTCATTTGCTTAGCCTAGCCTAGATAACCCCACTCACCTGTCTCCTGATTCCAAGTTACAGAATTTTTAGTCTGGATACCAGAACCTGATAACTGAAAAAATACACGATCGAACATATTTGCGTTGATACAACAACAACTTTTACATCACAGAGTACAGTCTGATTTCATTTGGAATGATATGGAAGTTCCATTGTATCTTCGAGTTGGAACAACGCCACCCGATACAAATCTTTTGGCGATTTTCCTTTTTTGTGAACTGTGCTTGGGCTTAAGTTCCAATTGCCGGGTATGCGTTCTTCTTACCAGATGGGCCTAACTACCTGAAGGTCACACTTTATCAGCGTGTCACATTTTTTCCGCGAGGGTATTCTCGAAAAGAATAACGGGCAAGCAGAAGACCCTTTTATGGAACCGCAGGTGGTGTAGAGAATCTTAACTCTCTAAACCATCACAGATCTTTACGATCGTGTCGAAGGCATTTTCACATATAAATAAGTTGCCGTTCGTCAGAAGGTGTGAATATGGCTCGCACAAAGCTGTAAGAGTGTTTAGTTTTGTTCGATTTTAAGATTGCCAAAGTTTGAGTACAATCGAAATGTGTTTACACATGCCACTGGGGCCTCAAAGTTTTTATAGTAATTTGTATGGAGCCAAAGGCGAATATTCACGAAAACGCTCGACAGACCACATTTATTGTCCAATCGATGAAAAAATTTTACCAGTTAATTTCTGTGGCTAAACAAGTACAAAAAATTTTGAAACCCGGTCAGTTTTTAATATGACCTCCTTTCCCGCCAAGTACACATAGTTCTTTTAATTAGACAAATAAATCCAGCAGCATTTGATCCTCAGTGGGACGTTTGCTTGTCCGTATCGGAAACACACATTTTTCGCCATAATAGGCATTAAGATCGGAAAAATCTTATTATGGAATACAATAACACATAAAATAATATTTATTGGTCCCCTGGTATCAGTAAGTTGATCGAAATTTTACTAGTATGGCTTGTAGGCTAGTTTTGTACCTGTCTACTATAAAGTCCAAGGAAGTCTTAAAGAACGCTCTCAGTTCGGTCGCTACTAAAGAGGATGTGAAGGTCTATATATGTCCTGGTTTATACGAATCAGGCTATCTACCAATGGTCTTCACCATGCGGTTCACGAGCCCTTACTGTGTGAACACACACAATCTAATTTGTGGTAAGTTGCAACGTAAATCTCACCACCGATCATCTTCTTTGTTTTCTAACAAGAAAGCAATAACTTAACGCACATGATGTTTATCAAGAGAGGGAGTGACAATCTCGTGTGTGTGCCCTACACAAACGGAGCGTTTGCATTTGTAGTTGTTGGTGAGCTCTGCTCTAAACCAGTGCCGACCAAGAAGAGCGAAGCCATAAATGTGAATGTGAATGTATTCAAAACATTGGCAATTTATGACCGTGTGTTAGTAAGATTGTATGCACAAATCAAAACAATTGCTCTCTCTTGCACGCTCTTTCTGTGCGTTCGGATCGCATGTGTGTGAATTGCCGAAAATCTTCGTAACCAGCGACAAATGGCTGTTCGGCACTGCTCTAAACCAGCGCCGACCATAGGAATACAAACAAAACGAATGCATGTGTGAATGTATGAGTGAATAAAACAACAACCAAATGATGTTTCTTTTTTGTTCACGCATAGTGTACGTGAGGAAGAAAAGCAAATGCAAAGACAACTCAATGGGATCGCTAAGTATACTGTTGCAAAAAAGAGCAGCTCTGCTCTAAACTCAATTTCTGTATCAAAAGGATCCTACGTCACCCTCTGGTTATGAGTTTACGATTGGGCGTCGACAAGAAATATTTTAACAAAGCTACGACGTGTCGTTTATATAGACGTTTTCCTTATTATAAACCCTTTGATATTCACAGCAGAGGCTTATTGTGTTTAGATCACTGCCGACCAAGAAGAGGGCACACAAAATCTCAATATTGGCAACTTTTGACAGTGTGTTAGTAAGGTTGTAAGCACGCCTGCTGCAAAACAAAAACAAATCAAGACATTTGGTTTCTTTTGTGTGCTCTTTCGTTGCGTTCGGGTCGTGTGTGTGTGAATTACCGAAAAACTTCGTAACTTCAACAATACCAAAGAACGGCATTGGTTTAGATACGAATCAGAAGGTCGCATGTTCAATTCACTTCCTCAGTTCTGTTAATATAATGAATGTTTTTTTTTTTAACTTATTTGTCGACTTAACTACTTATTTCGAATGACAAACCCTTTTTAAAATAATGGTTTAGCAGGTTGCTTGTGGCTACCAAAAGCTACTGTACAAAGACTATTTAGATTTTTTGCGGGAATTCGATTCCTATCTATATTTTTTTCAAATTTCCAAGCCAATAGGCGCTTAAATTTAAATGTCCCTCCACTCACCAAACTCCTTCTATTTATATGCAATATCATCAAAACAATTTCCTTCTTCCATTTCACGATTGTGCCATAAAAAACAACCATCGAAATAAATTTCTAAGCGAAATTGATTTATATGGGTTACGTGTGGTATGGTACTAAGAAAACAACTCTAAAAACAAATAATAAAAATTCACCTCTTCAAGTGAATTTTATGACAGGAAATATACAAAAAATACCCATAAATATAAATAAAATGCAAACAACTTAAATTGTCGATACTGCATACTAATATCTTTCGAAATGTTCTTGTCTTTTTTATATCATTATAGAATTCAATGCGTTTAATGTTGGCAAATTGCACAAAATATACCGAATAACAAATATATCCGAAGTACACTGAAAGGCATCGATTCACGTAAGAAAAACAACGAAACAGCTGACGTTTACTCGTGAACCTGATGATATAATGGTGAGCATTACTTTTAAATATATCATTAAAACACCAAAAAGAACACACATAAGCTTACGCAGGTTTTGATGCCATCAGCTGTTACTCTTATGAAAGAATGAATGATGGCAATAACATATCAAAAACTTACAGAAACATTATGTTTTATTAACGACTTCCCATATCCTTTATAAGGCCATTCAATATTGTCTATTCGTTTGTCTGGCTGTCATACACATATTTCTTGTGAAACATCAGCACACAGAAAAACAATGACTTATTATCACATCTACACATTTACAATGTGAACGTGGCCATAAAGTATGCTCTTTTTTTCCTGCATGCCTAAAGGCAACATATATTTTGATTAAGCATCAGCATTTCCTGTCTGTTTTCCCATTTTTTGATTCAAGAGTTTTTTTTGGCTGTAACATTGTTATTCATTTTGTGCACGCATCATTAAGTATTACCTAAAGCTCTTCTCAATGATATAAACAATGAAAGCATCAACTAGACAAATAACAGAGATTCATACAACGAGGTTAGAATAGTAATTGGGTTCCGATGTTATTTGTTGTTAATAATTTCATCTTACTACATAGCAAAGAATGAAGATATTTGTTAAACAGCTGTAACAATAGATTATATTCGCATGAAAGTATGCAACATTCATTTAGTCAGTATTTTACCAAATGTAAGTATGCATAACAAATAGAAATTACAGTTTATAGTTTCTACACGATGAAAACTAAGAACTATTTAATTAAATTTTTAAGAACCGTGCAATGGTTCCACTTTGTATAAGGAACTACAAGAATAGCAATTCAACAAACATTTGGTAGACACATGAGCCGAATAACCCATTACTTGTTAAACAGCTGTAATAATAAATTATAATCGCCTGAAAGTATGCAGCATTCATTTAGTAAATACATACTTAACGCATTTTACATTAAGGATGTTTTATAAAACATGCATCATTTATGTTGTCAATTCCATACAATATCTGTCAAATAAATTAAGTAAACACCCAAAAACACCTGTTTTAAGGGCAAGTGTAAAATGTGTTTTAATCCATAACAAATAGAAATAATTTTTATCATTTCTACACGAAGAAAACCTTCGCTTTTTTGAAGATTTTTAATCACATTCTTCTGCTGAATTTGCTGTTAATTAGAATTTGTGTTCCCAGAAGATAGAAAATTCACTTGCAAAAAACTAGCCATATCCAGGTTTTAGTCTAGCACCCACGAACCGGTATTACCCAATTTTATATATTTCAAAGGTTTTTTTTTGTCAAATTTTCTAACCGAGAATGGTCCCGGTGCGCCTAAACTAACTTACACCTGGGAAGTTGTTGTAAGATTCTGCACCCCTAACGAATACCAATTTTCAGCAATTTCGGTGGAATATTGAGGCCACAACTTTCAAAATACCGAAAACTGGGATGGGCCGTTCTATGGGTGCTATATGAAGGCGTGGGCCTATACCAACATGTTTAAAGGGCCACAACCTTCAAAATACCGATATTTGGGATGTACCGTTTTATGGAGGCTATACGAAAGCGTAGATTATATCGACAAATTTAAAGAGGAAAGTTGAATGCCGCCAATGAAGACTAAATACCAAATTTCAGGAATTTCGGTGGAATATTGAGACCACAACCTTCAAAATACCGAAAATCGGGAGGTACCTTCTATGGGGGCTATATGAAGGAGAGGACATACACTTACAAATTTCAGGTGGAAAGTTTTACACCCCCAACGAAGACTAAATACCAAATTTCAGTCATTTCGATTAAATATTGTGACCATACCCTTCAAAATACAGAAAATCGGGAGGTACCGTTCTATGGGGGCTATATAAAGGAGTAGACCTTTAACGACAAATTTCATATGGAACGTTAAATAACCCAAATGAAGACCAAATACCAGATTTCAGACATTTCGGTGAATTATAATGCCCTCAACCATCAAAATATCGAAAATCGGGAGGTACCGTTCTATGGGGGCTATATGAAGGTGTGGGCCTATACCGACAAATTTCTGGGGAAGAGTTTTATGCCCTCCAACGAAGATTAAGTACCAAATTTCAGCCATGTCGCTGTGGTAATGAATCAAAAACTTTCAAAATACCGAAAATCGGGTGGTAGCGTTGTATGGGGGCTATATCAAAACGTGGATCGATATAGCCCATTTGCAACACCAAACATCCTAGGAGTAATAGAAACTTCCGTACCAAATTACAAAGTTCTATCTTAAAAATTGCGAGCTGTATCTTGATTTTAACAGACGGACAGACGGACATGGTTATATCGACTTAGAATTTTACCCTGATCAAGAATATACATACTTTATTTACATTTCCAAGCAAAATCTTGTAAACCTAAAAATATGAACTTGGAAAATTAACAATATGAAGTGTCTTTCATCAGTTAAGATATTCTACACCTCCAAGTATATTCTACTCCTCCAAGGAATAAGCCGTAATGTAGAGGAAGAGCTTAGTTCCTTTATAATTGTTTTTATTCAATTTGTTCACATTTACCAATAAAACATACCTAAATGACTTTTCACATTTCAGAGTATTTTATTTGTCTAGCATCAATAGGCAACACATACACTTCGGACGTAAATCATTCGAATGGCTATGGCATTTATTTCAACTTTCAGTTGTACACACGTTTCACAGACATAACGTGCCAACAGAATATTGTAGTCACAAATTTATGTAGTTTTTTTCTGCTTCTCATGGACAAATTTAAGAAGATGGGAACAACCACTTTTTATCAATTGACTATGTTTTCGTTCAAGATATTTCTTTAAGTATCTGTTGTTTGCAGGATTACTGGTAGTCGGAATCATATTTATGAAAATTATGTCATTCATTCGTTTTTTAAATAAATAAAGAATTAAAGCTTTGTTTCAGAACTAAAAAGTTTTTACAATTTTTACGACTTTTACACATTTTACCAGAAAACCCGTTCCCGTACACAAAAAGGTCTAAAATGTTCACTTCTCTTTAAACAAAAATGGCGCTGAATGACGCTCTCTTTAAAAACTTTTTACTCGACAAATTTGAGCGCGTAAAAAATAGTAACATGGATGCCGGCGCCTGATTGGCTGGTACGCCGACTTTGACATTTGTTCCAGCTTTTTTGACGTTTTTTCCATTTTTGCGTTCCCGAACATTTTGAAAAAACTTTTGTGTGACAACAAATTTTCTCTCTTTCTCTCTTTTACGAGTTTTACTATTAAAAAGTACGGGAACAAAGCATAAGTTGTCTAACTAGTTTTAGTTCGAATGCCGACCAAACAACCCAAGATTCCTTGCCAAGGGAAATAATAGTCACTTCATAAAAAATAAGATTAGGATAGTAGCTTTAGTTAGTAGTTTTTTCTGCTTCTCAAATTTAAGAAGATGGGAACAACCACTTTTCATCAATTGACTATGTTTTCGTTCAAGATAATTCTTTAAGTATCTGTAGTTTGCAGGATTATTGGGAGTCGGAATCATATTTAGGAAAATTATGTCATTCATTCGTTTTTTTAAATAAATAAAGAATTAAGTTGTCTAACTAATTTTAGTTCGAATGCTGACCAAACAACCCAAGATTCCTTGCCAAGGGAATTAATAGTCACTTCATAAAAAATAAGATTAGGATAGTAGCAGATCCTTTCACTTTATAACAAATTATACATCTTGGTATGCTTACTCCTTTTATGTTAACTTAGGCTTAGGTTCTTATTAAAGTATATTCATCCTCTTCTCCCTGTTCATATTATTACATTAATTTAAGATTCTATCATAAATATACAAATATTTTTCTATAATTTAAATTTCTTTATTATTTATTTTTTCCAGACAACAAAATAAATTATACCCCCTGGTAAGTGTGTGTATGCAACTACAACATTATTACAAACATATTTATTTAAAAACATAATTTTCTTTGACAAACAAACGCCAATTGTTTATTTACGTCTACGTTGAATATGAAAACATAAATATACATGTATGTTCATATGTATGTATATTTGTTTGTCCATACACGTATTTACGCAATGAATTCATTTAGATTATAATTTTATGATAATAAATATAAAACATATTATATAAATATATACATTTTGCATGTGTTAGTGAAGTGTGTTAACCCAGCAAACCAATCGTACCTACATGGTAACGAAATCGGTACGAAATTCGGACGCTACGTCAGATGTCGGATCCGAAATCGTACCGATATCTTAACGAAAGTTGTATGAAGTGGTTGATTTCGGAACGAAATGTCGGAGCGGAATCGGATTGAATTCGTTTCGATTTAGAACTGAAATCTGAAGAAAATCTTTGGGAAATTCGGAAGGGCAATTTTTTCTTCGAATCTTCGTAAAGATTTCTGAACGATTGGGAATAATGTCGTATGAAAATCGGGGGTACCATCCGAATTTTCGTAAAGATGAATATCGAATAATGTCCTATGAATATCGAAAGAAAGAATTTTTCTTTGACGCATTTTCTGTTGATCAATTTTTCTTTATGGTTTTTTTTGGAAGATTGTAATTTCTAATGTTTCAAATTATTTTCACTGTTGTTATAATTTTGTAAACTTTGTGTACGAATATGTTCAGCACTAGCCTGAAATTATTATATATTGCATTTATATTTAAAACATTAAAAATTGTATATGCGTAATTTCATAACGACATATGGTTTGCTGGGAACATATTATGTGTATTAGGGTAGAGTTGTGAATTAAATAGTAAAGAAATAATGGAAAATCCAACAGACAACTTGTTGGAACACAAAATACAAAGTTTTTTTTAAATACTCTGCTATTGTTAACATAATGCGGTTACCACCGTGGTGCAAGGCCCACGCGCCTTGGCAACAACACAGTTTCAACGGTGACAAATATACTCCTCAAGATAATGTTAGCGAGATATCCTGAGTATTTCTCGCATTTTGAAATCGGCTTTAAAAAGTAGGTCCCTTTTGATAGAGCAAAATTAATCGGATATATTAAGTGGATATATTGCCCATCCATAACATGGACTTTCCATCGTATTTTTTAATCCACCTCAGCAAAAATCATCAGTAATTTGTTCATGGGGCATTATTATAAAACCTCCTATCCTCGTAGCAATGTCATATAATTTGATATGACTAGCTATAGTTCGTGGATCTGACTCTTATAAACTTACTAAACCCTGAAGTTTAAAGTGCCTTGAAATAATAACAATTTTATTATTTCGGAATGCTATTTCATATTACTTACTTAGGTGGCTCGATACAAAAATTCGGCTTATAACGGGTACGCACTCCTTTCTTTGGCCGATCAACTTGCCGAGCTAGTGGGAATGTTGTTGGCCAAAGTAGTTCCACCTAAAAGAACATCCTATCTGCGGAGGCCAGTTCTATCGACTACGGAAAATTGTCGGTTTATTGGTGATTGATTGGTTGGTCAGATTGCTCTGGCATCAAGGAGTTGTTTGCTTTCGCTGAGGCCGCCGCCAGTGGTAACAAGTTTGACACCCGAGAAGCTGTACTCGGCACCAGCAGAAGTAGCTGAGGCTCAGGGCCACCATTAGTTCAGCAGGGATTGTAGTTGTCGGTTTTGTTCGGCCACACTGTGCTTGACAACTACTAAGCGGGGTACATAATAATCTCTAATGTTCGGTTATGATAAGGCATTGGTGAAATTGACATATCAAAGCATTGGTGTAAATGACATGCTTTGGATCCGAAAATGATTAGCATCTTTTGGGGTCCACGCTCATATAAAATTCATCGATGAAGATGATAAAAAGATGACATGCCAGATCACTTGCACCCATGATTGAATGGCATCTTTGGCATCGAACATTTTTCTGGGATGATACTAGTGAATGATTTTTCGATATATCCACCTAAAATTGATGCTGACATTATGAAGCCGGAATTTCGGGTTTTTTTTGATTTTTTTAATAATCCGGACGCGTAATCGGATTATTCCAAACTCGTAATCGGATTATAGAACTCGTAATTCTACGTCGTTTAATGTATATCTCATGAGTGTGCTCCTTACAGTATCCTAGTAATTGGAGCTTAAAACAACTAATTTTCGCGTTTAAAATTTAAAAATGTAATTCAATTTCCTTTTAACGCAACGTGAATTTAGTTTTTTTGCGTGACGGATCTAATGAGCCCTTCCGCGATCGAATCCATCCACTAAAACCGCAGATATAGATACCTTGGAAATAGGAAAATCAGCAAAAATATAATTTGACAAATCCGCGTACTAAACCGCGATTTTCTTTTAGATAAATGGAATCCTTTATACGCGTTTATAATATTTACGAACATGTTGCAGACTATTTTGATTTTGGCGTTTCTTTGGAAAAGCCGAAAAGTGAGTGTGATTATCATTCATGATATTGGTAGCGATCAGTAAAATTTTGCAACACTGTCAGTTCGTTTTGAAAAACATTACTCTCCGTAATAGAGGGTAATAAATGAAGTTGAGCCATTGAGCCTGGTCAAATTGGCTAAAATTTGACGTAAAAGGTTCGACGTTTTTAGTTGCATTTTCTGACCGAATCAAATATAATTCGGCATTTAGAGTTCCTGGTGATCAGAAAACTTATCTTCCAAAAATTTTGGACATAGGTCCATGTTTTAGGATAGACCCATATAAACAGTACAACCTAATTTGAGGTATCTTGAAGTTTTTAGCCTCATTTTCACTAAATTTGGCAGTTGAGGTTTGCTTTGTGGTCAGAAAAATTCTCTACTACAAATTTTTGACATACATGCATATGTCTATGTTTTGATATAGCTCCCATATGTATAGCAGTACCACAAGTTTACAGTAATTTTCAATATTTATATAAATTATCTCTTTGAATTTACTGTAGTTTGGAATTTAAGGTTCAAAATTGTCAAAAACAAACTTCTTCATCACGGTCCACGCCCCCATAAGTCTGTTGCGCCTGTCTAAGGTATCTTTAAGTTTTTGTCTAAATTTTCAGTCTAAATTGGGGTAAATTAGCATTAAGAGTTCGTTGTGACCAAACCCTTTCGAGAGTCTTTCAAAATTCTATATTTTATCCTTATTAGAAATCATTTAAACCTATGAGTCCCTTTTGCCTTAGAAAATTCATCCCCACTTTACCTTAATATAAATTTATTTTTATTTTTACAATACCTCTCTTTTTATACCTTGTGGGGAATGAAACAAAAACATCCACACAAATGTAAGGACGTGTGTATGTATGTACGTGTGTATCTTGTACTAAAAACGTACAACAACATAAATTGCATATTTGACCAACTGGTCAACCATAAATGGGACCAGAACGACGAATATTATATTTATGACAATATAATGTGCGGCAATGATAATGGCGATAATACAACATCATGCTATTCTTATTATTCCAAACACACACACACACGAACACAGCATATGTGCATGTGATCATGTGTACAAGAGTGTGTGTGTGTGCATAGTTAATGTTATGTTGTTTGTCTGTCGTTACCATAATCTTGCGGATATACAATTAAATGCACATGTGACATTTTTCAAAAATTTTCGACAATAAACAAAAATATACAGAAGTATGTATGTCGGTCGTAGTGTACCATTTTTAATTATCTTTTGCGTAATTTGTGACATTTTTAGCCAGTGGGGCCAATACCTACCTATCGACAAAACTTTTCATATTTTATCAGAAATTTTAATAGGGTTTTTGGCATTATTATCTGTCAGGCAAAATTCAATGGTATGCTGCTGATTTTAATGGCGAAGCTATAAAATTAGTTAATTAAAATGTATTGGTGGATTTTAAAGAGTCACATTAACTGTGGAAATAATTTCCGGCAGGCTTATCTGGTGTCGGTCATTTTGTGTGAAAGTGGATTTAAGGAAATTCTTCCTTTCCCATTTTCTCCCATAAATGTAAAAATTTTTTATACTGTGTCCGACTCCCGAAAGCACCTTATAAAAAATTTAACAAGTTCGGACCGACCGAACTTGTTATACCTTCCACCACGAGTTGTATTGAAATAAAACGGAACAATTAGTTTCCTTTTGTTTATGAAGAAGACTAAATACCAAGTATCAGCGATTTCGGTAAAACAATGTCGCTATAACCATCAAAATACCAAAAATCAAGAAGTACGCTTCAATAGGGGTATAAGAAGGCGTAGGCCTATACTGATAATCCTTTTCTGGAATACTAAATAACAAATGTCAGTCATTTCGGTGGAATATTGACATCACAACCTTTAAAAATAAGAAAATCGGGAGGTACCTTTCTATCGAAACGTGGACCTGTACCGACGAATTTCAGTTGGAAAGGTTTTTACCTCCAACGTAGACTAAAGACCAAATGTCAGCCATTTCGGTGAAATTTTGCGGCCGAAACCTTTACAGTACCGAAAATTGGGAGATACCGTTTTATGGGGGCTGTATGAAGGAGTGGACCTATACAGACAAATTTCTTGGGGAAAGTTTTATACCCCCAACGAAGAGTAAGTACCAAATTTCAGCCATTTCGGTATAATTATGAGGTTTAAACCTTCAAAATACCGAAAATCGGGTGGTACCGTTTATGGGGGTTATATCAAAACGTGAACCTATGCCGACGAATTTCAGTCGGAAAGGTTTTTACCTCCAACGTAGACTAAATTCCAAATTTCGGTGTGTAATTATTGCCACAACCTTCAAAATACCGAAAATGGGAAGGTACCGTTCTATGGGGGCTATATGAAGGCGTGGACCTATACCTACAAATTTCAGGTGTAGCGTTTTATACCCCAAAGGAAGTCTAAATACCGAATTTCAACAATTTCGGTGGAATATTAATGCCACAAACTTCAAAATACCGAAAATCGGGAAGTACGGTTCTATGGGGGCTATATGAAGTCGTGGATATATATCGACAAATTTCATATGAAAAGTTTCATACCCCAACGAAGACTAAATACCAAATTTCAGCCATTCCGGAGGAATATTGAGGCCACAACCTTTAAAATACCGAAAATCGGGGGTACCGTTCTATGGGGGCTATATGAAGTCGTGGATATATATCGACAAATTTCATATGAAAAGTTTCATACCCCAACGAAGACTAAATACCAAATTTCAGCCATTTCGAGGGAATATTGCGGCCAAAACCTTTAAAATACCGAAAATCGGGTGTACCGCTCTATGGGGGCTATATGAAGTCGTGGACATATACCGACAAATTTCATATGGAAAGTTTCATACCCCCAACGAAGACTAAGTACCAAATTTCAGTCATTTCGCTATGATAATGAGGCTAAAACCTTCAAAATAACGAACAATCGGGTGGTTTCGTTCTATGGGGACCATATCAAAACGTGGACCTATACCGACGAATTTCATTCGCAAAGGTTTTTACCTAAAACGTAGATAAAATTCCAAATTTCATACATTTCGGTGTTTAATTGTGGCCACAACCTTCAAAATACCGAAAATGGGGAGGTACCGTTCTATGGAGGCTATATGAAGGCGTGGACCTATACCTACATATTTCAGGTGTAGAATTTTATACCCCCAATGAAGACTTAATACCAAATTTCAACAATTTAGGTGGAATATTGATGCCACAAACTTCAAAAAACCGAAAATCTGGCGGAACTTAACCTAGCCGATATCACATGATCCCTGAAGTTTCCAGTTTTCCAAAAAAGTCTTATAAAGGGTGCCTTCTATATGTAATCAGATTATGCAGCCTTCAATATCCAAATTAATTTTTTTTTTTTTTTTGATAAAATATTTTTTTTAATTCCATTTCCACCTGCAAAAACATCACCCAAAAAATATTCTTTAATCCCCGCATATAAAATTGACTTTAAACAATATCCTTAACAAGACCAAGGCGAAACACTTTATCCACATAGCAGAGAAGAAAAACCAAACACAACAAGTAATAAAATGCCGGTCACTTGGTAAAGAGGGCTACTTCTCCTCCCCGCAAAAGTTAAGCCACCTGAATTTCGACTATCACAACCATAAGTCCTAATAACTGCTCTATATGGCATGGCACAGATAACAAGTTAAGAAAAACATACTGCAAAAATACAAAAAAGAACAGCAGGATATCCATGGAATTTTAACACTCTCAAACACACACACGCGCACGCTACAAATTCAAATGACCAAAAAACTCCTCGAAATGGCATTGGCATGAATTGAACCCCAACATGTTATACAACATGAAAATTTCAAGATTTATGACCAACATTTTTCATATGCGGCGTCCATTGAAATCACATTTAAAATCGAAGAATTTATTCTTACATTCACACTCGCAATCACACACAAACACACATTAATACAGATTTTACAATAACTTACTGCCCGAACAGTTGTGTTTGGTTGTATGGAAATTAATGGGATATTGCAAAAATTTTTAAAATGACTTTAACGATGTTACGAGGGGAGGTACTCGTGTGTGAGAACATGGGAAATAAATTAGTTTGGAAAGTTCTCCATGTTATTTTAGCCTGTTGCAGCTGGCTTGATATGGTTACCAAGGATTTCAGAAGTGAAGAAACTTTATAGACCTCCAATTAGGTTTCATTTTGCAAATCATAATAAGGCCCAAAGTCAGAAAGAAGCTCACTAAGTAGCCTTAGTAGACGTGCAATTTTAATTCTTAAAGACACCATATAAATGGCTTTATGGACTTCCGATCTGAATTACCTGAATGGGCGCGATATGTATTTGATAAGGATGTCTTTTAAGCCACAGAACTGCAAAGACCTCCAGCACAAGCTCGCAACGCACCCATGTAAAGAAAAATAAGAAGTCACAAGTAAAACAAGTAAAAAATCGTTTACCTCGGCCTGGCCGAAATTGTTATACCCTCCACCTTTATGGTATATTCTGAACTAAAATGGAGTAATTAGTTACCTTCGACGAACGGATAATACCCCTTATATCGTCGAAAGTGTATCTAAAATGCCTTCAATGAGATGGTACCTTTATATGGAAGCTATATCAATGTGTTGGTCTATGTTGAGAATTTTTAGTGTAGACGTTTTGTGACCACTAAGAACCTTACATGTCAAATTACTAGAGTTGTGTCAAAGGAACTATATGGAACTATCTAGTTCACTTTATAGTTCCAATGACCCACATTTTTTCTTTGAACAAACTGTTTTGTGACTTTTGTGACTTCTCAAATGTCAAATAACCGGTAAGTCGGTCAAAATATGTAGCTAAAATCCTTAAAATACCTAAAATCGGGTAGTACCGTTATATTGGGGCTATACCCAAACATGGATCTATGTTGATAATATACTTTGTGTGATCTAAAATGTCTAAAATGGGATCTAAATAAGTATATCCCGTCTTAGAATATGGCTGCTTGGATGGGTTGTAACCGTTACAGCTACTGGAGTTAATTAAGTATGTTTGGCAGGGCAGTTGAAAATCTGCAGTGTGTCGTGCGGCCTTAGGCCGCATGCTGGGCTGATGTTTCGCACGGTGTCATCAATCCTTGCCCTATAGGAATATAGACGGCTGCAGCATCCCGAATGTAGTTGAACCAAACGCCTCAGGTTTGTCGTAGCAGCTAAGGCTCCTGGTGTACTACCGCCTTCACACTATAGTTATTTATTGCATCTGTGTAAATTCTATTTTGACCTGCGTGGTAGACTTGCTGAACAAGGGGTTCTTTCTTGTAACATAGCAGCTCTCTTTCTAGACAATGAAGATCGCTCTTGACATGCCTGGTTGGTTGGCTGCCGGCTAGGGACTTGAGTACATTGATCCTACATCTCAGCTTGTCGCCGATAAATGTCTAATGTGGCCCCTAGAATCTTGGGGTAGTTTGTGGTCGGAATTCTGCTACCATCGACTATGACATTCAGATCAGTGCTCATCTCTGCAGCCCATGTGCAGAACAGAGTGACCCTAGATTAAGTAGCTGATATTTTCATATTCCCCACTTGGCAAAAGGTTGTAAGATACGAAAAATAGGAGTTCAACAATTCACAAATGACATCAGGGAAGATACCTGACGCCAAGATCATACAATCATCCAAATAAGTTACGATCTCAATGTGGTCTGGAGGGTGGAATACAGGATAGGTACAGCTTAAACAGTTCCGGAGATATCACCGAACCTTGGGGCGAGAGTTCCAGACTACTACCAGACTTGGACTTTTTGTTCCTGAAATCCATGTTCGTGGTGCCCACACATATAATAAATTATCCAACGATTCAAACTTGGTGGGAGGGTAGTCTGCTCAATGTCTTCAAAGAGTGTGGAGTGCTTAACAGCATCAAAGGGTTTTGGTAAATAGAGCGCCACCAAAACTGTCCTACCGAGCGGCTTGTTCTGGTCAAGTTGTCCACTGGTGTGAATACAGATGGTGTGCAGCGCTGTTGTAGTTCTGTGCAGCTTACGGAACCCATGCTGATTTTCAGCAACTGGATAGATATTTCTGATACTGAGGATAATTAAAACCTCAAGAGACTTCGCCACGCGCAACGCGAAATGTGTCTGTACGATCTACCATTGCTGGCATCCTTACCTAGATTCAGTAGAGGGATAACTCTTTTCCAAACTGAATAGGATGAGAACTTTTGTAAGATACTCAACTACCGTCTTATCCGGCTGTTTCCGCATTACCATGGAGACTCCATCACCGCCCAACGCTTTTCATGATTTAACCCTCCTGATGGCAGTTGCAACATCATCCACTGTTGCTGTGTTTCGCATCGTGACAGGACGAGATTTAATGCAACCTTCTACTCTTCCCCTGTCACTCCAGGGTGCTCGATAAACTGTCGATTAAAATAACTTGCTCACCGCAATGTTGCATCTATTCAGTTGCTTTTGCCACTTATTCCCCTTGTGCTCCACGACTAACCTATTAACTTCCAGTGTCAGCTGTCTAACTCTCTAGCGCCTTTCTACTACCCGGACATCTGAAGGGTTGTGCAGATCTTTGAAGCGGCGATTTAAGAACTCTCTGAAAATAGGCCAATTGGCGTTTCCATGATAGATGAAAGTGCGGCGTTCAGATGTGTTGAAATTGGGCGGTCTGCTGATGGAGACAATTATGGGGTGATAGTCTGTCCTAGGAGAAACGACAGATGGCCAGGTGACGTCGTTTGTCAGGCCAGCTAACACGATGAATATATCTGGCGAACTATGACACTCTCCGATAATTCTGGTAGATGCGTCCTCATTGACCGTGCAAAACGTTGAGCTATAAATCTGCTCAGCCGGCACTATACCCCTCTGATCGTTTCCGAGGACCGAATGTCACAGCTCATGATGAGCATTACCATTCATTCTCGGTACGATGTACCCATCACAACACTGTAAGCTGCAGTTATTGGTGAGCTTGGTTTCCTACACCGCCGCGACTTTGATATTCCTCCGACTCATACAGTCCACTATTTCCTCGATCTTACCTCTGAGTCCATTAGATTTAAATTGCAATAAGGTTGGTTTTAAGTGCTCCCACATGGACGAGTCCAAAGCAATCCCTGAGAAGCAGAAATCAGAAATCTATTTCAACTCACCGAAGTTTGAGTGTGGTGGATGCGGATGTGACAACCAGGGCACATCCGTATTGTTCCTGGTATCATTCAGGTGTTCAGGAATAGAATTGTATTGTGATTGTATTTGGGATATTGGTGTAAATTGAAAACTTTTTCGAGGAGACTTTTTAAACCGAAGTATCTGATGTCATCTAATTTCTTTGTAAAACGTGACTTAAATCTACTTGTATTTTGTCAATTTCCATAAGGAATTACATTCAAGAGGGGTAATTGAACGAGTCTTTCTTAACAGTATTTAATATCAGATCCGGATTTTCAGTATTTTGAAGGTTGCTGGTTCAATATCCTACCGGAATGGCTGATAGTAGGCATTAAGTCTTCGTTGGCGTTTTCATATAGCCTCCATATATATCGGTATTTTGAAGGCTGTGGCATCAATATCCCACCGAAATGGCTACCGCCTTTATCATACTGCTTTTAATAAAGAAAATCTCACTTGGTATGTATAGTATGTATTTTTCTTTCATGCATACGCTCACATCACTAAATTCCTTTTCCGAAAAAAAACAACGAACGTTAAGCTTCCCAAAACATGAAGCTATTTAAACCATAACCCAGCAAGCATTTTCTATCGCCCATTACCCGAAGCAGTCACTCCCGGGCGATAGAAACACACATCCGCGATATCGCATTCTAATTGATGTAGGCACACCGTACGGGAAGAAATGAACCACGCATTCGTTTCCTCATAAAAATATCGCCATCGTGACTCTCGACTCTGGACTAAAGCGATTCTTTCAAAGACAACGCATGAGACACATTTATGAGGAAACGAGTGCGTGGTTCATTTCTTCCCGTACGGTGTGCCTACATCAATTAGAATGCGATATCGGGGATGTGTGTTTCTATCGCCCGGGAGTGACTGCTTCGGGTAATGGGCGATAGAAAATGCTTGTTGGATATAGTACCTTTAGGCGACAAATAAGTACATTGTTTGAAAGATATTGTATATTTTACCATAAAATAGTGGCAATGACCAATAAATAAATAAATAAATAAATAAATAAATAAATAAATAAATAAATAAATAAATAAATAAATAAATAAATAAATAAATAAATAAATAAATAAATAAATAAATAAATAAATAAATAAATAAATAAATAAATAAATAAATAAATAAATAAATAAATAAATAAATAAATAAATAAATAAATAAATAAATAAATAAATAAATAAATAAATAAATAAATAAATAAATAAATAAATAAATAAATAAATAAATAAATAAATAAATAAATAAATAAATAAATAAATAAATAAATAAATAAATAAATAAATAAATAAATAAATAAATAAATAAATAAATAAATAAATAAATAAATAAATAAATAAATAAATAAATAAATAAATAAATAAATAAATAAATAAATAAATAAATAAATAAATAAATAAATAAATAAATAAATAAATAAATAAATAAATAAATAAATAAATAAATAAATAAATAAATAAATAAATAAATAAATAAATAAATAAATAAATAAATAAATAAATAAATAAATAAATAAATAAATAAATAAATAAATAAATAAATAAATAAATAAATAAATAAATAAATAAATAAATAAATAAATAAATAAATAAATAAATAAATAAATAAATAAATAAATAAATAAATAAATAAATAAATAAATAAATAAATAAATAAATAAATAAATAAATAAATAAATAAATAAATAAATAAATAAATAAATAAATAAATAAATAAATAAATAAATAAATAAATAAATAAATAAATAAATAAATAAATAAATAAATAAATAAATAAATAAATAAATAAATAAATAAATAAATAAATAAATAAATAAATAAATAAATAAATAAATAAATAAATAAATAAATAAATAAATAAATAAATAAATAAATAAATAAATAAATAAATAAATAAATAAATAAATAAATAAATAAATAAATAAATAAATAAATAAATAAATAAATAAATAAATAAATAAATAAATAAATAAATAAATAAATAAATAAATAAATAAATAAATAAATAAATAAATAAATAAATAAATAAATAAATAAATAAATAAATAAATAAATAAATAAATAAATAAATAAATAAATAAATAAATAAATAAATAAATAAATAAATAAATAAATAAATAAATAAATAAATAAATAAATAAATAAATAAATAAATAAATAAATAAATAAATAAATAAATAAATAAATAAATAAATAAATAAATAAATAAATAAATAAATAAATAAATAAATAAATAAATAAATAAATAAATAAATAAATAAATAAATAAATAAATAAATAAATAAATAAATAAATAAATAAATAAATAAATAAATAAATAAATAAATAAATAAATAAATAAATAAATAAATAAATAAATAAATAAATAAATAAATAAATAAATAAATAAATAAATAAATAAATAAATAAATAAATAAATAAATAAATAAATAAATAAATAAATAAATAAATAAATAAATAAATAAATAAATAAATAAATAAATAAATAAATAAATAAATAAATAAATAAATAAATAAATAAATAAATAAATAAATAAATAAATAAATAAATAAATAAATAAATAAATAAATAAATAAATAAATAAATAAATAAATAAATAAATAAATAAATAAATAAATAAATAAATAAATAAATAAATAAATAAATAAATAAATAAATAAATAAATAAATAAATAAATAAATAAATAAATAAATAAATAAATAAATAAATAAATAAATAAATAAATAAATAAATAAATAAATAAATAAATAAATAAATAAATAAATAAATAAATAAATAAATAAATAAATAAATAAATAAATAAATAAATAAATAAATAAATAAATAAATAAATAAATAAATAAATAAATAAATAATTAAATAAATAAAACAAAAATTAAAATCGAAAATGTTTACATTTTAAAAGTCAAATTATATCATCATTATTTCATATTATTATTTTTTCTGCTTTTTATCATTCACAATTATTTAGTCACTGCACTTTTTTACATTTCAATTTATAAATGTTTAAATATTAAATTATTAATTTAATTTTTTCAATTTCACTTTTCCACGAACCTTTCGCACTTACAATATCAAACTGACTGATATTTTTCTTATTGTTGATATTTGCAAATACTTGGAGTAGCTGTAAAACTCTCATCTTATCTCTCTCACGAGAAGAAATAGTAAAACAATGTAAATTGTTTGTGTAAACAATCAAATGCAGAATTTTCATCTTCTTCTGTGACACTAGGTAGTTCTTGCAGATCGATCTAATTTGAACAGTAATACATTTGTTATTGTAAAATGATAAAGTATCGCTCTTTTATAGAAAAGAAGTTCAGAAAGCGATTACTTTTGGTAGAGGAAGTGAGTAAGTCACTTCCAAATGCTAGCTGGGAAAATACACATAACATTAACACAATAAAAAACGTCACAAACACATTTAACAATCAAAGAGAAAACCCTATGCCCCGCGTAAACCCTATCATGAGAAAGCAAAGGAGCAAGGCTTCTCGACTAAGCTAAAACAGATACAACGAAAATAATCATATGAAAACACATGCAAAAGGTTTATAAGAATGTGTGTGTGATAGTTGAATTTTTCCCATGAATAAAAAACAACGGATGATGTATGTTTACTGCAACACACGTACATGCACACATCCACACAATACAACCAAAAAGGGAAACAACAATGGCCCAAGGAATATGGCATTTTAGTTTTGTAGTCAACCAGCCAGCCATCTCACAACTACACTTTAGCAGATGCACATGAATGCATGCATTCCCAGCAAGCATTTTCTATCGCCCATTACCCGAAGCAGTCACTCCCGGGCGATAGAAACACACATCCGCGATATCGCATTCTAATTGATGTAGGCACACCGTACGGGAATATCGCCATCGTGACTCTCGACTCTGGACTAAAGCGATTCTTTCAAAGACAACGCATGAGACACATTTATGAGGAAACGAGTGCGTGGTTCATTTCTTCCCGAACGGTGTGCCTACATCAATTAGAATGCGATATCGCGGATGTGTGTTTCTATCGCCCGGGAGTGACTGCTTCGGGAAATGGGCGATAGAAAATGCTTGTTGGATATAGTACCTTTAGGCGACAAATAAGTACATTGTTTGAAAGATATTGCATATTTTACCATAAAATAGTGGCAATGACCAATAAATAAATAAATAAATAACTAAATAAATAAATAAATAAATAAATAAATAAATAAATAAATAAATAAATAAATAAATAAATAAATAAATAAATAAATAAATAAATAAATAAATAAATAAATAAATAAATAAATAAATAAATAAATAAATAAATAAATAAATAAATAAATAAATAAATAAATAAATAAATAAATAAATAAATAAATAAATAAATAAATAAATAAATAAATAAATAAATAAATAAATAAATAAATAAATAAATAAATAAATAAATAAATAAATAAATAAATAAATAAATAAATAAATAAATAAATAAATAAATAAATAAATAAATAAATAAATAAATAAATAAATAAATAAATAAATAAATAAATAAATAAATAAATAAATAAATAAATAAATAAATAAATAAATAAATAAATAAATAAATAAATAAATAAATAAATAAATAAATAAATAAATAAATAAATAAATAAATAAATAAATAAATAAATAAATAAATAAATAAATAAATAAATAAATAAATAAATAAATAAATAAATAAATAAATAAATAAATAAATAAATAAATAAATAAATAAATAAATAAATAAATAAATAAATAAATAAATAAATAAATAAATAAATAAATAAATAAATAAATAAATAAATAAATAAATAAATAAATAAATAAATAAATAAATAAATAAATAAATAAATAAATAAATAAATAAATAAATAAATAAATAAATAAATAAATAAATAAATAAATAAATAAATAAATAAATAAATAAATAAATAAATAAATAAATAAATAAATAAATAAATAAATAAATAAATAAATAAATAAATAAATAAATAAGTAAATAAATAAATAAATAAAAAAATAAAAAAATAAATAAATAAATAAATAAATAAATAAATAAATAAATTAATAAATAAATAAATAAATAAATAAATAAATAAATAAATAAATAAATAAATAAATAAATAAATAAATAAATAAATAAATAAATAAATAAATAAATAAATAAATAAATAAATAAATAAATAAATAAATAAATAAATAAATAAATAAATAAATAAATAAATAAATAAATAAATAAATAAATAAATAAATAAATAAATAAATAAATAAATAAATAAATAAATAAATAAATAAATAAATAAATAAATAAATAAATAAATAAATAAGTAAATAAATAAATAAATAAAAAAATAAAAAAATAAATAAATAAATAAATAAATAAATAAATAAATAAATAAATAAATAAATAAATAAATAAATAAATAAATAAATAAATAAATAAATAAATAAATAAATAAATAAATAAATAAATAAATAAATAAATAAATAAATAAATAAATAAATAAATAAATAAATAAATAAATAAATAAATAAATAAATAAATAAATAAATAAATAAATAAATAAATAAATAAATAAATAAATAAATAAATAAATAAATAAATAAATAAATAAATAAATAAATAAATAAATAAATAAATAAATAAATAAATAAATAAATAAATAAATAAATAAATAAATAAATAAATAAATAAATAAATAAATAAATAAATAAATAAATAAATAAATAAATAAATAAATAAATAAATAAATAATTAAATAAATAAAACAAAAATTAAAATCGAAAATGTTTACATTTTAAAAGTCAAATTATATCATCATTATTTCATATTATTATTTTTTCTGCTTTTTATCATTCACAATTATTTAGTCACTGCACTTTTTTACATTTCAATTTATAAATGTTTAAATATTAAATTATTAATTTAATTTTTTCAATTTCACTTTTCCACGAACCTTTCGCACTTACAATATCAAACTGACTGATATTTTTCTTATTGTTGATATTTGCAAATACTTGGAGTAGCTGTAAAACTCTCATCTTATCTCTCTCACGAGAAGAAATAGTAAAACAAACAAGGCTTCTCGACTAAGCTAAAACAGATACAACGAAAATAATCATATGAAAACACATGCAAAAGGTTTATAAGAATGTGTGTGTGATAGTTGAATTTTTCCCATGAATAAAAAACAACGGATGATGTATGTTTACTGCAACACACGTACATGCACACATCCACACAATACAACCAAAAAGGGAAACAACAATGGCCCAAGGAATATGGCATTTTAGTTTTGTAGTCAACCAGCCAGCCATCTCACAACTACACTTTAGCAGATGCACATGAATGCATGCATTACTTATAAGTGAGTTTAAAAACGTGAGTATATAGCAGACACACACTCATATACATATGGCTCATAATGCAAAATAATTGGCAACGACCAGAAACGACGAAACAACAACGACTACAATGGAATTTAAATTTGATTTTTATATACTCGACAAGCAACAACAACAAAAAAAAGTAAATGTTCTTGTTCTAGTAAAAATGCCAGGGAGGAGGAATTTGGGGGAATGGAACAACAAAAGAGGTGGACATAACACAGCCAGTAATACGGTCACAACATTGCCGAGAGTTTACTCGAAGAAAAAAAATGAGAACAAACTCGACAAGTCCAACTCGGGGCATAAAACGTAAGGCAACCAACCATTTATTCTATTATAGGCCCATTGTAGACTAACCAACCAACGAACCAACCAACAGCATGTCATCATTGTGGAATGGGAACAAGTGCAGAGTCTCGGACAACACGTTTGTTCTGTCGTTCGTCGTTGTTACATCAATTTACGAATCTCGCATAAAGAATGTAACCACTTATAGTGAATTTTTGTAGAGATTTGTTTTTGTTGTTTGTTTTCGTTTTTCTTTGTCGTTTTCTTTATTTGAAATATGTATTACGCACTATCGTGGAGGTAAAAGATTAGGAACATTAGGGAAGGTAACATATTTTGAGGATATATTAATATTCTGGCTTAATAAATGATATGAATAATTGGCGAAGGAACATGAGACAGATTTATCATAACATAACCAAGATGGTGTCCATTTCCAAGACATAGGTCTGATACTGCAGAGACTCGTTATTATACCAACTGTTAATTTCGGGTATGACTTCTTCGTAGAAAGGCTCTTCGTTTGGAGGAAATTGGAAACTTTACAGGTTTGTCTTATCCTGATAGCGTTGTTCTATCCTTGCCACTATAGCGTTGTCAAGTCCTTGCCATGTAGGAACTTAGACGGCTGCACCATCCTGAACGTAGTTGAGCCAAAACCACTCTGGTCTGCCTTCTTCATCTGCATAAGATAGGGGATGTACTCTGAGAACGGCATTCACATGATAATTGTTTATGGCATCTGCGACTTCATCTCAGTTTTTTATGGACGTAATGATAATGGACTATCAATAGTGGCCCCTACACAGGAGCCAATGCCCCGGGGACCGCTCTGGCATTACTTTGCATTCATAAACTGACAATTTCAGTTCTCACTTATTTTACTACTTCCCTGTCCATTCTGCATTAGCTATCTCAGAGAAGTCCTAAATAAAGTTACAATTTGCGGTCCTATCGTTGTTTATGCAAGCAGCGAGGCCATGTGCGTCAACCCGCAGAATCCTTATGAGAAACTACGTTCAGAGCCAGACCCGTATGAACCAGGACAAGCCTGGATCTTCACATCCACGTTGGTGGCGACAGAACTGAGAGCGTTCTTCAAAATTTCAAGTTCCATGATACTACAACCATCAGGCCAAGAGATCAATAAACATAAAATGGAGTGTTCTAGTATACCATAGTAAAGATCTTACTGGTCTCAATCTCAATATACATAAGGGCGAAAACTGCGTATTGTTTCTGCTGGAGTCAGGCTTGACGGCTCAAACCATGGTGCACAATTGCACGGGAGCAGCAACGTCATGCGTCGGCCAGCGCCACTTTTGGATTACCTAGAAAGTGGTTGCCCTCAAGAGCTTTCAGGTATATGTCATAGGCACCAATTTGAAGATCAACTATATGGGTTTCACTTCCCTATTTTTAGAGGGATGAAGTCTATATTTACCAGAAAAAAGTCTCCGGTCAGACTTTGTAGTTGACAATACTACCAGTTTTAATTCCATACAATTGAGGACTGGTCGCCTAGTGCCTTTTAAGTTAGGCACGATCAGTGTCTTCTCATTTAGATGGCCCACTGAAGACATGAGGAGGCACCCTGTTCCAGTTCTCGGGGTGCAATTCTGCTAGGTTTAAATATTCTTCCATAGCATTGCTCTATTGTATATTCGCGGACCATACTGGGGCCGCATAGCATACTACTACGCGTCAACAAGGTTTTTATCTGCTGCGGGCTAGGAGCTGCAGGACCTTGTTCTACACCTCAGCTTGTCGCAGATAGCTATGACATGCGCGGAGAACATGGACATGCTCTCGAATGTAACCCCTAGAATTTTGGGGGTAGTTTATGGTCGGATTTCTGCTACCATCGACCATGACATTCAACTCGGCTCTCACCTCTGCCGTCCATGTGGTCAACAGAGTGGCCGTAGATTTAGTGGCGGATATTTGCATATTTTACGCGAAAAATTATGGTAAGATTGCAAAAATTATGCAATTGAAGGGTTTGGGAGAGATTGGGAGTCTTGTTTTCTGATGACCGTGAAACGATGAATTACTGGGGCTGTGTTATCACAGCATGCGGCAACATAGTCCCTGTCGTAGTCCCTCACATGGACGAGTCCAGAGCAACCCCTGAGATGCACCCACTTCCGATATCTATTGCACCTCGCCAAACTTTGAGTGTGATGAATGCGGATGTGGCAAACCGAGCCCATCCACATTGGTCCTGGGTTTCACAGTATAACGCCTGTGAACATCTCCATACTGTAGTACAGTAGTAGAACTTATGTGAGTTCTTGTACTACAACATCTAGGGCAGGGTTGTCACAGCATACATAGTCCCAGTTGTAGTCCCTCACATGAACGAGTCCAGAGCAACCCCTGAGATGTACCCACGCCCGACATATATTGCACCTCACCAAAATTTGAGTGTGGTGGTTTCGGAGCCCACTCAAATTTGTCCTGCCTTTCACAGTATAACGCCTGCACCTGTTCCATTCAGCCGTAGGATCGATGAATCACTGGGGGCTGTGTTATCACAGCATGCGGCAACATAGTCGCTGTCGTAGTCCCTCACATGGACGAGTACAGAGCAACTCCTGAGATGCACCCACTTCCAGCCCATCCAAATTGGTCCTGGGTTTCACAGGATAACGCCTGTGCCTGTTCCATTTTCCATCTTACAACTATTTAACATCTCCATACAGTCTTAGAACTTATGTGAGTTCTTGTACCACAACATGTAGAGTACTCTTCCTAACACCTGTGAGTAGAATTGATGCTGCTCTTGAAACACTATTTTGTTTACGTAGATACGATATCTTGTTCAAAACATTCTACCACACCAGAGCCCCATGGATAAGAATTTGACGTACAATGATCCTGAACACCCAATGGAAGAAGAAATCAAAAGTGACTGGTGCCTGATGAAAGACTTCCGTGTCGGGATAGAAAAGAATCCGGGTTATGGGTCTGTTCAGTTCGCCAGATCTGCATCCACCTCATTTCAATATCGGTGAGATGTAATAAATGTAGGGAACGGGTCCACTTTCGATGCTTCTCAGACCTTAACTGCCTCCAGGACTACCGCCACAACATCTCCCAGTATGGCTCCAACTTCATCGTTGTCGTCGTAATACGAGACAGCCCCACAATCTCCCCAATAACAACAAAGGCAGCATCTAAGATTGGCTCTAGTGATCCATACATGGAATGTATAGGAATATCAGAAAAGGGTGGGACTTATAAAGAATTGCCTAATGTGTACATACCGCTGATAAATAGCTGTGCCCCGCGTAATATACCCGACATTAGTTCGGTTTGGAGGGCAATAACCATTTGGTGCTGGGAGACATCAGAGCTCATGGTGAGCTAGACATTCCGTCCTAGATAATGGCCAGAGGGTATAGCGATGAACGAAGACGTTCCAACGAGGATAAGAGGAGATTGTCACAGCTCGCCAAATATCACCACCCAGTCTGATAAATAACGTGCCGTTGCAACTCATCATTACTCTTAGCTCAGACAATCGTCCTAATATTGTATCCGTTAACAGACCACCTGACTTCATAACTTATGACAGCCGTACTTCTCTAAACCAAGGGAAATCTGATTGACAAGGGTTCAAAGTTTACCAACCACCACTTCAAAAAGTTAGATGCCCATTTCTTCAGATCACCAAGTAGCTGAGACAAATTTTCGGGCATCATCACACCTGCTGCTCAAATACCCAAATCTACAGCAGAGGCGATGGGGCTGGCAAATGAATGTGATGAGTTTCGTCGTACGAACCCTAATGACCAAACACTTAAGCTAAGGAGTATAGGCGAAAAAAGTAGCTAGACCACTTGAAGCGATGCAACATTGGAACAGGACTGAATAAATTGCAGCTACGGTTAAATCATTCTCGAATCCAGTAAAGAAGAATGATAGAACAGCTGTTAATTTCAATGGCGTGACAGTGACAGATCCGAAGAAGTGTGCATGTTATTTTAACCGGCAACTTATAGACCCGAGAGTGATAGGGCGAAAAGCAGTGTGATATGCTCTATCAGCCAAGTAGGTACCGCCACAATTTACGATGAGCGATGTTGCAGATGTCATCCAACCGTCACAACGACATCGATACGGCGAAAAGGTGTGTGATATGCCCTCTCAGCCGAGGAGGTACCACCACAATTTATTATGAGCAATGTTGCAGATGTCATCCGAAATGCGAAGTCATCTAAAGCGTTTAGCCCACACGGAATCTATGTGGTAGTGCTTAAGCAACTCGACGAACTCGGAGTTTAGTATTTGAAAAATGTCCTAAATTTGCGTTAGCCACCAATATTGTAAGAGAATCCTGGAAAGTTGGTATAGTGATCCTGTTACTGAAGAATATTCAGCCCTATCAGATTGCCGACCTGTGACAACATTCCAGTGGATAGCGCACAAAATAAAATTTTTCAAATTAAGGGGTTATGCCACTCATTGAGCACGAAAAACCTATTTTTTCATGATTATTTACAAGAAATCTACCAAACTTTTTTTACGAAACACTATTTTTACTAAAGCAGTTTGCGGTGCCCACTGTAGCTCAAAAATTAATAAACACAAAGAACATCATCGGTATAAATTGCCAAAGGATCTCCGAACAAACCCTAAACTGCACTTGGACACAAATGTTGAACTTTTCTGGGGTGCGCACCAGCCAGCCAGACAGATGGACAGACGAACGGACATTACTAAATTGACTCCAAATTGTCTGAAACGGATTTCGTCCAAACATACTTGGGGTTTAAACCCATTAATTCACATTTTGCCCGTATGAAAGTGTATATACCCTCGTTAGCATAAATGCTGAGGGTATAAAAATATCCATATACAAAAATGGTGAACTGTCAAAGTGAAAATTTCGATTTTAACTAAAAATGGAAAGTTTCATTTTATTGCCATAAATCCGTCAGTTTTTTTAAATATCTCGCTTAAGGACAGGCTTTTTATGTGTATACTCGTAAAAAACCCACAAAAACGGAAGATCGGATAATCCGTTTTTCTCAGAAATGCCATTTCAAGATCGACTCGAACTTTTTTGAAAACATATTCTATTCTACCTGTACTTTAACAGTAGTCAATAAAAATGTTTCGATTTTTTAAAATAGGCAAGTGGCCATAACCCCTTTACATACATACATAGAGGTATGTGGCGGTACCTACTCAGATGCCAAAGTTTTATACTGGTAACTACCTCCACTTCGAAGTCTATCAGCTTCTACCGGATATGTCAAATATTGGACCAAAGAGTTTCTGGAACAGTTCATATTTCATGGTTAGAACAGCGGTCGTATGTACTTTTCAGGAGCTCGTAATCTATATTTTTGGAACCGTCGACTTTGATCGGGTTATGGGCGTGAATCAGACCAGTGGTTAGTCTTTCATCAATAAAGGAATTAATGCCTTATTTTATCCAGTGCTCCGCTTTTAAGTGCTGTTGTGATGCCTACTACTACTTTCCAAGTATATCTGTCATCATGGATACTGCACTAGACATTCTAGATCCGAATAGGTTTATCGCCTAAATTATTTCTGGGCGTGTCGTATTTTTTCGATTCCAATTCAAAAGGTATTCGATCTTATGAAGACTTCGAGGCTAACGAAATATCCTTACACTAGAAATGGCCTCCAGAAGGGATTTTATATTACAGAAGTGCTGTGAGAAGTTCAATCTACAGACCTCCTCTATAGAAGACTTATTTTAAGGACTTCTATTTTAGGGCGTAAAGAATACCTCGAGAAAGGTCTTCATTTTATAAAAGTGCTCTGAAAAGTCTACAATCTATAGACCTCTTCTGAAGGTCTACAAAACCTCACCAAATGTAAAAGGCCATAAAAAGTTTTAAGCTGAAAGATGTATCAAAATGCAGAAGACCTATGTCTGCAGAAGAACTCGTTATAAAGGGACCTTAATTTAAAGAAATATTTGTAGATTACTTGGAAATCCGTATAGATTAATTCCTGAAGTGCCTTCTTTCTATTCCACTTTAAAACTATACTATACTATTCCACTCCCATCTATAAAATACCTCTTTTAAAGACTTCTAACTAGTGAAGACTTATTTATCCAAAGGTTTACCGTGAATAGGCCGAAATCGATTTTAAACATTTTTTTATATCATTGCAAACCTTTTCTTTTATTTAAACCGAATTTCCCCAGATATTTCCACATAACCAGCTAACCCAACCAAGACTACGTCTTTTCACAACTTCACACGTTTCTCCTACAAAGAGAAGAAATGCAAAAAAATGTGTTCCAAGTTGTAGCAGAGTGACCCTTGTACTATTTGTAAGGGGGCAGAATAGCAAAAGTGACAAGCAATGGACAATCAGGGCCACTGAGTTTTGAGCGGTAAGCAGAAAGGGCAAAGAAGAAGGCAAATCAGAACACGACATACTGAAGTAGGAAGACAGAACAGAATATTTTAAATTGCATTGCTCTTGTTGGTGTTGTTGTCGTCGTCGTAACTGTTGTTCTTGTTCTTGTAAGCCTATTATTATGGTCAAAAATGTTAACAAGTGGTGTACTTGATGTACATGAAGCCATAAGGAGACACGACAAGCAGTAGGAGTTGAACGAACGAACATGCAAACCTCTAACCAATACTCGTACACCCGTTGATTTCCTTTTGGCCACCAGCATAATACCAAAATGCCTCGGCATATATTTTCCAAAAACGCATGCAAGTACACTTGTATGTACATACCCACTAAACAATTTTTGCCGAAATCGTACCGAATTCGGACGAAATCTCTGCACAAGTTTCCATTTCTGATGCCGTCTTCGCATGCAAAACATGTCCGTTTTTGTGTGAAGCGGTTCGCAGAATTCGGAACAATTTGTCGAGGGAAATTCGAAAAGAGCATTCGAGTTTCCACAAAAATTAGTTTCGAATTCTGAAGAAAATTCGTAAAAAAATCTGAAGTAAATTGTGATTTTCGTAACAATCTCCGACAAAACTCTGAAGAAGTATTCGAAAATGTGCAGAAAATGGAATACATTTCGGAGATGTGTTTCGAGATTCTGGAAAGTTTCGGAACTTATTCTAAAAAATTTGCTACGCTCTATCCGAAAGTCGGAAACTATTCTGATGTTTCATTAGATGTTCCAAATATATTCGCCCAAAATTCTTAATCTTTATTCGGATTTGATTCGAATTTCTTGCAATTTAAATAAGAACCTCTTTATTTAAGCTATATACCTATGTTCATAATTACAATGTGGATTTATTATATTATTCACCGCTGCTGCCCGCAAACATTGCAAAATTATAGTCGCAGTCCTTCATGATAAAGTTTTCGAATGCTTTTATTTTTCTAAAATATAATTAAAAATATTGATTATTCCATTATGTGTTTGCAAACTTACAATTTTAATTTGCGATTTAAATCACAAAATAACTTGTTCCGCTACGTCTTTGTCAATTAACAGTTGCTAAATAACAAAAAAAAAAAAAAAAACAAACCACAGCATGCAAACAAAACAAAAACTCTACCTCGTCTTTGTAGTTCTTAAAATAATCTCTCTGGGAATTTACTAGCGAGAAAGAGAAACGAATCAAAATTTCCCATCAGAGAATGTGCAGAATATTGGCAGATTTTCGAAAACAAGCACAAGAAAATGTGCAGAGATTCCTTTAAAAAAATGGCTGATAATAGGTTCAACTTCTGAAGGAAATTTTGAGAAATCGGAATATTTTCTGATCATACATTGGAAAAACTCTTAACAAAATTTAACATCAGAGCGCTCGGCAACAATTGTTTAGTGGGTATATGCGAATGGGTGGGTTACTGATTTACTAATACACATGTAGACAACAACAAAGACGAAACATAAAAACTACACACGTACAACATGTATAATTTCGAAACAAGCCGTTAACAGGCATATTAACCTACTACAACTACCATTCTTCTTTCGTTCTGTTTTCCTACATTCCACCACATGATCATCCTCTCCACCTTTTGCTTCGCATCTGCTGTTTTAGCCTGTTGGTGAAATTAAGTAACGCATTTGTATTCATCAGTTTGAAAATTTTTATTTGATTTTTACATTGAAATTTCTTTGGCAATTCTCGTAAATAGTCACTGTCTGTCGTTTGTGACCAAGCGACCGGCCATTGGGACAGAAGAATTGTCCACATTTTGAGGTCAGAATTTAATTTTACTTCGTTATTTTAATTTGCTTTGTTGTGGGAGCAGCCGACACACAAAATGTCGATATGGTAATTTAGTTGGTTGTAAGATGGAAATGTAAATGGATTACAACAACTGGGCTGAGATAATTTGTTGGTTAATATTTTGGGGAGAATAAATTCATTAAAGCAATAATTGTGCTAAAATGGAAGTCAAATAAAAAACTATATAGAAGGTGTTTCCTTTATAGTAAATCTATTAAGAAAATGTCCTGAATATTCTTAACTGGCCAGACTATGTCCCATCCCAAGAATTTTATTTGCAAGGGAAAAAAATTACCATGTGCAAACTTCCAGTCAAATTGGGTACTCAGTTCGCAAGTTACAGTGCTCCATAATACCCAGTTAAAAGCCGGCAACGCCAAAAATTTCTTACTTTTGAAAACCAAACAAGCAACAACGGCGTTAAGTTCGGCCGGTCCGAACTTGTTATAACATCCACCACGATATGTATAGAAGTAAAATGGAACAATTAGTTTCCTTTCGTTTATAAATTCGTTTAAATTAAAATTTTAGCAATTTCGGAAAAACAATGTGGCTAACATTCAAAATTCTAAAATTCAGGGGCTACATCAAAACGTCGACCTATACCGACAAATTTCTGACGGAAAGCTTTTAGACTCAAAGAAGAGTAAATACCAAATGTAAGATAATGTGGCTAAAACCTAAAAATTCCGAAAATCAAGAGGTACGCTTCTATGGAGGATATAGGAAGATGTGGACCTATACTGATAATTCTCTTTTGGAAAATGTTAAAACCCCAAAAATTTCAGTAATTTCGGTGGAAATTGACGTCATAACCTTCAGAAATACGGGAGGTAACGTTCTATGGAAAGTTACCTTTCTGTGGGGGCTATATGGAAACGTGGACCTATATCGACAAATTTACAGGGGAAAGTCGAATACCCCCAACGAAGACTAAATACCAAATTTCAGTCATTTCAGTGGAATATTGAGGTCACAACCTTCAAAATACCGGAAATCGGGAGGTACCGTTCTACGGGGGCTATATGAAGGCGTGAACCTATACCGAAAAATTTAAAGGGGAAAGTCGAATACCCCCAACTAAGACTAAATAACAAATTTCAGCCATTTCGAAGGAATGTTGAAGCCACAACTTTTAAAATACCGAAAATCGGGAGGTACCGTTCTATAAGGGCTATATGAAGCCGTGGACCTATACCAACAAATTTAATATTAAACCCCCAAATGAAAACTAAATACCAAATTTGAGTAATTTCGGAGGAATATTGAGGCCACAACCTTCAAAATACCGGAAATCGGGAGGTACCGTTCTATGGTGGCTATATGAAGGCGTGGGCCTATACCGACAAATTTATAGGGGAAAGTCGAATATCCCCAACCAATACTAAATACCAAATTTCAGCCATATCGAAGGTATATTGAGGTCACAACTTTCAAAATACCGAAAATCGGGTGGTACCGTTCTAAGGGGGGTATATGAAGGCGTGTACCTATACCGACAAATTTAGAGGGGAAAGTCGAATGCTCCCAACGAAGACTAAATACGAAATTTCAGCTATTTCGAAGGAATATTGAGGCCACAACTTTTAAAATACCGAAAATCGGTAGGTACCGTTCTATGGAAGATATATGAAGGCGTGGACTTATACCGACAAATTTCATACGGAAAGTTGTACAACCCCAACGAAGACTAAATACCAAATTTCAGTAATTTCGGTGGAATATTGAGGCCACAGCTTTCAAAATACCGAAAATCGGGAGGTACCGTTCTATGGGGGTTATATAAAGGCATGGACCTATACCGACAAACTTCTCGGAGAATGTTTTATACCCCCAACGAAGACTAAGTATCAAATTTCAGCCATTTCGGTATGATAATGAGACTAAAACTTTCAAAAATCGGGTGGTACCGTTCTATGGGGGCTATATAAAAACGTGGACCGATATAGCCCATTTGGAAAACCAAACATCATAGTAGTTATAGAAATTTGTAAATTTCAAAGCTCTATCTTAAAAATTGCGAGCTGTATCTTGATTTCAACAGATGGACAGACAGACGGACATGGTTATATCGACTTAGATGTTTCCCTTATCAAGAGTATATATGCTTTATAGGGTCTCCGATGAATATTTCGATGTGTTATAACGGAATGACCAATTTTATTATACCCTCTATATTATAGTGGAGGTTATAAAAATTAGGCGCCGTGTCCAATTTAATTTGGACTTTGTGACTTTTGATATTGTGACCATAATACCTAAAGTATAATTTGGTCTTATGACTGAACGGTCTGAAGACCAAATTATACTTTGGTTATACTTATTAACACTCCAAATTATTTTTGGGCCTTATGACTGTCGAGCGTTATGTCAGGTCACACTAATAGGCTCTGGATGGATCTCTCGGTCTAGATCATGAACATCTCTCCAGAGGTGCCTCGGTGGGTGAAGCCTGCCATTAAGATTGTAGCAGGATATCATCATGAAAATGGTCTACAGGTTTCAGTCCTTAGGACGGTACTCTAACAGTTTTGAAAATTCATCCACTGCGCATACATCACATTTGCACACTGGCGCCGCACAGCTTACTACAGCCCGGCCTATAGTTATACCCTACACCACTATGTGGTAAGGGGTATTATGTCTTTGTGCATTTGTATGTAACATACAAAAGGAAACGAAATAGACCCATAGTTCCTTTTGGGGATATACATATAATCACTTTCTGAGTCGATTTATGCATGTCCGTCCGTCTGTCTGTCTGTCTGTCTGTCTGTCTGTCCGTCTGTCCATGTATTTTTGTTCGCAACGTACAGGTCGCATTTTTTGTCCGATTCAGCTGAAAATTGGGGACTACAACTTTTTTAGCCATAGGAAGAACGCTATTGCTTTTGGTGAAAATCGGTTCAGATTTGGATATAGCTCCCATATATATTTTCGTCCGATTTCACGTATTTGCTGCACCAAACACGCCATATACGTCCAATTTTGATGAAATTTTGAATGTGTGACTGAATTCCGTCTAGAAATAAGTGTGCCAAATTATACAGAAATCGGTTCAGATTTGGATATAGCTCCCATATATATTTTCGGCCGATTTCACGTATTTTCTGTACCAAACACGCTATATATTTCCGATTTCGATGAAATTTGGAATGTGTGACTGAATTCTGTCTAGAAATAAATGTGCCAAATTATATCGAAATCGGTTCAGATTTGGATATAGCTCCCATATATTTTTTTCGCCGATTTCACGTATTTGCTGCACCAAACACGCTATATACATCCAATTTTGATGAAATTTTGAATGTGTGACTGAATTCGGTCTGGAAATAAATGTGCCAAATTATATCAAAATCGGTTAAGATCTGGATATAGCTCCGATTTATATTTTACATATTCACAGTGGTGTAGGGTATCATATAGTCGGCCCCGCCCGACTTTGATCCTTTCCTTACTGGTTTTTATAAGAGGCCGGTAAGGTTTCCTTGTCAGCACCCTAAGTACTGCCGGTCAGCGACATTATCTTGTAGCAAATTTTAGTGGTTTGCGCGGACGACTTAAACATGCTATAGAAAGTTATACCCAGTATTTTGCGACCAACATGTTCAGGAAGAGCCTAATTTCAGATGTACGGTTGGTTAAATGTGTAGCAGTAGAGTTAGCGGCATTAATTTCCATATACCTCAGATGGAACCACTAAGTCAGCTATGTAGATGTTCGACCTATCACTTATGGCATCGACGATAGGACCAGACGTCAAAATGGTACAATCATCCACATTAGGGTTATGACTTTTTTACAACCTCATATCCCTGTATTATAGCGCGATGAGTTTCTACATAAGACTACATAAAATCTTAATTATAAGGTGATTCGGTTAAAAAAAACCTCACGCACAAAATGATTTTAAAATTTTAATTTATCAGAATTAGGGCATTTTTATGAAGTCACCGTATTGTAGTTGTTTAAGCCTACTAAATATATATATTCGTGCAACAGGAAACAATTGTGGCCGAGAGGGCTCCTACACTCCTTTCACTTTATCACTCTCGTCATGCTCTTAAATTGCCGCCTAAATTAACACACGCACCTTTTCGGATCTGTCACTCCGTTGAAAGTAAGTCATTCTATCATCATTCTTTCCCGGATGCGAGAGTGATGCCCACAATTCACTCAATGTTACATTGCCGTAGGTGGTCTCGACACGTTTTCCTCTTATCTATTATCTTTCCTCACCTACAAGCCTATTTTTTTAAAGAGTAATAACAATAAATGTCCCAGAAACATCCCAAAAGGAACAAGGGAGACTTCTCTCATATCAATGAATGCAAACCAATTTAAAATTGCCGAATCCGAACGGCATATCTTAAGACACCACTTGTAGAAAAGTTTTACATGGCTGAGATACATAGAAAATGTGTCCAAAATTATACAGAGGGTGGTAAATACCATCGTAGAAAATTTTAAGTTACCTGGTCTGGGAATCGAACCCGGACATTCATCGTGCAAGGCGGGTGTGCGTACCATTGCACACCGCTGCCACTTCAAGAATATGTTCATTAACTCTTGGGTCTTTAGGGTTCCTACGCCTAAGCAAAGAAGAAGATGAAGCACCTTAACGCAAACGGTCGCCTGTCTCTTCGACAAAGCTGGTCATGGGGCTTGAACACCGTAGGACGGCTAATTTGAGTGGTACACTACAAATTTGTTGGAGGTGAATAAATGCTGGAGAATACGTTTGAAACTAATAAAACCATTTTTGATGATAAATATTCGCATTTTCATTATTAGGCCAGAAATGTATATAGTAGCCCTCATCTCTACCAACAACATTTACTAACCTTAAAATTACATTTGTTGTACTACTTGGAAACTTAGCGAAAACAATATCAATTTCAACAAAACCCAAGTAAATAATCCTTTAAAGTAATTTCTAGTTAATAAATTTTTATGAACAAAAAAAACCCAACATTGTTGCTTTTTTCATCATGACAATATTCCGCACAATAAATAATAACAACAAGTTATAAATATGGAATTGTATAAATTTCTGTAAATGTTCCCACTTGGAATGTAGTTTGCAATATTTGTAGGATTCTATCCCTTTCTTGTCGAGTCCTTCGTTTTTCTTTTTTTCTGGTTTTGCAAACAAAAAATTCTCAGGAGAAGTAACAAACAATGGCAAATTTTCTGGGAATACAAAACATTTTTGGAGAAGAAGATTGAGATTTAAGAATTGTTGTAAGTAATGTTGAATTCCATTGTATATTATTTTGTATTATATTTCAAAGTGGGGAGGCAGGGTTGTGGAGTAGGCTGCATCACTCACTCACCCACCCACTCCAGTGGTTACACTATTTTTTTTTTCTTCTAACATTGCCTTGAATGTAAATGCTACCACAAGAAGTGTACTAAAAAAAGCCACTATGATTTTTAATGTTCTTCTGCTTCTTGTTCGTCTTCATCTTGTGAATGAAATAAAAACAAATAGAAATTTATTGCCAGAAATTTATGACAAGTTGGTATTTTTTTACATAAATTACAAACTAACCATATTTTCATATATTTTTTTAACATGGTAGTTTTTTTCAGAGCATTTTTTTGTCGAGCCTTTCTTTTTCCTCTCGAGGGATTTTCTATTTAAGTTGAAATTTATTCCACTTCTTTGTGAAACAATAATATAAAAATGCATATACTGAGAAACAATGAAATGAAAGAAAAAGGAAGGAGTAGCAAAAAAAAATACCACGTGAATTGGACATTTTTGGTTAACAGATTGAAATTTCATAGAACAATGGGAATAATGGGGCTAATGTTTGAATTTACAGTTTTGGTTTCTTCGGGAGTCTAAATTTATATGAAGTAATGTAAGGGAATGAAATAGTAATATAAATTTAAAAGTAAATTCATGTTAAATTCACTTTCCGAAATCACGAATCTGAGACAATTCTATTAAACATTGTGGCAAGAACTTGTTTGTACACAAAATTGGAAATGAGAGAAAGGAGAACCCGATTAAGTCCGCATATTTCCGCAATATTTCTTCTAATGTTCGAATATGGAATAAATTGGTCAACAAAAATACAAAAAATTAAAACAAAAATAAACAAATTTAAAAAAAAAATCTAAGTTTAAAAAATTTGTTAAAAAATTAAAAAAATACTCCTTGGATTTTCATAAAACTCTTAAACAAAACAAAAAATGTCCATTTGTGTAAAAAATCTATAATTAATATGATAAACATGAAATTTCAATAAATTAAAAAAGTGTTAAACGGACAGAACGGACGGATACAAAACTATATATGGGCTGAAAGAAGACACTCTCAGGAATCTTTCAGCGGAAACGAAACGTTGTTACATGTTGTTCCCTAAAAGTTCTAATCCACTAAAATTGGAATTTCGCTAAAAGTTAGTTTCCGAGGAAAAATAAAATAGCTCTCTTCGTGTACACGTAATTTATATATAAATTAAATTATTAAAATGATTCTTAAAGGCAACAATAAAAAATAAATGAACACAATATATGTTATAATCCCCGAGAAATCACTATTTCTTTCCCCAGAAATTTGTAAAAATAGGTATTTTTCAAATTTAGGAAAAAAAATTGTAGTCTTTAGGAGCACTCCACGCCCACAACTTCCAATACGTTGACCAAATTTTTTGGATTCCTTAGTTTCAATATGATTACATTCGAGTCCCACATAGAAATTTACGATTGAGAAAGGCTATAGTCGGTCCCTACACGACTACCCCTGTAGCTTTTCCCTCGTAAACATTTTTTAGGGAGATACCAAAGTTGTCACATATCTGGCTTTTATACCAAATGACTTAAGGTGAACTGAACCAAAATAATTAATATTTAATTTTATATTTGACTACTGCCGACTTCTACTTGTTACTGATTGAAGGCTTTGCTTGTTTTCTTGATTAATTTTAATACACCAAATAGAAGCAGAAGTATTTGTCTTAAAGTAAAAACTTCAAAATACGAGTATTATAATATTTTACCATGAATGTTACATTTTGTATTAATTTAAAGCTCAGATGGTTCAGCTTCATTATCAAGCTGTCTCCTTTGAATATGTCCAACAGAACAGAAATATCTGACATTGAAATATAAGCTTTGTTTCTTTACTTTTTTAATGGTAAAAGTGGTAAAAGAGAAAACTGTCAAAATTGCTCAAAATTTCTCTCTCATGAACAGTTTTAACAGAAAAACCAGTAAGGAAAGGATCAAAGTCGGGCGGGGCCGACTATATGATACCCTACACCACTGTGAATATGTAAAATATAAATCGGAGCTATATCCAGATCTAAACCGATTTTGATATAATTTGGCACATTTATTTCCAGACCGAATTCGGTCACACATTCCAAATATCATTGAAATCCGACTTATATAGCGTGTTTGGAGCAGCAAATACGCGAAATCGGCCGAAAATATATTTGGGTGCTATATACAAATCTGAACCGATTTCGATATAATTTGGCACATTTATTTCTAGACTGAATTCAGTCACACATTCCAAATTTCATCGAAATCGGAAATATATAGCGTGTTTGGTACAGAAAATACTTGAAATCGGCCGAAAATATATATGGGAGCTATATCCAAATCTGAACCGATTTCTATATAATTTGACACACTTATTTCTATACCAAATTCAGTCAAACATTCCAAATTTCATTAAAATCGGACGTATATAGCGTGATTGGTACATCGCATACGTGAAATCGGGCGAACATATATATGGGAGCTATATCCAAATCTGAACCGATTTCGATATAATTGGGCACATTTATTTTTAGACCAAATTCAGTCACACATTCCAAATTTCATCGAAATCGGACATATATAGCGTGTGTGTTACAGAAAATACGTGAAATCGACCGAAAATATATATGGGGGCTATACCAAAACTTGGACCGATATAGCCCATCTTCGAACTTGATCTTCCGACGGCTAAAAAAATGGTATTCCCAAATTTTCAGCGAAATCGGTCAACAAATGCGACCTGTATGTTGCGAACGGACGGACGGACGGACGGACGGACATGCATAAATCGACTCAGAAAGTGATTCTATGTATATCCCTAGAAGGAACTATGGGTCTATCTCGCTTCCTTTTGTATGTTACATACAAATGCACTAACACATAATACCCCTTACCACATAGTGGTGTAGGGTATAATAAAGGAACGAAAATATGGTAGATCTGGTAGTAATGACCAAAAAAGCATAAAAATTCAATTTTCTTTTTTATTTCACAGTTTTTAATTTTGTCTTGTCAGCGTTCGCCTTTTTCTTCTGTTTTTGTTCATTTTTTTTTTTTCATTGTCAAATAATCGTCAAACGAATGTCGAAAAAACAGTTTTACCATTTTTATCTGAAGAAATTTGACTGGTAGCCTGTGGTAGAAGAGAAAGGCATTTTCCACGTCTCTTCTCTCTCACTTTCTTAAAAAAAAACTTCCAGTTTTACCACTTTTTGGGGTTAAGGAACGCTTTGCAGGTTAAAAATGGTAACAAATGGAAGTAAAGGAACACATCTAAAATTGCATAAATTGGAAATTGGGATATCCCAGAGTCTTTTTCAACATCACAATCATTTCACCAATTTTTGTAAAGCAATTGGAAACATATCTTCATTATTGAAAAGAATCCAACCAAAGCTGAGATGCTCGTCAGTACAATTCAAAGAAAAAAACGGGAAAGTGGGATGGATGTACGCCAATCTATTTTGCATCATAATAAAGGTGATGTTTCCTCATCAATTGGCAGGCTTTCCTTTTGGAATAGGACTACTAAAAGCGAAGATATTTGCATAAGAATAAAACTTAGAATTTTTGCCCATTCCGACTTTTGAATATTATCCGACTATCACCATACTCAATATGCTTTTTCCTTTCTGGGATCAGAATTGCAACTTGTAGCGTGATAACAAAAAATGGAAAAATGGGATGCACTACCGATTTTTGTGATATCTCCGTTGTTTGAAATCCTACGCCAACTTATTTTGCAACAATGTAAAAGAAATCGTATCCTTTTCCATTGACGGGCTTTCCTTTTGGGATACGCCTACTAGAAACAGAGATATTCGCATATGAATAAAACATTGAATGTTCTCCACATAAGTTTTTGCCCATTCCGGCCACTGAATATTATCCGACCATCACCAACATCAGTAGGCTTCTGTGAGACCCCCATCAACCCCCAAAAATTCGTGATGATCCGATCAAAATTCAGACCAGTAGCGTTATTTAAAAAAAATGGAAAAATGGGACGTATAACCGGCTATTGCGATATCTCCATTATTTGGCCAATTACGCCAACCTACTCTGCATCATTGCAAAAATGGGATTTTCTACTTTCGTAATCAGGCTTTGCTTTTGGAACGTCCCCAACCAAAGCTGTGATATTCCTCATTATAATAAAAATCGCAAAAATTAAAGTTGGATTTCATTAGTGACTATTGCGATATATTCGTTGTGTGATACTATCTACTTTCATTGTCAAGCTTTGCGTTTGGTATACCCCTTAAAGAGGCTGAAATATTTACTTTTGAATAAAACGTTGACGTTTTCTACAAATAAGTATTTTTGCCCATTCCAACCCCTGAATATTATCTGGCCATCACCAAAATAGATCTTCTTTCTATTCGGGACCCCTATTTACCACCGAAATTTTGTGACGACGAGGATTTGGTTGCGACTTCAAAAAAGTTGTGTATTATAGACTATTGCGATATCTCCGTTATTTGGCCACCTACGCCAACCTACTTTGCATCATTGTAAAGATGGGATTTTTGACTTTCATAGTCAGGTTCTGCTTTTGGAAAGTCCCCAACCAAAGCTGAGATATTCGTCATTATAACTAAAATCGCAAAAATGAAACGTGGTGTTTAACTTGCAACTATCGTGATATCTTTGTTGTTTAACCACCTACGACAAAATACTTTACATCGTTGGAAAGGTGATATTTGTATACCCCTTATAGAGGCTGAGATATTTGCTTTTGAATAAAATGTTGACTTTTTCTACAAATAAGTTTTTTGCCCATTACGACCCCTAAATATTATTCGACCATCACCAAAATCAATAGGCTTCTTCCCCTCCGGGACCTACATCAACACCCAAAATTTGGTGACGATCCGATCAAAATTGCGACCTGTAGCGTTATTACAAGGTTTAGATGGACAGACGGACAGACGCACATAGCCAGGTCGATTCAACTCGTCGAGACATTCATTTTGGTATATATAAATATGGGTCTACGACTATTATTGCGATGCGTTACAAACTTTTTGGGCAAAACCAACTTATAATACCCTCCCCACATAGTGGCGAAGGGCATAACAATCGGTGACGACAAAAAATTGGGGTTTTGGCCGGGAAAATAGATTCCTGAATGCCGATAAATATCTATTCCCCAGATTGTAGAACCAACATTCGACCTCTTTGGAAAATTATAATCGACTGGTTTTAAAGACTTTAATGTACATCATTACTTATGGCATTCGTAATGACCATATATACCCCTCTAGTGGGTATCTGCTGCTCGAGCAGATTTATAGCTCCATGTTCTGCAAGGTCAACAAGTAAGAAAGTATCAGTCAGCTATGCTGACGGAGATATACCCTCAGTCTCCGACAAAAAAAAACAGGACCAAGCACAAACATTTTGCCGTATATAAAATTTATTAATTTTGTATCACGAGTTTGCTTTAAAACCTATACATATGTACCGTAATGTAGGGCTATACCAAATCATTGACATATACATTTTTAGTAACCAAACTTCTTCATAAAGGACTCGAAATATTAAATAACGTTACTAAGATTGAAAGAAATTTTTGAAAAAGTTTTAGAGTTATCTTGCACAATAGCCATTTTAGTATGTGTCTGGAGGGTTTTGTTGCTTGGACCATTATCTCAGGAAGTATTGACTTACTCCGGAAAAAGATTGTACCGTTGTAAGTGAGGCCACTAGAACAACCTTCTGAAAAAAGAATCAAAACGATGCGAGTGGAGCTTTTAAACTTCACTTTTTTTCGAATTTTGTGTGCGAGGTACCCGTAATAGTGGACCGATATAGCCCATATTCCAACCTGATACATGACTGCATGAAATAATATGATGTGCAAAGTCTTGCGGATTTGCCATTTTGGTTGGTGCCATCAGGGTTTCTTGGAACATTAAGGTCAATATCGCAGGAAGTATGGACTTGCGCAAGAAAAAAATTTTTTCGTCATAAAGGGAGTCGCAAGGAAACCTGCTGAAAAAAATTCAAGACCTTACGAGAGGAGCTCCTAAACTTCGAATTTCGTGTGGGAGGTACCCGAAGAAGTGAACCGATATAGTCCATATTCCAACCTGATACATGACTGGATGAAACAATACGATGTGCAAAGTCTGCACCAATCAAAAACTCCCTGCGAAAATTACGTGCGAATTTGCCATTTTGGTTGGTGCCGTCAGTGTTTCTTGGAACTTTTAAGCCAATATCGCAGGAAGTACGGATTTGCGTATCGCAGGAAGTATGGACTTGCGCAAGAAAAAAATTTTTTCGTCATAAAGGGAGTCGCAAGGAAACCTGCTGAAAAAAATTCAAGACGTTACGAGAGGAGCTCCTAAACTTCGAATTTCGTGTGGGAGGTACCCGAAGAAGTGGACCGATATAGTCCATATTCCAACCTGATACATGACTGGATGAAACAATACGATGTGCAAAGTCTGCACCAATAAAAAACTCCCTGCGAAAATTACGTGCGAATTTGCCATTTTGGTTGGTGCCGTCAGTGTTTCTTGGAACTTTTAAGCCAATATCGCAGGAAGTACGGATTTGCGTAAGAAAAAAATTGTATCGTCGTAAAGGGAGCCGCAAGGACAACTTACTGAAATAATTTCAAAATGATCCGAGAGGAGGTCTTAAGCTTCACTTAACCCGTATTTTGTGTGGGAGGTACCCGAAGTAGTGGACCAATATACGATGTGCAAAGTTTGACCAAATCGATTGTTTCCTTCAAGAGTTATCGTTCACACCATTTTACAGACAAATTTTGAACTTTTGTGGGGAAGGTACCCGAAAGGGTGGTCCGATATGGCCCATCTTCGAACTTACACTAAGTTTGGACAAAATATTACGATACCTAAAATTTGGTTCGAACCGGTTGAGTTATCGTGCGCACCAGGCAGACAGATGGACGGACATTGCTAAATTGACTCCAAATTGTCTGAAACGAATTTCGTCCAAACATTCTTGGGGTCCAAAACCGTTATTTCGATTAGGCACATTTTTGGTCGTATTAAAGTGTATATACCCTTTCTAGCCTAAAGGCTGAGGGTATAATGAGGCGCCCCTACCAGCATTAGAAAGTAACACATCTTGTCGGACATAACCATCGTGTTGCCTGGTCTGAGATATGACGCCACCACTTTCTCTGGGGTGAAGCCACCTCTCTATAATCGTCTCCATCAGCAGAGCGCGTCATGTAATAACCTCTGAACGGACCAAGATAAATCCTGGGTTTTGCCATGTTAAAGCCGGTCAGGACCGTTGCTTGGTATCTTTCATCACATACGTCACACCGCAGAATTTATAAACTAAATTTAAAACCTTCATCATATGGTGAAGTTCATAAATAATTGTTTATGTTTTAATTGTATTGCAACTAAAACTAATTCTAGCTTTTCTTCTATTTTCAGATGCCAAAGGCTATGGCTAATATAAGTGAATGTTGCTTAACGGAAGGCTACGGTAAGAATGGTTATTGATGCAATTATAACTTCACCCTTTAGGTTAACGCATATGCTTATCGACATAATGGTTTGTTTTAGCCACATTATTCATTCGGAATAACTAAAATTTGGCAGTATGTCTTCGTTGGAGTTACAAAACTTTCCTCCAGAAATTTCAACGCTTTATTCAGCCTCCATAGTACGGTACAGCCGACTTTCGTTATTTTTTAGTTTTAGCCACATTATTCAACCAGAACAACTGAAATGTGGTATTTATTACAAAACATCCCTTGCAAAATTATGGGGTAGACCACATAGAAAAATTTTTGAAGATTTTTGACACATTACTTTACTTAATTGTTTGTTATTTGGAATTTTATGTTGTCAGAAGACAGAAAACTTCCTCGCAAAAAAACCCATCCAATATTGCCAAATTTTACGTATATCAATTTTTTTCCAAGTTTTCGTACCGAGGTTGCTGCAATTTAGTATTGTGTGTTGCTAGAGGATAAAAAACTCAATTCGGAAACTTGTAAATATTTTTCCTTATTTTGGAAAGAACAACAATGATATATGTATTTTAAAGAGAGTATTATCTGTTAAGATATTCTGTTCCTGCAAGCTATAGGAGGAAGAGTTTAGAACTAAACTATTGGGGTATAAAAAGTTCGGCCCGGCTTAACGAATTGTTTACTTGTTTCTTTTTAATGTCATAGGCTGAGGATAGTTGTCTGCAAAACCGTACTTTAAAATTATTTTCTCAAGCAATTTCCTCTTTTTTTAAATCAAGACCCTGAAATGCAGGTATATAGAGCACCATAGACTAGAAGAAGAAACCAATCACAAATAAAAACTGTCTATTAAATATCACCACATCTTCTCTGCGATTCGTAGGATTATTTATCTCAATAAAAGGCCAAGGTTTTTAATACATAATGAAAAATTTGCATTTATTCAATCAAACCCCCATTAATATTCATTATCCTCTTAAGTAGTAGCAGAAGAATAAGATAATAATATACAAATAATCCTTGACAATTTTCCTTTCAATATCTTCAACTACTTTTGGCTTATTTAATTTGTCAATCTTCATTTCCTTTACCATCGCCATCATTGACAAATTAAAGAAGATATCGAATTCAACAAAAATTCACGCCAATGCAGATGTTCCAACACAAAAACAAAAAACGAAACTATTGCAGAAAAGAAGAATACTTAACCTCCACCCTCTGTATTTTTTATTGGCAAAGCAGGAAACAAAATTCGAAAAAAGGATAAACGAATCAAACAAAAGCAGGGCATCATTCATGGCAAAGCCAATGAATTCCCTTTTTAAAGGCAAAGGCAAATGCAGATGCCGGACTAAAATTAAAAATCCATTCATTTGAATAAATGCGAATTTGAAACGCTTCAACTATTTACAAAAAGCTGCTTTGGTGCTTGCTCGGCTTGTGCTTATTATAATGGTTACCTTTATTGTTGCTGTGGCTGGTTGGCTGGCTGGTGTTGGATAGTTGGTTGATTCGTTTGCCTGCCTGCCAGTCTGTATTGGGGGTAATTGAAAAATCGCAAAATTCCAAATGAATTTTTGAAACAATTTAACGTGTTTGTCTGAACTCTGTCAGGTGCAAACATTGCTGTGCTGCTGCTGCTGGCACATCACAAGGCCAAAATAAATACATATCCAGCTTTGTAAATATTTTATTAAACATTTAGAGAGGGTGTATAGAGTTGGAGAAGGAGGAGCAGGAGTCGGTGGGTCAAAGGGTAATTTTTAACAAAACAAAATATGCATTTCATTTGAAGTTTGCACCAATGTTTGTGAATGGATGGGTATTTGTATTGAGGAGAGGGGTAAATGTGTGAAATGCAATTGAGGGCATATGTTTGATTGATTGAACAAAAATAAAATAATTGCCACACATGAAATAATAAATCAATTGTTTATTTGTTATATATTTTCAATAGTTTTTTTTTCTTTTTTAGTATTTGTTTTGGCTGTCTCAAATGGCCTATGAAGTTTTACAATCAAACAATTTGTGTGTAAACACCTGTGAACAGCAGTGGGTCAGTGAATTGAGATAGTTTCAAAAAATTATATTTAACAAATTTGTCTAGGATATGAATGCTTTGAAGCGGCATTTTTTAATATTTTTCTTTCAAAGTAATCACAAAATAATGAACTACACCTACATCCCCCAGCATAATGTTGTCTCCTCTTGAATTCGTTTTGTTATATACACCATTCTGAGTCAGCCATAAAAAAGGGATCGGGGTTCACCAAAGATTTTGTGTTCCTGATTACATCGATATTATTTTTCCCGAAAATAGTAAGGGTATTGGTCCACATTTTATACATCAAAATACTTCTCCAAAACTTCTTTTGTTACCTCAGGAGTTCACAATTTTTCGCTTAAATGCTAATTTAGGAATAGTCATCAAAAAGTTTTCCAAATGTTTATTACAAGTTGTCCTTTTTAATGCCGTCCATACTTCTGAAAGTAATATCACGAATAACCTAAAAAGCCTAAAGGGCCCAATTAAAAGGTTAACTGTTGAAAGGAGTACCGCAGTAGTATAAACTTTAAACATCGTAGTATAACTTACAAACTTAAATCACTTCTTTGGGTAGCTTCCACCCAAAAGCTCAACATTTTTGTGCTTAAATATTATTTAAGGTAACTTCTATAGCACCCGACAGTATCTACTGATGCTTAAACATGTTATACCCACTGCCTTTAAGCTAACCATTTTTAAGCCATTTTTGATGGCTTGTCACAAAAATGGTTTTGGGACCCAAGAATGTTTCAACGAAATCCGTTTCAGACAATTTGGAGTCGATTTAGCTAATATGGTGTTCACAAACACTGTATTTCGTAATATTTTTTTTCAGATCAAGTTCGCATATATAGATTATAACGGCTTACTGCTTCGGGTACCTCCCACAAAAACTTCAAATTTTACAATTTAATGACATGTCGGGTTCAAGTCAATACTTCCTGAGCTCCAGCACCAACTGAAATTACTGATGAGCACGGTGGATGTGATCTATTTGCCAGATCAGCTTCCAACACATGTCAACATCAGTGAGATGTAGTAGATAGGTTAACATTCGAGGCTGCTCTAGTCTAAGCCGCATTCAGGACAGCTGTGATGTTGCTGCTTGTTGCGCCAAGTTATCTCCCAGCGTGTCTCCAATTTCGACGTCGAATTTAACTTTGTCGTCTCCCTAACAACAGCAAACGCAACATCTAACACCACATGTTTTTGTTCAGCCACCCGAAAATGCATCGTTCCAGTAAATAATTTGCAACGGTCTCCGCAAAAATTCATTGCAATTGTAGACTTTATGACTCGGAGGAACATCGATCGATCACCGCGATCCTGGAAACTAAGCTCACCGTCACCTGTGGCTTGCAACGATGGTTACAAGGTTTTTCGAAAGAATCGTACAAGAAGAGGAGCAGCAAATGTACTTCTAATACACCTGCCTGTTCAGTACAGAACTATCTCGCTTAAGCTCGACTAGTGACCCATACATGGAATAGATGGGGGCAGCAGTAAAATGTGAGACTTCCAAGGTACAGTTGCTTAATGTGCCCATACCATTGATGACTAGTTGTGCTATGCGTTATATGGCCACCATTAGAACGCTTTTGGAGGGCACTGACTGTCTGCTGCCGGAAACTTAAATGCTCATCATGAGCTTTAGCATTCGGTCCTAGTAAATAACCAAAAGGGAAAAGCGATGGCCGAGCAAATTGATAGCTTTAAATTTTGCACGTTGAACGAAGATGCTCCTATCAGGCACACGGTCTGATAAATGTCCTGGCAAGCCGTAATATCCCTTTTCTCAGACCACCTTACGATCCATTGATATACACCCGACATAATAACCTCTGCCCGCCGTACAGTTCTGAAGAGGACTGGACCACCTTAAGCAATGCAACATTGCACCAGAAGACTAAAAAGTCGGCAGGGTGGGCCCGCTACTAAAACATGGCAAGAATGCCAGCAGAGGCGAATCGTACATGACCACTTTTTTTGCCAGTAGCGGAGATTCCAGAGGTACTACTCCTCCCCATGATGAGAAACAGTTTTGCAGTTGCCCAAAATCAGCATGGATTTCGGAAAATACACAGCACCATAAACAGCATAACACGCGATATCCTCAGATATCAGTCGTGGACTGAAGCAGAATAGGCCGTACGATCGAACAGTTATGTTGGCTCTTGGCCATCATGGCAGTTGATTGCTTTAACGCGGTGGTGCAGGAAACCAAGGAACGCACCAGAAGTGAAGGGTGGAGATTAGATTTCCTGTTACACAAGTCTGTTCAATACAGACCTATGTCTTTTGAGCCTGGCTCTATTGATCCGTCCATGGAATGTAGGGGAGTAGCAAACACGTGTGGAACTGCCAAGGTAGAATTGCTGAACATATACATCCGCCGATAAATAGCTGTACTCCATGTTATAGGCCCAACATAAGCCCACTTTTTGAAGGTCATACCCATCATGAGCTGTGGCATTCGGTCCTCGGAAACGACCAGAGGGGTATTGTGCTGGCTGAGCAGATTAATAGCTCTACGTTTTGCACGGTCAATGGAATGGAGATCGTTACGTATGCAGGTGATTGTACGATTTTCGTGTCGGTTACTTTCCTTAGTGTCATTTGTGGAAGGATGAACTCCTATTTAATCAATCTTAAGAAATTTTTCCGCGTGAGGAATATACAGAAAGCAGCCACATGGACTGCGCAGATGAGAACAGACTTGAATCGTGTATGCGGTCGCCAGTCGAACGTAGGTTTTAACCCTTCGTTGGACACCAATATTGTTTGTCATATTCGTAACACATGAGTCTGGCCAGACCCATATAATTATTTATATTTTTTTAGTAAACTTAATTAACATTTTCATATAAAAAGTTGTAGAATATGTTTAAAGGACCCTAATTTTTAATAAATAATCCTTATTTGTCAAAAAACATGCCGAAAAACTATAAATTTTATATGATATTATCAAGTTAGTAAAACAGGACATATGTCTCTAAGCTCGAAAATTCTATTTATATTTCATTTTGATGCACTATATTTTATTTTGGCCTATTATTCAGAATGAAGAGTGTATATTTTATAACTTTACAGCTTATTGCAGTGCAATAACGATGATATCAAGAGGTAAATAAAGGCACATATCCTAAGGATTTTCTTATAATTCATATGGTGAATCCTATATTTGGACCAATCTACCCCACAAAAAGAGCAGAAAAGCTATGTAATGGGTTCTATTAGTCCACTTATGTGTATAATTGTCTAGGATACAAGTGTAACCCTATTTGCAAGGGATTTTTTTAGGTTGTGGTACATTCACTGATTTCAAACCCTTATCCTGCTTTTGCGACGTTTTTATGTGAAATTTTGAAGACATGGTAGGTTGAAATGCGACAATTTTCATAAAAGGGTATTCAATTTGTCAAATAATGTAGGTAAAACTCAAATTTTAAGAAAAATATCGGAAATTTTTCAAAAAAAATGGGTGGGGTCTGGCCAGACTCATGTGTTACGAATGTGATATGTATGTCAAAAAATCCTTGTAGCTCCTTTTCTGGTGATCCTTTTGACTTCATGTTTCCTTCATTTGAAAGGCAAGAAAATTTCATGAAGCTACCTGGAATCTCAGGTTCATAGCTTTATCGTAACCCAGTTTAAAATGCAAAATAAAATTAAAAAGGCCTGGCCAGACTCCGGTGTCCAACGGAGGGTTAAAAACAAGATGTTGAAGCCGGGAGTTCCCCAAGGTGGGCAACTTCACCGGAACTGTTTACCATCCGTCGTTCCTGTACTCCACCCCCCTCAAGACGCCATTCAGATAGTTACGTAGGCGAATGATTGTACAATCTTAGCGTCAGGTACCTTCCCTAATGTCATTTGTTGTAAATCCTATTTTATATATCTTACCCTTTTTTCTGGGCGAGGAATATACAAATATCTGCTTTTGAATCTACGGCCACACTGTACACCCCATGGACTGCAGAGATGGACATTCGATGGTAACCGAACTCCGACCCGTAACTACGCCCAGATTCTAGTGGTAACGTTTAATAGTATGTTAAAATCGTTCGCACATGCCTCATATATCTTAGATAAGCTGAGATGTAGCAACAAGGTCCTCAAGTTTCTAACCGGCCGCAATTGGGGTGCAGAAAAAGAAACCTTGTTAACCACATATATCGAGATAGGTGGTAAGATATAAGCCGACAGTGCGATTTGAAAAAATAAGTGTAACGCGATGGAATAATATTCAAACCTGTCAGAACACCGTCAAGAGAACTTAACAGGTGGCCTCTTCATGTCATCAGTGAACCATCAGCATAAGGAGGCGAAAATTCTTCCAGTATGGCAACATATTAGCATGCTCCTGTTGCAGTATTAGCTCGGGTGATATCGTGAGATTCATTCTAATGATTCACCCAGGCATGTCAGGAGGGACCTTCGTTATTTACAGTGAGATAGAAAGGCCCAACGTTGCAAGAAAGAACCCCTAGATCAGCAAGCTTATAAAGCATGTTTGGATAGCATTCATATAGATGCAGTCGCAGATGCCATAAACAACTATCGTGTAAAAGCGGTCCTCGGAGTACACCCCTCTTTTTCGCAGCTGAAAAACGCCCGCTGCCACGACAAACCAGAGTATTTTTAGCTCAACTACGTTCGGGAATATCAAGGGTCACAAAATCCAAATTAAATTGAACACGGCACCCAATTTTTATACCCTCCATCATAATATAGTTATAACACATCGAAATATTCATCGGAGACCCTATAAAGTATTTCGTTATTTTGAAAGTTTTAGCATTATTATCGCACCGAAATGGCTAAAATTTCGTATTTTGTCTTTGTTGGGAGTATAAAACTTTTAACCTAAAATTTGTCCGGATAGGTCAAGGTCTTCATATAGCCCCCATAGGGCGGTACCTCCCGATTTTCGATATTTTGAAGGTTGCGGCCTCAATATACCCCCGAAATGGCAGGAATTTGGTATTTAGTCTTCGTTGGGAGTATAAAATTTTCCACCTGAAATTTGTCGGTATAGGTCCACGTCTTCATATAGCCCGATAGACCGGTACCTCCCGATTTTCAGTATTTTGCAGGTTGTGGCCTCATTATCACACTGAAATGGTTGAAATTTGGTATTTGGTCTTCGTTGGAGGTAAAAAACTTCTCCCCTGAAATTTGTCAGCGTAGGTCAATGCCATTATATAGCCCCCATACAACGGTACCTCCCGATTTTCGGTATTTTGAAGGTTGTGGCCTCAATATCCTATCGAAAATTTCCACTTGAAATTTGTCAGTATAGGTCCACGTCTTCATATAGCCCCCATAGAGCGGTACCTCCCGATTTTCGGTATTTTGAAGGTTGTGGCCTCTATATCCTCCCGAAATGGCTGAAAATTGGTGTTCAGTCTTTTGGGAGTACAAAACTTTCAACCTAAAATTTGTCGGTATAGGTCCACGCCTTCATATAGCCCCCATAGAACGTTCCCTCCGGGGAATTGACATCAGAAATTCAGGATTACGTAAATGTAAACGTACTTTAAGATTTTGAATTTAGTTCAAGCTGTATATTTTAATGAAGAAAGTAAAAATAGTTTACAACACGTTGACAAAGTCGTCATAATAGTAGAGAAAGTGGTGACATGTCGACACTTGACCCCGGGCTTCCTACAGGGATAGTTTATTGCTCCTTAGCTGACATAAAGAGAACGTTTATGTTATTGCACATACACATTAACAATTCAATTGCCAAAAATTCCCAAAACACACAACAATTTCATCAACAATTAATAAAAAGGCATCAACATGAATGTGATCGCGTGTGTGTGTTTCTGGTTATTTGATATGGCATCAATATCGATGAATTGAAAATATCATTTAATTTTTTCCGTCATGATGTTATTATTATTCTCATTTGATGATATAGGTTTGTGATAGAAAATTCATTGAAAACAAATCATATCATCATTGCAAACTAACTTCACACGCACACACACATAAATACACGAACTTGTCCGCGCTGTAACCATTGTTTGCTATTAGTTTTGTTTTTATCAAAAAAACCAAGAGCAAAAATAACAACATTTGTATTTATAGCCATAATCACTGGCCAGCAATGAAATCTCTATTCCACAAACCAATACCAAACAATCAGCCATGCATCCATCCACCCCACCCACGAAACAAAGCAATTATCACTATTCGCCAACAAATAGTACCAATGTAACCCTTTCTTCTGCATCTCTGTGCAAATCCTTCAATTTTTGTATGGTTGTTTGTGTGTTTTGCGGCAATTAAAAATGTTTAACAACTTGGCCAAAATGAAAACAATGGCTGACTATTTGGCGGACTGACTGTTTTTTGGTCAAACGATTGAATGGTTTTACTGGTTATACAGTTCGGTTCGTTTCGTTTCACTAGGGTTTGTTGTTTTACGTTTTGTTATTATTGTTTTTGTTTTTTTTTTGTAAGTTTTTGACTTTGTAGAGAATTTGTTATTGTTGTTGCTGTTCGGGTTTGGTTTTGGTTGCATTTTAACAATTATTGCAATTTTTATTAGCATATTTAAGCCAACAATTAGCGGTCATTATGAAATCCAACTTAAATTATGCAAACGCACACATACACACATCAGTCCCTTGCAAACGCACACTATCACATCAGTAAGTCAGTGTGTGCATGCATTTACGCATAATGGTGTGTGTGGTAATTTAATTATTTATTTTTATTTATACGAAATAGAAAAAATCTACAATAACAACAATTGACAAAGGGATAAAAACAATTAAATCACATTTTGAAAAACAATAACACAAAATGAAAAAAGAGTTCATAACTATTTGCCTATCAATCAATTGAGCAAATAAAGTTCTTTGTAAAGAGTTGTACAAACATTAGAACAATAGCCGTTGATGACAATGTCATCGATAACATCATAATTATTATTATCGTTATCAGCGCCATCATCAGCAGCCGCGCGCCATTGACAGGGAATAAATAATAAACTAATCTAATTAGAATATTTATTGGCCCACAAAAAAGCTGTTTATATTAGCATTTGCCCTAAAGCCATCACGCCACGCTTTAAAACTAATAAATTGTTATTATTATTAGATTAATTGATTAACAATTTATTTGCGGTTTTTATCCCTTTGACATGTTCAAAATGCTAAATGATATTTATTTATCGAAGATAATCAATATGTCAATTATTTAATATGTTATTTTAGCTCTACTTTTAGTTTTGTATACACTTTCAGCCTGAATTGACAATAAGTGGTCATTGAAACATATGGAATGAGTGAATGGACATTATTTAGATGGCTTTATATTCTAAGCGGAACGTTTTATTCGATGAGCGAGTGGATCGGTGGAGACCACCAAACATACAACCAGAACATACTCAAGGTGACAACGGGTGAATCTATAAACCAAATAGTATCAGACCGTATACCTGAAAGTAGTGAAGTAGCATTGTGTGAAGTTTTAATACCAGACAGAGACATGTGGGGCTGTGTTAGGAGGGAAAACCGGACTGAGTCTCTATAGTATTGAACCGGAAACGAAAATCTCCCTCCGACTGCCGGATCATAATACGATTCTTCTGGCGGAAATCCGAACGATAACAGAGTGTCTGAAGTGGTTTGGCACTCACACAAAGCTTTCCACTGCAAACATCCTTACGGACAGCAAAGCAGCCATTAAGGCTATAACAACAAAAACAGTGAAATCGACAACTGTCTTGGAATGTATAAAGTCTATAAAAAAACTTATCCCAACATGGCACGGTAAACATTTTATGGGTACCAGAGTATATAGGGATTAGGGGTAATGTTTTGCCAAGGAGCAAAACAAGCCAGGGAGCAACCAAGAGTAAATCTAGATAACGCCAAGCCCTTAAAAGCGACGCGGCTAGAGCAGAAGGCATGGGCAAATAATGCACACATATCCCTCTGGAGTAGTGAAGAGAAGGGGAAACACACAAATCCCATGGGGGGAACCCAGAAGAGGAGAAAACTAAGGAACTACTTTTACTAAGTAAACAATTAAGAACGGCTTTAAGTTCGGCCGGGCCGAACTTGTTATACTCTCCACCACGAGTGGTATTTAAGTAATATAGAACAATTAGTTTCCTTTTGTTTATGAAGAAGACTTAATACCAAATTTCAGCAAATTCGGTAAAACAATGACGCTAACCTTCAATATACAGAAATACGGTAGGTATCGATCTATGGGGGCTATGTCAGAACGTCGATCTATACCGACAAAATACTGGCGTAAAGTTTTTAGACTCAAAAAAGAGTAAATACCAAATTTCCGATATTTCAGTAAGATAATGTGGTTAAAACTTGAAAAATACCGTCAATCACGAGGTACGCTTCTATGGGGGATATAGGAAGATGTGGACCTTTACTGACAATTTTTTTCTGGAACATTTTAAAAACCCATGAAAGAATAAATAAAGAATTTCAGTCATTTCGGTGAGTTATTGACGTCACATCTTTCACAATTACGAAAATCGGGAGGTAGCGTTCTATGGGGGGCTATATCGGAACATGGATCTATTCCGATGAAACTCAGTCGGAAATGGTTTTTCTTCCAACGTAGACTAAATATCAAATCTCAGCCATTTCGGTGGGTTGTTGTGGCCACAACCTTTAAAATACCGAAAATCTGGAGGTACCGTTCTATGGGGGCTATATAAAGGCGTGGACCTACATCGACAAATTTCATATGGAAAGTTTAGTGCATCAAATGAGAACTACATAACAAATTTCAGCATTTTCGGAGGATTATTGTGGCCAAAACCTTCAAAATACCGGAAATCGGGAGGTACCGTTCTATGGGGGCTATATGAAGGCGTGGACCCATACCAACAAAATTCTAGAGGAAAGTTTTATACCCCCAACGAAGACTAAGTACCAAATTTCAGCCATTTTGGTGTGAGAATGAAGCAAAAACCTTCAAAATACCGAAAATCGAGTGGTACCGCTCTATGGGGGCTATATCAAAACGTGGACCGATATAGCCCATTTGCAATACCAAACATCCTAGCAGTAGTAGAATCTTCTACACCAAATTTCAAAGCTCTACTTCAAAATTGCGAGCTGTATCATGATTTCAATAGACGGACCGACCGACGAACGGACATGGTTATATCGACTTAGAACTTTACCGTGATCAAGAATATATATAATTTATAGGGTCTGCTATAAATATTTCGATGTGTTATAAACCGAATGACAAATTATACCCTCCATATTATGGTGGAGGGTATAAAAAACATCAGTAGAATGACGGCCATCCTTACAGGACACTTGGGGTACAAGTGCACTTGCACAAAATATGTTGTGAAGAAAACAGTGAATGCAGAGCATGCGGAGAGGACGACGAAACGTTGAAACACTACCTTTGTCACTGCCATGCCTTCACAAACCTAAGAACCCAGCTACTAGGGAGTGATATAATACAAGGACTCAACAAATTAGGACAATCGAGTGCATAAATTTAAAAGACTACGTAAATAGGACAGAAATCCTAGACTAACGTCAACAAATAATCAGAAATTTAGCTAATAAATTCTTATAATCTAATATACAACCTCATCCTGACCCCAAATTAGAGGGCACGGAAGGCCTCTCTAGGGCTTTTCAACCTAACCTAAGTCGAATTAATATTAGATTTCCAAACGCGTCGATCTTCTCCTTTATTTCTCAAATTTTGGATGGCATGTAATAAGAAATCATCTTCAAGTTGGTTTTTCCATCGGAGTTTTAGCCTTCCCTTTGGTCTTTTTTCGCGGGGACATCTTAATTCACTTTATCCTGCGTTCAACTACGTCGATGTCTGTCGCCTGGTACTACCAGTGGTTCATACGACGCCGATATTCACAGTCAAACTACATTGGTCAAAAAATCTTTCCAAGAACTTTTTCAACTGCTTTCCCAAGTACCCATGATTGGGATGTTTACTTAGACCAATGTAGTATCTGTTGGTCAATATTATCCTTTGTTTTATTTCAATTTTGGTTGTTATATATTGCATTTTTGTATATTGTCTTCAGTTACCTGGTTAAGGTTCCTCTGAGTCCAGATTCAAAAATTCTGCAACCTGGACTGACTGCGTCCATAATTAATCAGGAGACACTTGAGTGGGTTTAGCTGGACAATTAAACAATGGGTGTCGTGCCAACAATTCGGTCCTTGTTATCTGGTATTCCTATGCTGAAATGGACGGGGGTTGTTGTCGTAAAATCTGTGGGTCTATACCCAGTTCTGGTGTTAGTTGAGATTTGACAGGGCAGTTGAAAAGGTGGCTGGGCAGATGTTTTGTACGGTGTCATCAATCCTTGTCCTTTATATAGTTAGAGGGCTGCACGATCCCAAGCGTAGTTGAGCCAAAACTACTCTGGTTTGAGTTGGCATTTAAAGCTCCTCAGCTGCGATAGATACGGAATGTTCGAAGACCGCATTCACATGATAGTTGTAGTTCAAACCTCAGGTAGATGGTCAACTGAAGACATGAGGAGGCATCCTGTTGCAGTTCTGACAGAGTTGAATACCACAAACCGATCTATCATGTTATACGTGGTCAACAAATTTTTTTATCTGTACCCCAAGTGTCCCTAGCCGGGACTCAGCTTGTCACAGATAGATGTGGCGTGCGCGGACGACGTCAAAATGATTTCGAATGTGATCCCTAGAATTTTGGGGTAGTTTTTGGTCGGAATTTTGCTGCCATCGACCATAACATTCAACCCTGTTCTCATCTCGGCCGTCCATGTTGTAAACAGAGTGGCCGTAGATTTAATGTCAGATATTTGCATATTCATCGCGTGTAAAAAGGTGGTAAGATCAGTCAAATAGGAGTTCAGCCTTTCACAATTGACATTTGTGAAGGTACCTGACGCCATGATCGTACAATCATCCGTATACACTACGATCTCAATGCTGTCTGGAGTAGGCTGAATACAAGCGAGGAGAGGTTAAACAATTCCGGAGATATCACTCCACATACGGGGTTTGGACTTCTTGTTCCTGAAATCCCTGCTCAATGTCCTTAAACAGTGTTGAGTGACTGACAGTATCAAAGGCTGTTTATAAGTCATGCGCCACCATAAATGTTCGCTCTGGTTGAATCATCGACTAATATGTGTGGAGATGCTGCTTACGGATCCCATGCTGATGATCGGCAACTGGATAGCTATTTCTGATGCTGGGGAGGACCCAAGTCTCAAGGGCATTTGCTAAGGGCGAAAAAAGCGAAATCGGTCTGTACGATTCACCTTTGCTTCCATCCTTCGCTGGCATCAGCAGCGGGACCACACTCAATGTCCTTAAACAGTGTTGAGTGACTGACAGTATCAAAGGCTGTTTATATGTCATGCGCCACCATAAATGTTCGCTCTGGTTGAGTCATCGACTAATATGTGTGGAGATGCTGCTTACGGATCCCATGCTGATGATCGGCAACTGCATAGCTATTTCTGACGCAGGGGAGGACCCAAGTCTCAAGGGTATTTGCTAAGGGCGACAAAAGCGAAATCGGTCTGTACGATTCACCTTTGCTTGCATTCTTCGCTGGCATCAGCAGCGGGACCACACTGCCCATTTTCCAGACTGCGGGAACGATATCGAGTGGCTATCGATAGGTTGAGAACTTCACTCTACCCTCGTCGCATCCAGCTGTTTAAGCATTACCATGGAGATTCCATCAGGGTGCAACGTTTTGGATGATGTAGCGTTCCTGATGGCATTCGCAACATCTTCCATTACATATAATGTGACGTAGTACTCTTCTCTTCGGCCTGTCACTCCCTTGGTGCTCGCCAAACTGTCGATTGAAATAACTTGCGCACCTCTTCGGATCAGTCAGCGTAATGAAGCCAAACGTGACTGAGGTCCTAACTTCCTTCTTTCCAGGGTTCGACCGTTGCCCACAATTCACTTCTTTCGGCTCCAATGTCGCAACTCTTAAGATGATTTAACCACTTGTTCCGCTTATGTTCGCCGAACAACCTGTTAACTTCCAGAGTCTGCTCCCTGATTACCGCTCCCTGACTCTGGGATCGCTGGGTTTGGCACGACGAAGCTCATCATGCTTATTTGCCATTCCCGTCACCTCTGCTGGGAAGTTTGGTCTCACTTCGAATATTCGACCAGCAGATATATGTCGTGCGGCTGCAGCAGTGATGATGTCTCGGAACGTTTTTTTGTTAGCCGAACATCAGAAGGGTTGGGCAGATCTCTGAAGCGGTAGTTAAAGAACTCTCAGAAACTAGGCCAATTAGCTTTCCCATGATTGATGAAAGTGCAGCGTTCAAGGTGATGAAATCGGCCGGTCGTACATAATTATGAGGAGATGGACTGATCCAAGAAAAACGACGTGTTGCCGGGTGACGACGTTTGGCAGACCAGTTGACACGATGGTTATGACCGTGACACTCTCCGCTAATTCTGGTATGCGGTAATTAAAAATGGTGACAAAATTAAACGGCAAGCGTTTTATTTGAGAGATTTCATGAAGAAGAATATACTACTTAATGCTAAGCGAAAAATTATTTTCTAGTTTCTAGTGCATTTATAAATAAAACACTATAGCATAGGTATTTTTTATTTTTAATAGTCTACCTTATCCCATTGTTTTTGTTTTAATATTTTATTAACACAACTAATTTATTAGTGCAGAAAATTTGGCATTGTTCTCCAACGGGTTAGGCAATGAATATAATTCCGAACCTCGCCACAGATCCCCATCAGTTCCCTTTTTGTTCCAGAAATAGCGTCATTCAGACACTTCAATAAAACAAATAGGTGCTTATATTTGAGTAAAATTATTGATGTGATGGGATGTTCGTGGAAATGTTTTTTTTTTATTATCAATGGTTCAGAAACTTCTCCACCATATATAATTATAATTATAGTCAAATTTGTCTTCTTTTTGTTTGCTTTCTCTTCTTCTTCTTTAGTTTGCCTTACATAAGTGTCACATACGTTAAAAAACGAAGTAAAACAACAGCAGCATGAAATAAAATTTTAAAAGAGGAAATGTGAGGAGTACTTCTCCATTGAGTAAGTCCGTCCATTTGAGAAGCTTGAGTTTATGTTGCTTACATATGAATGAATAACGGAAATGCAGTTAAATGCACCACGTACTGACTGCTATTGACGACATCATTGCCACTACTATGGCATGCATGCAATGTCAGCGAGCCAACCAACCAACGAACACAAATACCAAGACATATTCAACATTCATTCATTGTTATGAATGCCATTGTAGTGGCTGATGTTTCTTTCTTGTGGATTCTTTTTCTTGTTGTTGTTGTACAATAACATACTTGATATGGCGAAACATGTCTTTTTGGACAAGTTATTTTTCCACCAAAAAAGAAAGAAAGGAAACACAAACAAAGTCAAACAAAAAGTATCCTTGCTGCATTGAGCAAAGGAAACAAATTATATAAAATACGTGTAGAAATGGTTTTCTTTCTGACAATAGTAGCTGTGTCTCCAAGCTATAGCTTGGAAATTTGTAGTTGGCTGTTTCTTCTTATTCTAAATATAGAATGAAAAATATGTATATAACTTTATACTCCTTCATAATCATGCTCATCGATGCATAACATTTTTTTTTTTTTTTTTTTGCTTCCATGTTTTTTCTCTTTGTATTGGTTTGAAGATGATATTTTCTTGATTTATTCTCAATTCTATTGTTATTTTCTATTATTGTAGTCAATTGTGTTTTCTTGATTTTGTTGTTGTTGATGTTGTTTCTTGTGGCTGCTGTTTGTTTGCTGCTTGTTTATATTGTCATGATTTGCTTTTTGATATTTCAGCTTTGTAGCTTTTGTCATTTCAAGCAGAAGAAGAACAACAAAATATGAATGCAAATTTTCCAATTTGCTCATCAAATGCATGGCATGACATCTTTGATAAAATTGCAACTCTTGTTAGTTGAGCTGAGTTAATTTTTTGGCATATAGTTAATTTAAAATATTCGAATATCTTGATTTTATTTTGGCCAATTTGTGCTATTTATGTTGTATCTGTTGAATGAGAGTTTCCAGGAGGATGTATGAGTAATACTAAGAGGAAATTGATAAGTATGCGCCACCTAGTAACACCATAGGCTTTTAAAACTTTAAAATTGTATCAAAAACGTTATGGGCAGTTTAATGCGACAACACACCCACTACCTGATATCGAAAATCTACAATGAAGAAATTTAAACACCGAAAAATGCGTCAAATAAGTGGGTAGAATTGCATAGAACAATACGCTAAATAAAATACCTCGTGTATAGTCTCATATTTAAATTTACAATGAAAGCTCCTACAATGTTTCCCAAGAGGATGTTAAAAAAAACGCCCAACTTAATATTGGAGAACTCGTATTATTAAACTGTGCAAAAAACCTCTTTCCTTTTTGCTTACTTAGATAGGTGGCAATACTAACATTTCCATGAAACTGAGCCGAACGAACAGACTTCCAATCGCCCCTGTTTCATGGGCTACTCCAATTGACATAAAGCTTTAAGGTGACCTCTCACATTTGGACTTTCTTTCCATCGAAGTTTTGGCTTTGGGACTACTAAACCCTTGACGGAACATACGCGTCAAGGGTTTAGTATTCCGACACGTTTTTAGCTTGAACACAACAAAATCCACCTAGCGTATCCTTTGCAATTTCGCATGACCACGTATTTGTATAGTTTACTAAGCGGTTCACACAACGTAGACATTCTTCTTCTTCTCATATTAGTTCAGAACTTTTAAAGAGTTTAACAAATTCGTAGTTTAACGGCAGTTCGAAGAAAGTTTTTATACCCTCCACCATAGTATGGAGGGTATATTAGGTTTGTTTTTTTCCCGCATAGAAATAATCCTTTGCGACCCTGAAGTATTCTTGATCAGGGTAAAATTCTGAGTCGATCTATGCATGTCCGTCCGTCCGTTTTGGTAACCACTCTAGCATCCAAAAACTTAGATAGGACGCTCAAATTTTTGGAGGATGCACCTTTTGTTTGCAGGCAAGTCAAGTTCGATGATGAGCTATGTCGGTCCACGTTTTGGTATAGCCTCCATATTTTCAAACCGAATTAGCTATAATTTAACGTTTCTCCCAATTTTTGGTATTTTGAAAATTTTAGCCACAATTTTAACCGAACTAGCTGTAATTTGACATTTGGCTCAATAGCCACGAAAGTTCTTCACTAAAAATTGTCAATATAGGTCCATATGTTTGTAAAGCCCCCATATAACGGTATCTCCCGATTTTCGGTATTTTGAGGATTTTAACTATAATTTTTAAGCGAACTAGCTGTAATTTGACATTTGACGTTCTCAGTCACCACGAAACTTCTACACCAAAAATCGTCAATACAGGTCCATGTTTTGGTATAGCCCCCATATAACGAAGGAACCTGATTTTCGGTATTTTCAGGATTTCAGCTACAATTTTTGACCGAACTAGCTGAAATTTGGTCCCGAATCTTTCCCACATTGGTCAATGTTTTGGTTTAGCCCCCATATAACAGTATCTCCCGATTTTTCGTATTTTGAGGATTTTAGCCACAATTTTAACCGAACTAGCGGTAATTTGACATTTGAGGATCTCTCTGGTCACGAAACATCTCCACCAAAAATCGTCAAAACCGGCTTATGTTTTGGTATAGTCCCCATATAACGGAACCACCCGATTTTCGATGTTTTGAGGATTTTAGCTACAATTTTTGACCGAACAAGCTAAAATTTGACATTTGAGGTTCTCAGTGGTCCCGAAACATCTCCATCAAGAATCCTCGACAAAGGTCCATTTTTTGGTTTAGCCTCTATAAAACGGTGCCACGGAACTTTCGATATTTTGAGTATTTTACCTACAATTTTTAACAGCACTAGCTGTAATTTGACATTTGAAGTTCTCAGAGGTCCCGAAACTCCTCCCCAAAAATCGTCCTCATAAGTTCATGTCTTGGTATATCCCTCACATAAAGGTACCAACGGATTGAAGAAATGTTAGATACATTGTTTGACCTAATTTAGGAATTTGGGGTATCCACGGTCGAAAAATTTTTGCACCTATCAGAAAACAAAATACTCCATATTAGTTCAGAATATTTATGGTGGAGGGTACAAAAAGTTCGGCCCGGCCGAACTTAATGTTTTTTACTTGTTTACTTTCAAATCGATTTTGATTTAATTTTTGTAAGCAAATCCAACCTTCCTGACAAAAGCCCGAAAGATTTAAAATAACAAGTAAGAAAGTATCAGTCAGCTGTGCCGACAGAGGTATACACTAAGCCACGGACCTAAAGAAAACAAGTAAACACATTACTTCTGAAGTCTATAGGGGGGTTTTGAGTTTTTGGTTCAATTTTTTAGGAATTATGGACTTGCACAAAAAAAAATTGTACTGTCATAAAATGTTGCCAAAAATTTAAAACCTATACCAGATGAGTCTTTAAGCTACACTCTTTCGTTTGTGTGGGAGATACTCGAAAGAGTGGTCCGGTGTAGTCAATATTCGGAAAGTAAGAAATAATACGATGTACAAAGTTGGGACCAAATCGGTTTCTCCCTTAAAGGGTAATCTTACGTACTACCCATTTTAGTTTGTGACGGCTGGCTTTTGTGGAGTTTTTGGGCCATTATCTCAGGAAATATGGATTTGCCCCCGAAAAAAATTGCACCGTTGCGTGAGAAGAAACTGTTGCAATAAACTTTTAAAACGACCCGAGACGAAGGATTATACCGATTTAGTTCTTGACAAGGATTGTTGTGAGGCTACCGAAAAGAAGAATGTCGCATATAGGGCTACTCTACAATCAGAAGCAATGCTTAGCGCATGATAGGGAGAAACATCTTTTCCACAGGAAAAAGGGAGAAATGAATATGCGGGAACTTAAAAAAAAAAAAAAACAAGATATACAGGAGCCAGAACGAATTCCTAAAATTCAAGCAAAGAGTGATATATCAAACTAATGCCGCCTTTGATGGAGGTACATCCTCCTGTAGAAACCAGATGCAGATAGTGTGCTCAGGATATGGAAAGAGCCTCTTCCAAACTGTTGGCACCCAATACTCCAGAACGGAGGCTACACGCTGCTAAGGTGTATGCCTCAGCTAGTTAGCACCACCTGGCAAGAAGGACGTTAACCCAATGATTGGAACGTGAACATCAATGAAATAATTGTGCCATACCAATGAGTCATTATACCTGGCAAATCCACCATTGCACAGTGGATCCACACATTGGCCAAAAAAATGAATGTCAAAATTTTGGTACAATATCTGGCAACTCTGACAGCTTGACTTGGACCTTTTTATACCCTCCACCATAGGATGGGGGTAAGCTTGTCACTACGTTTGTAACTACTCGAAATAATAATTGTAGACCCCACAAACTATATATACTCTACATCGATATAGCCATGTCCGTCCGTCTGTCTGTCTGTCCGTCTGTGGAAATCACTCTAGCGTCCGAACGGATTGACGTAGGTAGATGAAATTTTGGGAAAATCTATTATTTGTACGTAGGACTTTTGGTATTGAAAGTGGGCTACGTAGGTCCACGCTTTCGTATAGCCCCCATACAAAATGACGCGTGAAGCGTCGTCGTTTTAAGGAATTTTAAAAATATTTGTCCCATTTTACCACCGAATTGGTTGTAATTTGGTATTTTGTGTCTCTAGAGGCCAAAAAACATTCCTACCAAAGTTGGTTTATATAGGTCCACGTTTTGGTATAGCCCGCATATAACGCCCCATATAAAGTACGCGTCATTTTAATATATTTTGAATGTATTAGTCCCATTCGACAACAGAATCGGTTGCAACTTTGTATTTTGTGTTTCCAGAGGATAAGAAACATTTCGACCATAAAATGTTTATATAGGTCCACGTTTTGATATAGCCCCCATAGGACGATATCTCCCGATTTTCGGTATTTTGAAGGTTTTGGCCTCATTATCACACCGATATGGCTGAAATTTGGTATTTAGTCTTCGTTGGGGATGTAAAACTTCCCCCCAGAAATTTGTAGGTATAGGTCAGCGCCATCATATAGTCCCCATAGAACGGTAACTTCCGATTTTCGGTATTTTGAAGGTTGTGGCCACATTAATCCATTGAAATGGCTGAAATTTGTGGTGGAGGGTATAAAAAGTTCGGCCCGACCGAACTTTACGCTTTTTTCACTTGTTAAAAATATATTAGATTTTGTTTCATTCGAACGCGATCTTCTAAAGAATAGCTTCAAAAGAACATTTAACTAATATTTTTTGTTGTGAGTACAACCTATATTTTAAGTGCAAGAAAATATATTCAAAATATCGCGAAACTAATACGTATAGCAAAATATTATAGTGGATTTTGAAGGAGAAGGTAATAGCTTAATTTTCATTAAAAAATAGTGTTTTATCGTGTTGTAGAATTCTAGTTAGCTGCATATTTTCTTAGTGTATTTTGTAATGCCAAGTCGATCATATACTTAAATTTGTCCTAAGGTTTTAGTCATGATGCCCACCAGTGCCCACCTCGGGAATAGTTTTCCAAAGTAGGTCATGGGTTTAAGATTACTCAGTATTAAAATCAGCTGCAATCTAGTGCCAGACTACAAACGGTGGGTCGCTGACTAAAGCTGCCCTGGAATAGGGTTTCTATGGATATATTAGCGTGTAACTCTGTTACCTGACCACGTACATTAACATATTTGCCACAGGGGCAAGACGAAGAAATCTTCTTCCAAATTCCAGGAAGAACGCTATAAGACCTATATTAAAAATTTTACAAATTTTCAGACAAAATGGTGATTATTTTAATCCGCTAAATTGGTTGGATTTTATGTTGTTTTGGAGATTGTTCTGTTTCCCCAAGCCTATTTTTGCATCATAAGATAATCGGTATCTTTGTTCATGTTATTTTGTATTAACAGCATAAAACAGTTCTTACCGTATACCCCCTCCAGAGGGGAAGGGGGGAGAATGTTAAGCTCGTGGTTTCTTAAAACACTCTTCGCAGCAGCACAAAGCTGTAACCGGCGCATTGGCTTAATTTTTACTAAATATTTTTGGCCACTTTCTCCATACAAGTGGATCCACTGTGCATTGATCAGATTTTTACGCTGCGCAAATCCTGGAAAACACCCAAAAGATGCTGATAGACACCTACCACCTTTTTACGATTATAAAGCCGTCTTCGACAGCCCCTACGTTTAAAAGGTATTCCAAGCCATGTCTGAATTTCGTACTGACTCTAACTAATACCCAGTCCTCAGAAAAAAAGAAAAGAACCTCTCCGAAAAGTTCAGTATCAACAGATGTTTCAGACAAGGAGACATCATTTCTTGGGACCTCTTCAACATTCTGCTCGAAGGGTTATACGAGATGCAAACGCCAAAGTAAATTACACAATATATACCAATAGCCACCTGTTACTTGCTTATGCCAACGACATTAACATCATGGGTCGATCAGTAAAAAAAGTAATTGAGGTAATCCAAAAGATGTTCAATTCGGAAAATTGTATATGTAGAGTTATGTTTTGGTAGAGACACCGTATGAAGAGTCTGCGCGAAAAATGGTACCAATGCAAAGTTGTCCCAATGCAGAAGTGTAAAATGACCCACAAAATATTGGGGCAATTGCAAAATGACCCCAAAAAATTTGGGACAATTTTCCACCAAATTTTGGGGTATTTTTGCACACAAAAATTGAGGCGTAACTGCATTTCAATAAAAATATGACTCCAAAAATTAAAAGTTCAAAAAGGCCCCAAAATTATTTGCTGCTGATGGTTGGGGGTTTCAAAGAATTTTTTAATTAAATGTGGAAAGGGTATTATTAGTTTGTTTTTCCGAAAATGCATGTAACACCGCGAAATGTAACACACTATGTGGTATACCAAAATTCATATATCGACGTGACAAAGCGATTTTGAGATGTGTGTCTGTCCGTCCATTAAAAATTCTATTCACACTCCCGGCCGCAATTATGGACCAATAGTCACGAAATTTTGAATGGAGGTCGGGTTCCCACCAGAATAGAAACGATTATTTTTTGCTGGTGATTGTGAAATATTTAGGGGGAGAAATGGACCAGAAACAAAATTTTTATCCGGTTTTGTAGCGGTTCTATAGGTCGCAATGATGGTCGGATCCAAATTTTAAGTAAGGTTTAGGTTCACGACAATGAAGAACCTTGCTATACAACATGATGATCAGATAATATTTGGACCAAAACTTTGTGTGAAAAATGTGTAAAATTTTTTGTAAAATTACTATATCTTCCAGGAATACGGAAGATATGTTCCACCCCCGTTAGCTATATTAAGAAGAGGAAGGAGGTCAAGAGACCTTCCCATTATCGTAGTCAGATAACAAGTTATAGCCTAGTATATACAGGGATCCCACAGTTTTACTTGCGTGTAGTGTAACCATAATAACGCTAGAGGTCGCAGTTATATTTTAATACTGACAAATTTTTTCACGAAGTAAGAGGTTTTGTTGCCGTCCAACCAACATCAAACATTATTCAACGGTGGCAAAATACCCCTCAGTAATGTTGGCGACATTTCCTGAGTATTTCAGTCTTGTAAAACTTCCCAACAAGTGGTACCTTAGACACACCGTTCTAACTCGGCGATAAACAGTAGGACCCATATCATTGAGCTAATATGAATCAGAGTGCACTCATTGATATGGAGAAGTCTCCCTTGTCCCTCCCTTCTGGGATGTGTGTGGAAGAATTACTAATATTATTACTAAGATGTTTCAAGGAAAATTTTGAAACATTTTCGGATAGTATTTAGAGGTTGAAAATGACCATTGCGGGAAAAATATGCAAATTTAATTTTTGGTCCAAAATTTAAATGTTGGGGCCATATTCCGATAAATTACGTAAACACAAAACTTCTCGTTAAGAATGTATTTGTTTTTAAATTTTATGCCATTTGTCCCCTTTTTATCGCATTGAAACAGTTGTCCTTAAGACCCTACATATGTGCCTTTGTCAATATACATACATATGTTGGAATGCATGTTTACATATGTATGTGTGTAAATATATTGGTCATCACGACTTTTGATTTGTTTGTGAATTTCCGTTCGTTTAAATCGCCAACGTTGATGTCGTCAGCCACGTCACTGTACTTGTCAGTGTGTTCGAAACATTAAGTAGAAGTAAACATGTCAGTCGGTTTAACAAGCAGAATTATAACACATGATGAATTACGCGGATATAAGTAGGGCCCCAAAGACAACAAACTGTAAATAATTCAAAATTATAACACATGATGAATTACGCGGATACAAATAGGGCCCCAAAGACAACAAACTGTAAATAATTCAAAATGAGTCCCGAACTAATAATGGGTCCATGAGCAAAATATTTGGTCTTTGTTATAAAGGTACCCAAAGGAAGAAACCTAAAATCGGATCGATCAAACATAGGTTTATGGAATTTTAAATTTCTTACGAAAAAAATAAAGTTTTGGTTGGTGGGTGTAGGGTGGTTGAAAATCATCAAGGCCCTTAGACACCGAAAAAAGTTTAATGGCTGAAATTCATAATCATATGCTGAGTGGTTTAACCACCGCAGTAATTTTAAATAATATTATTGGAGTTCCAAATCCACTTGCTTTTATATGTAACTAGGACATTTCTCAATATCGAGAACGTGTAGAGTTCATTGCGGTCTACACTACCTTAGCTTTTAAAAGTCTTCAATGCCCATAGAACGAGGAAAAACTTTTGTAGCCTTCAAGAGTTTCGGTTTAATAATTTCGTATTGTTGTGCTATTTCTTCTGCATCGTTAGAGCGTGTACTTGCATGCTTCAAGTTGGTTGTTCTGTTGCTGTTATCCGACAACAAAAAAGTGTTCTTATTTTAAATTTAGGTGTTCCTTTTTTCGATTTCTTTGAATTTTGTTGCTTTTATTGTGAGTGTGTGTTGAAATCTTATGCTAACATTTAACAACAACAAAAAAGAATTGTGAATTAAACCAAATCAACATCAAAGCCAACAACAACAATAACAACATTGAAAAAAAAATTAAAATAAAACACACATTCGTAGTCGCTTGGTTGGTTGCGTTCATATATTTTTTTATTTTTGTTATTTTTTGTTTGGTTCCGTTTCCAGTTCATCGTCGCATTGCAGTAAAAATTATTTGTTATGGTTGCCAACTAATACCAACCAGCAACGAACCAAGCCAACCAGTCAGCCAGCCAAACGAATCGAGCAACCAAACAACCAGTCATCCAGCTAACCAACGAACCACAATCATGTTGGCCAAATAAACACCAGCTACACACACAGACACACACTCTACCTCCAGCAACCGCATCAACATCAAACAACAACTATGCCACACCACTACAGCCAACAATCGAACGCTTGGGCCTTTTAAAGAAAGGATATTTCAATTTTTGTTTGTTTGTTTGTTGTTATTTCTCCGCCTGATTCGACCGACTGCTGCTGCTGTTCAAATCTTTAGAAAATCTTTTTTATGCTTAATTTTTATTATCGATATTGAATTGTGTGGAACAACAGCAACAACGACAACAAGAGCAAATCAAATAACACGACTCGATTATCCTTTAATATCTTGAAACGCTTAAAAAGTTTGCATATTGGGGCAAATTTTTGTATTAAAGGCGCCAAACGGTGCAAAAAGTGTGTAGGCAAAATCCTAATGCCAAAATTGCAGCAAAAAGTGCTTCAATAAATTGGAACGTTAAGTTTAAAAGGGCCTCACAATGAATTTGATAAAAAAAAATGGATTTAAAGGAGTTAAAAACTTATTCTTATCATTAAAAAGCTGTTTCCTTCTTATGGCCTTTCAATTTGAGTTTCCTGTTCAGAATTAGTTCCAAGTATTTAACTTTATGAGAAATATTTATTTTATTCAGAAAAACTTTTCCTCAAAAGGTTCCACTTACGCGAACAGACATAATTCCGTTTTTCCTGATTGGTGTTTAGACCTTTCGGTCTAGTCCAGTTGTATGCTGTTTTAGAGTCCCTTGGGCTCTTTTGCAAAGTAAATTTGGATTCTTTCGCCTCAGAAGTATTATAACGTCATCTGCATAGAACGCTGTTTATACAGTCAGCTTTTAGGCTAGCAAGGGTATATACACTTTGATACAACCAAAAAAGTGCCTCATCGAATTAACGGTTTCAGACCCCAAGAATGTTTGGACGAAATTCGTTTCAGACAATTTGTAGTCGATTAAGCCATGTCCGTCCGTCTGTCTGTCTAGCTGGTGCACACGATAACTCTCGAACGGATCAACCGATTCGAACCAAATTCGAATCGGTTTTATCCAAACTCAGTTTAAGTTCGAAGATGGGTCATTTCGGTCCACTCCTTCGGGTACCTCCCCCACAAAATTCGGATGAAGTGAATTTTAAGAGCATCTATTGGATCGTGTAAAATTTTTTTCAGTATGTTAAGCTCGTGGCTCCCTTTGCGACGCTATAGTTTTTTTCTTGCGCAAGCCAATACTTCCTGAGATTGGCCTAAAAGCTCCAAGAAACCCTTCCAGATATAACTATATCGGACTCGAATATGGACTATATCGGTCCACTCCTTCGGGTACCTTCCACACAAAATTCGGATAAAGTGAATTTTAAGAGCACCTCTCGGATAATGTTGAAATTTTTTTCAGTATGTTATCCCTGTGGCTCCCTTTGCGACGCTAAAATTTTTTTCTTGCGCAAGTCCATACTTCCTGAGATTGGCCTAAAAGCTCCAAGAAACCCTGACGGCACCAACCAAAATGGCAAATCCGCAAGATAATCCTCGCAGACAGTTTCTGATTGATACAGACATTGCACATCGTATTATTTCATCCAGTCATGTATCAGGTTAGAATATGGACTCTATCTGTCCACTCCTTTGGGTACCTCCCAGACAAAATTCCGAAAAGTGAGGTTTAAGAGCTTCTCTCGCATCGTTTTGATTTTTTTTTTTTTGTAGGTCCCAGCAAAATGCTCGGTGCCAAAGGTGCCATTCAATCATAGGTGCAAGTGATCTGGCATGTCATCTTTTTAGCATCTTCATCGCTGAATTTTATATGAGCGTGGACCCCAAAAGATGCTATTCATTTTTGGATCCAAAGCATGTCATTTACACCAATGCTCTGACATGTCATTTCCACCAATGCTTTGGCATGTCATTAACATTACGACGAGAGTTTTAACAACGTTGGTTGTGGTTTCGAGTGTCCGACAACATCAAGCCTATTGTAAAAAATTAATCTTATATATTTAGGAAAATGTGTATAAGTAAAAACACAAAATTCATTTCTATTGGATAGGTGGAATGGGTTCAAATGCTGATGAAAATATCGGATCTTTCACGACTTCCTTTGCATTGGTTCAAACGCATTTGAACCAATGCAAAAGATGTCATGAAATCACGTCATCGCATGGAACCCCTTCCTTCAAATTTTGCTGGGGTTGTTCTAGCGGCCTCATTTACAACAGCACAATTTTTTTCCGGAGTAAGTCAATACTTCTTAAGATAATGGCCCAAAAGCTCCAAAACCCTGCCGGCACATACTAAAATGTGCAAGATAACACAAAAACTCTTTCAAAAATTTCTTCCAAGCATAGTTTAACTTAATTTAATATTTCGAGTCCTTTATGAAGAAGTTTGGTTACTATAAATTTTTGGTATATGTCAATGATTTGGTATAGCACCCAAATTACGGTAACTACAGATTTTATGGCAAACTCATGACACAAAATCAATATATTTTATATACGGTTTTTTTTTGTCAGTGGCTGAGGGTATATCTCCGCCAGCACAGCTCTCTGATACTTTTTTACTTGTTCAAACCCTGCTTCTAAATTTTGCCATCTCTTGTAACTATTTTGTTTCGAAACAAAACACAATACAAAAATCAGGCCATTAGCCTTAAACACGAAAAACTTAGCTTTTTAGATGAAAATAACTACAACAGTACACACTAATGCTTACATACACACCAACCAATTTTGAACATTGCAAAGGCAATAAATAATTTTTGAATTAAAATAGAACGGCACACACAAAAAATGTTGAATTATTTATTTTTTATTCAGTTTTTATTTAAATTCAGTTTATCGTAGTTTAATGGTTATTGCTAAGAAGTAACTACGACGACATCATCGCCTCCTGACATTGTAGATTTAAACATTAAAAAGTCATTTTCAGCATTCCGATTAGCCATTATTTATGAATTTGTTTTATTTTCCTTTTTTACAATTTTTGTAACAAATTTATTATCAAAGATGATGATACCCAGGATTATGTTTAACATGACTAATATCTGGATTTATCTTGGTTCGTCTTGCATCCCAAGTGGACACATAGTCGTATCCTTTGGGGCGCCACCTTTAATACCAAAATAAGACGTTTACCCACACTCACTTAGGTGGCTACAACAGGAAGTCCGTTCTTATACGTATAGAAATCTCCTTTTAAAATTCGTCAATGCAATGTAACGGTGCCTAAAGGTTGAAATTATTAGGATTTTGAAAACAAATCAAGTCAAAAAGTATCAGTCGGCTTTGCCGACAGAGGTATGCCCTCAAACTGTTTGAATTGTTACACCATTTTCCCAAAAAAAAAAAACGTATGTATTTAGGGGGTCTTCAGAATTTTGACAAAGATATGGATTAGGAAATCTCAAAAGTAATGGACCGTCGTAGTCCATTTTGAAAGTAAGTCTTATTTTGCTAGTCATTACCCTCGATAGGAGCATTATGTCAGGAAAAATGGATTTGCCCACGAAAATGGTGTTTCCGCTGTAAACACGGCTACTAGGAGTACCATCGGTAAAAATTTCCAAAGAATTCACGCACAGACACTAAACCTCACTTAAACCAAAATATTGATCATTTGTGGACCGATAGGGCCCACTTTCAAACATAACTTAAGGTTTGACAAAATATTTCGATATCCAAAGTTCGGGCCAAATAATTTGCTCCGTTTATGAGATATTGCGCTTACCATTTTAGCGAATATTTTCGAATATAGTCCATATTCTAACCTGGTCTACGTCTCGTAGAAATATTACGATGTCCAAACTATGGACCAAATTTATTACTGTCTTCGAGAGTTATCGTACACATCATTTTAGCGAAAAGTTTTGAACTTCTGTGGGGGATTTTCTCAAAGGAGTGGACCGATAAAGCCCATCTTAAAAGTTGATTTAACTTTGCGCAACATATTACAATTGCCAAATGTTGGATTGAATCTGTTTATCCGTTCGAGAGTTACCGCGCGCTCCATCCACAACACATGGTGCCATAGCGAGTTTTTACAGCTTTCATGCCATTTTCTCAGGAAGTAGAACATGCTCCTGATGAAACTTTACCGTCGTGTGGAGGGCGGTGAATACAAGTTGTTACAACAAAAATCAAAGCGATTCGAGAGCAGGTCCTAAACTTAATTTTCCGAAAAATTGTGGGGGAGATACCCGAAGGAGTGGACCGGTTGAACCCATTTTGAAACTTCATCTAATTCTGGTAGACATTTGACGAGATGCAAAGTATGGACCAAATCGGTTTACTCTTTATAATCACAGTCATTAGGCTAAGGGTAATCGATCTAGCCCTGTACATACGTTGTTGTTGTAGCAACGCAAATATGAGTCCCACATTCACACTGCACCTTTGTACTGCATGCTCAACTGCACCAGTGTCAATGCCTTTCAAGCCTGCTTGATCGTTTATCCAGACCACGAAGGAATCTTCTGACGTGGCTGGGTGAGGGAATCCTGTTCATTCGATTCTTTGGCAGCACCTTAAGTGCTGCAGGCCAGCGACTTGAGAACTTCGTTCTTACTTCTAATCTTGGCGTAAATAGCTGTGGCTTACATGCTATCGAACGTTACACCAAAAAATATCGGGTAATTAGTCAGTATATCGGAACACCATCGACAAATAATTTTAGGGGAGCCTAATTTCAGCCAAACAGGTGGGGAACAGTGTGGCAGTGGATTTAACGGCGGACGTTTATATTTCTCAGATGTAATAACTGCACTAAGTCAGCTATATAGCTATTTAACCTTTCACATACATATCTCATCATCAACGATAGGACCCGACGCCAAGATCGTACAATCATCTGCATACATTATGATCTCTATGCCGTCTGGGCGATGTGGAATTTCGGAAAGGTAAAGGTTAAACAGTTATGGAGATATCACCCCGCCTTGGAACACTCCCGTGTTCACTTTGTGGCTCTTAGGCTTCTAATTTACAAATTCCACAAATGACTGGCGTCCACAAAAATAGTTAGCTATCCAATGGAAGGGAAGTCTGCACTATGCCTCGAACAGCTTTCGCCACCATAACTTTTCGATATGTGTACATTTGGCTGATATGTGTGGGTATAGCGTGTAATGCTGTGCATTTTCCGCAACCCATCCTAATGTTGGGCAACTGGGAAACTGCTTCTATTCACTACTGGCGACAAGAGGAAGATCGGATTGTACGATTCGCCTTTGGTTGCATCCTTACCTGACTTCAGTAGCGGTACCAGGCTGCTGGTACAATATGGGTGGATAACGATAGATTGAGGAGACTTGTCAAATACTCAACACCGAGTTCTTCCCATTGCTTAAGTATTACCATTGAAATTCCGTGTGGGTCTGACGCTTTGAATGATTTCGCGTTTTGGATGACATCCGCAACATCGTTCATCGTAAATGTTGTTGGTACTACCTCGGCTGAGAGGGCTCTTATACGGTGTAGCATACTTCTCTTCGCCCTATTACCCTCGGGGTGCTCATTAAACTGTAGGTTAAAATAACACGCGTACCTCTTCGGATCTGTCACTGCCACGCCGTTTAAAAAAAAAAACGAATCTTGATAGTAACGAATCCTTCATTCCCGGTTTCAGGATAAATTTGACCGTTGTCCACAATTTATTTAATCCAGTACTAATGTTGCCTTGCTTCAGGTGGGCTAATCACTTTATCCGGTTATGCTCGCCTACTAGGCTGAGGCTACAGGAGGAGGCAAAGATTCTTCCAGTAAAGCAACAGAAAGAGATGCTTTCGTTACAGTACCTGCTTGGGTATTACCGTGAGATCCATCCCAATCACCATCTGCTGGCTAGGCCCGCACTTTCAGGCTTATAAGGAAGGATATTCATGCTCTAGAGAGGGAGGTCCAACAATATAGGAGAGAACCCCTAGATCAACAAGCATATCAAGCAGGTTTAAATAGTATTCGCACGGATGCAGTTGCTAAGACCATAAGCAAATATAGTGTGAAGAAAGTTCTCGGAGTACATCCCAATCTATCGCAGCTGCCACGACAAACTAGAGTAGTTTTGGCTCAACTACGCTCGGGATATTGCAGTCGCTTAAATTCTTATTGGGCGGAAAGATGCGGATGCCCTGCCACACCTACTCATCTAACGCCAGTGGATCTGTGGTTACATCCCATCGAAGCAGCCACTTTCCTGGAACTTGGAGATAGACCCAGAGTCAGAAGAACGAACATACAAACATAATAATAAACGCTGTTACAATAACAACTAGACTGATGACTTCGAGAGTAAGTTCCATAACACTTGGTTCCTCAGGATTCGTACGCCGAAGCTTATCACGCTCATTTGAAAGTCCCATCGCCTTTGCTGGGGATTTTGGTCTAATTGCGGGTATTCGACCTGCAGCTGTAATGATGTTCCAGAAAATTCTCTAAGCTACCCTGGGATTTGAAGGAATGGACAGCTCTCTGAAAATGGTTCATGATTCAGGAAAGTACAGCGGTCGATGGTTATGCAGACAGGTGGTCTGTTAACGGAGATTATGACTGAAAGAATTGATGGATTTGCATGATACGTCATTTATCATAGGGTCGGGCGTATTCGTTCACCGTGCAAAATGTGGAGCTGTCAATTTGCTGAGCCAGCGCTGTACCCCTCTAATCATTGTCTAGGATGGAATGTGACGATTATTGTCCTCCAAAAGCGAGTTAATATCAGACATAAAACGCAGAGCACACCCATTTCTCGCCGGTATGTACACTAGAGTGGTTTTAAAAAATAAAAATAAAACGATATCGGGGTTTTATGCGGCACCCCTTAATGTGTAAATTTTTTTTATAATTTTTCACTTTTTTAGTTATGGCTGGGGAGCCAATCTTTTTCCTTTGCTTTAGAAATTAATAAATTTGCTTTTGTTAATTAATTGATGAATATCTATATATATAAATGAGCTTGGTGATAAGTGATTGACTGACTGACTGACTGACTCATCATCAACGCCCAGCCAAAACGGCTAAAGCTAGGAGCTTGAAATTTTACCAGTGGGTCACTGTTGATGCAAATGTGCGAGATAAGGCCGGGTTTTAAAAAATTCGTCCTGGATCCACAAAAAATAACAACAACAAAAATCCTTATTTTTCATTACTATTACGTACTTATTCACTTAGTTGGCCCTCTGCAAGACATGTGTAAAATTAACAATGCTATAACTTCATGATACCGTAAACGATCACACATAATTTCAAATTTTGTAGTTTACTTCTAGGCGCACTTATTTTATCGTAAACCACTAAATAATAGAAAGACAAGACATTTGTTATCTTCCATTGCAACAGATGTCGTGAATAACTAAATGTTTGCAAATCAATGAAAGAGCAATAAAATTGTGCATATTACCACTATTTATTTGCCATTAAGAATTTTATCGTATATGGAGATGTACAGTCATAACTATTCAATTTCAAAATCTGTAATTTGAAGAAATCGCTAAATAATTAATGAAATCAATAATAGGCCCCAGGAATATAGAAATTTGGTATGGAAATCAAGGTTGGGAAGTGGTGCTTCTAAAAGGAAATGGTTTGGAAAATTACCAATCATGTATACGAAAAGTACTAAATTTAGTACAATTTAGATTTGGGTGAACGTAAAGAGCTGGAAACCTGAAACTCGGAATTAAGGTTACTGTTGTAGTGTAGGATTGAGATATGAGGGTAGTTTTGGAAATTCGTGCTTATGTGTACGAAAAGTACTAAATAGTACTAAATTTGGTACATTAGTGATTTGGGTGAACGGATAGAGCTGGAATCCTGATATTTGGAATTGAGATTACTGTTGGAGTGTAGGATTGAAGAACTTTTGGAAATTCGTACTTATGTGTATGAAAAGTACTAAATGGTACTAAATTTGATACAATGGGGATTTGGGTGAACGGATAAAAGCTGGAATCTCGAAATTTGGAATTGAGATTACTGGTGGGGCGTAGGATTGAGGTAGTTTTGAAAATTCGTACTTATGGGTACGAAAAGCACTAAATGGTACTAAATTTAGTACCATTTGGATTTGAATGAACGGAAAGAGCTGGAAACCTGAAATTTGGAATTAATATTACCGTTGAAGTGTAGGATTGAGATATGAGGGTGGTTTTGGAAATTAGTACTTATGTGTACGGAAAGTACTAAATGGAACTAAATTTTGTATAATGGGTATTTGAGTGAACGGATAGCTCTGGAATCTCGAAATTTGGAACTGAGATTACTGGTGGAGTTTAGTATTGTGGAAGTTTTGGAAATTCGTACATAGGGTACGAAAAATACTAAATAGCACTAAATTTGGTACAGTTTCGATTTGGGTGAACGGATAGAGTTTGATTCCTCAAATTTGGACTGAGGATCACTGATGAAGAGTAAGAAAGATGCACCAAAGGGTTTTTGGAAACTTGAGTGTACGAAAAGTACTAAATGGTACTAAATTTAGTACAATTTGGATTTGGGTGAACGGATAGAGCTGGATTCCTGAAATTTGGAATTGATATTACTGTTGGAGTGTAGGACTGGGGAAGTTTTGGAAATTCTTACTTATGTGAATGAAAAGTACTAAATGGTACTAAATTTGGGACAATGGGGATTTGGGTGAACGGATATAGTTTGTATCTCGAAATTTGGAATTGAGATTACTGGTGGGGTGTAGAATGGGTACGAAAAGTACTAAATGGTACTAAATTTAGTGCAATTTGGATTTGGGTGACCGTATGTATGTAGCTGGAAACCTGAAATTTGGAATTAAGATTACTGTGAAGTGTAGGACTGAGATATGAGGGTGGTTTTGGAAATTCGTACTTATGTGTTCGAAAAGTACTAAATTTGGTACAATAGGGATTCGAGTGAACGGACAGAGCTGGAATCCTGAAATTTGAAATTGAGATTATTGTTGGAGCATAGGATTGGGGAAATTTTGGAAATTCGTATTTATGTGTACGAAAAGTACTAAATGGTACTAAATTTATTACAATTTGGATTTGGGTGAACGGATAGAACTGGAATCCTGAATTTTAAGTATTTTAATTTTATTTATTTTAATTTAAAGTATGAATTTTAGTAAACGGAAAGAGTTAGAATTTGCAACCCGTTTGCGGTAGGCTGTAGAGGTAGAATTTGGATTTGGGTGACGGATAGTGTTTGAGTCCTGAAATTTGAAATTAGGATAACTATTGCAGTGTAGGACTGAGGTAGTAAGGGTACGAAAATTACTAAGTGGTACCACCTGTGGTACAATTTGGATTTGGGGGAACGGATAGAGCTGGAATCCTGGAATTCGGTCAGACTGCTGTTGGAGTATAAGATTGAGATGGAAGTAGTTGTTGAAATTCGTACTTATGGGTACGAAATGTACCAAATGGTACAACTTGGATTTGAGTGCACGGATAGCGCTGGAATCCTGTTATTTGGAATTATGGTTACTGTTGAAGTGAAGGATTAAGGTTGTTTTGGAAAATCGAATTGTACAGAATTTGATATAATTTGTTTTTGTGTAAAAGGGTTTTTGGAAATTCGTCGTAGAAAGATACGAAAAGTGCTAAAGTGTACTAAATATGGAATCCATTGTATTAGGCAAACGCGAAGAGCTAGAATTCTGAAATTTTGAACGAGTGGTCATTGATGGAGAGTTAGGAAGATGTACCAAAGGGTATTTAGAAACTCGACCTATAAGTGTACGAAAAGTACTAAAAGTTTCTGAATTTGATACCAATTGCATTTTTTTAATGGATAAAGCTAGAATCTTCAAATTTGGTATGGGAATCAAGGTTGGGAAAAGGCGTTGAAATAAGGATATGGTTTTGGAAGTTCGTATTTATGATTACGAGCAGTAATAAATTTGGATTTGGGTGAACGGATAGAGGTGGAATCCTAAAGTTTTGAATTAAGATTACTGTAGAGGTGTAGGATTGAGATAGTTTTGGAAATTCGTACCTTTGGGTACGAAAAGTACTAAATGGTACTAAATTTGGTACAATTTGGATTTGGATGAACGGAACTAAGATTACTGCCGGACAGTAGAATTGAGGTAGTTTTGGAAATTCGTACTTATGGGTACGAAAACCACTAAATTTGGTACAATTTGAATTTTAGTAAACGGATAGTGTTGGAATTAGGAATTAAGATTACTGTAGGAGTGTAGTATTGAGGAAATTTTGAAAAGTCGTACGTATGGGTACGAGAAGTACTAAATGGTACTAAATATGGTACAATATGGATTTGGGTGAACGGGTAGACTTGGAATCCTGAAATTTTTGTTTGGGAAAGAAATGGTACTAAATTTGATACAATTTGGATTCGGGTGAATTAATAGAGCTGGAATCCTGAAATTTGGAATTACGATTACAGTCGAAGAGTAGGATTCAGGTTGTTTTGAAAAGGCAAACTTATGGTACTAAATTTAATACAATTTGTATGTAGGTGAACGGATAGCGGTGGAATCCTGCAATTTGAAAGTATGATTATTTTAGCCCTGTTGCGTTGAGGAAGTTTTGAAAATTGGTACGAAAATTATAAATTGTTCTAAATTTTGTACAATTTTAATTTGGTTTAACGGATAGAGTTTGAATCCTGAAATTTGGAAGTAAGATTACTACTAAAGTGAAGGATTGAGGTAGTTCTGGAAAATCTTACTTATGGGTACGAAGAGTTCGACTTGATACTAAGTTTAAGTTAAGTTTGGAATTGGACGAACGGATACAGCTGGAATCTTGAGATTTGGAATTACTGTAATTATTATGGAATTTACTGTAATTATTTTGTATTAATGTCCGTGTATGGCTGAGATATATCGTCGAAATACGTACCATAAGTATACGAAAATTACTTAATGGTACTCAATTTGTTTTTGGGTGTAGGGACAGTGCTGTAATTTTTATTTTTTGGAGTTAGGGTGTGTATTCGATTGCTACGTTGATCTCGCTGTTAATGTGTAAGGGTGAGATACGGCTGATCTTTTTGAAAATCGAACTTAAGGGGTACGTACAGTACTAAGATAAAAATAAATATTGATTAAAATTGGTATTAGTGCGACCAAATTTTCAGTGTTTGTCATTTCCATATTATATATTGTTTATTTCGTTTTTATATGCTTTCCGCATACGAAGTAGCGGGCATTTTGCTAGTAAATATATATATAGATGTTAATTTAGTCCACTTTGAGCATAAAATGTTTTTGTAATACTATTTATTGGCCTTGAAGGCTTTAGTATTATTAAATGGATTAATAATAAATAAATAAATAAATATATCTCCGATGTTGACATATGGTGGATACGGTGCTAGCAAATGGAACAGACACATGACCCTTGAATTTCCTGAGCATTCCAGTCATGCAAAACAAAAGAAATGTTAAAATCAGAATAAGTTCCCTTTAATTCATGCTTTTGCCAATACCCACGTTTCGAAAAAAAACCCTCCCAATTTTTTATTGACAAATTATTTAAAACTTAATGTTTTATAGTTTCAATTTTTCAGATCATAAATTATCGAATGTAGCAGCTATGAATGACATTGTCAGCAGACAGCATTGAGGCAACAGCAGCTCGAACAACACACGGAATAATGACAATACGGATAGATGGATGGCTGGATGAATAGAAAAATAAATGGTGTGGTGTTTGGATGATGCGACATTATTAGTATCAGTTCCATCTCTATGCCAGTGCACCCCTCAAATCCTCCATACACCCAAAACGCTTTTGGTATATAACCTTGTCAACACAAATGCTGCAACGACACTAGGCTATGTTGGCTACAAACAGTTATTCTATGCATTGCTATTTGTTATTTTATTATTTGATCCTTTGTTTAGTTGTTGCCTCCATCTCTCCCACTCCCCTCTTCTTTTATGGCACATAGTCCTTATGTTTCACAAAGTCATCATTATTGAATCTCGCCAATTTCAATAGAATTGGTGACATTGCAGGGCATCATGGAATCACATCTTTGTGAAGTATGTATGTATACATATATTCAGTTGAATGTGTCGTCGTTGCCATGCTTATCCAAAATCATCATCATTCTCATCATAACCATATTCTAATGGTTTTTTGATTTTTAGCACCAAACCCTCATTCGCTCATCAATTATTCTGTTTCTTTTAGTTTGTTGTTGTTTCCACACAGCTACCATCAGACAGAGACATGTAACAAATGTTTCGACTTGGAAAATAAATTATTTTTTTAGTAAAAAACAAAAAAAAAAATAAGCGACGCCTAGTTTTATTGATGAATATCAAACGAAGGCTATTCGTAATGCTAACTCTTGGATATATGCATCGTTTCCAATTTGCCTCTCCACGTCCTCATACAGCCCATAACTGAGAATCACTGCAAAATAACTATTCAAGGTAAGCAGATGTATAACAAACCTGTTGTGTCTGTATTGGTAAATGTAGCATAAAGTGTCACTTGTATTGTAATGCTTATTAGTGTCTATTGGTTCGGTGCGACCGGATGATGGTCCTCAACGACCGTTTTTAATTTATACTGGTCGGTGGGACTTTCGTCCGTTTGTAACGCCATGTCTCAACAAAAGTGAATAAAGTGTTTTTAATTCTTTCAATTCTTCTGAATTTTTAAAGTAAAAAGTGAATGAAATCAAAATTAAAAAAAAAATGGAAGAATTTTATTTAACGACTGTATTTTCGCAAACATTTAAGAAAAATGTAATGCGGAATTCGAATCGCCCGCAAAATTAACTTTTGGACTATACCAGAATGTGTACCAATGTGCAACTACTTTTTCGACGAGATCCCAAACTTTTAAGAGTATCTCAAAACGTGAACCTGATCTTTTGAGCCATGCCAGCACAACTTAAGTATTTTGGAACATTGCCGTGTGTTGCGTTCATCAAACCTCCATGAAAATATCACATGTAGCATACAAAGAAATGTAATTTTAAAAATCAATATGAGAATTATATAGTACTGATATCAAAGATTTTAGCAACTGGTTTCCTGGGATAACAACATTTGTTGTAAAACTTTGTGAAAAGAAGTGAAATCGCCGAAAAGTTCGCCCGGGTCGAGCATTGTATAAATAACTTATATTGGAACCCAATTTCTACCGAAAATCGGGGGGTACAGTTTTTCAACGGCTATTCTAAAACGTGCACCTATACCGATAATTCTGCACAGGAATGTGTTATAGCTCCAATGGTGACTAAATAATGTGTGTGAGAACTATGTGGCTAAAACTTTCAAATACCGAAATCAAAACGTGGACCTGTACCGACCATTCTCTGCGGAAATGTATCAATCTCCAAAGCCCACGTCTTAAAAAACATATTTTTAAAAATCCACGTCCTCAAAAATATTTTTTTAAAAATCAACGTCCTCAAAATAAAAAAAAAATATTTTTAAAAATCCACGTCCTCAAAATAAAAAATATTTTTAAAAATCCACTCCTCCAAAAAAATATTTATAAAAATCCATTCCTCAAAAAATAAAAGAAAATATTTTTAAAAATCCAATCCCTCAAAATAAAAGAAAATATTTTTAAAAATCCACCTCCCCAAACAGAAATTTTTTAAAAATCAACGTCCTCAAAATAAAAAAAATTAAAAATCCAATCCCTCAAAATAAAAGAAAATATTTTTTAAAATCCACGTCCCCAAACAAGAATTTTTTAAAAATCCACGTCCTCAAAATAAATAAAATATTTTTAAAAATCCACGTCCTCAAAATAAATAAAATATTTTTAAAAATCCACGTCCTCAAAATAAATAAAATATTTTTAAAAATCCACGTCCTCAAAATAAGAAAATATTTTTAAAAATCCACTCCTCAAAAGAAGTACTTTTAAAAATCCACGTCCTCAAAAAAATATTTTTACAAATCCACGTACTAGAAAATATATTTTTAAAAATCCACGCACTAAAAATATATTTCTAAAAATCCACGTCCTAAAAATAATTTCTTAAAAATCCACGTCTTAAAAAATATATTTTTAAACATCCACGTCTTAAAAATATATTTTTAAACATCCACGTCTTAAAAATATATTTTTAAAAATCCACGCCGCAAAAATATATTTAAAAAAAACACGTCCTAAAAATATACTTTTAAAAATCCACGTCGTAAAAATATATTTTTAAAAATCCACTACCTCGCAAAAAAAAATATTTTTAAAAATCCACGTCCTAAAAAATATATTTTTAAAAGTCCACGTCTTAAAAAACATATTTTTAAAACTCCACGTCCTAAAACATATATATTTTTTTAAAAATCCACGTCCCCAAACAAGATTTTTTTAAAAATCCACGTCCCCAAACAAGATTTTTTTAAAAATCCACGTCCTCAACATAAAAAAAAATATTTTTAAAAATCCACGTCCTCAACATAAAAAAAAAATATTTTTAAAAATCCACGTCCTCAAAATAAAAGAAAATATTTTTAAAAATCCACGTCCCCAAACAAGAATTTTTTAAAAATCCACGTCCTCAAAATATTTTTAAAAATCCACGTCCTCAAAATAAAAAAAAAAATATTTTTAAAAATCCACGTCCTCAGAAAAATATTTTTACAAATCCACGTAGTAAAAAATATATTTTTACAAATCTACGTACTAAAAATATATTTTTAAAAATCCACGTCCAAAAAATTAGTTCTTAAAAATCCACGTCTTAAAAATATATTTTTAAACATCCACGTCTTAAAAATATATTTTTAAAAATCCACGTCTTAAAAATATTATTTTAAAAATCCACGACCTGAAAAATATATTTTCCTAAAAAAAATATTTTTAAAAATGCACGTCCTAAAAAAATATTTTTAAAAATCCACTTCTTAATTTTTTTTTCGAAAATCCACGTCTTGAAAAATATATTTTTAAAAATCTACGCTTTAATAATATATTTTTCATCATCCACGTCCTAAAAAATATATTCTTAAAAATTCACGTCCTAAAAAATATATTCTTAAAAATTCACGTCCTAAAAATAAATTTTAAAAAATCCACGTCCTAAAAAATATATTTTTAAAAATCGTCGTCCTAAAAATGATGTTTTTAAAAATCCACGTACTAAAAAATATATTTTTAAAAATTCATGTCATAAAAAATATATTTTTTAAAATCCACGTCCTAAAAAATATGTTTTTAAAAATCCACGTCCCAAAAAATATGTTTTTAAAAATCCACGTCCCAAAAAATATGTTTTTAAAAATCCACGTCCTAAAAAATATATTTTAAAAAATCCACGTACTAAAAATACAAAATCCTAAAAAATCCACGTACTAAAAATACAAAATCCTAAAAAATCCACGTACTAAAAATACAAAATCCTAAAAAATATATTTAAAAAAAACCACGTCCTAAAATATATATTTTTAAAAATCCATATCCTAAAAAATATATTTTTAAAAATCCACGCACTTAAAAATTTATTTTTAAAAATCCACGTCCTAAAAAAATATATTTTTAAAAACTCACGTCCTAAAAATATATTTTTAAAAATCCACGCACTAAAAAATATATTTTTAAAAATCCTCGTGCTAAAAGTATATTTTTAAAAATCCACGTCCTAAAAAATATATTTTGAAAAATCCACGTCCAAAAATATATTTTCAGAATCCACGTCCTAAAAAATATATTTTTAAAAATTCAAAACCTAAAAAATATATATTTGTTGTTGAGTGAATAGGACGAAGGTCATTATTTATGACAGTTTTTAATTAACTAAATTAATCGAGCTAAGATGACCAAGGGAGTTTGTATTAAATAAGTGAATTCTAGTGAAGTCCCACACACCCAACCAATATGTTACGATCGTTTCGCTGGTGGTTTAATTCAGCTCATCAGGCATATCGGATGTGAATTCACTAGAATTCATCCTTTCAATACAAACCTCACATTTTTTGAACGTGGGTCCTCTTCAACAAACAGGCAATTTTGTCGCGGTCTTAGCGTTCTAAGCCACAGTCAATCTATCAAACTTCCGAACTGGAAGGCATTAAAATTCATGAAAAAACCCCTCTTCGATTTGTGCATGTGTATGTATTGAGAATTGATTCTAGACAACACACTAGGTTGACTTGATTAAGAAAAGGCTTCAAAAATACTTCATATATGCAAATTTGCACTAATAGTTATATAAATAGAAGTTATCAAACTCAGCCTTTGTCTTCTAGCCATTCACATCCGATATGCCTGATGAGCTGAAATAAACCACCAGCGAAACGATCGTAGCATATTGGTTGGGCGTGTGGGAATTCGCTAGAATTGCCTTTTTCAATACAAACTCCCTAGGTCATCTTATCTCGATTAATTCAATTAACAAATATATTTTTAAATAACCACAACCTACAAAAAATTATTTTTAAAAATCCTCGTCCTAAAAAATATATTTTTAAAAATCCTCGTCCTAAAAAGTATACATTTAAAAACCCTCGACCTAAAATGTATATATTTAAAAATCAACGTCCTAATAAATATATTTTTTAAAAATCCACGTCCAAAAAAATATATTTTTCTAAAAATCAACGTCTTAAAAATATGTTTTTAAAAATACACTTCCTAAAAAATATATTTTTAAAAATCCACGTCCTAAAATATATTTCTAAAAATCCACGTCTTAAAAAATATATTTTTCATAAATCCACGCCCTAAAAAATATATTTTTCATAAATCCACGCCCTAAAAAATATATTTTTAAAAATCAACGATCTAAGAAATATATTTTCAAAAAAACACGTCCTAAAAAAACATTTTTAAAAATCCACCTTAAAAAAATATCTTAAAAAAAACGACGTCTTAAAAGATATATTTTTAAAAATCCACGTCCTAAAAAATATGTTTAAAACATCCACGTCCCTAAAAAAAATATTTTTAAAAATCCAAGTCCTAAAAAAATATTTTTAAAAATCCACCTCTTAAAAAATTTATTTTTAAAAATCCACTGCCTCACAACAAATATTTTTAAAAATCCACGTCCTACAAAATATATTTTTAAAAAACCACGTCCTAAAAATATATTTTTAAAAATCCACTGCCTAACAAAAAGATATTTTTAAAAATCCACACCCAAAAAATATATTTTTAAAAATCCACCTCCAAAAATATGTTTTTAAAAATCCACGTTCTAAAAAAAATGTTTTTAAATATCCACGTCTTAAAAAATATATTTTTAAAAATCCACAGCCTCACAAAAAAAAAATTAAAAATCCACTGCCTCACAAAAAGATATTTTTAAAAATCCAGCTCCAAAAAATATATTTTTAAAAATCCACCTCCAAGAAATATATTTTTAAAAATCCACTGCCTAACAAAAAGATATTTTTAAAAATCCACATAAAAAAAATATATTTTTAAAAATCCACCTCCAAAAATATGTTTTTAAAAATCCACCTCCAAAAATATGTTTTTAAAAATCCACGTCCTAAAACCTGTATTTTTAAAAATCCACGTCCTAAAAAAATTTTTTCTAAAGTCCACGTCCTAAAAAAATATTTTTTAAAGTCCACGTCTTAAAAAATTGATATTTAAAAATCCACCTTAAAAATCCACGTCCTAAAAAAATATATTTTTAAAAATCCACGTCCTAAAAATATTTTTTTAAACATCCACGTCCCTAAAAAATATATTTTTAAAAATCCACGTCCTAAAAAAGTATTTTTAAAAATCCACGTCTTAACAAATTTATTTTTAAAAATCCACGTCTTAACAAATTTATTTTTAAAAATCCACTTCCTACAAAATATTTTTTTAAAAATCCACGTCCTAAAAATATTCTTTTAAAAATGCACTTCTTAAAATATATACTTTTAAAAATCCACGTCCTAAAAAATATATTTTTAAAAATCCACGCCCTAAAAAATATTTAAAAATTCACGTCCTTAAAAATATATTTTTAAAAATGCACGTCCTTAGAAATATATTTTTAGAAATGCACGTCCTAAAAAATATATTTTTAAACATCCACGTCCTAAAAATAAATTCTTAAAAATCCACTTCTTAAAAAATATATTTTTAAACATCCACGTCCTAAAAAATATACTTTTAAAAATCCACGTTCTAAAAAATATATTTTATTTATATAAAAAATATTCTTTTAAAAATGCGCTTCCTAAAAAATATTCTTTTAAAAATTCGCTTCCTAAAAAATATACTTTTAAAAATCCACGTCTTAAAAATATATATTTTTAAAAATACACGTCCTAAAAAACATCCACGTCCTAAAACATATATTTTTAAAAATCCACGTGCTAAAAAAATATTTTTAAAAATTCACGTCTTAAAAAATATATTTTTAAAAATCCACTGCCTCACAAAAAAATATTTTTAAAAATCCACTGCCTCACAAAAAGATATTTTGAAGAATCCACCTCCAAAAAATATAGTTTTAAAAATCCACGTCCTAAAAAATATATTTTTTAAAGTCCACGTCTAACAAAATACACTTTTAAAAATCCACGTCATAAAAAATATATTTTTTAAAGTCCACGTCTTACAAAATATACTTTTAAAAATCCACGTCCTCGAAAAAAATATTTTTATATTGAAAATACTTTATTGCGGACTTGGATTTTTAAAAATATTTTTTTCTTATTTTCAGGACGTGGATTTTTAAAAATATTTTTTTCTTATTTTCAGGGTGTGGATTTTTAAAAAAATTTTTTCTTATTTTCAGGACGTGAATTTTTAAAAATATTTTTTTTTTTATTTTGTGGACGTGGATTTTTAAAATATCTTTTTGGGGGACGTAGATTTTTAAAAAAATATTTTTTAAAAAAATATTATTAAAAAAATATTTTTTTAATTTTTTTTTTAATAATCGACGTCCTTACAAATCGACGTACTCATAATAATTTTTTTTTTTAGAAATCCACGTCCTCAAAATTTTTTTTTTTTTAAATCCACGTCCTCAAAATATTTTTTTTTTTTTAAATCCACGTCCTCAAAATAAAAAAAATTTTTTTAAAAATCCACGTCCTCAAAATAAAAAAAAATATTTCTAAAAATCCACGTCCTCAAAATAAAAAAAAAATATTTTTAAAAATCCACGTCCTCAAAATAAAAAAAATATTTTTAAAAATCCACGTCCTCAAAATAAAAAAAATAATTTTAAAAATCCACGTCCTCAAAATAAAAAAAAATATTTTAAAAAATCCACGTCCTCAAAATAAAAAAATAATTTTAAAAATCCACTCCTCAAAACAAGTATTTTTAAAAATCCACGTCCTCAAAAAAAATAATTTTAAAAATCCACGTCCTCAAAAAAAATATTTTTAAAAATCCACGTACTAAAAAATAGGACTGATAAATTTTTATTTGTTTTTACGGAATTTCATTTTGTGGTGGAGCTTAATCTTAAAGTTTATCGAGTTTCACGTTCCCTTGGAAGATCGTGGATGCAATTCTTTTTAAGTTATAATCATTTTAGAGATCTTCCAGTGTACTTTCCGGGATTAGACTAATGAAAATTTTCTCCTATGAACAGTGTGAAATATGCTCGCTTCATCTGAATCCACCTTCTATAATTTTACTTTTGTCAACAAAAAAAAGACTATTGAATTAAATATGTATAGGCCGTTCTTAAATTCGGAAGAGTATGTCACATACGTCACACTTTCTGACGGTCATATTATTTATGTTAAAAAAACGGGAATTTCTTGAAGGAAACCCATACTTTTGGGCCACTGTCCTTTTAAAACATGTAATAATCCTTAATCCTTAGACATAATGTATTTTCTTAATTAATTGGATTAATCGAGCTAACATGGCCTAATTAGTTTTGTATTGAAAAATTTTCTTTTGTGTTAATTTTCTAACAAATTGTGTCCCATTTCATATTCCCAACAAAACTATATAGTAGGAGAACCTCAATATCAGTTTTGTGCCATACAGTTGTACTGACCTACCCGCCTTTTAACAGTATCGGATATACTTATCGTCTCTCTAGTGTCTAATGTCTTACTAATGCGTAATGTACTTCTTTTAACTGATCCATTTAGTTGTATATTGGTCCTAGGTGAAGCGAACATTGCTTTTTAGACGATTTTTGCACAAAGTATTATACAAGTATTAAAGGCGGTGCACAGTGTTGCCTCAGTGGACAAAAATCGAAAAATGTGTTCTTGACTTTTTTATAATTTTATGGTTTTATTTTATTGAGAACACTTCAAATAGGACACACCTCAAAGATGTTGTCGATATTTGGTGTTACTATAAAGTTATAGCTCGTTAAACATAGAACATTTTTCGTATGTGACATTTACTAAAATGTATTTAAAAAAGAAACCCATGTTCATGGAATTTTTTAAAGAAGTTCTTGACATATTCCACAACTTTTGAATAGGGAATTAAAGAGTGGTCGATAGTCTTGCAACTTATGAATAAAAGTTTACATATAAGATGTATACATAAAGTACCGTTATGTTGATTGAAACAGTAACGTGTTATACAAAACTCACGAATTTCGCTTCTTTCATGGAGTGTATCTAAAAATTGCAGCAAATTGCAGTTTCGACCATTTGGTACATGAAACAGACATCCATTTCGAATTAAAAAATGCAAAGTTTACATCCTATAAAATCCGATTCTCGGAGCCACAACCATATCATCATAAACAATTTGTACGAAAGGAGCAAGAATCCTTGTTTTGCCTCAGTGGATAAATTCACTTTATTTGACTGCTTCGTTTTATATATCCAAATATGAACCGATTTTTAACAAAATCGGTAAAAACTGATCAGAGGCCCAAGCAAATATCGCATATTAAATTTTAAGGCGGTTCAATTAAAATTGGCTGAGTTATAGCAAAATCGGGGAAATATATATATGTGGGGGCTATATCGAAATCTGATCCGATTTTTAACAAAATCGGTAAAACTGATCAGAGGCCCAAGCAAATATCGCATATTAAATTTGAAGGCGGTTCAATTAAAATTGGCTGAGTTATAACAAAATCGGGGAAATATATATATGTGGGGGCTATATCGAAATCTGATCCGATTTTAACCAAAATCGGTAAAACTGATCAGAGGCCCAAGCAAATATCGCATATTAAATTTGAAGGCGGTTCAATTAAAATTGGCCGAGTTATAGCAGAATCGGAGAAATATATATATGGGGAATATATCCAAATCTGAACCGATATGGACCAAAATGGGAATTTTTCATTCCTATACCCGCATAAGTACATGTATAAAAATTCATCGACCTAGGTCAACTCCTTCTATTTTTGTCCACGTTTACAAGGAAGCGGCAACACTGTGCGGTGTATTAAAATTTTCAAATAGTTATCATATCCTACAATGATGCTGGAGTATCACTGTGAGCTTACAACGGATCTTTAGGTTCTTTTACTATTAATTATTGTTGGGAATATGAAAATGAGCACAATTTGTGAGAAAATTCAATAACAAGTGAAAAAGTATCAGTCGGTTTTGCCGACAGAGATATACAGTCAACCTGTGCGAGTTCAAACCATCATCAACTAAAATCCTTTTCCCCAATAATTAAGTTTTAGGGAGTTTTCAGATATTGTGGCTCTTTTGGGCGTGTGAACTAAAGCTCGCTAATAATGCGGAGGAGGTACCTGAAGGAATGGATCGACATACTCCATTTTGGAAGTAGATTTTAGGACTCATTTCAGTTGGTCACAGAGATAGAGCATTTTATAGATGGAAACGCTATAAAACGCCAGAACTTCACAATGAGTTTTGCCTTGCGCGTAGAACGATCAATAATAGCATTAAATCTGCTAAGACCGGATACTACCACTCTCGGTTTAGTTCTGCACTTGACTCTAAGAGTAAGTGGAATATAATTAATGATATAGGCATTGGAAAAACAAAGACTCTCGGATCCTGTATAGGCGATGTAGACGATCTTAACAAAACATTCGTCAATATACCAATAATTAATGCTGATCCCCTTTTTTATACACCCGATGATGATGGCATACGTGGGGAGGGAATATTTGAGTTTCGATGCATAACATATCAAGAAGTCTTGAGCTGTTTTTCGAGTGTAAAATCGAACGCCATAGGTCCAGATGGAATTGATCCTAAGTTTATTCGGATCCTACTCCCACGTTTGCTAACTCATTTCACTCACCTTTTCAATACAATTTTATGTACCAGCGCCTTTCCCACTATTTGGAAACATGCAAAGATTATTCCAGTACCAAAACGTAATTCAGAGTTTCGACCCATTGCAATTCTTCCCTACCTCTCTAAAGTCTTTGAAAAGATAATTCATCAACAGATGTCCGAATACCTTCAACGCGAATCTTTACTGACAAAAGTGCAATCAGGCTTTCGCTCCGGACACAGTTGCGTAACAGCATTAATTGATATATCTGTATCAATAAGGAGTGACATCGACGATAACAAGGCATGCTTTCTGGTTCTGCTAGACCACTCTAAAGCTTTCGACACTGTTGACCACCGAACCCTCTGTGTTAAACTGCGAAAAATTTTCAACTTCTCTAGATCCTCCATAAATCTTATTGACACTTATTAATCTGATCGAACACAATCTGTATACAACGGAAATACAAAATCAATGCCTCTGGCAGTAACCAAAGGAGTACCTCAAGGGTCGATTATCGGACCACTTTTATTTTCTTTATATGCCAATGACCTACCCCTACAACTTGTGCACAGTAGATTACATATGTACGCTGATGATGTTCAGATTTATCTGAGCTGTTCTGTCGATGATATCAGTCAGTGCATTGTCAATCTAAACGAGGACCTTAATAGAGTCGGCAAATGGGCCAATGCAAATGGTCTTGCATTAAATCCAAAGAAATCAATGTGCTTAGTAATCCACAAAAGGAAAAATGTTACTGTAGAAAACATTGAAATTTCACTAAATCTAGAAAATATCGCAATTGTTCAGAGTGCCAAAAATCTCGGCATTATTTTCAACTCTTCTCTAAGCTGGGTAAACCATATTAATCAAGCTGTGGGCAAAACCTATGCTAAATTACGTGCTTTATGGCTTACTCAGTCTTTTACCCCATTTAATGTTAGATGTCTACTGGCCAAAACGTACTTAGTTCCAGGGTTAATTTACGGCTGCGAGCTCTTTGCGAACTGTGATTCTCTGAGTAGACGTAGACTAAATGTTGCATTTAATAGTATCATTCGCTATGTTTATGGCTTGCGTAGAACTCAGCATATATCGCAATATAGCAACTCGCTTTATGGCATCAGTATAAACTCTCTTCTCCATGTGAAAGCCTTAATATTTCTCCAGAAAGTTATATATAAAAAAACACCTAAATATATTTTTGAACGGCTTAATTTTTTTAGATCTGACAGAGGAAAAAATATTATAAACTTGAGGCGGCAGAGCCAGGTATCAAATTGTCATTTCTTTATAAGTACTATACGTCTCTGGAATTCTCTTCCTCACGAATTGCAAAGCATCAGTAACGAACATACGTTTAAATATAAAATTACTAACTATTTTCAGAATTTGGAAGCGATTTAACAAGTGTAACCGTTAAATTTTTTTTCTTCTTTCTCATATATATGTTCTTTTTCTTTTTTAAGCATTGTTTTCACTAAATTTTTATGTTGTATCAAAATCAATTATTGTCTAATACTTCATTTGTTTTATAATTCAATTGTTAAACACATACACATGTAAACCCTTATTTTTAAGATGGATATGTTTTCTCACTGTATAATCCTGCACTCTAACTTATAAGATTTAAATCTTGTTGTGTTGGAATCAAAATAAAAAATAAATAAATAAATAATTTAAAGGTTTTGGCCCAGTATGTCTGGAAGCATGGACTTACCCAGGACAAACATAATACCACTATAAAAAGGAACAAAAAGAGTAGCATCGGTATAGTTGTCCAAATGATCTTCGAACAGATCATGAACTGTACTTAAAAAATGTTAAACTTTTGTGAGGTAGGAACCATAAGGAGAGGGCCTATATGGACCATTTTCAAAGATAAATTACAATTGGACAAAATATTAGCAGATCCAAAGTTTGGTTGATCAGTTCGAGAGTTATCGTGCTCTCCAGCCACTACATATGGTGCCATAGGTGTTTTTACGCCCTTCGGCCTGTTTTCTCAAGAAGTATGGACTTGCTTCTGAAAAACTTTTACTGTCGTAATTGAGACAGCGAATGCAAGTTGCTTCAACAAAAATCAAAGTGTTTCGAGAGCAGGTCTTAAAGTTAACTTATCCGAAATTTTGTATTGGAGGTAAACGAAGGAGTGGACAAATATAATCCATATTCGATCTTGATCTATGTATATCTGGAAGATATATTATATATTAGGATGTGTAAACTATGTACCAAATTGTACACACCCTTCAAGAGTTATCGTGAACACAATTTCTCCGAACATTTTTTAACCTTTGTGGGGGAGGTTACTGAAGGAGTGGTCCGACTTGTCTTATCTTCGAACTTAAACTAAGTTTGGACAAAATATTACGAAGGCCAAGTTTTGAACCGAAACGACAGATCCGTTCGATAGTTATCTTGCGCTCCAACCACTACACACGGTGTCAGAGGGTTTTTTTGCATCTTTCAGGCTATTTTCTCAGGAAGTATGGACTTGCGGGGAAGGTACCGGAAGAAGTGGACCGTGGACCCATCTTCGAAATTAAACTAAATATTATGGACAAAATATTACGAAAGACAAATTTTGGACCGAATCGGTTGATCCGTTGAAGAGTTATCGTACGCTTCAGCCAGACAGACAGACAGAGTGATGGATCAATGCCAAATTGTCTTAAACGGATTTCATCCAAACATACTTGGGGTCTAAAACCATTATTTCAAAGAGGCACATTTTTCCCGTATGAAATTGTATATACCCTTGTTAGCATAAATCCTGAGGGTATAAACGTGTAAAATATAATTAAAATGTGCAAATATAACACAAAATAACCCATAGAGTAGAGGTAATAAATGTGTAACAATAATTTAAATAAGAATTTATATAGAGAACATAGACATTTTTAGGTTTATGACGTAAACGACCATTTATACGTTTCATACAGATATGTGACGTTTCCGACGTTTACAACTTTACGACCGTGGAAAACACAAAAAATCGTCAAACAGACCATCTCTGGGTATAACACCCGGAAGCTTGTCGCTACAGTAGTTGTATTTATAGATGACCAATTTTTTTGGGTTTTACGACCCAGTGTACGGTGCATTTGTCACTATAGGTACTATAACCGCCATTTAAACTAATTTATTTCCTCTTGAGGATCTTAAATACAGATTTAGTTATATTTTGTTCAAAAATATCAAGAATTCTTTACGCAGTTCCTACTTTACTACACGCAAAAAAAAATCGGCCTCTCTAACATATGTCCCAAACATATTTTGCAGCAAACATATATATGTTTGCAACAGTCCCAAACATAATATATGTTTGGGTCTGCAAACATATATATGTTTGGGTGGAAACAAATATATGTTTGGGTGCAAAGATATTTATGTTTGGGTACAAAGATATTTATGTTTGGGTGGAAACAATTTTATGTTTGGGTGTAAACATTTTATATGTTTGGGTGCAAAAAAATACAAACCCAAAAGGCACAAAAAAAAACAAACACATGCACCAGTGGGCGCTTACTGAGAGCAAGGGAGCGTAAAATTCAATGTAAAACACTTTAAAATGTGTGCTCACTTGCTCTCAGTAAGAGCTCACTGGCTATCTCTATAGTATACACACAAATGTTGTGGTTTTTTATTAAAAGGCAAAAGAACAACAAACACATAGGTACATACAAAATTCCAAAGAAATACATAACACACTTTAATAAAAGAAAAATTGATTGAAGTAATTTGTAGTCACACTTTTAAAAAGGAAAAATATATAGAAAGGCAGTTGAACGCTTCTCCTTAGTTGTGAAATAAAACAAATTGTCCTCTTAGTTGAAATCATCAGCGGGGAATCGGCATCTAGAATCAAATGATTATGTAATGTAATACATAAATATGGATATGCCATATTCCAAATATACATAAGTATGTATGTAATTACCAATATTAAATGCGATTTCTTCCTTGTCCAATAAAATAATTCCATTCAACTTTTGATTCAATTATAAAATGTATTGGGCATTTAATTTACTAAAAACACAATTTCTTTAAGAAAACACAAAACACTGATTTATTCACTCACTTTACCGTCTTGACTCTACAAAGGCAACTAAAACACTGAAGAAAGAAAAAAATATAATTCATATAATTTTTTCTTTTCTCCTTCGTTGGTTAACAACAACAAAACAAGAAACACACGAGTTTGACGCATACATGCCACCAAAGCCCCCTTCTTCGCTTCTACGTCTTCTATTATACAATACACACAACTCTTTATTATAAAGCAGCATTCCACAGCCGCGAGAGCACTGTTATTACTCTCGTTGACAAACATCCTCTCTCCACCCATGAAAAAAATGTTATAACATAAAAAGTATGTTTTACCCAAACATATCAAATTGAGATATGTTACAAAATGTTGCAAACATATATTTGTTTGGACCCAAACATATTATGTTTGGATCCAAACATATATTTGTTTGCAACCGGTCCCAAACATATATTTGTTTGGATCCAAACATATTTCTAACATAAATTTTTCTGCGTGTACATACTTTTCATTGTTATCACCGAAGACTACCTTCGTGTCTATCAAATAAAACTAATTGTTTGTTGTTTTCAATAAGTTTTAGCGTTTTTTATCCCCAATACATTTTGATTTCAATGTTACATACTAACTTTTGCGACAGACTGTATATCCGAATGTGAACGGATTTCAGTAGCATTGAAAAAATTGTTTACAGACAAAATTTCGTTACATACTCCAGATTTTTGTTAAAATTAAAAGGACATGGCGTGTTTTGTGTATCAATTATATAAGTATATGAAATCGTTAGAAAATACATATGGAAGCTTTATACAAATCTGAACCGATTTTAACATAATTTTGTGCAAATTTGCTCAAAATTTGACATATATTGCCGGATATTGGATCTATATCCAAATCTGAACCGATTACAATAAAATTGGGCACACTTATTTCTAGTCTAGATTCCATCACACATTTTAAATTTCATCAAAATTGGATATAAATAGCTGGATCGGTGCATCATATACATTAAATCGGGCGAATATATGTATATATGGGAACTATATCCAGATCAGAAATCAGAACGATTTCAATATAATTTTGCAACATTTTTTTTAGACCGAATTCCGTTACACATTACAAATTTCTTTAAAATTGAACATACAAGCGAAAATATATGTTGCAGTTGTATCCAAATCTGAACCGATTACAATATAATTTGTAAACTTATTTCTAGACCAAATTCTGCCATACATTTCTAATTTCATGAAAATCTGACATATGTACGTACGTGATTAGTGCTCCAAATGCCTAAAATCGGACGAAAATATATATGGGAGCTATACCCAAATCTGAGCCGATTTCTGTAAATTTGGCAAACTTTTTTCTAGACCTAATTCCGCCATATGTTTATAATTTCATCAAAATTGGACATGTGATTAGTGCAGCAAATAAATAAAAATAAATAAAGTCGAGCGAAAATATATACGGGAGCACATAGATCAAGTTCTAATATGGACTATATCGGTGCACTCCTTCGGGTAGCCCCACACGAAATTTCGGAAAAGTGCAGTTTGAGACTTCCCCACGAATCGTTATGATTTTTGATGTAACAACTTGTATTCGCCGCCCCCTTTACGACCGTTCAAGTTTTTCAGGGGCAAGTCCATACTTCCTGAGAAAATGGCCCGAAAGCTGTAAAAACCCAAAATGGCACCATTTGTGGATGGTCCAAAATTTGGCAGTCTTAATATTTTGCGCAAAATTAATACAGGGCCATACCGGTCGGGTACCTCTCCTACAAAATATTTAAGACTTTTCGTTAAATGGTGCGTATGATAACTCTCGAAGACAGTAACCGATTTGATCCATACTTTGCACATCGTAATATTTCTACGAGACAAAGATCCGGTTAGATTATGGACTATATATGTCAACTCCTTCGGGTACCTCCCACACAAAATTTCGGAAAAGTGCAGTTTAGGACGTCTTCTCGAATCGTTTTGATTTTTCTTGAAATGTGTTTAAGTGGCAATTCCGAAAGCTGTAAAACAAACACCTTCGGACAGCATGTGTAGTGGCAGGTGCGCACGACAACTCTCGAACCGAATACTGCGTTGGTCCACACTCTGCATATCGTAATATTTCTTTGAATATTAAATGAAATTCGAAGGTTGTGCTTTTTGGTCCAGTCCTTTCGGTACCTCCCCCACAAAAGTTCGAACCTATTCGCTAAAATGGAACGCGTGATATCGCATAAACGGAGCAACCGAGTTGGCCCTAACTTTGAATCTCGAAATATTTTTCCAAACTTAGTGAATGTTTAAAAGTGGGTCCGATCGGTCCACTCCTTGGGGTACCACCTACACAAATGTTCAGCATTTTTGTGCGGTTAAGGGTCCGTTCGAGGATCGTTTGGAAATTTTTACCGAAGGTATTCCTAGTCGTCCTGTTTACAGTGATATTCGGGTATATTCTGAGACACACTTCACCTCTCACTTCACCCATCAAGCATTTTGTTCGCCCCATTTGTTCCAATTTTTATACCCTCAGCATTTATGCTAACGAGGGTATAATGATTTAGATCCCAAGTATGTTTGGACGAAATGTGTTTCAGACAATTTGGAGTGGATATAGCCATGTCCGTCCGTCTGTCTGGCTGGCTGGAGCGCACGATAACTCTCGAACGGATTAACCGATTCAGTCCAAAACTTGGCTTTCGTAATATTTTGTCCAAACTTAGTTTAAGTTCGAAGATGGGTTATATCGGTCCACTCCTTCAGGTACCTCCCACACAAAAGTTCAAAAATGTTTGGAAAATTGTGGGTACGATAACTATTGAAGGGAGTGACCGATTTGGTCCATACTTTACACATCCTAATATATCTACCAGATATAGATCAGGTTCGAATATGGACTGTATTTGTCCACTCCTTCGGGTACCTCCCACAATCGAAAAAGTTCTCTTAAATACCTGCCCTCGAATCACTTTGGTTTTTGTTGAAGCAACTTGCACACGCTGCCTTAAGTACGACGATACAATTTTTTTCAGGGGCAAGTCATACTTCTTGAGAAAACAGCCCGAAAGGTGTAAAAACCCCTATGGCACCATATGTAGTGGCTGGAGAGCTCGAACCAAATACTGCGTTCGTCCACACTTTGGATATCGTAATAGTTCTTTGAATATTAAATGAAATTCGAAAGTGGTGCTTATAGGTCCGCTCCTTTCGGTACCTCCTCCACAAAAGTTCGAAAATATTCGCTAAAATGGTATGCACGATATCTCATTTGGTCCAAACTTAATTTATGTCCAAATGCTCAACAGTTTTGTGTGGTTTATGGTCTGTTCGAGAATCCTTTGGGAATTTTTACCGGAGGTTTTCCTGTTTACAGCGATATTATGTTTTTCTTAGGCAAGTATATATATCTCCCGCAAATTTTTGAGCTTTAATTCAATCCATATTTTTGTCGGTTCATAAGCCCGACATAAGTACATAAGTTTTCTGGGAAAAAGTGTTTCAATCCACACAGGCTGAGGGTATATCTCTGTCGGCAAAACCGACTGATACTTTTTTAAAATATTCGAATATTCGATACCGTCATTAAAATATTCGAAAAATAAGCGTAAATGGGGTCAACAAACTTCTTGAGGCGTGAAGTGAGAGGTGAAGTGTGTCTCAGAACATACCCGATTATGTTTTTTATAGGCAAGTACACGTGTCCTGATATAATGGTCCAAAGGCTCTAAATTATATGGTGACCAACTGAAATGAAAGGTGGGGACGATATCGATCGAGAGGAATGAATTTGACAACAAAACCCACTTCCAAAATGGACTATGTCGGTCCATTCCTTTAGGTATCTCCCCCGCAAAACTTATTTTTTTGGGAAAAAAGTGTTTCAATTCACACAGGCTGAGGGTATATCTCTGTCGTCAATGCCGACTGACACTTTTGTACTTATTTTCAGTGCGCAAACTGCATCTTCTCTATAATATATCATGGTCCTTAAAACGTTTGCGGGGGTCGTCAACTTTAGAGGGGTTTGTTTTTCCTTTTTTTTTTTTTTGTTTTTTTTTTCGAGGGATAGGTTTATAGCCCACCGCCCAACCGTTTTAACGTTCTTATTTATGGCTGAACGCGAGTAATGTTGTTGATGATTAACTTCATTTATAAATCCATTTTATATTCGTTTTTTAATACTTTATTGAAATTCAAAATTTTTCAAAATTAAAATTATAGAACAGAACAACATATTTATTTGAAGGGAAACTGAAAAGTGACAAAATGGAAAATATGTTTTAACAGGATATGAAAATTATGAATAACAGCAAATTCAAATATTTCGATATGAAGAATTGTATAAAGCAAGGCTGCTCAAAGGGCGCACTTCCCCTGTCGGTGTATGTCAATTTGCTCACTCACACAATTGAAAAAGAGAGCTCTTGTTTTTGAAATGAAAATTTTCAATACACACATTTTTTCCATTACACAAGACAACCCAACAAACCAACATTACTCGAACAATACATCATATTTGAATTATAAATTCTTGTGTAGCCACTGGAGAATAAACGAAACTTGATTCTCTTGAAAATAATGAATGTGTATGCAAATTATTAGCTTATCCGTGTAATTGTAGAATGTATTTATATGAATATTTTTTGTAAATTTTATAAAATCAGACTGAATGGTAGTTGGGAAACTATCAAAATGTTTGTGTTTCAAAACCAACACAATAACAAAATGTGTTTGTATGTGTGTGAGCAGGCCTAGTATAAAGTATAAGTGCTATAAGGGCCAAACCTATAACTTTGCGTGTTGCGTGTGCCTTTAAGAAAACAAAAACAAAATACATGTATTTCAAATTGAAATACATGCATTTTGATTTTGTTTTTATTCTCACACGCAACATGCAAAGTTGTAGGTTTTGCCCTAATAATGAGGAGTACAAAATCGGTAATTATCAATTGTAATATAAATATGTATGTGTTGAGAAAATTATAAACAGATATTGAGCAAATGATAATAATGGATATTGAGTAAACAGATATTTAAGTAAAACGGGTGTTAAAGGCAGATCGCCAGGTGACAACACGGGGAGGTCAGTGTCCACTGGAGATGAAAGGATTACCAAGACTAGTCCTGCACTTTGCCATATTAAAACCGGTCAGTGTCGTTGTTTGGTATTATTCATCCCAAACGTCGATTGATTATGTTGGTATATTAAAAAATAAACATTTCGAGAATAACAAATTTATAATAAATATATATTTTTATATATATTCATATATAAAAATAAATATGAATAAGTTTTAATGACAACTTTTTATCGACTTTATGCTTGACAATTCAAAGCAGTATTTTCTACCTCACTTCTTCGGTCCATTGTCCAACGAAGGAGGATTTTAAATTTATCAACAGATTTGGTCTGTAGCCTTTCTTTTCTCTTACGGACTTTGTCGGATTTTTCGCCATTTTATGCTGTTTAGGATTTATTATCGTCCATGTTCCGATCTAATTATAAAAGTTAAAAAATGGTTAAGTCGAATTCATTGAAACTTATATGTTTTAGTTTTTCATGGCTGATGGACCGTTAAACCTCAGCATTTAACCCTTTCGGCCCCGAACTTTTTTCCTCGCATTAGTAGTTACTTTAAAAACATAGAATTAAAGTATAAGTCAAAACTAAGACATAACATAAATTGGTGGGCGTTACCCCACCTATTTCGGAAGATACAGTACATTTTATCTAAAATTTATTTGCTCATTATTTTGTGCAATTATGTAAATATAAATGTTATAATCGTATAGAAGTATACCTCGGACCTTACTTTTGAAGAATCAAAACTAAAGTTTTACATAAAGCTCATACATTTTGATTTAGAAACGATTTAAATAATTTGGACTGCACACATCGATTTTTCACACGCCGTGATTTTCCAGACTTCACACTGAATAATGCATCGTAGTTCTGTTGACCGGGATACAACTGACACTTTTTTATAATTTTTGCATTCTTAGGACTACAATTAGCCAAAGCAATGTGTTCTTTGAGGAAAAAATTCCGTTAGTTTTAAATAAAACGACGTTAAAATCGAAGTTGCTTATAAGCAACGTTGGGGCCGAAAGGGTTAAGGAAATTTGTAAATATCGTCTGCTCCGTCGGAAAAGGTCGTAAGTCCCTCTCAATAAAGTTTTCAGGAGGAAGAAAAAACATTCTAGCGCTTTCTGTATTAAAGATTTTATTATGGTGGTAAAGGCAGTATTTTTCGTTTATTTATTCCGCTTCAATATCTGTACTTTGTTTGATCAAATTTCATCGCGTTTGGGAGATAATTGGAAGTCTTTGGACTTACGACCTTTTCCTTGTACAGTTTTGTATTTTTGTAGGGACTTACGACCTTTTCCTACAATTTACGGACGTTTTTAAAATAAAATATTTATACTTTACAAAACAATGTGGAAAGGGTATTATAAGTTTGTTTTGTCCAATATTCGTGTAACATCGCGAAGTATTCGTCGTAGACCCCCTCCCCTTGCCATTTTTTCATATCTTGATGAGATAAAGCGATCTAGCTATGTGTGTCCGTCTATCCATTAACAATTGTAATAAAGCTCCAGGCCTCAAATTTGGACCGATCGTCACGAAATTTTGTGGAGAGGTCGGGTCCCGACCAGAAGTGACCCCATTAGATGTTGGTTATGATCGAAAGGTGTGAAATGGACCAAACCCACAATTTTTACCTGACTTTGTAGCTGTCCTGTAGATCGCAGTAATATTCCGATCGGAGCGAAATTTTAAGAATGATTTCAGTTTAAGACGAAGAATAAGCTTGCAATTTAACATGGCGATGAGATAATTATTAGCGGGTTTAATGGACCAAAACTTTTGTGTGAAATCTTATATATAAAAGACAATGTGTGTATGTTTGTATGTTCCGCATAGACTCAAAAACGGCTGAACCGATTTGTTTTTTTTTGAAAATTTCAAAAAAAAACAAGGAACAGCCGAGGTGAAAATAGGCTTTATAGTTTTTGAATTTCGGAGGGGGCGGGGGCAGGCCCTATTTTTTAAAAACGTTTTTTTTGCAAAAGTTATGAAAGTATCGGTCAGAAAATTAATTTGCGAAGCAACGGTTGCTGAATCTCCGACGCTAAGTTCCATGTAATTTTCAGATTATGCACAGGAATGTCCCTTGGTGGAAGTAGGCTATATATTTTGTCGAATTTCGGAGGAGCGGGTTAAAACGGTGCCCTATTTTTTAAATGCGCTCTATATATAAAACTTCCGTTTCTCCCATCCTGGGTACATATTTTAGCAATAAGACCCGACCAGAGTAAAATTCTAAGTCGGTGTAACCATGACCGTCTGTCCGTCTTTTGAAATTAAGAGTTTCTATTACTTCTTGGATGTTTGGTATTGACATCATCATAGCTTTCAGAATCACCGTGAAAACCATAAGGAACTAGACCCATGACACCATCGTCTAATTCCATTCCAAATTCATACTGCTCTTTGTTAGCAAAAAGCATGATGACTTCTTAGTTTAATAACATTTCAATCTATTATTATTATAGAATCATTTAATAATATAAACATTGCACTTACCCGTCCGTTAGAAGGTATTACTTTATTGAATTCAGAATACACACTAATCTCGTTATGTGAATGTCCTATGTCCTATGAATGTCCCTCGAGAAACCACAAATGACCAGTTGATAAAGTTAAGTAAGATATACGACAGTAAAAACAGTACAATTTTTGATTTTTTTTTTAAATTTTTCAATATATGAGGTATTTGAACACATACAGCATCCCAATTTGTATCAATGAAAAGGCCAGAAGTCCATCTTTCATAATCAGTTCGCTTATAGGGGAAAATAGATTTCAAATGTAGATTTTCGTTGCAATATAGAAATTATCACATTTTTGTTCAAAAGTTTGGTCCACAGGCTCCGCCAAATATCATCCGATTATCATCCAAAAGTGTAGGCTAGTTCTTTACATTGTACGCCAACCATGGATGACGTTAAACATTATATATGAACTACATTAGCTGTAGTATTCTTTTAAAGTATACATTTTCCTGTGGACTTACGGCCTTTTCGTACTCAAATTTGTACGTTTTGTGGACTTACAACCTTTTCCGACAACGGCAAAACATATAGAAAAACGCGACATACTACCATTTTCTTTGTATCATACGACGTGTTTTGACTTGTACTATCATCTTGTAACAAAAACGCGATTTCCAAAAAAAGTGGACTTACGACCTTTTCCGACGGAGCAGACGATATATAGTTTTTCTTTATCGTGGGCGCAACCACCGTTGTCTCGAAAATTATTTGCAACCACCCAGCAAACACAATGTCGGACGTCCGACGCGTCTGCTCAAAGTCGGAAGTTTTTTACGACGCGTCTGACCGACTTCGGTCCGAGCTCTGTCCGAGTAGTCTGACGAACTTTTTCCCGTCCTCTCTCTCTCCCTCTCTGAAGGGAATTTTTCAATTTTCTCTTGTGCTGCAAGCAGAGAGAAAAGAATTGTACAAGCTTCGCTCGCACATTGTAAATGTGTAATTGTTGATGTGCCGACGTTGATGCAGTACGAACGAAAAATTGAGTGCTCGGGTTTAAATTTCTGTATCGGAGAACAAATTTGGTTTATTTTTGTTATGCGTGTTGATGCATGATAGTGTTTAAATGTTATTCATATTGATCGGTTGCATACATATTTCTTTATTTTTATGAAGTTAATGAAAGTAAAGATTTTCTTCGTCAAAGTTCAACACTATTCCGTGGAAAGTCATATGTTTTATATTTGTATATGACCAAAGTTAAGTTTCTTAACACTTTTATGTGTATCAACATTTTTTGCATGTGAAGGAATGTATTTTTTCATATATTAATAACAGCTGTTTTACATATTTCACAGATCGTGTTGACGAATTTGTTGTTCTCCACAGTTTGCTTTTCCACCAAGTCGCGCATTTAACACAGCATAAGACGATATTAAAACCTTTAATATGTTTGTAGTAGATAAACTGTTATAGGATATGGATATTTCATGAATTAACATCTTTTAATAATAAAAACAAATTCTGGTCTAATGCTGGTAAATAAATCGTTTTATAGTTTATCTGACTTCGGACCAAATTCGGTCCGAAAGTCGGCAAACACATTCGAATTTCATAAGATTTTACTTCCGAATTCGGACCGATATCTGTCAGAAAGTCGGTCAAAAAATCAGAAATTTATACGATAGTTCATCAGAGTTCGGACCGAATTCGGTCCGAAAGTCGGCTAAAACATCCGATTTTCATCCGAATTTCGGTCAGAGAACACGTCAACCACGCCATATGACTTTCGGTCAGAGTTCGGACCGAATTCGGATCCGAACTCGGACGTTTCATCCGACTTTCGGACCGAATTCGGTCCGAATTCTGATGTTTCTTCCGATTTTGGTTTGCTGGGCAGATGCACTCGTCTACAAATATATAGCCTTTTGGACCACGGGACATTCCTGAACATTTTCTGAACATTATGTTCAGTAGTTTTGGAAAAATAATGTTTTGAAACGAGTGGGCGTGGTCATCACTTTTCATGATATAAGATATTACAAAGTGGTCGGTATTTTGGCACCAAATATGTACCTAGGGTACACACAACTTCATTGCCTACCAAAATGTATGCTAAGACCGATATAATCATAAGTTTGGCTTATATATAGAGTTTAAATGAAAGGCAAACATTGAGATTTTGCTGCAAATTTTATGGAAATCGTTTCAGTAGTATTGGAGTTATGACATATTTAAAAAAATAGGCGTGGTCGGGTCTTTAGGCGCTAAAGAACTACCAAGATTGTAGATCCGTAAATTTTTAAACCGATACATGCATATTTTTGCAAATATAAAGTTTTTTAAAAATATCGCACAGGGGAGGTACACCGCCCCCTCTGGAATTCCAAAAAATATGTTACCTGTTTTCGGGGCCATCCCTGTACATTCCCTGACACTTTCAGTAATTTTTGCGGAAAAGATTTAAATTGAAAATTGGAAAAAGTGAGCGTGGTAAATTTTTCTTTCCATAAAAACCTAAGTTGTGTTATGACGGCATTTGATTTTTATTCATAAAGATAAAGCTTTTTTTTAAATGTGGCAAAGGGAAGTACCCTGGCCCCTTCAAAATTCAAGAAAATATGCATAATATTTTCAGCGGGGGCCATTCCTGTACATTCCCTGAAATTTTCAGGAAAATCGGTTCGGTAGTTTTGTAGATGTAATATATTTTAAAAAGTGGGTGTGGTCAAGTCTTTCGGTCCTAAAAAAGTGTGTAAGGTCGGAGATTGTTTGATTGTTACGCAAATTAACTTCCAAATAGATACATGCGTATTTATTGTAAATATAACATTTTTAAAAAATAGGGTATATGGGAAGTACTCCACCCCTTCCGAAATTCAACTAAACTAAATTTGTAGCCTATTTTAACCGCGGGCTATCTCTGTACATTCCCTGGCAATTTCAGGAAAATCGGTTCAGTAGTTTTTGTAGAAAAGATTAAAAATACAAAATGAAAAAAGTGGCCGTAAAAGTGGGCGTGGTCAAATTTTCTTTGCATAAAAGCCTAGGTCGGGTTATGGCGAACATTTCACAAAAATAATTATCAAAATCTGACGTAGGGGATGGAAGATACCAAGGAACGGTCCTGACCGGTTTTAACATGGCAAAGCCCAGGATTTATCTTGGTCCCTCTTTCATCCCAAGTGGACACTGACCTCCCCGTGGTGTCACCTGGGGAACTGCCTTTAACACCCGTTAAAGGTAGTGAGCTAACATGTGCCGCGCGTTCACCCATAAGAACGTTAAAAACTTGGGTTTGGGCGTCGGGTTAGTAACCCTCCCCTAGAAAAAACAGCCTACTATGAAAAAACGAAAGAAAAGAAAAACAAACCCCTCTAAAGTTGACGAACCCCGCAAACGTTTTAAGGACCATGATCTGCGAATCTGCACCTGGAATGTTCGCACTCTTTATAGAGAAGGTGCAGTCTTCGCATTGGCAGACGTACTTGAAAAGTACAAGACCGATATTACTGCCATACAGGAAATACGATGGATTGGGAAAGGCGTCACAACAACACCTAAAGGTGACGCACTGTATTATAGCTGCCATGACGTAAAGCATGAGTTTGGTTGTGGATTCGTAGTTAGTCGGAGACTAAAACATCTTGTATCCAGCTTCACCCCAGTGAATGAAAGACTTGCTGCAATTCGAATAAAAGCTAAATTCTTCAACATCAGCTTTATTTGCGCTCATGCTCCCACTGAAGAAAAGGACGAACAGACCAAAGATATATTTTACGAGCGCTTAGAAGAAACATATGACCGTTGCCCTGCCCATGACATTAAAATCATTCTAGGCGATTTTAATGCCAAAATTGGAAAGGAGAATATCTTTGGCCCAACAGTCGGGAAATTCAGTCTCCACAGTGAAACATCTGACAATGGTATGAGACTGATAGACTTTGCAGCTGCAAAAAACATGGTAGTTAGCAGTACCAGATTTAATCATCTCGATATTCATAAGGGCACCTGGCTGTCTCCAGATCAGAAAACAAGAAACCAAATTGATCATGTTGTGATAGATGGAAGACATTCATCGAGCGTGTTGGATGTACGATCGTTCCGAGGCGCAAATATTGATTCGGACCACTACCTTGTTGCAGCAAAGGTACGCACCCGCTTAAACGTAGCAAACAAAGTACGAACAGACACAACACGAAAGTTAGACATCGGTAAGCTGCAATCACAACAGATAGCCACAGCATATTCCACTCAACTAGCCCAATTGCTTAATCAAAGCCCTCCTCATCCCGATAACATATCAGCGCAATGGCAAAGCATTGCCCACTCCATGCAAACAGCCGCAAAATCCATACTTGGATACCAGAGACCTCCACCAAGGAATCCATGGTATGATGAGGAGTGTCGTGCTGCCACCGAAGAGAAAAATGCGGCATATAAGGCTACTTTACAATCCGTAGCAAGGCGTAGCACACGAGAGAGATACAGGGAGAAAAGGAGAGAGGAGAAACGTCTTTTCCGCAGGAAAAAGAGAGAGATGGAAAAGCGGGAGTGTGAAAAAATCGAGATGTACAGGAGCCAGAATGAAGTCCGAAAATTCTACCAAAGAGTCAAGCATCAAACTGATGGCTTTGGTACAGGCACATCCTCCTGTAGAGACCAGCAAGGTAATTTGGTAACTGATACAGATAGTGTACTCAGGATATGGAAAGAACATTTTTCAAATCTGTTGGTATCCAATAGCAGCGAAGACGACGAAGATACCACAGTCCCAATCCCAGAAGATGGTATTGAATGTATACCGCCCAGCCAAGATGAGGTAAAGACAGCAATAAATCGGCTGAAGAATAATAAGGCAGCAGGGGCCGATGGCTTACCAGCCGAGCTGTTCAAAACCGGAGGCGACACGCTGATAAGGTGTATTCATCAGCTAGTTAGCACCATCTGGCAGGAAGAACGAGTACCCGACGATTGGAACCTGAGTATCCTGTGCCCCGTCCACAAGAAGGGAGATAAGACTGTATGCTCTAACTATAGGGGCATAAGTCTACTCCCTATTGCCTACAAGATCATGTCAGGGATATTGTGCGAACGACTAAAGCCAATGGTCAACGAGATTATTGGACCATACCAATGCGGCTTTAGACCTGGCAAGTCCACCATTGACCAGATATTTACCCTGCGGCAAATCCTGGAGAAGACCCAAGAGATGCAGATCGACACCTACCACCTTTTTGTCGATTATAAAGCAGCCTTCGACAGCCCGCTGCGCTCAAAGGTATTCCAAGCCATGTCTGAATTTGGTATTCCCGCAAAGCTCATCCGGCTTTGTAAAATGACTATAACTGACACGAGGTCCTCAGTTAAAATAGGAAAGAACCTCTCCGAAGAGTTTGGTACCAAAAGAGGTTTCAGACAAGGAGACAGCCTTTCGTGTGACCTCTTCAACATCCTGCTAGAAAAGGTTATACGAGAGGCAAACGTCAAAAGAAGTGGCACAATCTACACCAATAGTCACATGTTACTTGCCTATGCTGATGACATAGACATCATGGGACGATCAGTAAAGGAAGTAACTGATGCCTTTAGGAAGGTCGAAGCAGAATCTGCGAAAGTGGGTCTGGCGGTAAACGGCGAAAAGACCAAGTTGATGGTGTCGACGCGCAATGCGTCCATTGAGCTCGGACCGACTGTGGAAGTTGGTTCCTATAATATTGAGGTAGTAAAAGACTTCGTCTACCTCGGCACCTCCGTCAACACAACAAACGACATCAGTTGTGAAATAAAAAGAAGAATTGTATTGGCCAACAGATGCTACTTTGGATTAAGTAAGCAGTTTAAAAACAAAGCCACATCTCGTCAAACAAAAATAACGCTCTACAAAACACTGATACTACCCGTGCTGATGTATGGCTCCGAAGCCTGGGTACTTGCGCAAGCAGACATGGCAGTGCTTGGTGTGTTTGAGAGAAAAATTCTTCGAAAGATCTACGGACCAATCTGCGTTGACGGTGAATATCGACGTCGCATGAACCACGAGCTGTATCTGCTATACAACGACATCAATATTGTTAAACGTATCGAGATGCAGCGATTGCGTTGGCTAGGCCATATCATAAGAATGAGCGATGATGAACCCGCTAAAAAGGCGTATGAATACATGCCACATGGCGGTGCACGCAGAATTGGCAGGCCAAGGAATAGATGGCGCAAACAATTGGATGTTGAGATGAAAAGGCGCGGTATTCCAGAGAGCAAAGCAACAAATAGAGAGGAATGGAGATCTCTTCTTAGTTCGGCCTATAGAACAAATGTTCTGTAATGGGCCAGCTAAGTAAGTAAGTAAGTAAGTAATTATCAAAATCGGTCCAGCCCTGCTCAACTGATGTCATTACCAACGAACGACATTTGAATTTTTTATATGCATAGTACCCCGCTAAATTTGTAGCCTACCCACTAAATTTGTAACCTATTTTAACCGGGGCCATTCCTGTACATTCCCTGACAATTTCAGGAAAATCGGTTTAGTAGTTTTTTTTTAAACGAAAGAAAAGAAAAACAAACCCCTCGGGGGGTTTGGTTGGTCTTCAGCTTCACACCAGTGAATGGAAGACTTGCTACAATTTGAATAAAAGCAAAATTCTTCAACATCAGCTTTATTTGCGCGCATGCTCCCACTGAAGACAAGGACGAACAGACCAATGATATATTTTACGAGCGCTTAGAAGAAACTTATGACCGTTGCCCTGCCCATGACATTAAAATTATGGATGGAAAAGCGGGAGTGTGAACAAATCGAGATGTACAGGAGACAGAATGAAGTAAGAAAATTCTACCAAAGAGTGAAACATCAAACTGATGGCTTTGGAACTGGCACATCCCCCTGTAGGGACCATCAAGTTAACTTGTGTCCCGTCCGTAAGAAATGAGTAAGACTTTATGCTCCAACTATAGGGGCACAAGTCTTCTCTCTATCGCCTACAAGATAGTGCCAGGGATATTGTGCGAACGACTAAGCCCATGGTCAAAGAAATAATTGGACAATACCAAGGCGGCTTTAGACCTGGCAAGTCCACCATTGACCAGATTTTTACCCTGCGGCAAATCCTGGAGAAGACCCAAGAGATGCAGATCGACACCTACCACCTTTTTGTCGATTATAAAGCAGCCTTCGAGAGCCCGCTACGTTCAAAGGTATTCCAAGCCATGTCAGAATTTGGTATCCCAGCAATGCTCATTCGGCTTTGTAAAATGACTCTAATTCACATAAGATCTTCAGTTAAAATAGAAAATAACCTCTCCGAAGAGTTTTATACCAGAGGTTTCAGGCAAGGAGACAGCCTTTCGTGTGATCTTTTCAACATCCTGCTGGAAAAGTTTATACGAGGGGCAAACGTCAAAAGAAGTGGCACAATATACACCAATAGCCACATGTTACTTGCTTATGCGGATGATATAGACATCATGGGACAACCAGTAAAAGAAGTAACCGATACCTTTATGAAGGTCGAAGGAGAATCTGCTAAAGTGGGTCTGGCGGTAAACGGCGAGAAAACCAAGCTGATGGTGTCGACGCGCAATGCGTCCATTGAGATCTATAATTTTGAGGTAGTAAAAGACTTCGTATCACTCGGCACCGCCGTAAACACAACAAACGACATCAGTTGTGAAATAAAAAGAAGAATTGTATTGGCCAACAGATGCTACTTTGGCTTAAGTAAGCACTTTAAAAACAAAGCCACAACTCGTCAAACAAAAATAACGCTTTACAAAACACTGATACTATCCGTGCTGATGTATGGTTCCGAAGCCTTGGTACTTGCGCAAGCAGATAAGGCAGTGCTTGACGTGTTTGAGAGAAAAATTCCTCGAAAGATCTACGTACCGATTTGCATTGACGGTGAATATCGACGTCGTATGAACCACGAGTTGCATCTGCTATACAACTACATCAATATAGTTAAACGTATCGAGATGCAGCGACTGCGTTGGTTAGGCCATATAATAAGAATGAGCGATGTCGAACCCGCTAAAAAGGCGTATAAATTCGAGCCACATGACGGTGCACGCAGAATTGGCAGGCCAAAGAATAGATGGGCAAACAAGTGGATGAAGGATGACAAGGCGCGGTATTTCAAAAAGCGAAGCACTAAACAGAGAGAATTGGAGATCTTTTCTTAGTTCGGTCTATGCACAAATGTTCTGTAATGGGTCAGCTAAGTAAGTTTTTGTAGAAAAAATAAAAATTGAGAATTGAAAATGTGGGCGTGGTCAAATTTTCTCTGCATAAAAACCTAAATGGCGAATATTTCACAAAAAGAATTATCCAAATCATTCCAGCCGTTCTCAACTTATGCAACTACCAACAAACGACATTTGATTTTTATTTATACAAATATTTTAAATTTAACATACATTTCCTTATTCCTACGAAGCCCATAGGTAGTTTTGTCCTACCCATAGGTAAGCTTAATTCCCAAAAGGTGTTGGTCCTCTTTAAACACATTAATCAACTATTTTCTGAAGTACAAATCGTTCATTTACTCAAAGAGTGACACCTCTCAAAAAAACAGTTTCGAGAAAAACGCGAAATTTAACTTCCCAACTTAATACGATTATTACACAAAAAAGAAATAACTACTTGGACCCTATTTTGCAAACAGCTAGCCAAATATCAGTGCTAAATTTCTGTGCAAGATCAAGCATGATTTGAAGTGTTTTAGGGCTTCATAAACTCAAAAAACTTTTTTTGTTGAATTCGGTAAGTTTTAGAGATATGAGCATGTAATTTTGACACAAGTTAAAGTAGAATTCGTAGAAAAAGTAGAAATTGCTAACTCAAAAAACTCATTTTTTGAGTTATGCCACTCTATGGGTAAATAAGCGAAATGTAGTTCTACAAGGCCATTCATTTTTATACCCTACACCACTATGTGGGGAGGGTATTATAAGTTGGTTTTGGCCAAAAAGTTTGTAACGCATCGAAATAATGGTCGTAGACCCATACTTATATATACCAAAATGAATGTCTCGACGAGCTGAGTCGATCTGGCTATGTGTGTCCGTCCGTCAGTCCGTCCGTCCGTCTGTCCATCTAAACCTTGTAATCACGCTACAGGTCGCAAATTTGATCGGATCGTCACGAAATTTTGGATGTTGATGGGGGTCCCGGAGGGGAAGAAGCCTATTGATTTTGGTGATGGTCGGATAATATTTAGGGGTCGGAATGGGCAAAAAACTTATGTGGATAAAAAGACAACGTTATTTTCCAAAGCGAATATCTCAGCTTCTATACGGGGCATACCAAAAGCAAAACCTGACAATAAAAGTAGAAAATATCACCTTTCTAATGATGTAAAGTAGGTTCTCGTAGTTGATCAAACAACGAAGATATCACAATAGTCGCAAATAAAACCAACTTTTCATTTTTGCGATTTTAATTATAATGACGAATATCACAGCTTTGGTTGGGGACTTTCCAAAAGCAAAGCCTGGCTATGAAAGTAGAAGATCCCATCTTTACAATGATGTAAACTAGGTCGGCGTAGGTGACCAAATAACGGAGATATCGCAATAGTCGGTAATACATCCCATTTTTCCACTTTTTTGGAAATCACGCTACAGGTCTCAATTTTGATCGGATCGTCACGAAATTTTGAGGGTTAATGAGGGTCACACAGATGAAGAAGCCTATTGATTTTGGTGATGGTCGGATAATATTTAGGGGTCGTAATAGGCAAAAAACTTATTTGGAGAAAAAGACAACGTTTTTCTCCTAAGCGAATATCTCAGCTTCGATATGGGGTATACCAAAAGCAGAACCTGGCCATGAAAGTAGAAAATATCGCCTTTCTAATGATGTAAAGTAGGTTCTCGTAGGTGATGAAACAACGAATATATCGCAATAGCCGCTAATAGAACCCAACTTTTTATTTTTGCGATTTTAATAACAATGACGAATATCACAGCTTCGGTTGGGGATCTTCCAAAAACAAAGTCTGACTATGAAAGAAGAAAATCCCATCTTTACAGTGATGCAAAGTAGGTTGGCGTAGGTGGCCACATAATGGAGATATCACAATAGTCGGCAATACATCCCATTTTTCCACTTTTTTGGAAATCACGCTACAGGTCTCAATTTTGTCCGGATCGTCACGAAATTTTGAGGGTTAATGGGGGTCCCACAGAAGAAAAAACCTTTTGATTTTTGATAATGGCCGGATATTATTCAGGGGTCGGAATATGACAAAAAAAAATATTTGAAAAAATAACCAACGTTTTATTTCAAAGTTAATATCTCCCTTCTGTAGGAGGTATATCGAAAGCAAAACCTCGCAAGGAAAGTATAAAATATCACCTTTACAACGATGTGAAGTAGGTTGTCATAGGTGGTCAAACAACAGAGATATCGCAATAGTCGGTAATGCATCCCTTTTTCCATTTTTGTGTAATCACACTACGAAATTTTGATCGGATCCTCACGAAATTTTGGGGGTTGATGGGGGTCTAACAGAGAAAGTAGCCTATTGATGGTTGGCATACATCCCACTTTTCCATTTTTTATTTGGGTTGTACAGTCGATGCACTTAAATGCGTTTCAAAAAAATTGACCTGTGTTAATGAAGACATTCAGAGCAAAGGCGCTAAGCTATCCCAATTTTAATATTTTGAATTTTATTAGTCAATAGCTTATGAACAGGGGTAGTGGTGTAGGGTATCAAATAGTCGGCCTTGACCCGACTATAGCCTTGGCTCACTTGTTATTTATAAAAATATTTTAAATATAACATACATTTCCTTATTCCTACGAAGCCCATAGGTAGACTTGTCCTACCCATAGGTAGGCTTAATTCCCAAAGGGTATTGGTCCTCTTTAAACACATTAATCAACTATTTTCTGAAGTACAAATTGTTCATTTACTCAAAGAGTGACACATCTCGAAAATCCAGTTTCGAGAAAAACACGAAATTTAACTTCCCAACTTAATATGATTATTACAAAAAAAAATATAAATAACTACTTGGACCCTATTTTGCAATCAGCTAGCCAGATATTAGTGCTAAATTTCTGTGCAAGATCAAGACTCATTTGAAGTGTTTTAGGGCTTCATAAACTGAAAAAAAAACTTTTTTGTTGAATTCGATAAGTTTGCGAGATATGAGCATGTAAATTTGACACAAGATAAAATGGAATTCGTAGAAAAAATAGAAATTACTAACTCAGAAAGCTCATTTTTTGAGTTATGCCACTCTATGAGTAAATGAGCGAAATGTAGTTCTACAAGGCCATCCATTTTTATACATATGTACTTCGTATTTATAAACATATTAAAATGTTGGCATAACAACTTTGCTCTTCGCGCTGATTCACTTCATAAACTATAACTTGTATTTATATCAACCCACACATAGTCATACTGCAGGGTTAATTTAAACTAAATTTGTTTTTAATAACAGCAATTTTTGAACAATTAAAAAATCATAGGAAATGGAACATCATTGATATCGATAGTGTCGGCTACTTCATCAGGATGTATCACAGTAGATCCGCCCATGATGTTGTATTTCGCTATAAAAAAATAATACACATTTTAGAACATCACAAGAACATTTGTAGCTTGTTTCACAACACTACATACCCATAATTTGATTTTTAACAGTATTAAAATCTTGACCAGCAACTAACGCCAATGCGCAGACTAACAAAATAGCCAAAATCTGAAATGTAATGAAATAAAATACAAAAAATGAAACAATCTGTTAATATTTTCATTATAAATAATAATAAAACTCACTATAATTTTTTGCATTTTGAGGAAGAGCTTTGCGATTTAAACTAAACGAAGGTAAAGCGAATACTAAAACATCTAATTAATTTCATAAACTGTCTTAAATAGATTTTTGTATTATATTAATAAACATTTGTATTTAATTTTATTCGTATGCAAATATTTTAGTGAGATATGGAATGCAACATAAAAACAATAAAACTATTTAGTAGAGTAGCTATGATCAGATAGTGGTATTTTAAACCGGTTCCTAATATTTCTTAACCCTAAAACAACATTGATAGTGTGAAGAAGATCTTCACTTAAATCTAGATCAGTAATACATTCCTAGAAGCTATAAAGATAATTAAGTCTTCTACAATGTTTTTAAGAAAGAGACTCGATTTTGTCGAATTTGTTTGCTCTCAGAATGTTTGTGTGAAATTTGTTAGTTTTGCGAAATAATGATTGCAGCATTTTATGGGTTAAACATGTTGTTTGATAATACAAAATATAGATGATTCATAAATTTTTTAATGAGAGCTGTTAAAGCAAACATAAACTACATATTAAAATTTAGTTGTTTCGGTATCAGCAAATCAATTTTGTACGCGTGTATAAAAATAACACAAACAAAATAGACCAATAAAACTAAATGTTTGCGTTGGCGGATGTGTCTAATAAAGATAGAAGATTACTGCTAACCAACTACTTTAACATCTCTAGTTTTTTTTTCTTTTTTTATACCCTCCACCATAGTATGGAGGGTATTGATCTTGATCAGCGTAAAATTCTGAGTCGATCTGTACATATCCGTCCGTCTCTGGTAATCACTAGCATCCACAAAAATGGAGATAGGGCGCTGAAATTTTGGGAAGATGCGTCTTTTGTTTGCAGGCAGGTCAAGTTCAATGATGGGATATATAGGGCAACGTTTTGGTATAGCCCCCATATAACGGTACCGCCATATTTCAGGTATTTTACCGTTTTTATTTAGTTACACTTTCAAACCGAATTAGCTATAATTTGACATGCGTTCCTAGTGATCAACAAACATATATTCCAAAAGATATGGGCATAGCTCCATATTTTGGAATAGCCCCATATAACGGTACCTCCCGATTTTCGGTATTTTGGGGATTTTAGCTACATTATTTGACCGAAATACCTGCAATTTTACATTTGAGATTCCCAGTGGTCACAAAATATCGCCACCAAAAACTGTCAACATAGTTCCATGCTTTAGTAAAGGCCCCACATAACGGTACCTCCAGATTTTCGGAATTTTGGGTATTTTAGTTACATTATTTGACGGAATTACCTGCAATTTTTCATATGAGGTTTCCTGTGGTCACAAAACATCTCCACCAAAGACTGTCAACATAGATCCATGTTCGGTACCTCCCGATTTTCGGTATTTTGGGGATTTTCAGCCACATTATTTGACCGAACTTCCTGCAATTTTACATTTGAGGTTCCCAGTGGTCACAAAATAACTGCACCAAAAACCGTCAGCATTGGTCCATGTTTTAGTATAGCCCCCACATAACGGTACCTCCCCATTTTCGGTATTTTGGGGATTTTCAGCCACATTATTTGACCGAACTTCCTGCAATTTTACATTTGAGGTTCCTATGGTCACAAAATAACTGCACCAAAAACCGTCAGCATAGGTCCATGTTTTATTATAACCCCCATATTACGGTACCTCCCGATTTTGGGTATTTTGAGAATTTTAGCTACATAGCAAAAATCCTCACTACAAACCTCCTTTCCCACCCATTATTTTAACAAGGGCATGTCGCGCGAAATATGATTAATTTTGTGCACAGTTGATGTCAGGTTTAAAGTCGTTTTGAAGGGTCTAATCGTAATTTGGACCGACTATAGTGTTACTGACTTCAGAACAATGAAATATTTATTGAACCTTTGTGGCATAAAACGCCCAATACTATAGCTTATGAACAACATCTAGAAAAACATTTCTTGTAATTTTTTGATTTTCAAATTTTTGAAATGTTAATTGAACAATAAATAAACTTGTTTTTGTAATGAGCTATTCTGATTATTATAAAAATTACAAACTCTTTATTGTGCTTAAAATTTGCAAAAAAAAAAAAAAAATATCAACCACCGCAGTGATGTCCGTTAAGATTGTGTTAAACTGGTATCTTTGTTTTACTTCGAATAAGTTTCAGAGATACAGCGTACTCTAGAAAATAAGCCCTATTTTCCACTCTTCTAAGATGTCTATTGAACGAAAAAGGAATTTTCTGCTGATTATTTTTTTTTTGATAAAGGCAGAAGAATTGATTAAATCGACTGCATCTAGCATAGAAAACCAAAATAATTGTATTTTGGGTAAAATAGGACGCTATGGAATAAATAAGTACTTTCAATGGATGAATTTTCCTATTTCTTCTTCGACTTTGGGAAGACAAAAAAAGTATCAGTCGGGTTTGCCGAGCCTGGTAAGGCTGTATCCCTCTAAATAGAGAGTACCTTCTGTAAAAATTTCCAAAGGATCCTCGAACATACTGCACTTAAACAAAGATGTTGAACTTTAGTGGGGGAGTTACCCTAAGGAGCGCCCCGATTTGGCGAGCTTTAAATAATTTTTCACAAAATATTACTAAACCTAAAGCTTGGACCAAATCTGTTGCTACGTTCAAAAAATATCGTGTCTACCATTTTAGCAAAAAAGTTTGAACTTTTGTGGTGAAGGTGCCGTATGTAGTGGACCGGCTTCGAACTTCATCCAAGACTCGCTGAAACATTACAAAGTTGAACCAACGCAGAACCCGCCTTGAAAGTTGTCGTGCACAACGGCCACTCCACATTGTTTCAGTAGCGGTTTTGTATAGCTTCTACGCAGTTTACTTAAGAAGTATAGACTTGCCCCTGAATAAAATATAATGTCGTAACAGGGGCCTCAAACACAACTTGTTTTAAAAAAATAAAATGTTTTGAGAGCAGGTCTTAAACTGCACTTTTCGAAAAAAAAATTAAAATTTTGTGTGGGGTGTACCCGAAATTGATCTACTTTTGTACAAAATATTATGAGGGCCAAATTTTGGACCCAATCGGTTGATCCGATCCGGGCGGACTCCAAATTGTCTGAATCTGATTAAAAACAAACTGCACTTTAAAAAAAAATAAAATTTTGTGTTGGAGGTACCCGAAATTGATCTACTTTCGTACAAAATATTATGAGGGCCAAATTTTGGACCTAATCGGTTAATCCGATCCGGACGGTCTCCAAATTGTCTGAATCTTATTAAAAACAAACTTGTGGACTAACAAATTGATTTGGATGAGGCATGAAAGTGTGCCTATTCATTGATTTTTTGTGTTAAGAAAAAGAATTGTTTACACTGCTTAAGACTTTTTGTATATGGTGATATTCAAAAAAGTTTTACAATCGTTGAAGTTGAGGTTCACCATTTAATAAGTCGCGAACTGTTAATATATTTTATAAAATATGAATATATTTATATTAATTGAAGTGTTTTAGCCACGATCTCATAATATGGACCATAACAAATAATTTTCATGGAAGCTGCGATGGTGGTAATATAAAAAAATGGAAAAAATGTGTTGAAGTAAACAAGTTTTTTTGTGTTCTTTCTTGATTTCTGGCCAAACCACGCAAAACTCAAACCTGTGCTCAAAGAGAGAACTAAAGAATACCCCTTGGGCAACATGGTTCTAGTATATGACTTTTCGATATATACACTGCATCCCCTTAAAATCGATGCTGACATTTTGAAGTTTTGATTTCAGTGTTTTTCGAATTTTTCTTATAATTAGATGGTGCAACTAGATAATAATCGAAACTAGTATATAGGATTGTAGAACTCGCGATTCCACGTCGTTCGATGTATATCTCATGAATGTGCTCCGTACAGCTTCCTTGTAATAGGAGCCCAAAGGCGAAAATTTGGTGCGTAAATTTTTTGAAAAAACCTATTTTTTAGCTTTAAAATTTACAACTGTCGTACAGGTACCCCTGAACCCCGTTTTTTTACGTGCCGGATCTAATAAGCCCTTCCGCGTTCGAATACAGCCACTACAATGCCGGATATAGATACCCTGAAAGTAGGAAAATCTGCAAAAATATATTTTGACAATTCCGCGAATTGAACCGCGATTTTCTTTGATTATTTTTACAGAAATGTAATCCTTTATACGCGATTATAATATTTGCCAAAAAGGTGTGTCACAAATTACAAAGATTCGGGAGTAATATCCCTATTTATCCCAAAATAGAATGTGGTGGCACATCCGCAGTTCTTGGCGAATCTGTCTAAAATAACTTATATTGACGTATTTTTAATAGGCGGCCATTGAAATCGGATGCACCTTATAATCTATGCACATCGCGTAATTTTTGCCCACTTGAAGGTTTTTTGAATAGTAAGATGCAACTGATGGCACACTTTGGCCGCTGAATGAAACATGGGAAAATCCATGCATATTGATAGACATGGACTCCCTGTATCCGAAAAGCACATGCACCTCAACCGATTTAAACCAATTCGCGAATTATACGGTTTTTAACTTCTATGTTTTTTCTTTGATTGTAATTTCAATATTACTCTCTACTTCTTATTTCTATTGTTTATCACAGAAAGCAAATATACTTTCACGATGACTAATTAATTTTCTCGTAGAAGTTTAAGCAAAATACTTCAGGATTTGGATCGAAATTTAGCGAAATAATAGAATAACTCCCAACATTTTTTTCAAATTTTTCGTATTTAACCAATAAATATATTTTTGAAATAATTCCCAACAATAAGTTTCCGTTCTCTGTTGTTGCTGTAATATGCAAGTTATAAACAAGATCTTTATAATTTTGGTCTCACATTTTTCTACGCGTTGTCTAGATTATGTACGTATTTTTAAATTATTTGTTTAGAGATTTTTATGGACTCTGAGTTAGAATAAATAAAATTTACTCCATGATTTGTTCATTATTTGTTGATTTTCCGTGAAAATAAAAATAAATTTAACAACTATTTTAGCATCTACGCATAGATATCAAATGCTGTTAACGACTCATATATACATGTTCTTATTACAACACAATAGGAATTTTCAAATATTTTTTCTTTATAAGAGATTAAAACCCTCCATAACTTTTGAGTGCAGCATCCAATTTTGTGAACGCGAACAGATTTGAAACCACGATTTTTTTCGTAACCCATGTACCAAAAATTGCGGATGTGCTCGCCAAAAATATTTAATTTTTTTTCTATGGAATTTTAAAGGAAATTTGAAAATTACCATATGTACATGTTTTGCTTTAGGGAAATAACTACAATTGGTTTCTTTATGAAAACAACAACTATTGGAATATTAACACAAACAGAACCGTGATGGGCAACTTCTGGGCCAATCAACATACCACGAATGGTCAATTAACAAACCCACGTCTTGGTGCTAGAATTTGTATTTTAACAGACCGTCGTGTGGAAAATATTATAACACTGTGCGTAATTTTTGGGTCATGGAAAATTGACCATATTCTGACACCGCAGCGTGATTAAAGACCAACAAAGAGGACATGCGTCTCGGCGTTTTTCCCATCACTTTCACAACTTCTGAATTGCATCTGTCCACACAAAAAAATACAAGTGGATGACGCCATGATGTCCCAACGTTCCCTCTGCATGGATCAATTCTCATCTAATCACATCTTCTAATAAATTACTCAAAAAATTAGAGTGAAGAACTGAAGCTGTAATTTTGAACTTTTGTTCAAAGGATTGGATCTAAAGACCTGGATACATAAGAAGCCTCGTCGCCTGGCTTCCTTGCCTTGCTTTATTTCTGACATAATAAACATAAAAGAATATAGAAGAAAAGGGCATCGGCCTTCTCTATTCTTTTATTTTTATTATGTCAGTAATAAAGCAAGGCAAGGAAGTCAGGCGATGAGGCCTTAAACATTCCATGGACACATGTATTTAACGCAATTTTGGGCGTGGCGTTTTAGTACATTATTTCGAGAAGATTGGATTTCCTAAGAAATTTTATAGTTGTAGTATCCACAGCAATACAACCGCTTTGGCTATATTCTCTATGCTGAAATAAATATGTATTTGTAAACAAAGAAGACAATATTTTTATGATATTTTCTTATATTTTTTAAGGTTTCCCGATTGTATTCGCTTTCTTTTGTCATTTAACTACGTTGGTCTTACCGAGAAGTGATGTCACTGAATTGAATGACACTTATATACACTAGTTGTGATTTTAAGCCTACTTCTGAAGTATATTGACGAGGATCTCCAATTTGATACATGACAACAAAAATAAATGCAATTATTAATAGACCAATTGTTTGAACATATGTATATTAACTCATATTTATTGTTGAAAAACGGGAAAATTGGTCAAGAAGTCTTATGACATTTGAAGGAAAAAATAGCAATGAAAATAATGTCATCAGTAATATAAGTCTAAAACAAGGTTTACATAGTAGATAAATAAAAAGTTTTCGCTAACATGAACTTTCAATATTTTGGTCGGGTGGCCGGCTACGTCCCTGTATATCGCCCATATATCCGTACATCCCGATTTTCGGTATTTAGAATATTTTACCTAATTTTTTTTTTTAAAGGAATTACCAGTAATTTTACATTTGATGTTCCCAGTGGTCAAAAACATCTCCACCAAAAATTTTCAACATAAGTCCAAATTTTGGTTAGCCCCCATACAACGGTACCTCCCGATTTTCGGTATTTTGATGATTTTAGCTACATTTTTGACCGAACTATCTATAATTTGACATTTGAGGTTTCCAGTGGTGACAAGACGTCCCCACCAAAAATGATCACTATAGGTCCCTCTTTTGTTATAGCCCTCATATAAAGGTCTTCTCCCAAATTTGGGCATTTTCAAAATTTTTTTGGCACACTGAAAATTGTTTTTTGGATTCCATCTAAATTTTTTGACCCAACTACCTGCAGTTTGACAATTTGCAGTTTGTATAGCTCTATATAGCATTTTCCGATTTTAGGTATTTTGACAATTTCAACTATATGTTTTCACTGAGCTATCTGTCATTTTACGTTTGAGTTTCCCAATGGTCACAGAACTTCTTCCCCTAACATTACTAATTACTACTAATTGTTCCACAAACATCCCAGACGGGACAGGGGAGACTTCTCTCATATCAATGAGTGCACCCCGATTCATATTAGCTCAATGATATGGGACCTACGGTTTATCGCCGAGTCCGAACGGCGTGCCTTACGACACCACTTTATAGACACGTTTTACATGGCTGAAATACTCAGGAAATGTCGCCAACATTACTGAGGGGTATTTTGCCACCGTTGAAATTTTTGACGTTGCCTGGCCGGGGAATCGAACACACGACCTTCTGCGTGCAAGGCGGGTGTGCATACCATTGCACCACGGTGGCACCCAACATTATTATGGTCAATGTTTTGATATAACTTCATATAAATTTTCCGCCCGATTCAAGACATTTTTAGATGTATTTTTTACTACCCGATTTTAGGGTTTTTGAGGAGTACAGCTACATTTGTTAACCGAACTATCTGTGATTCGACATTTGAGGTCCTCAGTGGTCACAAAACTTCTACACCAAAAATTTTCAATACAGGTCCATACTTTGATATAGCTCCATATAAAGGTGGAGCCCGATTGAAGACATTTTTAAATGCATTTTAGGTCACAAAATATTTCCACCTAAAATTGTGGACAGGAAAGGAAATAATATTAAATATTTAGTATAAGAATATGTTATGGTGTAGGGTATAAAAAGTTCGGCCCGGCCGAACATAACTTTTGTACTTGTTTCGAATTCGATTAGAACCATTTTTACCCCCACCTTACCTCTTATAACCATTTCCCCCTATTACCCTAGACCAAAGAAATTTGACACTTAGAAATCAATAAAATTCTTTTATACCCTCAGTCTTAAGACTAAGGACGGTATATAAACTTTCATACGGCCAAAATGTGCCTCATCGAAATAATTGTTTTAGACCCCAAGCATATTTGGATGAAATCCGTTTCAGACAGTTTGGAGTCGATTTAGCAATATGCGTCCGTCTGGCTGGCTAGTGGGCACAATAACTCTCGAACGATTTAGCCGATCGGGTCCAAAATTTGGTAGAGAAAATGGTCCGAAAATTTTAAAAAAAGCCCTATGGGACCGTATGTAATACGGAGCGCACGATAACTTTCAAACGGATCAGCCCATTCTGTCCAAAATTTGACCTTCGTGATATTTTATCCAAACTTTAAATATGTTCGAAGAAGGGCAATATCGGTCCACACATTACGGTACCTCCTCTAACAAAAGTTTAAAACTTTTCGCTAAAATACTTCCAATATTTACTTATTTGGACATTTGATCTAATAGCCGAACTAAGAAAAGATTTCCATTCTTCTCTATTTGTTTTCGACAATTTGGAATACCGTGTTTATCGATCTCGTCATCCACTTGTTTGCTCCATCGAAGCCTTTTATCGCGTGTACCGCCATGCTGCCCGTATGACATAGTCTTACCAAGGCAATCGTTGTATCTCGATACGATGAACTATACTTATGTTGTTGTATAGCCTATGCATATCATGGTTCATACGAAGTCGATATTCACCGTCAACGCAAATTGGCCGCGTATTTCTTTCGAAGAAATTTTTTCTCAAGCACACCAAGCACTTTCGTATCTGCTTGAGTAAGTATCCACGCTTCGGAACCATACATTAGCACGGGTAGTTAGTATAAGTGATTTGTAAAGTGTTGTTTTTGTTTGACGAGATGTGGCTTTGTTTTTAAATTCCTTACTTAAGCCAAAGTAGCATCTGTTAGCCAGTCCAATTCTTCTTCTTATTTCACAACTGATGTTTACTGTTGTATTTAGGACGTTGTCGAGGTAGACGAAATTTTTAATAACATCAAAATTATATGAACCATATTCCACAGTTGGTCCGAGTTCTAGGGACGCGTTTCGCGTCGGCACCATCTACTTGGTCTTGTCGCCGGTTACTGCCAGACCTACTTAAGCTGATCTCCTTCACCTTCTTAAAGGTATCAGTTACTTCCTTTACTGATCGACCCATGATGTGTATGTATGTCGTCAGGATAAGTAAGTAGCATGTGATTATTGGTGTTAATTGTGTCATTTCTTTAACATGTGCAACTCGTATAACCTTCTCCGGCAGGATGTTGAAGAGATCACCAGAATGAATGTCTCTTTGCCTGAAACTTCTTTTGATACTGAACTGTTCGAAGAGGTTATATTCTATTTTAACTGAGGAGCTGGTATGAACTAAAGTCATCTTACAAAACCGAAGCTTTGCGGGGTTAAGGGCCTGTTTATGTATGTCGATAAGAAAACGAATGCGGAAGAAAAACTACCAAATTTGAGTATGTATTTCAAATTTGTTTTTTGTTTTGAAGCAAAAGCAAATGAAATAATATTTCAAAAACTAAAGTTTGGGTGTCTTTCATGCGCACACATTTTCGTTTCGAAATACATAACCTGGGGGTAAATTCAAACATGGACAGGAATACCTGTTCTATAATGGACAAACAGATTCTAAGTGTCGGTCTGTATCCCTTGGATTTGCCGTAGGGTAAATATCTGATCGATGGTGTATTTACCAGGTGTCAAGCCGCATTGGTATGACCCAATTATTTCGTTGACCATATGTAACGTGGTTTTCTCGTCGGCTGGGGTAAGTTCAGTCGCGTCCAGTGTCTCCATAAGGACGTTACGAAATGAAAATACTGGTATGGTACCTTTCCTGGGGGCTAAATCAGGGAGTTGTTGATTAAATACTAATTTACAATCTACTTGTGTTTAAATGCAATAAGAATAAATTCAATGGGTATATATTTGGATCAATAGTTGGTGTGATGAATATGCAGACTCGCTGGGGTTTGGCAGCTGAGAAGCTCGTGATGAATTAGCGGGTTCTTCTTCGCGAGAAACGGTGCTGTCTGTGTTCGGCTGTGAATGCTCGGGAACACGATGTATTCGGCGTTCGGCTGTTGATGTTCGGGAAGAGAATGTATTGGGTGTTCAACTGCAGATGATTGGGAAGACCATGTATTCGGTGTTCGGCTGTTGATGTTCGGGAACACGATGGATTCGGCGTTCGGCTGTTGATGTTCGGGAACACGATGGATTCGGCGTTCGGCTGTTGATGTTCGGGAATACGATGTATTCGGTGTTCGGCAGTTGATATTCGTGAAAACGATGGGTCCGGCGTTCGGCTGTTGATGTTCGGGAAGACGATGTGTTGGGTGTTCAACGGCAGTTGATAGGGAAGACGATGTATTCGGCGTTCGGCTGTTGATGTTCGGGAACACGATGGGTACGGCGTTCGGGTGTTGACACGATGGATTCGTATCCCGTGTGTTAGTATACGGTCTAGTTTCTACAATTTACTACTATTACCTATACAGTGGAACAGCTGACCCGAAGGCCCTGTAGAACTGAAAACCCCTAAGGTTCAGTGCCGAATGGAACTGATGACTTGAAAGCCCTGTAGAACTGAAAAACCCGAAGGTCCAGTGCCGAATGGAACAGATGACCCGAAGGCCCTGTAGAACTGAAAAACACGAAGGAACAGATGACCGAATGGAACAGATGACTCAAGAGCCCTGTACAACTGAAAAGCCCGAAAGTCAAGTGCAATTTATTTGCACCACAATTTAATGGGTAGCTTTCAAAAACTATTCCCAACTCAGTAACACCAAGGTATACGTTGGCGGATTTAGAACAGTCTTTAGTTCCCCATTCTCAATCATTTCTGAAATACTTCAGTGACCTGTAGTGTGAAGTAAATGAGAATTATTAGTTGCAAGAATTTACAACGACTATTGTAAAGTTACACTAGAATGCAATTCTCCCTTGCATTACATGTTACCTGTAGTGTATGTTGCTTATTGGATGCTTATTGGATGGCTTGTTCCGTATGGTAAGGGTAGTAGTTGTTGTATTACGAGATTATGGTTCCATATCCTGTGTCAGTTACCAAATTACCTTGCTGGTCTCTAAAGGAGGATGTTCCTGTACCAAATCCATCGGTTTGATAGTTCACTGTTTCTATCCCCGCCGTCTTCGCTAGTATTGGATGTCAACAGATTTGAACAATGATCTCTCTATATCCTGAGCACACTACCTGCATCAGTTACCATATTACCTTGTTGGTCTCTACAGGAGGATGTACCTGTACCAAATCGATCGGTTTGATGTTTCACTTTTTGGTAGAATTTTTGGACTTCATTCTGGATCCTGCACATCTGGATTGGATTTTTTAACACTTCCGCTTTTCCATTTCTCTCTTTTTCCTGCGTTATTTCGTTTCTCCTCTCTTCTTTTCTCTCGATACCTCTCTCGTACGCTACGCGTTGCTACTGAATGTAGTGTAGCCGTATATGCAGCATTTTTCTCTTCGGCTATCTGTTGGGATTGCAGCTTACCGATGTATAATTTCCGTGTTGTGTCTGTACGTACTTGCTACATGTACTCGGGTACGTATCGTAGCTGCAACAAGGTGGCGTTCCGAATCTATATTTGCTCGGAACGATGGTACATCCAACACGCTCGATGAATATCATTCATCTACTACACCGTGTTTTTTGATCTGGAGACTGGCCCAACACCCAATCCAAGTTTTTAACGTTGCAATGGGTGAACGCGCGGCACATGTAAGCTCGCTACATTCAACGGGAGTTAAAGGCAGCTACCCAGGTGACACCGCGGAGAGGTCAGTGTCCACTTGAGATGAAAGAGGGACCAAGATAAACCCTGGGCTTTGCCATGTTAAAGCCGGTCAAGGACGTTACTTGGTGTCCTTCATCCTCTACCTCACCCAATAATTTTCAATAATTAAAATTCCAATTTATTCAATTCATACATAATTGCAATAAATATCTTAAATATTTAACAATATTGCATTCCATAAATTCTTTTTGACAAATAGCAAGAAAATTTCTTCGAAACGTCTTAAATATTTGGATTATGTCAAGTGAACTATCACAACAACTACAACATTCCATAAGCATCCATTGAGACAAATCACCAAACAGCACTCGGAAGCATCCACTGCTACACTACCACCACTACAACACACACTTCAAAATGCATCATCCATTGTCAATCGCCATACTCGAACGTGAGTTTAGTTGCATTTCAACCTATTATCGGTTAATTGTGACTATCATCAAGAAACCCAGTCATCGACGTCGTTCCACTTTTGTGGATTCTTGAAATTATTTTCATTTTGAAAATTTACACTTTGTGGCTTTTGAAGTGTCATCGATATGTGCAGCTGCAGCATTCATCTATCGTGTCCAGTGTGGATAAAATTTAAATTGCTTTTGTTTCCCAAAAACAACATTTCATTTGGAATCAAGAATAGGAAAATTAGTTCATGGTAATTGATTTGATTGTAATGAAACCATGATTAGAAGAAGGATGTAATTGCATTGCTTTGTGATAGGCAGGCGGTGGTTGGTTGGTTGCATCTTACAAAATTGTTTGGTAAATAAAATGGAAAATATAATGTTGTAAAACTACACCATAGCTCCGTTCCAGTACTTTTTTAATGGTAAAATATGCAAAAGAGAGAATTGTCAAAAATGACAAACGCACACATTTTTCCAAAATGTACGAGAACACGGGAACGGAAAAATGGCAAAACTGTCAAAAAATCTGGAACAAATGTCAGAGTCGGCGTGTCAGCCAATCAGAAGCCGGCAAACATGTTGCACATTTTTGCTCGCTCAAATTTGTCGTTCAAAGAGAAGTGAACATTTTGCAACTTTTTTGGTGTACGGGAACGCATTTCGGGAAAAAATTTGCAAAATGTGTTAACAACTTTTTAGTTCTGGAACGAAGCTAATATTAATGTTAGATTAAAGGAAAATATTTGGAACAAAAACGTTAAACGGCCCTGCACCGCTTTAACATGGCAAAGCCCAGGACTTATCTTGGACCCTCCATCATCTCAAGTGGACACTGAACTCCACGCGGTGTCAGTTGGGGAGCTGCCTTTAACACCCATTAAAGGTAGTGAGGCAACATGTGCCGCTCGTTCACCCATAAGAATGTAAAAAACTTGGGTAGGGTGTTGGTCTAGTTATCCACCCATACAAAAAGCAAGATAAAACAAGTAGAAAAGTATCAGTCGGCTTTGCCGACAGAGATATACCCTCAGCCTGTGCAAATTGAAACACTTTTTTCACAAAAAACTTATGTATTTAGGGTGTTTCAAAATTTTGGTCGTATGAACCGACAAAAATGTTGATTAGGATTAAAGTTCAAACATTTTGCGGAAAAGGTACTTAAAGGAATGGGCCGACATAGACCATGGTGCCATAGGGGGTTTTTACACCCTTCGGGCTGTTTTCTCAAGAAGTATGGACTTGCCCCTGAAACAACTTTTACCATCGTAATTGAGGCAGCGAATGTAAGTTGCTTCAACAAAAATCAAAGTGATTCGATAGCAGGTCTTAAAGTGAACTTATCCAAAATTTTGTGTGGGAGGTACCGGATGGAGTGGACAAATATAGTCCATATTCGAACCTGATCTATATCTGGTAGATATTATAAGAATGTGTAAAGTATGGACCAAATCGGTCACTCCCATCAAGAGTTATCGTGCGCACAATTTTTCCGAATATTTTTGAACTTTTGTGGGGTAGGTACCTGAAGGAGTGGACCGATATGGCTTATCTACGAACTTAAACTAAGTTTGGAAACAATATTACGAAGGCCAAATTTTGGCCGGAATCGGCATATCCGTTCGAGAATTATCTTGCACTTCCACCCATAAACATGGTGTCATAGGGTTTGTTTTTAAACTTTCAGGCTATTTTTTCAGGAAGTATGGACTTTCCCCTGAGGAAACTTGTACCTTCGTATAGGGGACAGTGAATACAAGATGTTACAACAAAAACCAAGGCGATTCGAGAGCAGGTCTTAAACTGAACTTTTCCGAAATTTTGTGTGGGAGGTACTCGAATGAGTTTACCGATTGAGTCCATATTGGAACCTCATGTAAGACTGGTAGAAATTTCATAATGTGCAAAGTATGGACCAAATCGGTTACCCCCTTCAAGAGTTATCGTACGCACAAATTTTCCGAACATTTTCGAACTTTTGTGGGGGAGGTACCGGAAGGAGTGGACCGATATAATCCATCTTCGAACTTGAACTAAGTTTGGACAAAATATTACGAAAGCCAAATTTTGGACCGAATCGGCAGATCCGTTCGAGAGTTATCTTGCGCTCCAACCACTACACACGGTGTCAAAGGGTTTTTTGTAACTATCAGGCTATTTTCTCAGGAAGTACGGACTTGCCCCTAATGAAACTTACAGCGTCGTATAGAGGACAGCGAATACAACGTACGTAAACAAAAATCAAAGCGATTCGAGACCAGGTCCTAAACTGAATTTTACCGAAATTTTGTGTGGGAGGTACCCGAAGGAGTGGACCGATTGAGTCCTATTGGAACCTCATCTAAGTTTGGTAGATGTGCAAACATGATGTGCAAAGTATGGACCAAATCGGTTATTCCCTACAAGAGTTATCGTGCGCACAATTTTTGAACATTTGTGGGGGAGGTACCTGAAGGAGTGGACCTATATGTATATATATATATATATATATATCTTCGAACTTAAATCGAATCTGGACAAAATATTTCGATACCCAAAATGTGAACCGAATCGATTGATCCGTTCGAGAGTTATCGTGCGCACCAGCCAGCCAGACCGACAGACAGACAGACGGACGACATTGCTAGATCTACTCAAAATTGTCTGAAACGGATATCGTACAAACATACTTGGGGTCTAAAACCATTATTTCGATGAGGCACATTTTTGGTCGTATCAAAGTGTAAATACCCTCTTTAGCCTAAAGGCTGAGGGTATAAATACCTTTATGGTATTAATGTACCATACAGGAAATACTATGGATTGTGAAAGGCGTCACAACAACACCTAAAGGTGACGCACTGTATTATAGCTGACATGACATAAAGCATGAGTTTAGCTGCGGATTTGTAGATGGTCGGAGGTTAAAACATTTGGTCTCCAGCTCCACCCAGTGAATGAAAGACTCGCTACTCGCTTAGTCCGTGTTTAGACTTTCAAACTGGAATGGCAAATTTTCTTCTCAATTTCTTTTAAAATTTCCTTGCAGTTTAGACACGCAAATAATGTTTGTGTCAAATTTCTGATTCTTCTTAACACTCACTCATTTTCTCGTTTGATCATTCAAAGACAATACTAAGGCGATAATAAATTTTAGGTTTCTTTAAATGGGCAATGGGTATCGGGTAATATACATTTTTGCAGTGGATTATTCTGATGCTGTCTGGGCTACATAGTCATAGTCATTATACATATCAAGTTATCCGTAATTGCGAGTACTTTAATTCTATTATTGGTTTTTCGCAATCGAATGCGCGTCCAAGTTAAATCAAAACAAGTAAGAAAGTATCAGTCAGCTGTGCTGAACGAGATATACCCTCAGTCACCGACAAATAAAAAAAAAAAAAACAAAACCTAACCAAACACAAGGATTATACCGTATCTAAAATATATTGATTTTGTATCACGAGTTTGCTATGAAATCTGTAGGTACCGTAATGTTGGGCTATACCAAATCCTTGACATATACCAAACTTCTTCATAAAGGACTCGAAATATTAAATTACGTTAAACTAAGTTTGGAAGAAATGTTTGAAAAAGTTTTAGAGTTATCTTGCACAATAGCCATTTTAGTATGTGCGACAGGCCACCGTGGTGCAATGGTATGCACACCCGCCTTGCACGCTGAAGGTCGTGGGTTCGATTCCCCGGCCAGTCAACATCAAACTCTTTTCAACGGTGGCAAAATACCCCTCAGTAATGTTGGCGACATTTTCTGAGTATTTCAGCCTTGTAAAACTTCTCTACAAGTGGTGTCTTAGACACGCCGTTCGGACTCGGCGATAAACAGTAGGTCCCATATCATTGAGCTTAATATGAATCGGGGTGCACTCATTGATATGAGAGAAGTCTCATCTGTCCCGTCTGGGATGTTTGTGGAACAATTATTATTATTATAACATTTTTGAAAACATATTTTTTTTTAAATCCACCATTAGTGAAAAAATATTAAACAAAATCCAAGATCATTGAATAAATGTATTTTTAAAAAATCCACGATTTTTGAAAAAATATTTTTAAAAAATCCACGATTTTTGAAAAAATATTTTTAAAAAATCCACGATTTTTGAAAAAATATTTTTAAAAAATCCACGATTTTTGAAAAAATATTTTTAAAAATCCACGATTGTTGAAAAAATATTTTTAAAAATCCACGATTGTTGAAAAAATATTTTTTAAAAAATCCACGATTTATGAAAAAATATTTTTAAAAAATCTACGATTAATGAAAAAATATTTTTTTAAAAAATTCACGATTATTAGAAAAATATTTTTTTAAAAATCTACGTTTTTTGGAAAAATATTTTTTTAAAAAATCCACAGGTTTTAAAAAAATATTTTTTATCCACCATTATTAAAAATATTTGTTAAACAATCCACGATTATTAAAAATTATTATTTAACGAACCAATGAAATTTTTGTTTAAAAAATACACGATTATTGAAATCCAAGAATATCGAAAAATATATTTTTAAAAACTCCGCGATTATTGAAAAAAAAATTAAAAATCCACGATTATAGGTAAAAAATCTAAAAATCCACTATTATTGAAAAACAATTGACGATTACTAAAAAAAATATTTTTTTAAACAATTTACTATTATTGAAAAAATATTGAAACAATTCCCGAATATTGAAAAAATATTTTTTTAAATAAATTCACGATTATTGAAAAATATTTTTTAACCAATCCATGATTATTGAAAAATATTTTTTAAACAATCCACGATTATTGAAAATAATTTAAAAAATCCAGCATTATAGAACAACTATTTTTTAAACAATCCACGATTATTGAAAAAATATCTTTTAGAAAATTTATTGATTTTTTTTAATCCACAATTTTTGAAATTTTTGTTTAAAAAATGCACGATTATTGAAATGTTTGATTAAAAAATCCAAGACTATGGAAATTTTTGTTCGAAAAATTCACGATTATTGATTTTTTTAAATCCACAATTATTGATTTTTTTAAATCCACGATTATTGAAAAAAATATTTTTTAAAAAATGCACGGATATTAAAAAAAATATTTTTTTCAAAAAAAAAAAATCCAAGAATATTGAAAAAAATATTTTTTGTTGTTGGCGTTTTTTATTGTTGGACTGCAGAATTTTACATCTTTGTGTTTATTTCAGCTTTAGTCCATATTTTGTTGTATTCAAGTATTTGAATAACAACAAAATGTTTTACAGTGGATATGAAATTGATTAGTTGCGGGCGGAGGGTAGGGAATACTATAGTTTCAGTTGTCACCAAACAACTTCATCAGTTCCCTTTTCCGCCGACTCTGTATCGATAAACAGGTCAATAAGCCCATCCAGCAAATTAAACAAAATGAGAAATTTGCTATATGGCCCTAAAGCTGATTACCCTACAATTTGAGTCGAACTAAAGAATTTCATGAACTGATGAAGTTGTTTGGTGACAACTGAAACTATAGTATTCCCTACCCTCCGCCCGCAACTAATCAATTTCATATCCACTGTAAAACATTTTGTTGTTATTCAAATACTTGAATACAACAAAATATGGACTAAAGCTGAAATAAACACAAAGATGTAAAATTCTGCAGTCCAACAATAAAAAACGCCAACAACAATAATAGGCATCAGCACGGCCTTGTTGATCAATGCGTAATGCAAAAACAACAACTTTCTCGTTGTTTTACCCCCGCTTATTGAAGCAACAATCCTATGTTCGTATTCTTTGCAAAGCAAAGACGACATAAAAACAGTGGTGGATATGAAATTCTTTAGTTCGACTCAAATTGTAGGGTAATCAGCTTTAGGGCCATATAGCAAATTTCTCATTTTGTTTAATTTGCTGGATGGGCTTATTGACCTGTTTATCGATACAGAGTCGGCGGAAAAGGGAACTGATGAAGTTGTTTGGTGACAACTGAAACTATAGTATTCCCTACCCTCCGCCTGCAACTAATCAATTTCATATCCACTGTAAAACATTTTGTTGTTATTCAAATACTTGAATACAACAAAATATGGACTAAAGCTGAAATAAACACAAAGATGAAAAATATTTTTTAACAAATCCATGATTATTGAAAAAATATTTTTTTAAAAACTCAGCGATTATTGAAAAAAAATTATTGAAAAACTTATGTATTTAGGGGGATTTTCAAAATTTTGGGAGTATGAACCGACATAAATATGAATAGGATCACCGACGTAAGATTATTTGAAACTCGTCTCTTCTTAAATGTCTATTGCACAAAAAAGGATTCTTCTGTCGTATTTTTATGTTTTGTTCGATGAGATTGAGGTCAATGTTCATATTTTATTTATTGCATATTATTTAAAATAATTCGAAATTACATTGAATTTCATCTTCATTTTGGGAAGTACTTTCAATGGATGCACATTTCTAGAATTGTTCCCCCTTCCTTCTTCGGCAAAGGACTTTATAACGACAAGCGAAATAAAAAAAACTGATCGGAAACAGATACAGATTCGTCAAAATCTCGACAAGTATCAGTCGGCTTTGCGGATAGGAATATACCCTTAGCCTGTGTGAACTGAAACTTTAGTCTATGGACAGATCGAATAGCGGCTACACAACCAAAATCCTTTAACCCAAAGCTATGTATTAGGCGATTTTCAGAATTGTGTAGCCATTTTCGGACGTGTGAACTCACTAACAAAATATAAATTTTATCATTGATCACAAATGTTACAGAGGAGGTAACTGAAGAAATGGACCGGACCGACATAGTTTATTTTGAAAGTACATCTTATTTTGGGAGTCATTCCCTTTTAAAGTATATTGCGCCCACCAATCATTTCAGAGTGTCACAGTATAATTTTCGTTTTTTTTTTTTCAAGAAAAAAAATAGACTTGCCCACGAAAAACATAATACCGCTCTAAACACAATGAATATCGACCTTAATCTGCATTAACCAACTATTTTGAAGAGAAGTGATGATGGGATGTATCCATTTTCGAGCTAAAACTAAGTTTGGGCAAAATATTACTAAAACCAAAGTTTGGAACAAATCTGTCGCCCCGTTCAAGAAAAATCGCACATACCTACCACTGTAGCACAAAATTCTTCAATTTGGGGGGGGGGGGGTGGAATACCAGAAGGAGTAGACCGAAAATCACCATCTACGAACTTTATATAAGGCTCGCAGAAATATTGCTATCAACAATGTTTGTACCAACGCAGTATCCGTTTCAAAAGTTGTCGTGCGCACCAGCCACTACACATGATGGCCGTATGTGTTCCTTACAGATTTCGGGCCATTTTCTCTGGAAGTATGGGCATGTCCCTGAAAAAACTTGTATTGTAGTAATATGGGCCCCGAGAACAATTGTTGCAAAAAAGCAAACCGTTTCCAGAGAGGTATTTCTATTTATTAATTTGTTTAGTTCATACTTTACATATAACTAAATTATTAGCATAATGGAAGTGAAGCCTTGACTTCTGAGGTCTTAAGCTTACACAGGTATATTTACTAATTATGTACTTCTCTGAAAAATTTTCAAATACTCAGTGGAAGGTTATCTAAAGACCGGATCGAATCGGTTGATCTGTTCGAGAATTATCGTGTTCTCCAGGCAGCCACCCAGACGGACGAAAATAGCTAAGTCGACTCCAAATTTCCTTTGGCCCTAAAACCATTATTTCGATGAGGCACATTTTGACTAAAGGCTGCGAGTACAAAAAATTATATTGGGAAAAATTGTGTTCTTGGATTTTTGCTAAAATTCTGGGCGCCAGAATTTCATTTTAAAAATATTCAAGACTGACAAGACAAGAGTTTTCTTGGTTCCTGATCAATTTATGAGAAAATCCACGATTTCTATAAGAGAAGTCCGACGATTGGGCGCCAAAATAGTCTATTGACAGATGCACGATTGGGCGACAGAATTTGTGACTACATTGCACACTGGTCCCAACCTGCGACAAAAATCGAAAAATCGATATCAGGAAATTTCAGCGACAATTTAGCGAATTGTCTCTAAAAACATCATATTTTAATACTCCAGCACTGTTTTTGTAATTTATAACGGTATTTAACAATACAAAACAGAAGAAGTTGACATTTAGGTATAATCTCTTAAAAACTTTAAACACATCAGTAAGGTTGTGACTTCTTACAAGGCAAATAACTCAAAATTGAAAGGATAAAATTATTTTTTTCTAAATGGAAGTTTTAGAACAAAGTTTTCTTATTACTTTTACATAAACATTTGTACACATTATTCCCATAAAATGTGCTGGAAATCACATTTTTATACCCTATACCACTATGTGGGGAGGGTATTATAAGTTGGTTTTGGCCAAAAAGTTTGTAACGCATCGAAATAATGGTCGTAAACCCATACTTATATATACCAAAATGAATGTCTCGACGAGCTGAGTCGATCTGGCTATGTGTGTTCGTCCGTCCCTCCGTTCGTCTGTCCGTCTGTCCATCTAAACCTTGTAATCACGCTACAGGTCGCAATTTTGATCGGATCGTCCCGAAGTTTTGGATGTTGGTGGGGGTCCCGGAGGGGAAGAAGCCTATTGATTTTGGCGATGGTCGGATAATATTTAGGGGTCGGAATGCGCAAAAAACTTATGTGGAAAAAAAAGACAACGTTTTTTTCAAATCGAATATCTCAGGTTCTATATGGGGTATACTAAAAGCAAAGCCTGACTATGAAAGTAGAAAATATCACCTTTCTAATGATGTAAAGTAGGTTCTCGTAGGTGATCAAACAACGAAGATATCGCAATAGTAGCAAATAAAACCCAACTTTTCATTTTTGCGATTTTCATTATAATAACGAATATCACAGCTTTGGTTGGAAACTTTCCAAAAACAAAGCCTGACCATGAAAGTAGAAGATCCCATCTTTACAATGATGCAAACTAGGTCGGCGTAGGTAACCTAATAACGGAGATATCGCAATAGTCGGTAATACATCCCATTTTTCCATTTTTTGGAAATCACGCTACAGGTCGCAATTTTGATCGGATCGAAAATTTGAGGGTTAATGGGGGTCTCACAGATGAAGAAGCCTATTGATTTTGGTGATGGTCGGATAATATTTAGGGGTCGTAATGGGCAAAAAACTTATTTGCATAAAAATACAACGTTTTTTCCAAAGCGAATGTCTCAGCTTCTATATGGGGTATACCAAAAGCAAATCCTGACAATGAAAGTAGAAAATATCACCTTTCTAAAGTAGGTTCTCGTAGGTATCACAATAGTAGCGAATTAAACCCAAATTTTCATTTTTGCGTCTATAAAAGGGTATATAAAAAGCAAATCGCAATGAAAGTAGAAAATATAACCTTTACAACGATGTAACGTAGGTTGTCGTAGGTGGTCAAACAACGAAGATATCGCAATAGTCGCTAATAGAACCCAACTTTTCATTTTTGCGATTTTAATAATAATGACGAATATCACACCTTTGGTTGGGACCATCTAAAAGCAAATCTTGACTCAGAAAGTGGAAAATCCCATCTTTAAAATTGAGCAAAATAGGTTGACGTAGGTGGTCAAATAATAGAGATATCGCAATAGTCGGTAATACATTCCTTTTTTCCACTTTTTCTGCAATCACACTACAAGTCGGAATTTTGATCGGATCATCATGACATTTTCTCACAGAGATAGAAGAATATTGATGTTAATGATGTCGATAGTAGTCAAATATAAAATTAAATATTAATTATTTTGGTTCAGTTCGCCTTAAGTCATTTGGTATAAAAGCCAGATAGGTGAAAACAAAAGAAATGTTTTCGAGTTAAAATATTATACAAAGAAGTAGTGGTGTAGGGTATCACATAGTCGGCCCCGTTCCGACTATAGCCTTTTCTCACTTGTTTATACTTTTTTGTGGATTTTTTTCCAAGTCCTAAAAATTGAAGTTGAGTTTTACTAACTTCGCCATCCTTCGCCACTCTCCAATTTTTTTGAAGAATGTTCGAAATACATAGTGTCAAGTTTACAAAAAATTTGGTTTCAGCTGCATATATTTGCATTTCCGTGTGTGACATTGACGATGCCTTTGGCGTTTCAGTGAATATGCCGTATTACTGGATTCTCAGTTTCTTCTTAGTTTTGTGTTTTAATTGTTTGTTTTGGTTTTTTCTTTAAAGATTTAGACATTTTTGTTTTGGGATCTACTTATGAGTGTATTTTTACATATATTATATATTTTTGATATATGATGCTACATATAATATAAAAAACAATAAAAATTTATTATTATATCCCCTACCATGAAATATTCTGACATCAAGTGGAATAATTTGTTTCCTTTCCTGTCCACGATACCATTCGGAGATGTTTTTTTGACCAGTAAGAACTGCAAATAGCAAATTACAACCAATTCGAACCGAAAATGTAGATAAAAACCTCAAAGTAAGTGAGATAGGGAGGTACCGTAATATGAGGGTTATACCGAAACCTGGACCTAAGACAACAATTTTTGGCGCAGAAGGTTTTTGATCATTAAGAACTCCAAATGGCAAATTAAAACCAATTCGGGCCGAAAATATTGATAAAATCGTCAAAATACCTGAAATCGGGTGGAACCGTAATATGAGGGCTATACCGTACCACAATTTTTGGCGCAGAAGGTTTTTGATCATTGAGAACTCCAAATGGCAAATTACAACCAATTCGGGCCGAAAATGTTGATAAAATCTTCAAAATACCTGAAATCGTTAGGTACCTCTACATGGGGGCTATAGGAAAAACTGGACCCATATTGATGATTTTTTGGCTAGAGTATTTTTTACTTATTTTTAGCATATGCCGAAAAAATCAGATTGGTCCGACGATTATAAATATTTTTGTCGCACCTTCCCATACAAGTGGGACCACTGTGGATTGGGTGCTAGAATTTCATCATGGATAGACTCACTATTGCTCAGCATTAGTTCTCTATCAAGAAAACCACTATCGGCCTTCAGAAATTCTTTGTGATAAGATCTACGATTGGACACCTACATATCTTTAGGGAATAACTTCAATGACAGTAACAGTAACAACGATTGGACACCTGAATTTCCGAAATTGAAAATCTGACCATATTATGACACCGCAGCGTGATAAAAGACAAAAAAAGACACGTGTCTTGGAATTTTTCCTCTATTTATATAACTCCTAAAACTATTTGCAAATATAAAAATTACTAGTGGATAACGCCATGATATCCGAACATGCCCTCAATTCTCTACTAATCCCATTTTCTTTCCATAAATTAATCAATAAAATTGGAGTGGAAAATTAAAGCCATGATTTTGAACTTTTGTGAAGTAGGAAACAAAGGAAAGGTTACGATATTTCTAAGGTTTTCCGATTGTATACTCTTTCTCTTGGTCTTACCGAAGTGATATCACTGAATTAACGTTCACTGTAGTTGTAAATTATTTGATAAATGATACACCTAAAAGTATATGCGATTATTAATATATCTATTGTTTGAACATATATTAACTCTGATATATTGTCAAAAAAGTTCTGAAAGCAAGGGTAAATTGGTCAAGAAGTCTTACGGCGTTTTAATTAAAAATGGTAATGAAGATTATTTCATGAATAATATAAGTATAAAATAAGGTTTACATCATTGCTAAATAAGAAATTTTCGCTAACTTGAACTTTCAAAATTTTGGTCAGGTGGGCCCCCCGAAATGAAACCCTGGCTACGTCCCTGAATAGGATTAAAGCTCAAAATTTTGCGGGGATATCGATAGATAGGGCTTTTTACCATACCAACCATACCAACCTACGAAAAACATAATATCGCTGTAAACAGGGCCCCTAGGAAAAACTTCGGTAAAAATGTCCAAAGGATCCTCGAAAAGACCCTTAACCACACAAAAATGTTGAACATTTGTGTGGGGGTACCCCAAGGATTGGACAGATAGGGTCCAAATTTGGACATAAACTAAGTTTCGACAATATTTAGAGATACATAATTTAGACCAAATCGGTTGCTACGTCTATGAGATATCGCGCGTACCATTTTACCGAATATTTTCGAACCTTTGTGGGAAGGTACCGGAAAGAGGTGGCCTATAAGCACCACCTTCCAATTTCATCTAATATTCGAAGAAATTATACGATATCCAAAGTGTGGACGAACGCAGTATTCGGTTCGAGTCCCTTCAGCCCCTACATATGGTGCCATAGGGGTTTTTACAACTTTCGGGTTCTTTTTTCAAGAAGTATGGACTTGCCCCTGAAAAACTTTTATTCTCGTAATTGAGGCAGCGAATGCAAGTTGCTTCAACAAAGTGATTCGAGAGCCGGTCTTAAAGTGAATTTATCCAAAATTTTGTGTGGGAGGTACCCGAAAGAGTGGATAAATATAGTCAATATTCGAACCTAATCCATATCTGGTAGATATATTAGAGTTATCGTGAGCACAATTTTTCCGAACATTTTTGAACCTTTGTGGGGGAGGTACCTGAAGGAGTGGACCGATATGGCTTATCTTCGAACTTAAACTAAGTTTGAACAAAATATTACGAAGGCGTCATTTTGGACCGAATCGTCAGATCTTTTCGAAAGTTATCTTGCGTTCCAACCACTACACACGGTGTCATATGGGTTTTTTGGACCTTTCAGGCTACTTTATCAGGAAGTGTGGACTTGCCCCTGATGAGACTTATACCGTCGTATGAGGGGCGGCGAATACAGGACGCTACAACAAAAATCAAAGCAATTCGAGAGCAGGTCCTAAACTGAACTTTTCCTAAATTTTGTGGTACCCGAAAGAGTGGACCAATAGGGTCCATATTGGAACCTCATCTATCTCTGGTAGAAATGTCACGATGTGCAAAGTATGGACTAATTCGGTTACTCCCGTCAAGAGTTATCGTGCGGACAATTTTTCCGAACATTTTTGAACTTTTGTGGGGGAGGTACCTGAAGGAGTGGACCGATATGGCCCATCTTCGAACTTAAATCAAATCTGGACAAAATATTTCGATACCCTAAATTTGAACCGAATCGATTGATCCGTTGGAGAGTTATCGTGCGCACCAGCCAGACAGGCAGACAGACGGACGGACATTGCTAGATCGACTCAAAATTGTCTGAAACGGATATCATACAAACATGCTTGGGGTCTAAAACCATTATTTCGATAAGGCACATTTTTGGTCGTATCAAAGTGTATACCCTCTTTAGCCTAAAGGCTGAGGGTATAAAAACACCTAAAATTCAGTTTCAAAATGTCAGCATGGATAAAAGGTGGATGCAGTGGAAATTTTGATAAGTGATACATTAGAAGTGTAATCTTCATTTTCTATTCTTCTACTTTTACTTTGGACAGATGTCCGTCATTTGAATGATTTAACATGAAATCGAATAGTAACGTAAAAAACCTCGTTAGCTTCAACGTGTTTTTACCTATTTTTATTCATTTACGCGTTCATAACTTCCACGCAAATTTTGTAGCTAAAAAACACTTAGTTTAATCCTTGTTTGCCTTTCACTCATATCTAATTCTTCAGAATTGAGGGTAATCAGTCCTTGCGGTCAAAGATTTCTTCAATTTAATAAAAACCTGTATAGCTCTATTCGACATATTCGCAAGGTACATAGGGATTGCGTTAAAACGTGGATATATTTAACCACTTTCTGCATGGAGGTTCTCCAACTAAGAAGAGTTCCAAAATGTATATTACAGCCGGAATTCTTAAAAATTAGGTTAAGATCTTCTAAATACTGACAATTTTGCGACAATTACTGACAATTCTACGATTATTGAAAAAATGTGTTTTTAAAAATCCACGATTATTGAAAAAATGATTTTTAAAAAATTAAAGGCTATTGAAAAAATCCTTTTCAAAAATCCACGATTATTAAAGAATGTTGTTTTTAAAAAATCCACGATTATTGAAAAAATGTTTTATAAAAAGTCAATAATTATTGAAAAAATATTTTTATGTATAGCGGTGGACTTATGGGCTTTTTTACATTTTTAATGGTTTATATGCAAAAGTAAGCTAAAACAATGGATTACACAGTAGAATTCGGATATAACGAAAATCGGTTATAAGAAACTACGTTTATAACGAACAAAGTTTTGTTTTCCCAAAAAAATTTTCTTAACATTTGTACAGACATTCAACATATTAAAATGACCACGATTATAACGAACAAAAATTGTCACCCCGCTAGTAGAATTCCTTACAATTTGTTAGGAGTTACAGGCCCGTTTTTAAGTACAAGCGGATAGCGACGAATTTAAGCACTGTTTTAAATATTTTAATATATAATATTTAAAAGTAAGCTTTAATAGGAATATTACAGACGAATACGGTTTTAACAAACATGTTGACCACAACACCTCTGTACATCTTTACAACACATGGTGAAAATTCTTTAAAGAAAATGTATTTTTAGTTCAAATCTGATGCTTCTTTGTGTTTAATATTTTCTTCACCAAATCAAAAATTAAAAAAAAATATTTTTTTCTACAAGGTGGGCACCTTCATAAAAGTCATATAGCTCAAAAAACGCAAAAAATCGCACGTTGGTATATTATGTAGTTTATTCAGAACCCTTTACTGAAGATATTCCCGACGTCAGAATTTCAGACAAAGTAAAAGTCTATAACAAAAAACTATAATATTGTTTTCTTAAGTTGAATCCTATATGACGTTTTTTTCCGCTGTAACAAACATTTTGAAGAAAATTATTTTATAAAACAGAAAGTACACACCTCCACCATTCCACTGAATATCATATCTATGTATTTGATTATTACCAAACTCTTACAAATTGCATTTAAATCCTGCTCTGAGTTTTGATATTTTTTATTTTGTTTTCGAAATTTTGATTTTAACTTCGAATTATACCGCGAGTTTTGCATATTTTTGAAAACAAATTGCACATCCATAAATTTGAGATGTTCTTTCTTCGAATCAAATTAGAAAACTCGCGTTATTAAAAGTGCAAAAATCGCCTTCTGGCCTAAAAACCTGTCCAAATTACCTATAGTGCAATGGCAGAATACTCCAGACTTAAGCAATCAAAATCGGCAAATTTAAAAAAACAACATTTTTTTAAATCCACGATTACTAAAAATATTTGCTAAAAAAATCCTCGATTATTAAAAAAATATTTGTTAAATATTCACGATTATTAATTTTTTTTAACAAATTCACGATTTTTAATTTTTTTTAACAAATTCACGATTATTAATTTTTTTAACAAATTCACGATTATTAACAATATTTAAACAAATCCACGATTATTAATTTGTTTTTTTTTTTTTTTTTAAATCTACGATTATTGAAAATAATTTCTTTTTTTAAATCCACGATTATTGATTTTTTTAAATCCACAATGATCGATTTTGTTAAATCCACTGTTATTGATTTTCTTTAAATCCACGACTATTGAATATTTTTTTAATCCATTATTGAATATTTTTTTTTTTAAATCCACGATAATTGAAAAAATTATTGAAAATTATTGAAAAAATATTTTTTTTAAAAAAATTCACGATTATTGAATATTTTTTTTAAAAATCCAGGGGTATTGAAAAGTATTTTTAAAAAAATCTACGATTACACTGTGTGTCATTTTTTTGAGTCATGGTTCATTGACCATATTCTGACACCGCAGCGTGATAGAAGACCAAAAAAATAGAAGACACATGTCTTGCCGTTTTTCCCTATCTCATCAACTTTCGCGGTTGTAGGCCTCCAAAGGTTTGAGGCTTTGATGTAAAAAGGGGTAATTTTTCAAGACTATATCTTCCAAACCGTTAGGAGTTGTGAACTTGTTGTAGATCTTGTCTTAAGGAACAAAAATTGTGATCACCTATAATCCATCAAACTTCATATGCAAGGTCTAAATTCTTTTAAAAATTATTCTCGGGTTTTGGTCTGCAGCTATCAAACCGATCAAATTTGAAGAAACAACCAACAAAAAAGTACCTCAGATCCCAATAAACATCTTTCTAGAACATACGATCTCTGTATAGACGTTTCTTAAAGGTCAAAGTAACAAAGCAAATGGGATTTTTATCCTGTTTTCTCTGGTTCTGATCCACAGATACTAAACCGTTCAATATTCAAGAAAACAACCAACTGAAATAATGTAGCAATGACATCAGTGAACAACTTTCTGGAACATACGAAATGTCTATGAACGGTACTTAAAGGTGAAAATAGCAAAAAAAAACTTTTGAAAATATTAAATTTGTACACTTTTTTCTCCAATTCTGCTCCAAAGATACCCAACCGCCCAAAAATTAAGGATGCCGTCAACTACAAAAATGTAATAATTTTCGTGTTGCACAGTGCTATTGAACAAAAAAATTAAAAGCACAAGATTATTGAAAAAATATTTTTTTAAAAATCCTCGAATATTGAAGAAAAAATTAAAAATACAAGATTATTGAAAAAATATTTTTTTAAAAATCCTCGATTATTGAAGAAAAAATTAAAAATACAAGATTATTGAAAAAATATTTTTTTAAAAATCCTCGATTATTGAAGAAAAAATTAAAAATACAAGATTATTGAAAAAAAATATATATTTTTAAAAATGATTCTTAAAAAATCCAAGGTTACTGAAAAATGTTTTTAAAAAAAAAAATGTTTACAAAAACAATCCGCGATTATTGAAACATATTTGTTTAAAAAAAAAAAACGATTATTAAAAAAATATTTCTTTAAAAAATCCACGATTATTAAAAAAATATTTTTTTTTAAATTCCACGATTTTTGGAAAAATATTATTTTTTTAAAAATTCGCAAATTTTAAAAAAAATATTTTTTAAACAATACTCTGTTACTGAATTTTTTTTTAAATCCAAGAATATTGAAACAAATTTTTTTAAAAAAATCCACGATTATTGAAAAAAATTTTTTCAGAAAATCCACGATTATTGAAAAAATATTTTTTAGAAAATCCACGATTATTGAAAAAATATTTTTCAGAAAATCCACGATTATTCATTATTATTCAATATTTATTGAAGGAATATTTCTTAAAAAATCCACGATTATTGAACATAATTTTTTAAATAGACGATTATTGAACATATTTTTTTTAACAAATACACGATTATTGAAAAAATATTTTTCAAAAAATCCACGATTACAACTGAAATAATTCGAATTACGTAGAAAATGGCGTATACAAATTTGACTGTTTTGTTGTTTTGTATGTAAAAGCAATTTTTTACATTTCGACCTTTAGTCAGTTTTACTATGAAGTACTCGGATGAAGCTCATGCTTCAATGTCCTTGTTGGAATGTTATCTAATTCATAAACCTTTCGATGTATTTGTTGAAAGGACAATAACGTGTCACCCAGTCAGATGTTGGTTTTTGAATTAGCTCCTGACTCTATTGTGATTTGTTGTTAAATATAGAAGAAACTTGTAGCGGATACCAATATGAATTGTCTTCTAATAAAAATGAACTGAAATAAATATTCTAATGACGGCAAGAAGAAAATAAGGTGTATTTTTGTTGACATATTCTACATAATACGACTGAATTTCTCTAAAATGAGTTGTTTTAGGAGGGTTTCATAATATCGACCATTAAAACTAATTTACGAGGAAGCTGTGTTGGCATCACATTTTCGATGTACTTGCTTAGTTGGCCCTCTACAGGACATTCGTTAAATGAGCCGCCCATTGCACACATCGATTAATATAATAAATAATAAATTCCCTGAATAATAAAGATTAACACAGTTAAATGACAATTTTGTATTGACAATGAATAATAAGTAATTTATTTCAGAAGCCATTTCGATTAACTCCATACTCTAATGCAGATCGAGTTATGAACAATGTGACGTATGGAACAAATTGTTTTAAAGGACTGGGTTAGAAACTGAAGAATCTAAATATTTTTAAATAATGTATTGTTATATGAAAACAACATTTTATTTTCGCTTAATTTTAACGCCTCCTACGTAATATCCCAGAAAAAAAACGGTTAAACCAAAAAAATCACTCGTTTACGACAAGATTTTGATGTAAGCCCACAAAAATATACCTTCAGATACGTTCATTCGTCTTGAAGAAGCACCGACTACAAAAATGGTATTTTGAGAAAAACGCGTTTAAAGTTTTAATGTTACATTAGAAATGCAAAAAATCGGTTCGTTTTGTTACGAACGAAATTTTTACCACATATTCTACGTTACTTACATATATATTTCAAAAGAAGCAAACAAATATTTTTCGAAGGTGATAAGTGGAGGCAACCCCTTAACTAAATATTAAGGAAACCTATAATAATGTTTCATTTAAGTCCCTGAATTTTCAACTCAACAGTTGCACTTCACATAAGGGAGGTGGAACACAATTGATAACAAGTGGTTTTGTTGAAATGTGACAAAAACTACCAAAACACAAAAAAAGATTCCAAGGAAAATAATACAACAATTTTTTGCAATTATAAAAATTAGCCATAACTTCTAGACTATCACAGATATCTTACTAAAATAAACTCCTGATATATTCCTTGAGTTTAGTTAAAAAGAACTGAGCTCTTAAAGTATTGTATTTTTGCACAACTTTTAACCTGTACGGGCTCAAACATTAACTTGAGTTTTTTCTCGAATCAGGCAAATGGTGTACGAGTATGTAGCACTTAAGCATGATACCGACGATATGCAATACAGCTAAATACCAAGGTATGGCACTATGCAAAGAAAGATCTACAGAAAAGACCTTGATTTAAAATACTCGAAAATTAACTGGCTGATTGGAAAGAAGTGCAACCTATCAATCTATATAAATAAAAATCAAATGTCGTTCGTCGGTAATGGCATCAGTTGAGATCGGCTGGACCAATTTGGATAATTCTTTCTTTGAATTGTTCGCCATAACCAAACTTAGGTTTTTATGCAAAGAAATTGGACCACGCCCATTTTTTATATATATATAATATAATTGTTCCACAAACATCGCAGGCGGGACAGGGGAGACTTCTCTCATATCAATGAGTGCACCCCGATTCATATTAGCTCAATGATATGGGACCTACTGTTTATCGCCGAGTCCGAACGGCGTGCCACTTTTTACAATTTTAAATTTTTATCTTTTCTACCAAATCTACTGAACTGATTTTCCTGGAATTATCATGGAATATACAGGGATGGCCTTCCGTGCAAATAGACTACAAATTTTGTTTCGGAGGTGGCGGGGTACTTCCCTATACCCTATTTTTTAAAAATGCTATATTTAAAATAATTACGAATGTATCGGTTTGGAAATTAATTTGTGAGACAATTGTGGTTGTGTCTACGACCTTACCTACTTTTTAAGGAACCAAAGACTTGACCACGCCCACTTTTTAAAATATGTTACATCTACAACACTACTGAACCGATTTTCCTGAAAATTTCAGGGAATGTACAGGGATGGCCTCCTGTGGAAATAGGATGAATAGGATGTTCTTGAATTTCGAAGGGGGTGGGGCACTTCCCTTTGCCATATTTAAAAAATGCCATATCTTTATGAGTAACAAACAAATGCCGTCATAACCCAACTTAGGGTTTTTATGAAAAGAAAATTTACCGAGCCCACTTTTTATACCCTCCAACATAATATGGAGGGTATAATTAAATTTGACATTCCGTTTGTAACACATCGAAATATCCATCGGAGACCCTATAGAGTATATATATTCCTGATCAGGGTAAACTTCTAAGTCGATATAACCATGTCCGTCTGTCCGTCCGTCTGTTGATATCAAGATACAGCTCGCAATTTTTATACCCTCAGCATTTATGCTAACATACCCTACACTTTCATACGGGCAAAATGTGCTTCATCGAAATAATGGTTTAAACCCCAAGTATGTTTTGACGAACTGTGTTTCAGACAATTTGGAGTTGATTTAGCAATGTCCGTCCGTCTGTCTGTCTGGCTGGTGCGCACGATAACTCTCGAATGGATCAACCGATTCGGTCCAAAATTTGGCGTTTATAATATTTTACCCAAACCTAGTTTAAGTTCCGGTACCTCCCCCACAAAAGTTCGAAAATGTTCGGAAAATTTGTGCGCACGATAACTTTAGAAGGGAGTAACCAATTTGGCCCATACTATGTACATCGTGAAATTTCTACCAGACTTAAATGAGGTACCAATATGTATTCAGTCGGTCCACTCCTTCGGGTACCTCCCACACAAAATTTCGGAAAAGTTCAGTTTAGGACCTGCTCTCGAATCGCTTTGATTTTTATTGTAATAACTTGTATTCACTGTCCGCCATACGACGGTACACGTTTTATCAGGCGCAAGTCTATACTTCCTGAGCAAATAGCTTGAAAGGTGCAAAAAACCCCTATGACACCGTGTGTAGTGGATGGAGCGCAAGATAAATCTCGAACGGATCTGCCAATTCGGTCCAAAATTTGGCCTTCGTAATATTTTGTCTAAACATATTTTAAGTTCGAAGATAAACCATATCGGTCCACTGCTTCAGGTACCTCCCTCACAAAAGTTCAAAAATGTTCGGAAAAATTGTGCGCACGATAACTCTTGAAGGGAGTGACCGATGCATACTCTACACATCCTATTATATCTATCAGACATAGATCTGGTTCAAATATGGACTATATTTGTCTACTCCTTCTGGTACCTCCAACACAAATTTTCGGATAAGTTCACTTTCAGATCTTCTTTCGAATCACTTTGATTTTTGTTGAAGCGATTTGCATTCGCTACCTCCATTACGACGGTAAAAGTTATTGTGGTCCGGTACTTTTCCCCCAATAAAATGTCACTAAAATGCTAGGACGATATGACTTGAATTGGTAAACCAATTTGATCCAAACTTTGGCTCTCCTAATATTTTGTCAAAATTTAGTTTAACTTCTAAATGGCCCATATTGGTTCTCCCTAAGGGTACCTCCCCACAAAAGTTCAACATTTGTGTCTAAGTGCAGTTAATTCGCAATCCACATTTTTGTCGGCAAGTTGAAATGTTCAAAAAGGGCCACAAAATTCTGAAGAGACCCTAAATACATTCGATCTGCCCGTACATGAACGTTTTACTTCACATTGGCTGAAGGTATATCTCTGTCGGCAAATCAGACTGACACTTTTTTACTTGTTAAGATAGAGTTTTGCAATTTGTTATAGACTTTTCTATTACTCCAAGGATGTTTGGTATGGAAAATGGGCTATATCGGTCCACCTTTGGATATAGCCCCCATAGAAAGCTGCCTCCCGAATTTCGGTATTTTGGAGGATAGCAACGTTGTTGTTTTACTGAGATTGCTGGAATTTGGTATTTAGTCTTCTTCATGGTGGAGGGTATAACAAGTCCGGCCTGCCCGAACTTAACGTCGTTCTTACTTGTTCAATTTTCATTATAATTTAAATTTCCAATTTTAAGTTTTTCGGCATAAACTTTTCGTAAAATTGTCAGGGAAAGTACAGCGGTGGCACTCGAAAACAGGCTACATATGTTTTTGAATTCCAGAGGGGAGCGGTGTACCTCCCCTATGCGATATTTTTAAAAAACGCTATATTTGCAAAAATTACGCATGTATTGGTTTATTGGTTTAAAAATTTACGGATTAATCTACAATGTAGTACTTCCTTGGAGCCTAAAGACCCGACCATGCCTGTTTTTTTAAATGTTATATCTCTAATACAACTGAACCGATTTCCATCAAATTTGCAGCAAAAGCTCAATGTTTGCCGTTGTTGTGTATATTTTATGACTTTCGGACGAGTTGGGGTACCTTCCCCGCACCTTTCTTTTAAACGCTATATGTATAAGCCAAACTTATGATTATATCGGTTTCAGCATAAATTTTGGGAGGCACTCGGATTGTGTGTAGCCTATGTACATATTTGGAGCCAAAATACCGGACCACGCCCACTTTTTTAAATATGTTATATCTTGAAAACTGATGGCAACGCCCACTCTTTTCAATACATCATTTTTTCAAAACTATTGAACCTAATTTCATGAAATTTTCAGAAAATGTTCAGGAATATCCCGTTGTCCAAAATGCTATATATTTCCGAATTTCGGAAGCCTATTCTTTTATAATCGCTATCTTTGCTAAACTTATGAGTGCATAGGCTTGCAAATTAATTTTCGATATAACGGTGGTTGCGCCTCCGACCAAGAAAAACGATATATGGTAACATGGGGCGCCTTCGCCCCTGGGGCAGCTACGCCAACGCCGATTTTCTCGCAAAATACAAGTGGTAGAAAAAATGCGTTAAATGCAGAATTGTGAGTTTAATGAAGATCTATCATCTCCCAAATGTTGACAGTTGTGTCATAGGTATGATAGCGGGCGCACGTGGTTTTGTGTTTTCGGGGTATTGGGAAAAATAATTATGGTAAATATTTTTTGTGATATCTTCCTTACCTTTTGTGATATCAAAAACACATTTTATACCGTTAGAAGACAACTACTGAAGAATATAAATCCCAATAATTCGTATGAAAAAATCAATTGCAAATGTCAATATATTAATATTATGAAATATGTAAGGGGTGGGGCGCCTACGCCATGATACCACACTATAATGTGAAGTTAAAATCAAATATTATCCTAAACGTATCTTGTTTTAGTTATATTATGATTTTTGTACCTAAATTCAAGGTACCTACTTCAATTAACCGCTAGAATAGGTTACTTTTTGTGATTTTTAAAATCATTTTTGATTATTCAATAGAAACCATGTTCCTTTTTCGCATAATATTGATAATTAAGGAAGAAGTATGGTAAATTACAGTTTTAGAGTCCGTTGGAGAATGTTCAATATCAATGGCGAAGCTGCCCCATGGGTGGGGAGGCTTCGCCACTTTTTAGACATTTTGTAAATTCTCAAAAATAATATTTTAAAATCATAATTATAATCATTTATATATCAAAACTTATATTCAAGGTATGTTAATATTTGTACCAAAAATAATATATGAAAAAACTTTAACGGTGTCGGTATGAGAGCATTTTGAACAAAAACGTGTTACCATATTTACAAATGTCCTTAAATGGTGAGGTTCAACGTTCCATCAGCAATGAAAAACTAAAACATATAAGACTTAATAAGAGGAAGAATTCACATTAACCATTTTTTAACTTTTATAATTAGATCGCTTAGTGAAAAGACAGTGAACATGAACGATAAAAAATCCTAAACAGCATCATTATGGGCGAAAAAAATTCGACAAAGCCCGTATGAGAATAGAAAGGATACAGACTAAATCTGTAGATATATTTAAAATCCTCCTCGGTTTGACAGTGGACGGAAGAAGTGAGGTAAAAAATACCAATTTTTGAATTGTCAAGCACAAAGGGCCAGCAACGCGGACCGGGGTCTGCTAGTAGTGTAATAAATTAAATTCAAAAATAAAGTTTTGCATAATATGGAGGTTGTAATTAAACTTGTTATTCCGTTTGTAACACATCGAAATATTCATCGGAGAAAAATTCTAAATCGATTTAACCATGTCCGTCCGTCTGTCCATCCGTCCGCCCGTCTGATGAAATCAAGATACAGCTCGAAATTTTTAAGATAGAGCTTTGTAATTTGATATAGAAGTTTCTATTACTCCTAGGATGTTTGGTATTGCAAATGGGCTATATCGGTCCACGTTTTGATATAGCCTTCATAGAACGGTACCACCCGATTTTCGGTATTTTGAAGGTTTTAGCTTCATTTTCACACCGAAATGGCTGTAATTTGGTACTTAGTCTTCGTTGGGGGTATAAACCTTTCCCCCAGAATTTTGTTGGTATGGGTCCATGCCTTCACATAGTCCCCATAGAACGGTACCTCCCGATTTTCGGTATTTTGAAGGTTGTGGCCTGAATATTCCTTCGACATGGCTGAAATTTGGTTTTTAGTCTTCGTTGGGGGTACGAAACTTTCCCCCAGAAATTTGTAGCTGCAGGTCCACACCTTTATATAGCCCCCCATAGAACGGTACCTCCCGATTCTAGGTATTTTGAATGTTTTAGCTTCATTATCACACCGAAATGGCCGAAATTTGGCATTTAGCCTTCGTTGGTATTTTTTCTATTACTCCTAGGATGTTTGGTATATATCGGTCCATGGGCGTAGCCAGCTATGGGCAGGGGGGGAAGCTGCCACCCCGCCTAGACCCTTCAAAAAAGTTTTGAAAAATTATACTGTTATACAAAAGTAAAAAAGGTGCAGATGTTCTGATGTACTACTTTTTATTTTATAACGGCAAATGAGTGACTAATATCTTTCGAATTTGTTAACCACTTTTAAAAAAATATAGCATATGGTTATATAGTTATGGTATATAGTTATGGTGATTGAAGTGTAAAAATAGGAAAATGCTTTTCCTCGAGCTCTAGGCTACTTAGAGGATACCAAACAATATAATTTATTTCTTATTTTATAATATTTAATTTATTATTTGCAAGTAAGCTTTCGAAAATTGGAAAAACCAATGAATTCGGTTGAAATGAAATGAATTTATTGTCCAATCGATGAAAACAGTTTACCAGTTCTTTGTGGTGGCTAAACAAGTAATCCTACAAAAAATTTTTAAAATCGGGTCAGATTTTAATATTAGCTAGATAAAGGGTCCATGGAAACTTTGAGGCACTAGTGGCACGTGTTAGCATATTCCGATTGAGCTCAAACTTTGGCAATCTTAATTTTTAACAAAGCTAACTATTTTAGGAGGATGCCGCATAAAAAAAATCCGAAGAAAAATTAGGGTGTAATTTCACAAATTTTATTAAGAACAAACAATAAAACACGGTGCCCAGACGTAAAACCCAAAATTGGTTGGGAGTTTTGTCCGTGAAGCAAAGCAGACATAACTAAATAGAAGTCGGACTCCGAACAATTTTGTTCCTAATTTCAACGTTTTTTTTTTTTGCTTTTCGAAAATTTTCATTATTTTTTATTGATCAAAGAACTGTTATACATTTTAGAGAAGATGTTAGAATATAAACGGAATTGTACATTTCGGAAAGTTTAAGTGCCAAACAATAGGGAGGTTTCCACAAAATCGTCTAGATTTCATAATATTGTTAAAAAATCATATTATATCTGAATTTGTCAGTAGCAGTTCGAAAAATTTTACCCGACTACGGTATTCGACGAAGACACAGTCGTATATTCGAGTATATTAATAACATAATTTGAAAAAATTTTAAGTGAAAAAAATTTAAGTATTTGCATTTCTTTACAAAAACTATGTATTTTTTCAATAATAAAAATATTTTTGAAAAAAATCGCTCGATTTTATTTCGCCTGCGGCGCTCTTCGGTTTTATAAGAGTATTTGCAATTTTTTAGAAAAACTTTGTAATTCCAAAATTGTGAAAATATTTTTTCAAAAATATTTTGGTTGCGGCGCTTTTCGTTTTTATAAAAGTATTTGGAATTTGTTAGAAAAACTTTGTATTTTTCTAAAAATCGCGCGATTTTTTCCAAAAATATTTGCACTATTTTAGAAAAATTGTTTTCTCCTGCGGCGTTTTCGCGGTTTTAGAAGTATTTGCAATTGTTTAGAAAAACTTTGTATTCTCTAAAACTGTAAACGTATTTTTGTAAAAATCACGTGATTTTTTTTCAAAAATATTTTCAGCTGCGGCTCCTATCGTTTTTAAAAAATATTTGCGTATGTTCCCAAAAACTTTGTACTTCCTAACAGCTATACCTAATTTTCAGCGCGACGTAAAAAAATGTTTCACCAAGTGGTCAAACAAATTCGCCTGAAATTGTGGGCACTTTCGTAACGGAAAGAAAACTATCTATTCCATATTAGTTCAGAATACTTCATGGTGGACATTTTTTACTTGTTTTTCATTAGGTAAGTACCTAAATTAAGGTTTTAAAATTTTGTATGTAAAAACTATACACATAACCAAAAAAAAAACAAGATGTTGCCCCCCCCCCCCCTATATTTGATCCTGGCTACGACCTTGTATCGGTCCACGTTTTGATATAGCCCCCATAGAACGGTACCACCCAATTTTCGGTATTTTGAAGGTTTTAGCTTCATTATCACAACGAAATGGCTGTAATTTGATACTTAGTCTTCGTTGGGGGTATAAACCTTTCCCCCAGAATTTTGTTGGTATGGGTCTACGCCTTCACATAGTCCCCATAGAACGGTACCTCCCGATTTTCGGTATTTTGAAGGTTGTGGCCACAACATTCCTTCGAAATGGCTGAAATTTGGTTTTTAGTCTTCGTTGGGGGTACGAAACTTTCCCCCAGAAATTTGTATCTGCAGCTTCACACCTTCATATCGTCGGTGTCATGCTTAAGTGTTCCATACGCCATTTTTGACATTTTGAGGTAAAGGTACCTTACAAGGTTTTGAACCATGCTCTTTCAGATTTTTTGGTCGGTTTTTCTCTATCTCTTATAGTTTTTGAGATATTCAGATGCCAGTATGTTCCATATCCGCTTTGTGACCCAAAAAATCTTGTCGTTTTGTTCCATATCCATAAAGCCTGGCGTATGGAACAAAACAACTTTGAACTTTTTAGTTCCATATCCATGTCGTTTGGCGTATGGAACAAAAAGAGACAAAAACGAATTGTTCCGCACCAAAAATGATGGCGTTTGGAACAAAAAATTGCCCATTTTTGCCAAGTTACGGAAAATTGTGGCGTATGGAACAAATTGTTTTAAAGGAATTGTTTTAAAAACTGAAGAATAATAGTTTCTAAAACCAACGAACATTTATCAATCGTTTAAACAAATAATCCATAGTTTAAAGACAAAATTTTGATGTGAGTCCACAAAAATATACGCAAAAACGTCCATTCGACTTGAAGCTAACCGACTACAAAAATGGTATTATAAGAAAATCGCGTTTAAATGTTTTATGTTACCTTAGAAATGCAAAATATCAATCCGTTTTGTGGATCGAAATTTTTACCACAAAAAAATAATGATAAGTGGAGGAAATCACTTAAATAAATGTTAAGGAAACCTATAATAATGGTCCTTATTGTATTTGTATGAGAAAAATAAATGTTTCATTTAAAGTCCTGATTTTTAAACACCACAGTGGCACTTCATATAAGGGAGGTGGAACACGATTGATAAAAAATGTTTTGGTTGAAATGTGACAAAACGTGTTCCATGTCACACAAACTGCCAAAAACATGAAAAAAAGATTCCATGGAACAATTCAGCAACTTTTTGCAATTATAAAAATTTGCCATAACTTCTAGACTATCACAGATATCTGACTAAAATAAACTACTGATATATTCTATGAGTTTAGTTAAGTAGAACTGAGCTCTTAAAGTATTGAATTCTTGCACCATTTTTATCCCGTATGGCCTTAAACATTAACTTGAGTTTTTCTCGAATCAGGCAAATGGCGTATGGAACACTTAAGCATGACACCGACGATATAGCCTCCCATAGAACGGTACCTCCCGATTTTCGGTATTTTGAATGTTTTAGCTTCATTATCGCACCGAAATGGCTGAAATTTGGCATTTAGCCTTCGTTGGCCGTATAAAATTTTGTTGGTATGGGTCCACGCTTTCATATAGTACCTCCCGATTTTCGGTATTTTTAAGGTTTTAGCTTCATTATCACACCGAAATGGCTGAAATTTGGCACTTAGCCTCCGTTGGCGGTATAAAATTTCACCCCAGAATTTTGTTAGTATGGGTTCACGCCTTCATATAGCCCCCAATGAACGATACCTCTCGATTTCCGGTATTCTGGAGGTTGTGGTCTCAATATTCCTCCGAAATTGCTGAGCTTTGGTATTCAGTCTACGTTGGAAGTAAACCCCTTTTCGACTGGGGGGAAGTTACTAGTAAGTCCAGTCGGCTAGTCGTAGCATTTGTTTAATTATTGTAATCTATAAATGATTCAATAAAGAAAAAAAACCTCCGGTTTTGAACATCTCGGCTGGCAAGCCATAACAATTTGCTGGTATCTGCAGGAAGATGTGCCTGTAACAAAGCCATTAGTTTTGTGTTTCACACTTTGGTAGAATTTTTGGACTTCATTCTGGCGATATTTTCACACTCCCACTTTTCCATTTCTCTTTTCTTATAGCGGAAAAGATGTTTCCACTCTCTCCTCTTCTCCCAATACCTCTCTCAACTGATTTTAGAGTAGCGCTATATGGCGCATTATTCGCTTCGCTAGCAGCACTGCACTCTTGCTCATACCATGGGTACCTTGATTTAGGTTTCTGGTATAGAAGTATTGATTTTGTTATCAGGATGAGGAGTGCCTTGATTGAGCAATTTGGCCAGTGGAGTGGAATATGATGTGGCTATCTGCTGTGATTGCAGCTCACCAATGCCCAACTTCCGCGTTGTGTCTCTTCGTCCTTTATTTGCGTATTGCGGTTGCGTACCTTTGCTGCAGCTAGCTGGTGGTCCGAGTCTATGTTTGCTCCTCGGAACGATCGTACATTCAACACGCTCGATGAATGACTTCAATTTATCACAACGTGGTCAATTTCATTTCTTGTTTTTTTTCTAGAGACAGCCATGTGGTCTTATGAAAAAATATGAAATGTGTAAATATGGTACTGCTAACTACCATGTTTTTTATCGCTACGAAGCCTATCAGCTTCATTCCATTGTCATATGTTTCACCGTGTAAAGTGAACATCCGGACTGTTGGGCCAAAATATATCTTTAATCTGTTCATCCGTAAAATATAACTTTGATCTGTTCGTCCTTGTCTTCAGTGGGAGAATGAGCGCCCATAAAACTGATGTTAAAAAATTTACCTTTATCCAATTTGTACCAAGTTGAGTATTTAACAAGTGCCCTCAACCTATCGTTAGCCAGCCCATATTGTACCAGAATCCTGGAAAGTTGGCAGGGTGGTCGCGCTACTGAAAATTCAAACCTGCTAGAATGCCGTACTGAGGACTGCAACTTCTTCATGAGGAGACGAAGCTTTTACCGGTGCGTCAGCACAACAAAATTTTGTCGATGCAGTACCTGCTTGGGTCTCATCGCAGAGAGCATGCCTGTCACGATTTAATGGAAAGGCTTCCCACACCCAGGCACGTCAAGAGAGATCTTCAGGAGAGAGTCCAAAGGTCCAATTTGTGCATGAGGTTTTTTCACCGAATCACCTTATAATTAAGATTTTATGTAATCTTATGTAGAAACTCATCACGCTATGATAAAGGGATATGAGGTTGTAAAAAAGTCATAACCCTACTGCACATACTATAATGTGAAATGATTCTTTGCTTTCTCTCGCGAGCAACATATTCGAATTTTGAACTTCCAGAAAGTTCTCCCAGTCGTCAGACTAACAATATGTTTTCGTTGTACTACATCCCTATGAGTGAGAACAAGGAGTGTCGGGAACCATTAATTTATGATTCTCGGAGAGAGATTAGGTAATAACCAAAGAGACCTGTCAGATTGGCCCAAGGATTCACATGGTGTTGCTATTTACTTACCTTGAAATGTTTGGTAATCTTTAACATTTCGCAAAAATGGTGTTTATATATTTTATAGATTTATTTATTTATTCAAAAATGTATATGTATATTTATAAAAAACAATAGACTTGACAATAAAAACAATTTGGATATATTAAAATATATATTTAAAATTAAATTAAAAAATGTATTTAATTTCATAAATGACAATCTGTTGTAGTGTACTTTAACGAGATGGATCGAGACAAGAACAAGAAGTACAACAAATATTTGAATTTATTTTGTATTTTTTTAATATTTAATTGATTTATAAAAAATATAAATTTATTTTATTTTTTAAAAAATTAATTGATTTATTTGAACAAATGACAAATATTATATTTTACTTTATCTTTGTTTTATTTACGTTTAATGTTGTGTGTTTTTTGAAAACAATTTAATAATTATTTATGACAAACAAACATGTGTAGTATGAACTATGTAGACAAGAACACAGATATACAAACACAAAAAAATTACATAAATTTATAAATAATTTTACTATTGACTAGGGTATTTGTTTGTGTTGTTGTTGGTTGATTGGTTGTTCAACATTATTGGTTATAGTTTTGTATTTAACTAGATATGTATGTATGTAGGTATTTATGTAGGAGTGTGTGAGGGATAGGCATCACGAACGGAAAATGTTTTAAAAACATTTTGTCATGGTTATCCTTCAACTGTCGCTATTTTACGGTTTGATAAATAAAAATTTTCTTTGAAATTGCACTGGTTTCCAATGTTTGATCTTTAGCAGTTTCTTTGTGGGAATTTTGGAATATATGTTTTTTTCTTAAATTATGTTTTCTTTTATAAAATTTATACTAAAATATTTATTTTGTTGTTATTTTTTATAATTTTATATGATAATATCAACATGTATGTATTTTTATTCTTAAAATTTTTCTTGGTAAAACACTTTTACTTTTCTTTTTAGTGGCAAACATTTTTATTGGTTGAAGACAATCGATCCTAAAGCAATATTGTTGGGATCGAACAATATTGCGAAGTTTGCCCTCCATCTAAGAAAAGAAATATGCATTTTTTGTAGCCTACATTCGAGATTCGTTGAATGTTTAAAGTGGTCAATAGTTGGATTTCATTGCTTTTAGTAGCACCCCAAGACCACTTGGGAAAAGAGTTTATTTCTTATTGAATCCCTTCTTTTGGCAAGATAAGGAAATTACTACAACTATGCAAATATAAAATAAATTATTTTTAATATTTTTATGGGTTTTTTTTTATAAAAATTGTCCACTTGGTGATTGCTTTAGTTTGTTCGTTTGTTTTTGTTTTTGTTTTATTATTTGGATCTCTTGCCTTTTAGGCAGAATACAACTCCACACAACGATTGGTGGTGACCAGTGTAGGTGGTGCAGGTGGCGGTGTTACAACACCATTACTAGTCGGAGGAGCTGTTTTTGTTGAATTTTTGGTTGTTATTTTGGTTATTTTTACACTGGCTTTAAGATTGGCATTACATTCTCCCGTCGTCGTTGCCGGTGTATTTGTTTCAATGGCAAGTAATGGCTTGTTGTGAACAATAACTGGCGTTACTGCATTCTGGCCAGCAGCGGCAGGTGATATTGGAGTGGTTGGAGTAGTCACAATAACAGGAGCATTGGGTGGTGTGACTTCAGTTGTTGTTGGTGGTGTCTGTTGTGACAACGTTATTTGTGGCTTTACTGGTGGCGGTGGTGATCCATAATGTTGATGATATACGTTATTATTATGTGTTGGACGTATAGTAGAAGCTGGTGCTGGTGCGGATACTGCTGCTGTTGGTGACAATTTGGTCACCACTGCTTGCTGTTGTGTTACAGTCACAACCTTACTGTTTTTGTGATGATGATAGTTATTGGGATGAATGATTGTTGGGGTCACAGCTGTTGGTGATCCCTGTACCACTGCTGCTGGATACTGCTTTGGTGTCACCAATGTCATTGGACCACCGCCACCACCTTTACTGGGTGTTAAAATAAGGCCATTGGTAGCATTCGGCGGAATTGCAACATTTGGTGGACTGAGTGGTGATGGTTGTGGATTAGCGTAATTTGTTGGTGGCACAGTGGTTATATAATCGAGAGAATACTGCAAAGAAAACAGAGAATATGAAAAAAGAAGAAAATAACAATAAATAAGAAAAATGAGAAACAATTAAACAAAATTGCAACTGATTGCTCGAGCAGGGCCAAGCCATTCAGTATTATAAACTTGGATTTTTTCTATAGTCGTGGATTTAAAACTAAAACAAGTATGAACGGTCGAACTTGTTATACCCTCCACCACCAGTTGGATTGAAGTAAAATGGAACAATTACTTTCCCTTCGTTTATGAAGAAGACTAAATACAAAATGTCAGCAATTTCAAAATACCGAAATTCGGGAGTTACCGTTCTATGGGACTGTATTAAAACTTTGATCTATACCGACAAATTTCTGGCGGAAAGTTTTTAGACTCAAAGAAGACTAAATACCAAACTTCCGATATTTCGGTAAGATTAGCCACATTATCTTCCTTCAAAATACTGAAAATCAAGAGGTACGCTTCTATGGGGGATATAGGTAGACTTGGACTATACTGATAAGTCTCTTCCGGTATATATTTTACAATCCCATGGAAGATTAAATAACAAATTTTTTGTCATTTCGGTGGGATATTGACGGCACATTCCTCAGAATTATGAAAATCGAGAGGGTTATATTAAAACGTGGACCTATACCGACGAATTTCAGCCAGAAAGGTTTTTACCTCCAACGTAGACTAAATACCAAATTTCAGCCATTTCGGTGGCTGGTTTTCGGTATTTTTGACGGTTGTGGCCACAAACCTTCTATATGGCTATATGTGGTCAAAACCTTCAAAATACCGGAAATCAGGAGTTCTGTTCTATGGGGGCTATATCAAGGCTTGTACCTATACCGACCAATTTCATATGGAAAGTTGTATACCCCAAATGAAGACCAAATACCAAATTTTAAACATTTCTGTGGATTATTGTGGCCACAACCTTCAATATACCGAAAATCGGGTGGTATCGTTCTATGGGGGCTATATCAAAACGTGGACCGATATAGCCCATTTGCTATACCAAACATCGTAGGAGTAATAGAAAATTCTATACCAAATTGCAAAGCTCTATCTTAAAAATTGCGAGCTGTATCATGAATTCAACAGACGGACGGATGGACGGACATGGTTATATCGACTTAGAATTTTACCCTGATCAAGAATATACATACATACTTTATAGGGTCTCCAATGAATATTTCGATGTGTTACAAACGGAATGACAAATTTAATTATACCCTCCATATTATGGTGGAGGGTATAAAATGTACAATAAACTTGGATTTTGTTCAAAAATAAACGGATTTTTTTAAAAATATTTTTCATTAAAAAAAATCCACGTTTTTTTTAAAAATATTTTTTTTAATAATCATGAATTTTTTAAAAAATATTTTTTTAATAAACGTGGATTTTTTGAAAATAGTTTTTTTTTCAATTATCATGGATTTTCAAAAAATATTTCTTATAATCACGGATTTTCAAAAGATTTAAAAAATATATATTTTTTCAATAATCGTAGATTTTTAAAAAATATTTTTTTATAACAGTGGATTTCTAAAAAAATATGTTTTTAAGAATCGTAGATTTAAAAAAATATGTTTTTTCAATAATCGTGGATTTTAAAAATTTTTTCAATAATCGTGGATTTTTAAATTCGTTTTAAATAATCGAGGATTTTTAAATTTGGTTTTCAATAATCGTGTAGTTTTAAATTTTTTCAAGAATTGTGAATATTTAGTTTTTTTTTTTTTTTTTGCAATAATTGTTTATTTAAAAACGGGTTTTAACGTTTATCTAACAAAAATGTGTTTTTGTTTTTATTTATAAAAAATGTTTTTAATTTTATTTAAAAAATGTTTTCCGTTTTTAATAAATAACAGAAAATGCACTAATTGTTTATTGAAAAAACCAGTAACAGTTTATTTAAAAAAATAAACTTTCAATAATGGTTTAGTTTTTAAAAAAACATTTTTAAATAATTGTTTATTAAACAAATACATTTATTCAATACTCTTTTGTAAATATTTTTCAACAATTGTTTATTTAATTTTTTGAATAATCGTGTATTTTTTAATAAATATTTTTTCAATAATAAAAAAATATTTTTAATACTAAAGTATATATATTTTCAGTATTTGTTTATTCAAAAAAAAATATTTTTCAAAAATAAACAAAATGATTTTTCAATTATAGCGAAAAAAATGCAATAATCGTGGATTTTTTTAAAAAAATATTTTTCAATAATCGTGAATTTTTTAACAAATAGTTTTTCAAAAAACGTGGATTTTTGAAAAAATATTTTTTCAGTAATCGTGGATTTTTTAAAAAATTATTTTTTCACTAAACGTGGATTTTTTAAAAAATATTTTTTCAATAATCGTGGATTTTTAAATTTATATAAAATATTTTTTCAATAATCGTGGAATTTAAAATTTTTGAAAAATATTTTTTTAATAATCGCAGTTCGTGGATTTTTATTTTTTTTAATAATCGTAGATTTTTGAAAAATATTTTTTTAAATATTTATATTTAATCGTATATTTTCAAATTTTTAATTTTTGTTTTTCAACAATCGTAGATTTCTAAATTGTTCTTCAATAATCGTTTATTTAAAATTTTTTTCATTTTTATTCAAAAATTTTTTTTTTAATTTTTATTAAACAAAAATGTTATAAAAAATATTTTTTTAATAATCGTGGATTTTTTTAAAAATATCTTTTCTATATTTTTTTCTTTAAATATTTTTTTAATATTCGTGGGTTTATTAAAAAATAAAAAAAAATATTTTATTATTATTGAAAAAACAATTATCGTGGATTTTTTAAAAAATATTTTTTCAATAATCGTGGATTTTTTAAAAAAAAAATATTTTAAAAAATGTTTGTTCCATAAACTGGATTTTTTAAAAAATATTTGTTCATTAATCGTGGATTTTTTTAAAACAATATTTTTTCCATAAACATGGATTTTTTAAAAAAAATATTTTTTCAATAAACGTGGATTAAAAAAAAAATATTTCTTCAATAATCGTGGATTTTTTAAAAAATATTTTTTCCATAAACTTGGATTTTTTAAAAAATATTTTTTCAATAATCGTGGATTTTTAAAAAAAAAAATATTTTTTCCATAACATGGATTTTTTAAAAATTTTTTTTTTCCATAAACTTGGATTTTTTAAAAAATATTTTTTCAATAATCGTGGATTTTTTAAAAAAAAATATTTTTTCCATAAACATGGATTTTTTAAAAAATATTTTTTCAATAAACGTGGATTTTTTAAAAAAAATATTTTTTCCATAAATATGGATTTTTAAATTTATATAAAATATTTTTTCAATAATCGTGGAAATTTAAATTTTTGAAAAATATTTCTTTAATAATCGCAGTTCGTGGATTTTTATTTTTTTAATAATTATAGATTTTTGAAAAATATTTTTTTAAATATTTATATTTCATCGTAGATTTTGAAATTTTAATTTTTGTTTTTCAACAATCGTAGATTTTTAAATCGTTCTTCAATAATCGTTTATTTAATTTTTTTTTTAATTTTTATTCAAAAAAAAATTTGTTAATTTTTATTAATCAAAAATGTTATAAAAAATATTTTTTTAATAATCGTGGATTTTTTTAAAAATATCTTTTCTATATTTTTTTAATATTCGTGGGTTTAAAAAAAAATATTTTATTATTATTGAAAAAACAATGATCGTGGATTTTTTAAAAAATATTTTTTCAATAATCGTGGATTTAAAAAAAAAAAAAACTATTTTAAAAAATATTTTTTCAATAATCGTGGATTTTAAAAAAAAAAACTATTTTAAAAAATATTTGTTCCATAAACTGGATTTTTTAAAAAATATTTGTTCAATAATCGTGCATTTTTTAAACAAAAATATTTTTTCCATGAACATGGATTTTTTAAAAAAATATTTTTTTAATAAACTTGGATTAAAAAAAAATATTTTTTCAATAATCGTGGATTTTTTAAAAAATATTTTTTCCATAAACTTGGATTTTTTAAAAAATATTTTTTCAATAATCGTGGATTTTTAAAAAAAAATATTTTTTTCCATAAACATGGATTTTTTAAAGAATATTTTTTCAATAAACGTGGATTTTTAAAAAAAATATTTTTTCCATAAACATGGATTTTTAAATTTATATAAAAAATGTTTTCAATAATCGTGGAATTTTAAATTTTTGAAAAATATTTTTTTAATAATCGCAGTTCGTGGATTTTTGTTTTTCAACAATCGTAGATTTTTAAAGTGTTCTTCAATAATCGTTTATTTAATTTTTTTTTCATTTTTATTCAAAAAAACATTTGTTAATTTTTATTAAACAAAAAGGTTTAAAAAAATATTTTTTTAATAATCGTGGATTTTTTTAAAAATATCTTTTTTATATTTTTTTTTAAATATTTTTTTAATATTCGTGGGTTTTTTAAAAAATAAAAAAAATATTTTATTACTATTGAAAAAACAATTATCGTGGATTTTTTAAAAAATATTATATATATTTTTTCAATAATAGTGGATTTTTAAAAAAAAAAATTACAAATCGTGGATTTTTTAAAAAATCTTTTTTTATAATCGTGGATTTTTTAAAAAATATTTTTTAAAATCCTGGATTTTTTAAAAAATATTTTTTTTTAATAATCGTGAATTTTTTAAAAATATTTTTTCAATAATTGTGGATTTTTAAAAAAATAAATATTTTTTTTAATAATCGTGTATTTTTTAAAAAAATATTTTTTTAATAATAATGGATCTTTTAAAAAAATATTTTCTTAAATAATCGTGGATCTTTTTAAAAATATTTTTTTTAAATAATCGTGGATTTTTAACGAATATGTTGAAAATCAGTTACATTGGAAGACCTTATAAGGGGCGTTGGGTGAAATCTACCTTCATCAGCGTTTAACATGGAGCAATATAGATAAGCATAAAGGTTCAAAGTTTCAATTTTGAACAAGGTTTACTAAAACATCAATATTTACCTACCATAGGTGGCCCATGACTGCCAGGAACGTGTGTGGGCGAATGTGTCGGTTGATTGAAGTATGTTGTTGGCGAAACGGGAGGACTTGGATATGGCCAATAGACTACTGGATGAGGATAAAATGCGGCCGCATGTGGTGGTGGGGGTGGTGGAGCTGCTGCTGGATGTGTAGGGCCATGAGGATGATGTGCACGATGGGGAGCTGCCAAAAGGGGACCAGGTGGTGGTGGAAATGGACCAAAATGACCAAAGGGAGGACCCAAAACGGAAGCACCTAAGGAATTAAAATAAATATTTTAATTAAATAACTTAAAAAATAATATTTTGATAATTAATAAAAAATATTAAAAAAGTTTTTCAAAATTTATTTTTAAAATATTTGTTTTAAAAAACTGTGTTAATTTATTAAAAAACGGGAAAACTAAAATAGAAGAATTTTTGTGTAAGTAACAAGTGATACGTTTTTCTTCTTTAGTAATTTAATTTTTTCTCCTCTTCTTCTCTGTTCTTTCTCTTTTTTCTTCTTCTTCAAAAATAGTTAATTTTAGGGGAAAAGTTATGTGTTAGAGCATAAAGTGATAGATCAGACAGGATAGTAGATTATAGATACATACATAGAAAGAAAAAATAATAATTATATATAAAAAGCACTCACCGTAGCAAATTTATTTTTAGAAAACATTTAAATTAAATATTTACCAGTGAACCGACCCACCATGATAAAGAGGACTCAATTGCAAATTTGCATTGGTTTTGCATTTGCGTTTTGTTTTTTTTTTTAATTTTTATGCCACCAGCACCACCATAAGAGTAGAATTACAACTGACACAACTCTGGACCAGAAACATACGTACGATGATGAATTTGTTGTTGTTTGATTTTTGTGGAGTAGTAGTAGTAATAGTGGTAGGAGTAATACTTAAGTTTAGTAGTTGGCTAAAATTCGTTTTTCTATTTTTTTTATTTTCAACGAACATGAAAAACACGCACATACACACGTTATAAAGATAGCTGCCCATGAATAGGTTACACCTTTGTTGTTGTTTTCTTTTCTTGCAACCAAACCTCTTTGATGTGAAAAGCAGGCCTAACATCTAAATTTCGAGGTGCAATAAATTTGTTATTTATCTTCTCTTTTTAAATTTTAGAGTTTGCTGAGTATTTTAAAAATTTAATAATATTAAACGTTACATTGGATATAAAATTTTTTGCTAAATAAAATTTTTTTAGATGTAACAAGACAGTCAGGGGTCCTCACGCTTTTATAATTTTTAAGGTGAAATCTTTATCGGTAATAACAAACAAACGACTAACCTAAAATAACAGAAAAATTTATAGCAAACCCCAACTATTTGGAAGAATCCAATCCAATGTGGATCACGCAATAAGTCATCATAAACTAGTGAACATAACATTTTTTGTGGTCGATAAAAACCCCTCAACTAACTGCTAGCCACAATTTCGGCGTATTTCGACATTACTTCTCTTCAAAGTGGCGTCGTACATATCCGACACACCATTTTCGTGAGTAGTGCAAGTTATGCCTTCTCAAAAAACTCGGGTTCAGCTGTACGCGCGCCGAAAAATTTTTGGACTGTGCGTACTCATGCTTTTTTGTAAAATTGTATCACTCACGAAACATGCGTGTCACGATCGTGCCTAACATTTTGTTTAAAAATCTTTTCAAATCGCTGTTTTAGTGCGTGAAATTGCATAAATATGTTGGTCAGTGTTCGTGAATGTTCGAGCCTAATTTGTTTAGCACGCGTCCATTTTTAGTCGGAATTGTAAACAGTGGTCCTAATTATTCCACAAACTGACCCAATCAAAAAACCATAGTCCTTTTTAAATTGCAAAAATAAAAATTGGGCTGGAATATAATTATATCGGGTAACAAGGACCTCAAAAACTACTGTAAACATTAGCGCGAGAGGTTTAAGAAGTGGTGACCCGACATTTCGGGGCCCATACCTCAGAAAGTGTTGACTTCCCTTGGCAAAAAAAATTGTATACTGTTCTCGTCAGGACCACAATGACTATAACATTTCAACACGATCCGATAATGTGGCCTTTAAGTGGATTAAAGGGCAAAAGTGTTAAACTTTTACGGGTTCATCTTTGAATTGGATCTTATTTAGGGAGTCAGCAATTTTAGTTGTTCAACGTAGAATTTCTTAGAGCTTTTGGGTCGTAAAGTCTGGAAGCATGGAGTTGCCCACGAAAAAAAATAAGTCAATGTCATGAGAATAACAAGGACTGTTTCGACGAACAGCCCTTACACTGCACTTAGCGAAATTTTTAAACTTTTGTGAGGGAGGTACCGGAAGGAGTAGTTCCACATAATCGAACATGATCTAAGTTTAAGAGAAATACTTCCATGTTCGTGCCCACCAGGCATTTCAGTTGGTTACAGTAGCATTATTAAGAACTTTTGGATCATTACGACAGGAAGTATGGACCTTCCCACGAAAAACGTTATATCGCTGTAAACAGAATCTCAAATACTAACTTCGGCAAACATGTCAAAAGAACCCTCGAACAGCCTTTAGACTGCATTTAAGCGAAAATTTCGAACTTTTTTGAGAGTACCCGGAGCTCTTGTCTGATATGGACCTTCTTAGAACTTGATGCACGTTTGGAAGAAATTTTACGATGTGCTAAGTTTCGGACAAAACGGATACTTAATTCGTAAATAATCGTGCTCATCAATCATTTTAGTTGGTGTCCGCAGGGGTTTTAGAGTTTTTGAGCCATTATCTCAGGAATTATGGACTTGTCCTCGAACAAAATTGTACCGTAATATGGGGCAGGGAGGACAACCCTCTGCAAAAAATTTCAAAATGAACCAAGACATATCCTAAAACTCTAAAACATTTGAATAAGGGCTAATTCAAATGTAATCTATGTAATCTACGAGGACGCCCAAACCAGAATCAGGAAGACTGGGATGGTTCACCTGACATATCCATGGTGTCACCTGGTCTGACGAATGAAATTACTTGGCAACCCGTCATTTCCCTTGGGTCGGATCATCTCCATCAATAGACGACCCGACTTCATAAAATCTGAACGCCGTACTTTCCTTAATCATGGGAAAGCCAATTGGCCAATCCTGAGATCTCACGTCCCAATGCTTTAACGGACTGTCAATCACTCTGATGTTCATGGAAGAATATCCGCTACATTATCACTGTTGCAAGCGCTAGTCATATTTCTGTTGGTCGAATTTATGAAATGGGCACAACTCCGAAATGTATTCGAGTATAAAGTGAAATTCGCTCGAATTCAAGTGGAAGAACTCCTGAGAGTAGATACAGGAAATCGGACACCTGTAATGCTTAACGACGTACTTGTGACAGATCTGAAGAAGTGCTCGGGTTATTTTACCCGACAATTTTGTAGACACCCGATAGCGACCGGACGACTTTTACGATTTAATTCAGCCGATGAACTACCATAGTTTACGATGGACGAAGCATCCGAAGTTCGTAGTGACTTCGGAACGATTGGTTTGCTGGGCAATAGCAAAGATATAAGTTGCAACACGGGTTATGGAGGAAGCACATAATTGTTGAGGTGACGGCCCCTGGTCGAAAATTCCTCCGAGTCAATCCGGTGCATAGAACCGGCCGTCGCGGGATTGTGTACATACCGCCGATGAATAGCTGCGCCCGGCGTTATATGCCCAATATTAGTTTGCTTTTAGAGGGCGATAACCGTCATGCCCATCATGAGCTTTGGCATTCCGTCCAAGGTAATGACCAGAGTACAGGGTACAGCGCTGACAGAGCAAATCGATAGCTCCACGGTTTGCGCGGTGAATGAAATGGAAACTGCCACAGCTCGCCAGATATCACCATTGTGGCACCAGGACTTATCCTGGCAATCCGTCATTTCCCTAGTTCGGACCACCTCCCTATCATCGTCTCCGTAAACAGACCACCCGACTTCATAAACTCTGAACGCCGTACTTTCCTGAACCATGGGAAAGCTGATTGGCAAGGTTTCAGAGAATTTACCAATCACCGCTTCAGACAACTGCCCACCCCCTCAGATCCTCGGGTAGCTGAGAGAACTTTCCGAGACATCATCACTAAAGCAGCCGCTCGCTACATTCCTGCTGGTCGAATACCCGAAATAAGACCAAATATCCCAGCAGAGGCGAAGGGACTAGCAAATGAACGTGATGAGCTTCGCTGTACGAACCCCGAAGACCCAAGAGTTAGATAACTTACTCTTTAAGTCAACAGGCTAGTAGGCGAACATAAGCGGAAAAAGTGGCTAGATCATCTGAAGCAATGCAACATTGGTGCAGGAATAATTAAATTGTGGGCAACGGTTAAATCACGCTCGAGTCCGGAAAAGAAGGATGACAGAACGGCTGTTACTTTCAACGGCGTGACAGTAACTGACCCAAAGAGGTGCGCGTGTTATTTTAACCGGCAGTTCATAGAGCACCCCGAGGGCGAAGAGAAGTGTGCTACGCCGTATAAGAAGATCTCTTCCAGCTACCACCACAATTTACGATCAGCGCTGTTGCAGATGCCATCCGAAACGCTAAATCATCCAAAGCGTTAGGCCCGCACCGAATATCGATGGTAATGCTTAACCAGCTGGATGAACCTGGAGTTGAGTGTTTAACAAGTGTTCTCAACCTATCGTTAGCCACCCATGTTGTACCAGATGCCTGGAAAGTTGGCAGGGTGGTCCCGTAACCGAAGCCTGGCAAGGATGCCAGCAGAGGTGAATCGTACAGGCCGATTTCACTCCTGTCGCCAGTAGCAAACATCCTAGAGGTGCTACTCCTCCCCACGATGAGAAGGTGTTTACCAGTTGCCCAACATCAACATGGATTTCGGAAAATGCATAGTACTACGACAGCATTAGACACCATGAAAATATGAAAATATCCGCCGCTAAATCCACAGCCACGCTGCTCACCACATGGACGGCTGAGATGAGGCGCCCACTGAACATATTGGTCGATGGTGCACTGATTGCGACAACCAACTACCCCAAAATACTGGGTGTAACGTTCGATAGCATGTTCAAGTCGTTCGCGCATGGCACAGCTATTTGCAATAAGATCAGAAGTAGCAACAAGGTTCTCAAGTCGCTGGTCGGCAGCACTTGGGATGCTGATAAAGAAACCTTGTTGACCACCTACAATGCAATAGGCCGGTCTGTGGTAAGCTATTCGGCGCCAGCGGCGGTGGTCTGCAAAGGTTAGCGCATCGCAGTGGAAGAAGATTCAAACCTGCCTCATGACACCAGTGGACCATCTTCATGAGGAGGCGAAGGTTTTACCGTTGCGTCAGCACAATCAGATCTTGTCGATGCAGTACCTGTTTGGGTGTTACCGCAGTGAGCATCCCTGTCACGATTTAATGGACAGGCTCCCCCACCCAGGCACGTCAGGAGAGACCTTCATGATCTAGAGAGAGAGGTCCAAAGGTATAAAAGAGAACCGCTAGATCAACGAGCCTATCAGGCAGGCTTGAATCGCATTCACACCAACAGTGATGCTAGCATTAGACCTGACTAAAGCATATAAAGCGGTTAGTCATGCTAAGCTGTTTGAGGATGTCGAAGGTAGTACCCTGCGGCCTTGTTTAAAACGTTAGGTCACTAACTTTATGTGTGAAATCCACACACACGAAATTGCCTATCTCATCAATTCCACGCGAGGAATATGAAAATATCCGGTAGGTATGAAGCTACCACTGAATGTGCAGAAGAAAATCCAAAATTTCAGCTAAATCGGTTAGAAAATTTGGCGAAAATAGTTCAAAATTCCGAAAATCGGGAGGTACGTTTATATGGGGGCTATACCTAAACATGGACCTATAATGAACATTTTGTGCAAGGAGGTATTTTGTTCACAAATGCAAATTTTCAACCAAATCGGTCCCACTAAATGTGCAGGAGAAAATCCAAAATTACAGCTGAATCGGTTGGAAAATTTGGCGAAAATAGTTCAAAATTCCGAAAATCGGGAAGTACGTTTATATGGGGGCTATACCTAAACGTAGACCTATAGTGAAAATTTCTTGCAAGGAGGTATTTTCTTCACTCAGAACTCAAAATGCAAATTTTCAACCAAATCGGTTGGAAAATATGTCTAAATTCGTCAAAATAGCAAAAATCGAGCGGTACCTTTATATGGGGGCTATACGTAAATGTGAACCTACATCCACTACAATTTTTTATCTTTTTGCCTCGTTATAAACCTATGTTTAAAATTTCGGGGCGGTAGTTCGATTAGAACTATTTTTGGCACTCCTTTCCATACAAGTGGGGCCACTGTGAGCATCCTCAATTTTTACTGCTCAAAATGCAAAATTACAACTAAATCGGTTGAAAAATTTGGCACAAATAGTTCAAAATTCCGAAAATCGGGAGGTACGTTTATATGGGGGCTATACCTAAACGTTGACCTATAGTGAACATTTTTTGCAAGGAGGTATTTTGTTCACTCAGAACTCAAAATGCAAATGTTCAACCAAATCGGTTGAAAAATATGTCTAAATGCGTCAAAATAGCAAAAATCGAGCGGTATCTTTATATGGGGGATATAGGTAAATGTGGACCTACATCCACTACAATTTTTTTATCTTTTTGCCTCGTTATAAACCTATGTTTAAAATTTCGAGGCGGTAGTTCGATTAGAACTATTTTTGGCACTCCTTTCCATACAAGTGGGACCACTGTGAGCGGCCTCAATTCTCACTGCTCAAAATGCAAAATTACAACTAAATCGGTTGGAAAATTTGGCAAAAATCGCAAAATACCGAAAATAGGGCGGTACCTTTATAGGGCGGTACATTTTTTGCAAGGAGGTATCTTGTTCACTTAGAGCTCACAATGCAAAATTTCAGCCAAATCGGTTGGACAATATGTCTGAATTCGTCAAAATACCAAAAATCGAGCGGTATCTTTATATGGGGGATATACGTAAATGTGGACCTACATCTACTACTAATTTTTGCCTCGTTATAAACCTATGTTTAAAATTTCAAGGCGGTAGTTCGATTAGAACTATTTTTGGCACTCCTTTCCATACAAGTGGGACCACCGTGAGCGGCCTCAATTCTTACTGGGTCAGAACTGATGACGTAAGGCGAAACATCTGCCTAGCAAGCAATAACGGTCCGCATGTTGAAATATTCAACCAAACCAATCCTATTCACTTGGAGTTGAAAACATATCAACGTATACATGTGAAGGACGAGTAGCTGCTACAAAAACAGACAGACGGATTGACGAGGCTTAATCGACTCCACTTTGTATGAAACGGATTGCGTCCCAACATACTTGGAGTCCAAAACCATTATTTCGATGAGGTGTATTTTTGATCGAATCAAAGTGTCCCAAGGGAAATAAAATTGCGTGAAAAAAATCATTACTTAAAATCTGTACCAATATTTGTTATGAAATGGTAATAAAAGTATCTTCGATTCATTTGTTTTTGTATTAACTGCCAAATTATTTTTTTTAGATACTCAAAAAAGTTTTAAGGAGCCTCTATTAATATCGATATTCATTTTGATGCTAATTCATGTGAGTATGACTTCTTTCTAATCAAAAATATTGAGTTAGTAAGTGCCACCGTGCTGCAATAGTTACAATGCTCGACTTGCCCTCTGAATGCCCGTGATACCCAGGCTAGATAATATAAGAAAGCAGCAGTGACAAAAACACCTCAGTCGTGCAAAAATTCTTTACAAGCGATATCGTTGGAGAGTTCCTTCGAATTCGAAACTTAACTCACTGATATCAGAGACAACTCCCCTCGTCCCAGCAGGAATGTTCGTGGGAAATAGTTGGAAAATTACACAAATTTTAGCAAAAATCTGAAAACAAAATTCTGCTCACAATTGTAGATCGATCATATTACAAATTTGGAAGAAAATGATAATGTTCCAAAAATGATAGTATGAGAAATAGCACCATAAACCAAAATCATAACCAAACCAATGTAACGTTTAATATCAATTTAAAAAAAAAAATATGAAAATAGTCTTATTTTAACACTTAACTTATAACTTTTTTAAATAATGTTAGCACCAATCTAGAAAAGATTTAAGATAAACTAAAGCTAAAGGGAAATTTGTGATTTCATTTTTAAGGTGATGCATTTTTTTTAAAGCACGCAGCCAACCAACTATGACTGCAGCCCCAACCAAAATGTTACCAAAAAGTTTAGACAACCATGGCGTGTTTTCTTTTTCTTTTGCTAGAGAACAATGTGACCGGACGCTACAAGACACACACATACATATACAAAAAATGATCAATTAAATAGCAAATATCACTTAGAAAGTAGACTAGTTGAAGAAAAAAAAATGTTGTATTAAAGCCACCAACTGAAACCGTATAACTTTTTTTGAGCTGCAACCACCACATTGTTGTTGTTTTTGTTTTAGGTTAAAAAATATGAAAATTATCACACGTTACGACGTTGCTTTGCAAAAAATAGAAGAAGATAATAAGTAAATAAAAAAGGACACACACATTTAAAATGCTAAAAAAAAATAATAAAAGATAATGAAAAAAATGAGTTACCCACCCAACGATACCAAAAATAACTATGAAAGAAAGTTATACACACACACAAACAAAACTAAATTTTGAAGAAATTTTTTGTTGTTTTTAATGAATGTATATTATTGTAGTTGTTGTTGTTTATATATAGAGTATGTAAAAATGTTTAAAGAAGAAAAAAACTATGCTAATATTTAAAAATAATAATTAAATTAAAAATATTGTCAAAAAAATATTTTAATTTTTTTTCTATTAATATCAAAATGAAAACTTATTTTTTTAGTTAAAAAACTTGGGGTTAACCATTGTTTTTTGTTTTCTTAAAAAAAATTAAATATGTTCCCCTTCCAAATTCCAATACACAATAAGTACATACATATGCCAAGAATTGAGAATTCTTTTTGGGTCAAGCATGGGAAGTATTTGTAAGATATCCAATATTTGGCTAAATCTAGAAAATAAAAGCAATTTTGTCTTAAGGCACAAATAGGTCCCTACTGGGCCTGTGCTCCTTTTCTAAGGTGACCAAATACAAAAAATACACCACAACAAAATCTAGACACAACTAATATTTGCACGGTGGATAGAAAATAAATGCAAACAACAAACAATACATTTTTACCTTTTTAAAAATAAATAATATATTGTTTTATATTTTGTTATATTAAAACAAAATCCAAAATAGATTTATTAAGCAGTGCAAATATTGTCTATGTCGAAAAAATAACTTATTTTAAACATTTTATACCAAAACCCAAAAATGTGATGCCTATCACATATCAAATAATTGTGTATTAAAATCTTGAAGAAGAAAATATTTAAATACGTACGTAAAAAAATGCATAATAAACTTAATAATAATGGAAAACCAATATGTGTTTTTTTTCTAAATTCTAATTGTTAATAACTCTATTGAAAGCATTTCCGCCTTTAGGGGTTTGCATAATTTATTCTACGATGTACATATATGTACTTTAAGTACAATTAAGTAAAACTTTAAGTTCAAAATCAGTTGCCAATATTTTAAAACATACATACATATTCGCATAGTTTCTATGAAAGAGAGAGAGAGAGAGAGATAAATGAGCTACATTTCTATAGGTGTTCAATACTCTGTTCCTTAAACAGAAAATATATGTATGTCACAGACTGGGTCCATTATTTTTTGTACTTATTTTCATCACATATGTGCATAACATCAAGAAAAATCTGACTTCAATCAAATCTAATGTTTAATTTTCTAAATAGTGGTTTTTGGTCAATTTAGTCGTCCAAATGTGCCAACTGGTCTGTCTGTAGGAGCTGTGAAAACACGTGGTTAATACCCTAGACAGACGGCAGCGTTAATTTGCATTAACTGCCTTAATTCAAATTAATTCGTGCATTATCCACATTCTTAATGCACAATATCAAACTGAATTTAGAGGGCATTTAGGTATTTCAATATGGCAATACCGTAGAAGAGAGCCCATATTCATATGATGGAGAGAGCATATCATGCTCTGAGGCACAAGGAAAACAAAAAATACAGTGCAAACAACAACAAAACAGCAATCAGCTGTTTCCTAAATGCAGAAACTGTCGTCTGTCAGGCTAAAATTAAATGCACATCTTAATGCAAATTAACACTGCCGTCTGTCTGGGGCAGCGTCAGGCGAGAGAGTGCCCACGTGCGCTCATTTATCGTTGCCCTCTCCACACACACAATTCAACCCATTGAAAAATCATGCACTCACACAATGACACCCCGTAAAGAATGCAATAGAAAAGTATGGTGCCTGACGCTGATCTAGGGCAGCGTCGCCCAAGAATTTTCATTAATGTTTTAGTGTGTGTATGTATGAGTGAAGAAAACAACAACCACATGATGTTTATTGTTTGTTTTTATTCACTTTCACTGTAAGTCAGTAACTCGTCGTCATGGCCAACAATGACTGCTCCACGTTCGTTGATGATAAACATTACCAACGTCGTCAGTAGAACGGATGCAAGAAATGGCTACAGTGGATGATCAATTTTCGAAGAAACTCATCTTTAGTGATGAGGTACATTTACACCTCAGTGGATTCGACAGTAAGCTGAATTGCCGCATTTGGACGAACGATAATCCAAGAAAGATTGTCGAAAAAACACAAAGAGTGACTGTTTGGTGCGTTTAATGGGCTGGCCGTGTTATTTCACGTGGTGGCGATGTCAATTTGCCGCCAATATCATTGGATTTGACATCGTTCCTTCTTTGGGGTTATTTAAGAGCAAAGGTATACTTCGATAAGACAGAAGAATTTCTGAAAAATTTCCGATTCTGATGACGAATTGGTACCGAATTCGGTACCAAATTTGTACGAACGTGGTCACCGAATTCGGAAAGAATTTTCTAAAGAAAACCCTAAAAAACTATTTGAGTTTCGCGACGAATTCGGTCCGAATTCGGAAGTAAATTCTTGGAAAATTCGGAGAAAAAATAGATTTTCTGACAGAATTCGGTCCGAATTCGAAAATAAATTCTGGAAAATTTCGGGGAAAAGTTTAGATTTTCTGAAAAAAAAAATTCGGAAAAAATTCTGACGCTGATGCCTTTGGTATTGACACAACACGTGTAGTGCTGTACAGAACAAACCCCACTCAGAGGCAATGTACACGAGTATGTTGAAGCTATCAACACTAGCTTGAATTATTATATGTTACATTTATATTAAAAAAAATTAAAAATTGTATATGCGAATTTTAAAACCTGTCATTTTGTTTTTCGACAACCACTGAACAAAAAAAATCCCGTAGAAAATCGATTAGATGTCGAAACGAATTCAGAATGTCGAGTCTTAAGAGATTCTTAAAAAAAAAACTTATAGAAAATCGGTTCAATTTCAAGAAAAAATATTAGAGAAATCGGCAAAATCAGAGCCCTCGGAAAAAATTTTTAGCTGGGTTATCAAAATAACAAGTATCAGCGGTGGTGCTCAAAATATTTTGTGCACTAGTCTCTCTAAGCGAGTCTTTCCTTTGCTGAACCACGACAGATGAGAATACAGAGAACATATGTTGTTGTTGCAGTCACGTTAACGTATGTGGATGATCTTGGCCGAGTATTAGTGATTTTTCCGAGAGAGATATAGCCTCAGCTTGTGTGAATATTGAAACTTTCAACCAGCATGAGGCAAAAAGGGGAACACGTGCCCTTGATGCGGTGGTGCTCAAAATATTCTGTACATTAGTCTCGCTGAGATAGTCTTTCTTTTGCTAACCCACGACAGATGAGAATAATGAGTACGAATGTTGTTGTTGTAGTCACGTTAACGTATATGGGTGATCTTGGCTGCCTTGATGAGAGTAACAAAAAAATAACCACCATTTAGTCTTCACTCAGAAGTTAACGAAGAAGGTTGTGCCGTCGCTTTTTTCCATGACTTTTAATTTTAGCAATGCATTAACCCACATGATGTTTGTGGAGATAGCGAAATTTACGCTATCGATGTCGTATGCGTGTGACCGCACATACTTCATTTGTATTGGTGCCAATGTCTGCTTTCATCTATGGCAGCGATCGACATACAACAAAATTTGAGCAAACACTGTTGTCATTGTGTGAGTGCATGGTTTTCCAATGAGTTAAATTGTGTGAGTGGCGATAGAAACTCTCTTTGCTTGCTCGCGAGTAAAGCCGCTGCCGAAGGCTGATCTATGGACAGATCGAACATAGGGCTTTACACAACTTTTACGGCATTTATCTTAATGATTGCTTGCTAATAAATTTGATTTGGATTAAAGCGCTAATGTGTTCAACATTTTCGGAGGAAGTACTTAAGGAATGGACCGACATAGTCCATCTTGAACTAAATCTAATTTTGGAAGTGATTCCTTCCGACAGATATTGTCGCATTCAGCCGTTTTAGTTAGTCACCGTTTGATTTTCGAGAGCCTTTGGGAGTCTATAGGGTTTAATCGATTCCGCCAGAGTCTTTTAGAGTTTTTGGACTATTACCTCAGGAAGTACATATGGACATAAGGTGCTGCAAAAAATTTCGAAACGATCCGAGACATCCCTTTTGCGAACAATTTTAGAATTTTGCCTGGGAGAAACCCGAAAGAATGGACCCATATAGTCCATATTTGGACCTGATCTATGTCTGCAATTAATATGTGATACAAAAATTTGAGAAAAACGGATTGACAGGAAGACTCGACCAGTGGACAGGCGACAGGACCGAAATTATGGGCAAGGACTGTAAGGTCTGTTTAGCATAGCCTGTAGAAACAAAGTAGGGAGATCCTAGAACATCTGAAAAGGCTTTTTTTAGAAGAACAGTACCAGGACATATCCACGGAGGACATGCTCTACTAAGGAAGATGAGGGTAAAATGGAAGAAGGGACTCAAGTACACACAGCTGGCAGCAACACTAATTCCAGCCGGTACAATATTGATCGGCAAATTCCGATAAAAATGTCCGAGGCAGTGAATGCCACAGATACAGTGTCATATGATGGAAAATCCAAGGAGACCACAGCAACAGTCAATGACTCTAAAGACAGAACTTTAAAGATAATAGAAATACGAAGCTGTTACTCCGCTGGGTAGTTCTGTTCCGAAGCCGAACCCAAACTCGTAAGGAGTGAAGAAGCACAAAGAACACAACTCAAACCACAATAAGAAGCAATCATCTTCTGATAGGAAGAATCAAGTTCAGCAAAGAAAAAAGTCTGTGACCCATATAGTTAAAATAAATAAGCCAATGAATTCACCGTTGGACAGATGCAAAGTTGGCTATGCGTATGCAACCTCCCTAACCTTATATGTAATCAACATTAAATTACAATTTTTGTAAGTAACAGGTCATTTTGTTTTTCGACAACCACTGAACAAAAAAATCCCGTAGAAAATCGATTAGATGTCGAAACGAATTCAGAATGTCGAGTCTTAAGAGATTCTTAAAAAAATAACTTATAGAAAATCGGTCCAATTTCTAGAAAAAATATTAGAGAAATCGGCAAAATCAGAGCCCTCGGAAAAATTTTTTAGCTGGGTTATCAAAATAACAAGTATCAGCGGTGGTGCTCAAAATATTTTGTGCATTAGTCTCTCTGAGCGAGTCTTTCCTTTGCTGAACCACGACAGATGAGAATACAGAGAACATATGTTGTTGTTGCTGTCACGTTAACGTATATGGATGATCTTGGCTGAGTATCAGTGATTTTTTCCGAGAGAGGTATAGCCTCAGCTTGTGTCAATATTGAAACTTTCATCCAGCATGAGGCAAAAAGGGGCACATGTGCCCTTGATGCGGTGGTGCTCAAAATATTTTGTACATTAGTCTCTCTGAGATAGTCTTTCCTTTGCTAACAGATGAGAACAATGAGTACGAATGTTGTTGATGTAGTCACGTTAACGTATATGGGTGATCTTGGCTGCCTTGATGAGAGTAACAACAAAACGACCACAATTTAGTCTTCACTCAGAAGTCAATAAAGAAGGTTGTGCCGTCGCTTTTTTCAATGACTTTTAATTTTAGCAATGCATTAACCCACATGATTTTTGTGGAGAGAGCGAAATTTAGCCTCTCGATGTCGTATGTGTGTGACCGCATATACTTCATTTGTATTGGTGCCGATACCTGCTTTCATCTATGGCAGCGATCGACATACAACAACAAAATTTGAGCAAACACTGTTGTCATTGTGTGAGTGCATGGTTTTTCAATGAGTTAAATTGTGTGAGTTGAGAGAGAAACTCTCTTTGCTTGCTCGCGATTAAAGGCGCTGCCGAAGGCTGATATATGGACAGATCGACCATAGGGTTTTATGCAACTTTTATGTCATTTATCTTAATGACTGTGGAGGTTCGGAACAAATGCTTGCTAATAAATTTGATTTGGATTAAAGCGCTAATGTGTTGAACATTTTCGGAGGAAGTACTTAAGGAATGGACCGACATAGTCTATCTTGGAAGTAGATCTAATTTTGGGAGTGATTTCTTCCGACAGATATTGTCCCAATAAGCCCTTTTAGTTAGTCACCGTTTGATTTTCGGGAGCCTTTGGGAGTCTACGTCAAGAAACATGGTCTTGCCCATGAAAAAAATATCAGAATTGCAAGCACCACCTTCAATGAAAAGTTTTCAAAGTGGTCCTCAAAAAGCCTTTAAACTGCATTAAGGGAACATTTTGAACTTTTGTAAACAACATTTCGAATACCTACTTAAATTAAATTCTGTGGTCTGCAAAGTTTGTGCCAAATCTGATACTAAATTCGTAAGTTATAGATTTTAATTGATTTCGCCAGAGTCTTTTAGAGTTTTTGGACCGTTACCTCATGGACATAAGGTGCTGCAAAAAATTTCAAAACTATCCGAGACATGTCCTTATACTGCCCTTTTGCGAACAATTTTAGAATTTTGCGTGGGAGAAACCCGAAAGAATGGACCCATATAGTACATATTTGGACCTGATCTATGTCTGCATGTAATATTACATGTTGCACATTGTTGCTCGCTCAAATTTGTCGAGTAAAAAGTTTCTATAGAGAAAGATATTCAGCGCCATTTTTGTTCAAAGAGAAGTGAACATTTTGCAAATTTTTAGGATTACGGAAACGCATTTTGGGGAAAATGTGCAAAATGTTTTAAATGTGTAAAAACTTTTTAGTTCTGGAACGAAGCTATTATGTGATACAAAAATTGGATCAAGTCTGTTGATCCGTTTGAGAGTTATTGTGCGCATCAGCCAAGCAGATAGACAAACGGACTGACAAGACGACTCGACCATAGGACAGGCGACAGGGCCGAAAATATGGACAAGGGCTGTAAGGACTATTTAGTATAGCCTATAAAAACAAAGTAGGGAGCTCTTTGAACATCTGGAAAGGCTTGTTAAAGAAGAACAGTACCAGGACATATCCCCCGAGGACATGTTCTACTAAGGAAGATGAGGGTAAAATGGAAGAAGGGACTCAAGTACACACAGCTGGCAGCAACACTAGTTCCAGCCGGTACTATGTTGATCGGCAAATTCCGATAAAAACTTCCGAGGCAGTTATGCCACAGATACAGTGTCATTTGATGAAGAATCCAAGATGACCCCACCAACAGTCAATGACTCTAAGGACAGAACTATAAAGATAGTAGAAATACGTAGCAGTGATGTGCCGTAACTCCGCAAAGTCGTGGGTGAGGAGAAAGTGCATTCTGACGAGGAGGTCCACTTCTTTATCAAAAGCAAACTCAGGTACATGAGAAAATTTTTTTGAAAAAATTTACCCTCTGGTGGATAGAATCTTCTTCCGATAACATGTAGCTGCTCAAACTAAAGCCTCTAAGTAGAGATGACTAAGCCTACTACCACAAACAACGTGGTTGTGTCTAGTTCGGTTTTGTACCTTTGGACCAACCTAAAGCCGGCAATGCGATCAAAATTCTCCTTAACTTACTAATATTGTTATTAAATATGGACTTAATGGGCTTTATCATCGGCATTGCATCTGTCACTATCTACAGTCTGGACATTCTGAACTCCCAAGATTCATTTTGGGCCTTATGTACACTGGGCGTTATATCAGGGCGCCACTTTTCTAGGTTATTATTTTCACAAATTGTTTTATAAAAACACGACTTAAATATTTTTAGTTTTGAGCACATTTTACCCAATTTAATTCGATTTAATTCTGGGGAAATCTGGGCAAATGACTAGACTCTAAATGCGGCCATATCTGACAGTCCATAACATGTATCTAGTTTCGAGAGTAACATTAGCAGCTTCTTTTTGCAAACATTAGTTGACATCCATACCTATCTAATCTTTAGGTACGTACGTGGAGACAACTGGAAAATTTTAATATGTACGTCTTCAACACGGTTTCCCTTTTAAATGGGATTTCGGTCATAACTTATTTGTGTAATATGGATGATCAAGGAGCGTTATTGTGATAACAAGATGAGTAATAGAAATGAGTTCAAAATTAAATTCAAAGGTTTATATAAAGATACCACCATTTAACTGTTTTCTATATTCTCCTGTTTATTGTCATGTGTTTATGACATTATGCGATTATGTATGTATGATATAAAATTATTTTTTAATTAAAAAATAATTTAAAAAATTTAAAATATCGAATTTATCGAATTTAAGAACAAATGATGATATGAGTTATCAATATTTTCACAAAATTGCAATGAAAATAAAATTTGGACATAGTTTAACTAAAGGAGCTCAATTCTTGTTCTATGAATATTTCATAAAGGGAATAATACATTTTCAAGTAGAAAATACATGTCAAATGAAAAATTGTTAAAGAAATTAATTTTCATTTACAATTTTCATAGAACAAGAATCCAACCAGGGGCTCAATTCTGTTTCAATGAAAATGTGAAATGAAAACTTTTATAAAGGAGAAAACTGTCAAATGAAAAAAGTTATAAAGAAAATATTTTCATTTCATTTATCAATTTAAACTGATTTTAACAAAATTTAAATGAGGATTATTTTGATATTAATAACAGTTAAAAAATTAAGTTTTTTAAAGTTTGAAGTCGAATGTAGTATTTAATTTAAAAAATCATAAAATTTTTTTTCAAAAATTGCAACTTTGTGAAAATATGTATATCACATTTTATGTTTTCTTTTTGTTTCTTATATTTTGCAATGTTAAGTAGTTGTTGCTGTTGTTAACGTGCTATTATAACCAAAAAATTAGTGGAAGACATTAAGAAGATAAGACACATAGAGAGACATTTAGATGACAGGAAAGGTTTTCAATAGAGAGATAGAGTAAACCACTTTTTTCAACGATAGATCAATCAATCAATAATGTGGAAGTTCCAAATTCTGAGTTTTTGTTTTTAGTTTTTTTTCTTAATGAAATTCTATAACTAAGGCAATTAATATTTAAAACAATAATAATGATTATTAAAACTAGAAAAAATTAAATAATAGATTAAAAACAAAAATGATAAGAAACCAAACTCTAGGGTGATTTGATTTTTTGCTTCATATGTTGCTTATGATTTTTTACAATTTTTATTTGAGTTTTTTTTTTGTTTTTTGTCATCATGATGCAAGGACAAAAGCCCACGAAATCCAATATTTAAATAACCAAAAAATGTTGTTGATTTTATTTTTATGCCAACACCAGACGTTAATCAAACACGGTTTAACTTGGGATGAATAATTTCGTTTTAAATAAATTAAACAAATTAGGTATTTTTTAAAAATACCTAAAAGAATTGCACTTGTTGTGATTTTTTTAATATGGAGGGATTTGAATTTTTTAAGAATCGTAAAAAACGTATGTATATATATTGGGTTAAACAGTATTTGATTAACGTTAGCCTCTTTTTTGTTTGATGTTTTCGAATTTTAAACCAATTTTATGACCCATAGTTTGTTTTTCATTCCACATTAATTTTAGCTGCCAAATATTTAAGGTTAGCTTTCCAAAAAAATATAGTTGCTGGTTTTCTATTTTTTCTTTGTGCAAAAATATTTGTCTTTTACTTAATCCTTTGTAATGTTTTTTTTTTTTCTAAAAATTGTTGTTTACTTAAAAACTATGGAAAAATTCTAAGCTAAAAATAATTCAATTAATAAAAAATAGATATTTTGTAAACATAAAAATTAAGTTAAATATAGTTTAAAGGTTAACCCAAGGTTTAATAAAGGTTAAAGGTAATAGTGGGGGAAGGAAAATGAGGGGAAGAAGGATAAATGTTTTCAAACAAAATTATTGTTTTGTTTTTATTATTTATATAAATAATTTTGAAATATTGCAATCATTGTTATCGCAGCCCTCTTAAGCTGGCTGTAAGGCAAAATTTTAAGTATCATGGAAGCACTTACTTAGTTCTATAATGTAATGGAATGCATTGAGCAAAGTAATGGAGTTTTTAGTTTCTACCAAAATTGTTTGGTAAAACTATGTTATAAAAAAAATTAAATTATAAATTACGATTTTTAAGAACAGCTGCTAAGCAGTCTCTGTAGTTATGCTAAAGGTTGGTAAGACCCTGTTTTTTGTATTTAAAAGAAATATTCGATTTATATATGGGTCAAAATTTTCAAATTATAATGCAAGGAGGTGGTGTTTTGAGCAAATCGTGGTCTAGTTCAAAATGTAACCTCAAATTCATGGGGGAAATATCAAGGCATAATTGGAAAGACATAAGCTAAAAGTCAAGTAGTCACGTTGGGCGCGATTTCTGAATATACACCTCCCATTTGCTTTATCTCTTTGAACTTTTACAAAGCATATGGGTGTTGTGTAAAGAAACATGCAATTTTGAGGTGCATTCAGATTCCTGGGCTTTACCCCAACAGAATTTAATTCCTGCAGCAAATTTCGATGCTGGACCACTTCGAGTACTCTTATATCTCAATTAAGACCTATAACCTAACAAAATGTCATGAATTTAAAACATAACCTCAATTTTACAGCAGTCAGTTTGGGCGCCATTTCAAAATATTGACTTCCCATTCCAATGAAAAATTTTTTCAACATTTCTGATCGACCCCTAGACCAAAGCTTATGGATGTTGCGTGAAGAAACATGATATTTTGAGGTGCTTTATTAGGTTATTGAATATAATTCGCTGTTGGTAATTGCGATGCAGGGCCACTTCGTTAACTCTTAAGAAAATCTATAAAGTAAAACCTAAGAAAATGTCATGAATTTAAGATATAAACTCAAATTTACAGTAGTCAGGTTGGGCGCCATTTTAAAATATTGACTTCCCAACCCAATTATTATTATCGTTTTTTTTTTAAATTTCCAGTGGGCCCCCTATCTCAAAACTTATGTGTGCAAAAACCCTACAAATTCGAAATTCATTCAGATCTTCTGAGCCTAATTTATGTACTTGTGAACTCTGTAGAAGCTCTATAAATTAAGACCTATAACGTAAGAAAAAATGTCATGAAGAAAATTACTTATGACATAACCTCAAATTTTGCAACGAAAAACGCTTTAACCTCCCCGACTAAATATGGGCTACATTTTGAACCATGGGACAAGAAATCAAAGTTTGTTCTCAAAATTTCTTCTTGAAACATCGATTGAATCGAAATCGCCTTAAACACCCGGATTATAGAAATGATAAATATTACCCGGTGGTCGGGTTAGGGCCCTTTTGGCAGCACTAGCGGCTGCTGCATTGGCCTCATGCTGAAAGGCATTTTCATAGGATCTTTTCATGGAATGGGGCAATGTACCGGCGGCAGCTGCAGCGGCATTTGCTGCCGCAACAGCAGCATAACCACCACTACTAGCAGCTGCGGATTGTGGCATTTGTTGTGGCATCATACCAGCTGCAGCAGCTGCTGCCGCATATTGATAACTCTGTTGGGCTTGCATATAACCCAATGGGCTGAAAGTTTGGAAATAGGGTCTTGGCATAAACACGAATTGGGGCTGACCAGCAGCTGAGCCAGCGGCAAGCGCTGAATGAGCGGAGCCTGCGCTACTTGGTCCACCACCCATGGCAGCAACACCAGGATGCTGCATAAACAAGGGATTCAATTGGGTATACAATTGTTGATGATGCTGTTGTTGTTGCTGTTGCTGCTGATGTTGTTGCTGTTGATGATGTTGTTCAACAGCGGCGGCAGCAGCTGCCTGTTGGCGTGCCATTAAATTATGTTGAGCAATAAATTGAGCTTGTTGTTGAGCAATAAGAGCAGAATTGTGGGCAGCAGTTGCAGCAGCTGTGGGTGGTGGAGGCAAAGATAAATTGAAGGGGAAAGTCATGGCCGCCTGGGGGCTTACAGCCGAAGCTGTGGCTGTGTGCATCGCCAATTGATTTGGCGGTGAGGCAAGAGAGCCAACAGCAGCGGCAGCATTTTGTGCCGCAGCAGCTGCTGCCACGGCCGTTTGAGCCAAGGAGGGGTGTTGAACACTTGTGTGTGGAGCCCCAGGGGCAGTTAAATAAGGTGAAATGGCACCTGCCGCCGCAGCAGCGGCACCCAGTGGTACTGGTGGTGGTGCTCCAGCTGGTACGGCAACATGTGGTGGCTGTGCCAAGGCTGCAACAGCAGCAGCTACAGAGGACTGTGATTGCAAGGCATGAGCATGGGAATGAGGATGGGCATGGGCATGGACATGAGAATGAGCATGCGTATGAGGACTTATAGCTTGTGCGTTGGCCGGCGGTTGTTGTGCTAACATACCCGGTGATAATAATGATGGCTGCTTGCCACCAGCCAAATGTGGATGGGGATGGGCGGCAGGAACTGGTGATTGAAGGCCTCCGTTCAGGACCATATTCATGTCATCACCCGAACACTGGAACACTTCAATGTAACGGTATTTCTTGCCAAACACCATAAACTGGTGGTGTTTACGTTGGGCACACAAACGGGCCGATTCTTCGGAATCCATTTGTATAAAGGCTTCGCCGCTGGGTTGACCCTAAAGAAGAAGAAAACAGTTTTCTTAATCATGAAGTCTAAAAAATAAGTCTAAGTTCCAAACTTACCTGGGCATTTATCACCATGTGAACACCTTGGAAGATAATGTGCTTTGCAAAGTCATCCAAGAAGTGGAGAATATGTTCCACTAAGGCCTCATAGGGCAAACCGCGTAGGCGTATACAATTCTTGGTAGTGCCAGATGTAATCAAGTGCTAGAAGAGAATAAAATATGGAATGTGGTTAAAAAATAACTTAAAAAAGATAAAAGCCGTTGATTATTCACAAATTTCAGCTAAGTTGTTGGGCGCCATTTTAAATAGGGGATAAGTATCCGAAATATACACAAATTCTTACTAGTATTTAACGATTTAACCAAAGGGATTGTCCCAAGTAATTCACTTTTCTTCAGTTCTAGCATTCAAGTTGGGCTCCATTAGGAATATAAGAGTAGTTATAACTCATTAACTCTGACCAAACCTGACCAAATTATCTAATTTCAATTACCTACGTTAGGCGCCATTTGAAGGTCACATCAGCAGTCAAATTCTATTGTCAATTATTCATGGATTATGGGAAAATTTTGAAGAGATAACCCTTTGGATATCCCAACCATTTTACTGTAATGGAAGTATAGATTTCAGCAGCCAAGTTCGACGGCCATGTAGAATATTGGTCTCACAGTCCCGCTACAGAGACACAATATTCCAGAAGTTACGTTGGACGCAATTTTGAATATTGGCTACCTAGTAACATCTATCGCCAATTGTTCACCAATTATTAGGATTATTTTATGATTATAGCCCTAAGGATAGTCCTACTTCATTGGTTCTAATTGACCAATCCTGAACAAATTATCAAATCAAAAGAACCAAATGACAGTACCTAGGCAAGGAACCATTTTAAATAGTGGACACGGACCGAATTCTACTGCAATTATTCATGCTTCCAATCAATTCACTCTAAGACAAACAAAGTTGGACTCCATTTGGAATATTGGCTTCTTAGTTAAATTCTACTTTCAATAACACCTAGTTTCTAAAGAATATTTAACTGGACTATGCAAACCCATTCACGATAATGGAGGTACTTAACTGTAGAAGAAGGTGCCATTTTTTGAATATTGGGTTCCTAGTTACTGCCTCTGCCCCCTTTTTTGTTTTGCAATAAGGCCCCTTGACCAATTTTTGTTATGAAAAAAATATTTTACTCACCTGTGGCAATAAAGACAATTGCATTGGTGGCAATTGAGCAATTAGCGGTGGCTGATGATTCGGTTCATATGTCTTGGGATCCAAGGAGCGATTTAAAACCTGTTGCACCTCAGCCGTTGTTGATCTAAACAGCTCAATATAACGTTGACCAATCGATTCGCGGTGACGTGACAATGCCTTGGGTGCATCACTTTCGCTGGCAAATAAAACAAAGGCATCACCCGTGGCACGGCCATCGGGTTTCTTAACGAATAACACACCTTCGCTGTTGTCCAAGACATTGCATGGTTGGTCACCGGTTGTGAAAAAGTCCAACTGCAAAGAAAAGGAGAGTTTTAATAAAGCATTTAATCATAACTTAAAGAGTCGATTTTACTTACCACTTGTTTGGCTGTACAATCATAGGGCAAGCCACGCATGCGTATAATAACTTGAGCTCCCTTTGATAGGAATGCCTGGGCCTCATTGGAAGCTCCACCTGCAACAGAGAGAAAATCTTCTCCCGTTGCCCGATAGACTTCGATATAGCGATTGCCAATGTGGTGTTTGTGACGTTTTAGCGCCATGTCGCGATGTTCCTGGGATATGAAACGAATTAAAGCTTCACCGTTACGCCGACCCAGCGGTGAAAGGCATAAAGCGACGCCGCCTCTGTAAGTGCAAAAAAAAATTATTAGAAATGAATGAGCCAGAATAGTGACGCAAAATAAAGGAAGATGTATGGACTTTGCCTTTTCGACATTCTCAACGTTGGGCGCCATTAACGACAAAGTACGCTAACAGAAGTACAAAAATACGATTTTTTCTTAAATCTTGCCTTTAGCAATCGTGTGATATTTAATCATTTCATATCACTCACTTTCTCTGCTCCTACCTATTTCAAGATCAAAGTATATGAAATAAATATGGAAAACCTTTGAATTTGTTTTCTAATATCGAACAATCGAAGCAACACATGATAATTACCCAACAGGGCAGAAATGTAAAACCGATTCATTTGATTTTCATGCTGCTGATAAGTTGGCTAGGCTACTGTAGCTGATGAAAGAAAATCCCATTGAGAGAATATATTTGTTGTAACACTTATCACACTTTGGTATGTATAGTCCATCTATAACCATAACAAATTTTCAAATCGAATGAAAAAATTAAACACTGTTTTTTATCAGTGCGTAATGCGACCCATGGTGCACTGACTATTCGCCGTCGCATGGTCATTGGCTATTTTTTCAAGGAATAACTAACAGTGAGAGCATTAAATCTGTGGCGCTACAACGTGAGCATGGCAAACAAATGGTTGCGTTGTTACTAAAATCAATTTTCATTGGTATTGGAACGATTGGGAGTAGCAGCAGCAGCAGCGTGACTGAGGCTGCATCCGCAGTCTTTCATTATCATATAAAATGTAAATTCTACAGTTATACCTATACTCAGAATATATGTACATATATGTAAATATACATGTGTCTTCAAATTGGATTATCAGTGAAGAAAAATCGAATTGTAAAAAAAACTGATTATTTCTTTATATCAATCAATAGTTGCTACTGTTGTTGTCGTTGGTTGAGATTATTTCAGACGAATTGCTTTGTGCAACATCATTCAAATTAATTCTACTACTTACTTGGCAACGTTGAGACCACGAAAGAATTTTGCTATATCCTGATCACTACTCTGCCAGGGTAAGCCACGAGCTCTTACAATACAATTGCCATCAATTTCATCGTCAATTGAGCTGTAAAGAGAAGAAATAAAACAAAGAAAATGCTATAAGTCTTCATAATTTGCACATGCATACTGGTATTTTTGACAGATATTTCAAACAAGCATAAATCACGTTTCCTATTTTAAATAATAAAAAATATATACAATAACAGAAACAAAGAAAATGACAGAAGGCACTCCATTAAAAAAAATATTTAAACTTATTTTAAAGCTTCAATTCATTAAATGTTAACCTACAAATGCTAGCTTAGAAACTCAGAGGTCTTTAGTTCAGAATCGGTCAGATATATCCTCAAAAATTATTAGCCTATAGAGCTGGATATTCAACCAATATTCATTTGTTTACCAGGAAAATCGTGATTTCGACCCTTTGACTAAACTACATCAATTACAATTCCTGAGAAAATAATCTAACCCGAACAACCAAATGAGGTACCCACTCAAGGAGCTATTTTAAATTTTGAATCCGTAACAGAATTTCGTTTGAATATTTTACATTACGAATATTCCTACGCAATTCACTCCAACGGAAGTTAATCATTCCAGCGACCATGTTGGGCGCCAGTTAGAATTTTTTAGCCGAATTGCAACACAGAAGCATTCATGTTGTGAGCTAGTCCATTTGTCCAATAATTCAACTGAGAAACGTATCCAGGTACACAATGTGGAATATAGAGGGGCTCGTTTCACGATCGTGACACTAAACCTAAAAAGTGGTTATTACTTGGTCGTTACTTAATTGCTTATTTGTTGTTTATTGTCACGATCGTGACACGCGTCCATCTCTAGCGTTGAAGGCGGGCATGCTAACCATTGCACCAGGGTAGCACCAGAAATACTGTAGAAAATATAGCTACAGTTCAGAATCGGCAGAATGGGGGTATTGAAACCAGGATGATTGTAACTTCGAGCTACATCACGGGTTGTTAAACTGCTGGGACCAATATAGAGCTCGCAAATTATCGATGGTTCGACTATCGTTTTGATTGCTGTCGCGAAACAAAGGTTACTTCGGACACCAAAATAGTTTATTTGGGTTATCTGTACCTAATTATTTAAAATATAATTGCTCCTGAGTTCAATTTAAACAAAGCTTTACGACAGTGATCAAAACGATAGTCCGACTATCGATAGTTTGCCAGCTCTAGACCAATACTGAGTAAATATTCTAACTCGAAAAACCATACGAAGTACCTACTCAGGTAGCCATTTTAAATATTGGTTCGGAAATAGAATTTCGCTTGACAATGTTGTATTACGAATATTTTTAAGAAATTTACTTTAAAAGAGAAGCACGGTGCGCCTTAACTAAATTTAAATGAAAGGTGCCTACACCTGGGAAGTTTTTGCAGTTTCTGAAACTACAATGTTCATAGATGAGAAAAATTAAAAAAAAAAAAACAAAAAAATCGCCGGAGGGATTTTCAAAAAAAATCGCTGTCAAAGTTCACATTTTTAGGGCTTTTTAGGTTTTTACGATTTTTCTTGGAAACCGCAAGCCCTATCGAATGGGATTAAAGAAAATGTTGTAGCAGTGAAAATTCTCTACAAGATTGGCCTAAACGGTATTTTCGTAGGTTTTACCATTTTTGAGATATAGATGTTAAAATTGGGACAATGCACTATAGGTAATTTGCCCTGTTTTTCAGGCAAAAATGAATAACAGCGGAATTAAAGGATTTTTTAACTTTTTAAATAATTTATGTGTAAAAGTGAGAAAAAACAAAGATTTCTACAGATAAATTCGGATATAAAGAACAAAGGTTATAAGCAACTACGTACATAACCATTTTTATTAGTTTTCTAATACACAACAAACTGTTGAAAACGATCACGGTAGTAAGTAAAAAAAAATTTGTACCCGCGAGTAGATTTTCAAGCGAATTGTTACTACAGTTTTGTATATTTTTTTTTTGAATATACGTTAATAAAGACGAGTTTAGTACTCCCCTAAGCCGTATCAATGATTAATATGTAATAGAGAGATAAAATAAATCTTACTACTTCCGCACCGTTTATAGAAAACCACGGATATACCGAACAATTTGTCGCCATTACTTATTTTACTTGCAATGAAATTGTAAACAACAATATTTTTTACATTCATTATTTATTTCCTCAAACCAAACTTCCACAATTTTGAGACTTTTTATTGAGAAGTAATCTAATAAAATCTCATAAATATCAAAAAACGGGCAAAATCGGGTTTTGAAACCTAGCAATACCAATGCAGAAGACTTTCAGTAATGTGTTCTAGATGGCAAAATCACGGCCAATTTAGTACAAGTCTAAATGAAGTGAGTTTAAGAAAAATAAAATATTTATTTCTGACTTTTTTTGTTTTTTGGTCGCTACGCAAAATGTTTAAGCTATATTATATATTAAATAAATTCCTCTCGCAATTGCCAATCTATTGCATTTTACATATATTTATATTTGGTTTATTTTTCCGCGGTTTTAAATACATTGAAATATGCCTTACAATATATATTTTTTTAGTTCTTCTTCGAAATTCTCACTTTGACTGCAATTTAAACCGCGATAATGGCTCTATTTTGAAAAATGTCATTCATATTAATAAATTTTGACATGTTCTTTTTTCAATGCCAACTAAAAAATTGTTATTTTTAAAAGTTGCAAAATCGACTTTTTGCCTCAAAAACTGGGCAAATTACCTATAGTGCAATGTACTGACTGTATGGCCCCCTATAAAACAATGCCATGCAGGGTGCACCTTAACTAACTTTGAATGAAAATCGCTTACACCTGGGAAGTTTTCGCGGATTCTGAAACAGCAATGTTCATAGATGAGAAAAATCGCTATAGGGATTTTTAATTAAATCGCGGACAAAGTTCACATTTAGGTTTTTTGGCGATATTGCTCGGAAACCGCAAGTCCTATCGAAATGGGGCTAAAGAAAATTTTGTAGCTGTGAAAATTCTCCAGAGGATTGGCCGTTTTGATTTGTTCCCAGGTTTTACCAATTTTGAGATATAGAAGTTCAGGTCACATTTCTAGTTTTTTTTGTTAGGTTTTTACGATTTGCTTGAAAACGGTAAGTCTTATCGAAATGGGACTTGAGACTAGGTTGTACCATTTTTGAGATATATAAGTTTAAGTTGGGAAATTGCAGTCATGACCTTGTTTTATAAGGAGACGATACAAAATTCCAGTTATTGGGCGCCATTTTGAGAATATGGATTTAATATCAATTTAATTAATAAATTAATATCAATTATTCATAAATTTTTGAGGATATTTCCAGATTTCATCCCTAAACCTAGCCCTATACCACATCTACCTAAATAACCCGATTTCAGTTGGGCGCCGCTATTGAAAATTGGACTCATTTTCGAATTCATAGTTACTAGAGGGAGTATTAAAGAAGGTGACATGTAGGAAAAATAATTTTAACGATATTCCACTTAGAAGAAGGCACGTTGGGCGCCTCTTTTAAAAATGATATTCATATTAAGTTCATAGTTACGCACAGATAAAAAAACTATCATCCACCAACATTCCGAAGGAACAGGGAGATTCGACGAAGCTGGGTATTCAGTGTGTAGAAAGGGCATTCTAAACATTGCGCCACGGTAACATCCAGAAAAAAATGATTGATTGTTCTAGAGCGGGTTCAACTTGGAAGCAGTCACGTTGGGCGACACTACTTAAAATTGTCCTCTTAGTAAAATTTTTGCAATAACCTGCGCATGCTTACGAACCTTTGCACCACGGTAGCACCTGCAAATAACTTATTTAAGGAATTTCAACTTGAAATCAGTCATGTTACAACATTTTCTCCTAATCAATTTTTTTCAAATTCAGTATGGAAGGTAGGCATGCTAGCCATTGCACCACGGTAGCATCTAGAAATAATTTAGAAATTATTTTAGCCGAATTTCAACATCGAAGCAGTCGCGTTGGGCGCCACTATTAAAAATTATCCGCTTAGTCAGTTTTTTTTTCAAAAATTTAGGCTGAGAATCGCAGCCAGTCATTTAATGTGGAAGGCGGCCAATTAATTTAGCCGAAGTTCAACTCGGATTCATTACTTGGTTGAAAGAAAGTAAAAAAGAATCTGTCGCTTTCGCTGACTCAGCCTACTATCAATAACGTGATGGGGACATTACAATCATTAGGGCAGATTCCTAATTTTGAAAAGAATTAATTTTGGAAGGTGACAAAAGAAATATTTTATTGGATCACCACTTGGGTGGGAGCTCTTGACACATTATTCAGGAAAATATGGAGAATAAAATTATAATGTTGTAATAGAGACCACATAGACTACCTGCAATAAAACACTGGACTTAAATGCAGTGCGTCATTTTGGTGCTTTCTAGACTGGATTTAAGCGCATCATTTTGTGCTCCCCACTTTTAGAGCATTATTCTAGGAAATATCATCTCGCCCTTAAACTGCATTTGTATATAACATGCCTAAGGAAAAGAGATAGAACCATAGTTCCTTCTAGGGATATGTATAGAATCACTTTCTGACTCGATTAAGCATGTCCGCCCGTCCGTTCGCAACGTACAGGTCGCATTTATTGTTCGATTTGGCTGAACATTGGTGAAGATCATTTTTTTAGCCTAATGAGGAACGCTATTGCTTTGGTGAAAATCGGTTCAGATTTGGATATAGCTCCCACATATATTTTCGACCGATTTGAGATAGTTGATGCTCCAAACACGCTGTATCTGTCCAATTTTGATAAAATTTGGAATGTGTGATGGAATTAGGTCTATAGATAAATGTGCAAAATTATATCAAAATCGGATTCGGATATAGCTCCCATATACATTTTCGGCCGATTTTTAGTATTTGGTGCACGAAAGACGTTATATATGTCCGATCTCAATGAAATTTGGAATGTGTGATGGAATTTGGTCTATAAATAAGTGTGTCAAATTTTATCGAAATCGGTTCGGATTTGGATATAGCTCCCATATATATTTTCGCCCGATTTAAGGTATTTGATGCACCAAAGACGCTATGTATGTCTAATTTTGATGAAATTTGAAATGTGTGACGGTGTTTGGTCTAAAAATATATGTGCCAAATTATATCGTAATCTGTTCATATTTGGATTTAGCTCCCATATATATTTTACCTATTTACAGTGGTGTAGGGTATCATATAGTCGGCCCCGCCCTACTTTGATCCTTTCCTTACCGGTTTAACTTTGCAAACGATGTCCCCAGTTTCTGTCAAATCGAACTCAAAATTCGTATTGGGCTTATTAGAATATTAGTTGCTGCCGGCAGGGATTTTATAGCATTTAGGTCATTAGCTTTGGAGGTATGAACCTACCCCCGATATGCCGTCGAAATAAGTGCCGCGAGGACAACAATGTTTCAAAACGATACAAGAAATGTCTTAAAAACGCACTTCAACAAACATTTTTAAAGTTTTGTGTAAGAGGTACCCGAAGTAATGGACCGATATAGCACATATTCAAACCCGATATTGGTCCGGAAGAGATACTACGATGTTCAAAGTTTGGAGCAAATAGGTTACTTCATTCCCTCTACTAGAAACCGTAAGTTCGACGATTTTCTGCAAGTAAAAGTTAAGTACCTAGGTACAATTCTGGATTGTCAACTGCTATTGAAAATTAATTGCACTCTATTCTTGAAAGACCTCGATTGGAAAAAGCTGACGCCTGAGCCCATGAATTATACACTGGATGTATAACACTGTGATGCGGTAAATTCTATCTCACGGGCTTCTTGTATGGTGGCATTTCTAACGCTACAAATCAATCTGCAGCAGACTAGATAAGGAGCAAGCAACAAAATGGGAAATTTAGCGAGTACTCCTCACCTATCATGTGATTTGCAAATATTGTTGAGATGACTGGAACCGAATTAACCCTGCACGCAATACTAAAATTTCAGATTATGTAACTCAATATTAAATATAATGTAACGCGTACTGCTCTAAGGCAGTTTTGCAGCGATAGCACCTGTGGACTTGGATGTATACTAATTGACTTGGGAAAGAGCAATAAATTGGATCCTCGTGGGAAATCTATCTAGCAATTATACATCACCTGTCATGCGACTTGAACACATCGAGGTGGTTATCCCGAATAGAAATGACTGGAACCGAAGTAACCGTCCTGTAGACGGTCTGGCCTATTATGCAAGATGAAAGAAGGTACCTGTGCTGGAGTCTACTGTGAAAGGCTAGATTATGAACACTTGTACAGGTTGGAAAACGACTGTAGTGTATTCCAAGCTGAGATTTTTGCGACCAGGAAGGCAGCAGATTTGATAAAAAGTTTGGTGTTAAGACCTTTGAACTGATCTCAACATGAATAGCCAAGCGGCTCTTAAAGTCAGTAAATAATACGAGGCCGTCATTGAGTGTAGCAACAAAGCCTTGAAAAAACTTGCAAATGCTTTCCGTTTTCGTTGGATACCAGAACATTGCGACCATATGGGAAGCGAGAAAGCAGATGAACTTGCCAGATATGGGCCACAGATAACAGCTACCACTGACTCTGTAAAAAAAGCCTATATATCCTTTTGGGCAATTGAAACCTTCCCTCATAAAAGAGCCAAAGAACCGGGCAGAGTAATACTAGAACGTTTACCAGCAATGGAAAAGATGACGGCGTTGATTACTGCCGACTCTGTGGTGATGAAAAGGTACTGCAATTACACAAATACTGTTGCCCAATGTTATCCCGCAAGCGACATATCATCTCAGGTCTTTAGTTTCCTTAAATTCTCAGCTTTTCCTCAAACTTGGACAGATTTTTTACATCCAACTTGAGCTGAAAATGTCGATAAAAACTTCAACATACCTGAAATCGAGCGATATCGTTATATGGGAGCAATTCAAAACATGAGCTTATGTCACAATTGTTGGCGGAGAAGATTTTTGAAAACTTTAAATCCTGAATTAAGAACTATTTATAATTTGGTACGAAATCAGGTGGTATCGTCATATAGTGGCCAGTCCAAACCGTAGACTCAAGTCCACAAGTCGTTATATGGGAGCTACTTCAAAGCGTGGATTTAGGCCAATAATTTTGGTGGAGAAGTTTTTGAACCTTAAACGCCAAATCACATCTAATTTGGTGAAAATTCATAGCTAAAAACTTTAAATGAAAGGAGATAAGAAAAAACCAAAAACAAAAAAAAACGCTGGAGGGATTTTTAAATAAATAGCGGTCAAAGTTCACATTTTTAGGTTTTCAGGATTTTGCATGGAAACCGCAAGACCTATCAAAATGGGACTGAAGAAAATGTTATAGTAGTGAAAATCTTCTACAGCATTTTCTTTAATCCCATTTCCATAGGACTTGCCGTTTCCAATCAAAATCCTGAAAACCTAAAATAAACCTAAAAATGTGAACTTTGACGGCGATTTATTAAAAAATCCCTCCAGCGATTTTTTCTTGTTTTTAGATTTTTCTTATCTATAAACATTGCTGTTTCAGAATCAGCAATAAAATTTGCAGGTGTAAGCGGTTTTCATTTAAAGTCAGTTAAGGACACCGTACAGGGAAGGCATTGTTTATAAGGAGGCAACACAGTCAGTGCATTGTCCCAATTTAAACTTCTATATCTAAAAAATGGTAAAACCTAGAAAAAATTCGTGAAGGTCAGTCTTGTCGAGAATTTTCACTGCTACAACATTTTCTTTAGACCCATTACGATAGGACTTGCCGTTTCCAAGCAAAACCGTGAAAACCTAAAATAACCCTAAAAATGTGAACTTTGACCGCGATTTTTTTTTTTATTTTTTCATCTATAAACATTGTAGTTTAAAAATCTGCAGAAACTTCCCATGTGTAAGCACCTTTCATTAAATGTTAGTTAAGGAGCAACGTGACCAGGAAGTATCGTGCTATAGTGGGCTATACCAAAATTATCAAATCTATTATCAAAATTTTTGGTAGTGAAGTTTCTTTATCCCTGCTAACTAAGTTATGACTATTTCAGTTTAAAAAATTTAACTAAAAACTCCAAAATGCCTGAATCGAGCGGCACCGTTAGATGGGGGCTATTCCCATCTTCGAACTTGACTTGCCAGCAAACAAAACACGCAACTGTGCAACATATTAGCGCCCTATCTAAATTTGTTTGGATACCAGAGTGTTTACCACAGACAGATGGACGGACATGAATATACCGACTCAGAATTACAAGCTGATACCTCATCGTGTCGCAAATGATTGTTTTAATGCATTATAAACGGTAAAACGAACTTACTAAAAGGGATTGTATAAAAAGAAGGCATTAACGGACGACAATGAATGGAGAATAGGTTCCTCAGACAATTTTAGAAAAGGAAGCCATAATTTTTACAATATAATACCAATTTCATTACAAAAAACTACAAGAAACGTTATCCGTAAGTACTCCTTGTTTATTGTTGTTGTTATAGTTTCATATATAGCTCTCATATAATAGGGAACATAAAAATAGTCCCATAAAACATTTTCTTAAATAAACATCAAAATAACCAAATTACCAACCCACACTCACTTTTTTTTCTCAAAGTCGCATTAAACAGCAAACAACAGCAATCCGAACGAACTGAAAAAAATGCTTTGTAAGCTAGATTTGTGCTTGCTGCATTTTATTTATATTAACAAAAATATTTTATAACTTTTTGTTTGATTGTTGCATTTTCTGCTCTTTGCTCTGTTCGATGTAGTATTCTTAACAAGAATTTTCAAAAGTATTTCGAGACATTGTCACCGACAGACATTTAAAACGAAAATTATTTATTTTTAATTGTTGTTGTTGTTTATTTTTAATGGTTAATGGAAGGTATTTCGTTTTTTTTTTTTTGTTTCGCGTTTTTTGTCTTAGCGGCTGATCCGATAACAAATAATCTGTTTTGGTTTGATTATTTATTTTTGTTGTTGTTGTACGACTTTTAATTAAATTTTAGTTGAGCTTTAATCCCATAGAAAACAAGAGCAACTCAAAACTGTTGACGTCTAGTCGGGTTTCAATAAAAATTGCTACTGTTGTACGAAGAAGTCTTGTTTAAACAGAGAACCATAATTTTTCAAAATCAATAGCCGAATTATAGCTCCATCCCTCCAACATTCGTTATTCGAATTTCGAAATTCTAGTTCGAGTGAAATTCTCAGCAAAAAGAAATACACAAGATTTGACTTATTCTCCTTTGCTCTCTTCGGGCTATACTCTTTTTTCTTTTGAGAATATTTTGAGAAATGTATTTTGAGTGATCTTTAAGTGTCAAATTATTTCAATTTTTTTGGTTTATTTGTAGTTCAGGGGTTTGTTTACATTTTTTACTGCCAGCTGATAATCATCGCTTGAAACACACACACACACACACACACAAGTGGTTTGTTTGGCGTTCCGCTTTGCTATTTGACTTAGTTTCTAGCCACTTTATGAGGACAGACAGTCAGTCAGTCAGTGATACACATTTAGTTTGCCGGTCACACATGCCGTGACAGAAGGAGTCATCGAATCACCATGCACCAATTCATTGGTGTTTGATGATAGGGTTTTCTTTTAGAATTCTTCTTCTTTCTTCCACTTCTTGTGTAAGAAGATATCGTTTTAGTTTAAAAGATTATCTTTTTGGGATAAATATTGGATTTGAAGTGTCATTCTTATCAGCTCTCAGGTTATTTGGTGTCATTATATTTTGTGATAAATATTTTCTTCATGTATAGGCAATAAATTTTATGATTTGGAGACATTGTTTTGGTTGTGGGGAGAAAGGGTGTTTTGAGTGGATTTACATAGGGGATTACATGACACATTTTAAAATGATCGCATTTTGTTAGTGAGAAAGGGTTGGAAAATTGGAATTGTTTTACATCTGTAAATTTCGACATTTTTTCAACAAAATTTCTATGACATTTAGAAATGAAAAATCTAAAAATCAAAGTCGGCTATAGCTTGGAGTGAAAAACGAAAAGTCGATTTTTAATCCTCGACCAACCATTTTCATACCTTTTTATTTACGATATTTATAAGACCTAAGAAACGGGTGAAGGTGATGTGCTGTTAAAATATGTATCCACCAATCTGAAGCATATGTCGGCGACCCTTGCCAATGTTTCCCTTCAATATTTCCTAAAAATCAAATCTGATGGTAAAAAATTTAAATTGGCGGAAAAAAACTGTTGTCATCTGTGGGGAACTACCTTTAAAACGCGTGAAATTTAGTAAGCTTACTATAAAAACCCAAAAAATATCCTAACATAGAAAAAACAAGTAAGAAAGGGGTTAAGTTCGGCCGGGCCGAATAACACTATGAACCGAAATTTTGGGGGGTGAAAAATTCTTTTTGTGGGTGAAAGCCCTTGATGAGTATATACAGAACCCCAAAGGGGAGATACGCCGTGAGTCGAACTTTTGAGTTATGGAGTGATGAATTATTCACTAGAGACCCTATAAGCTATCAGAAATTAGCGTTATATCTTTGTTTGCTGTTGTTTTGGCTAATTTTTGATATGACATGTCTTCATTCAAATCTAATAAGGATCTTTTTCGTAGAAAATTTCGACCTTCTAACTGTCCTTTTCGTCCCTTATTTCAAGAACCGCAATAAAAGTACCACAAGATGACATTTTTCAGCTTCAACATGTTGTCGCTCAGAAAGTTTTAGGTAAGGCTCTCATTGACAACTAATCGATATCGTCGCGTTTTCATGGTCCTTTTTGCTCTTTTAGTTTCAGCTTACAAAGATATAACGGTGATGGCTTATAAGATCTCCAGTGAAAAATTCATAACGCCATAACTCAAAAGTTCGACACAAGGCTGATCTGCCCTTTGGGGTTCAGCACATACTCCTCAAGGGCTTTCACCCCCAAAAGAAATTTTCCAACCCCCAGACCTCGAGCTCCATTTTGTTGGACAGTGTAATATATACCTTCCACCACCACCACTGTATTGAAGTAAATATGAACAATTTGTAGCTACTAAGCTCTTTCTCTACGTCAAGTATAACATCTTAACTGATGATAATCTTTTTATATTGATAATTTTCTGTGTGAAGGTTTTCTACCCACAGAGATTCCAAAATCCCACTTTTGTCATGTGGAAAGTTACCCCCAAAGAGGACTAAATATTAAATTTCAGCCATTTTGGGGGGATATTGAAGGCCAGAACCTTCAAAATGCCGAAAATCGGAAGGTACAGTTCAATGGGGACTATATAAAGACGTGGACCAACATTTTCAGGATATAGTTTTACACCCCTAAAGAAGATTAAATATACAATTTTAGCCATTTTGGGGGGATCTTGAAGACACAACCTTCAAAATATCGAAAATCGGAAGGCACCGTTCAATGGGGACTATATGAGGACGTGGGCCTATACCGAAAAATTTCAGTTGAAAAGTTACCCCCCAAAGAGGACTAAATATTAAATTTCAGCCATTTCAGTGGTATATTGAGGCTAAACTCGGAAGGTATCGTTCTATGGAGGCTATATGAAGACGTTGACCTATACCGACAAATTTCAAGTGGAAAGTTGTATACCCCCAGCGAAGACTAAATAGCAAATTTCAGCTGTTTCAATGGTATATTGAGGCCACAAACTTCAAAATATCGAATATCGGGGGATACCGATCTATGGGGTTACGAGAAGACGAGAACCTATACCGACAAATTTCGAGAGAAAAGTTGTATATCCCCAACGAAGACTTGATACCAAATTTCCCCATTTAGGTGGGATATTGTATCTAAATCCTTCAAAATATCGAAAATCGGGATGTACCGTTCTATGGGGGCGATATGAAGACGTTGACCTGTACCGACAAATTTCAAGTGGAAAATTGTATACCCCCAACGAAGTCTAAGTACCAAGCTTCAGCCATTTCGGTGGGATATTGAGTATAAAACGTTCAAAATACCGATAATCGGGTGATACTATTCTATGGGGGCAATATCAAAACGTGGACCGTTATAGCCCTTTTGCAATACCAAATATCCTACCAAATCACACAATTTGGGATATTTAAATGGTGTTAGGTAATTATTGCCAACCGAGTTTGGTTTACTTTAAAATTTGTCTTCACTGAATAGAAAATATTCTAAAAAACAATTCAGAGCATAGATCCTTTAAATAAAAAAATGAAAAAAATGAGATTTTTTATTTTTAGTATAGTGTCATTGATGTAACATAAATTTTACAAATTGAACGTTTCGACTGAGGATATGTTTATCTTATTACACGGTTCTGCAAATGAGTATATCACCTAAAAGCATCTGGTGCAACTATGATTTGTTTTAGGTACTCGTACGTAACGATGTCCTGAGAAAACTGCTCAAATTTGACAATTTTTTCTATAAAATGTGAATAAAATTCTCAAGAATAGTCATAAAACTATTAAAAGCAACTTTTCTTAGTATTGGTGAACCCATTTTGGGATAAACGAAACCAAATTTTCAAAAATATAGATATATGAATATTCCAATGACTTTCTGAAAAAGTCGCATATCTCGCAAACCTGCGCGAACCTGCATCTAATTTTTGGTTTGTCTATAGAAAAATACCCTACATCTCAGAAAATGTGCGATTTATACTGCAATTTACCACAAAACAATAAAAAACCACCAAAACTTATAAAAAAATAATTTAGTAGACTTTTAAAAAAGCACTTTTTTGGGGAACAGTAGCAACCAAACTAAATTAGATATTACAATGCTATAAACGCCAAATAATCAAAAAATTGTCGAGAATTATAACAGCAATAAAAACTATAGTCAACTAACGTACAATTTGTTTGTATCACTATATTACTTAAGCAAAGTTAGAAGCAATTTTTTAAGAAAATAAATATTGTAAAACGGATGTGCAACTTTTAAGTGCATTTCTAGTTGTTTCGCATTTGAGGCATTAGTCATGGGAAACTTAGCAATAGAATTCAACAAGAATCTCATTAGTTTTATGTACTTTAATTTTTGAGTAAAGTTCCACTAAAGTTCCCATATTTCGCACTGTGCACCGTTGGGATTGTGTTCATGGTTGCCGTGATCGAGGAGACATGGCTCACCTCACCTGTAGCGATGGTTACAACGTTCTGTGGAGGGATCGTACAAGAAGGGGATGACGAAGACATACCTTCCTTATACACCAAACTCTCCATAATTTCACGTTTTAAAATAGCCCCCATATAAAGGTACAACCCGATTTCAGGTATTTTTATGTTTTTTTGCTAAATTTTTTGGGCGAATTAGCTGAAATTCCGCATTTGGGGTTAGGTTAGTAGACAGAAAACTCCTATATGAAAAATGCCTTTTTTGGTATAACAGTACCACCCGGTTTTTTGGGGATTTAGCTACATTTTTTGACCGAACTACATGTTATTTCACGTTTGGGTTTCCCAGAGGTCACACAAAAAGCTCCACTAAAAACTGTCGACATAGGTCCATGTTTTGGTATAGCCACCATATAACGGTACCAGCCGATTTTCGGTATTTTGTGGATTTTAGCTTAAATTTTTGACCGAACTACCTGTAATTTCACAGTTGAGGCTCCTAGTAATCACAAGCCACCTCCACCAAAAACTGTCAACATAGGTCCCTGTTTTGGTATAGCCCCCATATTACGGAACCTCCCGATTTTCGGTATATTGGGGATTTCGCTAAATTTTTAGACCGAACTACATGCAATTGAACATTTGAGGTTCCCAGTGGTCACAAAACATCTCCTTTGGTAAAGACCCCACCCAACGGTACATCCCGATTTTTGGTATTTTGATGATTTTAGCTACAATTTTTGACCGAGCTACCTGTAATTTGACTGTTGAGGTTCCTAGTAATCGCAAAACATTTCCACTATAAACTGTCAGCATATGCCCATGTTTTGGTATAGCCCCCATATAACTGTGCCTCCCCATTTTCGTTATTTTTGACCGAACTATCTGCAATTCGAAAAACTGTCCACCTAGGTCCATGTTTTTGTAGAGTCCTCCAATAACGGTACCTTCCGATTTTCAATTTCTTTGATTTTAGCAACAATTTTTGACCCAAATATCTGCAATTAGACATTTGAGGTTCCCAGTGGTCACAAAACTTCTCAATCAAAAACATAAGTCCACACTTTGATATAGCCCCATATACCTAGCAAAAAAGTCCTCCCCTACTAACCCATTATTTTAACAAAGGCATGTCGCACTGAATAACTAGTTATTCTATGACCAATATAACCACTAGAATAACTAGTTATTTCATGGCCACTGGAAGTTGAAAAATAAGCTATAAGTTAAAAAATTATATTTTCTATTTTAAGAACAGTCGAGGTGGAATTTGTTTTCAATTTCAACACACTTCATATTTTTTTATTTTATTTTTTTTTTACTTCGCCCTCTCCCGGATTTGAACACACGAACTTCTGCTTTGTAGCCCAACACACTACACACTCGGCCACACACACAAAGATTAAGGGTTGTTTAATGACTTACATGTGCTTACATGTGCACCACAATTGTTCAATGTTTTATTAACAAAAAAAAGCCGGCGGTGAGCGTTGAACACACAATCCTCGGATTTGTAGTCGGTCACACAAGCTCTGTGCCACCGTACTCATTACTTAGTAATGAGTAATATAAGTAGTTATTTTTGTATAAATTTTTTTTGTAATGGGTTACATAATGACTAATGTATCCAAATTTTTGCAGGGAAGGTTCCCGACCGATTGAATAAATTTTGTATGCTTTTTTACCTTATTAAGGTGGTATCAAAATATCTCCGTCTAAAATTGTGGACAGGAAAGAAAATAATTATTCCGTTTTAGTTCAGAATATTTTATTGTGGAGGGAATAAAAAGTTCGACCCGAACTTAAAGCTTTTTTACTTGTTAAAGTTAAAGCTGACCAGTCGTTTTTTTATTTTTTAGTATTCAGACCATTATTTTAGAAATTATGGAGTTTTTTACGAACAAATATATAGTTTTGATCAAGATCACCAGGACTACCCTCGGTATACGTCCTCAAACAGCCCTTAAAGTGCACTAAACCGAACATGTTTGAGCTTTTGCAAGAGTGGTTGGTGTGTGCCCAAGAAAGAGACCGATCAAAACAATATTCGACTTAAGTTTGGAAGATACATATATTACGAGGTGCAAAGTTTGAAGAAAAAAGCTTTTTTACTTTAAAGAATTATAGTACACACAACCCAGAAGTGCGTTCACAAAAATATTTATATTTAGTTACTGCCCTAATAGTCGTAGTTGCCTTTTTTGAAATCTTAATAAAAAATTTTATTAACAAATCTTAATTAAATATCTCAACAAATATTAGATAATAAATATTTTTATTGGCCACTGCCCACAGTAGTCAAATGATTGTCAGCTTTTAATATGTCTCATTAAAATCTTATAACAGACGATTTTTTATCACTTACCAAATTCCAGGTTCTAAAACTAAACTAACAGTTTCGCTGGCTGTGAATTTATGACCTAAAATAATAACAAATAAATAATAATAAACAATTTACCATAGAAATAATAATATGCAATAAAATAACCAAATGTTTACCTGATCTGAGTAAATGTTGAATAACTGAGACCATGTCACGAGATTCACGTATATAGAAATCTGTTTCTTCAACCGATGTAAGGTTCAGTTCTAAAAGAGACAAAGGAAAAACAATTAAATAAATTATATAACAGGAGTTTGAAAATGATTCAATTTACCACTCATTATTTCACCAATGCTTTGTACAATTGGCACCACAGGCATTTGTAGCATTTTCTTGACATCTTTGACTGGCACCAAAGCCCTGGATAAATCACCCGATTTGTAGTTGTTGTATTCTTTGCGTAAATCACTGAATTTGTTGTAGTACAAAGGCAGTTCAATATCCTTGACACACGCCTCACGATGCAAACACTGACGCAGGGGCAATTGACCATCGGTAATGATTTTGAAATCTGTATCCACCAAGGACAAAGAACGTAGGTATTCATCGAACTGTAAAAAAGGAAAAATAAATATAAACAGATGTTCTAAGCAATGTAATAAATCAATTTAGGTTTCTGTAATATTTAATATCTCTCAAGTGTTTTAAAACACACATTTAGAGATGTTTTGTTTGTTTAAAAATAAAAAATAGGTTTGTTCGTTTGATGATTTGTTTGCTTTTTATGGTGTTAGCTTTTTGTCATTAAAAAACTTGCAAAAAGTTGTCATATTTTTACATTTTTGTTTACCGAAGTACTTCAACTATTTTTCTTTTGTTTTAATAATCTCTCAAGAGATTTCCCATTTTAAATCCCAAACATGTTTACTAATATTTTTTGTCACTTTGTGTAAACTTGAGATATGCAATAATCCTAAAAGTAGGCAATAAATATTTGATATACAATTCAGAGCAATGTCCTCAATACTAGTTTGACACTCAATAGGCATTTCCAGCTACATATACATATATCTTTCATAATATCATAAATAGGAACAGTGACCCATGATATTTGTATCACATTGGGTAAAAGAAAAATAATTTGACGCTTACTCGGCAAAGCTTGAGATCCGCCGGCGTTAAACATAATACTTTGTGTTACGACAACCGCTTGGAAAACCATTAGGAAAATAATATTCCACACATGTTATCTTTAGCAAATCACTTAACTGCGATCAGCGATTAATTTGTTTACACCTTAAGATGATATTAAATATTTAAAAATTTTAAATATGCACTTATCTTGATACAGTCAGTCAGTCTATGCAAAAACAACAAAAATCATGCATCAAATGCCCAAAGTGAGAAAATAGTCGCCAATTGCAAAAATGCTCATCCGCATTGTATCTACAATTACAAAGGCGAATAAATGAAGCGCGAAATATGTAATTGCAACAACAACCTTGACATCATAATTCTAAAAAGCTACGTGTATAATACAAACTTTGAAATCGATGTGGAGTGTAGCATAAGTACTTAGGGTTGGAAATGTAAATAATGATGTGCATTACAAACAAATAAACGCTTTAGAAACTCCATAAATGTTATATAGAGAGCTGCTGCTCAGCTCTACTATACAACTATCGCTAATCAATTAGAGAATATAAGTTTCTTATTTGCCTAGTTGTTATTTTGCTAAAAATTAAGGTGAAGATTTCATTCCATATTTTACATGCAAAATAGAAACAACGGAAAAATATACCTAGCTCTTCAAACATGTTAAAATTAACTTTGTTTATCCATACTTGAAGCTGTATTTGTTTGTTGATGTTTTTTAAGTACACTTGCGCATCATTTCAAAGCGTGCACTTAGCACATGCTGAACATGAAAGGGATATTAGCCTTATTTATAATATGATTTAATTTGGGAATTTTTAAAATGATATTTTTTAAATATAATATTTTTTAAGGACCACAAGACCAAAACATATTTTCAAGGACCACATCGTGTTAAAAAATATTTTTCAATAATCGTGGATTTTTTTAAATATCTTTCCAATAAACTTCGATTTTTTAAAAAATATTTCTTCAATAATCGTGGATTTTTTTAAAAAATATTTTTTTATAATCGTGTATTTAAAAAAAATATTTTTTTCAATAATCGTGTATTTAAAAAAAAATATTTTTTTCAATAATCGTGGATTAAAAAAAAAAATATTTTTTTAATAATCGTGGATTTTTAACTATATATTTCTTCAATAATCGTGGATTTAAAAAAAATATTTTTTCAAGAATCGTGGATTTTAAAAAAATATTTTTTCAATAATCGTGGATTTTAAAAAAATATTTTTTCAATAATCGTGTATTTTAAAAAAATATTTTTTCAATAATCGGGAATTTAAAAAAATATTTTTTCAATAATCGTGGATTTTAAAAAAAATATTTTTTCAACAATCGTGGATTTTAAAAAATATTTTTTCAATAATCGTGGATTTTAAAAAAAATATTTTTTCAATAATCGTGGATTTTAAAAAAATATTTTTTCAACAATCGTGGATTTTAAAAAAATATTTTTTATTTTTTGTGTGTTTTTTTTTTTTTTTTTTTTTTTGTGAAAATATTTTCTTCCGTAATTGTGGATTTAAAAAAAATACTTGCAAATAATTTCAGATCATCAAGCTTAACTCTAAACGAGAAAATTAACAAAAATCATTAAAAATGATCTTCGCCCTAAAAAGGCAAAATTTCAAAAAACTTCTTCTTTAATTGTAGATTTTTTAAGATATTTTTTTCAGTAATTGTGGATTTTTTTAAATAATTTTTATATAATTGTGGATTTCTAGAAAAAAATTCAATAATTGTGTTTTTTAATATATTTCCAAAATAGTGATAATCGTGGGTTATTTAATAAACGTAACTTTTTTAAATATTTGTCAAAAATCGTGGATTTGTTTAAAAACAACTTTTCAACAATTTTGAATTTTTTAAAAAATATTTTTTAGTTTTTTTTTTTAAGATATGTTTTTCTGTAATTGTGCATTTTTAAAAAATACTTTTTACATAATCGTGGATTTCAAATTTCAAAATTGTATTTTTTAATATATTTCCAAAATAGTGATAATCGTGGGTTATTTAAAAACTATATTGTTAATAATCGTGCACATTTTAACAAATAATTTTCAATAATCGTAGATTTTTTTTAATAATCGTATATTTTTAAAAAATATTTTCCAATAATCGTGGAATTTTTTAAAAATATCTTTTCAGTAATCGTGGATTTTTCTAAAAATATCTTTTCAGTAACCGTGGATAATCGTGGGTTATTTAAAAACTATATTGTTAATAATCGTGCACATTTTAACAAATAATTTTCAATAATCGTAAATTTTTTTTTTAATAATCGTATATTTTTAAAAAATATTTTTCAATTATCATGGATTTTTAAAAAATATTTTTTAGTAATCGTGGATTTTTTACAAATATCTTTTCAGTAAGCGTGGATTTTTTTAAAAAATATTTTTTTTGGATTTTTAAGATATGTTTTCAGTAAATTGGGATTTTTAAGATATGTTTTTTAATAATCGGGGATTTTTAAAAAATATTTTTTTGGATTTTTAAGATATGTTTTCAGTAAATTGGGATTTTTAAGATATGTTTTTTAATAATCGGGGATTTTTAAAAAATATTTTTCAATTATCATGGATTTTTAAAAATATTTTTTAATAATCGTGGATTTTTTTAAAAAATATTTTTTTTTTTTTGGTTTTTTAAGATATGTTTTTTAGTAAATTTGGATTTTTAAGACACGTTTTTTAATAATCGTGGATTTTTAAAAAATATTTTTCAATTATCGTGGATTTTTAAAAAATATTTTTCAATTATCGTGGATTTTTAAAAAATATTTTTTAAAAATCGTGGATTTTTAACAAAATATTTTTTTAATAATCGTGGATTTTTTTAAAAATATTTTTTTAATAATCGTGGATTTTTTTTTAAAAAATATTTTTTTAATAATCGTGGATTTTTTTTTAAAAAATATTTTTTTAATAATCGTGGATTTTTTAAAAAATATTTTTTTAATAATCGTGGATTTTTTAAAAAATATTTTTTAATAATCGTGATTTTTTTTAAAAAATATTTTTTATAATCGTGGATTTTTTTAAAAAAATATTTTTTAATAATCGTGGATTTTTTAAAAAATATTTTTCAATAATCGTGGATTTTTTAAAAAATCTTTTTTAATAATCGTGGATTTTTTAAAAAATATTTTTTAATAATCGTGGATTTTTTAAAAAATATTTTTTAATAATCGTGGATTTTTTAAAAAATATTTTTTAATTATAGTGGATTTTTTAAAAAATATTTATTAACAATCGTGGATTTTTTAAAAAATATTTTTTAATAATCGTGGATTTTTTAAAAAATTATACTTTCAATAATAGTAAACTAAAAAAAAAATCTATAATCGTAGATTTTTAAAAAATGTGTTCAATAATCGTGGATTTTTTTAAAAAAATGAACTAAATAACCAAAATAATCAAATATCTGGATTTTTATTAAAAAATATCTTTATAATAAATATAGTTTTTTTAAAAAATATTTTTTCAATAATTGTGAATCTTTTAAAAAATATTTTTTCAATAAACGCGATATTAAAAAAGAAAACATTTTTAATAATCGTGAATTTAAAAGAAAAAAATATATTTTCAATAGTCGTGAACTTTAAAAAATATTTTTTCAATAAACGCGGAATTTAAAAAATTTTTTTTAGTAATAGTGAATATTTGTAAACGCGGAATTTAAAAAAAAAATATTTTTTCAGTAATCGTGAATGTTTTAAAATTTTTGTTTAGTAATCGTGAATTTTTAAAAAATATTTTTTCAATAATCGTGATTTTTTTAAAAAACATTTTTTCAATAAAAATATGTTTTCAATAATCGTGAATTCTTAAAAAAAATTGTTTTCAATAAAAGTGGATTAAAAAAATTTCCAATAACAGTGAAATTTTTAAAAAAATATTTTTTCCAATAATAGTGATTTTTTTAAAAAATATTTTTTTTTCAATAATCTTGTATTTTTATAATAATATTTTTTCAAAAAAGTACTTTTTCAAAAATCGCAATTTTTATATTTTTTCAATAATCGTGAATATTTAAAAATAATTTTTTCAATAATCGCAGATTTTTTAAAAAATATTTTTTTAATAATCGTGGATTTTTTAACAAATATTTTTAAAATAACTGCAGATTTTTTTAAATATTTGTTTCTATATTTGTGGATTTTTTTAAAAAATATTTTTTTTCAATAATCATGAATTTGTTAAAAAATATTTTTTCAATAAATGTGGATTTTTCAAAAATTTTTTTTCAATAATCGGGCATTTTTTTTTAAACAACATTTTTTTCAATAATCGTGAATTCATAAACGTTTTTGCAATAATAGTAAACTTAAAAAAATGTTTTTTTCAATACCCGCGAATTTTTTAAGAAATATTTTTTCAATAATCGAGGACTTTTATTATAATAGTTTTTCAAGGACCACCAGGATTTTATAATAATTGACTTTCAGGGACCACCAGGCCGATAAACGTGCATTTTTATAATATTATAATACAATAAAAATAAATATAAATAATAAAATAAGTTTTTCAAGGACCATCTGTCCAGTAATCGTGGATTTTTTCAATAATATCTTTCAAGGATCACCAGCCAATAATCGTGGATTATTTTAATAATATATTTTAAAAACCACCAAGCCAGTAATCGTAGATTATTTAAACTAAATTTCAACTTCTCAAATGTTTTTTTTTTTTTTTTTTTTTTTTTGGAGGTTAGAGAGAAACGCAAGACTTTACCGATCATGCATTAAGAAATGTCATTCAACTAATTTCCCATATCCGATTTGAGCTAAGAAAACAAAATCTCAATCTTTTATAATAAAATTCAATGGTATTTTGTTATGTATTAGGGGGACACGCCATTGATTTATTATTTTAATTGTTTTTCATTTTTTCGAATTGAAATCGTTATGGCTTTATTAAAAACGCGTGCCAAACACACGCAAAGGTAGGCATATTTGCGTGACAAGCTAAAAACGTTGTGAGAGTTTTTTTTTCGTATTTTTGAATTTTTGTTTTGACGTTATTGGACAAAAAAATCAAGTTGAGAGGCAGCGGAACCTCCTGCACCTCCTACCTTCCAACAAAAATGCAATCATAATCGTTTACAACCTCAACAATTCTATTCTAGCAGTGTCATCATTATGTCTATATTTACACTCCGGAATATTGTTGTCGTCAACAGCAACAGACGGCATACAACAACTAACAGCAAAGCAATAATTGTTACTACACACTTGGAGAAGATTATACCGCCGCCACTTCATAACATTACGCCACACATTATACTCCTACCAAGTGTATGATGATAGGCATGACGGACGAAATTTTAAAGGGCCGGTTGGTTGGTTGACCAAGAGAGCAAAAATTGTCATAGTAATAGCTGGCCCGCAACCCAGCAAATTTTCATCAACATTTGACAGCACATTAACCTGTTGCTGTTGCAAAGTCAATAATTTTAAATGTCATTGTTTATTAAAGGCTTGTGAAAAAAGTCATAACGTCGATATTTGTTGAAAGATACAAACACACATGCTTATGTGAGTATCTGCCTTAGATTTTCCAGTTTATCTCATTTGTTGCCTAGAGATTCGAGGAAACTAAGCATTATTGCATGACCAACCAACTACATATATTTTTGATTTCCTTTAAAATTTCGTTTTGTTATGGACATTTTGTATTGTGTGTTTGTTGTTGAGTTAATTTGTTGTTAAAATATTTGCCAAGCTCAAACGTATTTATTGTTACGACGACTGTCTAGAGAAAATTGTTGTGCGGATTTGCTTTGCTAAGGGAATTAATATTTTTTATTATTTATTTGACAAATCAATTAGAAAAATATCAACATTTGACAGCATCATGTATGTATGTCTAAAGGGGTGTTTCTATTGTCTATTGGAATGTGTGTCTGAGATAAAGGGGAAGATCCAACTGCCGTCATGATAAGTGATGGAGTCAATATAGGGATTTACATTTTTAGATGCAACAAAAATAAATATAAACCTTTACATATGTATACCGTGAAATATAAAATTACCCATTGTTGCTAACAATGGAAGTGCGAAAGATAAATGTTGAAGAAAACCACATGTGTTGTAAGGGCGGGGGTACCTCAATGTGGATTGCCCATTCAACTAGATGAACCTTCGATCAATGCGTTGGGGATTAGGAAATGATCTGATAACAAAAATATTTCAATACCTTTCTCACGTAACACCAGGCCAATCGAGGATTTTAAAATTTTCCAAGGACCATCAGACCAATAACTTTGGATTTGTTAAAAGAATATTTTTCCCAGGACCAACAGAACAATCATTAATCGTGGATTTTTTAAAGAATATTTTGCCAAGGATCAAAATGCCAATAATCGTGGGTTTTTAAGAATATTTTTCAAGGCCAATAACCGTGGATTTTTTAAATAATATTTTTCAAGGACAGCAAGACCAATAACCGTGGCCTTTTAAAATAATATTTTTTCAAGGACAGCAAAACCAATTACCGTGGATTTTTAAAATAATATCTTTTCAAGTTAAGAAAAACCAATAACCAATTTTTAAAATAATATCTTTTCATGGACAGCAAAACCAATTACCGTGAATTTTTAAAATAAGATGTTTTTTAAGGATTTTTAAAATAATATTTTTCAAGGGTAATCATTAATTTTTTAAAGAATATTTTTCAAGGACCAACAGACCAATAACGGTGGATTTTTAAAGAATATTTTCCCAAGGGCCACCAGGCCAATAACCGTGGATTTCTTAAAAAATTATTTTCCAAAGACCAACAGACCAAAAATCGTGGATTTTTTAAATAATATTTTTTCAAGGACAGAAAATCCAATAACCGTGGATTTTTAAAATAATGTCTTTTTCAAGGATTTTTAAAATAATATTTTTTCAAGGATAATCATTAATTTTGTAAAGAATATTTTTCAATGACCAACAGACCAATAAGGGTGGATTTTTAAAGAATATTTTCCCATGGGCCGCCAGGCCAACAACTGTGGATTTCTTAAAGAATATTTTTCCAAGGATCACAATGTCAATAATCGTGGATTTTTTAAAGATTATTTTCCAAGGAAAAATCGTGGATTTTTTAAAAAATATTTTTCTAAGGACCAACAGACCAATAATCGTGGATTTTTTAAAGAATATTTTCTAAGGACCAACAGACCAATAATCGTGGATTTTTTAAGGAATATTTTTCTATGGACCAACAGACCAATAATCGTGGTTTTTTAAAGAATATTTGTCCAAGGACCAACAGACCAATAATCGTGGATTTTTTAAAGAATATTATTCCAAGGATCACAATGTCAATAATCGTGGATTTTTAAAGAATATTTTCCAAGGATCACAATGTCAATAATCGTGGATTTATTCCATGGATAACAATGTCAATAATCATGGATTTTTTAAAGAATATTTCTCCAAGTTTCACAATGTCAATAACCGTGGGTTTTTAAGAATATTTTTCAAAGCCAATAGTCGTGGATTTTATAAAAATATTATTTTTAAAATAATATTTTTCAAGGACCACCAGGCCAATAATCGTGAATTTTTTAAAGAATATTTTTCCAAGGATCACAATGTCAATAATCCACGATTTTTTAAAGATTATTTTCAAAGGATCACAAAGTCAATAACCGTGGATTTTTTAAAGAATATTTTTCCAAGGATCACTATTTCAATAAACGTGTATATTTTAAAGAATATTTTTCCTAGTATCACAATGTCAATAATTGTGGGTTGTTTTAAGAATATTTTTCAAAGCCAATAATTGTGAATTTTTTAAAAATATTTTTTCAAGTATTTTTAAAATAATATTTTTCAAGGACCTTTTCCAAGAATCACAAAGTCAATAACCGTGGATTTTTTAAAGAATATTTTTCCAAGGATCACTATTTCAATAAACGTGTATATTTTAAAGAATATTGTTCCAAGTATCACAATTTCAATAATCGTAGTTTTTTTAAGAATATTTTTCAAAGCCAATAATCGTGGATATTTTAAAAATATTTGTTCAAGGATTTTTAAAATAATATTTTTCAAGCACCACCAGGCCAATAAAATTAAAATTTCTAAAGAATTTTTTCCAAGGACCAACAGACCAATAATCACGGATTTTTAGAGATTTTTAATGATGGATCATCAGCCCAGCAATCACGGATGTTTTCTAAAATACCAAAAACAGACCAATAATCGAGTTTTTTAAAGAATATTTTTATGGACCAAGAGACCAATAATCGTGGATTTTTAATGAATGTGTTTTAAGGACCAATAATCTTGGATTTTTTAAAGAATATTTTTCCAAAGACCAACAGAGCAATAATCGTGGCATTTTTTAAAGAACATTTTTGCAACGCCCAACAGAACAATAATCGAGGATTTTTAAAGAAAATTTTTATCAATAATCACGGTGCGCCTTAACCAAATTTAAATGGAAGGTGCTTACACCTGGGAAGTTTTTGCAGAATCTGAAACTACAATGCTCATAGATGAGAAATATCCAGAAACAAAAAAAATCGCCGGAGGGATTTTAAACATATCGCGATTTAAGTTCACATTTTTAGGGGTTCTTTAGGTTTTCACGATTTTGCTGGAAAACCGCGGGTCCTATGCAAATGGGCCTAAAGAAAATGTTGTAGCTGTAAAAATTCTCCACAAGATTGACCTTAATGACATTTTCGCAGGTTTTAGCGTTTTTGAAATATAGAAGCTAAAATTGAGACAATGCATTGAATGTTTCGCCTTCTTATAAAACAATATCATGCTCAGTGCACCTTAACTAACTTTTGATGAAAACCGCTTACACATGTTAAGATTTCGCGGATTCTGAAACAGCAATGTTCATAGAAAAGAAAAGTTAAAAAATCAGAAAAAAATTGCCGGAGGGATTTTTAAATAAATCGCCATCAAAATTCACAATTATAGTGTTTTCTTAGGTTTTCACGATTTTGCTTGGAAACCCAAAGTCGTATCGAAATGAGTCTAAAGAAAATGTTGTAGCTGTGAAAATTCTCTACAAGACTGACCTTTAGGTTTTTTTTTGTAGGTTTTACCATTTTTTAGATATAGAGGTTCAGTTCAAATTTTTAGTTTTTTTATCTTAAGTCTTCAAGATTTGGCTTGGAAACCGCAAGTCATATCAAAATGGGACCAAAGAAAATGTTGAAGCTGGGAAAATTCTCTACAAGACTGGATGATTTAATTTTTCCTAGGTTGTACCATTTTCAAGATATATAAGTTTAATTTGGGAAATTGCAGTAATGACACTGTTTTATAGGGAGGCGATACAGTCAGTGCATTGTCTCAATTTGAACTTCTTTATCTCCAAAACGGTAAAACCTTCGAAAATGTCATAAAGGTCACTCTTGTGGAGAATTTTCACCGCTACAATATTTTATTTAGGCCCATTTACATAGGACTCGTGGTCTCCAAGCAAAATCGTGAAAACCTAAAGAACCCCTAAAAATGTGGATTTAAATCGCGAATTATTTGAAAATCCCTCCGACGATTTTTTTTTTTGTTTCTTGATATTTCTCATCTATGAGCATTGTAGTTTCAGAATCTACAAAAACTTCCCAGGTGTAAGTAAGCACCTTCCATTTAAAATTAGTTAAGGCGCAAAAAATATTTTTTTTTCAATAATCGGTGATTTGAAAAATATATTAAATAATTGATGTTTTTTTCAATAATCGTAGATTTTTCAATAATGGTTGATTTAAAAAATATTTTTTTCAATAATCGTTGATTTAAAAAATATTTTTGCACAATAAATAATTGAGGACTTAAAAAATATTTTTTTAAATTTTTTTCAATAATCGTAGATATTTTTTCAATTATCGTGAATTTTTCTTAAAATAATTTTTTAAAATTTTTTACCGAATATTTTTACAATAATTTTGAATTTTTAAAGAATATTTTTACATAATAGTGGAAATTTCAAATAATATTTTTACAATAATAGTCGAATTTTCAAATATTTTTTTTATTTTATTTTTTTTTAGATTTTTAGACAATATTTTCCAATTGTGGACTTTTTAAATAATATTGTTTCAAGCGTAGATTTTAAGACGATATTTTTCCAATTGTGGATCTTTAAAAAAAATATTTTTCCAATTGTGGATCTTTAAAATACATTTTTCCAATCGTAGATTTTTAAAACTTTTCAAGGAACACTTGACTAATAATTTTTAAAGAATATATTTCTCTTCAACCCCTTCATCTCGTCTATAAAGACTTCCCTCAACTTGTCTATAGAGACTCACTTCAGCTCGTCAATAGAGACTCACTTCAGCTCGTCAATAGAGACTCACTTCAGCTCGTCAATAGAGACTCACTTCAGCTCGTCTATAGAGACTCACTTCAGCTCGTCTATAGAGACTCACTTCAGCTCGTCTATAGAGACTCACTTCAGCTCGTCTATAGAGACTCACTTCAGCTCGTGTATAGAGACTCACTTCAGCTCGTCTATAGAGAACCACTTCCGCTCGTCTATAGAGACTCACTTCAGCTTGTCTATAGAGACTCACTTCAGCTCGTGTATAGAGACTCACTTCAGCTCGTCTATAGAGAACCACTTCCGCTCGTCCATGAAGACCGCCTTCAGCTTATAATCTTGACATTGTTTTGTTTTGTTTAGAATTTTCAATATTCTTTCTATACGTCCTTGAGGGGGAATGTACTTGATTTCCGCAATTTTGCATATTGTTGCTCTTATCAAACTTTATCTACATAGTTTTAATTTGCATACTTTCTTTCAGCTATTTTTCGAATAAAAAATGTATGTTACCAAAAACGTGTATTATCAGTTTTTGTTTAAAATGGATTAAATCGAATAGAGTTGTCAGTTCTTAATACCTATTATTGTTGTACATTTTTGTTTACAGTTTCAAGTACAATTTTTTTAAATGTTAACAATTACGGCCATAATAATTTTATTTCGTCAATTGCTACCAATTGCATTGATTAATGTTTTGTTGGGATTCGGTGTGAACTGTGTGAGAGAGATATCAAATCGTAAATTTAGTTCGATAGCGATAGGAGAGTATGCGTCTAGTTCTTAAACATAATAGGGTTATTATATCAGGTGAATATGCTTAGACCAAAAATACATATCGCACCTGTTCAACAAAAGGGTAGTAACTCAAAATTTTTTCTTGTTCAGTAGAGACAAAACACTGTTGATACACAAGTGGTTCAGAGCCACTACATGAAGAGTGACATAACAGTATTTTTGGACGAAAGAGTGGACAAAATAATTTGAGATTTTTGACAGTTGGTGGAGTTGCTCAATATTTATCGTTTCTTAACAAAAAGTGAAAATTTCAAAGTTGGTTTCTTTTTTTAATGACAAAATATTTTTTACACAAAGGAAGTAATTCAGCTTAGCTGAATAGCATTTTTATAATTTAATATATATATAATTATTTTGTTAAAGATGGATTTTTATTGAAAATAAATAATTCAGCTTGGCTGAATTGAGTTTTTACAAACATATGAACAAATTTCTTGTGGAAATGTTAAAGGTGTCATCGAAACTATGAATTCAGCTTAGCTGAATTGTGAGTTTTGTTCCACAAAAATTCCAGAAAGGGCAAGGTATACTTTTCGAATAAAAAACATAATAAGGAGTGGCTAAACCGCAGACTTTTTGCGGAAAATGCTCATTCATCTTAGCTGAATTGAGTTTTTCTTTAGTTAAATTATTTTATTGAATATTCATATGAAAATATTCCCCGTAAAATACGCTCAGCAAGAATTTTTAGTTTCAAAATGCAACATCAATCAAATATGGAAGAAATTCCAACAACCAAAAAAATGCTATTCATCATTGAAAAGGGTGGAAAGAAAGCTGGTATGTATTATAGTAGTTGGTCTTATCGCGGAGATTAGATTAACTAACAACAAAACGAACAAAAATGTGTGGCGCTCCAGCAACCCATTCTCGAAATAGCCAGTAAATGCGTGGCTATGAACTTTGGAATATATTGAACTAATTGCTGTTCGAACCCCTCAAAAGAGATTAATGCTAAGGTAAGGTAGTTTCAGTATTGCGTTCCACAAATTATACTTATTGACGATTGGTAATTAAACACTCCAGAGAGCTTGACAATAATTGGAAATCTATAATTTCCGGTGTGGAGTAAAAAATAAATTAAATTAATATCTCAACACTCTTTGGCTTTGTTTGCAAATTAGGAAAACTAACGACGAAATTAAAATTAAATTATAATTCCATATATAAAAATTGTAAATTGATCTTGGGAAACTGGTTACGTTTCTGGTTACTGGTTATAATTCTATATAAAAATTTTAAATTGATCTTGGGGAACTGGTTAATGGCCATTAACTTAAATATTTAAAACAATATTATTATAATTATTTATGGCAACTAAATTGAGTTCCAATGAAAAGTGCAAATTGATATTGATTGCAATTCATAGTTATCGGGAATATGTCTCATGAGGTCATGAGGAGGTGGGCTTTGTAGGCTAGCTAAGGAGAGTCAGTTCTAAGAAGAAGGGCATCCAGATGTAAGCCTTAGAGCTGAAGGGGGTCTTATACCCGAGACGATAAAAGTCTTAATAGAAGAGTCTTATAGACGAGCTTTGTCGAAGAGTTGAAGGGAGTCTTTATTGACGAGCTGTAGGCCGTCTTTATAGACGAGCTGTAGGCCGTTTTTATAGACGAGCTGCAGGCCGTCTTTATAGACGAGCTGTAGGCCGTTTTTATTGACGAGCGGAAGGGAGTCTTTATAGACGAGCGGAAGGGAGTCTTTATAGACGAGCGGAAGGGAGTCTTTATAGACAAGCGGAAGGGAGTCTTTATAGACGAGCGGAAGGGAGTCTTTATAGACGAGCTCAAAGGAGTCTTTATAGACAAGCTGAAGGGAGTTTTTAAAGACGAGCTGAATGGAGTCTTTAAAGACGTGCTGAAGGGAGTGTTTTTGTCGACGAGCTGAAGGGAGTCTTTACAGACGATCTGAAGGGAGTCTTTATAGACGAGCTGAAGGGAGTCTTTATAGACGAGCTGAAGGGAGTCTTTATAGACGAGCTGAAGGGAGTCTTTATAGACGAGCTGAAGGGAGTCTTTATAGACGAGCTGAAGGGAGTCTTTATAGAAGAGCTGAGTCTTTATAGAGGAGCTGAATGGAGTCTTTATAGACGAGCTTAAGGTAGGCTTTATAGACGAGCTGAATGGCGTATTTAAAGACTAGCTGAAGGGAGTATTTACAGACGAGCTGAGGGAAGTCTTTATAGACGAGCTGCAGGGAGTCTTTTTAGACGAGCTGAAGGTAGTCTTTATAGACGAGCTGAAGGGAATCTTTATAGACTTGCTGAAGGGAGTCTTTATAGACGAGCTGAAGGGAGTCTTTATCGATGAGCTGTAGAGAGTTTTTAAAAAACGAGCAAAGGAGTAGTTGGAGCTTAAATAGTCTCACAGAATAAAGTAAATTGGAATTATAGCTTTTCATGCGTTCAGAAGACAGTCTTGATAGACAGATGAAGAATTGCTTTACCACAACAAATCTTGTCATTTATTACAATTTTTATCTTAATAGCATATCAAAAAAAAAAAAACAAAAACTCACCTCTTCGATAGCTTCCTGTAAAGGCTTTCCAGCAGCCTGAGCCATAGCAATTGGCAATTGTTCGATAATATCGCTTGTCAACAGCGATGTTGGGCCATTTGTGATGTTGTTGTTATTATTGCTATTGATAATTGTATTGTTATTGATTGTGCCTGTCACATTATTGACATTGCTGGTGGTGGAAGTATTGCTATTGATAGATGGTGTTGATGTTGTACAATTACTTATTGAAGTATTTGGCGATGTTGGCGTTGAACTATTATTTGTGATGTTAAGTGAGCTGCTGTTGATACTATTACTAGTTGAATTTAAGTGATTACTGCTGCCGCTACATGTACTATTATTGCCCGAATCCTGAAATGAGGTATTCGTCAAGGGTGGCGGTGATGCGCCGCCAGCAGTGTGTGATGCATCCGATGATGTTGAGGTTGTACGATCTTTGACAAATGTGCCATCGGGACGTACTAAAATTTGTTTTGTACCGATTATCTGCAAAAAGATAGAGAGAGAAAGAAAGAATAATTAATAAATAGAAAAAAAATTATTTGGTATATTAATATTATCGGGAAGGAGAGTAAATTTTAAAAGAGAACTCAAAGATGGACAGAAGGAAATATTTAATATGAACAGAACCAAAAAGGCGAATATGTAAATTCCAATTCGAATATGTAAATGTAAATGGGATCATTATAGATGAGTTGAATGGAATATTTGTAGTCAAGCTGATAGGAGGAGTCTCTATAGACCAGCTGAAAGTAATCTCTATTGACGAGCAGGACGCTCAGATCGAGGATTATTTAAAGAATATTTTTTATGGACTCTCAGATCGTGGATTTTTTAAAGAATATTTTTTCAAGGAGTCTCTGATCGTGGATTTTTAAAAGAATATATTTTCAAGGACTCTCAGATCGTGTACTTTTTTAAAGAATATTTTTCAAGGACTCTCAGATCGTGGATTTTTTAAAGAATATTTTTTCAAGGACTCTCAGGTCGAGGATTTTTCTAAAAATATTTTTTAAGGACTCTCAGGTGGGGGATTTTTCAAGGACTCTCAGATAGAGGATTTTTTTAAAGAATATTTTTCAAGTAGTCCAAGTTCGTGGAATTTTTCAAGTAGTCCAAGTTCGTGGAATTTTTTAAAGAATATTTTTCAAGGAGTCCAAGCACGTGGAATCTTTTAGAGAATATTTCTTCAAAGACTCTAAGATTGTGGAATTTCTTAAAGAATAAGATTTTGTTGTTTTTTTTTTTTTTTTTTTTTTCAAGGCCTCTCAGATCGTGGATGTGTTTTAAATAATATTTTTCAAGGCCTCTCAGATCGTGGATGTTTTTAAAGAATATTTTTTCAAGGACTCCCTATTCGAGGATTTTTTTAAGGTCTCTCAGGTCGGGGATTTTTCTAAGAATATTTTTTTTCAAAGACTCTCAAATCGTGGATGTTTTTGATGAATATTTTTCAAGGAGTCTAAGATCGTGGAATTTTTTAAAGAATATTTCTTCAAAGACTCTAAGATCGTGGAATTTTTTAAAGAATATCTTTTCAATGTCTCTCAGATTGTGGATGTTTTTAAAGAATATTTTTTGAAGATCTCTCAGATTGTGGATTAAAAAAATTCAAGGCCTCCCAGCTCATGGATTTTTTAAAGAATATTTTTTCAAGGACTCTCAGACTATATGGGGTGAGTCTTTATAGGCGAATTGGAGGGAGTCTTTATATACGAACTGAAGGGAGTCTTCGAAGATGAGATGAAGGGAGTCCTTATAGACAAGCTAGAGGCATTTTATATACGTGCTGAAGTGAGTCTTTATATACAAGCTAAAGGGAGTCCTTATAAACGAGTGGAATTAAATCTTGAAAGACAACTGAAGGTAGTCTTTGAGGAGTCTTTTATCTTTGAGGAGTCTTTTTATAGATGGGTTGAAGGAATTTATTATAGACGAGTTGTTCCGAATCTTTTTAAACGAGTCTTATTCCACTAAGGCATTTTTTATGGACTCTATACTCCCATCGAATATAGTTTTGAATACGGCATGGTATTCTTGTTTAAGTAATTTTTGCTAAAGAAATGGAGAAATGTCGAAACCACTTTTGAATTAGGTGTACTTGTCCCTTACTATTTTACCCGAAATGACTTAAGTGATAATGTCAAGCTGTCTTTGGCCTGACGCAACCATTTAGTAACTAGAAGCTCTATATAGTCGCTCAAAGCGACAGATAGGCTTCAAATCTTCAATTTCTTTATTTAAATTAAATCAATCGTTCATTCACTGTATTTGCTGAATAAATATAAAATCCAATCGCTCGTTTCACCTGTACGAAAATTCGTTTAGATTGCAACATTTCCGTTTGAAAACATACAGTTTTTTTTGCAGTTCACTTAACTTTTCTAGCACTTTTTTATTTTCGTTGTGCCTTCCTTTATTTCTTCTGCTAATTCTATTCTTGTGGTCATATACACAATTCCTCTCTGTCAATACTATATTTTGCGTATTTCTTTCTTAAATTTTCTTCTTCTCCTCTATAATGGATTCGCACAGGTTTTAACCTCGAATTGTCAGACGCACATTGACAAAAGAATCGGTGGCTAGGTGAAGGTATGAAGCTCCATGTTTTTTAAGCTTATAAATATTTCATTACTTTTTTATTATTATTGGAATTTGCAATAGCTTCGATACGATTTCTTGCAAATAAACAAAAAATATTCCATTGTGTTTTTGCATTCGTTATTTGTTTGTGTCTGCAAATGTTCTGCTGTAAGGAAAATTCGAGTACTTGAAAAGTACAGACTTTAACAGAAGGTAAAGTTTGTGGATATATCGATCGATGTGGTCTTTCTAGAAAGCTAAAAACAATCTTTAGAAATGAATCCCATATTGTCTTTGTAAGCCAGCAAATTTAAGCATTTAAAGAGTTGTTATACATATATAGACCATGGGAATATCGATCTTATTAACAACAGAAGGCGATGACAAATCGTTTAAGGCGCCTTCAAAATCAGCTCTTGTAAACTATTTGAATATTGGCAAAAAATCCAAAAACGAACTAAATAAAATGTATAATTAATTTGTACATAGGCCACACGAATAACGATTGATCTTATCAAGGAGAGGAGGAGTTTTTTTATGCGCCTTTAGAATGCTTAATAACATAGCCCCGGCACACATATGTATGTAGTGCCCGAAATAAACATAGGTTCACATGTAAATTTCTATTTTTTTCATAATTCCGATGACTTTTATAGGATTTTATAATTTTGTATTATGGAGTTGGACACACCCCATGATATCAATATATCAGTTATTTGGTCTTGCGACAAAATTTTCCATGACCACAAATTTTAAAGCAGTTTAAGCTGCACCTTGAAGTAAAGTAAGCGTCTTAGTGTCTGGTTGGTTTTTGTGAAACTGTTTTTGTAAATTACAGCACAGTGGTGTCATAAAAATTTTAAAATCTTATCATTGGGCACATACCGATCGAATGAGTAAGAAGTAAAATTCTGTGATTGTTCCCTAGGGGACGAGCGGAGATTTCTCACAATAATATGGACCCAGTGGATGAACAATGTGTCGAAGCATAGTACGACACCACTTTTACAGAAGTTTTTTCGGAGCACTCTAAAAAAGTAGTTATAATTTTAGAAGAGTTGTTAAATACCACTGAAAAATCTTATTCTTATGGAATTTAAGTATGAGTGAATTATGTGACAGTTTTTACTGTTATTAAGCAACAACACATCAGCATCATATAAAGTTTATTAATGATGACCCTACCGGTCCAATATTACACAAAGATATTGTGATATTATGACGCATATTAATTTGCTGGTTACAAAGCGTTTTTTATTTAGTATTTATGACTACAAGTATAAATTTAACAAGTTAAACTTGAAAAAAAATTAACAAATAATTTAAGTAATAAACAAAATCACTTTGTTGCGTGTTTTGTATTGTGTGTGGATTTTTCATATTTACTGTCACAATGTGGATGGCTGTGTTTAAAAGCCTAAACACAATTCAATTAAACAACAAATCAGTACTTCAAAATATTTTTGAAAAAAATCTATCAAAAGGAAGAGAGAGTTTTGTTTTCGCTCATATTATACTCCAGGCCAGGAAAGAGTCTTCAAAACAAGTGTATTGAGTTGATCTGATCAAATAGGACGATAAATACCAAGAACATTGGGCAAAGTCCAGAATCTTTGCCGACAGAAACATACATACATATGTAAAATTCCGGAGAACCATAACCCTAATCATAACTTTTTTCCTATACATATATATTCGTTCCATTTAGTATTCACATTCAATCTCATATATCACAATTTTGTTGAAATATTAGTATTTTTAATTTGACTTAAATTCAAAATGGTTGATTTACTACTTCGTACGAGTTTTTTTTTCACAAGTTATTAAAATGACTTGTGTTCTTTTTTTGTATTCGGCTTTTATTAGCCTAAAAGCCTATTAACTTGTCCCATAAACGACGTTAACGATTTACATGAACGTACAAAACAAGCTGAAACTTTTGTTGAAAAAAATATGTATATATGTACATATATCGAGCGAGCGGTTTTAATAAAATTTTAAATTACAGTCACAAAAATGGTTATTGTGAATAACACACAATGCCAAATATATTTTGTCTGTAATCATGGGAACTACGAGTAAAATATTGAAAACTGTACGTTTTATGGAACACTAATTACTAATTTAATATCCAATAACAATATTGGTCCAAACAAGTTCATTAGAAACATATTGCAATTACTAAACTAATTATTAATAAGATTGTTTCCGACAAAAATATAATTAAACAAGAAATAATATTTTTACGCGTATAACCCAAAAACTGAATTCACAATGAAGACTATATTCAATGGAATCAAGATAATTTGCATCCAAATAAATCAAATATCTCAATAACTCGTAATTAATTGTACATCATCCTTTGAATCGGATTACTAGACATTTAAATTCTGGTAAATCGTAAAACATGACCGGTCCAATAAAATTAGTGCTTTATTGAATATAATTTTATTGTGATTTATAATTATAATACATTTTTCAATAAATAAAAAATAATACTTAGAACTAAGCCAGGATTAAGTTAAATTATATTGCATAATAGCCTCTTTTCAGTAAAATCATTTTAAATAGAATTAAAAATGCAAACATTAATAACCAACTCATCTTGAACGGAACAAGTTCTAACTGTTGTCTTTTTCAGGATGAATAATTTGAATTAAAATTTAGAACAATAATATTTATTTATATATAAGATTTGTCTTACACAATTGGTAATAATGTATAAAGATATATCTAATTATTTATCTAAGCTGTACTATGTATTTATTACACATACATACATAAATATAAAAACAATTGTATAAATTATAAAAAAAATTATAAATTATAAAAAAAAAATTTATAAAAACTACATTTCGGCTTGCTTAGACTCATTATTTTTTAATTATGTGTAAGATAATGATTGCATTAAGAGGTCTGAAAATCCCGTTTTTTTAATTTTGCATGTTATGTTGGTACACATGTATGTTATATATGTTGGTAATTAAGATCCGCATCCACCACATGCCAACATCGTGGTCAGACGTAATGGATGATGGGCTGTCGTAATCGTTGTAAAACGAAACATCCTGGCAGTTCTCGCTTAAGCTCGACTCTAGTGATCCACACAGGGAATGTATGGGGATACCAGTAAACCGTGGGACTGTCGACTTACCGCCGATGAATAGTTGTGCCCTGCGTTATAACTCTAGTGATCCACACAGGGAATGTATGGGGATATCAGTAAACCGTGGGACTGTCGACTTACCGCCGATGAATAGTTGTGCCCTGCGTTATAAGCCCGGCAATAACCTTCTGGTACTAAGCAGTGCTCATCACGATCACGCTGGCCGGCAAATTAATAGCTCCACATTTTGCACAGTGAACAAAGACGCTCCTATGAGCATAAGAGATGATTGCCACTGCTGGGCACACATCAGCATTGCGGCTACCGCTCTGAAAAATGAAGTGTTTTGGCAACCGGTTACCCTTCGTCTCCGTTAACAGACCACCCAACTTCATAAAATCTAACAGCTGTACTTTTCCGAACCATTGAAAAACTAATTGGCAAGGGTTCAGAAAATTTACCAATCACCGCTTCACGGAGGTAACATTTTTTTCAGATCCTCAGGAATTTTCCGGTACATCACTACAACTGCAGGCGCTCGTTACATACTTGCTTGAATACTTGGTCGAATACCAGAAATTAGAACAAACTTCCCAGCAGAGACGACGGAGCTAGCAATGAGATTCGTCGTACGAACCCTGAAAGCCCAAAAGTTATGGAACTTACTCTTGTAATCTACAGGCTAGTGGCCGAGTATAAGCCGAATGTGGCTAGAGCACTTGAACCAGTGCACAGGATTAAGTGAAATAAATCCAGGAAAAAAGGATGATAGAATAGCTATTACTTTTAACTGTATGACAGTGATATATCCGTAGAGATGCGCGTGTTTTTTAACCGGCAGTTTACGGAGCATCGCGATAGTGAAGAGGAATGTACTACGCCGTATAAAATCCCTCTCAACCAAGGAGGTACCAACACAATTTACGATTAACGATGTGGCAGAAGTCATCCGAAACGCATAATCATTCAAAGCGTTGGGCCCACACAAAATCTCAACGGTAACGCTTTAGCTGCTGAATGAACCCGAAGTTTAGTATTTGACAAGTGTCCTCAGCATATCGCTAGCCACCCATGCTGTACCAGAAGCCTGGAAAGTTGGCAGGGTGGTCACGCCATTGAAGCCAGGATGCCAACGGAGGCGAATCGTACAAGCCAATTTCCCTCATGTCGCCAGTAGAGAAGATTCATGAGGCGCTACTCTAGCCCATGGTGAGCAAATGTTTCCCAGTTGCCCAACATCAGCATGAATTCTGGAAAATGTTCAGTACCACAACAGCATTACACGCCATATCGACACTTATTAGTAAAAGATTGTACAAAAACAGGCCGTGCGACCGAACAGTCATAGCGGCTTTTGACCTATTGAAGGCTTCCGATACCATCAGTCGAGTTTGAAACGTTGGATAATCAACTATATGTGCGGACGCCAATTGTTGTGAGGTTCAGAAGACCTCACTCTAATAACCGTATAGTGAAACAGGAAGTTCCCAAAGCGGGAGATAACTTCGGAACATCTACCTTTCTGAAATTCCACATCCTTCATATGGCATAGCGATCCTAATGTATGCGGGTGTTTGTACGATCTTGTCGTCGGGTCCTATCGTCGCAACGATGACATATGTAATAGGTTAAATGTCTACATATGTAGCTCTGATAGTATATAGTTCTTCCATCAAAGGAATATGAAAATATCCGCCCCTAAATTCACTGCAACCCTGTTCACCACCTGAACTACTAAAATGAGGCATTCCCAGAACATATTGGTCGATGAAATTGAGTGTAAGTTTCTACACTGTGTTTATGTGGTCCACAAAAGCCACAGCATTTTGCGACAAGAACAGAAGTAAGAACAAGTCACTGACCGGCAGCACTTGGGGTGCTGACAAAGAAATCTTGTTGACCTCCTAAAAAGCAATAGGCCGGTCTGTGGTAAGGTATGCGGCAGCAGTGTGTTATGCAAATGTTAGCGCTACGCAGAGGAAGAATATTCAAAGTTGCCAGAAGGCCGATCTGAGGACTGACACCAGTGGACCATCGCCATGAGGAGATGAAGATTTTTACTTATTTATTTACCGATACATCAACACAAAAAGCTGTTGTCGATGCAGTACCTGCACAGACCGGCTTATTGCGTTCTAAGTGGTCAGCAAGGTTTCTTTGTATGCACCCCAAGTGCTGCCAGCTAGGAACTTGTGGACCTTGTTCATACTTCTCAGTTTACGCAGATAGCTGTGTCATGAGCGCACGACTTAAACGTAGTGTCGAATGTGAACCCTAGAATTTTGGGGCAGTTCGTGATCGGAATTCTGCTACCATCGACCATGACATTCAACTCTCAGATGTCACCAGGGAAGGTACCTGACGCCAGGATCGTGTAATCATCCTCACACGTTACGATTTTGATGCCGTCTGGAGGGGGCGGAATACAGCAGAGGTAGATGTTAAACAGTTCCGGAGATATCACCCCTGTTTCATTCTACAGGGCTTAGATTTTTTGTTCCTGAATTCCACGTACGACTGGCGTCAACACTTATAATTGATTATCCAACGTTTCAAGCTTGGCCGGAGGGTTGTTTGCTCAATGTCCTCAAACAGCGTGGAGTACTTGACAGTATCATAGGCTTTCGATAAGTCAAGCGCCACCATAACTGTTCCATCAAATGGCGGTCTCTGGTTGAGTCCTTGACAAATATGTGTGCAGATGGCGTGCAGCGCTGTTGTCGTGCTGTGCTGCTTACGGAATCCATGCTGGTGATCGGCAACTAGATAGCTATTTCTGACGCTGGGGAGGACTAAGTCCTCAAGGGTCTTTGCTACTGGCTTCGGTAGCGGTACCACCCTGCCCATTATCCAGACTTCGGGAATAATGAGGGTGGCTAGCGACAAGTTGAGAACTTTAGTACTATACTCCACTCCCTGCATATCCAGCTGTTTCAGATTTAGGGTTCGCAACATCATTCATTGTAAATTGTGGTGGTTCATATTTATCTTCGCCCTGTCACTCCCAGGGTGCTCGACAAACTGTAGATTGAAATAACTTGCGCACCTCTTCGGGCCAGTCAACGTAACATCGCCAAAAGTGACTGAGGTCACATCTTCCTTCCAGGGTTCGAGAGTGACTTAATCGTTGCCCACAATTCACTAATTCTGACTCTAATGTTGCAAATCTTCAGATGATTTAACCACTTGTTCCGCTTATGCTAACCGACCAACCTGTTAACTTCCAGTGTCCGTTCTCTGAATCTGGGGTCATTGAGGTTGCCTCGACGACGCTCATTACGTTCATTTGCTAATCCCGTCGCCTCTGCTGGATCTCAGTTTGGTCTTACTTCGGGTATTCGACCAACAAGTATATAGCGAGCCGCTGCAGCAGTGATGTTGTCTCTACCCGAACATCAGAAGGATTCGGCAGATCTCTGACGCGGTGATTAGTGAACTCTCTGAAACTCGGTCAATAAGCTTTCCAAGTCGGGCGTTCTGCTGATGGAGACAATTATGGGGAGATGGTCTGATCCAAGAGAAATGACGGGTTGCCAGGCGACGTCATTTGTCAGACAAGTAGTTGAATTCTGTAACTCATTTCTTGAGTTACCGACAAAAATCGGTAAAATTAAAACGCAAAATTATGAATGAAAAAGTTGTTGTTAAGCTTGGTTTCCTACACCACCGCGACCATGACATTCTTCCGACTCATGAAGTCCAGATTTCCTCGATCTTACCACCGGTACCACCCGATTTCAGTTACTTTAAAGATTTAATCTACATTATATATCTTGCTGTAATTTGGAATTCAAAGTAGTCAAAAAATTTTCTCCCCCATGTTTTGGTGTAGCCCCCATATAATGGAACTTTCAGGTATTTGAAAGTTATTATTTACATTCGGCCAAAATTCACTGTAATTATGCATTTAGGGGTCCCAGTGCTCAACAAACTTCTCCATTAAAAATTGTGGACTGTAAAGAAAAACCACCGGATTTAAGGTATTGATGTTATTTGGCATTTACATTGGTTAAAAGACTTCTCCCCGAAAATTGCGGACATAGGTCCATGTTTTGGCATTGTAGCACGGACTTCGAGTTTATGTTTTTAGTACATTTTCTGGCAAAATTGAATTTCGTTTGGCATTTATGGTTCCATCAGAAATTTTGGACACAGGACCAATTTTGGGAGTACCGCCTGATTTCTGGTGTTTTTTTTTAGCTGAACCAATTGGCTAAAATTGGATATTTGGTGTTTACAGTTGTCAAAACACTTCTCCACCCAAAATGTTTGGTATAGGACATGTATAAAAGTACCGCCTTATTTGAGATATTTTGATGTTTTATCTACATTTTTTGCCCAAATCTGATGTAATTCGCATTTAGGATTTCCAGTGGGCAGAAAACTTCCCTATCACAAATTGTGGACATTGGTACTTTCGTAACAGGAGGAAAACTAATTATTCTATATTAGTTAGGAATATTTCATGGCCCGACCAAATTTAACGTATTTTTACTTGTTCTTTTTTGCATATACATATATACAAACTAGTATATTTGTACTCTTTTTTTAGAAGTGTGAGCATCATTTGAACACATTAGATTTTATATATAAACAACACGAGCAAATGCAACACAAACAACAACAACACTTCTAACAAGAAATATTTCTGAGATACATTTTTCTACTGTTGTATTTGTGATCTATGTGCCATTTTTTGAATTGATATGAAAATGGCTAATAATTGGTAGTTAATTATTATATAGTTATGACTTGAATAACAACAATTAAAAGTAATTATCATAAGCGATGTTTGTTAAAAAGAAGAAAAAACTAACAACAAACAGTAAAAAACGGAGCAGCCACTCTACTTAAGATTGAAATGGACAGTTATAACAAATTCACACCGTGTGAGCGAGCGAACGAACAACTTGAGGAGTGCATCTTGAGCCAGACCAAGACCATGGTGAATGATACATGGTGTGTGTGTGTGTGTGATTTTGAATTCATTTTGTTTTTGTGGATTTCTTAAGTTTGGGGTTTTTCTTAATGGGATTTGAAATGTAGTTTATGTCACATTTTTTGTTTTTTGCTTTTTGATTTAATTGAATAATATTTCTCTCATTTTATAAGATACACAATAAAATCTCGTATATTTCAAGTGAATTTTAAAAATGTTTTGTTATTGTTGTTGTTTTTTCACAAAGTTGATAGGCCAAGGGGACCACTTGAAATCCATAGCTATTGCAGTTTTTTTTTTTGTCTTTAATTACAAAGTTCTCCATTTTAGTGTTAAACAAATTAACAATTATTAACAACTCGCAGCACTCTGATAGATAACTAATACCTGGCTATCATTGAACTATTACGTGGTACAACTATTAGACGTTTTGGATGCAACAAAACAAAAAACAGTTAACATTGTATTTTATTATATAATATTAGGTGAAATTAAAGCTTATAGCGCCAAACGATCGACAAGAGTTCAAATCAAAATGACTTCTTAATTGTAACCATAACCATTGCTTTTGGAAAATTTTGAATAATTCGAGTTGGGTTAAGAAAAGGTTAAATAAGATTGATTTGAATAGCAGAACCAGCATAATTCAGTACATATTTTATTAACTACCCCACCAGATATGTCTACAAAATTTTAGAATGAGGGATTTACTGTCCTCTGAGAACACAAACTGCAAAATTACAGCCGACTAAAATCGAACGTAACGTAAATATCTTCCAAATATTTTGCTTTTGTTTTTTTAATAGCCTGGCTTAATCCCATTGCTGTTTTTTAATATTTTAAAACAACTAATTTATTCGTGGAGAAAGTTTGGCATTGTTTGCCAAGGGGTAAGGCAGGGAGACTAGTTTCAATCCTCGACACAGGATCTAATGAAGAGAACTGATTTTTGTTTGTACATATTCTCCACCGCAGTTATGTTTCAATAACTTCTTAAACAAAAAACTTTTTATACCCAACCATCAATCGTCAGCTCGAAGTACAAAGGTGAACAAAGAAAAAACTTCAATGAGAAGTTTTTCTTTGGCAACCTCACACAACCCCGAGGAAAGTGTTTGCAGCACAAGACAAACCTTCTCCATTGTTATGTGTCGTTGAATTACAAGGCAACGTAACAAAATGTTGTTGGTATGCTTGTTATAGCCATACAAACCGAGCCAGCGTTTCTCAAATAGAGCATTGGTGGCGTTTTTTGTTGAGATAGCAATTACAATTTCGTTTTTTTTTTTTTGTTAATAAAAAATTTTTTGTTGAAGAAGTTATTGAAAACTAACTTCGGCGGAGAATATCCACAAACAAGAAACAAGGGAACTGATGAGATCCTGTGGCGATGATCGAAACTAGAAACTAGTCTTCACTGCATACCTCTTGGAAAACAATGCCAAACTTTCTCCACTAATAAATTAGTTGTTTTAAAATACTAAAACAACAACAATAGGATTAAGCCAGACTATTTTGAAAAACAAAATTGTAACAGCCAACTCAATAAAAAACGCCACCATGCACTATCTTCCAAATACGTAAAACCGAGAGATATCGCTGTAGGCGGCTAGACTGTGGCCCTAAAGCTTATTTTCAGTGATATATCTGCTTACAGTGACATCAAAAAATTGACCAAAGTTCTGAAAAATAAAAACTTTAAAAGCTTTTTGTGTGGAAGCTTTTTTATGGAATCACCTTATTATTAAAATTTTATCTAATCTTAGGTAAAAGCTCATGAAAATATGATACTGGGATATAAGGTGTAAAAAAAGGCATAACACTGTGTTGGGAGCAGCACATCCCGGATTATGCATGTGATCGGTTTGTCACATCCGCATCCACCACACTCAAACATCGGTGAGATGCAATAGATGCCAAGTATGGGTGCGTCTCAGGGGTTACTCTCTGGTCCGTGTACATGGGGTCCGTGTTGAGACAGAGGAAAACCCAGGACTAGAGATGGACAGTGGGTAAATACCGGGTAAGTACCCATTTGTGGGTATTTATTTGGGTATTTACTATATTGAATCGCTAATACAACATCTTAGACCCTATTTCTGGGTTTAGGTTATGAAATCGATTCAAAATGGATAGTTTTACAATACTTTAAACAAGTGGGTAAATACTTGGGTAAATACCTTATCAAGAGAATATCTACGGCTATATGGGGGCTACATGAAAACATGGACCCAGAGATCCCATTTTCAATACCAGATGTTCTCTTGCTATAAGTACGATTTGAGACAAATATTGTCAGCCCACGTCAAGTGTTTCGGCAGTTAAAGAGTTTTTACCCAACATTTGGGTAAATACTCGAAATCGGGATACCCCTATATGGAGGCTATTAGAAAACGTGGACTTATATTGACAAATTTTTGCAAGGATATTTTCTACACATTGAGAACTCACTGTGCCAAGCTACAGCCAATATTATTGTAAAATGTGGCCAATAGACAAAAAATACCTGAAATCGGGAGGTACGGTTATATGGGGGCTATATCAAAACATGGACCCAGAGACCCCATGTTCAGTACCAGAAGTTCTGTTGACTTAAGAAAGATGTAAGCCAAATTTTGTCAGCATACGTCAAGTGGTTCGGCAGTTAATGAGTTTTTACCCAACACTAGGGTAAATACTCGGGTATTTACCCAAGTATTTACCCACTAGTTTAAAGTATTGTAAAACTATCCATTTTGAAACGAATTTACAACCTAAACCCAAGAATAGGGAGTAAAATTTTGTTTTTGCCATTCAATATAGTAAATACCCAAATAAATACCCGGTAAATACCATCTCTACCCAGGACCAATATGGATGTGCTCAGTTTGTCACATACGCATACACCACACTCAAACTTCGGTATGATTTTATAGATGCCGGGAGTGGGTGCATCTCAGAGGTTGCTCTAGACTCGTCCATGTGAGGGACTACGATAGGGACTATGTTGCTGCATGCTACGAGATTCTTCGCAGTCCCATAAACAGCATCTGCACACACAACACTTAACACCAGCTTTTGCTGTTCCAATCCCAGAAAATGCGACCGTTTTGCAATTTAATTGCAATGGACTCCGAGGAAAGATGGAGGAAATAGTGGATTCCACTAAGCTAAACAACAACTGCAGCTTACAGCGTTGTGATGGTTACGACGTACTGAGGAAGGATCGCACCAGAAGTGGAGGTGGGGAATAAGCTTTTCTATTGCACCAGTCTGTTCAATACAGACCTATCTCGCTTGAGCCTAATACAAAGTGGCGCAAAAGTAATCTTTCGATGTTTTTGGATGTAATTAAAAAAAAAAAGATGAAAAACTTTGATTTTTGTGGATTATTTTTATGTGGTCTTTTAATTTTTTTTACATCAAGTCCAGAATATGATATCAGATAAATGGCCGCCGCCACAGTTTATTGTCATTTGAGCCCATTTTATGGCATTTTATATCACTTTGGCCAAAACTTCCGGCGATAGGTCCTCACATTCTTGGCGGATATTGTCTTTAAGAGCTGAAAGAGTCTGAGGATTGTTGACATAAACCCGCGACTTCAAAAAGCCCCACAAAAAGAAGTCTGGAGCGCCTCATAACTCATGATTATTTTTGATGAAAAATCATCATCCTCTTGGTGGTGATTAAGGATGGCTTGATCGTATGTTAGACGCGATTGGCGGTCAGCATCTAACAGCTGATGCACCGTCTGGACTTTGTACGGAAACATCTTCAAATCTTGTACCAAAATTCGCTGTAAAGACCGTCAACTGATATCCATTTGCGTGGCACGTCGTCTGGTCTATGTCGCTTCCATGACATCCTCGGCTACAGCAGCAATATTCTCTGCAGAACGGATACTCCGGGGTCTGCCATGCCTGGCAGCATCTCGTGTTGAGCCAGTCTCTTCGAGGCGAGCGGCTAAACGTCTGCGACGAAATTCACGTTGTGCCAAAGTCACCGACCGATTATTAGTCAAATAATAATTTACCAATATTCCGCGTTCTGGAGCAGTGAAGCGTAACATTGTTTATTAATGTGTATTTTGCATGTGTCTACTACACAAATGTCAAAACAGAACTGACATTAGGGGCCAATCGCAAAAATTATAGCATTTTCTGATAGGAAGATTACTTTTGCGCCACCTTGTATATATAGGGAATATATAGGGGTAGCAGGTCAGGTATGGAACTGCTGAGATAGACTTGCTAAACGTATACCTCCCGCAGATAAATAACTGTATCTCAGGGTACGAGTCTGATATTAGCTCGCTTTTGGAAGGTCATAACCGTCTGGTCTTGGGGGACTTAAATGCACATCATGAGATGTGGCGTTCGGTCCTTGGAAACGACCAGAGGGGTATAGCGCTGGCTGAGCAGATTGAAAGCTCTACGTTTTGCTCCGTCAATAAGGACTCACCTACCAGAATTAGAGGAGAGTGTCACAGTTCGCCAGACACAACCATTGTGTCACCTGGTCTAACAAATGACATCACCTGACAAATGACGTCACCCCATTATTGTCTCCATTAGTAGACCGCCCGATTTCGTCACCTTTGAACGCCGCACTTTCGTCAATTATGGGAAGGTTGATTGGCCGAGTTTCAGAAAGTTCACTAATCACCGCTTTAGGGATCTGCCCAATCCTTCTGATGTTCGGGTAGCTGAAAGGACGTTCCAAGACATCATCACTGCTGCAGCCATTCGCCATTACCAGCTGTGAGATCAATACCCAAAGTGAGACCAAACCAAACTTTCTAGCAGAAGCGATGGGATTAGCAAATGAGCGTAATGAGCTTCGTCGTACCAACACCAATGACCCCATAGTCAGGGAACTGACACTGGAAGTTAACAGGATGGTCGGGGGGCATAAGCGGAACAAGTGGTTAAATCATCTGAAGAGTTGCAACATTGGAGCCGGTATAATTGAATCGTCGGCAACAGTTGAGCCACCCTCGAACTCTTGAAGGAGGGAAGATAGGACCTCAGTCACGTTTGGCGACGTTACGTTGAGGTGCGCAAGTTATTTTAATCGGCAGTTTGTTGAGCACCCCGGGAGTGACAGGGCGAAGAGAAGAGTACTACGTCGCATAAGATCTCTTCGAGCCGAGTATGAACCACCACAGTTTACAATGAATGATGTTGCGAATGCCATCAGGAACGCTAAAACGTACAAAGCGTTGGACTCTGATGGAATCTCCATGATAATGCTGGATGACTAAAGTTCTTAACTTATCGCTAACAATCCTCATTGTTCCCGAAGTCTGGAAAATGGGTAGGATGGTCCAGCTACTGAAGCTACTGGCAGGGATGCCAGCAAAGGTGAATTGTACCGATATCGCTTTTGGCGCCAGTAGCCTTCCAGTAGCTTTATTACTCCTCCTCAGCACCAGAAATAGCTATCCAGCAGCACATGACAACAGCGCTGCACGCCATCTCCTCACATATTAATCGAGGACTCAAATAGAATAAGCCATGCGATAGGGGCGTGTCGGTGGCGCTCGACTTATCAAAAGCCTTTGATACTCTCAAGCACTTCAAACTGTTCGAGAACATTGAGCTGACTACTCTCCGGCCAAGTTTGAAACGTTGGATATTCAATTATATGTTTGTGAGGAGGAAAAAATGTCATAATCGATAATAGCAGAATTCCAATCACTAACAACACCAAGATTCTAGGGTTTACATTCGACAGGGCGGACACGTGGTTCGCGCATGCCACATATATATGCGACAGGCTAAAGTGTAGCACTTGGGTTGCAGACAAAGAAGCCTTGTTGACCACATACCAGTGTGGCCGCGAATACTAGTGCAACGCGATGGAAACCTGAAGCTAAAATTCCAACAGGGTGCATCCTCATGTCTCCATAAAGTACATTCTCCATCTATTGCAGCAGAGGAATGCCAGATGCCGCCACAAACCAGAGTAGTTTTGGCTGAACTACGCTCGGGATGGTGCATACGTCTAAATTCCTCAGCACCCCAATACCCCAAATGCCTAAATAAAGTCAGAAAATATATCTAATATGTCCTCATTCGGTCGACACCTTTATGTGGAGCCTATACCAAAGTGTGGACCTATGATGACAATTTTTGGTGGAAAAGTTTTGTGACCGCTAAGAACCTTAAATGTCAAATTTCAGATAGTTCAGTCGAAAAATGTAGCTAAAATCCTCCAAATACCGAAAATTAGGTAGTACCGTTATATGGGAGCTATACAAAAACATGGATCTATGTAGACAATTCTTGGTAGAGAAGTTTTGTGACCGCTGCGAACCTCATTACAGATAGTTCGGTAAAAAAATGTAGTTAAAATCCTCAAAATACCGAAAATCGGGAACTACGGTTATGTGGGACCTTTACCTAAACATGGACCTGTGTTGACAATTTTTGGTGAAGAAGTTTTGCGACCACTGGGAACATCAAATGTCAAATTATAACTGGTACGGTTACAATTTGCAGCTAAAATCCTCAAAATACGGAAAAGCGGGTAGTACCGTTATATGGGAGCTATACAAAAACATGGACCTGTGGTGGCAAGTTTTAGTGGAGAAGTTTCGTGACTGCATGGAACACCCAATGACACATTACAGCTAGTTCGGTTAAAAATTCTACCTAAAATCCTGAAAATATCGAAAATCGGTAAATATGGGGTCTATACCAAAACATGGTCCTGTGTTGACAATTTTTGGTGTAGAAATTTTGTGATCACAAATGTAAAATTTTAGCTAGTTCACACAAACAATACATTTTAAATCCTCAAAATACCTAAAATCCGGAGGCACCGTTATAAGTGAGGTATACCAAAATATGGACTTATTTTTGGTGTAGAAGTTTTGTGACAACTGGGAACCTCAAATGTCAAATTTTAGCTAGTTCGGATAAATATGCAGCCATAATCCTCAAAATTCCTTAACTCCGGAGGTACCGTTATAAAGGAGCTATATCAAAAGGTGAAAATATAGCGTTCTAGCTCAGTTATTACGGATGCTAAGCGATTAAAAAAGGCGTATATAGCCAAATTGACTCAGAATTTTATCCTGATCAAGAATATATATACTTTATAGGGTCTCCGATGATTATTTCAATGCGGTAAAAACGGAAAAACAAACTTAATTAGCCTCCACACTATGGTGGAGGGTATAAAAATTTTCAAAAGTAAGATTTTCACTCGAAATTCCTCAGGAACCACTTTGCCACCTTTGATCGAATTTTATTTAAAGGAAAGCTTAGGATGTTACCTTTGCTAATTTATTAAAATACCTCAATCCCTTTAAATGTTACAGACTGTCTCTTCCGTATATTAAATAGAAATGTAGGGTTTTTTTTAAGAAAAATTTCCATTTTTAAATGTTTCAACTGAATTTTATTGCATACGCAATTGATATGGCCATAACTAGAAATGTACATGATTTTGTATCCGAACCGCATAACAACTTTAGGTGCCGATTATCGAATTGAACTGTAATTGTAATTTTCCATTACAAAATGTTTGTTGTTGAAAAAAAGAAAATTTTCCATATTTAAATGTTTCTACACACAGAACTGAATTCTATTGCATACGCAATCGGTATGGGCCACTCATCTGTGCGACCATCCATCGTTCCGTCCACAACATTTAAGTATCTCTCTTTCTGTTTTATTATCACCACTTACAATCGGAATAATTATCATAGCGTTACATGATGTTGCGAGTTATGAGTAACTGGTTAATTAATTCCAGCAGAATTATTCATGTGCAACCTCTCTCTGTTCCCGCTTCAGGTAAAAAATTTTCTCAAAGTCAGTGTTTTTTTTTCAATATCAATGGTTGTCCGGCCGGCAGATAATTTTATATAAATTCATTTGGAATTTTCCGAAGCTGCAAGCATTGGTGATCTATAACGGATGTATCGCCGTATTGATCACTTTTTTCGAGGGAATTTCTTTGGCGACATATATACATACAATAAAGACTGAACATTGCCTATGTTGATTGGTATTGAAATTTGAAGTTTGTATGTATTTTATTGTAACCAAAGGTTTTTGTAACAGTGTTTCCTATTATATGTTTGTGTGTTCGTTCTTCTGCTCAATCTGGCTCTGAGTCTATCTCCAGTTCCAGGAAAGTGGTTACTTAGATGGTATGTAACCACAGATTCACTTGAGTTACATGAGTAGGTTAGGCAGGTCAGTTGAAAAGGTGCAGTGTGTCGTGCGGGCTCATGTGGCAATACGTTGCGATTGATATTTGCCCTATAAGAATTTAAGCGACTGCAATATCCCGAGCGTAGCTGATGCAAAATTACTCAGGTTTATCGTGGCAGCTGATGCTCCTCGGCTGCGATGGATGGGGTATGTACTCCGAGGGCTTTATTCACGCTACAGTTGGTGATTGCCTTAGATTGATTGCGTCCGTGTGAATGCTGTTCAAACCTGCTTCATATGCCTCTTGATTAAAACGTGTAGATCCTTCTTGATGTGCCTGGGTGTGTCAGGCCTACCCACCAGATGGTGAATGGTATGGCTCTCACGGTAACACCCAAGCAACTACTACAACGAAAGCATCTCATTGTGTTGCCGTATTGGAAGAATCTTTGTCTCCTCATACAGGTGGTCCACTGAAGACATGGGGAGGCACCCTGCTGCTGTTCTCAGCGCGGCATTCTGACAAGTTGGAATATTATTCCATTACGTATCACATAAACACGCGGACCAAACTGGCGCCGCATAGCTCACCAAAGACCGACCTATCGCGTTATATGAGGACAACAAGGTTTCTTTATCTGCACCCCAAGTACTGCCGGCTAGGGACTTGAGTAACTTGTTCCTGCTTTTTAGCTTGTCGCAGATAGCTGTGACGTGTGCGCATGACGTGCAAGTAGTGTCGAATGTGACCCCTAAAATTTTGGGGCAGTTTGTGGTCGGAATTCTGCTACCGTCGACCGCGACATTCAACTCACCTGCAAACTGCGCCGTCCATGTGAACAGAGTGGCCGAAGATATAGTGGCGCAAATCTACATATTCCTCGCGTGGAAAAAGGTGGTAAGATCGGTTAAAAAGGGGTTCAGTCTCTCACAGATGTCACCAGGGAAGGTACCTGACGTCAGGTTCGTGCATTCATCCACATACGTTACTATCTCGATGCCATCTGGTGGGGTAGAGGTAGAGGTTAAACAGTTCCGGAGATATTACGCCACCTTGGGGAGTCCCTGTTTCACTCTACGGGGTTTGGGCTTGTTGTTCCTGAATTCCACGTGCAACTGGGGTCCATACATGTAATTGATTATCAACGTTTCAGACTTGGCCGGAGGGTTGTCTAGTCAATGTCCACAAACAGCGTGGAGTGCCTGGCGGTTTTCAAAGGCTTTTGATAAGTCAAGCGCAACCATCACTGTTCATTCACACGGCGGTCTCTGGTCGAGTCCTCGACAAATATATGTGGAGATGCCATGCAGCGCTGTTGTCGTACTGCGCTGCCTACGGAATCCTTCCTCGTGATCGACAACTGGAGGAGGACAAATATATGTGGAGATGGCGTGCAGCGCTGTTGTCGTGCTGTGCTGCTTACGGAATCCATGCCGATGATCGGAAACTTAATAGCTATTTCTGAGGCTGGGGAGGACTAAGGCCTCAAGGGTCTTTGCTACGGGCGACAAAAGCGAAATCGGCCTTGCCTGGCTTCGTTAGCGGAACCACCCTACACATTTTCCAGACTTCGGGAACAATGAGGGTGGTTAGCGACAAGTTGAGAACTTTAGTGAGATACTCCACTGCCGGCTCATCCAGCTGTTTCAGCATTACCATGGAGATTCCATCAGGGACCAACACTTTGGATGATTTAGCGTTCCTGATGGCATTCGAAACATCATCCATTGTAAACTGTGGTGGTTCATCCTCGGCTGGAAGAGATCTTATGGGACGGGGTACTCTTCTCTTCACCCTGTCACCCCCAGGGTGCTCGACAAACTGTCGATTGAAATAACTTGAGCATCTCTTCGGGTCAGTCAACGTAACGTTGCCAAACGTGACTGATGTCCTATCTTCACTCCTTCCAGGGTTCGAGAGTGACTTAACCGTTGCCTACAATTCACTTATACCGGCTCCAATGTTGCAACTCTTCAGATGATTTAACCACTTGTTCCGCTTGTGCTCGCCGACCAGCCTGTTAACTTCCAGAGTCAGCTCCCTGACTCTGGGGTCATTGGGGTTGGCTCGACGAAACTCATCACGCTCATTTGCTAATCCCTTCGCTTCTGCTGGGAAGGGTGGTGTCACTTCGGGTATTCGTCCAGCAGGTATATGGCGAGCTGCTGTGATGATATCTCGGAACGTCCTTTCCCCGAACATCCGAAGGATTGGGCAGATCTCTGAAGCGGTGATTGGTGAACTCTCTGAAACTCGGCCAATCAGCTTCACCATGATTGACGAAAGTGCGGTGTTCAGAGGTGACGAAATCGGGTGGTCTGCTAATGAAGACAATTATGGGGAGATAGTCTGATCCAAGAAAAGGGGTTGCCAGGTGACGTTATTTGTCAGGCCAGGTGACACAATGGTTATGTCTGGCGAACTGTGACACTCTTCTCTAATACTGGTAGGGACGTCCTCATTAACCGAGCAAAACGTACAGCTATCAATCTGCTCAGCCAGGGCTGTACCCCCACGGTCGTTTCCAAGGACCGAATGCCTCAACTCATGGTGCGCATTAAAGTCCGCCAAGACCATACGGTTAGGACCATCCAAAAGCGAACTAATGTCAGACTCGTACCCTGAGATACAGCTATTTATCTGCGGGATGTATACGTTCAGCAACTCTTTCCCGGCAGTTCCACACCTGACCTGCTACCCCCATACATTCCATGTACGGGTCATTAGAGTTAGGCTCAAGATATGTCTTTATTGAACAGACTGATGCAATAGGAAAGCTAATCCTCCACCTCCATTTCTGGTGCAATCCGTTCTCAGTATGCTGTAACCACCACAACGCTGTAAGCTGCAGTTGTTGTTGAGGTTGTTTCAACAACGCCTGGTGTTAATTGCTGCGTGTGCGGTTGCTGTAGGAGGGACTGCGGGGGAGTTTCGTAGTCTGATGACGACGACTCACTGAGGGCTGTGTTCACGAAGCATGCAGCAACATAGTCCCTCACGTGGACAAGTCCAGAGCAACCCCTTATATGCACCCACTCCTGACATCTATTGCATCTCACCGAAGGTTGGATGTGGGTGAAAATGCGGATGTGTCAAACCGAGCACGAATATATTGTTACTGGGTTTTCCTCCGTCCCGACACGGGCCAAAAGAATCCGGAAAAGGCATTCCGGTATATGCTGCTCCCAACACAGAAAAACGATACAAATACAAACGTATGTACACTAGGGTTACAACCTTGTATCCCTGTATCATAGCGAGATGAGTTTTTACATAGGATTACATCTTAATAATAAGGTGATTCGGTCAAAAAACCTCATGCACAAAATGATTTTAAAATTTGAATTTATCAGAATTATGGGCAAGTTTTTGAAGTCACTGTAAGCAGATATAAAATTGAAAATAAACCTTAGAGCCCCCTGAGATAACCAAACTGACATAACATTTGTTTCTCATTTTTTTTTCTTTAATTCTAAGAATTATAAAAATATCGTAAGCGCTTTTTTCAAAGACATATTTTTTAACAAAAAAATCAAAATTTTTCAAAGTAGTTTGTGCAAGACCTTTTTCAATATTTGAATGGAATAAACGTTATTTTAGTTATTAGCAAACTAAAGTTTATTAATTCGCGCAACCGGAAATAATTTTTGAGAAAAAAAATTATCCATTTCATACATTTTTTCAAAAAAATATTTTTTTTCTTAAATCGATTTGTGTGTGAACTTTTTATATTTCAATGGAATAACCGTTATATTAGTAATTAATAGGAGAAAGTTCATTCATCCGTGCTACAGGAAATTATTTTTGAGAAAAATATCGAAAAGTCATAACCCTAATGAACACTGAGTCGGCAGCTGCCGGGTCAATCCGGAACGAGAGAACCCGCTGCCGTGGAATTGTAACCAAAGGTACATTTGTTTCCTACAAATCTTTAATATCATTAAGGAAAAGTGAAAATGAAATGGTTTACTAATTTTGAAAATTAAATATACAATCAGTATATTTGAGCATGTAAAATGCATTTCAAAATTGTGCCGTGCATGAAGTGTCTGAGAAATATCTAAAACTCGTTACTTTCCTTAAGGTTAATAAAAATCTTCCCAGGGTTCGCCTTTATTTAGTCCAACAGTGTTAGGCTGTCTAATGAGGGACAGTTCAGTCAGCCTATCGCTTGCCTTATATCTGTCGCTCATTCAGCCTGTGGAGTTTTCTGTTTTTATTATTTTTGCATTTAAGCATAATAACAATTTTAATTGTATGACCGGTCATATACACGTGTGTACATACATACATACATATATCCGTAATTACAAACTATCAACAAATATAAAATGTTTATCATAAATCGCTTCATTAAATGAGTTAATAATGGCTTTGGCTTTTTGAATATTCAGAGATTTCAATTTTTTTTATATTTCGTTGGTTTGTTTGTTTGACATGTTTGGGAAAAGTCATATTTATTTGCAAACGTGTGAGAGTGTGTGTGTTTTTATTTGTTTGTCATGTGTTTATGTCAAAATTTATATACATTGTGGTTTTAACATTATAACTTTATGTCCAAAGTTGTGGCATGAATAAAAATATTATTTTATAATGGAGAAGATGGTGAAGAAGAAGAAAGATTTCAAAGGGAATGAAATGAGGTTTCTCTTTTTTATAGAAGGGGTAATTATGACGGTGATGATGTGTCCCGGTGATGATAGAGTTTGGCAGCAGTGGTGATAGTTGTGGCTTACATATTATTGAAATATCAATTTTTGTTTATGAAGTTTTAATATCTTTTTCGAAATAGAATTTAAATGGGTTTAAGGGGGGAGGAGGAGAGGAATAACATGGAGGGAAGGAGGTAATTGTTGATTGTTGCTGTGTGAAATGTTTTATTGTTATTTTTTGAAAACATAATTGCTCGGTGGCAATTAAATACTATTTATATGCCACATGTACTCAAAATATATAAACTCCCCCCATACAAACTAGTTTTGTTTCAATTTTATGCCAATGAATAAAACAAAATCCAAATTGAGATATTTATCTTTTGGCACCTGAATCCACCAAAACAGGTCCATGAGTTTGTTTTGAAAACCACAATAAAAAACTTTTTTTTTTAATTGTCTTAATTTAGTTATAAATCTGCAAAAGTAATTCCAATCTACGACTTGTTAAAATTTTCTTCAAATTCTCAGAATTCATATTTGACCCAGTAACTATCTTTAGCTCTCTAAAGTTATTAACATGACACAAGCCATTTGCCATTGGTGGTGGCAATTTTGCTATGCTTTTCTTCTTTTTTTTTGCTGCCATGTTTTGCTTTCAGCTACTTCAAAACCGTTTTTATTGTGGAATTTTGATTAATGCGAATAAAGTAAAAGTTATTGACTGCAGGCAGGCGGCAGCAGGGCTCTATAGTGCTACCGAATATATAATTAAATTGTCTATAATACTAGTTACGAATTTAGCTGTCAACTAATATTAATCTACCAATGTTTCTTTTTTATTAAAAGGGGGAAAAAGCTCTAAAGAGTAAATATAAAAAAAGTTTTTAAACCAAAACCTTTATTCCTCCTTCTGCTTGTAAATCACTATTGACAAGAAAGCAAACCTCGGTTTATTCAAATCTACCAAATATGAGGTTTCACCCTTAAACGTCACTTAAGAATATAAACTTATTCTTTAAGTAATGCATGGTGAAACTGGTCATAATTGTCAATAATCAGGTCTTCAGTTGAAAATTCTCTCTTATCGTACTAAAACTAACCCACTTTACAAAATATTAGCGGTTTATTTTATAAAAAATGTCATCTTACCTGAAAATAAAGAAAAATGTTTTAGAAAATATAAAAATTATATTTTATATTAAATATACAGTTGCGAAAACAATAGCAGCACCACCATAACAACTGTGGAACAATGTTTTATATAGATAAATATTTATGTTTGAGGGGAAATATTTTTTTCTCAGTTAGACGTCCTCAAAAGCTCAGAATAGAACCACAAATATATAACAAAACCCATTAACAGAGGATTTTTTAACCGTATTCATAGACTAATAAATGTATAGACAGAAAAAAATGGAATGTGCTCGTTTTTTGTAGGTGTCGCCCTTACGGAAACTGCGCAGCGTTTTCACTCAATTGCAATATGTTTGGGGTAAATCGCAATATTTTGTTGAATATTTTTATATAAGGATTAAGATGCGGTCAAGATTACCCACATATTGTTTTTTACCAAAAACAAATAGTTTAAAAATTCATACACCGAAAAAAATAATTACTGCATTTCAGGAATAGTGTTCATAAAGTCTTGCCAAAGTTAAAATTTCTGCATTTCATGAACGCCTTTCATAAAGCAAGAAAAAAATATTGTTTTTTTCTGAGAGATTAAAAAAAAACAATTTTGGCGAGTTGTTGTTTTTGTTATTATTGACTAACAACCACCAACAACAACACCACAAACCAAACCAGAGACATATTTTGCTGTTTTTTATTAATTAATACTTTTATTTTGTATTATTGTAACTTACCGTTTCTTCTAATGATTTTCACTGTAGTTGTTATCGTCTTGTGAACATAGCAGAACAATACGAACCATATGTACATATGTACATGTTGAGTCTATCAGCACTAGGTTCAGATATTAGATGTTGCCTTTATATTAAAGATATTAAAAATTTGTAGTTGCGAACTATACAGCCAAACAATTTGTTTTTTTTTTCAACACCAAATGCACTGTAGTTGTTTGGTTTGTCAGTTAACTACCAACAAAATTGTTGCGACCTACAGTGGCAGTTTAGGTATGTTGTTGTGGTATGTATGTGTGTGGTGTGGTTTGTTGATATAGTCTCAATGTGACGGTGAGACGATGGTGGGGGTTGTGTTGTGGTTTGTTGATACATTGTCAGTACGATGGTGAGACGACGAGACAAAAGAAAACGAGAACAAAGTTGAGAGCATTTGCCAACCAAGAGAGGAAATATGAGAGTAAATAGTGGAATATCGGGAAAAATAGGAAAGTGATTTTGTATCTCATGAAAATCTTACATAGTTTTGAAAAAATAGTGGCTTTCGTTTGGATATAAGAAACTGCACATGTATCTTCTGTGAGGTACCTGTACAGTATGAAAAAAATATGTAAAAATTCTTGAAATATTTGTTTCTGTGTAGTTATTGCCATTTTAAAAATTGCGTGCATATCCAACTGACTCAATTCGCACTCAGTGAGAGAATTTAGGTGAGAGGATTTCTTTGTCTATACATTTATTAGTCTATGCCGTAATAATATGGATATGACTTTGCCGTTAGAGGCTAAACCCCATACATGGTAACAAAACTGTGAAGAATTAACATGTTTTTGTTGAAATCCTAGAAAATATGACTCTATTTCATTTAGATGATAACTTGGCACTAGTTTGGTCCTTCCAAAAGGATGTACACAGTAACAATCTGGGTTATAATCTGGAGGAAAGACAAAGAACTTGTGGTATAGAAGTTCCGTGGCCGTTCTCTAGGCTTTTACTTTGTTCCTAGACTACAACAAATCAAAAAAATTGTGAACTAAGGTCAATAAGGCAACTACAGCATCAAAACCAACGACCAGAAAATCATATTGGGAGGTCGTTCAAGAAGAATCCCGCAACCAATGGACAGAAAGATCGACCGAGTGGGCGGGTTAAAGTAAACAGATCGCCATAAAATTTCAAATATACGGTTTTTGGATCAAATGGAAACAATTTAGGGGGTATGAGTTCCAAAAAAATCTTTTGGGTCAACATGGTATTTCGGATGCTGAATAGGTAGAAAACATCGACGTCTCATTGGTATTAAACCTTGTTTAAAAGAAAACGATATTCTTTAGTTAGCGTGGCGGAAGAGCTTAATACTTCCATAAAGTAAAGGAAAATACTTGTTCCATTTTCCTTCAATACAATTCGTAAGGTTTTTGTATTAAATGGAAAAAAATCAGGGGGCAGGTGTTCCATTTTTTTTGTTTCGGCCTAACAAAAAAAAACATTGTTCCACAACATCCCATACGGGACAAGGGAGACTTCTCTCATATCAATGAGTGCACCCCGATTCATATTTAGCTCAATGATACGGGACCTACTGTTTATCGCCGAGTCCGAACGGCGTGTCATAAGACACCACTTGTGGAGAAGTTTTTCAAGGCTGAAATACTCAGGAAATGTCGCCAACATTACTGAGGGGTATTTTGCCACCGTTGAAAAATGTTTGATGTTGCCTGGCCGGGGAATCGAACCACCGACCTTCTGCGTGCAAGGCGGGCGTGCATACCATTGCACCACGATGGCACCCTAGTTTCGGCCTAGTGTACCATCAAAATACGTAAAAATATAAAAATTTGGTGGTACCTTCATACCAAAATATAAACCTATATTAATAAATTTATTCGTAGAGCTTTGTACCCATTGAGAATCAGCAATACCATGTTACAGTGACTACAGTAGACTAATCCATAAAATGAATTCACATCGAGCGTTATAATAGTACCTTCCAATCAGAGAACCTGCAATACCTCATCTATGGAGGATATATTAAAAGTGCATCTATACCCACAATTATCTGCAGGCATTTTTAATACCCATATCGAATACCAAATTTCAAACATTTCCATACGATAAAAAAATTCAAAATATCGAAAATATGGAGGCATCGTCCTATTGGGACTACATCAAATTGTGGACCTATACTGACAAAGTTCTGGGGAAAATTTTTGTAGCCCCAAAACGTACTAAATACAAAATTTCAGCCATTACGTTGGGTGAATGTGACTAAAACCTTCCAATATCGAAAATCGGGAGGTATCGGGACTGTATCAAAACGTCGACCGACATAGCTAATTTTCAATACCAATTATCAATTGGCTTTTCAGTTTTTGAATTGATGATTTTTTAGTGAAACCCTGAACTCTTTAAGCATCGAGTATTCTCTTGTTAATGAGAATGATGCTCACTTTTCGGTTTTCCCAAAAAAAACACCAGAACTGAAAAGCCAATTGATAATTCCCTTCGCCGGGATGAAATCCTGATATTGGTAGCGATCAGTAAATTTTGCAAGCTGTCAGTGCGTTTTGTAAACATTATTCTCTGCAAAGAGGATAGTAATGAAGTTAAGCCAATGGAGGAATACTCCAGACTTAAGCAATCATATGATTGGATCTTCAACCAAAACAGAACAAACGAAATACATTTTTTAAATTTGTTTTGTTGTTTTATTTACGAATTTATATTAAGCATCTTAAAAACTGCTTCATTTTTTTATTTTGAAAATTGATTAGCAGTTATTGTACCAGCCGAACAATCAACTAAATAAATTAATAATAAAATACTTATATCTCGGGAATTATATGAATGGACATCCGAGCCAAATAATCTACCAAATATTAAAGTGATATTTTTTTCAGAAGATGATTATTTAAATACGAAAGAGGATTTGAGATATGCAAAGGCTTAACCTATCGCGGGAACAAAAGAAACATCATTCAGTCATACCCACTAATGCTGGTACACTAATTACTGAACCATTCTTCAAAGATGAAGAAGAAGTTTTTATATAAATGATTTTTTTTTTTTAATTTTTTTGGTAAAATAACAAATATTTCCCACGAATCCCACTACCAAAAACGACTTGAAATTTGTGTAATTAATCGTAGTTTAATACAAACAAATTTCAAGAAAATCGAAGAGTACAATCATTGATAAAGATTGATTTTAAATATTAAATCGCGAAAATGTTAGCCAAACACACTGTGCAAATTTTTATTTTATTTTTTATTAGATAGCTGATAACAAAATACAAAAAAGATTTTATTTTTCTATTAGAACCAATATTATAGAAGATGTAAGTACTTCTTTGCGTAAAGTTGTTATAGTTGTTGAAGGGTGTACCCCCAATAGTCCACCGAAATGGCTGAAATTTCTTTTTTAGTCTTCGTTGATGGATAAAAACTTTCCACTCGAAATTTGCAGGTGTAGTTATTAAATAAATAAAAAAATAGTATTTTGAGTATAAGTCAACGTTTTGATATAGCCCCTAAAAATCGGTACCTCCCGATTTTCGGTGTTTTGAAGCTTTTAACCACTTTATCTAACCGAAATGGCTGAAATTTAGTATTTAGTCTTCTTTGAGGGCAGCAAATCCGAATCTCGAATCCGAAATCTCAATGGAAAGAAAACATTGATTTCTCATTGGTATTAAAACTTGTGTAAAAGAAATTGATATTTTGCAAATTTGGTGGAGGGTATAAAAGGTTCGGTTCTTACTTGATACTTGTTTGTTTTCTACATTTCAACTGTATTTTTGTTTTCTTTAAAAAAAAATCATTAGCCAATTCCATTTCTGATTTTTTTGCCATCTGTCCAAAAAAACAAAGGGGGTATGGTGGATACCATTTCAGGTTAGGCAAATATCGTTGCTTGGTTAGTTGGTCATCAAACATCAACAGATTTTGCCTATTGTTAGCGAGTGTCTATAAGGGTCATCTTTGGTTAAATGTTGGTGGGTTAATTAATCTTCTTCTTTAGCGTTTCTTTTTTTAATTTTTTAAAGATGACAGTTGGGGCATTGTTTGGATTTTCCGTGTTAGCCAAATGTTTGTCATAATTATGTTTGAAACAAATAAAAGTTTTGTATTCATTTGGCTAAGCGTGTGCGAGTTGGGCTTCAAAATTATAATAGATTTTCTTTACTAATTTTTTGCAAAATTCGCAAACGTACACACACATATATGAGTCAAAAACTAAAAATAAGCCAACTTTCAAATGACAAAACCACCATCACCAGCTAACCGACTAACATACAAAAAATTCATAATTATAACTTTTTTTTTGGTTTTTATGTAAATTGTGAATGATCACAGTGGAAAGATATTGGGATTCACCCAGCCACAGGGGTCACTGCACGCAATTTGGCTAAAATACATACATACATGTGGAGTTTGTGTGATCAAAATGAAAGTTATTAGCCACATAGATTTAAAAATAAAAATAATTTGTTTAATGGTAATCAATCTTTTCAAATGTTAAAACCATCTAGAAGAAGAAGACAAGAAATGCACATCTAATGATGGTTTAAACCAAATGGCTTAACTTCTTCAAGCTAAATAAACATCATGGAGATTATTTAAATATTGTGGGAAGATTTTGTGATTTCCATACTCCCCCCAAAGCGATATAATTATAATGGTAATTATGTTCAATATTAATTAACCCGATTGTTTGGTGTTAAGATTGGGTTAATGTTTAACGACAAAAAAAGCGTTAATAAAATTATCATTTTTGTGTTTGGTTGTGGGTTAAGAGATACGCGGTAGGTGAAAACATAAATCGGTTTTACTTTCTCCCAAAAATGCCAAAGCTCAACTTAAGGAGTACATTGCGCAAATTGGTGTGACTCGAAGTATCTCAGAATACAAAGGATGGGACTAGCCTTTTATGGAGGCTTGCTATCTTTATATGGAAATATACTTTTGCAAGGGATGTTTTGTTCCTGTAATAATGTTTTATACCCCCTTCAAAATACCGAAAATCGGAAGGTACCGTTCAAAGGGAACTATTGAAGATGTGGACATATTCCGACAAATTTCAGGTGGAAAGTTTTATACCCTCAACGTAGACTATATAACAAATTCCAGGCATTTCGGTGAGATATTGAGGCAACAACCTTTAATCGAAAATCGGAGGTACCGTTCTCTGGGTGATATATGAAGATAGATCCACGTCCACCAAAATATAAGGTGGAAAATTTTACAAAGACTAAATACCAATTTTCAACCTTTTCGGTGGGATATTGAGGGCGCAACCTTCAAAATGCCGAAAATCGGGAGGTACCCCTCTTTTGGAGCTATATGAAGACATTGACTTATACAGGCAAATTTCAGGTGGAAAGTTTGATACCCTCAACGACTTAATACCAAATTTTAGCCATTTCGGAGAGATATTGAGGTCACAACTTTCAAAATACCTGAAAATCGGGAGGTACCGTTCTATGGGGGCTATTTGAAGACGTGGACAAATTCCAACTAATTTGAGGTGGAAAGTTTAATACCCTCAACGTAGATTAAATTCCAAATTTTAGCCTTTTCGGAGGGATATTAAGGACACAGCCTTCAAAATACCGATAATCGGGAGGTACCGTTCTATAGGGGCTATCTGAAGACGTGAGTATATACCGACAAATTTCCAGTGGAAAATTTTGTTCTCCCAACGAAGACTAATTACTAAATGCCAGCCATTTTGATGCGATATGGAGGCCACGAGTTTAATACCCTCAACGTGGACTTAATACCAAATTTTAGCCTTTTCGGAGAGATATTGAGGTCACAACTTTCAAAATACCTGAAAATCGGAAGGTACCGTTCTATAGGGACTATATGAAGACGTGGACCTATAGCGAAATTTTAGATTGAATGTTTTATACCCCCAACGAAGACATAATACCAAAGTTTAGCCATTTCGGTGGGATATTGAGGGCACAACCTCTAGCAAGTTTTATACCCACATTGAGACCACAACCTTCAAATTTGAAAATCGGGAGGTACCGTTCTATGGGTTCTATGTGAAGACGTTGACATATTCCGAAAAATTTTAGGTGCAAAGTTTTATACCCCCAACGTAGACCCAATACCACATTTTAGACATTTCGATGGAATATTGAGGGCACAACCTTCAAAATTCCAAAAATCGGGAGGTACAGTTCTCTGGAAGCTATATGAAGACGTGGACCTATAGCGACAAATTTCAGGTGGCAATTTTTATACCCCCAACGTAGACCCAATACCACATTTCAGCCATTTCGGTGCGATGTTGAGACCACAACCTTCAAAATTCCGATAATCGGGAGGTACAGTTCTATGGGTTCTATATGAAGACGTTGACATATTCCGACAAATTTTAGGTGGAAAGTTTAATATCCCCAACTTAGACCCAATGCAATATTTTAGACGGGATATTAAAGCCACTACCTTCAAAATACCGAAAATCGGGAGGTACCGTTATATGGGGGCTATGTCAAAGCGTTGACATATACTGACAAATTTCCGGTGGAAAATTTTATACCCCCAACGTAGACCCAGCACCAATTTTAGCCATTTCGGTAGGATATTGTGGCCACAGCCTTCGAAATTCCGAAAATGGGGAAGTATCGTTCTCTGGACCTATATAAAGACATGAACCGATACCAAAAATTTGAGGTGCAAAGTTGTATACCTCAACGAAGACCCAATACCACATTTCAGCCATTTCGGTGCGATATTGAGGCCACAATCTTCAAAATACCGAAAATCGAGAGGAACAGTTTTATGGGAGCTATATGACGACGTTTCACCTATACCGACATATTTTAGGCGGAAAGGTGTATATATACCCCAACTAAATGCCAGATTTCAGCCATTTCGGGGGATATTGAGTCACAACCTTCGAAATACTGAAAATCGGGAGGTACTGTTCTATGAGGGCTATATGAAGACGTTGACCTATACCGACAAATTTCAGGTGGAAAGTTTAATACCCCCAATGAAGAATAAATACCAAATTTCAGTCTTTTCGGTGGGATATTGAGAGCACAACTTCAAACTACCGAAAATCGGGAGGTACTGTTCTCTTGGGGCTATATGAAAACGTGGACATATTCCAACAAATTTCAGGTAGAAAGTTTTAACTATTTCGGTGGGATATTGGAGGTATATTAAGATGTGACCTATACCGACATATTTTAGGCGGAAAATTGTATACCACACCTAAATGGAAGATTTCAGCCATTTCGGGAGATATTGAAGTCACAACCTTCGGAATACCGAAAATCGGGAGGTACTGTTCTATGAGGGCTATATGAAGACAATGGCCTATACCAACAAATTTCAGGTGGAAAGTTTAATAGCCTCAATGTAGACTAAGCTATTTCGGTTGGGTATTGAGGCAAGAATCTTCCAAATACCGAACATCCAAGGTAGCGTTATGTGGGAGCTATATGAAGACGTGGACCTATACCGACAAATTTCAGATGGCAAGTGTTATACACCCAACGTAGACCCAATAAAAAAATTTAGAAATTTCGGTGGGATATTGAGGCCACAGCCTTCAAAATTCCGAAAATCGGGAGGTACCGTTATACCCACAACGAAAACTAAATACCAAATTTTAGACATTTCGGTTTGATAATGACGCTGAAACCTCCAAAAATCCTAAAATCCGGAGGTACACTTCTATGGGGGCTATCTTAAAAATTGCGAGTTGTATATTCATTTGAACAGACAGACGGACATGGTTATATCGACTAAGCATTTTATGTAGATCAAGAATATATACTTTATATTCCGACGAATATTTCGATGTGTTACCAACGAAATGACAAATGTAATTATACCATCCAAATTATGGTGAAGGGAATAATTACATGTGGCACCGCAAACATTCCCCCAATATTTAGACAAACCCTCCGTATTAAAGCTATATAGAAAAAATATATAAAAACAATTTCAGGAAAAAAAACACTTAATTAAGTAGCCCATTTAATTCTAAAACATCACCTTTCTTTGTGGCCAATAGAAATGCTGATATTTACAAAACACAAAAAAGAAAAAAAACAACAATATTTTTCGCGTGCAAAAAACTTGCTGTATGTCATTAACCCCTTAAGTCAAATATTGCATATTAACTAAGAAAAAAAGTAAAACCTTAGCCATTTGACGGGGGAAAGGGGGGCTATGGTTGGCGATTTATGTAAATCGTTTGAATGGATGGCTTCGATGAATTAGAGACCCTCATCGCAAATTTTTTCAACTCTGTCAGCTATACTTAGCTGTGCAAAAAATAGTCATTGCGACATTAGGCATTCTGCAAAATAAAATATTTTTTATAAGAAATTTAAATGAATATCTATGTTCAGCAACGATTGGGTTGGCTGACACGGATGGACTTTCTGTTTAACATATTTTTTGCAAAATTAAAAAGAAAGAAACATAAAAAAATAAAATACTTTTAATATCTACCTCTTCAACAACAAACTGGTTTTCTCCATTGAATTCCGTTTAAAAATGTGCCCCAATAAACTTTTATGCGAGTTGAAGACAAGCAGCATTGGCTATTATTATACATTTGGCAAATAAAATAAATCAAAAAATTTGGGAGAAGATACTTAAATAGATTTTAATTGTTGTTGTTGCATTTAATTTACATAACTAATAAAATAATTCAGAACAAATAATGCAGAAAGTTTGCCAAAAATCAGATGAAACAACCAACATGATGACGCCAACCAGAAAAAGTTGGTCAGTAGTGACAATCATCATATCTCAAGTGATTAATTAGGTTTTTTCCATTCACGATCTTCAGAAAACTATAGATTTATATTAAAATGATAATGTGAACGTTGCAAAATTGAAAAAAAAATTAATTAAAATTATTCCAAGGGTAGACTTTTTTTAATAATTCAGCCTATGACTGTACGATGAACAGTGGTTCAGAATCGGATAGAGATATTTTCATAACTCTTTCTTTGTTCAACAGACAACACAATCAGCTTTCCGAAATAACAAATTTATGCTGAAATACCAAATTTCAGTTATTCCGTTCTAATAATTTGTCTAAAACGTTCAAAACACCGGAAATATATTAAGACGTGGGCCTATACCGAGAAATTTCTGGTGGAAAATTTTATGCCCCTAACGAAGACTAAATACCAAATTTAAAACATTCAGTTGGACATAGGAACCAAAATCTTCAATATACTGAAAATTATATATACTGAAAATTATATATGAAGACGTGGAGCAATACCGAAAAATTTAATTTGGAAACTTGTATACCTCCTACGAAGACTTAGTAACTAATTTCAGCCGTTTCGGTGGGATATTGAGGCTACAATCTTCAAAACATATGTATACCGAAAATCGGGAGGTACAGTTCTATGGGGGCTATATGTAGATGACCGACCTGTACCGACAAATTTCACGTAAAAAGTTTTACACCCCCAACGAAAACTAAATACCAAATTTCAACCATTTCGGTAAGATCTGAGGCCACAACCTTCAAAATACCGAAATTTGGGAGGTAACATTCTATGGAGGCTATATGAAAACGTGGAACGATATAGCCCATTTTTCAATACCAAATATCCTAGCAGTAATCCTCATGCAGAGACCAACAACTTGAAAGTAACTTGACAACTGATACAGATAGTGTGCTCGGGATATGGAAAGAACATTTTTCAAATTTTCGGTATCTAATACTAGCGAAGGCGATGATGATACCACAGATCCAATCCCAGAAGACGGGACTGATATCCTCCGCAAAGCTCATTCGGCTTTGTAAGATACTAGGTCCTCAGTTAAAATATGTAGGAAATAACCTCTCCGAAGAGCTTAGTACCAAAAGAGGCTTCAGGCAAGGACCTATTCAACATTCTGCTGGAAAAGATTATATGAGATGCATACATCTCCGATTTTGGGTATTTTGAAGGTTTTAGGCTCACTATCAAACCGAAGTGGTATTTAGTATTTGGTATTTAGTCTTCGTTGGGGGTATACAACTTTCCACCTGAAATTCGGTGGTATAGGTCCACGCCTACATATACATAGCTCCCATAGAACGGTACCTCTCGATTTTCGGTATTTTAAAGCTTGTGACCTCACTATCGCACCGAAATGGCTGAACTGTGGTATTGGGTCAACGCTGGGGGTATAAAACGTCTTCATATAGCCCCTATTGAGCGGTACCTCCCGATTTTCGGTATTTTGAAGGTTGTGGCTTCAATATCCCACCGAAATGGCTCAAATTTGGTATTTAGTCATCGTTGGGTGTACGAAACATTTGGACTGAAATTCGCAGGTATAGGTCCACGTCTTCATATAGCCCCCATAGAACGGTCCCTCCCGATTTTCGGTATTTTGAAGGTTTCAGGGTCATTATCACACCGAAATGGATGAAATTTGGTATTTAGTCTTCCATGGGGATATAAAATATTCCCGATAAGAATTATCAGTATATGTCCACCTCTTCATATAGCCCCCACTGAAGCCTACCTCCCGATTTTCGGTATTTTGAAGGCTGTGCTCTCAATACCCAAAAGAAATAGATGAAATGTGGTATTTAGTCTTTGTTGGGGGTATAAAACATTTCGACAGAAATTTTCAGGTAATGGTCCATGGGGATATAAAATATTCCCGATGAGAATTATCAGTATAGGTCCACCTTTTCATATAGCCCCCACTGAAGCGTACCTCCCGATTTTCGGTATTTTTAAGGTTAAGAAATGGCTGAAATTTAGTATTGAGTTTTCTTTGGGGGTATAAAACATTTCGACTGAAATTTGCAGGTAAAGATCCACGGCTTCATATAGCCCCCATAGAGCGGTACCTCTCGATTTTCGGTATTTTGAAGGTTGTGGATTCAATATTACACCGAAATGGCTAAAATTTGCTATTTAGGCTTAGTTGGAGGTATAAAACTTTCAACTTGCATTTTGTCGCTTTAATATAACCCCCATAGGAGCGTACCTTCCGATTTTCGGTATTTTTAAGGTTGTGCCCTCAATATCCCAACCAAATGGCTGAAATTTGGTATTTAGTCTTCGTTGGGCGAATGAAACATTTAGACTGAAATTTGCAGGTATAGGTCCACGTCTTCATATAGCCTCTATAGAACGGTCCCCCTCGATTGTCGGTATTTTAAAGGTTTCAGGGTCATTATCACACCGAAATGGATGAAATTTGGTATTTGGTCTTCCATGGGGATATAAAGTATTCCCGATAAGAATTATCACTGTATGTCCACCTCTTCATATAGCCCCCACTGAAGCGTACCTTCCGATTTTTGGTATTTTGAAAGTTGTGCTCTCAATACCCAAAAGAAATGGCTGGAATTTGGTATTAAGTCGTCGTTGGGGGAATAAAAACTTCCACCAGACATTTGTCTTTATTGCTTCACATCTGCATATAGCCTTCATAGAACTGTCCCACACAATTTTCGGTATTTTAAAGGTTTTGGCTCCAATATCCCACCGAAATGGCTGAAATTTGGTATTTAGTCTTTGTTGGGGGGTAAAAACGTTCCTGCCGAAATTTTGTCAATATAGATCCACATTTTGAAATAGCCCCCATAGAACGGTACCTCCCGATTTTCGGTATGTTGAAGGTTGTGACCTCAATATCGCACAGAAATGGCTGAAATTTGGTACTTAGTCTTCGCTGGGGGTAACAACTTTTCCCTAGAATTTTATCTGCATAGGTCCACGCCTTCATATATCCCCATAGAACCGTACTTCCCGATTTTCGATATTTTGAAGGTTGTGGCCACAATAATCCACTGAAATGGCTGAAATTTGGTATTTAGTCTTCATTTGGGGTACAAAACTTTCCACATAAAATTTGTCGGTATAGGTTCACGGCTTCATATAGCCCCCATAGTTAAGTTAAAATATTCTACTCTTGCAAGAATTAAGAGGAATGTTTAGTACATACTTTATTCAATAATTTACTTCAATACAGTTCGTGGTGGAGGGTATAAAAAGTTCGACCCTGCCGAACTTAACGCCGTTCTTACTTGTTTCACCATTTCTTTGCACCAATCGACACTTTTTCTTAGCGATTGTCAAATTGTGAGGGATCCAACGAGAACAACCCTATTTTACGATCAGGTGTACATGGAATATCGAATGTATGCTGGTAGAAGAAATGCCCAAGGATGTCTGTATCTCACGGTACGTCAAATAACGATCTTACATTAGCACTTCAAGCACGGCATCAATGTTTTCTGGCACAACGGCCGTTTTTGGACGACCTTCACGACGTTTTTGAGATACAGGCTTCCAATGAAAACAATGTGCTAAAGGATGGTGCTTCATCACCATACAAAATTATGAGTTCATCGAAGCACTCTTGTCGTGAAAATCCACGTCGAATACTATGAAAAATGATCCCACGAAATTTTTTTTTGAAATGTCAAATGGCGCCTGACAACTCGTAATGTTGCATGGGCCAAAAACTTTTCTAGTGGCCATCGTAACCCACAAACGTCTTAAAATTTGTACTACAAAACGTTTTGTCACCTACAAAATTATATTTACTTTTATAATTAAGGTCCTGTTTATAGTACATTTAGGTCCACCACTCCTGCCATTGTTATTCAGCAAAACCGAATGATTTATTTTCGGGTTAATCGTGTGTTTCCTCCTCTATTTGCCCATGTCATAACAAACTGGTAATGAAAGATAATTATAATATTTGGTATGATGTACTGACAGAAAGTTAATTGTTAATACCACTTTAAGGCTATCTTCGCTAAAATCAAAGAAGCTGATAATTAACAAGTTTAATAACCTTTATATTAGGCCTTGACTATTCCAATTCGCTTCTAATGTACAATAACAAAAAATACTCTCATCCTTAATAAACAACAACAACAACGTAAAATTAAGTAATTTGCAAATAATTATTTCAATAAATATTTGACAACAGATTTTTGGGAAATAATGAAACCGGTCCATAATAAATTATCATCCCAGGCTAACACTACCGAGATGGCAATGTTTGTTTTGGTACTGATTTTTGAAAGAAACAACAAAAATAATGAAATAGGTAACAAACAACAAGAAATTGGCTTAAATTGTCAATGCCTCCTTTATGGTTCAACGCCGTCATGGCATCATTAGTGGGGTAATCTGTATACAAAGATGCAACGGCAAAGCGTTTGGACACATCGACGCAATCGGCGGTAGCAGTAATAAGAAAATATACCTTTTTGTTGCATTTGTGTCATTTAAAATTGGTTTAACAAATGTTAATTTTTAAAACAAATAAATTATTATTAACAAAAAAAATATGAAGACAATCCAGTTATCTGTCTACGCCACAAAGCAGTAATAAAATTTTTTAAAACAAGTAGAAGAAAACTGGAAATTGCAAAAGTTGAGGTTTTTGTTTATTTATTAATTTTGGTGGTTAAAGAAAGTAATGTTTTTATATTAATTGAATTCCGTTTTTAATAAGAAAATTATTGTTTCTCTAATAGGAAACTGCATCAACTCAAAGGAAAGTCGCATTTTGCTGGCATGGGAGTATTCGCAACTTTAAACATAAGTATAAGTATAAACAAGTAAGAAGTATTTAACCCATTTCTGCAGGATAATATAGCTAAAACTAATAAAATACCGAAGATCGGGAGGTAGCGTTTTATGGGGGCTATATCAAAACGTGGACCTATATTGACAAATTTCTTTGGAAAGTTTTATAGCCTTAAGCAAGACTAAATTACAAATTTCAGCCATTTCGGTGAGAAAATGTGGCCAAAACCTTCACAATCGGAAGGTACCGTTCTTCCGATATGGATATTTTATATCCACATGGAAGACTAAATATCAAATTTCATCCATTTCGGTGTGATAATGACCCTGAAACCTTCAAAATACCGAAAATCGGGAGGGACCTTTCTATGGGGGCTATATGAAGACGTGGACCTATACCTGCAAATTTCAGTCCAAATGTTTCCAACGAAAACTAAATACCAAATTTCAGCCATTTGGTTGGGATATTGAGTGCACAACATTCAAAATACCGAAAATCGGGAGGTACGCTCCTATGGGGGTTATTTTAAAGCGTGCACCTATAACGACAAATTGCAGGTAGAAAGTTTGTAACCTTCAACGAAGTCTAGATAGCAAATTTCAGCCATTTCGGTGATCTATTGAGGTCACCACTTTCAAAATACCGAAAATCCGGAGGATCCGTTCTATGGGGACTATATCAAAACATGGACCGATATAGCCCATTTCCAATACCAAACATCCTATGAGTATTGGAAACTTTTGTAGCAAATTATAAAGCTCTATCTTAAATATTGCAAGCTGTATCTTGATGGACGGACGGACAGACGGACATGGTTATATCGACTTAGAATTTTATGCTGATCATGAATAAATATACTTTATAGGGTATCTGGTCAATATTTCGATATGTTACAAACAGAATGATAAATTTAATTATACCCCCATATTATGGTGGAGGGTATAAAAATAATTCTGTTCCCACAACGACATCCCTAATAACTAAAATATGGCGAGTAAATCTATATGTATAATTTTTAAGCACATACACATGAACTGAATACCCCAGCTCGATTCTATGTTTTTTCTTTTTCTCGTTGATACAGGCACGCATACGTTTAATTTCTTAATTAAACCATACAATGAGGAAAAACAATGGCGTTTTCCCCCTTCCATTCGATTAAAGACAAAGTAGGCGTTACCCAACAAAATTAAATAAAAAATGTTTATAAATAAAACAAAAGTAACCAATAAAAAATAAAAAAACATACATATGTATGTACATATATAAAAACCAACAAAAAACGCTAAAGTAATTTAATAACAAATCAATATAATTGGTGGTACGAATTAAATTAAATTATTCTCCGAATAGAAGTGGAAAATAAAAACAATGAAAAATACATATGATGCTTACCTGTCCCGTTGCTGCTTCCAAAATCACATAGACCAGCAATATGATTTCTTTTTCATCGGAACCCAAACCGGGACCATTTTGTCCACAGGTTGCCACATAAAATGACACAACATGTTCGGGAACCTGCATTTTTGTGGCTGCTCTGATTTTCAAATTGTCGTAGAAAATTGATATTTATTTTTTTAATTTATTTAAAAAAATTGCTAACTAAAATTTATGTAAGTAGTTGTTGTTGTTTGTAGAGTTGTGCGATTTTTTTGTGTCTTATGATGCCAAAACGTTGCAGTTGTAGAGGACTTTAACGTTAAAGCAACTAATCTGATGATGTTTTTGTTGCTGCTGTTGATGTTTTACTTTCTGGCAATGATTACAAATCATTTGGACTTTGTTTTATTGTTGTTGTGTTGTATTGTAGTTAGGTTGTTTGTTTTTGTACTGAAAAGTACCAATTATTGATTTTGGTACATTATTTATGTTGAAGTTGTCATTTTATCTGTAAGAATAAACAAAAAAGAAAAAGAAAAAACAAATTAAAATATTTATTAAAAACAAGTAAGCAAAGGCTATAGTCGGACAGGGCCGACCATACGATACCCTATACCACTACCCTGCGAGTTAGCTTTCAGCAAATCAAAGTTTCTTTTGGACAAATAAGCTCATTGTAAGAAATAAATTTTTGGAGTCTGAAACCTTATCACATTAAGTTTAAATAACAATATAATAATGGTTCCACAAACATCACAGAAGGGACAGGGCGTGCACCACCAATCATATTACAGCAATAGTATGGGGCCTACTGTTTATCGCCGAGTCCGAAAGGCATGTCTTAAAACACCACCTGTAGAGAAGTTGTACATGGTTGAATTACTCAGAAAATGTCGCCAAATTTACTGAGGGGTATTTTGCCATCGTTGGAAATTTGATGTTTGCTGGCCGGGAATCGAACGCCCGACCTTCAGCGTGCAAGGCGGGTGTGCAAACAATTGTACCATGGTGGCACCAATAAGTAATTTTAGAACGGGCATTTACTGTGGACCTAATTTTTTGTATATTTTGACATTTTTGCTAAACCATATGCAAAAATTTGTGTCCTAAATATCCCATCGAATTGGCTGAATGTTTGTATTAAGTATTCGTTCATCACAATTTTCGACCTGAAATTTATCGGTATAGGTCCAGGTCTTTATATAGCTCCCATAGAACCGTACCTCCCGATATCCGGTATTTTGAAGGTTGTGGCCTCAATATCAAACTGAAATGGCTGACATTTTGTATTCAGCCTTCGTTGGAGGTAAAAAAACTTTCCACCTGAAATTTGTCGTTATATGTCCACGTCTTCATATAGCTCCCATAACCAGAACCTACCGATTTTCTGTACTTTGAAGGTTATGGTCTCAATATCCCTCCGAATTGGCTAAAATTTGGTATTAAGTCTTCATTGGGGGTATTAAACTTTCCATCTGACATTTGTCGGTATAGGTCTAGGCGTTCATATAGCTCCCATAGAACGATAGCTCCCCATTTTCGACATTTTGAAGATTGTGGCTCTGGTTACAGATTTCTCTGTTTTATTGACTTGTCTGAAGTGAATTTCAAACAGAAGATATTATTGAAATATATGTAGCATACGAAAACATGTGAAATACAGAAATTTTCCATATGCAAAACTAATATTTGCATATGCATCATTTATACATTTCGCCTATTTTTGCATATGTGATATATTTCGACTGGAATTTAATTAGAAGCCAAAAATATGCAAATTTTACAAAAATAGGTGTTGCATAAAATTCCGCTGTCTACATATCATTGAGCTGATATTAATCGGGGTGCTCTCATTGATATGAGAGAAGGCTCCATTGTCCCTACTGGGATGTTTGTGGAACAATTATATACAGTACATTTTAAGAAATATTCTTAAATTTGAAAATTGGCGTTGTTTTGCAATTTCTGCTACATCTTTAAATTTTGAGCAATTGGACAGGTAATATGATAGGGTTCCACGCAATTTGTAAGAACTGGGAATTTGTCTGTCATGATAGAGAAAATTTGTAGCATGGGAGGAAGATGTGGTTCTCCTCATAAAACTCATTATATCTTAGGTAGTAGGTCCGTTACCAAGCACACATATTATTGCAATTTTCATCAGAGGAAAGATCGGTAGTTAATTTTTCTTATATAGGCGACTTTGCCGGTATATGGCCTCCAGGGACTCAAATATGGACCAAAAATAAAATGTTTTTATTTAGCATACAAAAGTAATGGTCCATTGCACCAGATCGTCATCAAAAATTGTAGGCATCTTCTTCGACCTAAACCCCTACCTCGTGGAAAATTTCGTGACTATTGATCTATAATTGCGACCTCTAGTATGCTTTTGATTACATTACAAGCAAAACACTCGATATATTAGGCTGTAACTCTGTTATCTGACCACACAAATCAACATAGTTGGCATTAATTGAAAGGGCAAGAGTAGTCCTTCCAAATATTATTTATGTGGGCGGAATGTGTGGTCCAGGAATAAAGATATTACCGGTATATTAAAAATTTTCACAATTTTCACACAAAAGTTGTGGTCCATTTAACCCTCTAAACATCATCCGATCACCATCTCAAATTGCAAGCTTCTTCTTTGTCATATAATCTTACATTATTTAAAATTTCGAGGCGATCGGACTATAATTGCGACATACAGAGCCGCTACAAAATCGGATAAAAATTTTGTTTTTGGTCCATTTCACCCGCTTAACATTTCTCGATCATCACCAATAAGAATAGGGATCTATTCTGATCTGAACCCGACCTCCATACAAAATTTCGTGACGATCGGTCCATAATTGCGGCCTGGAGCGTGTTTACAATTTATAATGGACAGACGGACGGACGGACGGACGGACGGACAGACACACATCTCAAAATCGCTTTATCTCGTCGAGATATGAAGATTGGTATACCACATTGGGGGTCTCCGACGAATATTTCGCGGTGTTACATGAATTTTTACCAAAACAAACTTATAATACCCTTTTCCACATTGTGGTATAGGGTATAAATAGTACTAAAAAATATAATAATAACAATAAAAATAATAATATAAAAATAATAAAAAAAAATAAAAACTGAAATTCGGCCGGACCGAAGTTTTTATACCATCCACAACGAACTGTATTGAAATAAATAGGAACAATTAGGCCCTGCTTCTCTAAGACGATTTGAATAAAAATTCGTTCGAACTACTACTATAATCCTGTTATTGTAGAAAATTATTGTTTGATTGAAAACAAAAATTATTCACATATTTTTCAACAAGTAAAAAAGTATCAGTCGGCTTTGCCGACAGAAATATACCCTCAGCCTGTGTATATTGAAACAATTTTTTCCCAAAAAACGTATGTATTTAGGGGGTTTTAAAAATTTTGGGCGTTTGAACAGACAAAAATGTTGATTAGGATTAAAGATCAAAAGTTTTGCGGAGGAGATACAAAAAGGGATGGATCGACATTGACCGTTATGGAAGTGGATCTCCAGCCACAACATATAGTGCCATAGGGGGTTTTTACACTCTTCGGGCTGTTTGCTCAAGAAGTATGGACTTGCCCCTAAAAAAACTTTTACCATCGTAATTGAGGCAGCGAATGCAAGTTGCTTCAACAAAAATCAAAGTGATTCGATATTAGGTCTCAAAGTGAACTTATCCGATATTTTGTGTGGGAGGTGCCGGATGGAGTGGACAAATATAGTCCATATTTGAAACTGATCTACAACTGGTAGATATATTAGGATGTGTAAAGTATAGACTAATTCGGGCACTCCCTTCAATGGTTCGTACGGTAACCATTTTTCCGAACATTTTTGAACTTTTGTGGGGGAGGTACCTGAAGGAGTAGACCGATATGGCTTATCTTCAAACTTAAACTATGTTTGGACAAAATATTACTAAGGCCATATTTTGAACCGAATCGGCAGATCCGTTCGAGAGTTATCATGCGCTCCAACCACCTCACACGGTGTCATAGGCGTTTTTTTGCAACTTGCATGATATTTTCCCAGGTAGTATGGACTTGCCCCTGATGAAACTTGTACCGTCGTATGGAGGGCAGTGAATACAAGTTGCTTAAACAAAAATCAAAGCGATTCGAGAGATGGCCTTAAACTGAACATTTCCGAAATTTTGTGTGGGAGGTACCCGAAGAAGTGGACCTATTGAGACCATATTGGAACCTCATATTACACTGGTAGAAAGTTTACGCTATACAAAGTATTGACCAAATCGGTCACTCCCTTCAAGAGTTATCGTGCGCACAAACTTTCCGAACGTTTTCGAACTTTAGTGGAAGGAGTGGACCGATGTAGCTCATCTTCGAACTTAAACTAAGTTTGGGCAAAATATTACGAAAGCCAAAATTTGAACCGAATCGGTTTATCCGTTCGAGAGTTATCGTGCGCTCCAGCCAGCAGGACAGACAGACGGACGGACATGGCTAGATCGACTCCAAATTGTCTGAAACACATTTCGTCCAAACATACTTGGGGTCTAAAACAGGCCTGCTCAAGGTGCGCACCTGAGCTGTCGGTGTGTGTCAATTTTCTCACACACACAATTTAAAAAGAGAGCTTTTGTTTTTGTTTTGAATATTTTCAAAATTAAAAATCAGTCTCTATTGAACATTCAATGAGGAAGGTTCTGTTTTCGAATTTGTCTATGAATTTATATGCGTACACTGAAAAAATGAATGAAGATACTGAATACGAAATTTTATTTGCCTAAAATTTTTACGGCAAATTAGAGTGTTTGGTTTGTCAACGCACTTTGGTTTTTAACGAACTTGATTTGCAACAAATTATAACATCAACAGTCACATTTGGTCAAAATAAAATAATTATTCTACTCTATATTTTGAAATATAAAATAAAAAAAAAAACTGTTACGATATTTCTCACAGTATACAGAGAGACAAAGGAAAATTGAAATTTGTGTATTTCAAAACCAACACAATTACAAAATGTGTTTGTATGTGTCTGAGCAGGCCTGGTCTAAAACCATTATTTCGATGAGGCACATTTTCATCGTATCAAAGTGTATATACCCTCCTTAGCCTAAAGGCTGAGGGTATAAAAAGAAGTAGTAGTTCGTACGAATTTGAATTCGAATCGTCTTAGTGAAACATGCCATTAGTTTCCTTTCGTTTATGAAAATACTAAGCGCTTCCTCTTTTTCAGTGCAGGAAAAGAATTTCTTAACAAATGGATAACACCTTTAAAAGATCTCATATGGGGCGTCATCGTTGTACTTTCCAAAACATGGACCAATTCAATTCTCCGAATTGAGCTTTTGTATCCCTTGGCAACACACAATATTAACTTACTACAATCTTGGTTCGAAAATTTGACAAAAGACCTTCGAAATACAGTCGAAATCGCTTATAACGTCGTCGTTTATAACGTCATATCGGTTGTAACGACGATATCCAAAAGTCCTAAATCTCCGGGGCCCTTTATAGCCCTATAGCTTATAACGACATATCGGTTATAGCGACAAATTCCGTCGGTCCCTTGACCGACGTTATAAGCGATTTCGATTGTACATAAAATTTGCCAATACCGGCTAGACTTTTCATAAACATCCCCGAAGGGACACAGGAGACATCTCTCAAATCAATAAATGGACGCCTACTCATATTAGCTCAAAGATATGGGTCCTACATTTTATCGCCGAGTCCGAATGGCGTGTTTTACGACACCACGTATAGAGAAGTTTTAACATGACTGGAATACTCAGGAAATGTCGTCTGCATTTTGGAAGACTAAATACAAAATTTCAGCCATTTTGTTGTGATATTGAGGACACAGCCTTAAAAATTCCGAAAATATGGAGGTACAGTTCTATGGAGATTAAGACACGCCGTTCGGACTCGGCGATAAACAGTAGGTCTCATATCATTGAGCTAACTATGAATCGGAGTGCACTCATTGATATGAGAGAAGTCTCCCTTGTCCCGTATGGGATGTTGTGGAACAATGTGTTTTTTGTTTTTAATATCTTCAAAATCTGAAAATCGGTAGGTACCGTTCTATAGGGGCTATATAAGGGCGTGGACCGATACCAACAATATTCTGGTGGAATGTTTTATACCCTCAACGAAGACTAAATACCAAATTTCAACCATTTAGGTGGGAACTTGAGGCCACAACCTTCAAAATACAGAAAATCCGGAGGCATTGTTGTATGGGGGCTACATGAAAACGTGAATTTATACCGACAAATTTCAAGTGGAAAGTTGTGTACTCCCAACGAAGACTAAATACTACATTTCAGCGATTTCGGTGTTATAATGAGGCTAAAAACCTTTAAAATACCCAAAATCCGGAGGTACCGTTCTAGGGGGGCTGTATCAAAACGTGGACCGATTTAATCCATTTTCAATACCAAACATCCTAGGAGTAATAGAAACTTCTATAGCAAATTACAAAGATCAATCCTAAAAATTGCGAGCTGTATCTTGATTTCAAAAGACGGACGGACAACGGACAGGCGAACATGGTTATATCGACTTAGAATTTTATGTTGATCAAGATTTATATATACTTTATAGGGTCCCCGACGAATATTTCGATGTGTTACAAACGGAATGACAAATTTAATTATATCCTCCATATTATGGTGAAGGGTAGAACAAGTAAGTAAGGGCTACAGTCGGATGGGGCCGACCATATCACACTACTATCCCTGAGAAAAATGAGAAAATATTCTTGACACAATGCCTTCATGAGGTAATATCCAGCATTTCTTTGTTGGCTGATCGATTTTGCAGATGTACAAAACATGGTAGTGAGCAGCACCAGATTCAAATTTCACGATGTACAAAAACAGCGTAGGTGCCGCCAGGTGAATTAACCAGAAATTAGGCTGATCATCTTTATAGATGGAAGACACGCTTCCCATGTGTTAGACCAACGAACGATACATTTCCCGTCTTAATGTGACGGCAAAACTGCGATATAACACAGAAAAGCTAGACATCGCTAAGCTGCAACCCTTCAGGTAACAGAAGCCTACTCCATTCAAATTACCCATTTGTTGGAAAACAACACCATTTGGTATCCAAGTCAGTAGCAACAGAAATGTCACGAAAAATATCGGAAGAGGAGAAGAAGCGTATTTAAAGAGCAGGCAAAACGTGAGCGAGAGAAAAGCGAGATGTTTTGGAGTCAGAATGAAATCCCAGGGACATTCTCCCACAGATATGTTGAAAGAAATCTGCTTACTGATACCGAAAGCGTACTTAGAATCTGCAAATACATAACCCTTCTTTCTGTAAGTTTCTGCTAACAAATATAGGCGGTGATGAAGATGCCCCGAAGTCAAGCCCAAACGACGGCATTGAGTGTATGTCATCTAGCCAAAGTGAGGTCAAGACTGTTTTCCAGCTGCTGAAAAAACTTTAGGTAGCAGGAGTTGATGGACTGTCAGCTGAACTGTTGAAGATCGATGGCGATATGGTGATAAGTAGTATGCATTAGCTGAGGAGCAAAATTTGGATGGAGGAACGCATGCCCAATAATTGGAATCTTATTCTATTACGTTTTGTGCACAAGGCATAAGTGTCCTGTGCATCGTTTATAAATTGCTGTCGAGCGTACCGATTGAGCGGCTAAAAGCATTTCTAATCGGGCTATACTAATGCGGTTGTAGACCTACAAAGTCCACCATACATCAAATCTTTACTATACGCCAAAACTTAAAGAAGACCCACAAAAAAGATCGCCACAATTCAGCTATTCGGCAGCTACTAGACCGCCTTCGATAGCCCAATAAGATTAAAGATGTTTCTAGCCACGGTTATGCAGAATAACATCGACTTATACAAAATCTGCAGTTATATTAGAAAAGAATATCTCTGAGGCGACAGTATATTATGTGATCTATTTAATATTCGATTGGAAATGATGAGTAACGACGAACCCACTAGCAAGGCATACGAGCGCAACACTACCACAAAGTTAAAAGACCAATACTGCAATGACATGCCCAAGTTAAGGGGGATCTCTCAAAGCATGGAATCCGAAATATAGCAAAAGAGCGGTGCGGTTTGAAATCTATTCTTACTTCGGCCTATGGGATAAGCGTTCTGAAGATGACCACCTGAGTAAGTAAGTCTTTCTAAAACCTCTTACAAAGACCAGCTTAAATGGCTGATGAACACTATAACTATCGAAATGAGTGGCTCTTAAACTCAGATCAAGTCCGATGATGAGGCCCATTCCTTCCGTTACCTTCCCTACAAAAATGCAATTTAGCGCTTTGATCCAGCTAAAGATCACTTCTACATCTTATGGTGGAGGGTATAAAACCATATTATTATTTTTATTGTCTGGAGTTTCTCCTTTATTTATGGCCCCACAAAAAACTATTATTCACAATAACTATGACATTTTAAATGATCGAAAGTTCTATTTATCTGAACACTAAACACTGAAGTAGTTCATTAAATCATTTTGTTTGTTTGTTTAAACAAAAAACACGTGCGAAAATAAAACCACTGACTGCGAAAGTCCGATAGACATCAATCTAATCGCTTATGATGTCGGCGGTGTGATGGTGATGATTCAAGTAGCGTTAAGTCTAATAAAAATGTTAAATAATTGTAAAAGTAAATAGAAAAAATTAAATGAAATGCAAAGTCATCGTTATAAGAATAAAAAATATGTATTTGCAAATAAAATGGATTAAATATTTCATAAGAATCACACAATGTTTTTACAAACTTAAATTGTTTAAATAAATTAAAAGTGTAGTTCATTTATATTCAAATGGAATTTTATTTTATCCAACACCAACAAATATCCATAAGGCAGAAATGTTGTCAGAATTAAATTAGGAAATTATTTGGGGTATAGGTCAGTAGACAACATATAAATGTTTTTCAAATTAAAATTCTAAAATATCAAGCAAATGTTGAAGTTGGGTCCCGAAGGTTGCAGTTCTAAGTACTCTATTTCCTTTTTAAAACTATTTTTTTTATCTGTTACGGAATTGTATTACAACAACGTGAATTATATTCCCTGATTTACATTTCGGCTCTCAAAAAAGGTTTAATGATAGGTCCACACACATTAACAAGATGTCAAGAAAATGTCACCACAAATGCATTCAATAGCACACAAACACACGCACATAAAATAAACTAGAGTTGTTTTTTAAGTTTATTTTCCGGGGTTAGAAGTTTTTATGATGTCGCCGACGCCATTGTCGCCGCCACTTAACATTTGACTGCTGACCATTGAACGGTAACATCCGGAAACAACTACATACCACACACACACATGTAATGTGTGGCAGACAGTCTTCTGTTTCATGAATATGTTGCAACTTAATTATATTACTTGTTAATTTTGTTTCAGATTTTCCAAAAACAACTAAATGAAAAACGGTAACAAAATGTTGAAAGTCTTGTTAAAGTATCTTTTTTTTTGTGTTTTATATATTTATTTTATTTTTCCTATGTGTCATAAGTAATGACAACAAAACAATAACTACCACAATAAGATTTAATGTCCATGAATGATTTTTTTTATAAAACACAAAAGCAATTTGGTTTGTGATGAAAACATGCCCAGAGCTGTAACAGTGAGTGAAATCATAAAGATATCTTGATGTACTACTTAATAATAAAGAACGAGGTGGGTGTGATAAGAGGGAAGAAAATCATCAAATAACCACGTTATGTGGATAAAAAATTATAAACATTTTGGATAAATAAATTATAAACGTTTTTTGAATAACTAAATTATCCGCATTTTTGTGGATAAATAAATTATCCAAAATTTTATGGATAAATAAATTATACTTAATTTTGTGGATAAATAAATTGTCCACCTTTTGTGGATAAATAAATTATTCACAGTTTTGAGGATAATTAAATTATCCACATTTTTGTGGGCAAATAAATTATCTAAATGTTTGTGCATAAATAAGTTATCCTAACTTTTTGTGGATAAATAAATTATCCACATTGTGGATACAAAAATTATCCACATAAACAAATTGTCCACATTTTTGTGGATAAAAAAATATCCACATTTTTGTAAATAAATAAATGATCCTCATGCTTGTGGATAAAAAACGTATACACATTTTAATGGATAAATTAATTTACCAAATTTTTGTGGATAAATAAATTATCCGCGTTTTGTGGATAAATTAATTATACAATTTTTTTTTAAAATTATCCACATTGTTGATACAAAAATTATCCACATTTCGTGGATAAATAATTATGCACATTTCTGTACACAAAAAATTATTCACATTTTTGTGGATAAATAAATTATCCACGATTTTTTCATAAATAAACTATCCAAATTTTGTGGATAAATTATCTAAATTTTTGTGCATAAATAAGTTATCCACATTTTTGTGGATAACTAAATTATCCACATTGTGGACACAAAAGTTATCCACATTTCGTGGATAAATTATTATGCACATTTTTGTGCATAAAAAATTATGTACATTTTTGTGAATAAAAAATTATCCACGTGTTTGTAAATAATTAAACAATCCAAATTTTCTTGGATAAATAAATTATCCACATTTTTGTGGATAAATAAATTATTCACAATTTTTAGATAAATAAACTATTCAAGTTTTGTTGATCAATAAATTATCTAAATAAATAAGTTATCCAATTTTTTGTGGATAAATAAATTGTGGACACAAAAATTATCCACATGTTTATAAATGAACTATCCAAATTTTTGTGGATAAATAAATTATGCACATTTTTGTGGATAAATAATCCACGATTTATAGATAAATGTGGGAGCCCATAAAAGACGAAAATACCTTTGGTTTCTTTGGGTCACTTCGGGTTTTGATTTTATAACGTTAAATGTAGTGAAAAATGGGCTTTCTTGGATTTTCAAATTTAAACTGTCATTACTTCTTTTTTCTACAACCGACTTGCACACACTGTTTTTCATTATAAAGGGGAGAGTAATGCCTTTCGAACAAGCCATAGATTTTTAAAATCGGTTAGCAAATGGCTAAGTAATAGTGGTTTAAGTGTGACAAAACGCATTAAAAAACAGTAAAATGTTTTTCCTTGTGCTCTAGGCTGCGTAAACGACACCTAACAGTACAATTATTTCCTGTAACTAAGTAGTAAATTTAGTTGGCTTTCCAAAATGAGAAAAACCAACGAAATCGGTTGAAAAATGAATGCGTTATGGCATTTTTTGTGTTTCAACTTTTTGGTTTTTTTCATATTTTCCTTTATAAAAGATGGGTATCTTAGCATGCATGATTGTAATTGTGATTATCCTGCTTAACAATTACGCACAAGGTATCAATGTTTTTAAAGGAAAATATGAAAAAAAACCAAAAAGTTGAAACACAAAAAATGTAATAACGCATTCATTTTTCAACGGATTTTGTTGGTTTTTCCCATTTTGGAAAGCCAACTAAATTTCCTACTTGCTAACTGTAAATAATTGTACTGTTAGGTGTCATTTACGCAGCCTAGAGCACAAGGAAAAACATTTTACTGTTTTTTAATGCGTTTTGGTCACACTTAAACAACTATTACATAGCCATTTGTTCACCGATTTTAAAAATCTATGGCTCGTTCGAAGGGCATTACTCTCCCCTTTATAATGAAAAACAGTGTGTGCAAATCGGTTGTGGAAAAAAGAAGTAATGTCCGTTTAAAGTTGAAAATCCAAGAAAGCCCATTTTTTACTACATTTACTGTTATAAAATGAAAAACCGAAGTGATCCAAAGAAACCAAAGGTATTTTCGTCTTCTGTGGAACCCCACAAAACCGAATTTATGCATTAGAACCCCTGCAAATTTTCACTGTAGCACAGTGTAATTATATTTCCCCTATTTGTTGATAAACATTTTTCCCTATTATGTGGATAAATAAATTACCAACACTCTTATGGATAAATATGTAAATTATCAATATTTTTGTGGATAAATATGTAAATTATCCACGTTTTGTGGATAAATAGGTTATCCACGTTTTTGGATACATAAATCATCCACGCTTTTGTGGATAAATAAATTATCCACGGTTTGTTGATAAATGAATTAACCTTTTTGTGCATAAATAAATTAACCAAATTTTAGTGGACAAATAAGTTATCTAAAAATTTTGGATAAATAAATTCTCTACGTTTTGTGGTTAATAATTTCCCCTATTTGTGGATAACTAATTTATCCACTTTTTCTGGTTAATAATTTCCCTTACTTGTGGATAAAATTTGGGTGCCACCGTAGTGCAATGGTATGCACGCCCGCCTTGCACGCAGAAGGTCGGGGGTTCGATTCCCCGGCCAGGCAAAATACCCTTCAGTAATGTTGGCAACATTTCCTGAGTATTTCAGCCCATATCATTGAGCTAAATATGAATCGGGGTGCACTCATTGATATGAGAGAAGTCTCCCTTGTCCCGTATGGGATGTTGTGGAACAATGTTGTTTGTTGTGCTGTGGATAAATAAATTATCGGCGTTTTGTGGAAAAATAATTTTCCCCTATTTGTGGATAATACAATTTTTCTCCATTTTGTGGATAAATAAATTATCCATGTTTTGTGGACAACAAAATCATTCACATTTTTGTGGATAAATAAATTATCTGCATTTTTGTGGATAAATAAATCATCCATGTTTTGTGGATAAATAAATTATCCATGTTTTGTGGACAAATAAATCATTCACATTTTTCCCTATTTGTGGATAAATATTTTCCCTATTTTGTGGACAAATAAATTGTCCGCATTTTTGTGGTAAATAAATTATCCACATTTTTGTGGATTAATAAACAGTTTTGTTATTCTCATTTTTTGTGGGTAAATAAGTTATCAGCACTTTTGTGGATAAATATGTAAATGATTCACGTTTTGTGGATAAATAAGTTATGCACGTTTTTGAATTTGGATGAATTAACAACATTTTTGTGCATAAATAAATTAACCACTAAATTAGTGGATAAATAAGTTATCCAAGAATTATGGATAAATAAATTCTCCACGTTTTGTGGTTAATAATTTCCCCCTATTTGTGGATACATACATATTTTTTTCCATTTTGTGGATAAATAAATTATCCATGTTTTGTGGATAAATAAATCATTCACATTTTTGTGGATAAATAAATTATCTGCATTTTTGTGGATAAATAAATTACACACGTTTTGTGGATAAATTAATTATCCACATTTTTGTGGATAAATAAATTATCCACATTTTTGTGGATAAATAAATAACCCACATGTTTGTGGATAAAAAAATTATCTGAATTTTTGTTGATAAATAAATTATCCACGTTTTGTGGATAAATAAATTATCCACTTTTGTGGATAAAAATATCCACGTTTTGTCAAAAAGTTATCCACGCAAGGTGGATAAATAATTTTTCCATGTTTTGTGGATAAATAATTTTTCCACTTTGCCACGTTTTGTGGAAAATAAATTATCCACATTTTTGTAGATATGTAATCCTCGTTTGGTGGTTAAAAAAATTATCTAAAATAATTGTCACCGCACCTTCTCATACCACATTCCCTTTACTTTACTCCCTTACTTTGAATATGTCGCCATCTCAAACTATCATCAGCCAAGATCAACTGTCATATGTATTGCTGCTACTGACAAAACTGTCGATAATCACAACCATCGTGGTGATGATGTTGAAGTTTGGCAAGGTGCCTTAATTATACATCTGCCAAAAGCCATATCTATGTAAGTATCTGTGTCATTTAGTCAGGTAGTTAGTAATTTGTGGTATGCTCGCGGCACCTCTATCTCTCTCCCTTTGTCAACGCCTATCATCAATTGTTGCTTAAGTAATTTTTTTCGAATTTCAATATTTTTCTTGCTGTTCTGCAGTCACCTAAATTGACGTTTGCGGTGGTAATTAAAATCCCCACTTGCTTGTATTTCAAAATCCCTAGAAACTCACTCCCAATTATTTCTTGTTTTTGTATAATTTCCATAAGCTTGACTGGGGCTGCTTTGACTGCGTTGCTCGATTAACCTAAACGCCTCTAAACTTGACCCATGACCATTGAACGCAATTGAGACGTCAATGAGACGTCAGTATGAGCCGACATCGATGTATAATAAAAACATATAATAAAACCAACTTTATAAGAATTAAAACAAAATGTATTTTTGCATTTATTTTACCTGTCTGTCCACTTAAAGATGTTATTAAATATGTTGTTGTTGAGTATTTTGCTTTTTGTTTTAATGGAAACCGGTATAAGGCTTTAATGAAAATTACACACCAATCGGTGAGGTAAATATTAAAAAAAAAATAATTCATGGGCAATTATTGTATGTATGCATGTATGTGTGTGGAGAGTGAATGAAGTTATTAAATGTAACATTTCCCTTGGCCTGCAGGAACTTTTGTTTTTTTTTTACATTAATGGGTCATCCATCTGATGATCGTTTTACGTTCATTTTATAGAGCTTACAAAGACATTACAATGAATATCACACATCTTAATGGCTTGTATTGACATTCACTAAATTTAAGTGAAAGCTTAAGAAAAACATTCAGCAGAATTTAGGATAAAGACGAATACGATCGAAAATGTATTTAAAGAAAACAAAATATTAAATTGAAATATTTGAAAATTTACTAACATGCCTCCAAGTGGTTCCGAAATCAATCAAATTCCACTCCAAATTCTTTTGACTCAAGCCTATAATAGCTAACATTAGTTCAGCAACGAACTAGTTCAATTTTATATTCACTGAAAAGAACTTATGAACTAGTAAGTATATATAGTTCACTTTAGTTCACTGAGCTAAGATCATTGAACAAATTTATTAATAGATTTGTATAGTTCACGAACGAACTTTTTTTCCTAGTTCCTCTATATCTGGGTTGTGTAAATAAAAAATTAGGATATACAAAAATTCAACCTGTCAAAAAGAAAAATAAAACTCACCAAAATTGCTTTCTCAATCTCTCTTAGCAGAAAACGGTATAAACGTTAGAAATAGCGTTCATAATATGCATGAATCTGAACATTTGCAATACTCTTTGAATGCTATTCATAATAGTCTTTTTTGCTGTGTAAAATCTTTGAAAATATGAAGCCACCTTGAATCATAAAGCAGAAATTAGAATAGAATTCAGACTTCAGTAGTGCGATTCTCTAACTCATTTTTTGAGGTAACATTTAAACGCAAAATTATAAATGAAAAGTATAACAAAAGTTGACAACACTGTTACTATCGGTAGAACTTTACGACTACTTTTTATTCGTCGCTAACTTACCGAAAAATATCGTTAATTACTGAATTTATAAGCCTATTAATGTTACCGATTTTTGTCGGTAACTTAAAAATGAGTTAGAGAATCGAACTACAGATCTCAAAATTGAGCAGAGTTGAGGCAATACTTTCTGGCACGTTAAGCAGTGCATGTAGAAGGAAAACTTGATGTTAACTACATATTAACCGATCGAGGTAAAGGGCCAACGGAAGCCAAAAATGGGCTAATTGGAAAAGTCTTTGCAAAACATCTACACTAAAAACCCCTACACTACATGATATTAAACAAGTAAAAAAGTATCAGTAGGCTTGGCCAACAGAGATATACCCTCAGCTGTGTATATTGAAACAATTTTTTCCCAAAAAACGTATGTATTTAGAGGGTTTTAAAAATTGTGGGCGTATGAAACGACACAAATGTTGATTAGGATTAAAGAGCAACAGTTTTGCGGAGGAAATACTTAAATTAATGGATCAACATTGACCATTATGGAAGTGGATCTCCAGCCACTACATATGGTGCAATATTGGGTTTTTACACCCTTCGGGCTGTTTGCTCAAGAAGTGTGGATTTGCCCCTGAAAAAACTTTTACCTTCGTAATTGAGGCAGCGAATGCTATAGTTGCTTCAACAAAAATCAAAGTGATTCGATAGCAGGTCTTAAAGTGAACTTATCCGTAATTTTGTACTGGATAAAGTGGACAAATATAGTCCATATTTAAACCTGATCTATATCTGGTAGATATATTAGGATGTGTAAAGTATGGACCAGTTCGGCCACTCCCTTCAAAAGTTATCGTACGAACAATTTTTCCGAACATTTTTGAAATTTTGTGGGGGAGGTACCTGAAGGAGTGGACCGATATGGCTTATCTTCAAACTTAAAGTATGTTTGGACAAAATATTACTAAGACCAAATTTTGGTCCCAATCGGCAGATCCGTTCGAGACTTATCTTGCGCTCCAACCACCTCACACGGTGTCATAGGGGGTTTGTGCAACTTTCAGGCTATTTTCTCAGGAAGTATGGACTTGCCCCTGAGGAAACTTGTACCTTCGTATAGGGGACAGTGAATACAAGATGTTACAAAAAAAACAAAGCGAATCGAGAGCAGGTCCTAAACTGAACTTTTCCGAAATTTTGTGTGGGAGGTACTTGAAGGAGTTTACCGATTGAGTCCATATTGGAACCTCATCTAAGTCTGGTAGAAATTTCATAATGTGCAAAGTATGGACCAAATCGGTTACTGCCTTCAAGAGTTATCGTACGCACAAATTTTCCGAACATTTTCGAACTTTTGTGGGGGAGGTACCGGAAGGAGTGGACCGATATAATCCATCTTTGAACTTGAACTAAGTTTGGACAAAATATTACGAAAGCCAAATTTTGGACCGAATCGGCAGGTCTGTTGGAGAGTTATCTTGCGCTCCAACAACTACACACGGTGTCATAGGGGTTTTTGTCACTTTCAGGCTATTTTCTCAGGAAGTATGGACTTGCCCATAATGAAACTTAACTTAAGAGTTATCGTGCGCACAATTTTTGCGACAATTTTTGAACATTTGTGGGGGAGGTACCTGAAGGAGTAGACCTATATGGCCCACCTTTGAACTTAAATCGAATCTGGACAAAATATTTCGATACCCAAAATTTGAACCGAATCGATTGATCCGTTCGAGAGTTATCGTGCGCACCAGCCTGCCAGACAGACGACGGACATTGCTAAATCTACTCAAAATTGTCTAAAACGGATATCGTACAAACATACTTGGGGTCTAAAACCATTATTTCGATGAGGCACATTTTTGGTCGTATCAAAGTGTAAATACCCTCTTTAGCCTAAAGGCTGAGGGTATAAAAATATAACCATATGCGGAAACCACTAAGTGATAAACCTTTTTTTATACCCTCAGCCTTTAGGCTAATGAGGGTATATAATCTTTTATACGACCAAAAATGTGCCTCGCCTAAATAATGGTTTTAGACCCCAAGAGTGTTTGAACGAAATTCGTTTCAGAGAGTCAAAGATAATCGGAATCACCTCCTAGTCAATGTGAAAATAATTTGCTTCAAAATGTCTCCCCCTTTATATTATTTAATTGTTATAATCTTAATTAATTTCAAATCAAATCATAATTAAAAATTGATATTCTTCTAGACACCCAGACTTGGACTTAAAACACTATAATTTCAATTCTACAATTAAGTATACTACGACGACCTCTATGCAGAAAGGTTCAATGCAACTATCACTACTACTAATAATTTATTATTATTAATAAAGTTAATTATTGTATTTTGAAAAATAAATAAATAATGGATTTTGTACAAGTCGGTTTTCTAATCCACTGAAAATATGTTCATTTAATATTTATTTGTTGTTGGATATACAGCTCAGAGTGAATGCGCTTCATTCACTAGATGTTTTTAAGTCGGAATGTTTGTGTCTGTTAAAAGTAAAATGTTGCAATAGTTAAATTGTTGTAGTTTGTGTTTGATGCTATTCCATTACACAGCGGAACATAAAGATTTTGTGTACTGCTCCATGTAAAAGAACAAAAATCTCCACAATGCCTTACATATGAGGCGCTCAACGCCAAAACGGCCTAACCCACATGCCCAAAAAATCAAACAGACTATAAAGATCTAACCAGAACCTTTTGAAATAAATACTAAAACAACTCCCTATTGCATTATACAACACTAGGTTATACTACCTTCTAAAATAATACAGTATGGATTTTTTTAGAATTTATTTCAAAAGGTTCCAGCAAATCTTTATAGTACATATGGGGATTTCTGAGTGTTTTGCTGTGGTTATGCTGCTCATCACCAAAACAATTCAGTATATTTTCATATTTTTTTTTTTTTTTTTTTTTTTTGACAAACGGTTCCCGAGATTTCGCACCTTGAAAAAGTCGAATTGGTCCAAATAGAAAAAATCTTTTTTTGTATTTTATATTTTTTATCCAATAAAAAAAATACTCAGTGGGCTTGGATGAAATTTTCGCAATTTAATATTTAAAATCAATTTTTATCAATGATAGTACTCTTCGACTTTATTAACATCGGTAGTGGGTAACCTTGGTAGTGGGATTCGAATGTGGGTGCCACCGTGGTGCAATGGTACGCACAACCGCCTTGCACGCTGAAGGTCGTGGGTTCGATTCCCCGGCCAGTCAACATCAAAAAATTTTCAACGGTGGCAAAATACCCCTCAGTAATGTTGGCGACATTTCCTGAGTATTTCAGCCATGTAAAACTTCTCTACAAAGTGGTGTCTTAAGACACGCCGTTCGGACTCGGCGATAAACAGTAGGTCCCATATCATTGAGCTAATATGAATCGGGGTGCACTCATTGATATGAGAGAAGTCTCCCTTGTCCCGTATGGGATGTTTGTGGAACAATTATTATTATTATAAATACAATTTTCCTTTATACCAATGTGAAACATTTGTTATTTTACCAAAAAATAAATAAAAAAGACTAATTTTTAAAATTTGTTTTGTTGTCTTATTTAATTACTTATTTCAAACATCTTAAAAACTGCATCATTTTTCGATTTTGAAAATGGATTAGCAATAAACTAACTAAATTGATGATCAAATAACTACAGCTCGGGAATTATATGACTGGGCATCCGAGCCGAATAATCTACAAAATATTAAAGTGACATTTTCATCAGAAGATGATTATTTAAATTTTTATTATCCAGTATTATTTTTGCCAATTTACAGCGGTAATATGCCAAGTTAAGTCGAAGAAGTTGAGATTTGTATGTGGTACCTTAAAAACGAAAAAAAGTTCCGCAAAGCATTCGTAGCTTATGAGTGAAATTATAAAAAAATTAAGAGGTAAATGTACAATTTTCAAAATGAAACCTATAGTTAACAGCATTGACAATATTCTTACGAAAAAACAAATTCAAAATTCGTTCCTTAAAAATAAATTCTTTGTAAATGACTTTTTATGATATTTTTAATAGCATTGCTATAAATTTATGTTGAGTTTTACTAATGATGGCCCCGTAAGGGCAAGTCCATATTTTTTTAAATACAGGGGAAGGTCTCTAGTTTACGATAAACAGAAATCCAGCTGCCATTATCTGCCACCCTATAAATTATACCACGCCTGTAAAATCGCCAAAATTCCGAAAATCGGGAGTACGTTTATATGTGAGCTATACCGAAACGTGGACCTATATTGAACATTTTTTGCAAGGAGGTATGGTGTTCCCTCAGAACTTAAAATGCAAAATTACAGCCAAATCCGTTGGAAAATTTGGCAAAAATCGTCAAAATACCGAATATCGGGAGGTACTTTATATAGGAGCTATACCTAAACTTGGACCTATATTGAACATTTTTTGCACGGACGTATGATCTTCCCTCCGAAGTCAAATTACAAAATTACAGCCAACTCGGTTAGAAAATCTGGCTAAAATCGTCAAAATACCGAATATAGGGAGGTACGTTTATATGGGAGCTATACCTAAACGTGGACCTATATTGAACATTTCTTGCAAGGTGGTATGTTGTTCCCTCAGAACACAAAATGCAAAATTACAGCGAAATCGACTGGAAAATTTGGCTAAAATCGTCAAAATATGAAAAATCGGGGGGTACCTTTATATGGGGGCTACACCCAAATGTGGACCTACATCCATTAAATTTGTTTTCTCCTTTCTGGGCACGTTATAAAACTATGTTTAAAATTTCGAGGCGTTAACTCGATTAGAACTATTTTTGGCACTTCTTTCCATACAAGTGGGACCACTGTGCCTAGTTGGGTTCTGTTGTGTCAGATCCAGCTCGGATTTTATGGCCCCATCTAAACATGGTTAAATATATAGCTTTTAAAGAAATTCGGGGCTATATCTCTGAAACCAATGCGAATCTTCTTCTGACCTCTGAAGCAAATTTATAGATAAGGACAAGAATAAAATATTTGGTGAAATAATGAACTCGACAAACTACAGTTATTGCCTCAAATTTCAAAATATATGCAAAAATTCCACAATGTTTATACATTTCGCACCGTATCTCCAAAACCGTTAATTTTTTCTGAATATTTTCTTTTGCAAAACTATTCCCTGGAATGTAATACATAACTCTTCAGAACATTTCATTGTTGTAAAATGCCTCTATGCCGTTGTTTTCAGTAAATTTTTCAATGACGATTTAATAAAAATGTCAATAATGTAGTGAAATCTGAAATGCGAGAATAAACTGTTGGTGTGAACTTTGTTTGAAATACGTGTTGTAAAACACATGATGCAAAATACCGCTGAAACAACATGAGGTAAGCATTTTAGAGTTTCAGAATGTTTAAAGAATTGTTGAGAACTTTATTTGGAAGATTTTTGCAAAAGGTTACTAGGTTCAACTTCCAATAGTTTAGCCGATACTGACCAGAATTTCAGCAATTATGGAAAATTTTTAATATTTTATAGATTTTGATCCCCTATATGGAGTTTTTCTTATGTGGTTTTTTCAAAAGATAAGTTCAAGGGCTACCATATTGCTAAAGACAGCAAGGCCAAATTCCTATTCGTTTCTGAGATAAAGGCCTGATAAATGCAACAAAGTGTAGATTTATCCGGTTTAGATGAGGCCATAAAATCCGAACTGGATCTGACAGGACAAAACCCTACTAGGGTATTTGTAGTCTAATTATGTACTTTCAAAAAATGCATACTAGAAGTTCTTTGCATTTTCAGTGTTGCATAGTGTAATGGAAATCAAAAACTACTTTTTGAAAAAGTGTCCGATTTCACGCAGAAATCCCCATATGTATAAAATTCATGTTACATTGTGTAATCATAGTTAATGATTTTTCTTCTCTCCATAGATTATTGCATGACTAGAATTATTGATGTTAATAGTGAAGGGCAACTTGAACTATGGCATCTTGGCAATTGTTTTTAATATTACGTTTCATATTTCCGCATGTATTACAGATTGCAGCTTAATTTTTCTGTTTTATTTACAAGTATGAATTTGTAAAATTATTCAATTTGAGTGAATCATATTTTTGGTTACAAAGGAAATCCCTAGACATATAACTTAAAATCCTTGTTAATGACAAAAAATGCATTGTAATATGACGACATGCAGCAGTAAAACCAGTCATAATTTATTATGAATTTATGGGCAAAATAAACAAATTTAATTATGTAAATAAAGTGACGGTTATTTCCATTCAGAATCTGATGAATTATAGATCTCCTCCAAAGGAGGTACCTTGGGGTACCTTACTCACAAAAGTACAAAATGTTGGCTTAACTACAGTTTAAGGGCTGTCCGAGGATCATTTTTAATTCTTAACTTTTTTACTTTCCAAAACATGGACCAATACTTGCAATTTGAGCTGTAGTATCTTCTGCCAACACAAAATATTAAATTACAGCAATCTCGGTTCGAAGATTTAACAAAACAACCCTCGAAATACATAAAATTGGGCAATACCGGCTAGACTTAAACCAAGATATACATATGTTTATGGACAGTTTGTGTGCTAGTAAGTTTTCTATCTTCTGGGAACACAAAAATCCAATTAATCCAATTCGGTAGAAAAACTAAAATCTCTTAAAATGGTGGCTACGCTTATATGGGGTATGTACAAAAATGCGGACTTATACTGTCTGATTTTTTTGCAAGGCATTTATTGTGCCTTTATAAATGTTTTGTATCGGTCTATGGGGCTATATGAAGGCGTGGACCAATACCGACAAATTTCAGGTGGAAAGAAACGAAGGCTAAATACCAAATTTAAGCAATTTCGGTGGGATGTTGTGGCCACAACCTTCAAAATAAAGAAAATCGGGAGGTACCGTTCTATGGGGGATATTTGAAGACGTGGACCTATACCGACAAATTTTGGGTGGAAAGTGTTGTACTTCCAATGAAGACTAAATACGGAATTTCGGCCGTTTCGTTGTGATAATGGGGATAAACCATTCAAAATTCCGTTCTGTGGGAGCTGTATCAAAACGTGGGCCGATATAGCCCATTGACAATACCACAACATCCTAGGAGTAATAAAATCTTCTATACCAAATAATACAGCTGTATCTTAAAAATTGCGAGCTGTATCTTGATTTCAACAGACTGACGGACATGTTTAAATCGACTTAGACTTTTATGCTGATCAAGAATATATACATATACTTTATAGGGTCTCCAACGAATATTTCGATGACAAATTTAATTATACCCTCCATATTATGGTGGACGGTATAAAAAGGTCCCGCACAAACCACTTTTACTAGATATATGAAATGAAATTATATATGATATAAAATGATTTATATGTAATGATATGGTGATAAACAAAAGGTTATGGCATTTTGGTTATGTCGTGTGGCTCCAAAGCATATTTTCAGTTACATATCAGCTCCCCGATTCATATTAGCGTGTCCTAAGACACCACTTGTACATGGTTTAAATATTCAGGAAATGTCGCCAACATTACTGAGGGGTATTTTACCACCGTTGAAAATTTTATGTTGCCTGGCTTGGGAATCGAACCACAGACCTTTAGCGTGCAAGGCGGGTGTGCATACCATTGCACCACGGTGGCACCCAAATGACACTTAAATAGTTGATTGGCACGATAAATATCGAAATGAATATCTCCCAAAATTAGATCCAGTTTTTTATACCCTACACCACCCTGTGGTAAGGGTAATATGTGTTAGTGCATTTGTATGTAACATGCCTGAGGAAAAGAGATAGACCTATAGTTCCTTCTATGGATATGTATAGAATCAAAGACCAAAGACGCTATGTATGTCTAATTTTGATGAAATTTGGAATGTGTGTCGGTGTTTGATCTAGAAATATATGTACCAAATTATATCGTAATCTGTTCACATTTGGATTTAGCTCCCATATAAGTATATTTTACCTATTCACAGTGGTGTAGGGTATCATATAGTCGGCCCCGCCCGACTTTGATCCTTTCCTTACTGGTTTAATGTTGAATGTGTGAACTACTACAATTACACTGTACAACACAACAAATAATTACAAGATAATTCGGCCAGATTATCAAAGAGGACCGAAAAAGAAAAGTGTATCGGCGTTTTGAAAGTTTACGTCGGAAGTAACCTAAATAGGCGTGGCAAGTTCCGCCCTACAGGCTTTAAAATATTCGACATCAGATTCCTTGGAATCCTTGCATTAAAGGTACAAAGTGTCTTAGGCAATATTACTGACAACGATGCGGGGAATCTTATAATGACAAATTAACCCTCATGCGAGTCACTAAAAGGGTATTTTTGGTCCCTTTTTTCAAAAAAGTTTAAAAACTCCTTTAAAATGTGATCGTTCGTATCTGATCAAAATATTCTACAAAATTATTTGTCCCCGAATACACTAAAACTCTAAATCGTACCTAAACGCCAGGAATTTGCCAAAAATAAAATCACGTTTTAGGGTTAATGTTGTATTTTATCTGAATTTATTAAGTTTTGTCCCACAAAACTTCATTCTAGATAGAAGGCGTCAAAGACAAAAATATTCCCCATCAAATTTCAATATTAGTCGCCGAATAAATAAAATATGTATTTGCAATATATATCAAGAAAATATATACATCAAATCTGCCAACAAATCTTTTTTGAATAAATTAGTTTTGGTCTTTTTTTGAGTTGATGTATGAAAGTAACAGGAAATTTAGTTTAAGACGAAAGTTGTTAAAAGAAAAAATATTCTACACAAAATTTCACTGTAAGTTCCAGAAAAAACTAGATATCTAAGTAAAACGCTTTGTTAAGAAAATGACGTTACAAAATTAGATATTATAGGTAGAAATTATTTGTTAAACTTTAAGACTCTTAATTAAAATTTATTCCATACTGAGTCAAAATCTCCTAAAATACTTCACTTTTTGGGGATTGTGTCAAAAGAAGAAATGTTCCAAATCAAATTTCGTTATGAGTCTCTGAACAAAAGAAATTTGTAGCTGTAATATTTAACATCTCCAGAAGCTTTCGCCTTTTATATATAATTTAGGACCATATTCTACCGTTTTTATTCACATTTTCGTAATCTGCGGTCACAAAATATATTTTATTGATGTTTTTTCATGATAAACTCCTTCAGAAGATTATGTGTGCTCATTCTAAACTATTTTTGTAGAAATGGGCAGAATTTGCCACGCCTATTTGGGTTACTTCCCGACGTAAACTTTCAAAATGCCAATACACGTGTCTTCTTTTTTCGGTCTACTTTCAAAATCTGTGCGGGGTTTGTTGTAATTTTCAAAAAAGTTCAATTTTGATGTACTGTGTCATCACTCAATCCTACGTTTATCCTTGAAAATCAATTAATGTTGTGTATTAATTACACACAAATCGCAATAAACCCACAAATCATCAACAAAAAAAGACCTAAATTTTATGTCAGATCAAATAAGGAACTTCATAATTATAAAATTATTTTACACAAAAAATGGTTTTAATTTTAGCACCACTTAACCTTTTAAGTTAATTTATTGTCGTTATTGTCCACATTATAAAACAAAATAATTTATCCACATTTACAACATTATAGGCAATCTTATTCACTTTTTTGTGAACAAAAAGTGCCTTGATGTCAAAAACCTTGTACAAAATATATATAAAACACACATACATCAATAAAAGTGAGATTAACTGTCCAACAGGTGATGATGAGTCTAGGCTATAATTATAAAAATAGCCTTTCAAATAAACCATTGGTTTTAGAGGCGACATTTACAGGAAAATATTAAAAAATCAAAATTTAAAAGCCAAAAAAAAAGAGAAAATATTTTGGAAGGTAAAATGTATGTACATGGTGAGTGTCAAAGGATGTAGACATCATGTATAAACACGGTGGAATCTTTCTTAGGCATTTTTTTAGGTTTTGGGAGAGAGCGGATATGAAGCAGTTCTTCCATATTCATGTTTTCACCGTGTGACTACCGAAAAAGCATCATTTTCCTCTAGGTTCCAAAAACCATGCATATATTTCTCAAAGTAGAAGTCTACCAGAGGACTCTTGCTACTTGAGGTTCCACATGTCATCTTTCTAGAATCTTGCTTCAGCCATAAAATCTTCTATGACTGTGTTCACATTAAGTTCTAGAATTTAATCAATGAATCTGATTAACATTCATTAAGATATTTCATCATCTTTCAATTGAACAAAAGAAATATATTTGGTTTAATATTAATAATTATAAAATACAAGCTATTAGACAATGCAACTAATTAACAAATATTCCATTTGGCTGTTTTTTCATTATTGAAAGGGAGCAATGCAATGCAATATGGAATAAACATATGATTCTTAAGTTGGGATTTTTCAAAACCACAAAATTCATTTTGCGATGGAATATTATTGATTTTGAAATTTAAAAAAAAATAATGCTTTTGAATAACAAAATGATTTGAATATCTATATTATGACGTATATTAATTTTATAAACATGTAGTTCCTTGACCCAAATTAGCACTTAGTTTCAAAACAAAATTTATTTAAACAATTAAAAACAGCGTTAAGTTCGGCCGGGTCGAACTTTTATACCCTCCGCCACCACAAATTCTATGGAAGTAAATTAGAACAATTAGATTCCTTTCATTTATGAAAATACTAAGCTCTACCTCTACATTAAAGGACTCGACACATAAGCGGCTGGCTTTCTGGCTGAAGTCATTTCTGGTAAAAGACTAAAGACCAAGTTCGACCTAATTCAAATGTAGTTCTGACATTTATTTATTTTCCCAGAAATGGCTTCAGCCAGAAAGCCAGCCAGCTTATGTGTCGAGGCCTTAAGGTTTATTTTTTGGAGGAGCAGAATATCTTAACTAATTATAATCAGAAGCCCTACCCATTGAGATTCCAAAATACCAAGTTGCATCCACTTCAGAAGGAATAAAACCCTTTAAAAGAGCTCATATGGGACGTCATCGCTGCTCATTCCAAAACATGGATCAATTTTCCGAATTGTGCTTTTATACAATTGGAAACTACAGAAATCTCGATTCGAAAATTTAAGAAAGAACCCTTGAAATACATAAAATTGGCCAAAACCGGTTCATGAGAGCTAGACTAAAACCTGGATATATGAATAGTTTTTTGCGAGTAAGTTTCCTATATTCTATCTTCGGTAGAAAAATATGACTAAAACTAAAAAAATCGGGAGGTATCCCTATATGGGGGCTAAACGAACGTTCTCTGGGGGGGGGCTGTATCAAAACGTCCACCTGCATAGAGATATCTAGACGATAGATGGAAGATTAAATACCACTTTTCAACCATTTTGGTTTGATAATGACGCTAAAGCCTTCAAAATAAAGAAAATCGGGTAGGACCGGTTTTATCGGGTCTATATAAAGACGTAGACTTATATTGAGCAATTTCAGGTGGAAACTTTTATACCCCCTACGAAGACTATATACCAAATTTCAGCCATTTCAGTTGGATATTAAGGCTACAATCTTCAAAATACGGAAAATCGGAAGGTACTGTTCTATGGAGGCTATATCAAAACGTAGACCTATACTAATAATTTCCTTCGGAATATTTTTTACCTCCATCGAAGACTAAATACCAAATTTCAGCCATTACGGTGGATAGTGAGGCCACAAATACCGAAAATCAGGAGGCACCGTTTTATGGGGGCTATATGAAGATGTCGGCCTATACCGACAAATTTCAGCTGGAAATTTTTGTACCCCGAACGAAGACTAAACACCAAATTTCAGACTTTACGGCGAGGAAATGTGGCTAAAGCCTTCAAGATACCAAAAATCGATAAGTACCATCTATGGGGGCTACATCAACAAATCGTCCTATACTGACAAATTTCTGGAGGAAAGTTTTAAAGCCCCAACGAAGACCAAACACCAAATTTCAGCCATTTCGGTTAGATAATACGGCTAAAACCTTCAAAACGCCGAATATCGGGAGGAGCGTTCTATGGGGCTATTTCAAAACGTGGACATATACTGACAAATTTCTGAGGGAAAGTATTGGAGCACCAAAGAAAGCTTAATGTCAAATTCCCACCATTTCGGTTGGATATTGAAGCCACAACCTTCAAAATATCGAAAAATCGGAAGTGTCTACATGAATACGTGGATCTATATCTACAAATTTCAGACTAAGTGCCAAATTTCAGCCATTTGGGTTGGATATTAAGGCCACAACCACAAACAAAATGTAGAAAACAATCCTCGAACAGCCGTTAAACTCAGGGATTCGCAAGGACAACCCCTCGCAACAAAAAAAATCAAAACGACATCCGATTGAAATTTTGTGTGGATGGTACCCAATAGGGTCCATATTCGAGCCCGATCTACGTATGTCTGCAAGAAATATTGCGATGTAAAAAGTTCGAGAGTTGTCGTACACACCATTTTAGCAAAACACTTTAATTTTTAAGTTTTTAATTATACCCTCAGCCTTTAGAAGGTTTTTTCCTTCCATACAAATCGCCCCGGCCTAGAATATACACTTTGATACGACCAAAAATGTGCCTCATCGAAATAACGGGTTTAGACCAATGTCGTGCTTTGGTATTGTTAAAGTTACGAAGTTTTTCGGCAATTCACACACACGACCCGAAAGCAACGAAAGAGCACACAACTAACACACACAACGAAAGAACACACAACTAACTAAAACCTGGATATATGAATAGTTTTTTGCGAGTAAGTTTCCTATATTCTATCTTCGGTAGAAAAATATGACTAAAACTAAAAAAATCGGGAGGTATCCCTATATGGGGGCTAAACGAACGTTCTCTGGGGGGGGGGGGGGGGGGGGGCTGTATCAAAACGTCCACCTGCATAGAGATATCTAGACGATAGATGGAAGATTAAATACCACTTTTCAACCATTTTGGTTTGATAATGACGCTAAAGCCTTCAAAATAAAGAAAATCGGGTAGGACCGGTTTTATCGGGTCTATATAAAGACGTAGACTTATATTGAGCAATTTCAGGTGGAAACTTTTATACCCCCTACGAAGACTATATACCAAATTTCAGCCATTTCAGTTGGATATTAAGGCTACAATCTTCAAAATACGGAAAATCGGAAGGTACTGTTCTATGGAGGCTATATCAAAACGTAGACCTATACTAATAATTTCCTTCGGAATATTTTTTACCTCCATCGAAGACTAAATACCAAATTTCAGCCATTACGGTGGATAGTGAGGCCACAAATACCGAAAATCAGGAGGCACCGTTTTATGGGGGCTATATGAAGATGTCGGCCTATACCGACAAATTTCAGCTGGAAATTTTTGTACCCCGAACGAAGACTAAACACCAAATTTCAGACTTTACGGCGAGGAAATGTGGCTAAAGCCTTCAAGATACCAAAAATCGATAAGTACCATCTATGGGGGCTACATCAACAAATCGTCCTATACTGACAAATTTCTGGAGGAAAGTTTTAAAGCCCCAACGAAGACCAAACACCAAATTTCAGCCATTTCGGTTAGATAATACGGCTAAAACCTTCAAAACGCCGAATATCGGGAGGAGCGTTCTATGGGGCTATTTCAAAACGTGGACATATACTGACAAATTTCTGAGGGAAAGTATTGGAGCACCAAAGAAAGCTTAATGTCAAATTCCCACCATTTCGGTTGGATATTGAAGCCACAACCTTCAAAATATCGAAAAATCGGAAGTGTCTACATGAATACGTGGATCTATATCTACAAATTTCAGACTAAGTGCCAAATTTCAGCCATTTGGGTTGGATATTAAGGCCACAACCACAAACAAAATGTAGAAAACAATCCTCGAACAGCCGTTAAACTCAGGGATTCGCAAGGACAACCCCTCGCAACAAAAAAAATCAAAACGACATCCGATTGAAATTTTGTGTGGATGGTACCCAATAGGGTCCATATTCGAGCCCGATCTACGTATGTCTGCAAGAAATATTGCGATGTAAAAAGTTCGAGAGTTGTCGTACACACCATTTTAGCAAAACACTTTAATTTTTAAGTTTTTAATTATACCCTCAGCCTTTAGAAGGTTTTTTCCTTCCATACAAATCGCCCCGGCCTAGTATATACACTTTGATACGACCAAAAATGTGCCTCATCGAAATAACGGGTTTAGACCAATGTCGTGCTTTGGTATTGTTAAAGTTACGAAGTTTTTCGGCAATTCACACACACGACCCGAAAGCAACGAAAGAGCACACAAATCTTTTGATTTGTTTTTGTTTTGCAGCATGCGTGCATACAACGTTATTAACACACTGTCAAAAGTTGCAAATATTGAGAATTTTGTGTGCCCTCCTCTTGGTCGGCTATGGTTTAGACCAGTGCCGACCAAGAAGAGAGCACACAAAAATGTGAATGTATTAAAAACATTGGCAATTTATGACAGTGTGTTAGTAAGTTTGTATGCACGCAAGCTACAAAACAAAAACAAATCAAAACATATGCTCTCTCTCTTGCCCGCTCTTTCTTTGCGTTCGGGTGGTGTGTGTGTGATTTGCCGAAAAACTTCGTAACCTCAAGAATACTAAAGGACGACAATGGTTTAGACCGCATGTATGTTTGGACGACAATTTGGAGTCGATTTAGCCATACCCGTCTGTCTGTCTGGCTGGCTCGAGCGCCCGATAACTCTCGATGGGATCAACCGATTCGAATCAAATTTTGGTATCGTAATATTTTGTCCAAACTTAGTGTAAGTTCGAAGATGGGTCATATCGGTCCACTCCTTCGGGTACCTCCCCCACAAAAGTTCAAAATTTGTCTCTAAAATGGTGTGAACGATAACTCTTGAAGAGAGCAATTGATTTGGTCCAAACTTTGCACATTGTATTATTCCTTCCAGATATAGATCGGGTTCAAATATAGACTATATTAGTCTACTCCTTCAGGTACCTCCCACACAAAATTCGGATAAAGTGAAGTTTAAGAGTTCTTCTCGGATCGTTTTGATTTTTTTCCAGTAAGTTGTCCTTGCGGCTCCCTTTACAACGGTACAATTTTTTTTCTTGCGCAAGACCATACTTTCTGAGATATTTGCCTAAATGTTCCAAGAAACCCTGACGGCACCAACCAAAATGACAAATCCGCAAGATAATTTTCGCAGGGAGTTTCTGATTGGCGCAGACTTTGCACATCATATTATTTCATCCGGTCATCTATCAGGTTGGAATATGGGCTATATCGGTCCACGCCTTCGGGTACCTCCCACACAAAATTCGGATAAATTGAAGTTTAAGAGCTCATTTCGCGTCATTTAGATTCTTTTTTCGGTAAGTTGTTCTAGCGGTCTCATTTACAACCGTACAGTCTTTTTCCAGAGTATGTCAATACTTCCTGAGATAATGGTCCAAGCTCCAAAACCCTGCCGATACATACACAAATAGCTATCGTGCAAGATAACTCTAAAAATGTTTCAAAAATTTCTTTCAAACTTAGTTTAACGTAATCTAATATTTCTCGTCCTTTATGAAGAAGTTTGGTTACTAAAAATGTTTGGTATATGTCAATGATTTGGTATAGCCCCAGATTACGGTACATACATACAGATTTTAAAGCAAACTTGTGATACAAAATGAATATGTTTTATATACGGCATAATTATTGTGTTTGTTTTTGTTTTTTATGTTTGGTAAGTGGCTGATGGTATATCCCTGTCAGCACAGCTGACTGATACTTTCTTACTTGATTGTTTTTCCGTTTGTAACACATTGAAATAATCTTTTGCGACCCTATAGAGTATATGGGGATTTCTGAGGAAATCGGACAATTTTTTTTTTAAAAAGTTGGTTTTGATTTCCTTTATTTTTTGCTGTGTTAATGATGCTTCTCAGCAAAACATTTCAGTATATTTTCAAAATGTTTTGTCTAACGGTTTCAGATCATATCGCGCCTTGAAAAAGTCGAATTCTGTAAAAACTATATGCAAAGAAATAACTTCTTTAATATTGGTCCAAATAGAAAAAAAACTTTTTTTGTGTTTTTTATTTTTTATCAGCTATATAATAAAAATTAGAAAAGAATTTTCCACAGCGGGCTGCGATGCAATTTTTACGATTTAATATTTAAAATCGATTTTTATCAATGATTGTACTCTTCGATTTTCTTGAATTTTTTTGTATTAAACTACGATTGATTACAAAAATTTCAAGTCCTGTTTGGTAGTGGGATTCGAATGATTACTATTTTTTTCTTAATTTTTTAAAATTTATTGTATTGACAATTTTTCCTTTGCACCAGTGTGAAATATTTGTTATTTTATCAGAAAATACAAAATATTTCACTTTTTTAACATTTGTGTTGTTGGTTTATTTAGGAATTTATCTTAAACATCTCAAAAACTTCATCATTTTGCGATTTTAAGAATGGTTTAGCAATTAGAGTACCCACTACCCATCTCTACTGATCAAAATTTATGTCAGGCCAATATTTTTGTGTAGAAAATCTACGGAATATCTTCAATCTGTAAAATACATACGTTGTATATTATTTTTAGAATGTCTATATAGACCAAATTTCATGCATTGACCTTGTGCCAAAAAAATTTCTCATGACCAAAAATATTTTTATTTTATAAATAAAAAAAATATATATTTTCCCCGAAGAAAATCTCTTCACTCTGCAAAACAAGGACAAATTCAAAACCACATGACAACGATCATCAGCTCAACTAACCACAGGCAATAAAATCAGGAACAATTATAAAGGCCAGGCAGAAGATAATCTGGCTAACTGAGTGTGAATGGTGGATGCAAATATGAATAATCAAATACGTAATGTACGCGTTAACGTAAAATTTGTTTTGTTTTCACCGTTCGAATTTTTGAGAAATACGTTTTAAAAAGTAATTAAATATGAATTAGCCAAAAAAAGCCACAAATAATAACAACAAACCAAAAACAACAACAAATTCCCAAAAAAAATCCGAACTGGTACACATTCAGTAACCTAACATGGCCATTTCCAGTTATGCAAATTTTGTTTTAAAGACATAGAAATATATATAAAAATTAAATAAAATAAATAATTATTTTCAAACAAAAAAACTATAATTTGTGGTTTTAATTGCATCAATGACAAGACCTATTTTGTAATAATTCAAAATAAAACCAATTCGGGAAGAAATATTTATTAATTATTGGTACGCCATTGTGGACTATAAGTTGATGTTGTTGATAGGACGAATTTCTTCAGAGAGAATCTCTTTTTGTTACCTCCACCACAATATGGGGGTGGGTATAATTAAATTTTTCATTCCGTTTGTAACACATCGAAATATTCGGCGGAGACCCTTAAAGTAAATAAAAATTCCAAGTCAATACAACCATCCAGCAAACCAATCGTGCAGACATTGTAACGAAATTGGAACAAAATTCGGACCCCACGTCCGATATCGGATCCCAAATCTTAACGATATCTTAACAAAAGTTGTATGAAGTGGTTGACACAATTTCGGAACGAAATGTCGGAGCGAAATCGGATCGATTTCTGTCAGAATTTGGAACGAAATCGGAAGAAAATCCTTGAGAAAATTCGGAAGGCGAATTTTTTCTTCCGAATTTTCATACAAATTTCTGAAAGATTTCGGAATAATGTCGTATGGAAATCGGAGGTACCTTACGAATCTTCGTAAAGACTTCTGAACGATATTGAAATAATTTCATTGAAAATCAACGACACATAACAGTGGAAGAAGGTTTGCTTTGTTTTGCAAACACTTTCGTCGGGGTTGTGTGAGGTTGCCAAAGAAAAACTTCAATGAGAAGTTTTTTCTTGGTTCACCTTTATACTTCGAGCTGACGATTGATGTTTGGGTATAAAAAGTTTTTGTTGAAGAAGTTATTGAAAAACAACTTCGGTGGAGAATATCCACAAACAAAAAACAAGGGAACTGATGAGATCCTGTGGCGAAGATCGAAACTAGTCTTCCCTGCCTTACCCCTTGTCGAACAATGCCAAACCTTCTCCACTAATAAATTAGTTGTTTTAAATATTAAAACAACAACAATGGGATACAGCCAGACTATTTTGAAAAATCAAAATTGTAACAGCTATCCCAATAAAAAAAACGTCTCCAATGTTCCAATATAAAAAATGTATATGCGAATTTTATAACCAACAACTTTGTTTTTTTTTTCAACAACAAACTAAAATAAAACCAATCCCTTGTTGTTAGATACATAGAAAAGGTGGTTGTTGTGCGAAGGTAAATTTGTTTCCAAAATATCGCTCCGAATTACGAAATCGGAAGAAAAATATTGGTATATTCGAAGGGAAATTTACTTTCGACATTCTCTCCGAAATCGGAACGAATTCCCTTAAGAAAAATCGTATAGAAATCGGAACGAAACCTGAACGATTTTGCTTCCGAAATTGTTCAGATGTGTCGGTTTGCTGGGCATGTCCGTCTGTCTGTCCATCTGTCTGTCCGTCCGTCTGTTGAATTCAAGATACAGCTCGCAATTTAAATTTTTTAATTTGGTATAGAAGTTTATTTTACTCCTAGAATGTTTGGTATTGAAAATGGACTATATCGGTCCACGTACCGATATTCAGTATTTCGAAGGTTTTAGCCTCATTATCACACTGAAATGGCTGAAATTTGATAATTAGTCGTCGTTGGTGGTATAAAACTTTCCACCTGAAATTTTACGGCATAGGTCCACGACTGAAGTTTTCAGCATCATTATCAAACTGAAATGGATGAAGTTTGAAATTTTGTCTTCGTAGGGTGTATAAAACTTTCCATCTGAAATGTGTCGATATAGGTCCATGTCTTCATATAGCCCTCATATAACGGTACCTCCCGATTTTCGACATTTTGAAGGTTGTGGGCTCAATTCCCCACTGAAATGTCTGAAATTTGGTACTTAGTCTTTGTTAGCGGAGTAAAACTTTCCACCATAAATTTGTCGGTATAGGTTCATGTCTTCATATAGCCCCCATGGAATGGTATCTCCCGATATTCGGTATTTTAAAGGTTGTGGTTCCAATATCCCACCAAAATGGTTAAAATTTGATAGTTTGTTTTCCTTGGGGGTATAAAACTTTCCACCTAAATTTAGTCGGTATAGGTCCACACCTTCATAAAGCGCCCATAGAACGGTACCTCCCGATTTTTGGTATTTTGAAAGTTGTGGCCTCAATATCCCAACGAAATGCTTGGAATTTAGTATTTAGTCTTCCGTATTATTCCAGAAGAGAATTATCAATATACGTCCAAGTCTTCATATAGCCCCCATAGAAAAGTACCTCCGGTAATTCGGTATTTTGAAAGTTGCGGCCTCAATATCCCTCGGAAATGGTTGAAATTTGATTCTTAGTCTTTTTGGGGGGTATAAAACTATCCACCTGATATTTGTCGGTATAGATCCACACCTTCATGTAGCCCTCATAGAACGGTACTTCCCGATATTCGGTATTTTGAAAGTTGTGGCCTGAAATGACTGAAATTTGGTTTTATGTCTTCGCTGGCGTTATACAACTTTCCACCTGAAATTTGTCGGTCCACGTCTTCATATAATAATATATAATTGTTCCACAAACATCCCATACGGGACAAGGGAGACTCTCATATCAATGAGTGCACCCCGATTCATATTGGCACAATGATATGGGACCTACTGTTTATCGCCGAGTCCGAACGGCGTGTCTTAAGACACCACTTTGTAGAAAAGTTTTTCATGGCTGAAATACTCAGGAAATATCGCCAACATATAATATTCCACCAAAATGGTTGAAATTAAGTACATATTTTCTTTTCGTTGGGGGTATATAACTTTCCACATGAAATTTGTCGGCGTGGACCTGCCTTTATGTAGCCCTCATAGAAGGGTACCTCCCGATTTTCGGCATTTTGAAGGTTGTGGGATCAATTCCCCGACACAAATTTCGTAAATTTATCGTTACACGTCAACGTTTTGATACAGCCTACATAGAACGATACTCCCGATTTTCGAGATGTTGAAATTTTTTAGAGGATTCAAAATCTCAATTCGGTAAATTGTACATGTTGGTCCTTGTTTTGAAAAGAACGAAGATGACGTCCCATGTGAGCTCTTTTAAAGGAATTTCATTTCATTAAGATATTCTCTTGCAAGGAATAAGAAGAAGAGCTTACTTGTTTTTCTCTCACTGTATTCTCACCGAAAATAACTGAAATTCCATAAATTCTTCTTCTGAACTAACATCTATGACACACAAGATAGCCAGAGCAACGAACATCGAAGTCAAATCTCACACACGAAGTCAAATAGATAAATCTTATATTAGGAAATCTTCAATAGAAAAGGAAATCGACAATAAACTGCATGTTTGTTGTATGCAACAATGACGATGACAACGAATGTAAACGAAGACAACAACGACGGATGCAACAATTATCATCAAATGTTGTAACAAATGTGACGTTTACATTGTTGTCACCGTTTATGTGGCTTTCAAACGATCAGTAGGCTGTTCTCACTGGCCATCATGTTTATATTACTGACTTGGTTTGTTGCATGGTGCATGCAACTGATGTATTGCCAACACCGCGCTAAACGCCTCTTGGCAACCAACACCTTTGATCGCCATCTGGAGCAGCACTAACAGCCTCAGATAACTCAGTCATGGTTTTATTTTATTATTTGGAATTATACCGTAAATTTTGTATTTTGCAAAAAATTAAAGCCTACAATAGCAACAAATTAAGTATCTGCCGTTGTTGTTGTTAGGCCATTTGTTTCATTAATACAATATGTACATAACACATTGTGCTAAGATATTACTCGTACATAGCTAGTCCATGTATCTATCTTACCAATTGACCACAGCAGCAGCAATATACAAATAATGTACTGTTGTTGTTGTTGCTGTTCACATTTTGGCAGCAAACGGCTGTTTAACAAGTTTTTTTCTTCTTCTTGGTAATTTTTTTCTTCTAAGTGTGTTTTTGGCTTTTTCAACAAAAACAAGCCACAAACAACCAACAAGCCATAATAACAAACAGAAATGGAGTAAATTGTGAGCTTATTCATTGCGAGAGAACACAGCATGAAAACAGAGAGTAATCTATCCAAGACATGACAACAGAGAATGTGGGGGGGGAAATAAAACCATAAAAAGATGGCTCCATTACGCATCATCTGCCACCGTTTTTTTTACATGGCCCCAACTGTCATTCTCAATATTTCTCCCATTCTCTCTGTGATTTTTTTTTTTGTGTTGATTTTCTGATCACAATCACTGAGTAAAAGAGAAACCGAGGCCTTCAAGAGAATAAGCGCCAAACCACCATTAACGATGTTTGCGAATTGTTGGTAAAACACGAAAAGTTAATGATTCTTGACAAAAAAAGTAAAGCTCAAAAGTCTGTGACCAGCAAACACCAAATAACTGACTTATACAGTACTAACCCATTATTGTAGCAAGAACATGTCGCATTAAATAAGTACTTATTCTATGGACAAAAGTGAAAAACAAGCTGAAAAGCGTATGTTCTATTTAAAGAACTGTTGGGGTGAAGTTGTGTTCAATTTCAGCACACTTTATTTTGTCCGTTGCCAAACACACTGCACGCAGTGCCATGCTTACGATCATTAGGGGTTGTTTATACGCTTAGATTTACTCACAACTTTCGTTTATGAAGTCGAACACACACATTGTACCACCGTTACTCAATACTTAATAAGGAGTAAAGTAAGTGCTCTTGCCTTGTAAAAGTGCTAAAACTGGAAGATTTTTGAAACCAAAACGTGGATATGCAGAAGTTCCTTTATCTATTATATATTTGAGTTTGGTGATAAGTGACTGACTGACTGACTCATCATCAACGCCCAGCTAAAACGGCTAAAGCTAGGAGCTTGAAATTTTACCAGTAGGTCACTGTTGGTGCAAATGTGCGAGATAAGGCCGGGTTTTGCAAAATTCGTCCTGGAACCACAAAAAATAACAATAACAAAAATCCTTATTATTGGCAACACATTTGTCAAATTAAATGCTATAATTTCTTAATACCGTAAAATATCTCAAACAATTCCAAATTTTGTAGTTTACTTCTAGGCGCATTTATTTTATCGTAAACCAATATATATTGGAAAGACAAAGAAGGTTGTTATTTTCCATTGCAACAGATGTCGCAGCTGGTGATAATGGTATAAACTTCAAGTAAGGGGTAGTTTACACTATATGTAAATATCATATGACATGAAATTTTCCATCGTTATATATTCACTAATATGAGCAATATTGGAGATTTTCCTTACGCCATTTACTCTGTGCGTCCACACCAGCAAAAATGTAATAAAATTACGTCTCCACATTGCCTGCGTGGGTAGATATGGAATTTTTTTATTTCGTGTCATATGACATCGATAGATAGTGTAAACTACCTCTAAGCTATAAATACCAACCGATCCTGATTTACGTCTCTTTAATAATTTTGTTTTCACATCACAGGTGTCGCACAAAAGATTTTCTTTCGTTAAAATCCAGTTAGACAAAAGATGATTACAAACGATGAATTTGTAAAAATTTTGATTTTAAATTTGAAATTAAAACAAAGATTCTTTCAATAATGTTTGGTTTGTTGAACATATTTGCTGTTGAAGACAAAATTAGGGTTTTAAATTCAGAAATCGGTCAGAAATAACAAAAATAATTTCTATTAAAAAAATAGTTTTAATGCTGAGATTTTCTTTATAATTGTGTCACTTCCGCTAACGAAGTAGCGGGCACTTGCTAATACATACATATATGGACATGTGGGCATCTCAATACGGACAAAACATTTGTTGGTCAAAAATTGTACCCAAACTCCTCAAAATACCGTGAGGTGTTTTGTGACCACTGGGAACCATAAATGTTAAATTACAGGTAGTTCGGTCAAAAATTTAGTTAAAATCCTCAAAATACCGAAAATCGGAAGGGCTGTACCAAAATGTGGACCAATGTTGACAATTTTTGGTTGTTGTTGTTTTGTGACAACTGGGAAGTCCAAACGTCAATTCACAGGTAGTTAGGTTAAAAATTTTAGGTAAAATCCCCCGTTATATGGGGGCTATACGAACTTGAAATGTCTCTCACTTTATTATTTCAACATTGCTTATAGCTGCTCATCATATGCACGTAAATAATATTGAAGATATCGGCCTTGTTGGGCAGGTAAGCGAATTTAAGCTTCCTGCATTTTGGGGATTGCTGCACAAGAAGTCGTGCAATTTTTGATTGTGCAGGTAAGCAAAAAATACTGTACCACCAACAAAGACTAAACACAAAATCTCAGCCATTTCGGTGGAAAATTGAGGCCCAACCTTGAATCGGAAGGTAGCTTTCTATAGGGGATACAAAAGACATGGGCCTATACCAACAAATTTCAGGTGGAAAGTTGTATACCCCCAATGAAGACTAAATACAAAAATTAAGCCATTTCGGTAGGATATTGAGGCCACCACATCAAAATATCGAAAATCAGGAGGTACCGTTCTATGGGGACTATCTGAAAACGTAGACTTATACCGACAAATTTCAGGTGGAAAGGTTTATTCCCCCAAGGAATATTAAATACCAAATTTTAGCCATTTTGGTGGGAAAATTGGGAGGGACCGTTCTATGGGCACTATATGAACGCACCGATCTATAACGACAAATTTCAGGTGGAGAGTTTTATACCCTCAACGAAGACTAAATACCAAATTACAGCAATTTCGGTGATATATTGAGGCAACAACCTTCAAAATACCGAAAATTGGGAGGGACTGTTCTATGGGGACTATATGATGGCGTGGACCTATACCGATAAATTTCAGGTAGAAAGTTTTACACCCCCAATGAAGGCAAAATAACAAATTTCAGCCATTTCAGGGGGATATTGAAGCCACAACCTTCAAACTACCGAATAGCGGAAGGAACCATTCTATGGAGGCTATATGAAGGTGTGGACCTACACCAAGTCTCCTCCAACACCAACACAACAACCTATTGTAGATATGACTATGTGGAGGGATTACCTCCACTAAGTCTAGGCATTCTCTAGTCCTCTAGTCCTTAAACAATTGACGTGCAAAACTACTTAAACAACTAAAGGTCCGACTGTCTCAGGGGCCCTGTAATCCTACCCCGCCCCTTCATATGTAATACCCATATTGACTATATCTCTAATGTCATCATAGTACTGGCATTCCGTCAGTATATGCCTTCAGTCCTCAGAAATATATCCGGACAGACCTCTTGCGTGGAAAAAATGCATTTAGAGAGCCATCTCCCGTCAGTAAGAATCCCAAACTCATGCTAAAGCCGAAGTCTGGGCGGACCAGGGCGAAAGTTGCGTCACGAATAAATTCGTACGTCACCCTCCCTTTCTCACTGTTCGTCCACCTAGTCCGCCACCTATCAGCAGCACATTGCCGAAGGATTGCACTGCGCCGCCTAACATCCCCATCCACCAAATCAGAATGCTCGAGCCAATCATCCTCAGACAGCTGCAAGCCACGCTTCAACTTATACAGAACAGCCCCACATCTCGCTTTCGGGGCGCCAAGTAACAGCTGCATTACATCCATGGACACAGCGCGACACACTTGCAGACATGCTAACATCACCACACGTTGAGACGACAAGAGCTTTCTCCGTCCAAAAGCTGACTCTGCTGCGACATACCATACAGGTGCACCATATGTTGCACAGGTAACAAAAAGCGCACCATATATGGTACGCACTGAACGTATTCTGACCACACCAGCAACAGCTGTCAACTTGTCCTTCAAGCGACCAAAGTGCGGCAGGAAGATCATTCTCTCGGTCATCGTTATACCCAGGTACTTCACTTGCATGACGTACCGTATGCCATGGTCACCCAATTGAACGTGGGGAGGACGACTGTGTGCTAATCTGCCTATCAGCGGAATTAGTTTAGTCTTCTCTCTAGACACCTCAACATACACTCGGTCACTTTAGAACCACCCCCGATGCCCTTGGCCTGCTCACCACGATGTTCCACTTCGACACGAGTCTCCCCATCGATCATGATAAGCAGGCCATCCGCATACGCCCAGATCCTGAATATGGCCGCTAATTCCCGCTACAGAGAATCCATCATGAGGTTCCAAATAAATGGACCACAAATGTACAGGTGATAATTTTGATCGACTATAACGCTTAATGTCCCACGAAAATTCCCATTCTTTATGTAACCTGTAACGTTCATCGAATATTTGTTTGCTAGGTATGTATAGACGTTATGGGGTCTAAAAGAACATTCTCGACGATTTAGCAATATTTCAAAATGTTTTCTTTTTTTCTTGGAAAAGTCCGGTGCATGGATTAGCCGCAGGCAAAATTGACTTATGTAATTCGGGGCTTACTAGGAATAGCTGAGCAATCTTTATATGAATTTATCTTTCTCCTTTCGTCTCTGGACTATGTCCCCTTTTGCAGTTGCACTTACAGACGGAACTCAAGGGATCGGACATAACTTTGAAATCTGTGGATTTTGCAAAGAAGCTACGGGCCCTCAGACCCAAACTAACTCCTCTATGTCTTGTTTTGGTTAAACGGCTTTTGCAGTTGAGTTTTTTGCCGGGTTAACCTTCTTTATGAGGATTTATTTGACGTTTGTTCTATGGAATTGGCATATAAAACCCAGTGTGTTTATTAAATCCAGTTAAGTGCAAACGGGGTATTAGCACTCCAATCAACTTTCCACAAGCAAATTTGCCTTTGCAGTAGAGTTTTTTGCCGGGTTAACCTTCTTTATGAGGATTTATTTGACGTTTGCTCTATGGAATTAACATCTGAAACCCAGTGTGTTTATTAAATCCAGTTAAGTGCAAACGGGGTATTAGTACTCCAATCTACTTCCCCAGAAGCAAATTTGCCTTATGTAATTCAGGGTTTTAAAGCTATAACTGAGCAATCTTAATTTGAACTTATTTTTCTTTTTTTGTCTCTGGACTAGGTCCCCTTTTGCAGTTACACTTACAGATGGAACTCAAGGGATTGGACATAACTTTGAGAACTGTGGATTTTGCAAAGAAGCTATTCAGACCCAAACTCCCCAATAATGTCTTGTTTTGATTAATCAGGGTTCGTTGAGCAAAAAAAATCGAGTAGAATACCACCCTCTACACCGTCTGACATCTTCGTGGAATATTAACTAGTCAACGGCTATTCAAACTTCTAAAACATGTTTTAAAACTATGGATAGACTTTTGACGTTCACTGTAATATTCTTGCTTTACCTGGCTGTTCGTTGGTTCTTCTTTTTTTTACTTTTTTGTTTCAAAAGAAAAATTCTGGTATTCTGCTTAACAACGTTGGTCGTTACTTTTAACTGTAAATTTCTTTTCACTTCACAGATCATCAACAAGAAACCGAACCGAAAAAGAAAACTAAAAATGAGATGACGTTTAGAAAATAAAACGAAATAGTAAAAAAATGATGACAGTCTAAAGAAGAAAGAAGTTGGTTGGTAGGTACTAAAAATCGGGCATCCAATCAATGGGAAGGAAATGTTTTTTTTTTTTTCGGAACATTTCTAAATAATTAAAAGATGAATGAATGGGAAGTGAATTTCTTTCAAAAATGTCCATCTATTTAGCTAACATCTATAAGGCTGTCATGTCTAATGTGCCTATGACTATTTCGAATAGTTCGTACTCGAATGTAGGTAGATGGGTAGTTAGGTAGGTAGGTAGTTTAGATTGATAGTTAAGTGGTACTTACATTAGCACTGCACTTGTTGCACGCATGAAAGCGTTTTGCGTGTTATACAGAGTCGAGTAGTTGTTGTTTTTGTAGAAAAATGTACTATATTTTTCTTATGCTTGTTATTGTTGTAGATAGATAGGTGGTTACAGGTGGAAATAATAGCAGTTGTGGTGCAGTTGTTGTTGTTTTTTATAAGATCGTAAATTCAACGGAATGTCACAATTCCAAGGGGGAAGAAAAGAAATGCTTTAATTTATGTTTTTTTTTTATGGTTCGGCTCTGATAATCTCATGGATTCAACCTGGGGAATAGTAGCCCGACTGATTAACTGATAGTCTGATTTCTATTTTTAGTGGTATGTTGTGTCTAATCAGGTTTTTGCTTTTAGTTTTTTTTCTTTTATTTTTATTTTTTGTTTTGAAGTAGTTTATCCACAATTTTCCTGCAGCTTTTCCACACTTGAAAACATTCACAAAGATTCAAGATTTCCGTTTCTTCAACAGGTTGTAGATAATTACTAATGACTGCTTGCTGGCTGGTTGGGTTGGCTGGAAGATACAAGCAGGCCAAGTGTCCAAATAACTGGATGGTGGTTAAGCTAGCTTGGATTTCCCAAAAGCTAATGGAAACTTTCAATATTTAGATGTAATGTTAGTTTTATTTTATTCACAATTTGTTGATGGCGATCGCGATATCTGTCTGTTTGTTGAAATAATATTTATTTAATTTTTTTCACAACTTTTATTTGTTTATTGCACTTTTTATCTTAATTTGTTTTAAGTAGATGTCATGGAAAAATATCACTGATTTATAATTATTTTTCTTTTTTCTAAATTTACAATTCTTAAACAAAAACTTTTAAAAAATTGTCTTTCAACTTTAACAAAATTTCACTAAAATTGTGTCCACAAAAATTTTGTTTAAAGTATATTTTGTCTGTTTTGACGCCGTCGATTTTTTTCTAGTCCGAGGTTATCCGTTTAGTCGCGCTCTCCGTTAGATGGTAAAACAGCAACTGGTGATTTGTGGTTTCCACTGTGTGTACGAAAACCTGAACCAGGCAGCCCAGCCAACTAACGAGCGTTTCAACTTTTTTTCGTATTTCTTTTTTCAGTTCTCCTTCTTTACACCTCGTCGTCGGTATAATGTGTTTTTGTGAGTTTCTGTCTGGTCCCCAATTTCCAATTTCAACTCACCGAAACAAAAATAACAACAACAACAACAACAACACCGCCACTGCCAGGTTAAATCGTGTTTCTTTGGTTGATTCTGTCATTCAATTCATTCAGTAACTCAAAAACACGTAACTCTTGCCACAACTCATTTAACCAGGTGTTTGTTGTAGCTGTAGTGGTAAAACAATGCCAGATATCGTTCTCATTTGGCCTCTCATTTCTCCATATCAACATACAAAATACGGGGTTCTCTTCCTAACTTGTTGATATTGTGTTTACCTTTCCACAATTAAACTGAAGAGAGGGCTAAATTTTACACCTTTATCTCACCTGTATAACTTAAAATCTCTCATAGTTAAACGGTGTTTACCTTTTCTCCAGAGAGGTGGAGAGAGAACTTAACAAATACTATCTTATTTACACATTTATCTCACCTTTATTACATACATTTTCCCTCTCTCTCCCAACAGAAAATGGCTCTCCATAACCAAAACAACTAAATCAACAATGCTCAACTTCCAACGCATTCGTAACGCAAAATAACCATATTCTCACTTAATTTTTATCTTCCATTGCTTACAAAGAAAAGATCGTCTTAACACTACTAATGCCAAAAAAAAAAAAAAAAACAAAATTGGACACCTCTGACTAAAAAATTCAATAGGTACCTATCTCACCTAATATTGTGGACAATTGAGGAGATGCCTTCACGCACCTTTTAGCTTGGTTATGAATAATCCGAATTGAATATGGCTTTATTGTTATTGTTTTTTCTTTCCTGTGTCATCTCAATGTACCGTAAACAATAATCTATCTGTTTAAATCTGAGATCAAAGATAAAACCAAAAACAATACTGAAAAAAGAGAAATTTGCTAGACTCTCTCCTTGGATGAGATTATTTATGACTTATGAGTTTTACGGGAGATTTTATTACACAGAACATTTGACTCTGCTTTATCGGATTAATAGGGCTAATCCATGTGTTGATATTTTCATTGCACAATGGGTAAGAATCACCTGTTATTGTTTTTTAAGATAAACTGATGATGTTGTTATTGTTGTGATATGGAACAACGGTTATATGAGGGCTATACCACAACATGGACCTATTTTGGCAATTTTTGGTAGAGAAGTTTTGTGACCGCTGGGAATGTCAAATTAAAAATCGTCAAAATACTGAAAATCGGAAGGTATAGTTATATGCGGCCTATACCAAAACGTGGACCTGTATTGAAGATTTTTGGTGAAGAAGTAGGTATTGTGACCACAAAGAACTTCAAATGTCAAATTATAGCTAGTTTTGGTGGAGAAGTTTCGTGACTGAACCTCAAATGTGGAATTGCCAGAAGTTCCGAAACAAACTAAAATGGCACCAATCCCACGGTGGCCGGTTTTATGCACCGAAAGAAGCAGCGATATATCCCGGAATGCCAGCTCCGAGCTCTTTTTTTGTGACGGGATAGAAAAGAACCCCAGGCCATAGATCTGTTTTCCAGATCCGCACATATCAACATTGGTGAGATGTAATGGATTTAGGGAATGTTGCACCCTCGAGGCTGCTCTGGACTTAGCTGCCTTCAGAAATGCTGCGCGATAGGAGTTATGTTGCTGTTTGTTGCGTCGGAACATCTCCAAGCGTATCTCCAACTTTGTCGTCGGATTCATAGAATATACACCATCAGAGTTTCCACAACAACAGCAAACGCAGCATTTAACAACACATGTTGTTGTTCAGTGTCGCAGAAATACATCGTTCCTGTAAGCAATTGCAAAGCTCTCCGCAACAACGTCAGCGAAATTGTAGGAGCATAATCATGGGCGCCGCGGTCCCTGAAACAAAGCTCAACGTTACCTGTAGCTTAGAACGTTGCGGTGGAAACAACGTTTGGCAGAAGGAACGTTCAAGAAGCGGTGGAGGTGGTATTACACCAGTCTGTCCAGTACAGACCTATTTCGCTTGAGCTTGACTCTAGTGACTCATACACTGAATGTGTGGGTGTAGTAGTAAAAATTGGAACTGTCGACGTAGAGTTCCTTAATGTATATATAGGTGTACGCTGCGTCATATGCCCGTCAATAGTTCGCTATTGAAGGGCAATAACCGTCTGGTGCCTAGTGGCTTCTATGATCATCATGAGCTTTGGCATTCCATCCTAGGCTATTATCAAAACTGATAGCTCCACGCTCTTACGAGGACAAGAGGAGATTGCAACAGTTCACCAGACATCGCAATTGTGGCGCCCGGTCTGATAAATGCCGTGTCCTGGCAACCCGATCATAATCTTCGTAAACAGACCACCCGATTTCATATCCTATGATCACCGAACTTTTCTTAACTATGGAAAAGCTGATTGGCAAGTATTCAGAGAATTTACCAATCAAAGCTTCATACCATTTCTTCAAATCCTCGGGTAGTTGACATCATCACGACTGCAGTTACTCACTACTTATCTTTGGGTTGAATACACGAAATTAGACCAATTTTCCAGCACAGGCGACGCGTCGCGACGAAACTAGCAAGTGAGCAGGATGAGATTCCTCGTACGAACCCCGAAGATCTTAGAGTTAAGGAACTTACTCTTGAAATCAATAGAATAGTAAGCGTGCATAAGTGGCTATACCATATGTGGCAATGCAACGGTTAAATCACTCTAGAATCCGGTAAAGAAGGATAATAGAACGGCCGTTATTTTCAACGGAGTGACATTGACAGATTCGAAAATTTACGCGTCTTATTTTAACCGGCAGTTTATAGAGCACACCGATAGTGATAGGGAGGAGCGTGCCACGGTGTATAAGAGCCCTCTCAAATGTTGCAGATGTCATCCGAAACGCAAAATCATCCAAAGCCTTGGGCACACACAGAATCTCTCACCCACCCTGGATAGTTGGCAGTGTGGTCCCGCTACTAAAGCCAGGCAAGGATTCCAGCAGAGGCGAATCGAACAGGCCGAACTCTCTCCTATCGCCAGTAGCAAATAGAGTTGTGTAGTTTCGGAACGAACTAGTTCCAAGGAACTATTCCGAATAAGGAACTATTGGAACTATATCCGGCTCTTGCTTTTATATAGTTCCTTTAGCATATATAGTTCCTTTTTTTCATCTCGTTCTTTTAATTTATCACCTACGTGGATCTTTATACCCTACACCACTATGTGGTAAGGGGTATTATGTGTTAGTGCATTTGTATGTAACATACAAAAGGAAGCGAGATAGGCCCATAGTTCCTTCTAGGGATATACATAGAATCACTTTCTGAGTCGATTTATGCATGTCCGTCCGTCCGTCCGTTCGCAACGTACAGGTCGCATTTGTTGACCGATTTCGCTGAAAATTGGGGAATACCATTTTTTTAGCCGTCGGAAGATCAAGTTCGAAGATGGGCTATATCGGTCCAAGTTTTGGTATAGCCCCCATATATATTTTCGGCCGATTTCACGTATTTTCTCTAACACACACGCTATATATGTCCGATTTCGATGAAATTTGGAATGTGTGACTGAATTTGGTCTAAAAATAAATGTGCCAAATTATATCGAAATCGGTTCAGATTTGGATATAGCTCCCATATATATGTTCGTCCGATTTCTCGTATGTGATGTACCAATCACGCTATATACGTCCGATTTTAATGAAATTTGGAATGTTTGACTGAATTTGGTATAGAAATAAGTGTGCCAAATTATATCGAAATCGGTTCAGATTTGGACATAGCTCCCATATATATTTTCGGCCGATTTCACGTATTTTCTGTACCAAACACGCTATATATTTCCGATTTCGATGAAATTTGGATTGTGTGACTGAATTCAGTCTAGAAATAAATGTGCCAAATTATATCGAAATCGGTTCAGATTTGGATATAGCACCCATATATATTTTCGGCCGATTTCGCGTATTTGCTGCTCCAAACACGCTATATAAGTCGGATTTCAATGATATTTGGAATGTGTGACTGAATTCGGTCTGGAAATAAATGTGCCAAATTATATCAAAATCGGTTTAGATCTGGATATAGCTCCGATTTATATTTTACATATTCACAGTGGTGTAGGGTATCATATAGTCGGCCCCGCCCGACTTTGATCCTTTCCTTACTGGTTTTTCGTTGTGTTAAGTTTTCAGATTCTGCCACATTGGCAAATAAACGTAATTGACATGCGCGTTACATCGCTGCAATTCATTTATTATTATGGCAATTCCACCAAACGATAATTCAGAAAGATTCATGGAACTACATATATCCAGAGATTTGATTTACTCGCGAGTGAAAATTTGGGGGGAGGTGGTAGTTTTTTGTGGGTCCTATTTTTTTGGTGGGAGTGGGGCTAGTTTATTTGGGGGTGGGGTAAGTTTTTGTTTGGCGGTGGGGACGGGGCAAGTTATCCCCCTCAACTTGCGCGAATTCGAAAAGAGTTTCACTCGCGAGTGGAATTCGAGCGAATTTGAGCGAGTATTCGGAGCTCTGCATATATCGCTCTCGGAACTATTTGGAACGAAGGAAACAAAAAGTACGATAAGATAATTCATATAGATTTATGGAACTATATCGCTCTCGGAACTATTTGGAACGAAGGAAACAGCAAGAACTATGAAAGAGAAAGACTCATTGAACTATATCGCTCTCGGAACTATTTGGAACTATGGAACTATATTGAGGAACTAGTTCCTTTTGGGAAAACGAACTAGAAAGATCGATCCCCTCTGGGAACTAGATTGCCCAACTCTAGTAGCAAATATTCTAGAGGCACTACTACAGTTTCCCAGTTGCCCGATATCAGCATGTATTCCGGAAAATGCACAGTACGCCAACAGCAACAGGACGTGTGCCAAAGAGTCATGGTGGCTCTTGACCTATCGCAAGCCTTCGATACCGTACACCATGCCAAGCTGTTGGAAGAAGACGTCCTTTGCCAGGTTTGAAACGATGGATAATTAGTTATATGTGTGAACGCGGGTCGCTTTTGGAATACAGAAATAAAAATCCTAAGGTCGGTGGAGTGAAATAAGCAATTCCCCAAGTTCTCCGGAACTGTTTAACCTCCAACTTTTTGGATTTCCACACCCCACACGGTATACACCTTTCTATGGCATAGATATCGTAGTGTATGCCGATGATTGCCCGATCTTGGTGGTGTTTCAAATGACATGCATATGTGATAGGTTAAATGTCTACATAGCAGACTTATGCTTGGTTTACATTTACGAAATCCACTCGATTTCAACTGTCAATACCATTGATTAAACGTGAAATGAAATCCAAAGGATTTCAGATGAGTTTTCATTTGACATATACGCAAAGGAATTGACAGTTCAAATCGAGTGGACTTCGTAAATATAAACTAAGCATTATTGTACTCCACTATCTGCGGAATATGAAATGAAGCTCCCCTTGAATATATTGGTCGATATGGTGTTCTGATTTATACCGCAAACTACACCAAAATACTGGATGTAACGTTCGATAGCTTGTTTAAGTCGTCCGCGCAAGCTAAAGATATTTGTGACAAGATCAGAATTAGGGACAAGGTCCTCAAGTCGAGAGGTACCGTTCTATGGGGGCTATATAAAGGCGTGGACATATACCAACAGATGGAAAATTTTATACCACCCAACGATGGGATATTGTTACCAATAATCCGGAGGTACCGTTCTATGGGGGCTATATGAAGACGTGGAACTACTATGCCGACAAATTTCAGATGGAAAGTTTTATACCACAAGCGATAACTAAATAACAAATTTCAGCCATTTCGATGTGATTATGAGGCTAAAACTTTCAAAATATCGAAAATTTTCAGGTGGAAATTTTGACACCATCAAGGAAGACTAAAACCAAATTTCAGATATTTCGGTGTTTTAATGAGACTAAAACCTTCAAAATACCGAAAATCGGGAGGTACTGTTCTATGAGGGCTATATGAAAACGTGGTCCTATACCGACAAATTTCAGATGGAAAGTCTTACAACCCTACGAAGACTAACTACCAAATTTTAGTGGTTTCGGTGGGATATTGGGGATACAGCCTTCAGAATACCGAAAATCGAGAGGAACCGTTCTATGGGGGCTATATGAAGGCGTTAGTATATACCGGCATATTTCAGGTGGAAAGTTTTATACCTCCAACGAAGACCAAATACCAAATTTTAGCTATTTCCGAGGGATGTTGGGGACACAACCTTCAAAATACCGAAAATTCTATGCGGGCTATATAAAGAAGTGGGCCTACCGACATGTTTCAGGCGGAAAGCTTTGCACCCCCAACGAAGACTAAGTACCAAATTTCAGCCAGTTCGGTGGGATATTGTTACCAGCATGTTCGGTGGGATATTGTACCGTTGAATGGGGCGATATGAAGACATGGAACTATGCCGACAAATTTCAGATGGAAAATTTTATAGCACAAGCGATGACTAAAAAACAATTTTCAGGTATTTGGATGTGATAATGAGGCTAAAACTTTCAAAATATCGAACCAAACATCCTAGGGGCAATAGAAACTTCTATACCAAATTATAAAGCACTACCTAGAATATTGGGCAACAAACTTGTGTGGGAAGAATTCAACGTCTTATTTTAAGCGAATATCTTCCCTTCTAGTATGTATATTTCAAAAGGAAAGCCTGCCAATGGAAGAAGAAAAGATCGCCATTGCAAAGTAACTCTAAAGCCACATGTTGAAACTTTCATACGAAACTTTCACAGCTTTTGGGAGATGAAGGAGCTCATTCAGAAAGTTTCAACGTGTGGCTTTAGAGTAAGTGGCGTGCCATTTTTTTTACTTGAATCGTAATAACGAATATCCCAGCATTGGTTGGGTGCAATTCAACAAAAGTGACCAATGATCAAGACATTTTAATGACAAATGCCACTGCTTCTATTCTTTTTCTCTTGTGCAGAGCTTTCAATCAGTATCAAGTACGAGTAGATTGCGAAAGTAGTCAAATTATTAATTATTTTCGTTCATTCGTCTGGTATAACAGCCAGGATGTTTGAAAACTTTCGTATCTCCCAAAAAGAAATGTTTACCAGAGAAATCCATATGCTCAGGTATTGGTGTAGGGTATCACATAGTCGGCCCTGTCCCGACTATAGCCTTTGCTCACTTGTTTTGTGGAATAATTTGGCCCAGTGTTTATGATAACTACCACATAATCTTGTAGGCATTTTCATTGTTTTGACAACTACATACCTAGTTCCTTTTCATCCCTTGTTTATTGTTCCGAAATTCAGGTGGGAAAATAATGAAAACGGAAACAATGACAAGTCCTTTAATTAGGATATGTCACTTTTCAACCACTTGTAGGTTTAACATTTAATTGGAATCAAACACCTTTGAGTTAGTTACCGCGAGATGCTATCTTTTCAAATATAAACCAATAAAAACAACAATGGGAATAACAAAAATTTACTCTATCAACTATAGAGAGAGTTAACGTTTTCAGTCTCACGAAAATTGTGAGAATTGAAAAATCAACAACACACAAAAAATGAACAGTCGTTAATATCTCTGGTTTTCTTACCTGAGTACAGAGAATATAACCCATACTCATGCAATGACAAAAGGTGGTAAAGAAACATGGAAAAATTAATGTTTAAGAAAAAAAACTGATCATCATTGGGCCAACAACAAAAGAGAGAAATTAATGGTTATAATAAAAACAACAAAAAGTTATATACAAACAAGTGTAGTACGAAATGTTGGTGTGTAGTTAACTTTAAACTGCTATTAACCCCTCCTGGCCACACCACTGCTCACTTGCAACACACTGGTGCCGACTGACCGACCGCACTACGTTCATGTGTATGTATGACGGTGTGTTCCCTAGACATGCCATCAACAAAACCACCAAACCATCCATCCATATCCGTTAGCACGCAACCTGATGCATTCCCATAATCGGTGGAGAATATACCCTGTATTCTCATTTGGCCATGCTGTTGCTGCTGCTGACAAACAATAATTCGAATTCTCTTTTTGGCTGGCAAAAAGACAGCCAACAACAACAATGCACAACAAATTAACTGCCTACATACCTGTTCATTTAGTCGTCTCTCCCCTGGGGTGTATTTTGCCTTGTAGATGATAACCTCTGGTTAACGTTGTTGTTATTGGCTTTTTTGTACAATGACGATCATAAAACCTGGGCTACAGCACTTGTAGATCCTCTTAATTATAGGTTTCTTAGGAAAAACCCTTAATTCGTTTACTTGTTTTTTACAATTCTTCTGTTTTGTTTTCTTTTTTTCGCAGTTGCTGCTCACTTTATTTTGTTGGTATTATTTTCACTTTTTCATTTGGTATTTTGTTATACCACACACTATTTTGTTTTCTTATGGGTAATACTTTTTTGTTGTAACTTGTTTTCAGTTAACTAAAAACTAAATCCATTAAAATAATTCTGTATATAAAAAATTAACCCGTCATCGACAAGAAGAATTTAGCCATTTTCTCTGTTTTAATTTTATTGTATGTTTTTCAGCTTCTTCTTCTATACACCACGATTTTGTTTAATAAGCGCACAACACTTCATAGTCATTCGCTGCTACTCGGTGACTTGATAACTCCACGAACTCTCTTCAATAACTAAACAATGAGTACCTGCGAGAAAAATCATTAACCAACCAACCAAGCCATATCAAACTACATACCTACCTGTATGTCTACCTGTTGAATTACGACGCTCACTCACCGACAGCTTTAAAAATGTATTTGAAATGTTTGTATGACTATTAAACGTGTGTTTTGTTAAGATAAGACAGCACAGAGAGTACGAAAGAGCAGATATCTAATTTCAATCTCTTAATGTTCGATAAGGTATTCATAACTCCCACACTCTTTGACAACAGGTGTGGTGAGATGTAGATGTGTCACTGACTCTGTTTACCACTGCCAAAATATCACTGTCAGTGTTGCCAAATTTACTTTTTTATACCCTCCACCATAGGATGGGGGTATATTAAGTTTGTCACTACGTTTGTAACTACTCGAAATAATCATTGTAGACCCCACAAACTATATATATTCTTGATGAGCGTGCAATTCTACATCGATATAGCCATGTCCGTCCGTCTGTCCGTCTGTGGAAACCACTCTAGCGTCCGAACGGATTGACGTAGGTTGATGAAATTTTGTTATATGTATTTACATAGGACTTTTGGTATTGAAAGCGGGCTATGTAGGTCCACGCTTTCGTATAGCCCCCATACAAAATGACGCGTGACGCGTCGTCGTTTTAAGGAATTTTTAAGATATTTGACCCATTTTACCACCGAATTGGTTGTAATTTGGTACTTTGTGTCTCCAGAGGCCAAAAAATATTCCTACCAAAGTTGGGTTATATAGGTCCACGTTTTGGTATAGCCCCCATATAAGGCCCCATATAAAGTACGCGTCATTTTAATATATTTTGAATGTATTAGACCCATTTGACCACAGAATTGGTTGTAATTTGGTATTTTGTGTCTTCAGAGGCCAGAAAACATTCCTACCAAAGTTGGGTTATATAGGTCCACGTTTTGGTATAGGCCCCACATAAGGCCCCTTATAAAGTACGCGTCATTTTAATATATTTTGAATGTATTAGACCCATTTGACCAAAGAATCGGTTGTAACTTTGTATTTTGTGTTTCCAGAGGCTAAGAAACATTTCTACCATAAAATGTTTATATAGGTCCACGTGTTGATATACCCCCATAATACAATATCTCCCGATTTCCGATATTTTGAACGTTTTAGCCTCATTATCACACCGAGATGGCTGAAATTTGGTATTCAGTCTTCTTTAGGCGTATAAAACTTTCCCCCAAAAATTTGTAGGTATAAGTCCATGCCATCATATAGCCCCATAGAACGGTACCTTCCGAATTTCGGTATTTTGAAGGTTGTGGCCACATTAATCCACCGAAATGGCTGATATTTGTGGTGGAGGGCATAAAAATTTCGGCCCGACCGAACTTAACGCTTTTCTTACTTTTTGCATTTGTGATGGGTATACTCAACTTTTTTATACCCTCCACCATAATATAGAGGGTATAATTAAATATGTCATTCCGTTTGTAACACATCGAGATATTCAAGGGAGACCCTATAAAGTATACATATTCTTGATCAGGGTAAAATTCTAAGTCGATACAACCATGTACGTCCGTCCGTCTGTTGAAATCAAGATACAACCCGATATAATAGTACCATCCGATTTTCGGTATTTTTAAGATTTTAGCCTCATTATCACACCGAAATGGCTGAAATTTGGTACTTAGTCTTCATTGGGGTTACAAAACTTTACCCCAGAAATTTGTCGGTATAGTTCCACGCCTTCATATAGCCCCTAAAGAACGTACCTCCCGATTTTCAGTACTTATTTATTTAGTCTTCGCTGGGGGTATAAAACTTTCCGCCAGAAACTTGTCGGTACAGGACCGCGCCTTAGTATAGCCCATATAGAACGATACCTCCCTATTTCCGGTATTTTGAAGGTTGTGGCCTCAATATTCCAGGTGAGGTAGGGGATGGAAGATACCAAGGAACGGTCCTGACCGGCTTTAACATGACAAAGCCCAGGATTTATCTTGGTCCCTCTTTCATCTCAAGTGGACACTGACCTCCCCGTGGTGTCACCTGGGGAACTGCCTTTAACACCCGTTAAAGTTAGTGAGCTAACATGTGCCGCGCGTTCACCCATAAGAACGTTAAAAACTTGGGTTTGGGCGTCGGGTTAGTAACCCTCCCCTAGAAAAAACAGCCTACTATGAAAAAACGAAAGAAAAGAAAAACAAATCCCTCAAAAGTTGACGACCCCCGCAAACGTTTTAAGGACCATGATCTGCGAATCTGCACCTGGAATGTTCGCACTCTTTATATAGAAGGTGCAGTTTACGCCCTGGCAGATGTACTTGAAAAGTACAAGGCCGACATTACTGCCATACAGGAAATACGATGGACCGGGAAAGGCGTCACACTGTATTATAGCTGCCATGGCACAAAGCATGAGTTTGGTTGCGGATTTGTAGTTGGTCGGAGGTTAAAACATCTGGTCTCCAGCTTCACCCCAGTGAATGAAAGACTCTCTGCAATTCGATTAAAAGCAAAATTCTTCAACATCGGCTTTATTTGCGCTCATGCTCCCACTGAAGACAAGGACGAACAGACCAAAGATATATTTTACTTGCGCTTAGAAGAAACATATGTATGACCGTTGCCCTGTCCATGACATTAACATTATACTAGGCGATTTGAATGCCAAAAGTGAAACATCTGACAATAGTATGAGGCTGATAGACTTTGCTGCTGCAAGAAAAGCATGGTAGTTAGCAGTACCAGATTTAAGCATCTCGATATTCATAAGGGCACCTGGCTGTCGCCAGATCAAAGAACAATAAATCAAATTGATCACATTGTGATAGATGGAAGACATGCATCAAGCGGGTTGGATGTACGATCGTTCCGAGGTGCAAACATAGACTCGGACCACTACCTTGTTGCAGCAAAGGTACGTACCAGATTAAACGTAGCAAACAAAGTGCGAACAGACACAACACAGAAGTTGGACATCGGTAAGCTGCAATCACACAGATAGCCACAGCATATTCCACTCAACTGGCCCAACTGCTTAATCAAAGCACTCCTCGTCCCGATAACATATCAGGACAATGGCAAAACATTGCCCACTCCATGCAAACAGCCGCAAAATCAGTATTTGGATACCAGAGACCTCCACCAAGGAATCCATGGTATGACCAGGAGTGTCGTGCTGCTACCGAAGAGAAAAATGCGGCATATAGGGCTACTCTACAATTTGTTGTAACGCGTAGCGCACGAGGGAGATATTGGGAGAAAAGGAGAGAGGAGAAACTTTTTTTCCGCAGGAAAAAGAGAGAGATGGAAAAGCGGGAGTGTGAACAAATCGAGATGTACCGGAGACAAAATGAAGTCCGCAAATTCTACCAAAGAGTGAAACATCAAACTGATGGCTCTGGAACTGGCACATCCTCCTGTAGAGACCAGCAAGGTAATCTGGTAACTGATAAAGATAGTGTGCTAAGGATATGGAAAGAAAATTTTTCCAAACTGTTGGTATCCAATAGTAGCGAAGTCGAGGAAGATACCACAGATCCAATCCCAGAAGATGGTATTGAATGTATACCACCTGGCCAAGATTAGGTAAAGACAGCAATAAACCGGATGAAGAATAATAAGGCAGCAGGAGTTGATGGCCTACCTGTCTAGCTGTTTAAAACCGGAGGCGACACGCTGATAAGGTGTGGGCATCAGCTAGTTATAGTTAACTCCATCTGGCAGGAAGAACGCGTACCCAACGATCGGAACCTGAGCGTCCTGTGTCCCGTCCATAAGAAAGGAGATAAGACTTTATGCTCCAACTATAGGGACATAAGTCTTCTCCCTATCACCTACAGGATAGTGTCAGGGATATTGTGAGAACGACTAAAGCCCATGGTCAACGAAATAATTGGACCATACCAATGCGGCTTTAGACCTGGCAAGTCCACCATTGACCCGCTACGTTCAAAGGTATTCCAAGCAATGTCTGAATTTGGTATCCCCGCAAAGCTAATTCGGCTTTGTAAAATGACTCTAACTGACACAAGATCTTCAGTTAAAATAGGAAAGAACCTCTCCGAAGAGTTTTGTACCAAAAGAGTTTTCAGACAAGGAGGCAGCCTTTCGTGTGATCTTTTCAACATCCTGCAAGAAAAGGTTATACGAGAGGCAAAAGTCAAAAGAAGTGGCACAATATACACCAAAAGCCACATGTTACTTGCTTATGCTGATGATATAGACATCATGGGACGATCAGTAAAAGAAGTAACCGATACCTTTATGCAGGTCGAAGGAGAATCTGCTAAAGTGAGTTTGATGGTGTCTACACACAATGCGTCCATTGAGATCGGACCAACTGTTCAAGTTGGTCCCTATAATTTTGAGGTAGTAAAAGACTTGGTATACCTCGGCACCACCGTAAACACAACAAACGACATCAGTTGTGAAATAAAAAGAAGAATTGTATTGGCCAACATATGCTACTTTGGCTTAAGTATGCACTTTAAAAACAAAGCCACAACTCGTCCAACAAAAATAACGCTTTACAAAACACTGATACTACCCGTGCTGATGTATGGTTCCGAAGCCTGGGTACTTGCGCAAGCAGATAAGGCAGTGCTTGGAATAGATGGCGCAAACAAGTGGATAAAGGCGCGGTATTCCAAAAAGCGAAGCACGAAACAGAGAGAATTTGAGATCTTTTCTTAGTTCGGTCTATGGAACAAATGTTCTGTAATGGGCCAGCTAAGTAAGTAAGGCCTCAATATTCCACCGAAATGGCTGAAATTTGGTATTTGGTCTTCATATGGGGTGTTAAACGTTCCATATGAAGTTTGTTGGTAAAGGTCCACACCTTCGTATAGCCCCCATAGAAGGGTACTTCCCGATTTTAGGCATTTTTAAGGTTTTAGCCTCATTATTACACCGAAAGGGCAGAAAGTTGGCACTTAGTCTTCGTTGGGGTATACAACTTTGTCGGAATAGGTCCACGCCTTCATATAGTCACATGAAAATATTTGTCGGAGACCGTATAAAATATACATATATACAGTGCTGCTCAAAAGATTTACAACTGGAATGACATTTAACATTTTATATAGTTCTGAGGTAATTTATGGATTTGAAATGCAAATATTTTTGTAGGTTGATTCTTTATTGGACCCTTTTTAAAGATTTAAAAAACAATTTGGGATAATTGCATTTATTTTACAAAAATATACAAAACAAACGTCGAACTCACATTTGGTTCTGCTCAAAACATTTGCAATTGAGAATATTTGATGTAAAATCTGAAGAAATTATGTTTTTTGATGTACAGTCGGACCTTGATTATCCATGATGGACGGGACCGGAGGCATTACGGATAATCGATTTTCAATGATAATGGAGTCAACTCTTTTTATGCGGCTTTTGAACACATATTTTTAGTAAAAATGTCATAATATCGTACACAATTGCGCAATAATATTCACCTGTGCTATTACATTGGTTTAAGGCAGGGTTTCGAAGTCGAAGTCGAGCAATTTTGCTGGAGTCGAAGTCTGAATGTGAATCGAAATAAATAACTCGACTCCGACTCCAGGCAAAATTTTTTCCACATTATAGAAATATAACATTAAATTTGGAACAAGAAATTTTTTTTAAATCATTATTTATTTTAAAAGAAAAATATAATGCCATGTTCATACCAGCATTTGAATAACGTTGTTCGCTCTCATAACTACGTACACGAATTAACCCTTCATACGACATACTACACAATTCATAGCAACATGATTCATATTTTCATACATTTTATTTACTGATTTTAAAGAAAGTTTCACCCAAAAGACGAGTAAAATTAATTGATATGAACTGGAAAAATATTTGTCCTTCTTTAAGATATATCAAGCTTTAGAAAATTAGAAAATTAACTTATGTTTAGAAAATTAACTTATGTTGAAACTGAGGTATGGGGTATTGTAACTCGCGATCAGTTCTACTATACCATAACTTTCGACCGCATTTCGGCAAAATAAACTGTTTTAGCCCGATTCACCGAGGGGTTTCTTAAAATAATAATTTGAGCGGAAGCTGTGGTCGTACCAAGGTAAAAAAATCGGAAAAAATCGTTGAAATAAACGAGTTTCATTATGTTATTTTCCAATTAGTGGTTTTACAACACAATGTAGAGCTTAATTCTCAAAGGAGAAGTTAAAGAGCACACTTCAGAGTTGAAGTTTCTAATGTATGATTTTTTAATATATCCACTGTATCTACCTCAAACGGATGCTGACATTTTGAAACCTGAAAAATGGGGTTTTTTGAATTTTTGCTCTAATCGGGACGCGCAGCAGGTTTTCCCTAAAAGCTTATTATTGTATTGTAGTACTCGCGATTTCGCATTTTTTAATGTATAACATGAGGGTGTAGCCCTCACAGGATCACAGTAATCTGCGCCTAAACACGAAATTTTTGTGCGTAAATTTTTCTCAAAAACCTATTTTTTTGGTTTAAAATTTACAAACGTCATTGGATTTCCGTGGAAACCCGCGTAAATTTAGTTTTTTTACGTTCTGAATCTAACAAGCCACGACGCGTAAAAATCCACCCACTAGATCGGCGGATATGATACCCCTCAAATTTCGAAAATTTGCAAAAAATTATTTTGAAAATATCGCATATTAAAACGCGTTTTGGATGTGTCAGTTCTACTTAAATAAATAGATCGATACGCGTGTTTAAACTGCGCGAAAACAGATATTTCAAAACTATCGCTGATCCAGAGATATAATAGATTTTTTCTAAAAATTAAGTGCGATGCTACATCCACGGTTTTCCCTAAAAGCTTATTATTGTATTGTAGTACTCGCGATTTCGCATTTTTTAATGTATAACATGAGGGTGTAGCCCTCACAGGATCACAGTAATCTGCGCCTAAACACGAAATTTTTGTGCGTAAATTTTTCTCAAAAACCTATTTTTTTGGTTTAAAATTTACAAACGTCATTGGATTTCCGTGGAAACCCGCGTAAATTTAGTTTTTTTACGTTCTGAATCTAACAAGCCACGACGCGTAAAAATCCACCCACTAGATCGGCGGATATGATACCCCTCAAATTTCGAAAATTTGCAAAAAATTATTTTGAAAATATCGCATATTAAAACGCGTTTTGGATGTGTCAGTTCTACTTAAATAAATAGATCGATACGCGTGTTTAAACTGCGCGAAAACAGATATTTCAAAACTATCGCTGATCCAGAGATATAATAGATTTTTTCTAAAAATTAAGTGCGATGCTACATCCACGGTTCTTGATGGATCGCATTGAAACGGTATAGAATGATGTATTTTTTAATGGTGATTATTGAAATCGGATGCGCATAAAATGTAAATGAACTTCGCGGAAATTATGACCATTTTACTGTATTTTGCACCCTTAAATGCAACAGATGCTACATCGTGGCCGCCAAATAGAATTTGACAAACTGTACATCAAATAAAAGGGATTGATTCCCTGTGTTGGAAAATCGGATGCGCATCATGTCATTTTCATAATTACGCGGTTTATATGCGTCTCAAATGTTGTAATATTCAATATAACATTATTTTAACGTTATGCCACAATTGGAATTCCTTGTGATTTAATATAAGGTTCTAATAATATTATCCAATAGGAAAACTATAAGCGAAAAATTTGTTATAACGGAATATCATCATTATTGCGTGAAATTTTGACGAAAATGCCGAAAAACTCAAACATTTTTCTCCAACTTTTCCTATAAAACAATAAAAAAACAAGTAAGAACAGACTATAGTCGGACGGGGCCGACCATGTGATACCCTATACCACTATCCCTGTGCACTAGCTTTCCGGGCTAGCTGTTATAAGATGTGCATTAGAAATTTTACCAATTTTCACACAAAAGTTTTGATCAATTTAACCCGCTAAATATTATCCGATCATACCGTTGACTTGCACGCTACTTCTTCATCTCAAACCAAAACTACGTTTAAAATTTCGCGCCGATCGGACTATTATTGCGACCTACAGAGCGGCTACAAAATCGAGCAAAAATTTTGTTTTTGGTCCATTTCATCCCTTTAACATTTCACGATCATCGCCAAAAACTAATCAGTTCTATTCTGGTCCAAACCCGACCTCCATACTAAATTTCGTGACAATCGGTCCATAATTGCGGCCTCTAGCTTGATTACAATTTTTAATGGACGGACAGACGGACGGACGGACGGACGGACACACATCGCTAAATCGCTTTATCTCGTCGAGATATGAAGTTTGGTATACCACATGAGGGGTCTACGACGAATATTTCGCGGCGTTACATGAATTTTTGGGAAAACAAACTTATTATACCCTTTTCCACATTGTGGTATAGGGTATAATAAAATTGGAATAATATGATTTTAATTTTTTCGTAATATTTTCTTCGTATTTTTGCAAATAACATGAATACAATAGCTCCAACCTTCACAACTTAGATTTCATTTTATTCCTCAAAATGTCTGGATGCTGTTTTTTATATATTTTTCGTAAGTATGAGCGCTATTGTTTCAAAAATATGTTTGTAAATACGTGAAATTATTTAAAAAATTTGATTTTTCGCGAATCCATTGAGACTTTGCGATTATTTTTTGCATCATCGCAAAGGGTACGAATTCAGTTAACGATAATAGGATATAACAGCTAACTATTTTAAACCGCGATTTTTTTAGAATTTTTTCTAATTATCATAATTAAAACGGTCATATCTTTTGCGCGCAACGATCAAAATTAGTAACGAAAACAGATTTGGAATGCTAATTTTTTTCTTAATCTATGTACCAAAAATCATTGATGTAGTATCAAAAAATTTTTTGGATTTTTTTGAAATGGAAAAGACAATTTTAGACATTTTTCCTGATATATTTAATATTAAATTATATTATTTTCATTCATGTTTTCTATTTTCTTACAATTTTGGTGTTTTCAGAACCTTTTTTAATTTTTCTTTTTTCAAAATTAACGAGAGAAAGACCTGCCAAAATAACTTTTTGGTATACAGACGCGAAGGGAACCAATTGTCACCTTTTTATCCCCAAGTAAACGAGGAGGCGTCAGTGGCGACTTAATTAACTTAACTTAAACGACGAGTTGTATAAATAATTCACATTTACATTTTCTTCATAACTTTAATATAAATGAAGCATCCAATAACAGAAGCTAGTGTTGATGGACTGAATATCTTCGTACATATTGTTCTGGTATAAAAAGGAATACGAAGGAAATATGCAAATCGCCCTCTTCTTCTCTCTACCCGCTAGCAATTCCAATTGTCACAATTTAAATAGTCCTATACTAGAGGTAAGTGGTACTAGTTCACAATTGACCCATAAGTAATGCGAAGGGAACCAATTGACACATATGTATATATCCCCAAGTAAACGACGAAGCGTCAGTTGTGACTATTTCCCACCACTTATTTTTATAAATAAACTGGTATATGACTGTAAACCTGGAACTAGTACAATACCACCTATAGGTAATGCATAGAGTATCAATTGGTTACCTCCTATGACATCCCCATGTTAAAGTTTACAGTTGATTGCACTGTGAGAGGTCAGAAGTGGACCTAGTTACTGTAACGCTGAGAATCGACGAGTTTCCGATGCCGAACTAGCCCATCGCGCAAGCGGGAAATGTACAAAAATCGGTGTTCGTTCTCAAAATTTTGTATGGGAAATGTAGTAATTATATCGTAATTTGTGTTCGAATAACGAATGGAGAGCGAATTGCCGTCAGTGTGAACAAGGCATAAGAAAACATATATGCAAACGGTATATTATACTAAGTTAATGGACAATTCACAGGATATATACTATCCTCTGAAGTGTAAACTATTCATCTCTATTTTATTGATCCAATTGATTCTTTACATTTTTGCAAACAAAAGTAAAGTTCTATGACAATCGAATTAAGATTGGACCTTTAACCTCTTTCGTGAGAAGTCTTACGGGTCTTCTCACAAAGGTCTATTGGTATTCTCATCTTGTTTCTTATGAGAAGTTATCCTTGTCTTCTATTAAGGACATTATGGTCTCTATGGGAAATCTTACTGAATACGCTGTGACCCCCATCAATCATTGAGAAAATAGCTTTATATCTCTGTTTGGAGATATTGTTTCATCATTTTTAGATGACATGTTTTCAGTTAAATAGAATTAGGAACCTTTCTGTCGAATGTGTAGTCCTTCTAGATCAGTTCCTTCCGTGTCCTTTTTGTTCTTGAACTCAAAAAGTAAAACAAAATGAAATTTTCTACAAAAATGAAAATTATATGTAGGTTTCCCATATCCAAGAAATCGATATTGTCACGTTTTCATTGTCCGTTATCAGTTTTACCCGTTACTTTCTCAAAAAAACCCGTATGTTTATGTATTTCGGTAAATTTCACATAATCTATTAACTATATATGAAATTCGGATGTTTACGCTTCTGGATTAGGGCATCATAAATTCGTTGTTGGTCAACGACAGATTCATCCCGCCATAACTCCCCAGCAAAAAGTCCTCCCAAAATCATGGGTTTTGTAAGGGATTTTGGCAGCCGTAACTACTCGCAAACCCCGTTTCTTCCCCATTATTTTTACAAGGGCATGTCGCACTCAGTTTGTAGTTATTTTATGACCACTAGAATAACTAGTTATTCTGTGGCCACTAGAAATTGAAAAGTAAGTTGAAAAAAATTCTGTTTTTAGAACAGTTGATGTAGAGATTTTTTTTAATTTCATCGCACTTCTTACTTTTATTTTACTTTATTTTATTTCGCTCGCTGTGCGAGTTGAACACACGAACTCTCTGATTTCTAGCCAAAGACACTACATACTATGCCACGCACACCAACATTAAGGGTTGCTTAAGAACTTAAAAGTGCAGTGCACATGTGCACCACGAACTGTTACTTTTTAATTAAAAAAAAACTCGCGTGCCGACAGTGAGCGTTGAACACAAAACCCTAGGATTTATAGTCGGACACACACTCACTGTGCCACCGTCCTCATTACTTAGTGAGGAGCAAAGTAAGTAGGTTTGCCTTGTAATTTTTTTTAAGAAGTATCCCATTACTTTTCAGATTACTTGTAATGGGAAAAGAAGCTTGTTTACATTACTTTGTAATGGGTTACGTAATGACTAATGGATCCGAATTTTTGCTGAGTCAGAAGTCTGACAAACGGCGCACAATGGTTAAGGAATCGATTTTCCTGGCCAAAAATCAAAATTTTGTTTTGTCAAAGATTTCTGTATGGGATTCGATAGTAAACATATTGGAAGTAAGGAAACCAAAAAATTAGGTCAAAATAATGGAAGATGAAGAAATTCCAAATTTAGTGGACTAGAACTTTTGTGGGGAACAACATGGAACAATGTTCTTTTTTCACAAAAAAATGCCCGAGAGTCTCCCCTTTAGCCCATATATACTTTTGTACCCGTTCCGTCCGTTTACCACTTTTTTCAATTTATTGAAATTACATGGGTAAAAATGTGTGTTTTTCTATAGCGTTTCCCATATAAATTATGTATAGATTTTTGACACAAAATTTTTTTGAGTATATGACTTTTTATACGAGTTATATAAGTTTTATGAAAACCCAAGGAGTATTTTTGTAAAGTCCCAATTTACATTAGGCGAGTTTACTTGCGGCAATTGTCAGTTTGTAGGTGAGAGAGGGTGCTGAGAGGCAAAGGGTTACCATATGCCTCACCTCTCTCTCCATCAAACTGACAATTGCCGCAAGTAAACTCGCCTAATGTAAATTGGGACTAATTTAAAAAAAAATAAAATTTTTTGGTATTTTTTTTAAATTTTTGAATTTTTTTTTTCGAAAATTGATTTTAGTTTTTTGGAATTTTATTATTTACTTGTTGGTGTTTGACCATCTTTAATACATAGGAAGATATAAAAACCACAAAAACACTCATATTTTGATGAAAAATAGTTAAAGTTTAATTTTCACCTTGAATTTCTCTGCAACTACCAAACCGAATTTGAACGCTTTTAATTCATTTGAAAGCTTCATCTGTTCATCTCTATCCGTTCAAAAGTTACAGAATTTTGACCGGGAAAAAAAACGATTCTTTCTTCTACGATTCATTATATGCTCAATGAGGGCTTTAGATGTAGACATTCAAATAACCGGATCTGTCCGCCAGGAACAGATATAGTTCATGAGTATCCGACTTTTCTACGCAATCAATAGCTTATACGAAATTCAATGAAATACATAATCATAGAGTTTTCATGGGAAAGGATCGGGTTGCATGTACTCCTTATGATTTGTATTGCCCCTTCATTTTCACATATTTTGAAAGCTTAAAGATTTTCTCACGCGGAAGAATTCCGTCCAGAATACACTCGTGCAAAAAAAGGAACCCGACAAAAACTTTCGAACTTTGTTATTTTTCAGTGTAAGATTCGGCAGAAACAATATTGATATGTTCAAATGTATTCGAACGAATGCCCTTTTTAATGAATATGTAAGGAAAAACTAACACGTTAGCCTATATTGGCCAAAATATAGGAAAAAGTTAAACATTTGTGCACATTATATTCATTTTTAGTGGTATAGGAATTCACTCTCGGAGCCGGAGTCGTGAAAAAACTCGTCTGGAGTCGGAGACGAGCCAAAAATACCTCTACTCCGAAACCCTGGTTTAAGGAAAGAAATGAAATAAAATAAAGAATTCAAGAATTTACATATACATAAAACTATTTCGGGAACATAAAGCAATTTAGAATTTACCCAGCAAAATCTTCGATGCCAAAGATGCCATTCAATCATGGGTGCAAGTGATCCGGTATGTCATTTTTTAGCATCATCATCGATGAATTTTATATGAGCGTGGACCCCAAAAGATGCTATTCATTTTTGGATCCAAAGCATGTCATTTACACCAATGCTTTGACATGTCATTTTCACCAATGCTTTGCAATGACATTATCATTACGACGAGAGTTTTAACAACGCTGGTTGTGATTTCGAGTCTCCGACAACATCAAGCCTATTGTAAACAATTAATCTTATATACATACATATTTTGAAAAATGTGTATAAATAAAAACACGAAATTCATCTCTATTGGATCGATGGAATGGGTTCAAATGCTGATGAAAAGATCGGATCTTTCACGACTTCCTTTGCATTGGTTCAAATGCCAATGAAAAGATCGGATCTTTCACGACTTCGTTTGAACCAATGCAAAAGATGTCATAAAATCACGTCATCGCATGGAATCTCTTCCTTCCTCCTTGCTGGGTATTAATCAAATTAATTGAAAGGTGTGCTTTTGCTCCCGGATAATGGAGTTTATACTGGATAATAGAGGAAATCGAAACAAGACCAACATTTATTTTCTATCCCGGATAATCGAGGTTCGACTGTATGTATATTGTGAGTTAAGCATTTTATTTATTATCTGAAGACATCATAAAGGTCTCCAGTTAACTAAATAAATTAAAAAAGTACTTGTTTTACGTGGTTATATATGTGTGCGTTTAGTGGCAGTATTATGTCAAAGCACCTTGTTATACGACACTTCTGTAGTGGGATTCTGTAACTCATTTTTGCTGTTATCGATAATTGTCGGTAAAATTAAAATGCTTATAATTTCGATAATTAACGAAGTTTTTCGGTAAGTTAACGATGAATAAAAAGTAGTCGCTAGCCTCTACCGACACAAACAGTGATGCCAACTTTTCTTTATGTTTTTAGTCATAATTTTGCAATTTAGTTTTACCGATTTTTGTCGGTAACAGCAAAAATGAGTTACAGAATCCCACTACTGGTGTGCACATGGTGCGATTTCGATATGTTATCTGTCCTGTTAGTTTTTGAATCTAATAAATATTTCGACCTCATGCCTCCAGTACCATTTCTGTCCATAAAAATACCTCCAGGTCAATATAAACCACCTTCTACGTTTTGAATAAACTTTTTTGTATAAGGGGATAAATTCTATTATCATTAGACCTGTAGTGGGATTCTCTAACGCATTCGTTGGTTACCGACAAAACTCGGTAAAATTAAAAATGATTATAATTTCGGTAAGTTAGCAACCAAACCAAAGTTCTACCGATAGCAACAGTGTACCAACTTCTATTCATACTTTTCATTCATAACTTTGAGTTTTAATTTTACCGATTTTTGTCACTACTGCAAATCAAGGACATTTTTTCAAATCTTATAATTTCAATGTTGATTTAAATCGACGAAAAGTTTTCGGTTTCACTACTGCAAAAACAATTCAAAACATTTCTTTTTTGCAAAATGTTTGTGAAAAAGTCCATTTTTCCTGGACATTTCTGTTTTCCTAAAATTTGCCTATATTGGTATACTGGTATCCATATATGTATGTGTCGCCCAGTGTCGCCCGATTAACTCCATAAAACGAAAAGTGGAGAAAAGCGACCATGAAGTTTTGGCTTGCCATCTTGCATCTGTATATTTGTCATTGTTTATTTGTAATTTAAAGGTGTTAATCTTAATTATTCAGGAAAGTTATTTTTAATATAAAAAGTTATGACTATATTAAGGGCTTTGACACTTAAATTTAAGATTTTTCAAAAAGTGGAGTTAATCGATGTGTGCACTGAACGACTCATATATTGGAGGGGTTTGTATTCGATCTTATTTCGATTTTAGTACTTTTTTTATGTGGTATCCAGCTCAATTTTAAAAATTGTACTGTCTCTATGTTTATTTTTGGACTTCGATGGATCCACAATTTTCAAAAATAAAAATTTGTGCAAAGCTTTGAAAAAAATTTCGGGCTATAATTTGTGTTTTCTTAAGCTTTTTGTCCCCTTCTTCTGATTAAAAAATCTTATACCAATCAATATAAGAAACTCGTACAAAAAGTCACTAATAGATATTCGTACTACGGAGTTGCAAATGTTTTGAGCTGGCTAAAAATTAGAGTTGGGTAATCTAGTTCCTAGTTCCTTGTACTAGTTCCAAAACGTATGAGTAACATCATCAAATATAACGTGTGATAGTAAGTATACGCAGTTTGTTCAAAGAAAAAATCTGGGCCATTGCGAAGTGAACGAGATAGTTCCATATAGTTCCTTTGGCACAACTCTATTAAAAATAGGGAAATAAAGAATTAAATAACAAAAATACATACATATATTCAAAAACTCAAAATGTTCCTTAAAATAGATTAAATGTGAAATAGCCATCTGAGTTGCAATGTTTTGAGGGGCACTGTTCATATATTCTTGATCTGCATAAAAGTCAATATAACCATGTCCTTCCTTCCGTCTTTTGAAATCAAGAAATCAAGCTCGCAATATTTAAGATAGAGCCCCCATAGAACGGTACCTCCCGCTTTTCGGTATTTTGAAGGTTTCAGCGTCATTATCAGACCGAACTGGTGACGGAGGTATAAAATACTCCAGCAGAGAATTATTAGTATAGGTAGTTTGAAAGTTTAGGCCTCAATATCAAATCGAAATGGAAGAAATTTGGTACATACACTGCACCCCGGTTAACTACCTTTCAAAAAATTCCCAAAAAAAGTCAAAAAATAAAACCAAGTCTAAAGGCCTGCGTACATAAGCTGCCTCGCCTGGTTGCCTTGCTTTCCTACTTCATTTCTGACATAATAAAAATAAAAGAATGAAGAAGGCCAAGCAAATTTCAGACTGGGTTGCCCTTTTCTTTTTTATTCTTTTATCAGAAGCAAGCAAGATAAGCAGACGAGGCAGCTTATGTACGCAGGCCTTAAGAGTATAATATAAGTTATATTGTTTAATCAATAAGAAATTTATTCATCTGTGATCATAACACCATAACATAACACTGGACGTCTTCATCACAATTCACGTAGTCATCGAAATCGTCTCAGAAATATATCATTGCGGGTAATAAACCGAGAAAAGTATTAGTAAATGTTCTTTTTGGAAAAATACAGGTAAATATCCGAATAAGGTACTTATAGAAAAGTAATTAACCGGGACAGTTTGAAATCATTTATATGAAAAACTTTTGGAGATTTAGATTATGAGGTAATTAAACGGGAAAGGCAGTTAATTAGGGAGGTAAATAACCGGGATGAAGTGTATTTAGTCGTTTTTGGGGCCACTTTTTTCAGTACCGGGCCACATTTTAAAATAGCACCACAGAACGATACCTCCCGCTATTCGGTATTTTGAAGGTTTCAGCGTCATTATCAAACCGAACTGGACGAAATTTGGTATGTAGTCTTCGACATGTCGATGGGGCTACAAAACTATCCCCTAGAAATTTGTAAGTACAGATCCACGTCTTTCGGTATTTTGAAGGTTTCAGCGACATTTATCAAACCGAACTGGTTGAAATTTGGTATTTAGTCTTCGTTGGGGGTATAATATATTCCAGAAAAGAATTATCAGTATAAGTCCACTATATGGTAAAGCCCCCATAGAAGGATACCCGCCGATATTTTGAAGGTTGTTTCCTAAATATCCAACCGAAATGGCTGAATTTGGTATTTAGTTGTAATTGGGGCCACAAAACTTTTCCTCAGACATTTGTCAGTACAGGTCCACGCTATAAAATAGCCCCATAGAACAGTTCCTCCCGATTTTCTATATTTTAAGGTCTCTATTAACACACAGAAGTGGCTGAAATTTGGTATTTTATCTTCCTTGGGGCCACAAAACTATCCTCCAGAAATTTGTCGATACAGGTCCAGGTTTTGATATGGCCCCCATGTTAGGGTACCACCTGATTTTCAGTATTTTGAAGGTTGTGGCCTCAATATCCAACAGAAATGGATAAATGTGGTATTTAGTCTTCTATGGGGGTATAAAATATTCCAGAAGGTAATTATCAGTACAGGTTCACGTTTTGATGTAGCCCCCATAGAACGGTACCGACCGATCCAACCGAAATGCCTGAAATTTGCCTTTAAGTCTTATTTGGACCACAAAACTTTTCCCCAGACTTTTGTTACTTCAGGTCACGGCTTCATATTGTCCCCATAGAACGGTACCTTCCTATTTTCGGTAGTTTGAAAGTTGTGACCTCAATATCCAACAGAAATGGATGAAATTTGGAATTTAGTCTTCGATGGGGGTATGGTTGAAAATTGGTATTTGAACCTCCTTGGGGCCACAAAACTATATTCCAAAAATTTGTCGGTACAGGCCCAGTTCTTGATATAGCCCCCATGTTAGGGTACCGCCTGATTTTCAGTATTTTGAAGGTTGTGGCCTCAATATCCAACAGAAATGACTGAAATTTGGCTTTTAGTCTTCTTTGGGGGTATAAAACTTTCCACCTGAAATGTGTCGGTACAGGTCCAGGTTTTGATATAGCCCCCGTAGAACGGTACTTCCCGATTTTCGGTATTTTGAAGGTTTCTGCCTCATTATCACACCAAAATGGCTGAAATTTGGTATTTAGTATAAAATATATATATATATATATATATATATATGGTATAAAATATTCCAGAAGAGAATCATTAGTATTGGTCCGCATTATCATATAGACCCCATAGAAAGGTACCTCCCAATTTTCGATAGTTTCAAGGTTGTAGCCCCAATATCCAACTCAAATGGCTGAAATTTGGTTTACAGTCTTCGTTGGGGGTATAAAACTTTCCACCTCAAAGTTGTGGGTATGGGCCACGTTTTTATAAATCCCCCATAGAAAGGTACCTCCATATTTTCGGTATTTGGAAGGTTTTAGCCTCATTATCATGAAAATTGGCTGAAAATTGGTATTTTATCTTCGATAGGGTTATATAATATTCCAGAGGAGAGAATAGGTCCACGTCTCCATATAGCCCCCATTGAACGGTACCGCCTGATTTACGGTATACTCAAGGTTTCGTCATATAGCCGCCACAGACTCATTATCATACCGAAATAATTGACATTTTGTGTTTAACCCTTTATGGGGCTACAAAACAATCCCCCAGAAATTTGTCAGTACAGGTCCACGTTTTGATATAGCCCCCATGGAACGGTACTTCCTGATTTTCGGTATATTTAAGGTTTCTGCCTCATTATCCCACCGAGTTGACTGAAATTGGTATTTAGTCTTCGCTGGTCTAGGTCCACGTCTTTATATAGCCTCCATTGAATCGCACCGCCCGGTTTTCGGTATTTCCAAAGTTGTATCCTCATCACACCGAAATGGGAAACCACCGTGGTGCAGTGTTAAGCACGTCCACCTTGCACTCAAATTGTCTGCTATTCAATCCCTGACCAGAACAACAACATTTTCGGCTTTATCAAAAAAGTAGGTCCCATATATTGAGCCAATATGAATCGGCGTGCACTCATTTATATGAGAGAAGTCTCCCTTGTCCCTGTGTGGGAACATATCTACATATATGTATCTCACCGAAATGGCTGAAAATTTATGTTTAATCTTCCATGGGGCTATAAAACTTTTCTACAGAACGGTACTGTCGATTTTCGGTATTCTGAAGGTTTTATCCACATTATTCAACCGAATTGACTAACATTGAGAACTTAGTGTCCATTGGAGGTATAAAACATTCCTGCAGAGAATTGTCGGTAATGGTCCACGTTTTCATATAGACCCCATAAAACGGTAGCTGGTGATTTTTGGGAATTTTGAAGGTTTTAGTCACACAATTCAGCAGAAATTCGGTACTAATGGGCCGATTCCGTACAGCGAGGCGAGTCATGTCGCGTCGTCTATCGTCTCTGTGACAAAATTTAAAAAATGCACTACGTACAGCGATAGAAAATAATCGTCGATAACAAGTTATTTTTATTTTTTTTTATTTTATTTTTTATTCGTTAGTAAAAATGTACGGCGACAGCTAATTTGTTGTCGCCGGAAAATGAACATTTCGGCGACAAAATTTGACGACGTCAGGCGATATTGCCATACGGAATCGAAAAATTGCATTTGACAACGCGACACGACTCGCCTCGCTGTACGGAATCGGCCCATTAGTCTTTGTTGGGGTTATAAAATATTGCCACAGAAAATTGTTGGTTCAGATCCACGTTTTAATACACATAGCATTGGTTCCGCCCCATTTAAAGGCAAGATTTTTCTCTTATTTAACGAAATCCGTCCACATATTGAATCAATACTTTCTGAGACAATGACACAAAAGCACAAAGACCCTGCCTGCACCAACTAAACGACTGATGATATCTTACAAATCGAGCATCCGATCTGGTGAATTGACCGTTTTATTACCAAAAATGACACTAAAATAGAAATCTTAAAATTTTTGAATCCCTTATGTAATTGGTACATAATTAAATTTATTAAAGCAAACTATAAAAACTGCACAATAAAACTCACAGTAATTGTGTAGACAAAATATTAAAATGGCAAATTATAATAGATGCTAATTACTATTTCTTTTTTATTTTATAAAATAATTTCATTTTTAAAACTACGACTCAGCTCTTTGTGCGGTAGAACAATGCTATTTAAGAGTATCTTTTCCGAAGGCACTTGTACGAAACATCCTGAAAGAAAAATAGAAGGATACAATTAAAATCGAAGTAATAATTTAAATGTTTTTAAATGTGTATTTAAATTTAACATTATTATGTTGTTGATTAATTTTCTGTAAATTTGAAACATTTCCAAAGATATATGTATAATATTATAAGATGTGGCTTTTCCGTAGTGAATTACATGGTTTACTAGCATTCCCTGTTAGTATTCTTAGTTAACAGCATGGTTATCTAACATTATGTTATTTTTAAAAGTTTTATTTGTATTTTTACCATTTTTAGCTAACCAAAGAGCATGAAATTGTTCGTAAATAGATCCTATTTTTTATGCATTTTATTCCAGGTATTACTTTTTTCTAATTTTCAGCTTTTTTTTATTTGTTGTGTATTTATTTCAGCTAAAGTCCATACTTTGTTGCTTTTTTATATATTTTATATTTTTTATTTTTATTTTTATTTCATTAATTTCTTTTAATAGCGATTTTCGATTAACATACATATGTATATCTTCTCTTGTGTTCCGTTTTGTCTCTGTTATACCCAAAATAATAAAACTGCCTATCGACACCTCCAAATAATAGTATGCTAAGTCTAAAAAGTGAGTTTTGCAGGAGAAGCTCTCAAAGTTTGAAAATTTTTTTGAACTTCAGTACTATGCTAAGTCAATATTTGTTTATAACTTCTGTTCGGATTGACCGATCATTACCAAAATTAGACAGAATTTAAGTTAAAGGACGTTCGACACCTCCAAATAATAGTTTGCTAATTCTGAAAAACGAGTTTTGCAGGACAAGCTCTAAAAGTTTGGAAAATTCTTTGACCTTCAGTACTATGCTAAGGAAATATTTGTTTATAACTTCTGTTCGGATTGTCCGATCATTACCAAAATTTGACAGAATTTAAGTTAAAGGACGTTAAATATAAAAATGTAAAGAACTTGAAAACATGCTAAGTCGACTTAGCATACTATTGTTTGGAGGCGTCGATATGCACCTTGTCAGTTCTTAATAGTTTAACGTCTTTGACGTTTCTCTATAAACTGTTTAAGGGTTTCCAATTTGTTGAACCTAAATTTGTATAATTTGCACCATTTGCATTATTAACAAGAATTGGCGAAGATAAAAAGCGTGGCTGCGTAGCCGATATCATGGTGCAAGAAAGAGGGTTATACAATAATACCAACTGATGTCTTCATTTGCTGTAAAAACCAGTTTTTTAATCAAAAATAAATAACAAATATTTCGCTTCTATAAAGAATATATGTCTACAAAATCTTTATTTAAACTTCGCGAAGAATATTTTACCGTTTTCTTTAACATTTTGCAGATATTTCGCGCAAAAAATGTTGACAGAAAATGAAGACTACGGCCTGTATTTGCCCGAATTCGCCTTTTGGATCACCTTGTTAAATTCGCCTTGGTCGATATTTTGTTACAAATTGTTTATAGATGTTGTCTTTTTACACAAATTTTAACAGTTGTATAATTGAATATTTGCCAGATTACTCTTGTGCCACACTGAAAATAACACATGAACTTATTTTAGCTTTTAGGAGATAGCGGAGGTGAAGACGCTCCCTTTCTTATAAGTTCAAAACATTTGTTACGAGCGTGGTACTATTACTACTATCTTTTGTCGACAATCTGAAGTCAAGGCATGAATGAATATATGATGGCTAGCTCGGCCGTGGTGAGGTTACTTGACCCGGTTTATCGACTCGCAACATTAGAATTTTTCATGCCAATATGAACAACCACATTTTTCAATTATAAAAACAAAAAAAAACAAACTTGTGTATTAGCATGAGCTGAAATAACAAACAAAATTACTGGTGCCTGATGTTTTTGACACGGAAGTGCACTTCTCCCACCCTATTTACACGCCTATGGTAACATGAGCACTCGAAATTTATTTTGTTACCCCTTAAAGAGACCTTCTACCCGCTCACTTTATTTGATCTGACATTTACCTTCATTTACCGGTGAAATAATTAAAAGTTCATTTTAATGTGCTATAAAGTTTATTAAATATAATGTAAAGAGAGAAAAATTTGGCATTGTGTACAATAAATGAATA